>NC_060130.1:431820606-433070606 GCF_021461395.2 Schistocerca americana | reverse complement strand
ACTTCGAAAGTGTTCTAGTCACTGATCTCACCTGAGTACCAATCTGTCACGGAAATTTGAACTCTTCTAAAGCTGCCCACGTCGCCTGTTGATGATGTGACTGTTAAGTGGAAACACGGAGGAACAACAACAGCTAAACCAACGTAGGACGGACCTCATGAACACTGTAGTCACATACGTTCCTGGACAGCCTAGAGTAGTCTATAGGTTTTCCAACTCTAAGTATAATGACATCATAGATGACGTCATAGGGGAGGTGGTATATGGAGGAGCGTGGGTGGTGTTGTTAGGCCAATTGCCCTGAATATAAAATGGCAGGAAATAAAAAATACAAGATGATGGACACAGCCTAACTGCGCTAAGTATAAAATCTAGGATGGTGGACCTTAAAATAGTCCAAAGTTTCATATACGACCACAAATTCAAGACGGCCACTGAGTTTTTCCCAGCCCTATAATGTCAGAATCTAAGATGTCCACAACAGTTCACCTCTTTCCCTCTGATATCACAGATTGACACCTTAAGCTTGCCACACAAGAGCTGACTTCACCTAAGTTTAAATATTTACTGTAGTAATAGGATTGGAACAATTGCATCTTTACTTGAAACAAAAACCTTCAGTATGCATCGCAAAGTTTGGGAGCATCCAAATGGGCCACCGCCGGGTCACGCAACACTCAGCCAAGTCCAGTCACCACGCGTCTGTGCCATCCTGTGCCTGTGTCATACACGCATACACCACTGCCGCGCCTGCATCATGTGACCCAGTCTAACGGACGTCACCCACTATCACTCTGGCTACTGGATACCGACTGTCATACTGAGGCTACAGGCTAACTGCGTGACACATGTAGATGAAAAAGTTGGGCATTCACTACCTTCAAGGACCAAGTTTCAACTACTTTTCGGTGCTCCTCAATAACCAAATTCCATCTAGTTTTAGAGATCGCCTTCGAGAAACACAAGTAGATTATCATAACTGCAGGAACGTTTATTTATTAAAAAAATACCACTCACTCCTCTGCCACCCACATGCTGAACACTGTGTCAAAATCGCTACACCACCTGCAGCGATCACCACAATGTCCCACACAGCTGCCAAAGCTGTTTCATCATCTGGTTAGTATTGTAGGAACCATTTCTTTTAATTTTCTTAGAAGTCAGTGGGAGCATCAGCAGACTGCAACATCTGTCGATGCACTGACATGAGTCCGTCAGCGGCAACAGAGCAGATGGTGCAGTGCCATAACCCAACTCACAGTAGTGCCGCCGCCGGATAGGGTGTGCGGAGACACCCTTCCACTATAGCGACACCATCTGTTGTCATATGGAACACCAGATACTTCAGCACCACCTACCATACGAACTGCACGCCGTATACGCATTCCAATGCTATGACTGTCATTCCGTGAAAGCTGTAGGACAGACAGCATACTGGTTCTGTGCCGCTAACATACCAGTGGAACTGACATATCAATGGCACTGACGTAAGGCTGTTAATAGCTTCCACCACAGCAGCAGAGAATACGCCAGCAGGCAGCTGTGCTAGGAAGTGTCAGACTATGGATTGGAAGGCCTCTGTTTTCAATCCCATGTCAGTTAGTAACGGAACACTTTTTCTTTCAACTCTGTTAATGTTAGTTTGCGTAGGATCAATCACTGTAGTTATAAATCGTGGCTTAATACCATCTTCCCATCTTAATACCATTTTCTTTAGCTATAAATCGTGGCTTAACACCATTTTCTTCTTTAATTATGGCGCTTTATAAATTTGATGGCTACAGAATCATAAATAGCTTTGGAGTCTGTGTTATCAACTTCCACATTAAATAGACTACTGGCCATTAAAATTGCTATACCACGAAGATGACGTGCTTCAGACGCGAAATTTAACCAACAGGAAGAAGATGCTGTGATATGCAAATGATTAGCTTTTCAGAGCATTCACACAAGGTTGGCGCCGGTGATGACACCTACAACGTGCTCACATGAGGAAAGTTTCCAACCGATTTCTCATACACAAACAGCAGTTGACCGGCGTTGCCTGGTGAAACGTTGTTGTGATGCCTCGTGAAAGCAGGAGAAATGCATACCATCACATTTCCGACTTTGATAAAGGTCGGACTGCAGCCTATCGCGATTGCGATTTATCGTATCGCGATATTGCTGCTCGCTTTTGGTCGAGATCCAATGACTGATAGCAGAATATGGAATCGGTGGTTTCAGGAGGATAATACGGAACGCCGTGCTGGATCCCAACGGCCTCGTATCACCAGCAGTCGAGATGACAGGCATCTTATCCGCATGGCTGTAACGGATCGTGCAGCCACGTCTCGATCCCTGAGTCAACAGATAGGGACGTTTGCAAGGCAACAACCATCTACACGAACAGTTCGACGACGTCTGGAGCAGCATGGACTATCATCTCGGAGACCATGGCTGCGGTTACCCTTGACGCTGCATCACAGACAGGAGTGCCTGCGATGGTGTACTCAGTGACGAACCTAGGTGCACGAATGGCAAAACGTCATTTTTTCGGATGAATCCACGTTCTGTTTACAGCATCATAATGGTCGCATCTGTGTTTGGCGACATCGCGGTGAGCGCACATTGGAAGCGTGTATTCGTCATCGCCATACTGGCGTATCACCCGGCGTGATGGTATGGGGTGCCATTGGTTACACGTCTCGGTCACCTCTTGTTCGCATTGACGGCACTTTGAACAGTGAACGTTACATTTCAGATGTTTTACGACCCGTGGCTCTACCCTTCATTCAATCCCTGCGAAACCCTACATTTCAGCAGAATAATGCACGACCGCATGTTGCAGGTCCTGTACGGGCCTTTCCAGATCTCTCACCAATTGAAAACGTCTGGTCAATGGTGGCCGAGCAACTGGCTCGTCATAACACGCCAGTCACTACTCTTGATGAACTGTGGTATCGTGTTGAAGCTGCATGGACAGCTGTACCTGTACACGCCATCCAAGCTCTGTTTGACTCAATGCCCAGGCGTATGAAGGCCGTTATTACGGCCAGAGGTGGTTGTTCTGGGTACTGATTTCTCAGGATCTATGCACCCAAATTGCGTGAAAATGTAATCACATGTCAGTTCTAGTATAATATATTTGTCCAATGAATACCCGTTTATCATCTGCATTTCTTCCTGGCGTAGCAATTTTAATGGCCAGTAGGTAATTTCGGGAGTACCGCAGGGAAGCGTGATAGGACCTTTATTGTTTACAATATACATAAATGTCTTAGTTGACAACATCGGTAGCTCCGTGAGGCTATTTGCAGATGACACGGTTGTCTACAAGAAAGTAGCAACATCAGAAGACTCGTACGTACTCCAGGAGGACCTGCAGAGGATTAATGCATGGTGCGACAGCTGGCAGCTTTCCCTAAACGTAGATAAATGTAATATAATGCGCATACATAGGGGCAGAAATCCATTCCAGTACGATTATGCCATAGGTGGTAAATCATTGGAAGCGGTAACGACCGTAAAATACTTAGGAGTTACTATCCGGAGCGATCTGAAGTGGAATGATCACATAAAACAAATAGTGGGAAAAGCAGGCGCCAGGTTGAGATTCATAGGAAGAATTCTAAGAAAATGTGACTCATCGACGAAAGAAGTAGCTTACAAAACGCTTGTTCGTCCGATTCTTGAGTATTGCTCATCAGTATGGGACCCTTACCAGGTTGGATTAATAGAAGAGATAGACATGATCCAGCGAAAAGCAGCGCGATTCGTCATGGGGACATTTAGTCAGCGCGAGAGCGTTACGGAGATGCTGAACAAGCTCCAGTGGCGGACACTTCAAGAAAGGCGTTACGCAATACGGAGAGGTTTATTATCGAAATTACGAGAGAACACATTCCGGGAAGAGATGGGCAACATATTACTACCGCCCACATATATCTCGCGTAATGATCACAACGAAAAGATCCGAGAAATTAGAGCAAATACGGAGACTTACAAGCAGTCGTTCTTCCCACGCACAATTCGTGAATGGAACAGGGAAGGGGGGATCAGATAGTGGTACAATAAGTACCCTCCGCCACACACCGTAAGGTGGCTCGCGGAGTATAGATGTAGATGTAGATGTAGTGTAATTAAAACTATTCTAAGACAGAGCACACATCTTCTCTAAAGCATATTACCAATTCTTCTCTACATATTCTTGTACATAGAACTAATGTTTCTACCACTTTAGCAAACAAATGTAGAATACTGGAGAACACTGTTGAGCAGTTTATGTCACAATAGAAGCATCTGGCATGGGCTGGAGCGTAAAAATACTGTTTGCTAGTGTGAAAAATTCCTAGTAGCACCGTTTAGTTACACATAATAGCTTTTGTCTGATAATACTATGTTCTTTACCAAATTAGTACGATGGCTTCCGAATAGTAAATCGCGTTGAGTTTTTTATATCAATTCCTGAGTTACGTAATGAATACTATATAACATCTCTTACAAACCCTTCAAGCCATCGTGCGGTACGTGGCGGAGGGTACCCTGTACTACTACTAGTCATTTCCTTTCCCGTTCCACTTGCTAACCGAGCGAGGGCAAAACGACTATCTGTATCCCTTCATACAAGTCATAATTTCTCTTATCTCTTTTTCGTGGTCCTTACGCGAAATATACGATGGCGCCAGTAGAATCGTTCAGTAGTCAGCTTCAAACGCCGGTTCACTATATTTTCTCGATAGTTTTCCTTGAGAAGAACATCGCCTTGCTTCCAGGAATTCTCATTTGAGTTCCTGAAGCATCTCTGCAACCCTTACGTTTTGTTAGAATCTACCGGTAACAAATCTGACAGCCTGCCTATGAATTACTTCGATGTTTTCAGTCGATTCGACCTGGTGTGGATCCGAAACACCCGACTAGTACTCGAGAATTGGTCGCATTAGTGTCCTATACGCGGCCTCCTTTACAGATGAATCACACTTTCCTAAAATTCTCCCAATGAACCGAAGTCGACGATTCGCCTTCCCTACTACATTCCTTACATGCTCTGTCGCTCTGTTGCGTTCTGACTAGTGTATTTAAACGACGTGACTATGTCAAGCATCACACTACTAATGCTGCATTCGAACTTTACCGGTTTGTTTTTACTACTCATCTTCATAAACACATTTTTCTACATTAAGATGTAGCTGCCATTCATCACACCAAGTAGTTCTCTTGTATCCTCCTACAGTCACTAATGACGACACCTTCCCGTACACCACAGCATCATCAGCAAAAAGCCGCAGACTGTTACTTAGCCTGTCCGCTAGATAATTTATTATTATCATTATTATTACACATTTTTGCCTCCAGGACAGTGGTTAACTTGAAACCTAAACGATTATTCATTTTCTTGTATCTTTTTTCTTTTTCTCTTCCCAAAACTTCTTAATTCTTTGGCTATGTTCCTATTTACTTTGGTCTGACAACATTTTGCCTGTTTTATTCCTTTCTTTTACTTAAAATTTCGTGTACATGATGTCGTTTCTGGATTTGTATCTTTCATTTACTATTTCAGTACTGATCTGGCTTGTTTTAGGTCTTCTTATGTTTCTAGAAACCAACTTAGTTTTTTGATTGAACCCTTTAGTACATCAGAAATCCACTTTGCGAGTCTGTTGTGGTTCGTTCTATGTATGTGTCCATAGAGTGTTAATCGACGTTTTCTAATGATGTCTGTGAGCCTGTCTGTGTGTTCCTACAATTCTTTGGTTGGTCTCTTCATCCATATACCATCAGTGTGTACTGCTCTAAAAATTTTATGAGTATTTTACGTTCCATTTTTTTCTGTCTCTATGACGCCTGATGCTCTGATTGTGACCATGATGAGTAGAGTGCTTTTGGTAGTACAACTGTATTGTAGTGCCTGAGTTGGGCCTGCCTTGAAATATTTCTTTTATAGTGCGTCCATATCAGCTTGTACGTTTTCTGAAGTTGTTCTTTCTATGTTGTATGCTTTGTTTGATCCTTCTGTTTGTATATATCAACCAAGATATTTGAATTTTTCCACTCTGTTAACCTTTCTGTATTTTGTATATATGCCTTGATTGTTGTTGTTCTTTCTTTCTATATATTGCGTTTTGTTATGACATCTGTAGACATGTTTTGGCAAAGACTTCATGTAAATATTACAGTGCTTCTTGTCTAGTGTTGCTGAGTACTGCCAGATCATCTGCAAATGCCAAGCATCTTATGATCATTTGGTTTGCACGGGTTCTTTTTAACTGAAGTCCTTTTACTTTTTCTTCCCATTGTTTGATAATTTCGTCCAAGACCATGTTGAATAAAAGTGGTGAGAAACCATCTTCTTGTCTGACCCCTGTATGTATCTCGAGTGAATCTGAGATTTCTCACATACATTTTGTTTTTGTTTGATAATTTCGTCCAAGACCATGTTGAATAAAAGTGGTGAGAAACCATCTTCTTGTCTGACCCCTGTATGTATCTCGAGTGAATCTGAGATTTCTCACATACATTTTGTTTTGGATGTGGTGTCTGCAAGTGTCTGTTGTATGAGTGTCCTAGTTTTTCTATCCATTCCATATGCCTCTAGTGTTTCAAAGAGAGCCTGCCTGTCTATGGAGTCGTAGGCCTTCTTAAAGTCCACGAATGTGACTACAGTGTTATTCGTGTGTCTGACCTTCAGGAGCGTTCACAGGATCCAAATATGTTCAATACAGGGCCTTCTTTTTCTGGAGCCTTCTTGTTATTCACCTTTGTATCAACTTGTGGTTCTAGTGTCCTTGGAGAGAATTTTGTAGGTGACCGATAATAATGAGATACCTCTGTAATTATTAAGGTCTTTCTTGTCGCCCTGTTTGTGGGGCGAGTGAATCAGCGCACATTTCCATTCCTGTGGACTTTTCCCTGTATTCCATATGTGTATGAGAATGTTATGGATTTTCTTTGTGATGGTTTGGTCCTTGTAGTTTCCAGATCTCGGAGATATGCCGTTGTCTCCTTGGGCTCTGTTGATTTTTGGTTCTTTTATAATCACCTCTACCTCTGTTATTGTAGACAGTTTTGAATCTGGGTTTGACACTGTTTACTTGAAGTGTAATATTTGTTTAGGCTTCTAGTAATTGAGGAGTTTATCAAAATAGTTTTTATGACTTTTGCAGTATTTGTTTCCAGATCATTGATGTATACAGAAAATACCAGCAGTCCTGTCACACTTCCCTGGGGCACTCCTGGCGATACCCTTTTCTCTGATGAAACCCTGCCGTCGAGGGCAACGTACTGGATTCTGTTACTTAAGAAGTCTTCATGTCATTCACATCTCCGGTAACCTATTCCATATGCTCGTACCTTCGTTAATAGTGTGCACTGAGGCACGGTGTCAAATGCTTTTCGTAAATCTAGGGATATGGTATCCGCTTGTTGCACTTCATTCACAGCATGCAGTATATCATGTGAGAAAAGGGCAAGTTGAGTGTTGCATGGGCAGTGCTTCCTAAAACTGTGCTGATTTGTGGACAGAAGCTTCTCTGTCTCAAGGTTATTTTTATATTCGAACACAGAATACGTTCAAAAATTTTGCAGCAAACCGATGTCAAGGATATTGGTCTGTAATTTTGCGGATCCGTTCTTTTACCCTTCTTAAAAGCAGGAGTCACATGTGCATTCTTCCGGCCGCTTGGGATTTTACGCTTTGTGAGAGATTCGTGATAAATGCAATCTAAGTAAGAGCCCAAGACCATAGAGTACTTCTTTGTAAAATCGAATTAGGATTTCATCCAGACCTGGTGACATACACTGACGTAACAAAAAGGATTCAAATGGTTCAAATGGCTCTGAGCACTATGGGACTTAACATCTGTGGTCATCAGTCCCCTAGGACTTAGAACTACTTAAACCTAACTAACCTAAGGACATCACACACATCCATGCCCGAAGCAGGATTCGAACCTGCGACCGAAGCGGTCAAGCGGTTCCAGACTAAAGCGCCTAGAACCGCACGGCCACACCGGCCGGCACAAAAAGGATTAAGTGTGTGCAGAGAGTAGGCTTCCATCCAAGTGCATTCCCACTAAAGATACTCAGAATCATCGATAAAGTGCTACTGGACAAAAACTCAAGTAGAAAAAGAAAAAATACAAAAGTTGGCTAATCAAAAGAAGCAGGCGAAGAGATTATTCCAGGAAGACGAGGAAGAGAATAAAGACTGTGGATGTGGACAGCATTAGCCACTAGAGGTATATCAATATTTTCAAGAATTGAAATAAAAACTTTAAATACAAATTACCATAAACTGACTTTTTTGAGCTATAATGTACCTTTCTGGAACTATAAAAGGTAACATCCTGAAATTTGGCATCGTTTTTAAGAATTACTGGATAATCATGTACGGCACTTTTCCGTTATCTTTTCTCTGAGAAAAGTTCTTTAAAACTTGGGAAAAAAAAGAGCAGTCCCAGGTAACACAAAACCGAAAAATTAATTTAGAAGCAGCTATGCCCTTAAACAAAAATCTGTTACACACGTTTTATTAGGGTCTTATGCAGATGTAAACTGTGAAGTTCCAGCTTTATTGCTTGATTATTTTACGAGAGATGGTACATTATAGAAACAATCGTAATTAAAAATTCAAATCCTTATAAAATGTATGTCGAAGCGCGTTTTCAAACAAAAATTTCACAGAATATCAAACATTATATTGTACATCATAGTCTCAAGTTTTACTATTTTAGCTCTAATTGTTTTGGAGATATATATGTTTAAATACAACAAGGCATTTTGTCCACCTCTGTCCCTAATGTACTATCTAATGGTGATGCACAGTTAATGTAGCACCTTAAATCTCTGAGGCATGCTCATACAAAGTAGTGGGGTTTATTAATGAGAAGGAGGTGTGGTGTTTGTAGAGTACTCAAAAGAGGGTATGGGAGGAGGTATGTGAGAAACACATGCTAATGTGAAATTCAATTTGTGTGTATGTTTGAAAGTAGCTTTCCTAAGAAGTTATCCGGAAAGTCCAGTAAGAAAACATGTAAGCCATGGATAACTATAGGAATTAAAATTTCAAGTAAGAGAAAAAGGAAATTTATATTATGGCCAGAATAAGGCATGATCCAACATTGCTTGCATTCTACAAAAAATAATGTAATATTTTAAGGAAAGTCACTAAAAGTCAATAAATATGCATATCCTGACATAAACTAATAATGTAGATGATAAGATTAAAACTGTGTGGGATACTGTGAAGTGGGAGACATGACAATCTGACAATGTACAATATACCACAACAATTACACTTAATGACAATGTTGTGACTGATAATGCACAGATTACAAGTACTTCAACAATTACTTTATAAATGTGGCTAAAATAGTGTCAAATGGTTCAATTGAAGAAGCAGGAGAATATCTTAAAAAGATCAAACCACATAACCTTAAGCAACTAGAAGAAGCATCAACAACCATCACTGACATATGATAATTCTAATAAGCTAAAGCTCATATGGTGTTGATGGCATTTCAAACAAAATTCTGAGGAATAGTTAGAAATAATAAGTAATGTACTTAGTGATACATGTAGTCCATCACTGGCACTGGCACTGGCACTGGCACTGGGAATATGCAGCTGTTAAACCTCTTTACAAGAACGGTGACAAGAAAGACTTAAATAATCATCGTTCAGTTTCCCTAACGAGCCTCTTTCCAAAACATTCAAAAAAGTCTCACTTTTACGCAAAAAAGGTTGGACTGCTTGACTGAAAATGATATTTATACTTTCACTCACCAAATATTACAAATTGTAAATAATGAAATATCACTACTTGCTATTTTATGGAATCATTCCAAGGAGATTGATTTCACAGATCGTGTTCTCTTAGAAAAACTTTAATTTTATGGAATTGATTGCTTTACACACAATTGGTCTGAGTCATCCTTAACAAACAGTATGTGAGAACTTTCAATGAATAATTCAAACACTATTGAAAGAAGAGGAAGTTTTAGTGAGTAGGGAGGAATAACTCAGAGAGTCCCACAAGATTCAATTTTGGGTCCACTCCTATTCCTTATATATGTGAGTGGCTTGCCACTTAACTTTTATCTAGAAGAATTGATACGTCTTGCTGATTATACTAGCGTTATAATAAATCCCATTACAGAGAAAGCAACAGAAGAAACTGTTCATAAAGTTTTCCAAGGAATTATTAAATGGTTCTCTGAAAACGGAATTTCCCTTAATTTTGAGAAAACACTCTATATTCAGTTCTCTACAATAAAACTTGCACATAGCAACAGTCAGTAACTGTAGAATTACGTGTACAATGGGAATCATACAGCCAACCAGTTGCATGTCAAAAGTTTATTCAAACCTATACCTACGTTTCTACAGATATGAACCTGTCTTCCTCAGAAGAACAAGTGTTATTACTTCTTATGATGAAGACAGGTTTACATTTGTCGAAACTTGGGAGAGGTTTGAATAAACTTTTGATGTGCAACTGTTTGTCTGCATGATTGCCATTGTATCAATAATTCCGTACAACACAAAATGACATACCAACCAGTGATGTAGAACATGAGCAGGAGTCAGTAAACAGGGTAGATAGATCGAAATATTTGGGTGTATATATTGATGGAAACTTCAGCTAGAAGAAGCATATTCCTGAGCTTTCCAAACAATTAATTTCACATACTTTTGCTCTTCGTGTAATTGCTAAACTAAGATACAAAAGAGTCAAGTTCCTGTGATATTTTGCATATTTGAACTCAGTGAAGTCTTGTGGAACTATTTTATGGAGTAGCTTTTCACTTAAAAAGAAAATATTTATTGAACAAATGTGAGCAGTAAGAATATTATGAAGTGTTCACCTGCAGTCATCTCATAGGCACATCTTCAAGGAGTTATGCATCTTAACTGAATCATCACAATACATATATACCGTAATGAAATTTGTCAGAAATAATCCATCATTATTTGAGAAGAATAGTGATGTCCACACTTCAACACTAGAGGAAAAAATGACTTTTATTACCCGTTACTGAAGCTGTCAGTGGTTGATGAAGTAGTTCAGTGTGCAATTAAAGAAATGTTTGATCATTTTCCCAATACCATAAAATGTCTGACAGGTAGCAAAGCAATTTTAAAATCTATCCTAAAATCACTTATCCTTGACAGCTCATATTCCATGGACAAATTTTTACGTAAGAAGTTTTAGCCTGTACAAAAATTTAAAAAATAGAATAAACAATCTAACTATGAAGTGTAGTGGCATAATTAGAACTAAAGACACTAATCACTCATACATATTCTGTGAACTAATTTGTTCCAAATCGCTTTGAGAAAAGCATCGTTCAAATGACCAGTGGAATATGTAGCTAACACTTAACTACATAACCTAGCGTACAGGTTTAAACGTAAAGCAAATCAATTCTTATGTTCCAAACTTTGAATGTCAATCCATGTTGCCAGAGGGGTAGAGGGAATTGTCTAACTGGTTTATTTGAATACTAAACTTAATACAAATAGTCTGTGACGTCCAGGGAAGTCCAGTGATCAGCTTGACTTCTAACTAAGAACACACATGAAATCTCAGCGTGTTCTCGTATCCTCATGTTCACCATCTTGTGTTCTAATGTCATAGAGCTGGGGAAAACCCAGTGGCCATCTTGGATCGCCATCTTGAATTCACATACCTATACAAAACTTTGGAATGGTCTTGTTTTCCAAGGTACTGTTATGGATCGCCACCTTGGATTTAAATGATACTGATGTAAAAAGTCTCAAATGTGTCCTCATATTCCCAGGACCGCTATCCTGGATTCTGACATCATAGGGCTGTGGAAAACCTAGTAGTTATCTTAATTCGGATAATAGTTTTGGCCGGCCGGAGTGGCCGTGCGGTTCTAGGCGCTACAGTCTGGAGCCGAGCGACCGCTACGGTCGCAGGTTCGAATCCTGCCTCGGGCATGGATGTGTGTGATGTCCTTAGGTTAGTTAGGTTTAATTAGTTCTAAGTTCTAGGCGACTGATGACCTCAGCAGTTAAGTCGCATAGTGCTCAGAGCCATTTGAACCATTTGATAATAGTTTATTCTCTCAAGCGATCTAAAACGTTCTGAGAACACTTGGATAGTATATCCAATCCAAAGATGCAGAAAACTACTGGTGTTGAATTAATCATCTCATCAAGCCAACGTTGAAAAACGTTTTCGTCCATAAAGTTATTATCTGGGATCTTAGCAGTGATGCTCCTGCGGTTTATTTGCATCACATGTACTATGTCTCTTCCCGATCTACAAAGACGAAAACTCTCGGCGAGTAATATACAGTAGCTGAGCTGTCTTCGGTTTCCGCAGGTGCTTCATCATTGACCCTGTGTATGGGTTCTTATACATGTATAGGCACTCCGTGTGCACACTTCAAACACTCTGCTATCCCAGTAGCTGATTCCCTTCGTAGTGCTCGTTACAGTATTGATTTTTCACCCCGCAGCTTTTCACTCCGTAGCAAGGTGGAGAAATTCGTATCAGAGATCGTCGCAGAATCGTCTGAGCCTCTGTGTTAGGGCTTCCACTCGGTTTCAGATCAGTGCATTACGATCTCTTCTGAGTACTATGTTGAGTATAGCGACCTATGTTTCCGCCCCGCACTTGATGCTAGACTTATTTCATCCAAACACCCATTTGTGTAAAACAACCGAGGTGGTCTTCAGAAGACAGGAGGCGAGTGTCATTCGTACCGACATGAGTTACAATTTCTATCTGGTTGCACCCAGTGTTTTCAATAGCTATTGGTAGAGCCTCGTCCATGTCTTGGACGAGAACTCTCATCAAACATATGGAGGGCACACTGATCTCTCCTGACATGCCTTTTCTTTACCTGAGGGGCTCCATTGCCCGCCTAACATTCAAGCTTCCAGCAATCAGCAAAACTACTCACTGTGCGTGTCCTGGCTTTGCAGAAAAATCGGCCACTGGCATAACAGATAGGGCATCTTGTACTGTCTCAAATGTGTTATCAATGCAAGGCGATGCCTCATACATGTGGCTATTTAGTAAGCGGGCAGTCGTGTGACATTTCCCACACATACCTTCTATCCAGAGGTACCCGAGCACAGTAATGTCTGCTACTCACTCTCGAGTGCACATGAACCAGTTATATGAAGCACATTGAAAGGTGTAGTGACGTCGAGGTTTCTAGGGATTTCCAGTGGTACCAGAGGTGTCACAGCTTTTGGCACTGGTGGCACAATGGCTCTGCCGCTTACGGCAACAGTCTGAAAGCTGTCGACCATGAAAGACACAGCTTATCGTTGTTTCCAGGCTGTAGCAGATTTACTTTGTGTCCACACACAACACGTATAGTCCCTGTCCACTTTCGACTGTAAGTTTCGCATAAAAATTCGAAAACATTTGCGAAACACCGCAGTCAGGGACTAATTGAGAAAAAACAAGCTGACTGGAACAAGAGATAAAATTACCTGACAGTGACACTGTTGACCGAGTAAATAAACACTACAAATATCTTGGTGCACGGAAAATATGAATTACGAAGTTAGCTCACTCTACACAAACGATCACAAAATATGCATAGTCTTACAACAACGTAAGCAGCCCTACTAAAAGCAAATAAATTGTAGGGGCTCAGTTTCTCTAGAGAGTAGAGGACGGAGTCCCAGTTACATTCAGCTTGGAGCCTGTTAATCCCGTCATTTATTTATTACAATTTACTACAGGAGGCTCGTGCCTGTACCTGCAAGGTAGGGAGTCGGCGTCGAACAGAGAACGGGATGCCTGCCCAGCCGTAGCGAATGACGAAATCGTAGTCTTTCAGAGAACGAACCCCGTCTCAAAGCCTGACTGGCGATGTCTGGTGGAAGCAGACGCTAAGTTGATCGTCAGCTGGGAAGGTCTCTGTTCCATCCTCGACCCATCAGTGCCGCGGCTGGACCCCCAAGTAGGTTGTGAATGGAGATAGCTGCTCCAGTGGATGATGGGTGAGTGACAACGACCCCACCGCTCTTACAGCAGTCTCCAATTCGATGCCACTTGATGGCTGATTGGCGTGTATTTACACGCACCAGGGTGGACTTGTTGAGAGCATACGCTCCAGGCTTATCGAAGCCCACTTGCCTCAAAGCCGTCAAAGCGTCCCAGGCTTCGGAAATATCGTTGGTCGTTAACCAAACGGTTGTGCCAGTGTGTCAAGAAGTGTGTGGTGGTGAAATACTGCGCTGGCTGATTACGGCAAGCAGAGCGATGACGGCAACGAACACTTGCACAGGCTCCCATGGCCACAAAACAGACTAGTGTTCACTTCTACACAAAAGCACGTAACAATAACACTGATCCAAGCGATGTATACAAACTATTAACTACTGCTGTTGCTGCTGAGCTCCTTTGTGAAACTCTACTGATTACTGCAGGCGAAAACACCTAAATCTTCTAAATGGAAATTCGTCTTCTCCCTTTCTTCGATGAAGGCTTAGCCCTGCGGGCTGCTCCTTTAAACATTCGATGTCTGTCCCTACGTTCTTGTCATCTCTGGCTGTCCTTTCTGGTATAGATTTGAAACACAGGAAGAAAAGTTGTATTAGTATGTTACGAAAACGTGATCGCAAATTTCTCGTCGGGCTCACCGAACAGTCGCATAAACCTCTCCAGGAGGTAAGGTATTCCACCAACCTGATCAAATCGGAAAATCCCGAGGCAGGTGCAAAGTGAGCTGAGAGCTCGATTTTGCGTTCTGCAGGCGATCGATGAGTGCATCGGCCTCAATTTCGCAGACGACAGCTGCGTACTCCTAAATCGGGCGGAATAGTGTCGTGTGCAGAATACGTAGCTCCAAGATTCTGGGACAAGGTAGACGTTGAGTTTACATCTACATGTACAATATTACTCCACAATTCACAATTAAGCGCCAGGCAGAGGGTTCATGGAACCACTTTCTTTCTATTTCTCTATCTTTTCACTCACGGGCAGCGCGTGGGAAAAAAGAACAGTTTAATCTTTCCGTGCGAGTTCTGATTTCTCTTATTTTATTACTATGATAATTTCTTCCTATGTATGATGGTGTCAAAAAACCATTTCAAAGTTGGTGATTTAAATTTCACGTGGAGACCCTGCCACAACGGAAAACACCTTTGTTTTAATGATTGCCACCCCAATTCGAGGCACTCTCTCCCCTGTTTCAAGGTAAAACAAAACGAGCTGCTTTTCTTTGAAATTTTTCGATGTTCTCCGTCAGTCCTCTCTGATCCCGGCCCCATACTGCGCAACGTTACTCCATAACAGGACGGACAAGCGTAATGTTGGCAGTCTCTTTAGTAGACCTGTTACATTTTCTAAATGTTCCGAAGTGTTCTGCCAATATATCACAGTATTTCATGTGATCGTTCCATTTTCAGTTATTTGTAACTGTTCCCCTAAGTACTTAGCTGAATTCACATCCTTTAGATTTGCGTGATTTATCGTGTAACCTATATTTAGCGGATTTCTTTAAGTACTCATGTGGTTAACGTCACACTTTTCATGATGCAGAGTCAATTACCACTTTTCACGTCATACAGATATCTTGTCTTAATCATTTGGCAATTGGTTTTGATCATCTGATGACTTTACAAGACGGTAAATGATATCATCTGCAAACAATGTAAGAGGGCCGCTCAGATTGCCTCCTAAATCGTTCATATAGATCAAGAACATCAGAGGGCCTATAACACTTCCTTGGAGAAAGTCAGATATTACTTCTGTTTTACTCGATTACTTTTCGTCGATTACTATGAACTGTGACCTCCATGAGAGGAAATCACAAATCCAGTCTCACAACTTAGATGGTACTCCTTAGGCATGCAGTTTGATTAGAAGTCGCTTGTAAGGAACGGTGTCAAAAACCGTCTGGAAATCTAAAAATATGGGACCAATTTGACGTCCCCTGTCGATATAATTCACTAACTCGTGAGAATAAAGAGCTAGTTGTGTTTCACAAGAACGATGTTTCGTGAATCCGTGTTGGCTGTCTGTCAATAGTTTTCTTCCTGGTAATTCATAATGTTCGAACACAGTTTATGTTCCAAAATCCTACTGAAAATTGGCATTAGCGATATGGGTCTGTAATTCAGTGGATTACACCTATTTCCTTTCTTGAGTATTAATGGCCTGTGCAACTTTCCAGTTCGTATTTGGTTACGGATCTCTCGAGGAGCGAGCGGTTGTTTGTGATTGTTAAGTATGCAACTGTTCTATCACCATACTCTTAAAGGAACCTAACTAGTATACAGTCTGGACCGGAGATCCTGTCTTTATTAAGAGATTTTAGCTCCTTCGCTAAACCGAGGATATTTACTTTGAAGCTGCTCATGTTGGCAGTCTGCTTTGTTAAAGGAATTTCAGAACAACTGGGTAAAGCTAGTGCAACCTCTCTACTCCTTTTCTTCCCCCCCCCCCCCCCTCCCCTGCCACTCCCCTCACAGGTCTTCATCTGCTGGCGTCATTTTTGGACACCTGTCGAATGTGACACCCACGTGCTTGACCGTGCTTTCTTATTGTACAGATACGCACAGGATACCCATCTGCTTCAAATCCACAGGGACTTAATGTCTCGTTCCTACGAGAGCTTTGTTTTTAGCTGCATCGGAAGCTTATCTCCACTTCGCCCACCAAGACAGCAGGTGGTGGCAGGTGAGGTGTGCTAGTTAATAGCTCTGTGCTGTCGACGTACAGCTCGAGTTGCACGTCTGGACTCGATGGCAAATCAGATTTGTACAGCAGAGTCCGAATACGGAAAAAATAAACCACTTTCGATGGGATGAAGCTGTCACAAATCCCCTCACTCTGCACCAACGATATCAAAATACACTAGCTCTTCCAACAAAATAAATAGCACTGCCGTAAAAAGGGGTGAACAGAAACAGCTTTTAACTTTGAAAAAATTGATGATCTTAAAAACAAATATGAAGATCGGGTAGTCAGAAACAGTCTGAAAAGCTTGTAAGGGTGTTCCAGGGTAAGTTGTGCTAAGAAATAATTGTTAAGAAAAAAAATTCAATTCACTGGGCCGTTTCCGGGTTCATCAGTACTGAAGTTAACCAATCAGACCGTTGGTCGCGAAAATTCAAGTGGTCCGTCAGAGATGGTGTCGCCGAACGTGTACTTCGTGTGCCGCGCGGGATTAGCCGAGCGGTCTAAGGGCGCTGCAGCCAAGGACAGTGCGGCTGATCCCGGCGGAGGTTCGAGTCCTCCCTCGGGCATGTGTTTGTTCTTAGGATAATTTAGGTTAAGTAGTGTGTAAGCTTAGGGACTGATGACCTTAACAATTAAGTCCCATAAGATTTCACACACATTTGAACATTTTGTACTTCGTGTGGTTTCGTAACACCGAACAAGGGGAAGGTACGTAGTAAGGATCGAACCCGAGCTAAAGGCTGAGCAGTCTCGTGCGCTAGCGTCTACGCTACCAGAACAACTGACACTAATTGTATCTGGCGGACCGCTTTAATTTCTGCGTGCAACCGCCTGATCGGCTAATTTCAAAGCTAATTAACTCGAAAACAGAGTACCGCATCTTTTTCTTAATAATCATTTCTCAGCACAAACTACCATGCAACACCCTTGGAAGCACCGAGCGAGGTGGCGCAGTGACTAGCACACTAGACTCGCATTCGGAAGGACGACGCTTCAATCCCGCGTCCAGCCATCCTGATTTAGGTTTTCCGTGATTTCCCTAAATCGCTCCAGGCAAATGCCGGGATCGTTCCTTTGAAAGGGCACTGCCGACTTCCTTACCCGTCCTTCCCTAATCCGATGAGACCGATGACCTCGCTGTGTGGTCTCCTCCCCCAAACAACCCAACTCATCCCTTACAAGCCGTTCAGGCTCTTTCTACCTTGTAGACCTTCTGCCAACGTTTAAACTTATAATTTGATTTGTGACCTACCTCACGCCTTTACAACATAAAAAAAAGAGCTTCGTGTTTCTATTCACACCACAGAGTGGGTTGAATAGCAACAGCAGTGCTAATCTCATCATTTTTTCTAGTTATTGCTCTTTGGGAATTTACCTGGTCCAAGGGCCCCGCGGGGTAGCCGTGAGGTCTCGGGCGCCTTGGCACGGTTTGCGCCCCCCCCCCCCCCTCGACGGAGGTTCGAGTCCTCCCTGGGGCATGGGTGTATGTGTTGCCGTCAGTGTAATTTAGTCTACGTTATATTAAGTAGTGTGTAAGCCTAGAGACCGATGTCCTTAGCAGTTTGGTCCCATACGAACTTACCAGCAATTTACCACCTGGTCCAAACAACGTTATATTCAGTATAAAAACTAAAAATATTCCATTAATTGTGGTTATTTATCCTGTTGTCCAAAAATTGTTATATCTCTAATTACTTTATTGTGACATTAAATTAATGAACTTGGTTTGTTTTTTAATACATTAAGTTACTGACGTCATGTTTAAAAATACTTTCGTTGATTCAAAAAGTAGCAACGAAGAGCTTCCGAACAACTTCCCCTTGACTAAAATGTAACTCGTCATCTCTTAAAATAAACTTATTTAATCGGCCCTATTTTCTCAAAAAAACGTCAGCATAACCTTTTCCGTCTAAATTACAATTTTTACCTGTATAAAATCTAACTGATTGTTACCTTTTTCGCATACTTTAATCAGAGCCTAATTACCTGAGTTGAAAACAGTGCCATGTGGTTCTTCATTTCTGTGAAATTCTTGGTCATCTTCTGAAGAAACACTGAACATTACCGTTTCTATTCACCCCAAAAATTACAACACAACCTTACGTTTTGAACTAGACGAAACTTAAGTCAGATTAAAGTGTACGTTAAAACTGAACATTTGGTTAACGAAACAGAATTTTCAAATTTGCATACCATCTGCTTAAACTGAAACAATACAATTTAAGTTGTTACTTACAGATAAATTTCGAAGTAAGTAAATTTAGCACCACATCCGATGTTCGTCATAGAGGGAACGAAACCTCAACTGACAGTGTCACCAACTTTGAGATTCATAATTTCGCATTTCGACTGGTCCACTACCAATGTAGACAAACAACTCTGAATGACATTCCTATCTGGCTTCCAACACGGTAACACAGAACTTTTTTGTAAGATTCGTTTCTATTCATCCCATTCAATGGCACTAAAACACGTAAATAGACAATTATTTTTCACTCATAGTCAGAAGCTCTAAGACTACTCCTAATGCAAACAACGTATGAAACTGTGAACTATTGCCGAGCTCCTTTCTGCTTTCCGACGGGAGTTTCTAAGGAAAAACGTTTGTATATTTGTAAAACAAATCTTCCTTTTCTGCCAGAGACTCCTTCCATATCAGTTATATTGTCTTGTAATTCGACCGCATAAAATTAAGCCTACAGCAGAATTTCCTCCCAACTCTATTCGTCTGTAGTATAACTTTCGATAACATTACGATATGCCATTTGATGCTCTTCCAGTCATTAGAGTTCTGGAATTTATTGTCCCTAAATAAATATAGTAGATGCAGCTGTGTTCTCAAAATACATATTATTTCCAATTTATCCAGTCGTCGTGTAGCAGATGCGACTGCAGAAGTAGCTGGTCCGTTCGCCTCTAGGCATTGCCTGAGCTCTCTCAGTGCACGACATCCAATTTACTTTGACCCGGGACGGAATATCGACGTCCCGCTAACACGCACGTCGCAACAGACCTCCGACAACCCTACCCACAGTACACAAGGCTCCAGAGGCACGAAGAGCTTGGCAAGGGACGTGAACAATGCTAAACCTATGCTTACAGCGTCTCAGGGTAGACCTGAGTGCTTCTCAGATCTGGTATCAGTCAAAATTGTCAGCAGTAAGTCATTGTGTCACCCACAGCACATTGTCTCAAAAGGGTTGTAGACTGAATCACCATGCCGGCTGTAGTGGGGTTTGGTGAGCAGACCATCCGTATGTGATCCCCATATAGCGATCCATCACGATGATTACGCTGTAGATACTAACAGCTGCATGGCGTGAACGTTTCTATTGGCTATATTTATCAGTTGTGACCTATTCCGTTAATCCCCATTAAAATCTAATTATGGGCTTTCCTGCGACCTTATTGGAGTCGTTCTGTTAAAAAATTCAAGTAAAACGGAACGTAAGTATCGTCGAAGTATCCATATCTTACAGTTTCTGGGCACGAAAGTGTAAAACTTAAAATGTTTTCACTCACAATCTTGGTAACACAGAGAGAAGTGCAACCTGACTCAGACCGAAGAGAGAGAATACGTAATGAACACCTAGCCTGTGCTAAGCATTTCAATGAAGTCTTTAAAACTTGGCGCTGTACTGCATCGCGCGTTCTGCTACAGGCAGCTCGTGATTCAGAAAGCTTACCTAGTTGCTGATACCTGACATACCCACTGTGCAGAGTAGCACAATGCCTAAAATGCTGAACTCATATTCCGTAGGAGTGGTTTTCTATCCCACAGCTATAATACCTACTTTCATTTATGTGATGTTACTAACTTACTTGGACAGTCACTGCTAATTTGCTTTTCTGTACCTCTCATGCGCTAGCTTATGTTTCACCCTTAATAACATCGATGAAATGAACTATTTAATCGCGAAAATTTAACATAGTATCTGCCTCACAAATTTCAGTGACCCAGCCGAAATCACTTAGCACGTACATGTTTTTTTATGCTAAACATACGAGGATCTTAGAACTGTGTTCATCATTAGACAGTCAACATGTTTCTATAAGGAATCTTTGCCTGAGGTTCACGTATGTCTTTTACGAAACTTATTGGGAACAAGCGCAACGATTGTCTTATGATGAAAGTAGCGCAAGGAAACCTCTCTTCTAGGAAATATCCGTTTGCAGTTCCGGATCCGGACGTGACTTGAGATAAAACTTGTCATTCTGACTCATATCTGCGTAGTGTCGCATTCGTTAGCGCTGTCAGAAGTGATCGCACATATGTGACTGTACTTCTCAGAACCATCAATACCAATTCACACCAAACGACAATAAGAGAATAAAACGAATTCTCTCTCCTTCTTTCTCTCCCTCTTTCTCTCTTTCTCGTGTGCGTATGTGTGTGTGTGTGTGTGTGTGTGTGTGTGTGTGACACACATAAACTTAATGAAGAAAATGAAAGTAAAATAGTAAGGGACGTCATAAAACAAGAAACAGGTAAACGCAGACATAATCATAATAAAATACAAATCAAAGATAAAATAAAAGTATATCCACAAGAACTAGCTAATTTTGTAAAAGACTATTTTTTCAGTATTGCAGAGAAGTAGCAAAAAAATTTCCCTTAAGGGGCTCCGGAAAGGCTCAAAATCATGAAAAGTTCAATATTTACTTTTTTGCGTTTTCTGAATCGCCAGACTATTACCTTTTAATAGATATATAATTTATTCAATTCCGAAAACTACAACTATTTTTAAATTTTTTTTGAAATGTGTTCTACATGGGCGTGACCCACTGTGGCGCTGTTAAACTGCTGTCAAATGGTGTTATTATTAACGTCCGTGTTCATCAGGTACATTTTAGTGATGTGAGATAAAGTATGTGTTGTGGCTAACCTATGATGGTTCAATATATATCGCTGGTGTGATTGTCGATTGTTTCATGTTTATTTACTCTGTCGTTATCTCGAAAATATTCGTAATTAATTCTGTTCCTTGAGTCTCTGTTTTGTTGAAGTATAATAATGAGTAAAAGTAAAGTTATTAGAAATCCTCTGAAGGCTTTTAAGAAAAGGAGAAATGTTGGAAAGCCAAAGGTATGTGTTATTACTGTAAACAATAAAGACGATAACCAAGTGAGTGAACCTAACCTCTCAAGTACACCTGCCCATAGCAGTCAAAGTGGGAAAGAAAATACTTCACAGAAGAAGCTGTGTTCAATGAGTGAAAACTATGAATGTTTTATGGGCGAATCGGATGTGAATGAAATATTTGATATGTCGGTTCTCAAAGGGATTTTTTCAAACTGTGTAAGATGTATTCATTGTAGTGAAGTTGGTCTGGAACTCTCCATAATAAAGCACGTAGGACTTGCTAGTGAAATACAACTGAAATGTGATAAGTGTTCATACATGACCACCTTTTGGAACAGTGTTGCAGTAACTGCAACTGAAGAAAATGGTAGCAAAATCTACGAACACAACAACGAGCGATGCTTGCTTTAGACAAGGAACGCCTTCGGGCTGCAGACAGGGCTGTAAAGAGTCTAGAAATACAAGCAAGAGTAAACAGGAAGAGGAACAAGAGGAAGCTGGAGGGGGAGTTTGCAGAGGATGAAGATAATCCATCCTATGGACCTGGAATGCACTAAAAAGTTAATCCAATCTTTGTCGCTCGATTCCCAAAACTTTTATTTTCTCATACTAATTACATGTTTTCTAAGGATCTTCCAAACATATTTGTTTCAAACTTTCAGTAAATGTTACACAGTACCTTCTGCATAATTTAACACAGCCTTTTTCAAAAGAACTGTATATTTTTGAATATATAAATAAAAAATTGCAAAAAAATGTTGTGAATTTTCATTACAATTGAAAAAAAATCATCTTTAATAACTGAACTAAAATTTTGTAAAATCCCTCTGTTAAGTTGTAGCCCATATTCCAATAAATAATCTGTAAAAAGTTCAACTTCCTACCTCAAATACTTTGTGAGGAAAGATGTAATTTATAAGCGTTATTTTAACATTGAAAGTATAGGGCGTTCCGGAACCCCTTAAAGTGAACAAATTACATAGCAAGAACAATGATGATGTTCCCCAGAAACGAGCATACAGTCAAGAATACAACACAAAAGTTTAAAACTAAGAAGTCGGCAGATATAGGTGAGGTACCAGTCTATAGCCTGAAGGTACGTAAAGGCAGCATACATACTTTGTTAACAAACAAAAGAAATTAACGTGCAAATTTGAGCCATTACTGAAGGAAGGTAATCAGGAAAATTGTCATAGCTACGGTACAGTTTCCCAACCTTCATCCTTCTCAAAACTAATCATGAAAGGCAGGATAATGTGTTATGTGAATAAATACAGCCTCTTTAACGAAGCTCAATTTGGTTTCCGAAGAAGCAAAAGTGAAGTATCGACCGAAAGATAGCTTTAAAAAATGTTACTTGAATCTCTCGATGAAGATCATTGTGTTGTGGGCATTTGTCAGATATAACCAAGGCTTTTGGGAAAATGAGGTACAAAAGGTGACAGCCCACAACTCTGGCAATAAACATTTAGTGAAATAATCATCAGTCGCGAAACATTAACGTAGGTATCGTGATTCTTGAGTTTCTCCCGGCGTATTTGATAATCAAAATATCCACGGGTATGCTGACGGTCTATAGTGTCCAACGGGCGCAATATTTCGGCGATCATACATGTCGGCATCATCAGGTGAACTGACGGACTGAGCTCCTGTGAACGTGCCGGCACGGAGATCCGTACGCTATGGGTAGCACACTCTCACCGGTGGTAGCGAATTTGTACATGGAGAACTTTGAGGAGGAAGCCCTGTCGTCATCCGTATGCAAACCTACTTGCTTTTTCCGTTACGTGGACGACACGTTCGTTATCTGGCCACATGGTATGGATAAACTCCTTGACTTCCTTACACATCTAAACTCCATACACCCCAACATCAAATTCACTATGGAGACTGAAACGGAGGGTAAATTACCTTTCCTTGACGTCTTGGTCAAGAGAAGGGCTGACGACACCCTAGATCATGGGGTGTATCGGAAGACTACGCACACTGATCTGTATTTGCACGCAGACAGCTGCCACCACCCTTCACAGAGGAATGGGGTACTTAAAACTCTAGTACATAGGGCGCGAACTATCTCTGACGCAGAGAGTCTACCCCAGGAATTGGAACATCTGAGAACTGTATTTCGAAAGAAAGGAAGAAATGGGTACTCAGAGTGGCAGATTCAACGTGCTCTCCGCCCAACCACTGCAGCACAACCTGTTGAGATGGATGAAGTCACGAGGGAGGAGGTAGGCACTGCATTTATTCCATACACAGGCGCACTCTCGGGGAAAATCGCCCGCATTCTGAAGAAACACCGGGTCGGAACTGTGTTTTGTCCTCCAAATAAAACTCGTGCACTGGTGGGGAGCGCCAAAGATGACCTCGGTTTGAGGAAGGCCGGCGTGTACCAGATTCCTTGTCAATGTGGCAAGTCGTATATTGGTCAGACGATGCGTACCGTCGAGGATCGATGTCGTGAACACCAGAGGCACACTCGACTGATGTATCCGAGCAAGTCGGCGGTCGCTGAACATTGTTTGTCGGAAAATCACGCCATGGAGTATGACCGCACGAGGATTCTGGCACAGACGTCGAGATACTGGGACAGCGTTGTTAGAGAGGCCATCGAAATTCGCACCAATGACGACCTCATAAACCGTGACTGTGGCTATAATCTTAGCAAGGCTTGAGAACCAGCGATGGGGTTAATCAAGAGTAAATCGAGCAAACGTATAGTTGTGACGACCACGGCGGACCGAACCATCACACCGACGTCATCTCAGACCACATAAAGGGGAAATATTTTTCCAAAAATCTCGAAAAGTTCTTGACAGATTTACTTCTAATTTTTACATGATATTCTAATAAACATTCGGACGGACATAGGATATATATATATGAAGGAGATATTTTTCTAGAGGTCAAATAAAGAAAACAGAGACAGAGTTTTCAAACTACAGAAAAGGGCCATAATAATAACAACTAAAAGAGAAGTAAGCCTCATTTTAAAGAATTATTTTAAAAAGTTAGACATCCTCACTGTGTCAACAGAGTCCATGTGCAAATCGGTTATGGATATCAGAAGAAAATATTAGTAAGTGTTTGGTCTTATATTTACCAAGGCAAAACAACGAAATCACCCAAAAGACTATTTAGTATCAGGGATTAAATGTATTTAATATGTTGCTATGTTGCTCAAGGAGATGGAAGATACACCTGTAACACATTTATTTAAAACTGTAATCCAAATACACATATTAAATAATGCATACTGCACAATTATAGATCTTAGCGAACTTAGACTAGGGTTAAAAAAATTTACTAAAACACATGTCACAATACATATGGGTTCACAAGTAATTTTTAATAGGAAAATCATACACTCAAACTGTATAGTGCATAATACTAATAGCTCATTGGCTTCCTCAGCTCAACATCTCACTCCTCGTGAGGGATTTGTGATTCAGTTCTTTCGGCAGAAAGGGAGATACAAAGATGGTACTGAGGCAATGTAGCATGTTCGTGGGTCTGATGCTATCTGCAAGTGTGTGTGTGGTCTGTGATATATTCAGTGATATGCGTTGAGAGACCAAATCAACATTCTATAGCTTTCTTTCGTGTTATCAAGATAACTTGTTTCAAGGACGTATAAATAACAGTCCATTGCTAATTTGGTGAAAACCGAATTAGGTAGTTGATGCTTGAAAATTTGGCCCAGTTTCGGGAGTAGGTCGGTTCAGACTGTGTCCGCCCATCCTGATTTATGCTGATGAGCCAAAACATAATAACCACCTGTGCAATAGCGTGTTGGTCCACCTCTAGAGCGCAGTACAGCAGCAGCTACGCCTGCCATGGATCCAAAAAATTCTTGGTAGGTTTCTGGAAGTATGCGGCACCAGATGTCTGCGCACAGGACAAGATGTTCCTGCAAATTACGATCCGGTATACTCGTATTGCGGACGCAAAGCTGGCGCCTGATATCGGCCCAGATGTGTCCCATAGGTTTCAGATCAAGCGAATTTGGCGGCCTATAGATCAACATGAGTCCACCACCAAGCTCCTCAAACGACTTATCACGATTCCGACCTTCTGACACAGGCAGTTATACTGCTGGAAAATATCACTGCTGTCGGGGAAGACATCAAGCATGTTGGGGTGGAGGTACCTTTGATTACTACCACAGGTCCCATGGTACCCCAGATGAATTTCCCCCATAACGTAGGTCCGCTGTTGTTTTCTATCTACATAAATGATCTTTTGGATAGGGTGGATAGCAATGTGCGGCTGTTTGCTGATGATGCTATGGTGTACGGGAAGGTGTCGTCGTTGACTGACTGTAGGAGGATACAAAATGACTTGGACAGGATTTGTGATTGGTGAAAAGAATGGCAGCTAACTCTAAATATAGATAAATGTATATTAATGCAGATGAATAGGAAAAAGAATCCTGTAATGTATGAATACTCCATTAGTAGTGTAGCGCTTGACACAGTCACGTCGATTAAATATTTGGGCTTACATTGCAGAGCGATATGAAGTGGGACAAGCATGAAATGGCAGTTGTGGGGAAGGCGGATAGTCGTCTTCGGTTCATTGGTAGAATTTGGGAAGATGTGCTTCATCTGTAAAGGAGACTGCTTATAAAACACTAATACGACCTATTCTTGAGTACTTCTCGAGCGTTTGGGATCCCTATCAGGTCGAATTGAGGGAGGACATAGAAGCAATTCAGAGGCGGGCTGCTAGATTTGTTACTGGTAGGTTCGATCATCACGCGAGTGTTACGGAAATGCTTCAGGAACTCGGGTAGGAGCCTCTAGAGGAAAGGAGCCGTTCTTTTCGTGAATCGCTACTGAGGAAATTTAGAGAACCAGCATTTGAGGTAGACTGCAGTACAATTTTACTGCCGCAAACTTACATTTCGCGGAAAGACCACAAAGATGAGATAAGAGAGATTAGGGCTCGTACAGAGGCATATAGGCTGTCATTTTTCCCTCGTTCTGTTTGGGAGTGGAACAGGGAGAAAAGATGCTAGTTGTGGTACGAGGTACCCTCCGCCACGCACCGTATGGTGGATTGCGGAGTATGTATGTAGATGTAGATGTAGATAATATTGCCTCCACCGGCCTATGTCCGTGGCGCGGTGCACGTTTGGAGCATCCATTCGTCTGGATGACGTCGTATCCGGACACGACCGTTGAACTGGTACAACGAGCAAAGTGAGTAATCCGACTCGGTGATACGTTTCTACACTGCTTGTGGACTGCTAAGCAGCAGCTGATACTTGCTAAGGAACAACTGACAATTGCTACGAAGCGACCGACAATTGCTACGGAACACCCGACCAATGATAGTCAACGGAAATACATCGTGTTAACTGCAGCGAAGCCAGTGCACTTCGACAGTTGACGCAGTACGGTATTTGGCGAAGGTTGTACTGGAACCGATTAGAGCAACAGTCCGTGTGGTACGGTAGCACACCTGCAAGACGTCAGTTGTCTGCTTACGATCGTGGACGAGCAGCTGGACAGCTCGAAGCCGTCTAAAGTGTCACTACTGTGGCCTCGGTAACGGGTTTTCCCACGCGCGTCATATTACCTTTAAAAAAGGACGCTGAAGGTGGTAATGCTATGCAAAAATATTCCGTAGGTCGGAGACGTGCCACCATACAGCAAGAGGGACGATACGTTGCCCTAGCATCGAAAAGGAACAGACATCTTACTTCTAGGCAGACTGCTGCAGACCTTGCAACAGCTACCGGTACACGTGTCTCTACCAGAACCATTACGTGGCGGTTAATCAAGCTGGTTTGTATGTTCGGAAGCCTGTTAAATACCGGAACATCCCACTTCAATCACACCATCGTCGAGAAAGAGTTCGTTGGTGTAAGGGAGGATGTTGGTTGGGATCAGTAACAGAGTGTCTCCTGCGAATCCGGCTTCACTGTAGCTAGTGATTCTGGATACCAGTTAGGGGAACACGTTACCCATCACAGAATATTCGTGAAGGTCATCGGTATGGCAGGCATTATACACAATGGCCGAACACGACTGCATATCTTTGCGCGAGGTACCGTCACACCTCCGCGGGCCGGCCGCGGTGGCCGTGCGGTTCTGGCGCTGCAGTCCGGAACCGCGGGACTGTTGCGGTCGCAGGTTCGAATCCTGCCTCGGGCATGGGTGTGTGTGATGTCCTTAGGTTAGTTAGGTTTAAGTAGTTCTAAGTTATAGGGGACTTATGACCTAAGATGTTGAGTCCCATAGTGCTCAGAGCCATTTGAACCATTTTTGAACCACACCTCCGCGGTATTGCAGGGAGATTATTCTGCATCATGTCCACCTGTTTACGGACCCGGTAGGTCTCGACTTTCTGTTTATGGACGAGAATGTCACCCCCCCCCCCCCCCCCCCCACACACACACACACATGACCGCTGAGATGTCTGCAAGTATGGACTGACCTACGTACTCCCTGGACCTAAACATTATAGAGCATGCCTGGGATGCTCTTGTCAGATGTGATTCTGGACGACCACATCGTCCCCGAACTGTGAAAGATCTGAAAACTGTCTTCAGAGAGGAGTGGGACAATATCCCCCAAGAACTCCTAAACACTAAGCGTGAATAACACATGCAAAATGCACATTAGTGCCCGAGGAGGACATTTTCCTTGCTGAAAGTTCGATATCGACCTTTATATTTGGAGTCTGACCTGTGTCGAACATGAATGTTATATATCTCTGTTATCCTGCTTTCTTTACACAATTTTTCGTTATAAATGAACCACTTCATTTCTGTACGTAGGTACTGTGTTTCATGTCATCTACCATTGCCTGTGATTATTCCTGTAAAACAATATCTCCGTTCCTTAGCAGCTGTCAAGCAGAGTATTTATCCACGGTCGAGTCTCGATGCTGCCGTGCCCATTGCAGTTATAATTGACGATGTCATTGGGTCAACATGGAACATGTTGATTCGTCTGCTGCGGGGCCTCATGTTCAACAACGTGCGCTGAATGGTGTGCTCCGAAGCACTTCGGCTTGTACCAACTTCATGCTCTTTCGCCAGATCTGAATCAGATCGCCACCTATCCTGTTATACAGAGCGGGCTAGCCTCCGACTACCAAGTTCTGTGATGAGGCGTGGGCGCCCAACACCTTCTCGCCTACTCGTGGTTTTACTCTTCTTCAGCCACTTTCAATGTATGCTCAAGACAGTTGCACGTGGGCAACCCAACAGATTCACGGTTTCCGGGATGCTTTTTCCCAAGCACTGGACCACAAATATCCGCCGTTTAAGTTTTTACTGACCGATTTCGCCCAATTCAACAAGAGCACCGTCAGAAACTGTGGAATTTAAAAACTGGTACAATATGGAATTCTAAACCGGCATAAAAGAACATATTCAACTGACATTATGATAACTTACATGCTAAGTAGTTTTATATACAGGGTTTCTCTCCTAAGAGTCGTCAAGCGCATTTTCCCGTGTGTTTCAGTATGTATTTTCATTTTCGTTTTTGTAACAGGGACAGTAAATGTCGAAGTTTAGGTCCTCATGTTTTACTGTCCCTGTTAACACGTATCGATAAGACAAATATCGGTACTAGACTAATCTGGGACCACTCTATCGAATGGGCACTTAAAATTCCGCTTTAAAAATCACTTTCTTTCCAACGGGAAATAAACCAGCGCTTCCCGTCTACACTGTTGTTTGCATGAAAGACGTGACGAGCACTATTTGTTTGGGCTGACTCCAGCTACACAGGGCAAAAGCGAAATTGCAAATATCTTCTGAAACATCAGAGAAGCCGGCCGCGGTGGCCGAGCGGTTCTAGCCGCTCAGTATGGAACCGCGCGACTGCTACGGTCGCAGGTTCGAATCCTGTATCGGGCATTGATGTGTGTGATGTCCTTAGGTTAGTTAGGATTAAGTAGTTCTTGGTTCTAGGGGACTGATGACCTCAGATGTTAAGACCCATAGTGCTCAGAGCCATTTGAATCATTTTTGAACATCAGAGAAAATGCACCTGACGACTATTAGGAGAGAGACCCTGTATATACACTCCTGGAAATGGAAAAAAGAACACATTGACACCGGTGTGTCAGACCCACCATACTTGCTCCGGACACTGCGAGAGGGCTGTACAAGCAATGATCACACGCACGGCACAGCGGACACACCAGGAACCGCGGTGTTGGCCGTCGAATGGCGCTAGCTGCGCAGCATTTGTGCACCGCCGCCGTCAGTGTCAGCCAGTTTGCCGTGGCATACGGAGCTCCATCGCAGTCTTTAACACTGGTAGCATGCCGCGACAGCGTGGACGTGAACCGTATGTGCAGTTGACGGACTTTGAGCGAGGGCGTATAGTGGGCATGCGGGAGGCCGGGTGGACGTACCGCCGAATTGCTCAACACGTGGGGCGTGAGGTCTCCACAGTACATCGATGTTGTCACCAGTGGTCGGCGGAAGGTGCACGTGCCCGTCGACCTGGGACCGGACCGCAGCGACGCACGGATGCACGCCAAGATTCGTCTCCATGAAGCTGGGCTACGGTCCCGCACACCGTTAGGCCGTCTTCCGCTCACGCCCCAACATCGTGCAGCCCGCCTCCAGTGGTGTCGCGACAGGCGTGAATGGAGGGACGAATGGAGGCGTGTCGTCTTCAGCGATGAAAGTGCTTCTGCCTTGGTGCCAATGATGGTCGTATGCGTGTTTGGCGCCGTGCAGGTGAGCGCCACAATGAGGACTGCATACGACCGAGGCACACAGGGCCAACACCCGGCATCATGGTGTGGGGAGCGATCTCCTACACTGGGCGTACACCACTGGTGATCGTCGAGGGGACACTGAATAGTGCACGGTACATCCAAACCGTCATCGAACCCATGGTTCTACCATTCCTAGACCGGCAAGGGAACTTGCTGTTCCAACAGGACAATGCACGTCCGCATGTATCCCGTGCCACCCAACGTGCTCTAGAAGGTGTAAGTCAACTACCCTGGCCAGCAAGATCTCCGGATCTGTCCCCCATTGAGCATGTTTGGGACTGGATGAAGCGTCGTCTCACGCGGTCTGCACGTCCAGCACGAACGCTGGTCCAACTGAGGTGCCAGGTGGAAATGGCATGGCAAGCCGTTCCACAGGACTACATCCAGCATCTCTACGATCGTCTCCATGGGAGAATAGCAGCCTGCATTGCTGCGAAAGGTGGATATACACTGTACTAGTGCCGACATTGTGCATGCTCTGTTGCCTGTGTCTATGTGCCTGTGGTTCTGTCAGTGTGATCATGTGATGTATCTGACCCCAGGAATGTGTCAATAAAGTTTCCCCTTCCTGGGACAATGAATTCACGGTGTTCTTATTTCAATTTCCAGGAGTGTATATTTGAATTTACTTGTCAAAAAAGACTTTGACTCGTTCAATAAAACACGCTACGTTATTTTTGGATGCACATGAACATAGAAAATCAAATACTGTCATACAACCAACTTAATTTCTGACGTCGGCAATGAAATGATCCGTCAACTTTGAACATAAGTTATCATACCTAAAGACTGGAAAGCTGTCCAAGACACACCAATATCCAAGAAAGGAAATAGGTGTAATCCTCTGATTTACAGACCCATATTGCTAAAGTCAATTTGCCGTAGGACATGGAACATATACTGAGGTTGCACATTATAAATTACCTCGAAGAAAACGATTTATCGACATACTGTCAACATGGATTCATGTTTATTTACTCGCATGTTTGTTTGCTTCTCGTGTGAGAGAATCAGCCGTCTAGGTATACCTAGACGCCCAGGGGACGCCCGGATGTGTAAGGCTTAGTTGTCAGGACACACCCTTCGTGGAGGCTTCTCTCATGTCCCCCAGCTACCCCCTTCCTTCAACAGTGGCAGGTGGCAACGTGGATTTAACCCTGACCTCCTCTTTGTGAGTGAAGACATCACACAGCTTTGCTCCAAATCAGTCTGCTCGCCAATACCAAAGACGCAACACAGGCCACTACTGTGTCAAGTTCTTCCAGCAATAACGCCACAGGAGGTGAATTTCAAACGGAGATACAATTTCAACAAAGCTGATTGGAAAAAATTTGCTAAGATGCTGGACAAGGAGATTAAGTCTGTGCGACCTATTCCTGAAGAGTATGACAGCTTTGTTCAAACTGTCAAACATTGCTCCCGGGCATCAATTCCAAGAGGGTGTAGGACAATGTATCTGCAGGGTGTGACACCTGAAACAGTTGCTCTTGCTGGACGGATACTATCGACTATATGAAGAAAACCCTTATAGCGAGGAAACTTATCTGGCTGCGCAAAATACTCTCTCCTCAATCTCTGAGGCGAAGAGAGAACAGTGGATTAAACTGATGACAGAATGTGAGATGAGTAGAAGTAGTCAAAAGGCCTGAAGATTGTTATTACACCTTAACAATGATCCCTCCCAACCCAATACGCATACAAATGTGAAGGCAGACCAGATCGCACACCAGGTTTTGAAAAATGGTAAACCTGACCATACCAGTAAAATCGGGAGACGAACCCTGGAAAGGGAGCCCAAACAAGAGGAAAACATTCTGTCTCGACCATTCAGTTTGAATGAGCTCGACTCAGCTCTAAATAAGTACAAAGTCTGAAAAGCAGCAGTGGTAGATGACATAAGAAGTGAACAGATCAAGAACTTTGGTCCACGCGCAAAGTGCTGGCTATTCGAGCTAATGAATAAGTGTGTCAAGAGCGGCAAGATACCAAAATCTTGGCGGAAAGCAAAAATTATAGCTATACATAAACCAGGGAAAGACCGGGATGACCCCAAAAGCTATAGGCCAATCTCCCTCCTATGCCACCTGTATAAGGTATTGGAAAGGTTGATCCTCCAAAGAATTACAGATATGATAGAACCATTACTGACCCCTCAACATGCAGGATTCAGACAAGGGAAGAGCTGCACAGCACAGGCGTTGAATTTGACACAGCATATAGAGGACGGCTTCCAAAGGCGGCAGATAACAGGAGCGGTGTTTATAGATCTTTCAGCCGCCTACGACACTGTCAACCACAGACTCTTGTTGCTGAAGCTATACAACCTCACCAAGGACTACAAACTAACCTGTCTAATTAGAAATCTTCTGCAGAACCGAAGATATTTTGTGGAATATCAAGGACAAAGAAGCAGATGGAGGCAGCAGAAAAATGGGTTGCCACAGGGCAGTGTACTGGCACCCACCCTCTTCAAAATATACACTAACGACCAGCCGTTACCAGAAGGAACACAAAGCTTCATATATGCAGATGACCGAGCAATCACAGCACAAGATCACAGCTTTGAGAGGCTGGAGCGGAAGCTAACTGATGCTCTGAAAGAATTAACTGCGTATTACAGGGACAATCAATTGAAACCAAATCCTTCTAAGGCCCAGACCTCTGCTTTCCACCTCCGAAACAGACAGGCTAGTAGAACCTTGTAGATAGATTGGGAAGGAACCTCTTTAGAACACTGCAAGACTCCAAAATACCTCGGAGTCACTCTGGACCGTGCTCTTACATATAAGGAACACTGCTTAAAAACAAAGCAAAAAGTGGCTGCCAGGAACAATGTGGTTAGGAAGCTGACTGGAACAACATTGGGAGCACAGCCAGACACAGTGCGCACATCCGCATTAGCCCTCTGCTACTCTGCAGCTGAGTACACTTGCCCAGTATGGTGCAGATCTACACATACAAGAAAGTTGATGTTGCTCTGAATGAGACATGTCGTATCACTACGGGTTGTCTAAGAGCCACATCTGTGGAAAAACTGTACTGCTTATCCGGCATAGCCCCCCCCCCCCCCCGAACATCCGAAGAGATATAGCAGCACGGAGTGAAATGAAGAAGGCATTAACATCCGAAGCCCACCCACTACATGGCCACCAACCGGCACAGCAAAGACTTGTGTCTAGAAAGAGCTTCCTTCACAGTACAGATCCACTCGCTGACACTCCACATCAACACCGGGAGAAGAGATGGCAGGTCAGATGCCAGCATCTGGAGGAATGGCTGATCCCGCAAGAAATTCTTCCCCCAGGCCACACAGAGAAATGGTCCACATGGAAATCACTCAACCGCCTGCGTTCTTCTGTCACAAGATCCAAGAGTAATCTGGAGAGGTGGGGCTTCCAGGTGGACTCTCTCCAGTGTGACTGCGGAGCTGCCGTGCAGACATCAACACATCTACTACAATGCACATTACCTCCAACTGTGTACACCATGGAGGACCTCGTAAACGATACACAAAGTGCACTGGACGTTGCAAATTTTTGGGCATCCACTGTATAGATTAAAATCACCTTATGTTTGACAACACAATCTGTGTCTAATCATTTATTTCATTCTTGACTAGTTTAATTTATAAACCATAATGTATGTATGTATGTAGTAATGTATCTAATATTGTATTTTTTTTTTAGTTTGCTTCTGACACGATAAATAAATAACATGGATTCAGAAAATATCGTTCTTGTCAAAAGTAACTAGCTCTTTATTCTCACGAAGTAATGAGTTACATCGGCAGGGGATGTCAGATTGATTCCATATTTTTAGATTTCCAGAAGGCTTTCGACACCGCTCCTCACACGCGACTTCTAATCTAATTGGGTGCCCATAGAGTATCGTATTAGTTGTGCGACTGGATTCGTGATTTGCTGTCAGAAAGTATACAGTTTGTAGTAATTGACGGAACTCCATTGAGTAAAACAGAAGTAATATCTGGCGTTCCCCAAGGGAGTGTTATAGGCCCTCTGCTGTTCCTGATCTATATAAACGATTTTAGGAGACATCTGAGCATCTCTCTAAGATTGTTTGCAGATGATGCTGTCATCTAGCGTCTAGTAAAGTCATCAGAAGATCAAAACCAATTTCAAAATGATTGAGGCACGGTATCTGTATGGTGCGAAAAGTGTCAGTTGTCTCTGAGTAATGAAAAGTGTGAAGTGACCCACATGAGTAGGTACGAAAATGAATCCGTTAAATTTCAGTTACACGATAAATAACACAAATCTAAAGGCTGTAAATTCAACTAAATACCATTACGAGTAACTTAAATTTGAACGATCAAATAGATAATGTTGGGGGGGGGGGGAGGGGGGGAGCAAACCTAATACTGTGACTTATTGGCAGAACACTTAGAAAATGCAACAGTTATAGCAAAGAGACTGCTTGAATTACGCTTGTCCGCACTCTTCTGGAGTAGTGGTGTGCGGTGTGGGATCAGCAGCAGATACGACTGACGCAGGAAAATGAAAAAATTCAAAGAAGGGAAGCTCGTTGTTTACTATCGCGAAATAGGGGAGAGAGTTCCATGGATATGATACGCGAATTGGAGTGACAGTCAGTAAAACAAAGGTGTTTCTCATTGCAGCATGTTCTTCTCACGAAATTTCAATCACCAGAGTGTGAAAATATTTTGTTGGCGCCCGTCTACATAGGGAGGAATGATCATCACAATAAGGCAGAGCTCTCACGGTATTTAAGTGCTTGTCTTTCCCAGGTGCTGTTCGAGAGTGGAACGTAGAGAAATAGCCTGGAGGGGGCTCGATGATCCCTCTGCCGGGGTGACAATTACTGAACTATATGAAATAAAATCGTCATAACTTCTGAACGGTTTGCGTTACGTCGTTCAAACTGCACAGCTGGCCGCGGGGCATGATGGCATTAGTATGCGCATGCATGGTTTGTTTCAGCGACGAAGCCCGCTTTCATTTGGATGGGTTCGTCAATAAGCAAAATTTTCGCATTAGGGGGACTGAGAGTCCGTATTTCGCGATCGAGAAGTCTCTTCACCCTCAACGGGTGCCTGTGTGGTGTGCAATGTCCAGTTAAGGAATAATCGGTGCGGTATTCCGCGATGGTACGGTGACTACTGAACGGTAAGTGAAGGTTTTGGAGGTCCCGGCGGAGGTTCGAGTCCTCCCTCGGGCACGGGTGTGTGTCTTTGTCCTCAGGATAATTTACGTTAAGTAGTGTGTAAGCTTAGGGACTGATGACCTTAGCAGTCCCATAAGATTTCACACACATTTGAACATTTTTTTTTTTTTGAAGGTTTTGGAAGGTGATTTCATCCCCGTTATCCAAAGTGACCCTGATTTCGACAAGATGTAATTCATGCAAGGCGGAGCTCGACCTCATCGAAGTAGGATTGTGGTTGATATCCTAGAGGAGCACTTTGGGGACCACATTCTGGTTCTGGGGTACTCAGAGGCCACTGGCATGGGCCTCGATTGGCCGCCATATTCTCCGGATCTGAACAGGTGCAACTCCTTTTTGTGGGGCCATATTGAAGACAAAGCGCACAGCAATAACCTGAAAAGCATTGCTGAGCTGAAAACAGCCATTCAGGAGATCATTGACAGCATCGATGTTCCGACACTTCGGCGGGTAATGCAGAATTTCGCTATTCGTCTGCGCCACGTCATCGCCAATGATGACAGGCATATCGAACATGTCATAACCTAAACCCGAACATGTGTAGTGACTTTTACATGTTGAATAAAGCGTGTGCACGCCATAGTTTGTAACTAATTTACGTTTTTCTCATATAGATCAGTAGTTATCACCCTGTAACTGTGAATTGCAGAATTATCATGTAGATGTAGATGCAGATGTAAACTGAATATGTCATTTAACGTCTATTTATGATTCCATATTTTCACACTTTGTAAATTCCACAGTCTCTGACTGTGCTCTGTTAAACTAAGCGAAATCAGTGTATAAAAAGATTTGGTTGCAACTTGCGGTTGTCCTACAAACTTAATTTCAACAGTCGCTGTTTTACCCTACAGGTAATTCCCAAACTCCCTGTTTCTGCTCTTCGTCCCCATTTGCTGCCTAGAATTACTTCCCATTCGTCGCTGCTCCGCTTACACACTTCCCTTATTGCGTCACGTGGCCGCAACGTCACCAGGCGGTACTCTGACCTCGCGGCGGCCAGTGACCATAATATTTGGTCACATCAGTATATCTCACACGTATTGGTCGGTGTACAAGACCTTCGATCTTCAGACCGACGTCAGGAATGGATCTATATCACCCCTCGTTTACAAGCAAATGCTTCGCACATTGATCTGTATGGACGGATCTGAAGTTCGAATATTATATATTCCACCAACTACATTCTTATCTAGTGAACCGCCCTGAAGAGGACCGCAGCAAGGCAGTCGAAACGTCATCAGTTTAGTTGTTTTAGTAGATTTTGATGATGTGGCCCAGTACTCAAAATTATTTTATCCGTAACATTAAAGATGTTTCGCCGACGCGAGCGTAGTGCAGAGGGTTACGTTCACGGCTATAGCGCTTGGCGGTACGACTTCAAACCCTTCCTGTGCACCTTCCTGTTTCTTTTTTTCTTTTCAATTTCATAGTACACAATATCATTAAATGGCATAAGTCATGCAAAATTATCCAAAGATTATGATTTTCGCCGCAGTAATTTCATTAATAAGTCCATTATTACAGCAAACTTTCTTCAAATGTGTATTGCGTTTGCGGTTCGTAGTTAAAATTTCATGTATTTAGGCAGCTCCAATGAGTTCTCATCTATAGATGAAGCATTAGCACCTGTGGAAGAATTCAAATTACACACGAAAGTGCTCACCCCTAATTTTGTCCTCGATTATTTAATTAATACCGGTCAAACCGACCCCTAGTACCAATCAATGTACAATACATAGCTTGTGGAAGTATGAGCGAAAACCTATTTGAACACGATTAGTCATTCCTTCACAGCACACTGTGCTATAACTGCGTCAGGAATGATATTCCTTTACATTTTCTTACGTATGCGAGAACCATCCGGAAAATTTGGTCGGATTGCCCAAAAAAGAACTGACGACTTGACTCATAAATTAAAAATTTAATTGACACCTGCAGGAAATCAGGGAGGTTCACGAACGTGCTGCACGAAGAGTTTTTAAAATCAGTAATTCTCGGACACTTTACGATAAAATCTTTGCAGGTGAAAGACAAGCATGCACATGCCCCGTAAAAATTTTCCTCCTCGAATGTAGTCCATTTTGTCAACGTTGTGACGTTTAATTTTACAGGCAGGTTAAAATCTTCACAAAAAAATTCAAAATTCCCCCAACTTGCTAAAAATTAATAGAGCCATCGCTTCCACGGAAGATTCCATAAAAATACATTCTTTAATTTTCCATCAATGTAATGCATCTGCTTTCAGAGGAATGATGAAATACTCTGGAAGATCTGTGTGCTTTCAAGGCAGTAGTTTTCATCACATGTGAGTGGTGCCCTACGAATTAGTGTTTAGGTTGCTTTGCGACAAATATCATCCAGAATTCTGGTCTTGCATAGTAATCAATGAAAGCGGTAACGAGTAAGGCGATTTGTTATTTATTCCGTAATAAACGGAATATACATTTGAAGAAAGTTTCCTCTAATGATTGATTTATTACTGAAATTACTACGGCAAAAATGACCATTTTTGAATAATGTTGCTCGACGTATACCATTGAACGATATTCTGTATGATGCCATTGAAAAAAAAAAGTGCCCGGAGAGGGTTTGAACCCGCATCGCCAGCCTGGTAGCCGTGCACCTTAGCCTCTGCATTACGCTCCTCGTATTTGAAGTTACGGATAAAGGTAATACATACAAAACTTGAACATAGGTATTCTTGGAAACTAGGGAACACCTCATGAAAAGCCGCTAGCCAAGTACTCAGCATAAGTCTGATTGTCCGTTATCAGCTGTAGAACCGGCACGATTCCGAGAGCGCGCATGCAGTTAGCGGCCTCGGGACTGAGAAGTCGCGTGATTTCGTAGTAGTACGTGGCCCGTTGCTGACGTCGGAGGCGATGCGCGTGCTTGTTTTTGTGTTGTGTCAACTACCGCTGTCCCTTCCGCGTGGGCGGAGCGACGGAACTTACGTGGGAGGCAGAAATAGCTTCGCTTCGCTCGGTCAGCTCAGCGCGTGCCGCAAGATTACTCATCAGCTGAGCCATCACAATCCTGATAGAGGTTCCTCTTCGTCTCGGGTACCAAGTGAGGTGGCGTAATGATTAACGCGCTGGGCTCGCATTAATTGTGATATCGTTTCAAATCGTCATCCAGTCATATATATTCAGGTTAATTGCAAATCGTAGCCGGCCGCGGTGGCCAAGCGGTTCTAGGCGCTTCAGTCTGGAACCGCGCGACTGCTACGGTCGCAGGTTCGAATCCTGCCTCGGGCATGGATGTGTGTGATGTCCTTAGGTTAGTGAGGTTTAAGTAGTTCTAAGTCTAGGGGACTGATGACCTAAGATGTTAAGTCCCACAGTGCTTAGAGCAATATGAATATATATGTAAATCGTATTAGGCTTTAAGCCGCAATGTTTCTAAAAACTTTCACGACCTGTATTATCTCCCCATTATAAAATAATTTGGATGAAGTTAAGCAGCAGACGTGGGTCAAAAATGGTAATCGGATGCTTTTATAGACCTCTTCTCAGGAGAAGGGTGATGGTAAATTATGGAGATGGTTTAAACGTGATAATCGGACGCTTTAACAGACACGACTCTCTCAAAAGTTAGAATGGAAGAGAGTTCCTTTTCTGAGAAAACTTGAAGAATGTTGTTGTTGTGGTCTTCAGTCCTGAGACTGGTTTGATGCAACTCTCCATGCTACTCTATCCTGTGCAAGCTTCTTCATTTCCCAGTACCTACTACAACCTACATCCTTCTGAATCTGCTTAGTGTATTCATCCCTTGGTCTCCTTCTACGATTTTTACCCTCCACGCTGCCCTCCAGCCCGCATCTCGTGGTCGTGCGGTAGCGTTCTCGCTTCCCACGCCCGGGTTCCCGGGTTCGATTCCCGGCGGGGTCAGGGATTTTCTCTGCCTCGTGATGGCTGGGTGTTGTGTGCTGTCCTTAGGTTAGTTAGGTTTAAGTAGTTCTAAGTTCTAGGGGACTGATGACCATTGATGTTAAGTCCCATAGTGCTCAGAGCCATTTCAAACGCTGCCCTCCAGTACTAAACTGGTGATCCCTTGATGCCTCAGAACATATCCTACCAACCGATCCCTTCTTCTAGTCAAGTTGTGCCACAAACTTCTCTTCTCCCCAATCCTATTCAATACTTCCTCATTAGTTATGTGATCTACCCACCTAATCTTCAGCATTATTCTGTAGCACCACATTTCGAAAGCTTCTATTCTCTTCTTGTCCAAACTATTTATCGTCCATGTTTCACTTCCATACGTGGCTACACTCCATTACAAATACTTTCAGAAACGACTTCCTGGCACTTAAACCTATACTCGATGTTAACAAATTTTTCTTCTCCAGAAATGCTTTCCTTGCCATTGCCAGTCTACGTTTTATATCCTCTCTACTTCGGCCATCATCAGTTATTTTGCTCCCCAAATAGCAGAATTCCTTTACTACTTTAAGTGTCTCATTTCCTAATCTAATTCCCTCAGCATCACCCGACTTAATTCGACTACATTCCATTATCCTTGTTTTGCTTTTGTTGATGTTCATCTTACACCCTCCTTTCAAGACACTGTCCATTCCGTTCAACTGTTCTTCCAAGTACTTTGCTGTCTCTGACAGAATTACAATGTCATCGGCAAACCTCAAAGTTTTTATTTCTTCTCCATGGATTTTAATACCTACTCCGAACTTTTCTTTTGTTTCCTTTACTGCTTGCTCAATATACAGATTGAATAGCATCGGGGAGCGGCTACAACCCTGTCTCACTCCCTTTCCAACCACTGCTTCCCTTTCATGCCCCTCGACTCTTCTAACTGCCATCTGCTTTCTGTACAAATTGTAAATAGCCATTCGCTCCCTGTATTTTACCCCTGCCACCTTCAGAATGTGAAAGAGAGTATTCCAATCAACATTGTCAAAAGCTTTCTCTAAGTCTACAAATGCTAGGAATGTAGGTTTGCCTTTCCTTAATCTAGCCTCTAAGATAAGTCGTAGGGTCAGTATTGCCTCACGTGTTCCAACATTTCTACGGAATCCAAACTGATCTTCCCCAAGGTCGGCTTCTACTAGTTTTTCCATTCGTCTGTAAAGAATTCGAGTTAGTATTTTGCAGCAGTGGCTTATTAAACTGACAGTTCGGTAATTTTCACATCTGTCAACACCTGCTTTCTTTGGGATTGGAATTACTATATTCTTATTGAAGTCTGAGGGTATTTCCACTGTCTCATACATCTTGCTCACCAGATGGTAGAGTTTTGTCAGGACTATCGCAAGTAAATTTCCTGTTCGTGTTGTAGTAAATGGAGGAGCCTTCAGCTTGCCAGCTGTAGAATTGAAGAGTCTCACTAAAACTGTTGTCAAAGACAGACATTTGCGTAAGATTATTCTGAATGGTTTTTCTGAAAAATTCTTCGATGAATTACAGAGTGACTGTTGAGGGGAGTGTTTTAGACCTCCTTGTAACTAACAGACCTGGGCCTTTTGAATCAATATAGAGAGAATCAGTAACCAGGAGGGTGTGGTAGCATCAGTGACTACAAGTATCTGCTTGAAATTCAGCATGCAGTGCTCATCAAGGTCATAAGAAATTGTAGTTTCGTAGTGAATTAGCGGGTACTACGTAGAATGCGGTAATCCCACTCTGTCATTCTGGGTCAGATCCTATCGGTGGTCTTTATCTACATCTACGTCATTACTCTGCTATTCACAATAAAGTGCCTGGCAGAGGGTTCAATGAACCACCTTCAAGCTGTCTCTCTACCGTTCCACTCTAGAACGGCACGCGGGAAAAACGAGCACTTAATTTTTTCTGTGCGAGCCCTGATTTCTCTTATTTTATCGTGATGATCATTTCTCCCCATGTAGGTTGGTGCCAACAGAATGTTTTCGCAATCCTTCCTGTGGTGACGCATGTTGTAAACATGTATGTAAATTACTGCAATAAGACAATGTTCAGACCAATCATTTTGATTTTGTGGATGAATATAAACACTCTGTACTTAATAATCTCATGCGATTACAGGCACAGACACAGATGGTGTCAATGAGTCGGCCTAGATACTTAACTTGCTCCCCTTCTAGTAGCAGATGTTGAATGTCGCTGGAGCAATGAAGGGTACCAAGGTATGGGAAAAAGCTCAGTTCATTCCCGTTTTCGGGAAGGGTAGTCTAACAAACACTCATAAATATGGGACTATATCGCTGACGGCAATCTGTTATAAAATCACGTAACACCTTCAACAAACACGCATTTTGACCTTTTTTGGAGAACGAGAAACCCTTCAATAAAAATCAGCATAGATTCCGCAAACGAACGTGTCGGGGACCTCAGCTCACTCTTTTCATCCATGAGTTCCAGGATGCTATAGATAACGGTACTTATGTTCATGTCGTGTTCCTTGACTTCTGGAAGTCATTCGATACAGTTCTGTACTGTGTTTTAGTGAACACAGTACAAGATCAACAGATATCAGAAGTACCTGTGACTGGATCCAGGACATTCTAGTAAACTACGTTCAGCACGTCGATCCAAACGGTTCTAAATCGACAGATGTGCTGTACTAGTAATTTCGGGCGTACGAAAAGGGAGTGCACTTGAGCCGTTGCTGTCCACAATATACACTATCTGATCAAATTTATCCGAACACCCCCATGTAATGCGGAACTGACCATTAGGTGACACGAGAGGCGAACTCGCTAGTATAAAAATAGGCGGCGAGTGTTGTGTCGTCAGTACAGGAAGCAGTAAAAGCACAATGGTTCGGTCAGGAGAGTTCAGTGAGTTTGAACGTGGATTAAACATTGAATGTCATCTGAGTAACAAAATCCTCAGAGACATTTCACGCTTTTGAAGCTGCACAAGTTGACTGCATGTGAAGCGAAAACTCTAAGGAACAACCACAGCCGAACGAAGGCCAGATAGAACTCATGTACTGACGAATCAGGACTGCCGGGACTGTGGAGGATGGTTGGGAGAAATCGCACGAAATCAGCGGAGGGAATCACTCGTGCGTCCCAAAGAGTTACCAGTAGTCCAGCTAGTTAAAAAGAATGGGGTACAATGGTCGAGCAGTCCTTCATAATCCACAGTGCTACGCGACACTTGAGGTGGTGTAAAGAGTGACTCCATTGGACAGTGGATGATTGGAAACGAGTGATTTGGAGAGATGAATCACGTTATACCCTGTGGAAAACAGACAGAAGGGTTTAAATTTGGCGAATGCCTGGAAAACTTTACCTGTCATCATGTGTGGTGCCAGGAGTGAAGCACTATGTTTCAAGACAATGGAGAAAGACAATGAAATATCCTTCTTGGATATCTGCGCTATGAGACAGACTGATGGCAGCCTGAAACATAAAGTCTTTCGGAACGTTACACATACCGATAGATACTTGCATAAGGATTCCAGTCATCATCCACAACAGAAAAGAGGTGTAATTAAAAGTCTAGTGGACAGAGCTAAAAAGTATTTGCGCGCCGGAATTCCTGGACATTGAGTTAAAACATCTAAAGCAGGCTTTTGAGAAGAATGGCTATCCTAGTAAGGAAATAAATAGAGTTCTGCGACCGAATAACAGGAGGCCTAAGGACAACGATAGGACACAGCGATGGAAGAACACGGTTTCTCTACCCTTCATCAAAAAAGTAACGGATCAAATCGGCAAGATTTTAAGGAAACATAACGTTCGACCGATTTTCAGACCAGTTAAGAAAATAGGCCAAGCACTTCGTTCCGTTAAGGATAAACGTCCCTCTCTGTCTGCAAGTGGTGTATATAAAATTCCGTGTACATGTGGTAGGGTCTACTCTGGAACTACAAAGAGAAGTGTGAATACACGGTTGAAGGAACATAAAATCTTTGCCGACTAGGGAAAACAGACAGGTCAGCCGTGGTGGAACATGCTCTTCAGTCGGGTGATCACGTAGTGAAGTTTTTGGAAACGGAAGTTTTATGTACTATGACGAACTATTTATCCACAGCTATGTAGAGATGCCATCGAAATATACAAACATGGTGATAATTTTAACAGAATAGAGGAAGCCATGAAACTCAGCGATATATGGACAGTGGCGCTGCTGAATCGATGAGAAGTTTTTATCTTTGACGTACTATGATCAGTAGTTATATTTTATCCTTAACAAGGTTTGTCTCTGCTATCACGTGAAATCCAGACCACGACCACTTTCCACGGTATTTAGGCCGTTCTTCGAAGTCCGACTCGTCAGTCGGCAAGACTCAGCACAACCAGGAGCTCCTCCGAAGATGTCCAACGTAGCATTGGACGAAACGTCAGGGATAGAAGAGTTCCATGGACCACGACCATACAACCCCCAACGAATTCTCGGCAGCTGAAACATCCGGTCGTGAAAGCCTTCATTGTATGTCTTCGTAAGAGTAGGAAATAGGGAGGCTTCGTTTTAGGTGCTTGTGGATGTATATGGCTAAAAGGCTGACAGGCTCGGGAAAGAGATATCATTAGGATGTACGTCGATATATAGGAAGACAAGATTTTATAAAGGCTTCCGCTGCTACGGACAAAAATTGGTAAAAAAGATGGTATTATATAGGCTTTACAGGCTCTCTATGAATGAAGAAGAACATTCCCCAACGGAGTCAACCAGGGGCTTATAGTGGACTGTATACACTGCTGGCCATTAAAATTGCTACACCACGAAGATGACGTGCTACTGACGCGAAATTTAACCGACAGGAAGAAGATGCTGTGATATACAAATGATTAGCTTTTCAGAGCATTCACACAAGGTTGGCGCCGGTGGCGACACCTACAACGTGTTGACATGAGGAAAGTTTCCAACCGATTTCTCATACACAAACAGCAGTTGACCGGCGTTGCCTGGTGAAACGTTGCTTTGATGCCTCGTGTAAGGAGGAGAAATGCGTACCATCACGTTTCCGACTTTGATAAAGGTCGGATTGTAGCCTATAGCGATTGCGGTTTATCGTATCGCGATATTGCTGCTCGCATTGGTCGAGATCCAATGACTGTTAGCAGAGTATGGTATCGGTGGGTTCAGGAGGGTAATACGGAACGCCGTGCTGGATCCCAACGGCCTCGTATCTCTAGCAGTCGAGATGACAGGCATCTTATCCGCATGGCTGTAACGAATCGTGCAGCCACGTCTCGATCCCTGAGTCAACAGATGGGGACGTTTGCAAGACAACAACCATCTGCACGAACAGTTCGACGACGTTTGCAGCAGCATGGACTATCATCTCGGAGACCATGGCTGCGGTTACCCTTGACGCTGCACCACAGACAGGAGCGCCTACGATGGTGTACTCAACGACAAACCTGGGTGCACGAATGGCAAAACGTCATTTTTTCGGATGAATCCACGTTCTGTTTACAGCATCATGATGGTCGCATCGTGTTTGGCGACATCGCGGTGAACGCACATTGGAAGCGTGTATTCGTCATCGCCATACTGGCGTATCACCCGGTGTGATGGTATGGGGTGCTATTGGTTACACGTCTCGGTCACCTCTTGTTCGCATTGACGGCAATTTGAACAGTGGACGTTACATTTCAGATGTGTTACGATCCGTGGCTCTACCCTTCATTCGATCCCTGCGAAACCCTACATTTCAGCAGGATAATGTACGACCGCATGTTGCAGGTCCTGTACGGGACTTTCTGGATACAGAAAATGTTCGACTGCTGCCCTGGCCAGCACATTCTTCAGATCTCTCACCAACTGGAAACGTCTGGTCAAGGGTGGCCGAGCAACTGGCTCGTCACAATACGCCAGTCACTACTCTTGATGAACTGTGGTATGGTGTTGAAGCTCCATGGGCAGTTGTACCTGTACACGCCATCCAAGCTCTGTTTAACTCAATGCCGAGGCGTATAAAGGCCGTTATTACGGCCAGAGGTGGTTGTTATATGCACCCAAATTGCGTGAAAATGTAATCACATGTCAGCTCTAGTATAACATATTTGTCCAATGAATACCCGTTTTTCATCTGCATTTCTTCTTGGTGTAGCAATTTTAATGGCCAGTAGTGTGTAATATGCCACGACTGGTGTTTTTAAATTTGTCAATGCTTGCTTTTCGTATACTGGAAGTTGAGAACAAGGTATGAGATGAAAAAATAAGTCTCCAGGAAAGTGGTGGTTCTGTTGGTTGTTTCAGATGAGTGGGTCATGGAGATGGGCCATAGGCTCCTGAACTAATTCAAAGAGGTAGATTAGTCTGTTTAGTGAGCGATGCGTGACTCAGAAAAATCCAGATGCAAAATGTCTCTCCAGTGACATCAGTGAATGAAACGGTGTTTCTGGGATAGTCTGGGGCACCAGCATCCCATGCAACGTGCTGAACTAGTTCCTATGGTATAGACCATTATAGTAAGAAACTTCTCCATAGCCACAGAAAAATATGCTATTGACAATGCGTATTTATACATCTAAATACCTTACTGTTGTCAGCCAGGCTTTTATCACCCAAGAACTGAACAGGAAATGCAGCAAGGTCAGTTGTTCTAATGCTGCATGAATGTAGAATCCAATTTCGTGCATTTTATTTCTGTTCTTGATTTGAAAAGGCAACTTGGAAGAAGCTGTCATGCTGACCTTTTGGACACTGCACCACAAGAGACAAAGATCAGCGAAGGGGGAACGTTTTGAAGCTCGTTTTGGAGCAAGTGAGCTACAAGTAACTGACTCACAAGAGCTGGTGAGCTAATTCACAACTCACCACTCACGTACCACTCACCCCTCACCCACCACTCACCACTTAACGCTTGCCTATCACTCTTCATTCACCACTCTCCTGCCACACATCGCCACATGGAATGAATCACAAGGTGATTCAGGACTCACTCCACTGTTTGCACTCTTGACTCACTCACTGATTAGGTTCACAGTGATCTTTGCACATTCAGTGATTCACTTTGTAGTTTGACCTGATTTCTTATCGACTCATGCTCTGCATTGTAATTTGGCTATAGATATTAAACAATATAATAATAATCGTATTATACTATATTACCAAATTTTAAATATTTATTTGTGCATGTATAGATTATAAAATACATCGAGTGTACATTTGCTTCCTATTTAATTTTTATTATTTAAAAATACCTCTTAGTAGCATTTTAATTTTTCCATACAACGTTTTTTCAAGTGCTACAGGGCTTCATCACCTTCATCTAGAAGTGCTTTGAGTGATATATCGTATCATTTTACCAAACTGAACAAAAAAATGTAAATTCCGTTAGCGCCAGTATGTAACTTCCTCCCCTGCTGGTTCATCATGAAGTCTGGAGAGTCCTCTAATGTCCAAGCATCCAACACTACCTCTGGAATGGTGTGGGTCAGCAACCCATTAGGGATCGCAATCGACCCATCTTTCTCCTGCAGAGAGTCAGAAATCCTTTCTTGCAAGTCGCCCTCATCGATATCTGCTTCCACTTTGGATAAAATGAGTCTCAGTCTGTATCCAGTCTGCCACTCTCATTTGGTTCCCGACTAGATACTGATTTATTTTATTTTGAGATGCATTCATCCCAACAGATTTTCGTTTGCAACAAGCAATAATTAAGTCTCTCAGTGCTAGAAATCTAATCACATTAAATAAAACTGTGGTACTAGATATACAACATTTAAAAAAATTCAAAAATGTACTTTGCCCAAATTGTTCTTGTTGTTGTGGTCTTGAGTCCAAAGACTGATATGATGCAGCTCTCCAAACTACTCTATCCTGTGCAAGCCTCTTCATCTCTTAATAGCTACAGCAACCTACATCCTTTTGAACCTGCTCGCTGTATTCATCTTTTGGTCTCTCTCTACCCTCTACAATTTTTACCCCCACACTTCCCTCCAGTACTAAATTGGTGATTCCTTGATGTATGGGAATGTGTCCTATCAACCAGTCCCTTCTGTTAGTCAAGTTATGCCACAAATTTCTTTTCTCCCCAGTTCTGCTCAGTACCTCGTCATTAGTTACATGTTCTACCCATCCAATCTTTAGCATTTCTTGTGTCCCATATTTCAAAGCCTTTTATTCTCTTCTTGTATGAAGTGTTTATCGACCACATTTCACGTCGATACAAGGCTACATTCTTTACATATTGTAGTGATTCGAGAATTTCTGTGTAAATTCTAGAACCACTCAGCCTTCTACCGTCTCGAACACACGATATTCAGGATATGAGTGTGGGATGGTAGAATCCTACCTACAGCATGTCACATGTTTGTGTGTGCAGGTTTAAAATCAGTCGCAGGAAAAAAGTAGACGCGGCGGTCGGACGGCACCGACAAGTACCTGTCGGGCAATCCATAGATGTTTTAGAAAGTGTGTAAGGAAGAGCCGTGGAATTTATATGCAGCTCTGTGCTTATTGTGTCATTGACTATTGTTATTAAAACAAGAACAGTTGAATAAGAACTCTTAAAAACTCTTGACGTAACCATGCTATAGGCAACACTTATGTTCTGATCCATGTTAAGAAAAGTTATGGTATCTAAGCCAAATTCCTTTTAACTGTAACTCAATTTGTTTCTGACTTTCGGCTGTACGAGAGACTTGCAGGAAGTTACATATTTATGTGGAAAGTGAGAATTTTATTGTGTATGGAGGGCAAATACGTCGTTAACTGACGAAAAGTAAAGTTTCTATGTCTACTTATTTCATAACTGGAATGAGTCTGGTTTCCAGCAGCCAGCTGTTTAGTAAAGAGGAGTGGCTGCAAATTCCAAGTAAGTCATCTCGTAAAGAAGTGGAAGGTGGTTTGGGGGAATAAGCCGATATAACCCAGATCCACACTCACACTTTAAGTCGTCTGAATGTTAGAATATACCTTCAGAAAAGATTTCCTACCACTTATATCTCTATTCAATGTTAGTAAATTTCTCTTCAGAAACGCTTTTCTTGCTATTGCCTGCCTACATTTTAAATCCTCTCTACCTCGGCCATCATCAGTTATTTTGCTATCCAAGTTAGAATACTTTTGTTATGGTCGGCTCTCCCGAGGAAATGCCGTCTACCGCAGGGGATGTGTTTCAACTTAGGTCTTTCAGTGTTGTGTCAAATTCTTCTCGCAGTATTTTAAATTCGAAAAATGTTATGAAATAATCTAATGAGCAGTTATTTCATAACATTAAAAATTATCTGATTGTTGCAAAGGCAATGACAGTTGGACAACTGTAAGCAATATCAGTTTCTAAGCACTCATGGCACATTTTTTTAATGAGAAGAATCAATTGAAGTCCTACCGTCCAGTGCGCTTCTAATTTGAAAAAAGGCACACTGCAAAAATATTTCAAATCGGGTAAAGAAAGACTGTCATCACCAAATATAATATCCAGTACAAAATCACCGCCATGAGAACAATGCTTCAAACACGAAACCAGCTGGCATGCTTATGAACCTTGGATATGGCCTTCGTTTTGCACATTATTTACGAGTAAGTGCTCAAAAGTAATGCCGCCGATTTTTTTACGTAAAATCTCTTGAAGGTGTTTAAATAACACTGCCGCTAGAAGGCTTCGCGTGTAACAAGACAGTGTGTAAGGTAGCTATGTCGGTGCGTGAGGAAAAGAGTACTGTAATACAGTTTCGAATTCGAAGAGTACGCCCACCCATGGATCACCCTCTCCTTCAGCATAACAATGCCACAGCAGACACGAACGCCAGGACATGTGCAACAGTCCGACGACTTGGGTTCACTGTCATCGATCATCCTCCATAAAGTCCCGACTTGGCCCCATACAATCTTCATATATTTGCAAAGCTTAAGGGACATCTTCGAGTACTTCATTTTCAAGGAGATGAAGTGGTGCAAGCAGAGGTGATGTTGCGGCTCCGTCAACAACATCAACCATTCTCAGTGGCTATATCAACAAATTTGTCTCTCATTGGGAGAACCGTGTTAGTCGCCAGGGTAACTATGTTGAGAAATAAATATGTACACATGAAGAATAAAGATGTAGAATGTTATCATCGATTGTTTATTTAAAAATCTTTAACGAGTTTTCACACATAAAATTCAGAGGCATTAGTTCTCAGCATGCCCTCATAAATCTCGTTGTGCAACACACAATAGACTTCTTAAGTAATAGAACCCAGTACGTTCTCCGCGATGGTGAGTGTTCATCGGAGGTCAGGGTATCATCTGGAGTGCCCCAGGGAAGTGTGGTAGGTCCGCTGTTGTTTTCTATCTACATAAATCGTCTCTTGGATAGGGTGGATAGCAATGTGCGGCTGTTTGCTGATGATGCTGTGGTGTACGGGAAGGTGTCGTCGTTGAGTGACTGTAGGAGGATGCAAAATGATTTGGACAGGATTTGTGATTGTGTAAAGAATGACAGCTAACTCTAATAATAGATAAATGTAAATTAATGCAGATGAATAGGAAAAAGAATCCTGTAATATTTGAATACTCCATTAGTAGTGTAGCGCTTGGCACAGTCACGTCGATTAAATATTTGGGCGTAACATTGCAGAGCGATATGAAGTGGGACAAGCATGAAATGGCAGTTGTGGGGAAGGCGGATAGTCGTCTTCGGTTCATTGGTAGAATTTTGGGAGGATGTGGTTCATCTGTAAATGAGACCGCTTATAAAACACTAATACGACCTATTCTTGAGTGCTGCTCGAGCGTTTGGGATCCCTATCAGGTCGAATTGAGGGAGGACATAGAAGCAATTCAGAGGCGGGCTGCTAGATTTGTTACTGGTAGGTTTGATCATCACGCGAGTGTTACGGAAATGCTTCAGGAACTCGGGTGGGAGTTTCTAGAGGAAAGGAGGCGTTCCTTTCGTGAATCGCTACTGAGGAAATTTAGAGAACCAGCATTTGAGGCTGACTGCAGTACAATTTTACTGCCGCAAACTTACATTTCGCGGAAAGACCACAAAGATAAGATAAGAGAGATTAGGGCTCGCACAGAGGCATATAGGCAGTCATTTTTCCCTCGTTCTGTTTGGGAGTGGAACAGGAAGAGAAGATGCTAGTTGTGGTACGAGGTACCCTCCGCCACGCACCGTATGGTGGATTGCGGAGTATGTATGTAGATGTAGATGTAGATGGAGATGGAGACACGTTGGTTCAGAAAACTTAATGATCCCAAAAGCACAGTTTTGTGTTTCAAAGAGAGTTAACTTGCCTTAAGCAAATTTGCTGAAATACAAGAAAACTACATAGAAAAAAAACCTTTCACCAACTAATTACAGCCATAAAAGGGTAGAATTATTCAATCCGAGAGAAGTTTCATGATGCCACCGGCTTGCAGTGGTCGAAATTTTACAATACATTAAATTTCTCTTGAGTGCGGCATTTGATTATTAAATACAAGTAATCAGAGTGTCTCAAATGGCACTTGAGTGCAGCATTTGTGTATTAAGTAAAAGGATTAAGAATGTCGGCCACAATAACATAAAGAAGATAAGTCACGAAACATTTATTTTTATAAGCAAAAGTGCTTCTGGGCCACAGCTCTACAAACAGAATTTACAGATTTATTTTACTCGTGAAAAGGAAATAATAATTTGCCTATTATCAATTACAAGCATCTCAGGGTCGTTACTAGGGTTGCCAGGACTATGTTTGCTGTGTTCAGATGCAAGCTGAGTTGTCGACCATTCGCTCATAGCTTCAGGTGGTGCTGGCTTCGGTCGTGGAGCTTGAGATAGTTGCCATTGGGCATCATTGTGTAGGCCCAAATGTGGCGATCCGAGGGACATCCAGCACGTCCCACGTGCCACCCGTTCAGTTCTCTATGTGGCTGCCCTGGGCACTGACTGCAATGGCGCTGAGCCCTCACCTGCGCTCGAGCCCGTCCCAAGGTGTAGTAGGTAGCAAAAGACTTTCTGGGAGGCCTATCGAAAGGCCTTCCCAGTTCGTTCTCCAAACAGATGTAAGGTTCTATCTGTGGTTCATAAACATCCTGAGCCAGATGCAGTCACTTGACCTGTTTTAGAGGAAGCCTTTTAGGCACAGCCTCTCAAACACAGCACAAGGGTTGACGAAGAAATGATGGATATTATAATAGTAAATTGTCGTAGCTGTGTTGGGAAAGAACCAGAGCCGCATGCGCTTACAGAAAGCACTGAATCACTAATCGTTGTATGTACTGAAAGTTGTCCAAGCGTGGAGATAAGTTTCTCCGAAATTCTTACAAAGGACCTAAAAGTTTTCAGAAAGGATAGACTGAATACAGTTGGTGGTGGTGGTGTGTTTGTTGCCGTTAGAAGCAGTCTGTCTTGCAGGAATATTGAAGTAGATAGTTCCTGTGAGTTATTATGTGTACAGGTTATGCTTGACGACCGGAAAAAAATAATAATTGGTTCCTTTTACTGACCTCCTGACTGAGGTGACACAGGTGCTAAACAGCTCAAAGAAGACTTGAGTCTCATTTCAAGCAGGTACGCCGCTCATAGAGTTATGCTTGGTGGTGAATTCAGTCTACAGTCGATATGTTATCGAAAATACATGTTTAAATTCGGTGGCAGGCATAAAACATCGTCCAAAGTTGTACTAAATGCTTTCTCCGAAAATTATTTTGAACAAGTTATTCACGAGCCCACTCGAAGTGTAAATGGGTGCGAAAACATACTCGATATCTTAGCAACAAAAAATTCTCACCAAATAGGGAGCATTATGATGCATATGAGGATTAGTGACCACAAGGTCATTGTAGCGAGACTGAATACCACAACCTCCAAACCCATCAACAATACATACAAAATAGATCTATTTAAAAAAAGTAGATAAAAATTCGCTTGGCGCCTTGCTAAGAGACAGCTTCTCCATTTTTTCTGTACTGCGATATGTGATTGTTTATTCCCAAACTACCCCATAACTAATATAAATGCTGAGTTAGACTCCAATCACATCAGAATAATTAATCCCCACTGACTAATTAGATGTATATCTGTACCACTGGTTGCAAGTAACTAATAAACGTAATTGACATTTTCATACTATATTGCATGGTTTATCTAAGCAGATTGCGACTCTAGAAGCATATCTGGTTGTTCTGAGAGCGAGCAGGTATGATCAGGTTACGCAGGCAGACAGGGGAGCCCACTCCCCGCACGATTTCCTAGAAGGGACGACCGGGCAGCCGCACTGGTCAGCGCCTCTTAGCTGACCAGCTTATCTTCGAGGAGACGCTGCAGGGCGCCAGTCACCGAAGTCATAACATAAATTCCCGTGAGGCCACCAGCAGAGACTGTTTTACAACTTGAGTGAGGAAAGAGGGCAAATTCTGTTTTAACTAGATCTGGGAGGATGCTTTTGTGAGCATAACGTAGAAAACAGGGCTTGTATTATATTGTATTGTATGTTAACCGGGGACCTAGAAACGACGGAGAGGCTCCGTCCCCGCCGCAGCCACAGTGGTCCGCAACCCCACGACGACTACCGCAGTCCACTTCACCCCTCCGCAGCCCCACACCGAACCCAGGGTTATTGTGCGGTTCGGCAGATTCAAATGGTGAGATCTAGCCGCGATAGTTAAGCGAAACATAGTGACAGTCAAATCACGTCACTAAGTTTCAGTAATTTTCAAACTTCACTCTGAAGACCTACTTGCAGATTTTTAAGATCAATATGGTTTCAACTCCGGCCATAGACGCAAATGTTCAAGCCTTCTGCAGCGCTGTCTAACTTTTCATATTAACATTTCCGCAATCACGGTGCGACTTCGTGAACATTACTGGGATGTAATTATTACACAAGACCCCTGTCCCTTTATCCAGTTGTACCAAGGTAATAGTTTGTCAGATATATTACAGCGCACTTTAATGTAATAAACCGAATTAATAGTAATTCTTGTTTAATTTCGTAGCTGACGAATTCCCTATTCATTATTTTGGAGGGTCTAGGATTTGCTTATCTACATAATAATATTCACACTGCACTCTAGCATTTGGCATATCTTGCAGAGGATACGTTGGCTTTTACTCTCTGACTCCTCAGTTAGCTCTGCAAAACTTAAATTTTAATGAAGAATTTGTGTTTGTTAACTATAAAAAGTAATTTAATTTACTAAACTAGTAAATAATTTTAGGTTGGTGACGCAAAACCATTGATGTATTTCTTTCAGTGAGGTGAGATGGGCATATGTCCATCGTTGTATAGCTGAAGTTTTGTAGGGGATTTTATTCATTTTTGTGTATTTTATGTGTTGTGTATTAGGAGGGAATTGATTCATAGCACATACAAACTTTCTTTATAGAAACGACATAAAGCTGCATCTAATGCTGCGTTTTACTCTATGCATAAATAATTGAAAACCATTGGTTTTGAACTCGCATGTTTTTTTCAACTATGAAGTTTTATGAAACGACAAACTGCCTATTGGCTTCTGTCTCGGGTTCTTCGGCCGACGTTCATCTAATGATTTTACTGGCGTTTCGCCAGCGCGAGTGGCTGGCATCGTCAAAGCTTCACCCTCCATTGCCGGTGGCGAACTGGAGCCGAGCTCGCGGCCGCAGACTATAATTATGTACCTGACGCGCCAACGTCCGAGGGCTTCTCCGCGGTCATTTCCGGTGCGGTTCTCCTCTTGCTACCTGCGACGGTCGTTCGCTGCAGTACGGGAAGCCAGGATCCGTTTACCTTAAGGCTTTACTCTTTTTTGTTGAAACTGTTCGCGTGTTTTTGTATTTCTACAGCTTCTCAGAACAAGCGCGTGTGATAGAGCTTCTCTACAGCCAGAACTTCCGTGTCGGCGAATTTTATTACGTGGTCGGTCTCACTCAGCGCGTACTCTGCCACGGCCGATTTCTCCACCTGCCCCAACCTGCAATGTCGCTTATGCTCTTTGAGCCAGCAACTGGTGCTGGCGAAACGTCAGTCAAATCATTAGACGAACGTCGGCCGAAGAACCCGAGACAGAAGCCAATAGGAAGTTTGTCAACAAGTGGCCACGAAAGCCTTAACAATTTTGTTTTATGAAACGGTTTCAATGAAGTGCATGTCACTTAGGCAACTTGCTGTACCTGACCAGTCATCCAATCAGAGAATGGTGAGTTACAGCGCAATGTGGAATCCGAGCCACATTTCGTTTCTGACTAATCTCCACATTACTCAGAAGTGATTGTTAGGTTAAAAAGCATAGTGAAAAAAGTTACCAAGCTGGGATTCAATCCCGCGACCCTTCGGCTTCCAGCCAAGCGCTTTATCCTTTCCACTCGCTCATATTTGGTTGCCATCTCGGCCTGGTTTTTATACTGGTTGTTCAAACATAATTCTCCTGGAAAATGGAAGAACGTAACTCACATAATTATTTCATTTGACGTGGCAACTCTTCTTTTTTTGTTATTTATTTAAATTAAATTTCTTCTTAATGTGAAGTAAAATATAAAGAAAATTTTTCATTTCGTGAAACTGAAAAAGAAAAATAGTATTTAGTTAGTTCTCTTTTGATGGTTGTATATTCTTTCATCCTTAAAATGTAAAGTAATTTATTCTTTTTCTGAAATCCTTTATGCATCTCTCTTCTAAAAACTGAGGGTATGCTTCTTCCTAAATTGAAAGAATTCTGATATTTGGTCTGAATCCAATCGCTTGTTGTCTATAGGAATTGAGTTTCTTGTTTCTTTTCCAGAAGATTACATAAAAAAATAAAGAAATTTCTTCTGCTTTGGCATAGCATATTTTCTTTTTACTACCTATATCCGACTTCGAGATCGTAAGATACGTTTAAAATAAAAGTAACATAACGGCAGAAAATATTAATCTTAGTTGTAGAGTAAAAGGAGAAGATTCAGCAATCTATACACTGGTCTTAATATATCAGATACAGGGAAACCACACTTGCGTAATTTTCAAAATTGTTCTTATAATTTCGTTTGTTCTACAGTTCACATTGTAATATTGGTCATTTGAACTTAAATTCCGTTAAACTCGGTGTGTATGATGTTATCACGAAGTGTACGAATTGACCCGATAGCCAGACTACCATATTGTTTTACTGGCCGGGATATCGCGTTTGGTCTGTCTCACAACTTCTCGTATCTTGACATATTGCGGGGCCGTCCGCAGTAGTGATGCAAGAGTCTGTGAGTTCAGTCCCATGCTACGCTTGTGTGTGACATGTGAACCTGTATATAAATGTTCCTCTTCATTACACCTACCACAATGCAGCGAATCCGCAAGATGGATAGAATATAACTCTGTGCGCACTGTAGTTCATTGACGACTTTGTACCATTCTGTCCTAACATTTGACGTAAGCTGTTCTTCCAATCCTCAGGCCAATAGATATGAGGGTATTTAGTAGCCACTCTTTTTGGAGCTGAACGTTGCTTTTGAGTGCATTTTGTCAATATTAACGGGTGATACTCTTGTTTCTGGCTGAACAGCTTTTAGGACTATACTTGTTAGGCTGACAGGTCTCAATTTTGATCTTTTACGAATATTATATACTAGTAATGCTTTGTATTTTGTGTCAATGTCTATTAATCCGATGCCACCTACTTAAAAGAATAATATTAGTTTGCTGTATCTTATCTTGAAAATATTTTCGCAACATACGAAATATCCAGTCACTGATGGTAGAATTTTGCCTAATGGAGCTGGTTCTGGCGAAAGAGACACAATGTAATACACTTTGGATAAACTGAACTTGTTCACTAGTTTTACTTTCTGGATCATATCGAGAGTTCGTTTGGAATGTAGCTTTATGCTGGCCCTAACTTTGTTCATTACTGATCGCCAGTTGGTAGTTTTCATCCTTTGTAGATCTAGCCCTAAATATCGCATCTCCGTTGCTGCCGGTAACTATTTTTGTTCTTCCAGCAGTAAACCTTTCCATGAGTTCATTGCTTTGGATATGATATTGTTGATCGTGGCTCCTGTGCTGCATAATAAGTGCTCAGTAAATTTTTTGCGTACGGTGTATGGTCTTGTGCCGACACAAATATGTTCAGATAATCTGCAAATACTCGTCGTATGATTTTCTTTCCTAATAAGATTAAGCCTGAAAGGGCATCGATAGTGGGAAACCGTGAGGGACTGACCGCTTTATATCGAATGACCCAGTTAGTTGCCCAATGATCATGAGTTTGGACTCAGATCCTTTAAAATGACTCTGATAAGGTGGGAGAATTTGTTGTAGATACCAAAATTACACTTTTCTTTTAGTGGAAAACTGTGGGAGATCCGATCGAAAGGTTTCGAAAAATCGGTCGATATTACAGAGCCCCTTGTTTTACAGATGTCCGTGATGGCTATTATGTCACCTTAGTCATTCAGGATGCCGGTTATACTGCGTCCAGACACTGCACGTGTTTGGTAATCTCGTATCATGTTTTTTATTACGTCCATTAATCTTGCGTTTACTTCTCGAGCCAGTATTTTGTAGCCGAAGTTCATCAAGGTTATCGGCCTAAGTGATTCGATGTTTGTTGCCGGATGTTTCTTGGACACCAATACGATGAGATCATCGTGGAAGCTTGTAGGCAACATCTGGACATTCCATACGTCACTGAATACGTCAATTAGCTCTTCTTTCAATATATTTCAATTAGTGAGGTAAAATTCAGCTGGTATGCCATCTATTCCTGACGACTTTCCTTTCGGTCTTTTCAGTGACGCTTCATATATTTCCCCTTCTGTAAATTCTTCGCTGAGAGAATTGTTATCTGCCTCTGTCAGCACGTAATCAATATCTTTCAGAAAAACTGATTCGAGTTTTTCGACTACGACTACTGCATCATACAACTTGTATCTTGCAACAGTAGTCACCAAGGATCGCAATCGCAATGCATCTCTATTTGTACTTGTGTTGAAGACATGGGCCAGAGGGAATCGGAGTTGTCCTAAATCAGGCAGAACACCAAAACATTTTGCGTGTAATTGGATGAAGAAATCATCTGCGCGACAGTGCGCGGCCTACAGAGTTTCAACAGAAGGAATGAAGATTGGAGTTTAACATTCAGGAGAATCACAGTTCAAATCCCCGCCTGGCCTTCCTGATTTAGGTTTTCCGTGATTTCCTCAAATGTCGGGCTCCAAGCTTGTGCTCCGTCTCTAATGACCTCGTTGCCGACGGGGCGTTAAACACCAATCTTCTTTCTTTTTTTTTGAGTTTAACGTACAGTAGGTGACTATGTCATCAGAGGCGAAGCACAAACATTGGTTAAGGACGAGACGGGAAAGGAAATCGTCCGTATTCTTTCCAAACGAACCATTCCAGCATTTACGCCGAGTGATTTAGGTGAACTACTGACACTCAAAATCTTGATGGCCGAACGTTGGCTTGAACTATTTTACTCCAGAAAGGAAGTCCAGTCCCTTAACCATTACGTTCTAAGAACTTCAATATCGAGTGTTAAGATATTTTTACAGTTGTATCATTGTCCTGAGATACCTCTTCTATCTGCTACCGTGTAGGTAAAATTAAAGTGCAGCTACTCAAGGGGGTCCAGTGTGGGCTGTAGTTACCGTATTGCAGCGAATCTTGGTGGATATTCTACTGCATTAATGCGGATCCGATTTACGCAGCAAAAAATTACTTCCAAATTTGGCCACCAGGTTCAAATATGGCACTGCGAATGCAAGGTAGACGTACAGAAATGTTTCCACATACACTACTGGCCATTGAAATTGCTACGCCACGAAGATGACGTGCTACAATCGCGAAATTTAACCGGCAGTAAGAAGATGCTGTGATATGCAAATGATTAGCTTTTCAGAGCATTCACACAAGGTTGGTGCCGGTGGCGACACCCACAACGTGTTGACATGAGGAAAGTTTCCAACCGATTTCTCATACACAAACAGCAGTTGACAGGCGTTGCCTGGTGAAACGTTGTTGTGATGCCTCGTGTAAGGAGGAGAAATGCGTACCATCATGTTTCCAACTTTGATAAAGGTCAGATTGTAGCCTATCGCGATTGCGGTTTATCGTATCGCGACATTGCTGCCCGCGTTGGTCGAGATCCAATGAGTGTTAGCAGAATATGGAATCGGTGGGTTCAGGAGGGTAATACGGAACGCCGTTCTGGATCCCAACGGCCTCGTAGCACTAGCAGTCGAGATGACAGGCATCTTATCCGCATGGCTGTAACGGATCGTGCAGCCACGTCTCGATCCCTGAGTCAACAGATGGGGACGTTTGCAAGGCAACAACAATCTGCACGAACAGTTCGACGACGTTTGCAGCAGCATGGACTATGAGCTCGGAGACCATGGCTTTGGTTACGCTTGGCGCTGCATCACAGACAGGAGCGCCTGCGATGGTGTACTCAACGACGGACCTGGGTGCACGAATGGCAAAGAGTCATTTTTTCGGATGAATCCACGCTCTGTTTACAGCATCATGATGGTCGCATCGTGTTTGGCGACATCGCGGAGAACGCACATTGGAAGCGAGCATTTGTCATCGTCATACTGGCTTATCACCCGGCGTGATGGTATGGGGTGCCATTGGTTACACGTCTCGGTCACCTCTTGTTCGCATTGACGGCACTTTGAACAGTGGACGTTACATTTCAGATGTGTTACGACCCGTGGCTTTACCCTTCATTCGATCCCTGCGAAACCCTACATTTCAGCAGGATAATGTACGACCGCATATTGCACGTCCTGTACTGGCCTTTCTGGATACAGAAAATGTTCGACTGCTGCCCTGGCCAGCACATTCTCCAGATCTCTCACCAACTGAAAACGTCTGGTCAATGGTGGCCGAGCAACTGGCTCGTCACAATACGCCAGTCACTACTCTTGATGAACTGTGGTATGGTGTTGAAGCTGCATGGGCAGCTGTACCTGTACACGCCATGCAAGCTCTGTTTGACTCAATGCCCAGGCGTATCAAGGCTGTTATTACGGCCAGAGGTTGTTGTTCTGGGTACTGATTTCTCAGGATCTATGCACCCAAATTGCGTGAAAATGTAATCACATGTCAGTTCTAGTATAACATATTTGTTCAATGAATACCCGTTTATCATCTGGATTTCTTCTTGGTGTAGCAATTTTAATGGCCAGTAGTGTATAATGGATTAGGAACGGGATGTGGGCAGAAAAGATCAGACAAGTGAGGGGGATAATGTTGATTTTATTATTAACCGTCGCTCTCACACAATTTGTTCAACGTGAGCACTGGAGAGTGGAGTCGTCGGCGATATGCTGTGCAGAGCCAGATGTGCACCTGGTGGTGAAAACTGGAACTACTCGTAACTTTTTTTCCCAGCGTGAATCGGTTCCGCATTAACGCATGAGTACATCCACCAAGTTTCACTGCCGTATGATACTTACAGTCCACAATGGACCTCCGTGAGTAGCTGCACTTTAGTTGTAACCACCCGGTAAATCTTGTGCTGTAGACACGTTTTGCTTCGTGTTGGGTATCCCTCAGTCCAAACCAAAGGTGCCAACACCAGCTGAAGTACTCATCTCTGCAAATGTACGCAGAATAAAAAAATAAGTAAATTTCAGTATGTTTAGCTTCATTCTGGATTACATCAGTGTGTGACTATTGTGAAGGATGCTATCTCTCAGAGTGTATCATCAGCATCATACAGGATGGGCCCGTAACACTGTGGCTTGAGTCGCCATTTAATGGATACTTCTGAGCCCCAATGCCCACGAATGAGAGTTCTTTCAACAACCACCAGAATACGAGAAACATTATAGAACTAGAAGTAGTACAAATTATTCAAAGCTGTATTACAGCGCAAAGCTATGAATGTATTACAACAACGCAGTATTCGCTCGTAAAACACGTCTGATATTTAGCCGATCGACGACTCTATTATGTTGCTCTTTCGGTGGCCAGCACAGCCGGCTGCTGTGACCGAGCGGTACAGCGCTTCAGTCTGGAACCGCGCGACCGCTACGGCCGCAGGTTCGATCCTGCCTCGGGCATGGATGTGTTTGATGTCCTTAGGTTAGTTAGGTTTAAGTAGTTCTAAGTTCTAGGGGACTGATGACCTCAGATGTTAAGTCCCATAGTGTTCAGAGCCATTTGAACCATTTGGCCAGCACAGATAAAATTGGACTGGATGTAAAATGTGTAGCACGTAGTTCCTCAGGGACTCACTCAGAACCTGTTTCGTTCAGGTCCGTGACGGGTAGTGGTCCTTATTACAAGATGAGGCAGTTCCAACAGCTACTAATTTGGCTGTGTAGGCCTCATTTACTACTGCGTGCATTTAATCGTGCTTTTGTTTAGCGATAGCTTATAGGTGGATTACAATGTACATTTCTGATTATACGTTAACGGTGATTGATTAACTGACCTTGGAACCGATGATAAGATAATTGGCTTAGTAACTAACAACCCATAGATGTATTGGCTTGTTTGTGTCACTGAGTCAAGTAAACCACCGCAAAACTGGAAGCTAACCGACCTGGCATCCTCCAAGATGTATGCAGAAATTCAGATAAAAACGTTATAAAATATGCGCGCTGCACCCTTTTTTGCTTTTTTTGCCTTACTGGTCAGTGTAACGCCAAATCACAACTATTACACCCAAGAAAAACTGATTTTGCTTCATAATAATATTGGTAGTACTACTGCGGAGGTCAAATTTGAGCCAGAAGATGGATGAGGTACGTGTGTGGATCCCATCTCGTGCATTGCGCCCGTTCTCTACTGGCAAGAGTCACCGTGTGCAGTAAGACATTAACTTCAACTGGTAAATGTATACTGCTAATGATTAAAATTGCAACCCCATGAACACAATACGCAACGAACTGCCATCCTTGAATATGGAAATAATTTGTATTCAACTGCGTTGTGTTACACTGTGGAGACTTGGTGTGGTGAAAATAATTCCAATATGTTTGAATAGAAGGAACAAAAAATTCCATATGTACAAAAAATGGATATGATTATCGTAGAGGAAGTGTTACAGAGTGAAACAGCTGAAAATCTGTAATTCAAACATTGTCCAATACTGGAAAGGTGATTAGAATGTGCAACATCGGAAGCGAGGTGGGTTCGTGAAAAATGCTAGCTTATGTTTCATTGGGCAAAAATGGATTGCAATTATAATTCTGAGAACAATGTTAGACATTACGAGAGCTGATTTATGTGCTCTCCAAAAGTTATCCAATGTATGTGTCATATATTTAGATCAGACATGGCGCACAAATTAACGATCTATAATATTGACGTCAATCAGTTGTAGAACTATGGAACACGTGTTATGCTCAAGAATTATGGCATTTTTGTAGAACGAAAATCTCCTGTACAAAAATCAACATGGAATCAGCAAAAAGCCACGTTGTGAAATTCATCTCGCCCTACTCTTCCATGAGGTCAATAGCGCTGTAGACGACGTTCCTCAGGTTGATGCCGTGTTCCTAAACTTCAGGAAGGCGTCTGGCACCGTCCCGCACTGCCGTTTAATGAAAAGAAGTTCGCTTTTACTGAATGTCGGACAAGATTTGCGACTCGATTCGAGGCTTCTTGCTGATAGAACTCAACGGAATAAAATTGACGTACGCAAAGGGAACTTCCGGACTACCCTAAGAAAGAGCGATACTAGCGTTACTGTTTACGGTGTATATAAATGATGTAGTAGAAAGCGTCGGAAGACCTTTAAGACTGTTCGCAGATGATGCGGTTGCCTATAAGAATGTAGCGACGCCAGAAGACAGTATAGATTTGCAGAATGACCTACAGAGGATTAATGAGTGGTGCAGACTTTGGAGCCCGCATCTCGAGGTCGTGCGGTAGCGTTCTCGCTTCCCACGCCCGGGTTCCCGGGTTCGATTCCCGGCGGGGTCAGGGATTTTCTCTGCCTCGTGATGGCTGGGTGTTGTGTGCTGTCCTTAGGTTAGTTAGGTTTCAGTAGTTCTAAGTTCTAGGGGACTGATGACCACAGATGTTAAGTCCCATAGTGCTCAGAGCCATTTGAACCAGCCATTGCAGACTTTGGCAGTTGGCCCTGAACTTAAATAAATGTAACAGCTGCGCATACATTAGAAAATAAACCCACTATTAGAATGAAATTTTCCCTGTGAAGCGGAATGTGCGCTGATATGAAACTTCCTGGCAGATGAAAACTGTGTGCCGGACCGAGATTCGAACTCTGGGCCTTTGCCTTTCGCGGGCAAGTGCTCTACCATCTGAGATACCCAAGCACGACTCACGACCCGTCCTCACAGCTTTACTTCAGCCAGTACCTCGTCTTCTACCTTCCAAACTTTACAGAAGCTCTTCTGCGAAGCCGGCCGGAGTGGCCGAGCGGTTAAAGGCGCTACAGTCTGGAACCGCACGACCGCTACGGTCGCAGGTTCGAATCCTGCCTCGGGCATGGATGTGTGTGATGTCCTTAGGTTAGTTAGGTTTAAGTAGTTCTAAGTTCTAGGGGACTTATGACCACAGCAGTTGAGTCCCATAGTGCTCAGAGCCATTTTTTTTCTTCTGCGAAACTTACAGAACTAGCACTCCTGGAAGAAAGGATAGTGTAGAGACATGGCTTTGGCACCGCCTCGGGGATGAAGTTTGAAAGGTAGCAGACGAGGTATTGGCGAAAGGAAAGCTGTGACGACGGGTCCTCAGCCGTGCTTGGGTGCTTCGGTTGGTAGAACGCTTGCCCTCGAAAGGCGAAGCTCCTGAGTTCGAATCTCGGTTCGGCACACAGTTTTGATCTGCCAGGAAGTTTCATATCAGCGCACACTCGGCTGCAGAGTGAAAATTTCGTTCTGGAAACATCCCCCAGGCTGTGGCAAAGTCATGTCTCAGCAATATCCTTTCTTCTAGTAGTGCTAGTTCTGCAAGTTTCGCAGGAGAAAATGGTTCAAATGGCTCTGAGCACTATGGGACTTAACATCTGAGGTCATCAGTTCCCTAGAACTTACAACTGCTTAAACCTAACTACCCAAAGGACATTACACACATCCATGTCCGAGGCAGGATTCGAACCTGCGACCGTAGCGGTCGCGCGGTTCCAGACTGAATCGCCTAGAACCGCTCGACCACTCCGGTCGGCTTTCGCAGGAGAGCTTCTGTGAAGTTTCAGAGGTAGAGGACGAGGTACTGGCGGAAGTAAAGCTGTGAGGACGGGTTGTGAGCCGTGCTTGGGTAGCTCAAATGGTAGAGCACTTGCCCGCGGAAGGCGAAGGTGCTGAGTTCGAGTCTCGGTCTCGCACACAGTTTTGATCTGCCAGGAAGTTCCAAATCCAGTACTGTACAACTACGCTACTGCTGGAAACAGTATCTACCATAAAAGATCTAGGAATAACTATTCAGAGTGACCTTAAGTGGAATGGGCACATAAAACAAATAGTAGGAAAATCAGATACGAGACTGCGATTAATAGGAAGAATCTTAAGGAAATGTAACTCATCCACGAAGGAAGTGACTTACAAGGCCTTTGTTCGACTGAACCTTGAAAAATTGTTCCCCAATGTGGGACCCTTACTAGGTAGGATTGCTAGAAGAGATTGAGAAGACCCAACGAAGTGGGGCGCGTTTCGTCGCAGGACCATTAAGTCGGCACGAGAGCGTTACGTGCCCAACAAACTCCACTGGCTGACGCTACAAGAGAGGCGTTGTGCATCGCGGAGAGGTTTATTATTGAAATATCAGGAGAATACTTTCTGCGAGCGTCGGACAACATATTACTTCCTCCCACATTCATCTCGCGAGACGATCTTCGACGCGAAAATACAACAAATTAGAACTTATACAGTGTAATACCGACAATCATTCTTCCCAAGCGCCATTCGCGAGTGGAACACGGAAGGAGAGATCAGTTCTTGGTACCAGAAGTACCCTCCGCCACACACCACCAGGTGGCTTGCGGAGTATTGATGTAGATGTAGAATAATAAATCTGATAATACGGAATCCATCTATACTGTTGCCAATTGAAACAGGAACACTATGACGATGGCACGCAAAAACGTTAAACTGGCATGAAATGTGCACTACTGGCCATTAAAATTGCTACACCAAGAAGAAATGCAGATGATAAACGGGTATTCATTGACATGTGATTACATTTTCACGCAATTTGGGTGCATAGATCCTGAAAAATCAGTACCCAGAACAACCACTTCTGGCCATAATAACGGCCTTTATACGCCTCGGCATTGAGTCAGTGCTCAGTGGCGTGTACAGGTACAGCTGCCAGTGCAGCTTCAACACCATGCCACAGTTCATCAACAGTAGTGACTGGCGTATCGTGACGAGCCAGTTGCTCGGCCACCCTTGACCAGACGTTTTCAGTTGGTGAGAGATCTGGAGAATGTGCTGGCCAGGGCAGTAGTCGAACATTTTCTGTATCCAGAAAGGCCCGTACAGGACCTGCAACATGCGGTCGTGCATTATCCTGCTGAAATGTAGGGTTTCGCAGGGATAGAGCCACGGGTCGTAACACATCTGAAATGTAACGTCCACTGTTCAGAGTGCCGCCAATGCGAACAAGAGGTGACCGAGACGTGTAACCGATGGCACCCCATACCATCACGCCGGGTGATAAGCCAGTATGGCGATGACGAATACACGCTTCCATTGTGCGTTCTCCGTGATGTCGCCAAACACGGATGCGACCATCATGATGCTGTAAATATAACCTGGATTCATCCGAAAAATTTACGTTTTCGCCATTCGTGCACCCAGGTTCGTCGTTGAGTACACCATCGCAGGCGCTCCTGCTTGTGATGCAGCGTCAAGGGTAACCGCAGCCATGGTCTTCGAGCTGATAGTCCATGCTGCTGCAAACATCGTCGAAGTGTTCGTGCATATGGTTGTTGTCTTGCAAATCGCTGGGCGCTCCTGTCTGTGATGCAGCGTCAAGGGTCACCGCAGCCATGGTCTCCGAGCTGATAGTCCATGCTGCTGCATACGTCGTCGAACTGTTCGTGCAGATGGTTGTTGTCTTGCAAACGTCCCCATCTGTTGACTCAGGCCTCGATACGTGGCTGCACGATCCGTTATAGCCATGCGGATAAGATGCCTGTCATCTCGACTGCTAGTGATACGAGGCCGTTGGGATCCAGCACGGCGTTCCGTATTACCCTCCTGAACCCACCGATTCCATATTCTGCTAACACTCATTGGATCTCGACCAACGCGAGCAGCAATGTCGCGATACGATAAACCGCAATCGCGATAGGCTACAATCCGACCTTTATCAAAGTCGGAAACATGATGGTACGCATTTCTCCTCCTTACACGAGGCATCATAACAACGTTTCACCAGGCAACGCCGATCAACTGCTGTTTGTGTATGAGAAATCGGTTGGGAACTTCCCTCATGTCAACACGTTGTAGGTGTCGCCACCGGCGCCAACCTTGTGTGAATGCTCTGAAAAGCTAATCATTTGCAAATCACAGTATCTTCTTCCTGTCGGTTAAATTTCGCGTCTGTGGCACACCATCTTCGTGGTGTAGCAATTTTAATGGCCAGTAGTGTACATCGTGCATGGACAAGTAAATGATCAACATGTCAGGACAACCGCACGAAGTAGGTAGGAATGACACCATCTGCATTCTCGATAAAACGTTTTTGATTGAGAAATCGCGTTTGAATGTTGATTTTATGTGAAATGATTTTGTGGTGTCTTTTATAACAAGGAGAAACATCTAACATAACGTGTCGGATTCAATAGGGCAGGATTGTTACGTATCGATTCTGTGGTTTATCGTTCGGCGATATTACTGCAGGCGCTGGGCGGGGTCTCACGACTGCCGTGCGATAATCTATGAGATCATAAGTGCCGTACACCGTGCAGGATCTCACTGACCCCATACGATTACTCGCGAGATAACAGACACACACACTGAGGTGACATAAGTCATGGGCTAGCGATATTCACATGCGCTGCGAGTAAGAGGGTGCGCCCATGCATAATTTTGTAGGTTCGCCGCACCCACTAAATTTTTAGCTTGATAAAAACAAAATAAAATAAATATTTCTAACCTGCCTTTATCAAAAAGTAGTGAACTATTAAAACACTGAGTTGGAAGCTACAGTTTCTGACCTTTAAAAAAATCTGTTTGTTTTAGATATCTTTGCTTAAAGGCAACCAAACAACACACTCCCTCATTCCTTGCCTTTCTGTGGCCAAGTCAAAGGCATTCTCCAGAATAATAGTCGTACTATACTATAAATTGAATCCCGTCTTTTCGTCTTGCTTTCCTTTCCTTAGCAGTGACACGCCACAATTGTTTTAAATTATCTGTTAGCCAATATTAAGCAATAATAAAGAAAAATCTGAGGTACAAGGAAGCCGATTGTTACAGACTACCTCTTGTTCGCATGCAGCATCGACACAATTTTTAAGAAGCAATGTCATCGGCTACATCTTTGGCAAAGAAATGGGACGTTTTAACGACTGTTTGTACATCATTGTAGCCAAGTAAAACAGCAAATTTGATGGTTCCCAAAATTTATATATTCTGCTTCTGACCTAGAGATTCACAGTGCAGTACTAATACTTAAAAATGCATATGAGGAGGATTTATCCAGTAAATTCCCACACCAACAAAGCTCTGAAAAAAGAAGTAGCCTCATTATCTCGATAGTTGGTTAAAAAAACTATTAGTAACAGAGAATTCAACTGTAGCTGTAGCGTTCCAGATTAGCGCACAAAATGCTACCTGTTTGTAACTGTTCCTGTTCCTGTTTCTTCCACTGAACGTTTGTTTTTCAAGCCCATACATACAAAGAACTATCTATAGAATGCTATGACCATCAAGCATCATTGGAACGAACTATCATTTTGAAACCATAAAAAAAATCGCTATCATTTCTCCATAGAAAGGTGGCACCTGAACTACAATAAAAACACAGTACATAAAATAACTTACTTTTCAATATGACCTACGGACGTTACTCCATCTACATGTAACTATAATATAATGTCTCATAGTACCATTAGTTTGAGAATGGAACCAACTATCATTTTACGAGAGTCAAAAAAATAGTACGTGACTTACGCTAACAACATACACTGACGGGAAAAAATCGTAAGACCAAGAAGGAGTTGTGCGAAATAAGCAAAAGCTGGTAAGCGTGTTTCTACATCTCTCAGATAACGTTTATTGATATTTCGCGCCAATCGCATAAGATTGGCGTTGTTAGCGCCACTATGAGAATGCAAATCAGGTTTGCCTTAAATAAGCGCTGTATTTAGTTACTTTTGGGGTTGGTTGTGGTGAGTTGATGTTAGCCAACAATGTCTTTAAGGCGACAAAGACGCCGTTATCAACACATCAGTAAGTTCGAACGAGGTCTTGTAATAGGGCTACGAGAAGCTGGATGTTCCTTCTGCGATACTGCACAAAGGGTTGGCAGGAATGTAGCCACTGTACGTGACTGCTGTCAGCGGTGGTCACAAGAATGTACGCTCGCAAGAAGACCGGGCTCCGGACGGCCACGTGGCACAGCCGAGACGGAAGACCACGGTGTTCAGTGATGGCTCTGGCACATCGTACTGCATCTGCAGCAGCAATTTGAGCAGCAGTTGGCACCACAGTAACACAAAGAACTGTTACAAATCGGTAACTTCACAAACAGCTCCGAACCAGACGCCCTGTAGCGTGCATTCCACTAACTCCAAACCATTGCCGTTTGTAAATTCTGTGGTGTCAGTGAGACCTCATTTTAGGGCAGGTAGGAGGTCTGTTGTGCTTCCTGATGGAAGCTGGTCCTGCCTCGGTGCCAGTGATGGCCGTGTGTTGGTTAGAAGGAGGCCAGTTGAGGGCCTGCAATCAACCTGTCTGCGTCACACTGCACCTACAACTGGAGTTAGGGTCTTGGTGTGAGAATCGTATGACAGCGAGAGCACTCTCGTGGTTATCCCTCGCACCCTGGCTGCAAATTTGTCTCCAGTCTGGTGATTCGACCTGCTGTGCTGCCATTCATAAACAACATTCCAGGGGGTGTTTTCCAACAGGATAACGCTCGCCCACGTACCCCTGTTGGAACCCAACATGTTACCTTGGCCTTCTCGATCACCACATCTGTCTCCAGTCGAGCACATATGGGCATCATCAGACAACAGCTCCAGCGTCATTCACAACCAATATTAACCGTCCCTGTATTGACCGACCAAGTGCAACACGCCTGGAACTCCCCACAAACAGACATCCAGCAGCTGTCCAACACAATGCATCCACGTCTGCATGCTTGCATTCAACAATCTGACGATTACAGTTGTTATTAATGTACCTGCATTTCATATTTGCAATGGCTTATCGCCAGCTCACATTGCCCTGAGATCTTGCAATGTTAATCACTTACATATGTTACCTAGACAAATGTATTCCAGAAATTTCATTTCTCAACATTAATTATTTTTTAGTGTTGCGATTTTTTTCTTCAGTGTAGTACATAAAAGAACTTATATTCCAAGATGATTTATGGACGTCACTCCATCTAAAAGTAAGTATAATATAAGACAAGATCTCGTAGTATTATTAAGTAGACGTAGAATAAAATGATGTATAAACGTAATGTCAACTGGAAAACTTGATAATGGCACGTATGCCGAAACAAGCTTGTCGTGAACCTAGGTAATCAACGATAAATGAAGAATTTGCAGCTAATTTTGTCGAAAGTATAGAGAAGACGTCATATTATGACCGTTTTCATGCTACGATCTCAGAAGAGAAGACGTCTTAAAGTTACTGATGTAAATTACCTTTCGCGTTCATTAGTGAGGCCTGGATTCAGCCCTGGTGTTTTCCAGCTTTGTGATACGGTAAGTCCATCGTGATGATGTATGCAGGACCGGGACTTGTCTGAAGACATATCTACATATCGAAGAATGTAGGACACTTCATGGTGTTAGTTCGTAGCCGTTGTCACCTAATTATATTGACCATCTGTAGTTTGGGTCTCCTGTGTCTCGATTCTGCACGAAATGTCATCAGTCTCCACTCTAAGTGTCTAACGACCAGAACAGTGAAATCTGTAGGTAGGGCGAATCGTTTGTGACAGACTAAGCTCATACTGACTTCATACACAGCTGCCGTAGAAAACAAAAAAAGATAATTTCGATGATAAGCCAATTTCTACGAGATGCGACCGGATTCCGGAATCGCTGTGCATACTTTTTTGTGTATTGTTGAGTCAGAAATTTCTATTAATGTACAAGATGAATAATACACATAATGAATGTGAAGAGAAGGAAAAAAGACAGACGTTAACCATAAACTCAGCATACTGCGTGCTCTAGTCGATTTCCAAATCCCTCCCCAACCAAGGAAATGGAATGACACACACTCAATCGATACAAATTTACCTCAGTCGTACCCAAGAGTTTAGACTAGCAGTCCTGGCACAATGGCTGTATTGTTACGTCACTCTTCTGCTTCCGTGAAATCGCGAAACGAACGTTCTCTGTCGTCGCGTAGTTTGACGATGTGCGACGCACACAGTCTATACTACTGTATAAAAACAAGACACTGTATAACGTTGTTACCAAAAATCTCGGGAAGCTCTTAACTGCTACTTGATTGAGAAGTAGCGGTTCCGGTCTCGTAAACTGAGATACGGCCGGGAGAGCGGTGTGCTGACCACATGCCCCTCCATATCCGCATCCAGTGATGCCTGTGGTCTGAGGATGACACGGCGGCCTGTCGGACCTTTGGGCCTTCCAAGGCTTGTTAGGACGGAGTTTAGTTTTAGTTTCATGATGGTATATAAATATATATACAACATATAGGGGAAACATTTTTAGCAAAAATCTTAAGAAGTCCTTGACTGATTATTTTCAAATTTTTACACGTTGCTCTAATAAAAGTTCGGACGGACGTAGGCTATAAACAGGGATGCATATTTTCCAAAAATTTCGAAAAATCCTTGACCGAATTTTTTGGTGTTCTAATAAACCTTCGGACGGGAGTTAGGTATACATACATACACACACACACACACACACACACACACACACACACACACACAGATGGTTGTTAGCAAAAATCTCGAAAAGTTCATGACCGATTTACATCAGATTCTTATACGATACTCCTTTGGTGATTTATTCCACCGTGTACTCTAGGGATTAATCGATGAGAGGATACGGAGCAAAAAAGGTCTAATGAACTTATGTCCGCAAATGCATGATTTCCATGCTAGAGACCATTTATTCAATCATACTTTGTTACAGAGATTGTTGTCTAATACGCACTGTACCATGCAGCCTCAGTTACAGTATGCATGGTTCCTCCTAGAGGGTGGTACTGTTCTTCATATGTCATGCCCTAACGCCCCCTCCTGCCATAGTAATTGGTATTGTTGTGTCCGATACACTTCTCTTGCTGACACACCTTGTAGCGGATGTGATACAGCGTTGTACACAATGGTTTCGTATTCGAATCGAGAGCGTGTCGACTGGTGTTTACTTACGGAAAGGCAAACGGCAACGGACGGCTGACAGCAAAGTTGTATCAGGAGCCTATCCCCGCCGCAAGAACCAGAGCATTCAATGTTTGTAGCAGTGTTTCGCCGTTTGTATGAGACAGGGTCGTTTCAGGAAACAGGAAATCATGAAGAACGTCCCGCAGTGTTAGGACTCCAGACTTCGGGGAAAATGTGATTAACACTGCGAAGGCGACCGCCGTGTCAGTACCGGGAAGTCGGCCCGCCGGTACAGGGCATGCCAGACACTGTGTGAAACGTTCTCCATGAAAATTAATATCCTCATCACTTACAGCGTATTCAGGGCTTAATAGCGACAGACTTTCCACATCGGGAGCAGTTTTGTCACTGGTTTCTTCACCAGGCAACCACGATTCCGGGATTTATGTCACCCATCCTACTCACAGATGAGGCCACCTCACAGAGGAGGCCACCTTTACGCGGAGTGGTATCTTCAGCTTTCGTAACATTCATCTGTGGAATACTATGCAGAACCCCCATGGTATGGTGACAGCGAATCGTCAGCGTCGGTGCAGCCCGAATATGAGGGCCGCGATAGTTGGTGACCGCATTTTGGGACCAGTCTTCCTTCCACGTCGCCTAACAGCCCGTAACTGGCTGCGTTTATTGCGCGTGACTTTGACCCCCCCCCCCCCACCCCGTCCACTTCCCCCCTCCGTTGTAGGAAGTGCCATTGATGATTCGAAGGGTTTTGTGGCTTTTACATGATGGTGCTCCATCCCACTTCGCCGTTAACGTCCGGACGCATGTCAGTCGTGTCTTTCCTGGTCGATGGATCGGACGAGGAGGCCCAGTTGTATGGGCTGCTCGTTCACCGGATCTCAATTAGTGCGATTTCTGGTTATGTGGCCATCTCAAAAGTATCGTGCATGCAAAGCCTATTCCGGATGTGGAGACACTGGAGCAGGATATTCATGATGCCTTTGACACTGTTCTGATGCAGCCTGGCCGATGTGAACGTGTGAGACAGAACATGCTACGGCGCGTGCCCACATACGTTGAGGCACATGGAAACCATTTTCAACGCATACTGTAGCTTTGGCTGCGTGGTAGAGAGTTTATTAGACTGCAGTCTCCGTTACAATGTATGATTGAATAACTGGTCTCTAGCGTGGAAACCATGCATTTCCGGACACAAGTTCATTAGACTTTACTTGTTCCGTATCCTCTCTTCGATCAATCCCTAGAGTTTGTATACGGTGGAAGAAATCACTCTGTATATACATACACCGAAACCCCGAAGAACCTGGTATAAGCACGCATTTTCAAATACAGGGACATGGAAACAGGCAGAATACGGCGCTGCGGTCGACAACGCCTATATAAGACAACAAGTGTCTGGCGCAGTTGTTAGATCGGTTACTGCTGCTATCAAGTTTTGGGTGAGTTTGAATGTGGTGTTATAGTCGGCCCACGAACTATGGGACACAGCATCTCCGAGGTAGCGATGAAGTGGGGACTTTCCCGTACGACCATTTTACGAGTGTACCATAAATATCAGGAATCCGGGAAAACATCAGATCTCCATCTATGCGGTCGAAAAAAGATCCTGGCCGAAAGGGACCAACGACGACTGAAGAGATTCGTTCAATGTGACAGAAGTGCAACCCTTCTGCAAATTGCTGCAGATTTCAGTGCTGGACCAACAATAAGTGTCAGCGTGCGAACCACTCAACAGAACATCACCGATATGGGCTTTCCGGAGCCGAAGGCCCACTCGTGTACCCTTGATGACTGCATGACACAAAGCTTTACGCTTCGCCTTGGCCCGTCAGCACCAACATTGGACTGTTGATGACTGGAAACATGCTGCCTGGTCGGATGAGTCTCGTTTCAAACTGTATCGAGCAGATGGACAACTCATGAATCCATGGATCCTGCATGTCAGCAGGGGACTGTTTAAGCTGGTGGAGGCTCTGTAATGGTGTGGGGCATGTGCAGCTGGAGTGATATGGGACCTCTAGATACGACTCTGACAGGTGACACTCACATAAGCATCCTGTCAGATCACTTGCATCCATTCATGTCCATTGTGCTTTCCGATGAACTTGGGCAATTTCAGCAGGATAATGCGACACCCCACACATCCAGAATTGCTACAGAGTGGCTGCAAGAATACACTTCTAATTTTAAACACTTCCCCTGGCCACCAAGCTCTCCAGACATGAACATTATTGAGTATATGTGGGATGCCTTGCAACGTGCTATTTAGAAGAGATCTCCAACCGCTCGCACGCTTACGGAATCATGGACAGCCCTGTAGGATCTATGTTATCAAAAGTATCCGTACCCCCCAAAAACATACTTTTTTCATATTTGGTCCATTGTGCTGTCACCTATTGCCAGGTACTCCATATCAGCGACCTCATTACTCATTAGACATCGTGAGAGAGCAGAATGGGGCGCTCCAAGGAACTCACGGATGTCGAACGTGCTCAGGTGATTGGATGTCACTTGTGTCATACGTCTGTACACGAGATTTCCACACTCCTAAACATCCATAGATCCACTGCTTCCGATGTGATAGTGAAGTGGAAACGTGAAGGGACACGTACAGCACAAAAGCGTACAGGCCGATCCCGTCTGTAGACTGACAGAGACCGCCGACTGCTGAAGAGGGCCGTAATGTGTAATAGGCAGGCATCTATCCAGACAATCACACAGGAATTCCAAACTGCATGAGGATCCACGGCAAGTACTATGACAGTTAGGCGGGAGGTGAGAAAACTTCGATTTCATGGTCGAGCGGCTGCTCACAAGCCACACATCACGCCGGTAAGTGCCAAACGACGCCTCGTTTGGTGTAAGAAGCGTAAACATTGGACGATTGAATTGTGGAAAAACGTTGTGTAGAGTGACGAATGACGGTACTCAGTATGGCGATCCGATGGCAGGGTATGGGTAAGGCGAATGCCCGGTAAACGTCATCTTCCAGTGTGTGTAGTGCCAACAGTAAAATTCGGAGGCAGGGCGATTTGGTGTGGTCGTGTTTTTCATGGAGGGGCCTTCACCCCTTGTTGTTTTGCGTGGCACTGTCACAGCACAGACCTACATTGATGTTTTAAGCACCTTCTTGATTCCCACTGTTGAAGAACAATTCGGGAATTGCATCTTTCAACACGATAGAGCACGTGTTCATAATGCACGGCCTGTAGCGGAGTAGTTACTCGGCAATAACATCCCTGTAATACACTGGCCTGCACAGAGTCCTGACTTGAATCTTATAGGACACCTTTGGGATGTTTTGGAACGCCGACTTCGTACCAGGCCTCACCGACCGACATCGATACCTCTCCTCAGTGCACCACTCCGTGAAGAATGGGCTACCATTCCGCGAAGAAACCTTCCAGCACCTGACTGAACTCTGCCTGCTAGAGTGAAAGCTGTCATCAAGGCTAAGGGTGGGCCAACACCACAATGAATTCCAGCATTACCGATGGAGGGCGCCCAAACTTGTAAGTCATTTTCAACCAGGTGGCCGGATCATTTTTTGAAACTACAATGTACAGGTTTTCTGCTAAAATGGACTGCTAGAAAGAAAATGCTGTGCTATACTCTGTTGTGGAAATATGTAGCTTAGTTTTCCATCTCGCGTATAGTTTTAATTACGATAGCAGGGCATTTAACCCATCATACAAATTTTTTCTACCGTATACATTATTTTTCCTTATATACAATTTTAAACAAAAATTGTATACACACCTAAAATTGTATACACAACTATATGCTGTTTTGAGTTTTCCTGCCGCGCGAGATAAGCCGAGCGGTCTAAGGCGCTTCAGTCATGGACTGTGCGGCTGGTCCCGGCGGAGGTTCGAGTCCTCCCTTGGGCATTGGTGTGTGTGTTTGTCCTTGGGATAATTTAGGTTAAGTAGTGTGTAAGCTTAGGGACTGATGACCTTTGCAGTTAAGTCCCATAAGATTTCACACACATTTTTTAAAAATTTTTCCTCTCAGTGGTTTTGACAGAAAAGAGGGAAGTTATGTACATGGCTTATCGGTTTATGGTTCTGATAATACTACGGAATCACAGTCTGAATATTCCGTGGCTCACCGTTCTTTCTGACAGTAGAAGAGCACTCTCTACTGCAGTTCCAGGCTGGCGTGGATGCAGATGGTCGACGCAGTGAGCAACGTTTGTAATCTGGAACGTAAACATGGTATGCAATTCAAATTGTTCAAATGGCTCTAAGCTCTATGGGACTTAACATCTGAGATCATCAGTCCCCTAGACTTAGAACTACTTAAACCTAACTAACCTAAGGACGTCACACGCATCCATGGCCGAGGCAGGATTCGAATCTGTGACCGTAGCAGCAGCGCTGTTCCGGACTGAAGCGCCTAGAACCGATCGATCACAGCAGCCGGCTGGTATGCAATTAACATGTGTTACATGCGCATGTGGAAAGTAAAATTTGTTTCTTTCAACTGTTTATTAGTTATTTCTCTTCCACATGTCCTTTCAATTACTATCACAAAGTTTCATGATCCTACGATCACTCGTTTCTCATGGGAGCCCTCTCAAGTAGCCGAAGTTTAGTAATAATCATCCACTACATAAACGGGAAATGTTGTTAGCAAAAATCTCGAAAAGTTCTTCACCGATGTACTTGAAATTTTTACACGATATTCTAATAAACATCAGGACACAAGTTTCTAATTTTTTAAACACACGCACATCAAAAAAAGTTTGCATCACCTTGGCTCCGAGAACTCCGGAACCTGTACAGAAAATTTGAGTAGAGATCAACATAAACATCATTTCCGCCCTTTTTATTACTCATGAAAACCACACATTGCATGTTGTACCATCATACAGCGAGACCTTCAGAGGTGGTGGTCCAGATTGCTGTACACACCGGTACCTCTCATACCCAGTAGCACGTCCTCTTACATTGATGCATGCATATATTCGTCGTGGCATGCTATCCACAAGTTCACCAAGGCACTGTTGGTCCAGATTGTCCCACACCTCAACGCTGATTCGGTGTAGATCCCTCAGAGTGGTTGGTGGGTCACGTCGTCCATAAACAGCCCTTTGCAATCTATCCCAGGCATGTTCGATAGGATTCATGTCTGGAGAACATGCTGGCCACTCTAGTCGAGCGATGTCGTTGTCCTGAAGAAAGTTATTCACATGATGTGCACGATAGGGACGCGAATTGTCGTCCATGAAGACGAATGCCTAGTCAGGATGCTGCCGATATAGTTGCACTATCAGTCGGAGGATGGCATTCACGTATCGTACAGCCGTTACGGTGCCTTCCATGACCACCAGCGGCGTACGTCGGCCCCACACAATTCCACCCCAAAACAGCAGGGAACCTCCACCTTGCTGCACTCGCTGGATAGTGTGTCTATGGCATGCAACCATGACCGGGTTGCCTCCAAACACGTCTCCGACGATTGTCTTGTTGAAAGCAAATGGGACACTCATCGGTAAAGAGAACGTGATGCCAATCCTGAGCGGTCCATTCGGCATGTTGTTGGGCCCGTCTGTATCGCGCTGCATGGTGTGGTGGTGGCAAAATGGACCACGCTATGGACGTCGGGAGTGAAGTCGCGCATCATGCAGCCTACTGCGCACAGTTTGAGTCGTAACACGACGTCCTGTGGCTGCACGAAAAGCATTATTCAACATGGTGGCGTTGCTGTCAGGGTTCCTCCGAGCCATAATCCGTAGGTAGCGGTCATCCGCTGCAGTAGTAGCCCTTGGCCGGCCTGAGCGAGGCATATCATCCACAATTCCTGTCTCTCTGTATCTCCCCAATGTCCGAACAACATCGCTTTGGTTCACTCCGAGACGTCTGGACACTTCCCTTGTTGAGAGCCCATCCTGGCACAAAGTAACAATGCGGATGCGATCGAACCGCGGTACTGACCGTCTAGGAATGGTTGAAGTACAGACAACACGAACAGTGTACCTCTTACCTGGTGGAATGACTGGAACTGATCGGCTGTCGGACCACCTCCGTCTCATAGGCATTGGTCGTGCATGGTTGTTTACATCTTTGGGCGGATTTAGTGATATCTCTGAACAGTCAAAGGGACTGTGTCTGTGATACAATATCCACAGTCAACGTCTGTCTTCAGGAGTTCTGGGAACCGGGGTGATGGAAAACCTTTCTTGATATATGTAATATACATATGTGTGTTTACTATATAATAGGGAAATTGTTAGCAAAAATCACGAAAAGTTCTTCACCAATTTACATCAATTTTTTACAAGATTCTGTAATAAACATACAGATGAACGTAGTCTATGTAGGAGAGGGTGCTGAAAATTAATGCCCCCCAATTTTTTGTGTGAAAAGTCTAGAGTAAAACGAACGTTATCAACATTCTAGATCTTTATTCTTCACACTTACATACTTGAAGGCCTCTGCCTCTACAGGCATCAGAATTGTAGCGTGTAACATGCTTGAGAAACGAAGTGCTGTAATCGAGTTTCGAATTCGAAGAGTACGTCCACATATCGAGCACCCTCACCTTCAGCATGACAATGCCATATCACTCACGTTGGTGCGGCAGCTGCAACAAACCGACGCCTTGGGTTCACTGTCATCAGTCATCCTCCATACTCTCCCAACTTGGCCCCCATCCGATTTTCATCTGTTTCCAAAACTTAAAGACCACATCTGAGCACTTCACTTTGATAGTGAAGAAGAGGTGTAAACAGAGGTTTTGCGGCTCTGTCAAGAAACCTAAAAATTGTACAGTGACGGTATCAACTAATCGGTCTCTTTCTGGGAGGAATGTGCTCGTCGCCAGGGTGACTTCGTTTCGAAATAAATATAACAATGGAGAATCCAGATGGAATAATGACAATTTTATGAAAAGGATAGATTGCTACTCACCATGTAGTAGAGATGTTGTATCGCAGACAGGCACAACAAAAAGACTGCTAAAAAAGTAAGATTTCAGCCAAAATGGCGTTTTCTGAATTAGACAACATACACACACTCACATTCACGCGAACAGAATTCAGACATAAGTTTCCTTTAATTTACGTCTATGGTCACAAACTTTTTGTTAACAAAAAGACGTAAATTAAAGGAAACTTATTACATATACGAGTCATTGTTTTTTCGCGACGATGTCGCAGCTTGTGAAGGAACTCAGACACATGTGACAACTGTCTCTGGCTGCCGGGACCAGACCTCGACAGCGTGCACTGGACTGTTCGCTGGGTGCTCAAACGGTTCGGTGACGTGACTGAACTGAACGTCGTACTCGCAAGGTACTGCTACGGACAGCAACGAATAAAATAGCACCTGCACGGAATTACGGTCACATCCCAAATGGTTCAAATGGCTCTGAGCACTATGGGACTCAACTGCTGAGGTCATTAGTCCCCTAGAACTTAGAACTAGTTAAACCTAACTAACCTAAGGACATCACAAACAACCATGCCCGAGGCAGGATTCGAACCTGCGACCGTAGCGGTCTTGCGGTTCCAGACTGCAGCGCCTTTAACCGCACGGCCACTTCGGCCGGCGTCACATCCCAGTCTGGTGGACAGCATTTATCGACGTCTACGGTTGTTCACAGCAAGGCGTGCAGGGAAGACAATGGTTAGTAGAGGGGGATGCACTGAACAGTTCAAAACTGGGCCGCCCTCCGACATGACGCGCTCTGTAGTGCTTCATCTCTGAAAGACCCAAAAGCCCGTTTTACAGTAGCGTCTACTCGTGGTGGGAGCGCGTCACGTGCCCATGTGTAAATCACCGCCTCACGAGTGGGTCATTGACGCCAGTGACCTAAGGACAGTGCTGAGAGTAGAGATCTAAAATCCTGAGTATGTTAACTGGACACACGAAGAAACGGGGGACGGCTGAGTCAGTTTACCAGCTCTCGCCGCTTCCACTCGTGTTATAGTAATAGATTATCTGTCTTCTTAATAAGTGTTTTACAGTTTACTTTGTTTTCGTGACCCATTGGGAAGGCTGATTGAGGATCTGACACTTGCTCTCTGTAATGTCTCTCGCCAGACAGGTCTAATACCTGAACACAAATAAATAATTAAATTAGGGGCCGGCCGCGGTGGTCTAGCGGTTCTAGGCGCTCAGTCCGGAGCCGCGCGACTGCTACGGTCGCAGGTTCGAATCCTGCCTCGGGCATGGATGTGTGTGATGTCCTTAGGTCAGTTAGGTTTAAGTAGTTCTAAGTTCTACTGGACTGATGACCATTGATGTTAAGTCCCATAGTGCTCAGAGCCATTTGAACCATTAAATTAGGTTTTACAACTCTGGCGCAAAGAAAAGTCATACGCTGTGCACAGATGAGAACGTAAACAGATATAAGTCTAGCGAAAATAGTTTCTACAGGTAAAGTTCATCTCTATTGATGGAAGAAAATTTTTTAAGATGGTATTTGGTGCTTAGAAAGAAACAAGACACTAGAGGTAGAATAAGTATTGTTTCATGTTTTTATATGTATTTATCTTCTCGAGCAAATTGATGAGGTGATTTTGTAATGTTTGGCCTACACTTTTCCTACTCTTTCAGTTTCTAGAAGAGAGGAGGATTTACCGTGCACCTTCGTCAGCAGCATTCACATTCACATTCTTGGCTTTGACTATTAGTAACCTCGGCTATCATTGATAATTCTTTACTCCAACTTCTGTAAGGCTGTTGGTACCTCATAGCGTCACTTTTACAGCAGATAGCACTCAGAGTATCCACAATTTTAGTCCTGGCATATAAACAAAAACGACCACTTGTGAGAAGGGAATGCCACGTGCAGCCGAGTGAGACAAGGAAGTTGCTCGTATAGAAGGGGTTTAAAGTAGACAAGACGTTTGATCTTAACATTCCTTTCTTAAAAAATCGTCCTCTTCTGTTGCTAACAGCCATATATCCAAACTCCCTACCTCTCTCAATTTTTGCATTATCGTGATTGTGAGAGGCGGCCGTCTTCTTTTATGTTTTTCGCAGCCTAAAGCCCCAGACTAGCACTCGATGCTCTATGGATCCTTTCATCACGTCAATGTGGATTCCTTCTCCATTCTTTTCCACCTCAGCTGATGTTCTGTCCCTAACCAACTATGCCGACTTTACATCAAATTATATCCTTCCTTCCACTTCTTACGGTATTCCGTCTGGTACCGACTTGCAGTAATCGTTTAGATTTGCTTACTGTCCGATTGTGCAAACTACGGCCATCCGGAATGGTCAACGTTGCAACCAGCAAATAGGACAGAATGATCCAAAATTTTGGGTGTGCACTTTTATGAAAACTTGAACTGGAAGAAGTATATTACTGAGATTCTTAAACAATTAAGCTCAGCTACTCTTGCGCTTTGTAGAATTGCTAGTCTTGGAAACAAACGAATCAACCTCCTGACATAATTTGCATATTTACACTCAATAATGCCTTGTCGAATAATTTTCTGGAGTAAGTCACCAGTTAGAAAGAAAGTGCTGATTGCAGAAAAACGAACAGTAAGTATAATATATGGTGTTCACTCGTAGTCGTCATGCAGGTACGTCTTCAAGGAGTTTGGCATTTTAAGTACACCGTCAGAATACATATTTTCAGTTATGAAGTTCATGCTAAATAATCCATCACAATATGAGAAGATGTGTGATGTCCATAGCTACAACACTACAGGAAAGAATGACGTTCATTACCCGTTATTAAAGCTGTCAGTAGTGCAGAAAGGGGACCAATATGCAGCAACAAAAATTTTGACCCATTTGCCCAATAACATAAAATGGCTAACAGGTAGCAAAGGAAGTTTTACATCTAACTTGAAATCATTTCTCCTGCACAATTCCTATTATTCCACGGACGAACTCCTGTTTCAAAACTGGTAGCGCGGAAAAAACTTTGCTTTTAAGTGCATTTGCACGAGTATGTCTAAGAAATAATGTGTTCATTAATGATAAGAGGAACCATGTATACATATTCTGTACTCAGAATCGTTCAAATGATCTACGATACATGCAACCAATTAACCAACTAACTATTGATCAGAAATGTTCGCTCTGTAACAATGGCGATCACTTGAAGATACGTCAGGTGATTATGTGGATATGCAGACGATTTAACCCCAGGAAGGACTCCCGGCTCACACCGAGACTCTTCCTCATCCCTCCTCGCACCCAAGTAAACCTAATCCGTTGCGAGGCCCACGAGAAAGACATGCTGAGGCGCGTACGTCACGAAGGTAGTCCTGAACTCGCTCGCTCGCTCAGCTCAGCAGACAAAATGCGTTTCTAAAACTGTTAACTCGGAGCTGGGCGTTTAAGTACTAACGAGAAATGCATCTTCCACTGAAACCTGCTATTATGAAGTCTTACTGATTAACAGTACTACAGCAAAATTTAATTTAAGATCAGTACTCGATATAAATGGTATAACGGCTTGTTTATAGCATTTAGTCTCTTCTGCTTAACAGTACTCATTACATGCTGGAAGTGGTGCTTTATGCAACTGATAATCATTTTACCATGATTTTATTTTATTGTACGCCAGTACAGCCGTAACAAATTATAATTAGGCCCACGGACTTCCCACCATTATAGGACTAATAACAGTAACATTCCATAGTAGCGAATTCCAGTAGAATATTCAGTTTTCGTTTGTACGGACACGCCTAGTTGCTAGTTAACAGGTGTAGAAACGTAGTTTGTCTGCTGATTTGAGCGAGCGAGCGAGCGCAGGACTACCTTCGTGACGTACGCGCCGCGGCCTGTCTTTCTCGTATGCCTCGAATCCGTTGCTCGTGACGTCACGGTGGGCAGCAGTAGCGCGCCAGTGAGACGAGACGGGGAAAGGTAGCTGTGTAGTGACGTAAATCCGGCAGCAGCAGTGGCTGCGCGAGATCGCGAGGCAGACGGACTTCGCGGAAGGAGGCACCCCTCCAACCCCTCCCCCACCCCCTCCCACGCCTACTGCCCCACCACAGATCTTTCCGGCGGCACCGGCGCCGGCTGAGGCGTGTTTGGCGTTCAGTCGTGAGCCGCCAGCCACGAGCAAACCAGCTGATTGCCTGCCGCCTGCACAACCACAACAGGTACTTTGCTCTGGCTTCGCCTCTTCCTTATCATACTCTACGCCACTAAATTCATTCTCTCTCTCTCTCTCTCTCTCTCTCTCTCTCTCTCTCTCTGTGTGTGTGTGTGTGTGTGTGTGTGTGTGTGTGTGTGTGTGTGTGTGTCCACCACGTTCGTTACTACTGAGTTATATGACTGCTAGTAATCTGTAACTGGTACGTCTTACATCGATACGTATGTCTAGTTAAAGGAAAAGTGGCGTCTATTGTCCTACAATAGGCGCATAGCCACTGTACATGTTGGGGTACAGCTTTAACTTTAGTGCTTCAGCTGACTGTTGGGACATCTTTACTGCCAAATCAACGATGTAGAATTCATTCACAGATACAAGTATACTTCTCATTCACATCACAATGAAGGTACTCCCACAGTCAGCTGAAGATAGTGAACTTCCATTTCACTAATTTACCGTACGGCGTCTAAGTACATTTCAGTGTTCAATTACATTACAATATTTTTAAACACTGAATACTCATTCATAAACAAACATCTAGGCCTTGTATACTCTTATATTTGATGGACTTTGTGGTCGTAATCAGGAATTCCTGATATCCCCCTCTCTGTGCTCTAGTGCTGCCTTCTTCTCTGATGTGTTGGATTTGTCAGTTAACTATGAGTTCATTTCGTTATCGACATTTATCAAAATTGGCCTCTGTAGCTACCATAAAATCAGACTCATCTAAAACTTATTCAGTTTCTTTTTACAGTATGCTTAACGAGAATAGTTGCCGTCTCTGGGGAGTTCTCTTATTTCACGGAAGTTAATTGGTGCAGTACGTAATAACTGACTGAAAAGTGCTACTGCTTAATTTATAGTAGTATAATGATAAATCTTACTTTTTAAACACATACTATGTGGCAGTTTCTTTCAGAATAATGTATAATACTACTAGAAGACTTACATATTTGCGCCCTATTAAATATTTTGCAAACGGCAATGCGGGAATGTCATCACAGGGGTAAATAAAATAAATTGTGAGGCCGTCTTGACCGGGAAACGTAAAAATTCATACAAATGTAAGTCTAGATCGGCCACAAATTTTTGTCTTTGCTCTGTTGTTTGAAAATGTTCATTCGGAGGGCAATAATATAAGAAACGTTTTTTGTCACCTCTGTATGTTGTCGATAACGAGGGTTCGTGCGTTCGTTTCCTTACATCACACCAGCAGCCGATATTATGGTGGTCAGGACTACATATGGCATACAAAGGGCCTGCAAACAACACAGTACATCATAGAGAAGCAGGACTTAGATATCAAAACCCACTCCCATTGTCCACAATTCGAATTAATCCATGAACTTTCGTATACCAGACGCCAGAGTTGTGCGAATATGCCTAATGGATCCAGTTATATTTTTAATAATAAGTGGATTAATTTTTTCGTACGTTTGGTAACATAATTCACAAGAAATCGCAGCGTCTTACATGTCCATCACCTCACAGTAACAAGCTCTTATGCGATACGTACAAACAGAGAGTTGTGTTCATTAAGTATACCTGTCTGAGAGATTTGTTGATTGTGCCGCATCCAAGCTGAAGATATTTATTACAAACGAATATACCACACCGTTTGGTTTTACAGTTGTATGTCAAGAATATGAGTGCTACAACAGCGTCACGGGAAGAAGCATTCCCTAAGCAGCAACGACCCCCTCGACTGGCTGTAATGAACAATACACCAGTCACCTCTTTCGGGTGCCAGTAATAATGTGATAACAATTAACTCATTGTAATCGGTGTGAATTAGTACAGCAAAGCGTCACAAGTATCGACTGATGTCGAGTGGTCAGAAAATCGATCTCACGTGCAGTGGCACGCGACACGGGCAGGCTGCTCAGCTCTGCGAGGTCTGCTGTAATTGCCGAGAAACTAAGTTCGGCTGAGCGATTTACTTCCTCCAGTACATTGCATCACGTCATTCCTGTATTACAATCATTTGGATTTGAGAATTATGAAGGAAAGATATCCCTAATGTTATTGTTTACTGAGATGAGGAATAAACTGAGATGAATGATGAGGAAAGCAAGGTAAATTTAGTTACATTTTAGTGTCAGAACCGGCCAAACATCTTGTCTCTATGCTTTGTTTCTTTTTCAGGTTACACTTGATAAGTTTTAGGATAACAATTAGACAGAAGTAAACAGAAATTACGTCATTTTAAACCACCAAACAGAAAATGCACAATATACGCTTACTGTTGAGTGCAACATAAAAATGTAAAGGCTGAATATGCGTGTCAGTAGTTCGTGATCTTGTGGTTAGCCTTACGAACTGTCGATCACGGGGTCCTGGGTCCGATTCGCTGAAGGGTCGGGGTGTGTATGTTGTCCTCATCTAATTTCATCGTCATCGACGCGCAAGTCGCCGAATTATCGTCTCATAAAAAGAATTAGACCAGGCGGCCGAAATTTCCCAGAAGGGGACTCCCGACCGAAAATGTCGTATCCACATTTCGTTTGTGTACGTGTGGCATTCCACTGAAGTGTGGCTGGCTTGAGACTGATGAACTTACTTTTTCCTCCGGATGAGGTACTCCGTCTTCTCCACAACTTAATCGGTAGAAATTACTTGACGCAACCCCTTGTAAGAGAGAAGTAAAAAAAGACAGGACATTTAACCCTTTCGTGGTTATGGGGTACATATGTCCCACTAAAGAAGTACGCAGGTCTGAGCGTTCGTATCTCATAGCTGTCTAGCGCTAGTATGTAGCGAGATGCTTTCGGAACTCGGGAAAAAATCCTACGGACCATGGGGAAGATGTATAGAAGGCTGTTAGCGATCAAATGGGACGCCGTGTGTTTATAGTGTGCCTGTCTCACGAAAATCAGATCAAATCACCATCTTCTCCAATCCAAGAATACTGAAGTAATTAATTGTAGTTTCTTATATATCATAGACATCGTTTTGAAAAGTTACTACGCACCTCAGCAATTCTACTGATTCGTACATAATTTGTGTGTAGAGAGACGTATATGTTCCAGAAAACTTTATAGAAAACATTGGTGTGTGGCACGTCCAAGCCATATTCAAATGCTGTGTTGAAAATTTGTCGAGGAGGTCGTTGCTGCTTAGGGAATGGTTCTGCATGTTTTTCATTTTCTGGAGAATAATTGTGTTTTGTTACTGTTCTTTATACGTTTTTCCAAATTGCCATCCTGATAAAATCGTTCTAATATTAAAAATTTAACTCTGAAAATCCTAGGTTCACATGAAAACGAGGATCTAGTTAGGTTTGCGGGAGACATGTTTCCCGCTTATCGATTATCAAAATCGGGCAACTTAAAAATTTTTTTGGTTGTCAAAGAGTATTATTTATCAACAAGGAAGACAGTTTTTGACCTTGTATATGTCATACAAATGTAAAATAAAATTTAACGGTGAAAGGATTAAATACATAGAACAGTGTGTACGCCTCCAGATCGTTGTTCACACTATACATCAAACCTCAGGATCACATACGATGTACAGTAGATGCTGATATGCGTTGGTCTATGTTTGGCGAGACTGTGTAGAGCAGAGTTCCCTAAACTGTGTTCCGCAGGAAACAATTAAGAATTCCTCGAAAACTTATTAATAACTTGGCCTTTTTCCCTTCTTTTGACGATACTTTTTTTCATTTTATTGTGGTTTCTGCGTTATTAGTTATGATTTAAAATTTAAGTAATCACTGAATAAAACAAGTTTTTCTCATTGTTAAAAATTTTACTAACCTTCATAATAAATAAGGTGTTCCATCGAAGTACCAGGATTTTCAAAGTGTTCCGTCTGAGGAAAAATTTGGGAACCCCTGGTAGAGTGACACCGTGCCAGATGCCTAGCAAACAAGTCACGAGTGTGGAAGCTGTGAAAGAATGTGGAAGACGCCAGTGCTAATTTGAAACTGACACAGTTTTGTAAGCTTGAAACTACTGGGAAAGTAAAGGCGAATGCCCTCTGGCTGGCCAAAATAACTGAAAATGGGCGCAGTGAAATGGTGCAGCAGTGCCTTAAAACGACGAACCAACATCCCACATCTTATGACTTGGACAGTAGGAAAGACAACAACGAAGGTAATACTATTATACAAGACGTTTTTAATGAGCTGGAATATTAGTAATACTAAGCATTTACATAAGCGCAGCAGAATTAGAGTGACAGAATGAAACTTTTTTATAGTATTACTTCTGATTTTAAAAAAATAGTGGAGGACCGGAACCTCGATATAGATCATCGCTTGTTTGGGAGACGCTCTGTCTCCCAAGCTTTTTTATTTTAATTTGGGCCTCCGACATCACCTTCGAGTTCGCCTAGGTAACTGTGCAGCCAGCGCGGCGGATTGCTAAACGAAGGGGCCCGGTTTCGATTCCCGGCAGCGTCGAGATTTTCTCCGCTCGGGAGCTGGGTGTTGTGGTGTCCTTACTTTCGTACCGTCATAATTGACAGATGAATAAGCACAGCCGAAAAGCCAACAAATTTAAAAAAAAATCCGTCTGAACCACCTTACTCTTGCCGAAATCGCGTTCCACGACGATAGCACTTTACTGAAGTAATTAGCTTTTCAAGGCGATCTACTAAAATATTTTTACTTCTTGGTTGTTTCGAAGGCGAGTTAAGAAACTCTGGCTGATACTTTGTCTATGACGATGAATAGCCAATCTTCTGAATGTGAAACCTGATAAAGAGTGACTTACTGCCAGGAATACAAAAATAAAATAAAGCGTTGTACACAATGAATTATGTAAATTACTAAAACAATAAAAAGTAGACAAAATGAAAAGTAAGAAGAAGAAACAATAAGATTCCTAACGATCTAAAATCTAGAGAGATCTGGCAACAGATCTTCATTTAAAGATATCATTTATCGCATTGGTCTAGTCATTATGCGAACTTTTTCTCCATCTAATTCCAGATCTTGTATTGCTCGATAAAGGTAAAATGGTAGGTGCAGGATGCCACCGCATGATATGCCTCACAATATGGGGGTGTCGCTAAGCAAGGTCCAAAATGTTTATCCCTAGTAGGAACTTTGTCTGTCACCATTCACACCATCTGGAGAAGACTGTTATAGGCTCGAATTTTATTGGGGATGCAGGAGAACAGCGTAGGTTATCTTCAATCGGAAAGATTCCCAACAATTAGTAATAAAATGATATTTATTAAAATTGGAGAAATACTCAACTAAAATGATGCTTCTTCTTGTGAAATGTCCATTACAATTAGATGTTTGAAATTATTACAAGTCCTCTAAAACATCCTGCCACTGCGGCTCTGAGTGACGCCTTCGTAGAGTCCACAGCTGGCCTTCGATGCCGACGGAACCGAAGTCTCGCACACGACGGAGCAACACTGCAGCTTGTAGACTGGGCGGTAATTGGACGCTGCACACGACTCGGCGCACTGAACAGAACTGTCCGCCGTGGCTCAATGCTCCGGTATTTAACGAGGCATCGACCAATCGCTACCCACACATGTAATGCCCCTGGCGGACCTCGATATAGTTCGTACTGCCGACCCATACAACTGCTGCGCTACGAGTGGAGCCGCTAAGCTAAGTGCGGCTTATCGACTGTGGTGCGGCACTGTCTGGAGTCGTGAGTATCGTCTCCACAGATTTGTTACCCACAGATGCTCAGATGTGGAGGCAACACTGTGTGGTCTGTCCAAAGAACACTATATTTTAGTGGGAAATGTGGCAGTAAAGATTTTTCTTTTTTTATGCGAGCGCTATAAAATATTTAATGTAACTCATCGTTTACAACACTTCAAATAAATGAACGAAGCAGTAGAAACTAATATTAAAAATAGTGATACAGGAAACACGCATAATAGAGCCTATCGGAAAAGCCAGGAATATGTGGAAAAGAGATTGTTTGGTTCTGTAGTTTAGAGTAATTCTTGCCAGATTCTGTGTTTTTTAGTGTATAATCATCGTAGCACTTTTTGCCATAAAGTGTTATATGCAGTTGTAAAACATTGTATTTTTTCATTTGAAGTGCTTTATTATTTTCTTCATACAAGGAATTCATGTAATACCCTGCCTAAAACGTATGAAACGTTCATGATGGTCATATATAAGTAGAAAAGCATTTGAAGTCTGAGATAATATGACAAATATTCCCTGAGGTTTTCTAAAAATAGTTTTCTCTCTTGTAAGAACGTAATTTTCTAAGATTATGTCGTAAGAGGTGCAGTAACGAATGAGGAATGCTGTAAGTTTTTATTCTGTTTATTATTTGGATGCCCTGAGGCTTGGAGGGAAAAAGATGGTCTGCTAATACATTCTGGCACTTCCAATCGTCGAGCCAGTGTATACGAGACAACACCCTACCCACACATGCCGCAAACCACCATACAATAATCTCAAGAGCTATTTTAGGAATTTTGATGCGGTTTTCAATAACAGATAGACATTTATGAGAAAGAATTCTGTATATAATGTATTACAGCCACGCCACACTAGTGGTCCGCCGTAGATACTTAGTGCCGCCCGTGCGAAGCCGGGGAGGATTGCTGTTGTTAATCTAAGCTCCGTCTTCTGGCCCTGTTGGATGATTCAGCCGGCCGCTGTGGCCGAGCAGTTCTAGGCGCTTCAGTCCGGAACCGCGCTGCTGCTACGGTCGCAGGTTCGAATCCTGCCTCGGGCATGGATGTGTGTGATGTCCTTACGTTAGTTAGGTTTAAGGAGTTCTAAGTCTAGGGGACTGATGACTTCAGATGTTAAGTCCCATAGTGCTTAGAGCCATTTGAACAATTTTAGAGTGAAAGGGGAGGTTGACCTTGAGCTTGGGAGTGATCGGGCAACGATGCAGCCTGGGACGGTGATCAGCTCACTATTGCAGTATATACTGTATTCAGCATTTAACATTCCACTGCTCATTCAGCATTTAATATTTCATTGTTATTTATTTCCGAATTTTGCCACATTTGTTTCGTTTATTATCTGTGTTGTTATTGTTAAAGATTGAAAATAATTGCGGGATATCACTCCTAACACTTCTGTAGTTAAACAATTGTATGTTTGTAATATCTTTAACCTATCTTAAATTCTGTGTATTCCCCTCCAAAACAATTACAGATGACTCAGTTCTGGTTCAATGATGATCGACATGTAACTGTTTATATGGTGAACAGAAGGGTACTCCAAACTGAACAAGCTCTCGGGCAGAAGAGGATTATACTACACCATCCAAATGACTTCACCCGTAGTGTTGTGCACACTTTTCCTATTAAGAGGGCGCCCATAGCCTTCCACCGGATAACGCATCTCAAGAAATGTGCACCCGAGATCGTTACAGAATCAACAGAACTTCTGGTCTGAGCCTTCCTTGAAATCAGAGCACCACAGACCGTCCTGGGGACGATGCTACAAATCGCGATTTGTGGTTTCGCGTGTTAACGACGTTAACTGCCTTCGACACTTCACAACTTCAGAAAACTACTGAGACGAAACGAAAACGGCTATTGGAGCCAGACAACGGGTGCCATCATGACCCACGACTTGTAGTCGGCCATAGCCAGTGGATTCAATAGATGCGCCGGCCGCTGTGGCCGTGCGGTTCTAGGCGCTTCAGTCTGGAACCGCGTGACCGCTACGGTCGCAAGTTCGAATCCTGCCTCGGGCATGGATGTGTGTAATGTCCTTACGTTAGTTAGGTTTAAGTAGTTCTAAGTTCTAGGGGACTGATGACCACAGATGTTAAGTCCCATAGTGCTCAGAGCCATTTGAACCATCAATAGTTGCCGGTAGAGCCTCCTCCAAATCTCCGACGAAACGGAAACCGTGTACCGTTCCTTTACTTAACCTATTAATTCTTGACATCTTGGGTTATTGGGTGTTCTGCCGGATATCAGCGTCGTACTTGCACGATATTTCGGTCACGTAGCTCGTGACCTTCATCAGGTCAGACGACAAGAACTGTGGAGATCAGGTGCAAAGAACATCAGGGGCACACTAGATTAAGACAGGTGATTAAGTCAGCCATTGCCGAACACTGTCTAGAACTAGATCATGCCACGAAGTATGAGGATACCAAGATTCTAGCTGAAACACCCAGATTTTGGGACAGTGTTATAAGAGAATCGATAGAAATTAAAATGGCTGACGATCTTATGAACCGTGACACAGGGTACCAGCTAAGCAGAGCCTGGGATCCGGCTCTGGAATTGTTAAAGGAGCAACGGGGCCAGCTGGAACACTACACAAACAGAAGAACCAGAGACATGGAGATGGAAAACGAGCCCCTGACGGACTGCCAGGTGCACCAGACCGAAGATGGAACACCCAGAAGTGGGACTAGTGGGCGCGGACCGCAGAGGGAACATCCAGAGCTGCAGCGGACGAAAAACTGAGCGGCTGTCACTGTCACTTATCCATTCGGGTCTGCCCTGACCCGTGTTGGGAGCAGGCTAAGCATATACTGCTGTTCCTGCATAATCCTGTATCTGTGGAGTGGCTTCCTCACGGTGCGGATTGGCCTGAGGTGTTTGCTGGGGTGGAGTTGTCCTCTCACTGCCACGAGATATTAATCTCGTAACAGGTCAGGCCAACGCGTGGTTGGCCTGTGGTGAATAGGATGGCCCAAGTCCCTAATGAGCCTATTGTCGGACTGTACAGTCCACTCATAGAAGACCCACGCCGATTGTTTAAATCGGTCGCGGAGGTGGTGGATGCCGGTTTGGCGGTGTAGCCGAGCGGTCGAATAGAGCCTCGGTAGGCGCAGAGCGAGCTTGAGCGCCCTGTTCTGCACCCTCTGCAGCTTGTTGATGTGTGTCAGCTGCGTTGCCCCACACCACGGCCGCATATTCCAGCACTGGACGAACCAGTGCCAGGTACAGCGTGATGCCGTGGTGGGGAGGCAAGGCAGACGATGGGTTGAGCAGAGGATACAGAACGCGTAGGCGTCCTATTGCTCTGACCCTGACGTCCTCGATGTGGGCTTTCCATGTTAGCTTCTGGTCGAGAATGACTCCCAGGTAGCGGCCAGTCCTGCTCCATGGGACAGGGTTTCCCATGAGGGTGACTGGTGGAAGATCTGGTGGCAGTGGTCTTCGTGTGAACACCACTGCCTGGCTCTTCGCCACATTCTGTTTCAGGCGCCACTTGGTCGACCACGCACCAAGGGCTTCACATCCACGCTGGAGCAGGCGGCGCATCTTGACTGCCTTCATACTCCGCACGAATATCGCCGTGTCGTCGGCGTACAGTGCCAACTTCACCGGCGCCACGCGCGGAGCGTCGACCGTGAATAAGGAGTAGAGCAGCGGGCCGAGAACGGACCCCTGCGGCACTCCAGCACGGATGGGTTGGTGCGTGGACGCCCCCTCGTCCAGGTGGATGTGGAAAGTCCTGTCGGCCAGATACGACTGTAGTAGGACCCCGTGCGACGTCGGGACCCCGTGCACAAAAAGTTTGTACACGAGGCCATCGTGCCACATGGAGTCGAAAGCCCTGGAGACGTCGAGGAAGACCACCCCAAGGTATTCCCGCGTCTCCAGGGCGCGCATGGCCTCTTCCACCAGCCGCATCAGCTGATGGACCATGGAGTGACCCCTCCAGAAGCCAAACTGCTCATCCGGTATCACTCCTTCTGCTGTCATGTGGCGAAGCAGGTGCCTGGCGTAGAGGCGCTCGAACACTTTGGAGAGGGCTGGTAGCAGACTGATGGGTCTGTAATTGGCAGTGTCACGCGGGTCCTTGTTCGCTTTGGGGATGGCCACCACCTCTGCATGTTTCCACACAGAGGGGTAGACACCCGAGCGAAGGACCTGGTTGAAGATACCCACCAGCAGCGGATGGGCCCCTGCTGGAAGGATCCTCAGCAGGTGGTTGGTGACCCCACCAGCGCCTCCGACCTTCCTAGTATTGAGCGCCTTCAGCTGTGCGGCCACCTCCGCCTCGGAGATGGCTTCGATGACGTCCCTGTCGTCCCTTGCCTCCAGGAACACTGGGAGTTGCTCGGCTACACGCTGGATGTGGTCTTCATCCAGATTGTCGTCCACCGAGGTGAATGACGGTTAGAATTGGTCCGCCAGGACACCTGCTTTGCCGTCTGGGCTGCAGACGACGTCTTGCCCAACCAGTATTGGTGGTATGCGCTGTCGTCGGCGCAGGAACGACTTCACCGTGCGCCAGATGTTGCTGTCCTCTGGGTTGAGGGAGGCGACGAAGGCCGACCACACGCTGTTCCTGTGCACCTCAGCTGCTGCTTTGATGTCTGTCCGCATGCGGTTGAGGCGTCGCTTCGTCGCGGATTGGTGGGTGAGCTGCCACTCCCAGAACAGCATGTTCCTCTCCCTGATTGCTCCCCGTATCGGAGGCGGTAGGTTGCGGGAGAAGTCCCTGGGCCCCTGTGGCTGGGGGGGGGGGGGTGGATTCCTCGGCTGCGTGCAGTAGCTGGCGGGAGAGGACACGCAGAGCGGCGTCCGCGCCCACTGCGTCTGGATCGGGTGTGTCCGCGATCGATTCCAGGACTATCTTCTGGAAGCGCTCGCAGTCCATGCGCCGGTACGTCTGTCGCCGTGGTGGCAGCGTGGCTCCGGCGACATCTATGTCGAAGACCACCGGCAGGTTGCCTGTGGAGGCGGTCGTGTGGTGCCCGATGCCTTTTATGACTGCGACATCGAGCACGTCTGGCCGTCCCCTGGCTGGGTAGATTGTGGGCTCCTGTGGGCCCAGGATCAGGGCGCCGTTCCTCGCGGCTGCGCGGGAAAGTCGGCGGCCACTGACATTCGTGAGGCGGGAGTTCCATTCCGGGTGCTTCGCATTGAAGTCACCCGCAATGAACACCATCCCCCCAACTGCCAGCAGCGCGTCGACGTCCGCCTCCTGGAGGTGTCCGCGTGGTGGCCTGTATACTGCCACGAACGTGATCTGCCCGGCTGTCGTGGTGACCGTCACCCCAGCGGCTTCCAGGGTTGCCAGGACCGGAAGTTGCACCTGGTGGTGCCTGAGTGATGCACGTACATAGATGGCGGTGCCACTGCTGGCTGTTGGCCTGTCATTGCGGTAGCAAACATAGTTTGCTACACACACGTGGACCCCAGGTTTAAGGTGAGTTTCGCCGACCAGGCAGAGGTCAATGGCCTCGTCCTGCATGAACTGGCGAAACTCACCTTGTTGGGGGAACAGGCTGTTTGCATTGAAGCTGCAAACAGTCAGTCCATGGATGAGTGGATTATCCATGGTGCGGCTTCATGGTGACGGTAGCAGCCTGGAGGGCCTCCGTGACTGCCGTGACTAGCACGGGCAGTTGTTGGAGCAGGGCAGAGAGAGAGCCCAGAAGGGCTCCCAGGTCTGCGGCTCCTGGTCCTGTTGATGGTGCGGGTACAGCCGCAGCGGCGGGCGCGGGGGCGGCCGGGCGCGGCGTCGCCGTCGCGTCCAGTCGCTGGACCGCGCGCCCAGCAGCCTGCGGCGCGGGAGGGTTGAGTGGACGGGCAGTGCGTCGTCCGCCCTTGTGGTGGTCGGCTTGGGAGTCAACCTGTGGGGCTGACGAGCCAGGCGCGGTGGATGGTGCGGTCTCGTTGCGGAAGTGGCGGGAAGGCCACTTGTCGTCTCGTGGTGGCGTCAGCGGACTCCTTCTTGGTGGCGGAGGCGTAGCTGGTGCCAGGTTGCACCTTCCTGGCAGGTGCTGATCGTCCGTTCTGACGTGGGCGGCGGCGCAATGCAGCGCAGCCTCTGTAGCTCACCACATGTGGCTCGCTACAGTTGCAGCACTTTGGCGCCTCCTCTCTCTTCTTCGTGCAGTCCCGACTCTGGTGGTGGGAGTCGGCGCACTTGACACAGCGGGCCGGCATGGAGCAGTAGCGAGCCACGTGGTCAAAGCCCTGGCAGGAGAAGCACTGGGCGCGTCTCCCCTTGGCCTTGAGCGGCTCCACTTCCACCCCAATCCGGGCCACCATCTGCAGCTGGAAGATTTTTCGGTTTTCGAAGTTGTCTGGGAGGACAACTAGGAAAAGAGGATGTCTCGCCTCGTCCTGGGCGATTTCATGATGGTCACGGAGCTGGCCATGCAGCCAAGCCCTGCCAGTTCTTCTTTGAGGTGCGAGGGCTCCATTTTTAGCGGGAGGCGGCGGAAAACCACCTTCAGCTGCTTCACGGGCTCCGCATTATGTGTAAAGCAGTGTAGCTTGTCGGTCTCAATGATCTTCATGGCTGCTCGGTAGTCATCCATGGTGGCGGTCGAAACCCAGTATAGGTCTTGCCCGACACATTTGACCTTGGCAGAAGACGCAACTGTCTCAAATCAAATTTATCAAGGAAGGACTTGTAACTGTCCGTCCATGAGACAGTTATCGGTGGTGGGGCGGGTGCCCACCTCTTGGGTGGCTCAGTGGCCTCTATGGCCCCTGGCTCATCGACGTCGATGAATGAGTTCGTCGTCGGGAGCGGCTGCACTGTTTGGAGCCGTTTGGCCCGAGCAGTGTGCCGCCGCTTCGGGACAGTGAACCCGTCGTCTGGTGTCTGGTCTGCCTCAGTGGGGGCAGGGTCGTCTGCTTCTGGCTCCTCCTGCAAACAGACTGAGAGAATGTGGAGGAGTCGTCGTCCTCTATTGTTGCCAGCCTCTTCCTGGAGGGCTGTGGTGTTGCCATGGCTTCCGCCTCGAGCAGGTCGCCAAGGTTGGCCTCCATGATTGTGTCGTCACATGGCAGGACGGTGATGTCTTCTCTAGTCACGCCTGGCGGTAGAGTTTCCGGTATATCTGTGGCCTCTTCACTGGAAGAGACCGGAGAGGCAGCCAGCAGCGCACCAGTTTCTTCTGGAACTGGGACTGGTGGCGCAACACTCATCAGGGCCGCCACTGACAGAACAGTGTCGTCTGTATTCAACACGCCTGTCAGGGCTCCCGACGGTACTCGTTCCTCTTCATTGACCACGCAACCGAGTGACTTGAGGTACTGGTGGAACAAGTGGAGAGCTCGTTCGCCGGCTGCTCGTTCCCGGTAATCAGTATCCTGTGACATTCGGTGCAGGATGACGTACAATTGCGCCGCTGTAAGCGGGCCTGTTTGCCTAGAATATGCCGTCTCGTGGTCCATTGTCGTTTGCTGCGTCGTCGTACGTGGGGGGCCGGATGGGGCCGCAGACGGGGCGGACTCGGTCGCCCAAGCCCGTCCCGCCTGGTGGCGATCCGCCACACCCTTCGCTTGAGTAGCATGGTCCTGCTTGCACTGCATCGCTCTCACGAGTGAAAACGGAGCGGCAACGCTCCAACAGGTCGTGGTGAGCGGGCGCGGACCGCAGGGGGAACGCTTGGTACCCCAGACCGTAGATGAAACCCCCAGGAGCGGGTTTGGTGGGCGCGGACCGCAGAGGGAACACCTAGAACCGCAGCGGACGGAAAACGGAGCAGCAACGCTCCAGCAGGTCGCAGGGAATGGGCGCGGACCACAGAGGAAGCGCCTGCAGCCGTTGGTGGAGGGGGAAGGCCATAGGCATAAATACTGGACCAGGTCCACTCGAGGAGCAGTCTCAGGTCGCACCTGATGAAGGTCACGAGCTACGTGACCGAAATATCGTGCAAGTACGACGCTGATATCCGGCAGAACACCCGACAACCCAAGATGTCGTTAGATCGCCGGGAAAGCCTGAAGAGTTACTATTAATTCTTTGTCATAAATTTAATAATAATTTAATATTCTAACTTGAAGATAACGGTGCCACGCCGGCGTTTACCAGTGAAATATATAAGGGATCTCCCCAGGTGTAGGAAACATTCCTTAATAAAAAAAAATTGAAAAAATCAGTAAAATGTTTTGTGAAATGATTTGTCTAACATTAAGAAATTAAATAGATTAGAGAATCGTTTGATTCGTCTCATTTATTGTAATGATATCGAGCATCACTCAAAGGCGTGTCAAATGTTTCTCTAATTTATTTTGTTTCTTGCTTTTGGACAAATTATTTCACAAAACGTATGTCCGATTTCTTCTCTTGCTTTTCTTTTCAAGTTCTGTTCTGAAAGCATGGTCTTATTAACATTCATTTGCTTTCCTAGCGTCTTCTGTATCAGCAATGTACTGAATTTAGTACTTGAGTTGAAGGAGACCGTTTTGTTAGTTGACTATCACATCAATTTAACTTTTTACGCACAAGGTAGCTAGGTCTTGAAAAGATAAAACTTTTTGACACATCATTTTGGCTTCCTAGTGAATGATGTTCTCGAAATGTGCTAAATTTAGTACGTGATTCGAAGGAAGCTATTTTAAAACTAAGATATCACACCACTGCAGCTTTTTTACGCAAAATACGTGCACTTTGAAGAGATGAACTTTTTCACACCTCATGTACATAAATAGCAGTAGCTTATCGTAAAATATTCCATTTTGCCGTCAAATCGCTAAGGTTTCCTTAATTACCGTGATACTTTAAAACAATTTTTTTGCGCAAAACTAGACATCACGCTGGTCAATGTGATACCCATTTGTCCATTGACCATTCTTCGTCACATAAAAACCTATTGTTATAGGTGACCTTGTTTCCGCTCCACTCAAACATCTGACCAAAAACACACACACAAAAAAAAGAAATGGTGCTAGACTGGGAGTCAAGGAAACCAACGACGTATATGAAAATTTGGTGTTATTTATAAGTTAGAAACTATTGGACATAAGTTTCACAAAGCCGTCGAAGCAAAAAGGAAGTTGTGCAATATTCATTAATTACTAGTTTCTTTGCTCGATGCTGCATTTAACCTAGTTGCACTTCAGAATCACAGTGCATGTGCTTACCTCGTTTCAGGGGCATACGTACTATTTAAACCAGACCGTGACGCTAAGTTGGTTGGTATGTAACATCATGGCCCGATTCCAAAATACACAAGGAGGGCCAAAAGTGTTCTCTTAGCGCCGTATCTTGCGCAACAAAGACCTGTTATTCACAGGCGATCGTCTTTTAAAGTCACGTAGCGCGTTCTCGCATCCGTTCAATAACGCCCACCAGCCCCTTTGTGATAAAAAATTCTGGTGTGTGGAGCACTTCTTAATCCGAAAGAGTCAGATGACTGTTTCTTGTAAACGAGAAGCTGTAGTGTTCTAAACGAATCGGGGGCAATGAAACACTGAAAAACAAATTGGCAAGGTGGGCGACTTTAGAGGAATGTGGCATGGCGTTGCCTTATTCTAAGGTAAGAAACGAATGACTTCATGTAGAGCAACATCGACACACCGGATGACTGGACGTCCTTCCAGAGAATCGTGACTGGAATCTACACATAGCAGCTAACTTCAGATTACTTTTGTGAATTATTGTGGCAGTTTATTAGCAAAATAATATTTTTGTTTCAATGGTCATGACTCTACATACAAAGAGCATTAAGAGTGTAGAAGTACAGGACAAATCACCAACACAAACATTAAATTATCACCAGTACACAGGTATTGAAATCGCAAGGATAAACAACAAAAAATATCTTCTCACCTTACCACATTCACAAAGTCATAACAGAAAAGAAACAACTCATAAATAATGAGGTCCCTGGCAACCCACAAACTCTATAAATTAGTAGACCACAGTCCAGTTAGTCAATATTAAATACATACGTCTATGACAACATCTCTACATATGCCACACACTCATTGGCAAACTAAAAAAAAAATTCGAAGCACTGCTCTCACGTCCCCTTCCACTCACATCGCCGCTGAGCATCTAACGCATCTTCACCATTTTACACTCATTGACACACACACACATACACACACACACACACACACACACACACACGCTCTTACAGACATAAACACTCGCTTTTCACCCTGTTCTCTCGACCGAGCGAGGTGGCGCAGTGGTTAGCACACTGGACTCGCATTCGGGAGGACGACGGTTCAATCCCGTCTCCGGCCATCCTGATTTAGGTTTTCCGTGATTTCCCTAAATCGTTTCAGGCAAATGTTGGGATGGTTCCTTTGAAAGGGCACGGCCGATTTCCTTCCCAATCCTTCCCTAACCCGAGCTTGCGCTCCGTCTCTAATGACCTCGTTGTCGACGGGACACTAACCACCACCACCACCTGTTCTCTCTCTCTCTCTTTCACTCTCACTCACTCTCTCTCACACACACACACACACACACATACACACACACACACACACACACACACACATGTTAACAACCCTCACAACATACATACAAAACGAACACTGTGCTGAATGCTTGATACTGCAGTAATTTTTTGCTTGTGATGTTTTTACTAAAGTGAGAAGAAGTGGAAAAAACAATGGAGTGTAGGAAAAAGCGGTTTCCAGAAGGACGAAAAAATGGTGACAGAAAGGGCACCTGGCAACCCTCTGCGACTAACACTGTCAAATCCAATAATTAAAGATACGGCGCGATGGCCTGGACGCTGACTGCAAGGGCATCAGACAAGAATTTCAAAGATTTTAGTTCTCGGTTGGTCCTATAAATTTGTTCTGTTATTTAATTCTCCATTCGTCCCTCACAATGCCTAGTGTTTCTAATAATATAAAGCTTCAGTATGGTCTGATATCACGTTAATTAGTATAGCCCGCTATGACTGCCTAGATGACTCAGTTTTTAGAACAGAGGAAGACCAATGCACACCACCTTCAGTAGGAAGAGGTAAGGCAAACAACAGTGTTGTTAAAACCATCTCTGGAGCTGTTGAGCGGTTAATTTGTAACATCAGTTTAGAGACGCGTTGACGAGGAATAAACACCCGTAAAGTTTAGATCGGAAAAAACTGTAGAAATACCGTGACGATGATAGTTGATTGAAAAACAGAGCAATTACAGTTACTCAGTTTTCTTACCACAGTCACAGAATATATGTAAAAATTTCGTAGGCTGAGTCCGCTGTTCTCTCTATATTCGTTTCGTATAACACGATCTAAAGGCGGAAAGCAATGGCATTGCTGTAACGCCTGCGCCGAGGTTCAAATGGTTCAAATGGCTCTGAGCACTATGGCACTCAACTTCTGAGGTCATCAGTCCCATAGAACTTAGAACTACTTAAACCTAACTAACCTAAGGACAGCACACACATCCATGCCAGAGGCAGGATTCGAACCTGCGACCGTGGTAGTCCCGCGGTTCCGGAAGTTGCTGCTTTGCTTGGGCTCAATCGTTCCTTTCCCTACCTTATGTTAGCACAAAGACACCATTTCTCATCACCAGTAACGATACAGGATAGGAGTAGTCGGTGTTGTTCACGGCCACCTGCTGATTTTTGTGATTTTGACTTAGAGCAAGCGATACCCATACATTCGATTTTTGAACCTTCCCCACTGCATGCATATGTCGCACGATGGTGACATTTTTCACCATTTGCCGCGTACACTGATGTGGGTCATTGTGGTTTAATGTGGTTAACCGATCTTCATTAAACCCCGAAGGTCTTCCTGAACGTAGAGAGTCACTAATGTCAAAACGATCCCGTCCAGTGGCGTTATCGTCATACACGGTGCAAATGTGTCTGTCTGTCTCTGTCACCCATCTACTGAAAACTAACAGAACAATATGTCGGAAACGTTCCGATTTCTCCACTTGGCACTCGATTTTCTAACGTCCACAGCTCCAATCACTATCTCCAAACGTTAAAATAGCAACATGTAAACTCAAATAAAGTGATGGGGAAAAAATTGCGACACCAAAAAATAATTAACGTATAGTAATAAAAATCGAGAATACATTTGTCTAGGTAAAGTGATCAACATTGCACGATCACAGGTTAGTGTAAGCGCAAGATAAACCATTGCAAATGTGAAATGCTGGTACATTAACAACCGGTGTACCCATCAGAATGTTGAATGCAATCATGCAAACGTGCACGGATTGTCTTGTACATGTGACCGATGTCACTTTGTGGGATGGAGTTCCATGCTTGTAGTACTTGGTCGGTCAATACACGGCAATAATTGGCACCGAGACAGGATCACTTTTCATCATAAAACACAACAGACCTCCACCCTGCCCTCTAATGAGCTCTCGCTTGACACCGCTGAAGTCGGAAATGGTGGTAGTATGGGGTCACTGGAATGGATGTTACAGGGCGTCTGGATAGGAGCTATCCTTGAAGTAACAGATTTGTAACACTTCGTTGTATCACTGTGGTGCTAACTGTTTTTGAAATTGCTGTTGAAGGTGCAGTATATTGCATCAGGGACCCAATGGTCTTCCCTCTGGGTAATGCCACGTGGCCGTCCGGAGCCCGGTCTTCTTTCGACCGTACATTCTCCTGACCACCGCTGCTAGCTATCATGCACAGTGGCTACATTGCTGCCACGTCCTTCTGAAGTATCACAGAAAGAATATACAGCTTTGGTAGCCCTATTACGCGACCTCGTTCGAGCTCAGTGAGATGTTAGCAATGGCGTCTTTGTTACCTTAAAGGCATTCTTGACTAACATTAACTCACCGCGTCCAATCTCAAAGGTAACTAACGCTCACGACCGCTACAGCGTGTATTTAAAGCAAACCTGATTTGCATCCTCGTAGTTGGGCTACCAACGCCTCTCTTATGCGACTGGAACGAAAACTGAATTGTGAAAGAGTTCGTGCCGGGAAGGGGGTATATTATTGTTACATCCCACTTCTGACACGAAATGTAAAAGATTACGTAGTTCGGGGATGGGGAGAGAAACTTCTGACTCCAATGTTAACGTATAAAATAGCAGGGGAGGGGGAAGAAGGTTGTTAAATATGCCACGTGGTGGCAGTGTGCAGGTGGTCGAGCGGTCAGGATTTGATGGTGGGCACCCAGGGCTGCCGTTAAATGAAAAAAAAAAAAAAAACAGGGAATTAAGTACAATAAAGAGGATGTATTTCGATATACGGAGTACAAAAGGCGAGCCTAGGGTCGGAAGTTAGCAGGTCTAGGCCAGTCTAGGAGGTCGAGCAATTAATTGAAATGGATAACGGAAGGGGAAGCGATTCATGTTAACTTACGTTAGTGGCAGAGGTCTCAGGGCGTCTCCTGTCAGCAGATTTAACTGGACAGAACTGCCTCAGTTTTGAAAGGCAAGCGACTTCTGACACGTAGACACGGCGTGAGTTACTCTGGGAGAAAACTTGTAAAGATTCCACTGGGCCCTTGATATAATTTTTTTAAACTAATTCCCTAAAATATTCCTTGACTGACTGCCATCCTGTACAGAATGGACATAATCTTTCAGAGGTAGAAACACGCCTACCAATTTTCACTTTTGTCGCACAGTTCCTTCTTGGTGTTGCGATTGTTTCCTGTCAGTGTTGCAACAGTGAACCACAAATAAAAAGTGACAGTTGATAAATAAACCCATAGCAGCCGGAGTACCAACATGCAAAACAAAAACGCTGCGGAGTTATGCACCTACCTAATATATCAAGGATCGTATGAACCTTAAGCGAATGGTAATTTCTTGTATTTTGCCGATGGATCTGGAAGCAAGGTTTACAGTTGCAGAAGCACGATTTGGATTTCGTTGGAACTGCCAAAGTTAGTTCCATAAAAAATACTATCCATAAAAAAATACTGTCGATAATTTACTTTGTTTTACAGTTGTTCTGAGTGAATAAAAATTCAGCTTTTTTATTTATATGTTTAAATAAAGCTACATCCGGACGGCAGAATGATGAATCAAACCTTGTAGCTACCGAATACGAGTGCAGTGCATTAACCACAGCTCGACTTTGCTCACTCCAGTGTATAAGTTATTCATTCTTTCAATACTTTCCAAGTTCTCCTGGTGCGCTGCAGAAAAAAAATAAGAGACATAACAAATTCTCAAAAATGGTTCAAATGGCTCTGAGCACTATGGGACTTAACATCTATGGTCATCAGTCCCCTAGAACTTAGAACTACTTAAACCTAACTAACCTAAGGACATCACACAACACCCAGCCATCACGAACAAATTCTCCACTCAAGAGTATAGTCCAGTCAACAAAGGAAAATTAGGTGCAAAAATTCGTGTGGTCGCGAATTAGTACAGTGCTAGCAGGGAGTACCATGAACTACATACTAAAACTTCTGACCAGTGTTGTATGAGAGCGGAAGTCGCGGTCGTTGAAAGGTCACTTTTTTATATTTTTCTTAACAACTCGAAAACTACGCCTTCTAGCGAAAATGTTTCCCGGTACAAAATTAAACCACGCTACATTTCCTACAAAAAAGGAGGTCCTCGTCTTTTTTCTCTAGGGCTAATAGTTTTCGCACTGCAGCGGATCGAAAAATTGGAGTTATTGAAAACAGAGTTTTAATGGTGTATAATTAATGCTTATTGTCAACTGTAGTGGTTTAAGAACAAATATGAAATATATGTGCCACATTTAAGTGCAGTAAGACCGTGTTAAGGGATAAACTGTATTGTGGGGGTGTAACGGGGTGGAGGGGGAGGGAGTGGAGGATAGAAGCGTGAAGGAAGGGAGGTCATCGGATAATGTCATAGCTATCACTGGCGACGTAGTGTGCAGTCATGCTCTGAGAGTTTATTCTCCAGAAATTGTTTTAACATGGTACACACAGGAAATGCTGGGCAGATACGGTCTGTCTGTGAACTGCAAAGCGAGCAGCGCTAGTTGTGGGGGAAGTCGCCTTTCCCGGAAGAACGCTGCAACTGCCGTACACGATGACTACGAACCAATTGCCCCTTTAACAGCGTAGAACAGTGTGCAGAGACTTACGTAGAATCAGTCCATATGCGTTTCTTGTGTTAGGATTATTAGTAACTCATATCTGTGTTCCATGTAGCATTAAGGCAATTCGTTGAAAGTAAACGGTTCTGGGTATGTTTGCGCACTGCCTCTCCAGTGAGTCATTCGGCGCGTTCCGGCGACCTGCATTCCTTCACGCTTCGTCTCCACCCCTCCCCCGACCTCTGTCTTTCACTCCCACATAACATTTCATCTCTTAATGTGACTCTCCCCCCCGCAAGTGTGATGCACACTTTTAATATTTGTTCGTAAACTACTACATTTAAAACAAACATAATTTCATACCATTAAAACACTATTTTCAATATTCTGCGGTTTTTCCATCACCGGTAACGCGGAAACTATTCGTCCTACAGAAAAAAATGAATAGGACCTTTTTTGTAAGAAAGGTAATGTAGCTTAATTTTGTACTGCGAATCATTTTCGGTAGTAACTGCTGATTTCGAATTATTCAAGAAAGACATAAAAAAGTGACCTCTAAACGCCCGCCCACCCTCACGCTCGGTCAAGATTTTTAGCATGTTTTTCATGGCACCCCGCCTACTGTTGTACAAAAGTTTGCACGTTCAGGAATATTTTCCCTTATTCGACCCTCTTTTCGTCTTCGTTGATTGGGCTTGTAGAAACATGCCATCTTAATAGAATATTCAGTCATAAAGTCTTGAAAGGAAGAAGAGAAAATTTCCTCAGGAAAATTCCATGACTTTCCTGAAACACTGACACTGGCAGCAAAATATATCTCGTTTTCTGTGGATACAACACACAACAAACACTGAAGATCACACTGCACCATGCGTAACAACAAGATCACGTCTACTGCTGGAATATCAGCATCTTGAAAGCTCCTAGATTCGCAATAGGCTTAGAACACGAGTGTGAAATTACACGCAGATCGGAAGGGACCCTCAATTGAGCGGCATAAAAGCCACATAGGATATTTAATCGTAGTGTAGCTATGCCAACGGCATTAGGAAATAAAATTTTGAAGCCTTGTGCGTTATTTCCGTACCTGCAGTTTTTAAAGCTATGTTTCCCAAATCTTTTATTCAAATTCTGGGAGGAGCACTACTCCACTTTAACAAGCGTAGAGAAATAAGGTGTTCACTGAAACACACATCCCAGCATTCGCGCAGAATAGTTCACCAATGTCACGAGATATTTAAATTGGGATGGCCTGGTTTGAATCTCAACCCAGGTTCTTCCTATAACAAGCCCAACGTTTTTTCTCCAGTTTCGCTTCCAGATCTCCGTTCTAGAGAAAAAGTGGCTTTATATTCGCGGGTTTCGTTCGCACTGAACAATGTACAATTAAAAAGCGAAAGGTGACTGCGCAAAAGCATTTCGTTTCATTTAGAGGCAGCAGTTAGAATTATTTCCTGATAAGTAGATCCCAAATGTCCATGCAAATGCGTGTTGCATGCAAGTTTGCATGTTTTGACCACTTGGTGAGTAAATGTATGCTTTCAAGACTTCATCGATATAACTGCATGAACTTAGACATTTATGACACAGATTATATCATTTTGCTAGCCCCGGTGCATATATTGCAATAACTCGCATGATAGCGCCCATTACTGATTTTTCCATATGAATTAAGCCATAAGTGCAGAACACGAGAAATTTCTCGAATTTGTCACAATTTTTAAACTTCTTAGTGAGCTCAAACGCCGTAGTTCGGTTCCGTAGATGTCAATAGAAGTCAATATACTTCCTGCCAATAAATTTAAATAAAAAAGGATGCTATTGTTGTTCCTATGCTGAAGGTGGAGAGAGCAATTAAAACATTTTGTCCTAACCTAAACCACGTTAAATGTTTAGCTCATGCGCTACATCGCGTAGCTGAAACAGTATGTCTAAAATATGACAATGTGATTATGCTGTTATCCTCCACAAACGAAGTAAATAGACGTACAAAATGCAAGGGCTCAATAATTCTGACAACATTAATTAAGTCGCATGCTGACTTTTTTCCTGATGTAGGTATTTATGATAGCATCTGTCCGTGTCGTCGCAGTTAGAGATACACTGCCAGTTTTAGCATTGCCACCACAACCTGTTGTAACTATGTGGCGTACCTGGATAAATGCTACCACCTTCTACTGTGATTATTTTATTGGTGTTAAGTCGATAAGAGGCGTGAATTACGCCAGTTTATTGAAGTTACCATCCGTTTGCCTCATGGTAAAGAAAAATTCTAAGTTATTGCCCCTTATCTTTTTTTTTCGTTTTTAGGTCGTACACACTTTCAGAGCCACTAATATAGCTTGCATTAAAGATTCTAAAGCGGCATTCAAGGAAACGGATTTGAAGCAAGATCTAATTGACAACAAATCAAAGTTTGTGCAATTACCTGAAGCAATAACGAAGCTGGAAGCCACAGATAACACAGATAATCTGACAATTATTAAAGAGGTTGAAAAATGACAATTATTAAAGAGGTTGAAAAATGACAATTATTAAAGACGTTGAAAAATGACAATTATTAAAGAGGTTGAAAAATGGAGATGTGGGTCTTGCAGAAAAAGTTAATGTGAATAAACTTATCGGATCAAATCCTGGTTTTGAGTTTATGAAGTTGGTAAAAAAATATTTTGTGGCGAAAATGTAAAACGCTTTCAACTTGACCCGACTTTGTTCGAAATTTCTTCACTGAAGTATGAACCTGTTACTTCTAGTGACGAAGAAAGGTCATTGTCTACGTTCAAAAATGATGTGTCTAAATAAACCTACGATTGTAGGTTTGACGAATTGGCTGTTGTGGATTGTTGTATAACGGACGATCAAAAACTTTCCGTTGGAAGGCCATGTTATCACCTACAAGTCGGTCGGTGCTTATATACCTGCATCGAAGTCGGGCTGGGTTGCATATACGTTGCAGTGGCATATTTTTGTTGTTTTGTCACATCATTGCGCGTCTTCTGATATGATACTGCACGAATGTATGCACATTTTGCGGTCTGATAAACTACTCAGGACCTAGAATTTCATGCGGTAATTTACTGCTTTTGTTGTTTCGCTGTAATCATTGATCCATTGTGGTGGCGGGTCTTACAGTCGATTTTTACAATTCTGTCGTATAGACATCAGCTAATATGGCCGGTAATTCACGTTTGCAAATCTTGGACATGCAATCAAGGTCATAGCAGGCTGCAACGTTCCTCATCTCGCGCAATGCAGTGTCTTCTTTCTAAAAATAATCTCGCTGTCCACATAGAAGAAAAACGACGACTTGCGGTGTTTATGACGAGAGGCTGCTGGAATCAGCGCGCTCTTTGCAAGACGTAGTTGTCCAGGAAGCGGTGGAGAAACGACCGGAAATATCCACCCACTTCCGACCTTCGCCCCGCTGAGCTTCCTCAACGATAGGTCACGTAGTGCAGAACAGATATCTCACACTTTCGGAACTGCGTAGTAGCTGTTCATCGTCACATTGTTACATGAGTCAGCGGCGACAGTTTTCCCCGTTGGGTGACAGTAAGCTTTCATGACTCATACGGGAAAGGCTTATACCGACAACGAAGAAATCTGGTTAACTGCTGGGACGAAGATGGAAACATACAACCAACAGCTGCGTTCTGTTACTAAAAGATCATCCCGACAATACAGTTCACTAAGTTACAGGGATGAGCGTGCTCACGTATCAACTATTTGTAACTAATTTATTTTAGTAAACAGTAATTTCTGACGGATGAGATAGTATCTGTTCTTACCTATTGTGACAATGGAATCTATGGAAATCTCATATCCTCTGTAACGACATATGATAATTCGAACTGCTGAATTCGTTTACGTCAGACGATCTCCTGAACCCGGACCGATTCATGGAGCTCTTTTACAATCGAGTGATCCAAGAAAGCAAAACACAAGCACGCTGGACGGTGCCACTTAGGCTGGCTAGCACGAACACAGCATGTGTCTCTAACTGACTGTCCCAGTGAGTGTGATAGTATTTCAGATTACATGATATTTTATTTGTAGGTGGAAATTCAGTGAAACTTGTCAGTTCGCTTAGAGGTATGAGCATGCTGTAAATCGGGTGTGCGCTCACAAATTTCGAATTAGATTTGCAGAACAGTATATGTGGATTAAATTTTAAATCAAGCTGATTTACGGAATTTATCTAATATAGTTAACATAATCTTGAAACACAATCAAGAGAAATGCTATTTTTTATTACAAAAACTAAAAATTGCTAGTATTACTAGGAAATGAAGAAAGATATAAACCTGGACAGTAACATTTATCTGAGAATCGAAGACGCACGTTTCAAAGAATCCATAAATAATTTGTTTCGGTATGAAGCAAATATTTTCTTCTGTGGTATGACATATTGCAATATTTAAAGTGTAACTTTTCGTAGTATCTATTGACGCTCAAGGACCTGAATGTGTTGTAGTGGATGATTTGTAGGTTGCTAACACAACAGTAACAAAATGCCTTACTTTTCGAGCCAAACAATCGTCAATATGTACTCTTAATAGTATGCAGATCGCGAAAATCCTGTCTCATCTTCTGCATGAAACATTAAAACTTTGGGGCTCATTAATAATTAAAAGTATCAGGACAGTTTATTGCCATACAAGTCCTTTTAACATTACTAAGTTCTTATATGTGGACGATTTGTTAACTTTGTGACAGTAAAATGACCTTGCTATGATTTTTCACCATTGCAATACATCTAAATAACGTAGAAATACATATAAAATTTACATAGCTTACTGTAGATCGGAAATGATGCTTACTACACATTCACACACACACACACACACACACACACACACACACACACACACACACGCACACACACAGATTGTGCCACTGCACGTTTCGAAAAAGACGATCGTGTGAAACCCAGTTCGCGCTATTCGACCACGAGACTCAGACGGCCATAGACTCGGGTTCCCAGATAGATGCCGTGTTTCTTGACTTCGGCAAGCCGTTTGATACAGTTATCCACAGTCGTTTAATGAACAAAGTAAGAGCATATGGACTGTAAGACCAATTGCGTGATTGGATTGATGAATTCCTAGATAACAGAACGCAGCATGTCATTCTCAATGGAGAGAAGTCTTCCGAAGTAAGAGTGATTTCAGGTGTGCCGCAGGGGAGTGTAGTAGGACCGTTACTATTCACAATATACAAAATGACCTTGTGGATAACATCGGAAGTTCACTGCTTTTTGCAGATGATGCTGTAGTATATCGAGAGGTTGCAACAATGGAAAATTGTACTGAAATGCAGGAGGATCTGCAACGAATTGACGCATGCTGCAGGCAATTGAATCTCAATGAAGACAAGTGTAAAGTTCTGTGAATACATAGAAAGAAAGATCCTTTATCATTTATCTACAATATAGCAGGTCAGCAACTGGAAGCAGTTAATTCCGTAAATTATCTGGGAGCAGGCATTAGCAGTGATTTAAAATGGTACAAAAATGGTTCAAATGGCTCTGAGCACTATGGGACTTAACTTCTGAGGTCATCAGTCCCCTATAACTTAGAACTACTTAAACCTAACTAACCTAAGGACATCACACACATCCATGCCCGAGGCAGGACTCGAACCTGCGACCGTAGGGGTCGCGCGGTTCCAGACCATAGCGCCTAGAACCGCTCGGCCACCTTGGCCGGCATTTAAAATGGAATGACCATATAAAATTAATCGTCGGTAAAGCAGATGCCAGACTGAGATTCATTGGAAGAATCCTAAGGAAATGCAGTCCGAAAACGAAAACAAAGGAAGTAAGTTACAGTACACTTGTTCGCATACTGCTTGAATACTGCTCACCGGTGTGGGATCCGTACCAGATATAGTTGATAGAAGAGATAGAGAAGATCCAACGGAGAGCAGCACGCTTCGTTACAGGATCATTTAGTAATCGCAAAAGCGTTACGGAGATGATAGATAAACTCCAGTGGAAGACTCTGCAAGAGAGACGCTCAGTAGCTCGGTACGGGCTTTTGTTGAAGTTTCGAGAACATACCTTCACCGAGGAGTCAAGCAGTGTATTGATCCCTCCTACGTATATCTCGCGAAGAGACCATGAGGATAAAATCAGAGAGATTAGAGCCCACACAGAGGCATAGCGACAATCTTTCTTTCCACGAACAATACGAGACTGGAATAGAAGGGAGGTACTCAAGGTACCCTCCGCCACATACCGTCAGGTGGCTTGCGGAGTATGGGTGTATATGTAGACAGACAGAGAGAGAGAGAGAGAGAGAGAGAGAGAGAGAGAGAGAGAGACAGAGGGCGGGGGGCTTCATGGTAACTTTTATTGCATGCTATTAGCATTCTCGTGTCAACAAACAGTTATTGGAAAATGAAGACCGAGGAACATCTTCATGTCCTCATATTTGTTTCTCAACATGGTCACCCTGGCGACAAACACATTTATCCCAACGAGAGAACAGTTTGTTAATACTGTCGCTGTAGACTTCAGTGGGAGCTCCCGTTTTTTATTGCAGATGACGATTCTACGGCAAAATCTATATACTTGTTGTCTGTAGCATTTTCTTCGTTTCGCCACAGATGACGCTGTAATCGGAAGAATAGAAATGATCACACAATCGTAATTTACGACATGCTATTCAGAGGCCCTTGAATATCCAGTGGCATGTGGACCCCACCTCCATACTGCGAGGGTAGGACAGGCCAGTATTTCATAACTTCTAATTGGAAACCCCATGCATAACGTTGTATCCATCCGACATGTCGAACATGGGACTACTCGACGCGCCACCGTAGTCGTGTAGCGAATTATAACATATCATAACAGGCAGTACACTGCGGCCAGAGCTCACCAGACGGCAGCCCTAAACATTGCAACACTTGCTCAGTGTTTATGCCTCACACCCTACCTATCATTTGGAGAACAGACGTCCAAGTGAACCATCAATATTGCAACCGCAGAGGAAAAAATTGAAATGATCCTGATTTACGGAAAATGTAGGAGAAATGTTGAGGCTCCTGTTGACTTGTATGTCGAGCGTTTTCTAGAGAAAGCTAACTCTCTCTCGTTATTTTACAAGTTTGTGAACGCCTTTATGTCTGACATCAGCGAACAGACCGGCAAAAGGAAGCAAAGCAAACATAGTACAGGAGAAGCTAATGAAATAGCTGTGTTAGCGGCATTGCACCACAGCCCACGGATAAGCGCCCCGCAATTATATCGCGATTCCGGTGTGTCCATAGGTAGTATTGTCACAATCCTGCATTGCCATAAGTATCATACATACCACGTGTCACTGCATGAAGAATGTCATGGCGCCGATTTCCATAACCGCGTAGTGTTTTGTGAATGGGCACATCAACAAGTGCAAACGACCCCCGCGTTCTTTGCCGAGGTACTATTTTCCGATGAGTCTACATTCACAAGCCATGGTAGCGTTAACCTGCATATGGTTCAAGTGGCTCTAACCACTATGGGACTTAACATCTGAGGTCATCAGTCCCCTAGACTTAGAACTACTTAAACCTAACTAACCTAAGGACATCACACACATCCATGCCCGAGGCAGGATTCGAACCTGCAAACGTAACAGCAGCGCGGTTCCGGACTGAAGCGCCTAGAACCGCTCGGTCACAGCGGCCGGCTAACCGGCATAACATGCATTACTGGAGTGTAGACAATCCCCGTTGCTTACGTTAATTTGACCGTCTACGTCCTTGGCCAGTTAACGTATGGTGTGATATCATGGGGAGAAAATTCATTGGTCCGTATGTTATCGACGGCACGTTGAATGGACGCAAATATCGAACGTTCGTAAAACAGGAACTACCGGTACTACTGCAGTACGTTGCCTTGGACATTCGACAACGTATGAGGTTTCAGCATGACGATTGCCCAGTGCATTACGCAATTGAAGCACGGGAGGTATTAGACAGTGTTTACACTGGTCGGTGTACTGGCAGAGGTAGCCCTATTGATTGCCCCGCTAGGTTGCCGGATTTCTTTCTGTGGGTATATTTAAAAGATAAGCTGTAACAGCAAGTGCCAAGAGGCCGTGAAGACATGATCGACCGCATCAAAAGCACCTGCGCTGACATTCCTGCAGATATGCTTCTGTCCTGTGTTCGGTCATTTGAAAAGCGGATCACTAAGTGTATTGAATTTGGCGGTACTATGTTTGAACACTTACTCTGATTGGAAAAGTAGAGTAGCATCTGCTTCGAGCCACGGCCGCAGTGGCGCGTCCAAGTCCCCTGTTCGATATGTTGGAGGAATACAACGTTACGAATAGGATTTCCAATGAGAAGGTATGACATACTGGCCTGTCCTAAGATCGCAGCATGGTGGTGGATATTCAACGGCCATTGAGTAGCATGGCGTAAATTACGAATGTGTGCCCATTTCTATTAAGCGCCATCTGTGGCGAAACGAAGAAAATGCTTCAGACAGCAAGTATATAGATTTTGCCGAAGAATCCTAATCTGCAATAAAAAACGGGAGTTCCCATTGAAGATTTCAAAGTTCCCCCGCCACTCACGCACGGGATGGGGTGGCGCGCCATAGCTGGATGTTCCCGTCTGAGACAGACAAGTTGGAATTGTAACTTTTTTTGATCCGATGTGTAGTTTTCGAGATATTTCGAGGTCTGAACAGCCCGTATATGCTCAAAGTATGCACTCCGTCTTCAGGCCATGAGAGGCCTACCGGGACCAACCAACCGCCGTGTCATCCTCAGTGGAGGATGCGGATAGGAGGGGCGTGGGGTCAGCACACCGCTCTCCCGGTCGTTATGATGGTATTCTTGACCGAAGCCGCTACTATTCGGTCGAGTAGCTCCAATTGGCATCACGAGGCTGAGTGCACCCCGAAAAATGGCAACAGCGCATGGCGGCCTGAATGGTCACCCATCCAAGTGCCGACCACTCCCAACAGCGCTTAACTCCGGTGATCTCACGGGAACCGGTGTATCCACTGCGGCAAGGCCGTTGCCCATACGCCCAATGTATGAGATGAAGAAATAAGGTTTTGTCGACTACGCGCTGGAAATCTAATGGATCATCATATTATATTCGTAATACTTCACTACTGTTACCATTTATCCACGGCAGACTGTTTCGTTTACTCCCAGCTTTAATACGTAGTCGTGTATTAACGATATTTGCTTTAACCTGCTGAGAAGTTATATACTGAGATGTTGTTTTTATATAAAATACGTGCTTAAATGTAGTAGGTGGGTTACTGCATATCTCGTTCCAAAACTACCTAATTCCTTATCGCGCACGCAGTCTGGTAAAAATACGGGTGCTGCCAGAGCATAAGCCGCTGTTTCTTCATCTACACTCCTGGAAATGGAAAAAGGAACACATTGACACCGGTGTGTCAGACCCACCATACTTGCTCCGGACACTGCGAGAGGGCTGTACAAGCAATGATCACACGCACGGCACAGCGGACACACCAGGAACCGCGGTGTTGGCCGTCGAATGGCGCTAGCTGCGCAGTATTTGTGCACCGCCGCCGTCAGTGTCAGCCAGTTTGCCGTGGCATACGGAGCTCCATCGCAGTCTTTAACACTGGTAGCATGCCGCGACAGCGTGGACGTGAACCGTATGTGCAGTTGACGGACTTTGAGCGAGGGCGTATAGTGGGCATGCGGGAGGCCGGGTGGACGTACCGCCGAATTGCTCAACACGTGGGGCGTGAGGTCTCCACAGTACATCGATGTTGTCACCAGTGGTCGGCGGAAGGTGCACGTGCCCGTCGACCTGGGACCGGACCGCAGCGACGCACGGATGCACGCCAAGACCGTAGGATCCTACGCAGTGCCGTAGGGGACCGCACCGCCACTTCCCAGCAAATTAGGGACACTGTTGCTCCTGGGGTATCGGCGAGGACCATTCGCAACCGTCTCCATGAAGCTGGGCTACGGTCCCGCACACCGTTAGGCCGTCTTCCGCTCACGCCCCAACATCGTGCAGCCCACCTCCAGTGGTGTCGCGACAGGCGTGAATGGAGGGACGAATGGAGACGTGTCGTCTTCAGCGATGAGAGTCGCTTCTGCCTTGGTGCCAATGATGGTCGTATGCGTGTTTGGCGCCGTGCAGGTGAGCGCCACAATCAGGACTGCATACGACCGAGGCACACAGGGCCAACACCCGGCGTCATGGTGTGGGGAGCGATCTCCTACACTGGCCGTACACCACTGGTGATCGTCGAGGGGACACTGAATAGTGCACGGTACATCCAAACCATCGTTCTACCATTCCTAGACCGGCAAGGGAACTTGCTGTTCCAACAGGACAATGCACGTCCGCATGTATCCCGTGTCACCCAACGTGCTCTAGAAGGTGTAAGTCAACTACCCTGGCCAGCAAGATCTCCGGATCTGTCCCCCATTGAGCATGTTTGGGACTGGATGAAGCGTCGTCTCACGCGGTCTGCACGTCCAGCACGAACGCTGGTCCAACTGAATCGCCAGGTGGAAATGGCATGGCAAGCCGTTCCACAGGACTACATCCAGCATCTCTACGATCGTCTCCATGGGAGAATGGTTCAAATGGCTCTGAGCACTATGGGACTTAACTGCTACGGTCATCAGTCCCCTAGAACTTAGAACTACTTAAACCTAACTAACCTAAGGACAGCACACAACACCCAGCCATCACGAGGCAGAGAAAATCCCTGACCCCGCCGGGAATCGAACCCGGGAACCCGGGCGTGGGAAGCGAGAACGCTACCGCACGACCACGAGATGCGGGCTCCATGGGAGAATAGCAGCCTGCATTGCTGCGAAAGGTGGATATACACTGTACTAGTGCCGACATTGTGCATGCTCTGTTGCCTGTGTCTATGTGCCTGTGGTTCTGTCAGTGTGATCATGTGATGTATCTGACCCCAGGAATGTGTCAATAAGGTTTCCCCTTCCTGGGACAATGAATTCACGGTGTTCTTATTTCAATTTCCAGGAGTGTATGATCCTTACTTAGCACAATAGGCATAGAATCTGATCGTACTGCTAAGCTCGATTAAGGGGATGTATCTTAATAAATAGTGAAACAATTATCAGAGTGCTTATCAGTAGTAAGGGCCGGCGCTCACAAGCAATGGAATGTAGAAGTTCACTATCGACTCAACACGCGACTCTATAGTTTGCAACAAACTGATGCAGTGGAAGTACAGCACACGCATCAAATAATTAATAGCTTTAGTACAGTGGCAAACAGTGCATAGAAAAATAGTTTAATTGTTTAGAGTCAGTAAACAGGCACTGCTTTTAACCTCACGCAAAGTTACCCACGACTTTAAGGCACAAATCTGGCTGAAGGCAAGTATTTATCCTTCGGAAAAAAATTAAGGAATGAGGTTATGAACTGACCGAGAGAGTATTTGAGTGAGAAGTAGTGGCAGTGAAACAACTGGCAGATTGCCTGACCTGCAGGCCTTCGTTTAACTGGCCCACACGAGCGGATTTTAGCTACGGGCCACGGACATTTCCGGCGGATTCTCGAAGACCTGCAGCCCCTGCCTGTGCGTTAGCGGAGGCAAAACTTTGAGGCCGTTACACGTAGTTCTGTGAACTGCCGATCCGGCCTTTCAGAAGATATACACACGGGCGGATTTCTGCCACTGTCCTCGTTCGGCAAAGTCTGTGAGTTTTCAGCGAGTCGGGGCTGACGTGATACTCCGGCAGAACGGCGAGCTCACGTCGCCTACCCTGCAGTCTTTCTCACACAGTTTTATAGAAACTATTCTGTTAAAAAAACTGGTTTCGCCTCAGTTATAGCTTTATACAGCGATGAGCCTAAACATTATGATCACCTGTTCAATAGTGTATCGGTCCACTTTTCAAACACAGTACAGCAGTGCCTCTGGCACGGATTCTACAAGTTCTTGAAAGGTTTCCAGAAGTATGTGGCACCAGATGTCGTCTCACAGGTCACTAAATTCCTCCAGACTATGGGACGGTGGTTTATGGTCACGCAGCTGGAGCCCAATATGTATTCCAGTGGGCACAGATTAGGGGCATTTGCTGGCCAAGACATCAGTGTGAGTTAACTATAATACCCCTTAAACCACTGCAGCACGATTCTGGCCTCGTGTCGCGGAGAGTTGTCCTGCTGGAAGATGTCATCGCCGTCAGAGAAGATTTCAATCACAAAGGGTTGCAGGTGGCCCGCAATAATGTTCATGTAGTTCTTTGCTGTCACGGTGTCTTTGAGTACTACCACAGGTCCCATAGAAGCTCAACTCAATGTACCCATAGCATTATTACGCTCTCACCGGTCTGCATCTGTGGCGCGGTGCACGCTTCAAGCAGTCATTCGCCTGGATGACGGCGTGTAAGGACCCAAGCACCGACCTGGTGTAACAAGAAATGCGATTCATTCGACAGGCGACACGTTTTTATTGATCCACGGTGAAGACTCAGTGACGCTGCGCCCATTGCAACCGTAACTGACGATGTCGCTGGGTCAAAGCAGGAATACGTAGGGCCCTTGTGATGTGGAGCTCCATGTTCAACAACGAGCTTTGAACGGTGTCTTCCGAAACACGAGTGCCTGCACCGACATTGTACTCTGTCGTCATATCTGCCACAGGTCGCTGTCTATCCTGGATTACACAGTGGGGAATCCTCCGACCTCTACATCTTGTGATGATACGTGGCCGTCCAGTACCATACGGCCTACTTGCTATTTCACCATTCTTCAACCACTTTCCATACGTGCTCACGACATTAGACAACAGGCGATCAGCTTCGCCTTTTCAGAGATTCTCATTTCCAGCCACAGCGCCATAACAATGTGCCATTTGTCAAATCCGCTTATATCAGTGGATCTCCGAATTTGCTGCCCGTATCTTCGCCATAATGACTGCCCATTCGTCTCTCTTCCTCTTACATTCTTTCCTTACTGCGTAACATGTCTAAAACACCACCAGGAGGCATCAAACCTCGCGGTGTGCAGTGGTCATAATGTTTTGGCTCATGAGTGTATGTTAGCTACATGATGCGGTGCCAATCATGACGCTAATTGTCATAGTTATTGTGATATTTCGCATTTAAGTAACACACTGCCTTAACTTCGAAAAGTTTGCCCAGCGAGGAGGCGCAGTGGTTATCACACTAGACTCGCATTTGGGAGGACGACGGTTCAAATCCGCGTGCGGCCATCCTGATTCAGGTTTTCCGCGATTTCCCTCAATCGCTTCAGGCATATGCCGGGATGATTCCTTTGAAAGGGCAAGGCCGACTTCCTTCCCAATTTTTCCTTAATCCGATGGAACTGATGACCTCCCTGGTTGGTCCCCTCCCCCCTAATCAACTAACTAACTAATGATCAAAAAGTTTGCAGTGAATAATTTGGGTCGCTACGAATTTGTGTTTGGCGCACATTGGAACATATATTGCTGAGTATGAAATTTCGGTAACATACTGAAAGTTTCTTTTGACTTAGCAGGTGCTCGCTATTTATCACCAGTCTCGAGAAAATTAATGTTACAAGTACACTGATTCGCCATCCCGCGCTCCAGCGATAAAGCTAAAATGAAATATCCCTAGCACCCCACATATCTCACAAATGGTTTGAGATATCGAAACGAGTTTGTGGCAAATAATAGCGCGCAAAGATGAGAGAATTTTGCGATGAGGGTAAGAAGCAGAACCTTCTTTTCTACGACGATATAAGAGTAACTGCACACTTTTGCAATGGAATTACATAATTTTTTAAGAATCATCGATAGCTGGGGAAAAGTGAATTGATGTGATTTTGCAACAAGATAAGTGAAGAAATTACAAATTTATATTTATACCGACAATGTGCTTTTTCATAAGCTTTTGATATGATTTGTCCATAGGGTCTCGTTTAAAAAATCACTGTTTCAGTATTCTATCGCAATTGCTACCGGATTAGGATGTTAGCGGTGTGACATAATGTAAACCCCACTTTGTTTTGTCAAAAGAAAAAATTTTTAACATAGTAACCAGAGACATGTACTAGGTGATATTCGAAATACCCCGCTGATGAATGAGTGGTTTTCCCTTCACAACGAGTTTCCGTTGTTACAAGTATAGTAGAGGGGGTGGACCGGTGACCACATCGAAAAACTTATATAAGTACAGCGTGAAATACGTTAGTTGTGAAAATTGACTCATGAACATTACACAAACAAGAATTTTCAAAACATTGGGCGTACAATGAGATGGTCGAAACATTTCTAGACAGTATACCAACTGTGGACCAAATCGTTATAAAAACTAGCAACAGCGCCAAACGAAACAATTTCTCAAAACATTCTAGCAGACAGCGTTTCCTGATGTGAGCGAAAACTGGACAAAACATATCGTAAGTAATATAAACATCTTATGTTAAGAACTGTTTTCAGATATGGAAAGCAAGCCACAGCGTAAATGTGTTTCATTATAGACCTCTGATGATGCATTGTTTTAATAAAATGAAACGTATTTGGTGACAAAAGTACGCATTTTCTTGAGATCCAAAGACGGATTTAAAATACCTTCAATAATTTCAGAAATAATCTCAGAAAGGTGTAGGTCTCTTGGCTGAATCGTAAAGAAGGAAATGTAAGGGATGAATTGTATAAACCAAACATAGTGATTGCCAATAAAATGTTGCTTGTACTATGTCCATTATTGTAGACTATTACCCGTAACTGTGTTATGTCCATTATTTTACAGGTAGCACAAATACTGCACTTTGCAAAGGCCTAAACAGCCTGTGACTGCCACAATTTCCTTCCTAGCATCGTCTATACTTTCTCTCGAGCATATAAAGTACTTAAAAGTGCAAAAGTACTAAAATGCCTTTAAAACGCCGCACTGTACAACGTACGTGCGGCGAGAGACAGTATCAACCCCTGAAATAGGCCGCCCGTGGCCTCTGGCCTGTCGAGCATGCACAGCGTCCTGAGTCCAAGGATAAATCACGAAGACCCGCCGATTTTCCTCCGCACACGAACGAACCCGCCCTGCAGGCAGATCGGGGAGCTAGATCCGACGGGCAGGGACTGCTCTTTAGTGGGAAACGATGGGCCTCATATCAGCGGGTCAGATCCGTTAGAGATATCCGCGAAACTGGCCCCCAGTTCTGGCTCGACGTGGAAATCCACTATTCACAGTCTGTTTTCCGGCGGTGGATCTTCCCATACACATAAATAACAAAAAATCTAAATGCGACTCGAAAACTGATTCCCATTGAGGTGAGCTCTCAGAACATAACCCTAGCCATGGCGACGTCTGCCTGAACGTCCTTTGTGAAGGTCTCTGACTGGAATAGACGCGAACTGTTGTTCATCGCATTCAAGTGAAATGACACGAGTGAGAATGCGTGCTGTTGCTGCTTTCTTTAAATAACCTCAGGTCCAACACGAAAACAAGAAATAAAAGAAATTGGTCCTATTTTAAGTTGCCAACTGAAAAAAACATTACTTAAAAAAACTGAGTTCCATCCACCACGGGTTCAGAGGAAATAACATTAGGTCGTCAAGTTGTCATCAGCTGCTGCGCTCAATTGCAAAACATTTCCCTTCTGAAGTATTCCCATGGACAAGGGAGACCATCTCACAAAGCCGTGTCTTTGTTAGGCCCCTAATCAGACAAAATTAACATCGAAGACGTTTTCATCTGACATCTGGTTGGTCGAATGCAGACTCACTTCTATGTAAAGTCGCCGTTGAAGGAAGTATAAACTTCATCCTGGTATCACTCTCGAAGACTTTAAAGAAATAATACTAGCGCCACCAAACAGTAAGTCGATTGAACTGGACGGACTTACTGTCGAATTTTGTCAGTTAGTTATCAATCACGCACTATTGTGCTTACCCCGAAATAGAAAAAAATCAAGTCTACACGAGATGTGAAACCGATAATTTTATTAAAGTCAAACTTTAAGGTCCTACAGTAATAATTAAATATTGGCTAAGACTCAATTTATCCCAAATTTTGGTATCCTATGAAGCCAGCGCCATTGTCGGTCGCTTGTTGAAAAATTTCTTCACTTAATATAAAGATGTAGTATACCTAATTTCAATGTATAACATTAAAAAGCAATGTCATTTCTTCATTTTGATAACGCCTATGGCAATACTGATCACCAATTCTTGTTAGAGGTAATGAGCCAAATGGGTTTCTGACTGCCATTCCTACATGCGATAAGAAATTACATTACGGGAATACTGAGTTAAGTACAGCTAACAGTACCACTCCCCATTAAGTGATCCATAAGCCAGTGTTGCCCGCTTTCCAGAAACCTGTATGCTGTGGCTACAGAGTCACTATTTAGAAAGCTTCAAGTAAAATTAACAGGCGTTCGGTATTTAATCCTAAGACTATGTGCCAATGTTATACTAATGTCAACTTGATCCTAAACGACAATGAAGAGATTGAAGTCACGAGGCACTGTAGTTCAACATAGTTTTCCCAAATCAGCAATCCTTCCTTTACATCCAGATACTCAATTATAAACTGTTCTTGTATTCCTAAGGTATAAATTAGATAACAACTAGACTCATAAATGAGATTACTATGTTTACAGGATCACATAAGCTATCTTAGCAACGGGAATTTAGTTTTGGAGGCACAGCTTATTCAAAGAATCCTTTACAAATAGTGCCATTGCATACTGTGTTGTCGGCCGAGCTGTGCATGCAAAAAGCAAACGTAAAATCATTGCCGGTAACTAAGGCTCCCTCTTTAAAAGTTTGTATTAAACACTCAAGCCCCAGTGTGATAACCCATCACTCACTATTGCATGACTCAACCAGAACCTTGAACGAATCAGAGTTTATTCTTTCAGAAATCAGTTATATAAAAGATGCAGGCTTGAATTGCCAAACAGTGTGTATTTACCGAGCTCTCACAAGGAATTCAGTTCCAAACCAGATGGAACTAATCTACGCGAACAAGTATTCGGTCAACCATGTGAAGCACCATACATAACGCAGTATTTTTAACGTGTAAGAGTTCAGTTTGGTAATAGGTTGCTATACGAACGATCCCCGCGATTGTATACAATAAAACTACGGCCTAAACCCCCATTGCGACGTGTGCAACAATCGATTCTCTAGGTAGTATATTTGTTTGCAAAGATGAGGCTGAATTTCGGAACTGAACTCGCAAGAAACTGGTAATAATGAATGAAACTCAAGTGCAAACCGTAGCTATTCGGCGGGGGCCTCTCTCGCAACGCAACTAGGCGGATGCGTCTTGTTCAATTGCTCCCGGATGTTAATATTGAAGTACAGTAGTGCACCTTCGAATTGAAATTACACACAGGCGGACAACAAGAAATACGACCTCGAACAACAGTCACAGCACATTTCGAATTAATATCATGTAATGTGTTCCATTCAAACAGTGGTAACAGACAAGTTCGTATCAGGCCATAAGTTAACAGAGAATCGTTGCTGTTAATGTGAGTCGAGTGCGGCGTCCGGATTTTCACTACTTCTGATTTCGCTTTTGTAATTGCTGAAAAACCCATCAGCATCCAAAGAGACCTTATCCGTGGAGAATAACAGGTGCAGAAATTTCGGTGCTGCAATACGGCACTGGACAAACCATTGTCAGAACTGGATTCTGTTCAAACTATTTCACCACATTGTTTGTGCACGTTATTTACGATAGGGTTGTAATCAGCGCCACTCCAGTCCTCTCCACAATGCAATCTCCGAAGTGACAAAGTAGAAGAATGCTTGCTGAAGAGTCTTCTCTCACACGACTAAACACCATCTCTGAGAGTAAGGCTGTAATAATAGCCTCAGGCCGCGGTGATATGAAGCGATTCACAGTCGCGTGTCCTCTGACACAGACACTAACGCAATATAAATGCCTTTATCTCATGTGCAGGTAATAGGGTGAAAGATGGGGGTGTCATTTGTGCTAGGTGACTGTGAAAGATGCGCTGTACAGCCTCAACCGTTGAAAATTACGAGGAGCGTTCACCTCTTTTGTAGAATGGAGAAGTCATTGTGTTCTCCATATTATAGATCGGTCACACTTAGTTACTTCGTTCTCTATAATGTGTGTTGCACGTTCGTCTGGCTCATCAGCCAGCTTGGATGATGCTGTTAGGTGATCGCCCCACATATATTCATACAAACGCTAGACTGATACTCCTTCCATGTTTCAGAGACACACATATCTTTTTCAGACAACAAAGAGGAAAAAGGAGTTTATACTGTTAGCAGACAGATGACTAACAAGACACTGGATGACGTGACTCCACTTCATGTGATGACTCTACGTTGTGGTCTAAAACCGGAAAGAAGTAATGTTTATTCACTCATACCTCCACATTTCTCTTTGGGTTCTATGTAACTTTATCAGAACTGTTAGTTTCTATTGGAAGTTGGGTGTGAAATCTATGCTCTCTTTTATCTCCTTAAACACATATGCAAAGGCACTAATTATTTGGTCATTGAGTAGCACAATTACAGATACAGTCAGCCCAACCATCCATAGTCCCTTAAGATTATCATATATGATGCGATAGACATCTCAAATATGACTGTCAAATAGCACAGTTTTTCACTAAACCTTTCTCGTAGAGAAAAACCTTCTGTGCCCCAACAGCACACTTTTTTTTATACTCGTTCTTGTTTTTCACGTAATTCATGAGTTTCTTCTACCTTCCCCAGTGTACTCTGTTGGACATGCTGCAACCCCTCAAGATCTAGTCCCATTTCCTCTCCGTATTCTTTATACCCCTCAATACAAACTTGATTCTGCAGTAAAGTACTGGCGTTCCTTCCTTTTCTTCCATAGTCAATTCATTTCTTCCTAAAAATGGGACTACCGTTTTCTTTCCAACTACATTTAATGTTACTGAGTCTATATCAAAAAATTTTCTCTTTTCGTTTATTGTAAAAGTCCACTCCCATCAACATGTCCACATTCAGACGTTGTATAACCAGGGAATTGTGATACAGCTGTACTCCTAGTTTTATAGCTGTCTTCACTTTTTGTGTTTCCATTACTTGTACGAGGTGCATTCAAGTTCTAAGGCCTCCGATTTTTTTTTCTAATTAACTACTCACCCGAAATCGATGAAACTGGCGTTACTTCTCGACGTAATCGCCCTGAAGACGTACACATATTTCACAACGCTGACGCCATGATTCCATGGCAGCGCCGAAGGCTTCTTTAGGAGTCTGTTTTGACCACTGGAAAATCGCTGAGGCAAAGTTGTTATCACGGAGAAACTGTTGCGTAACCTTAGCTCGATGTGCGGGTGCGTTGTCTTGGTGAAACAGCACAGGCGCAGCCCTTCCCGGACGTTTTTGTTGCAGTGCAGGAAGGAATTTGTTCTTCAAAACATTTTCGTAGCATGCACCTGTTACCGTAGTGCCCTTTGGAACGCAATGGGTAAGGACTACGCCCTCGCTGTCCCAGAACATGGACACCATCATTTTTTCAGCACTGGCGGTTACCCGAAAATTTTTTGTTGGCGGTGAATCTGTGTGCTTCCATTGAGCTGACTGGCGCTTTGTTTCTGGATTGAAAAATGGCATCCACGTCTCATCTATTGTCACAACCGACGAAAAGAAAGTCCCATTCATGCTGTCGTTGCGCGTCAACATTGCTTGGCAACATGCCACACGGGCAGCCATGTGGTCGTCCGTCAGCATTCGTGGCACCCACCTGGATGACACTTTTCGCATTTTTAGGTCGTCATGCAGGATTGTGTGCACAGAACCCACAAAAATGCCAACTCTGGAGGCGATCTGTTCAACAGTCATTCAGCGATCCCCCAAAACAATTCTCTCCACTTTCTCGATCATGTCGTCAGACCGGCTTGTGCGAGCCCGAGGTTGTTTCGGTTTGTTGTCACACGATGTTCTGCCTTCATTAAACCGTCGCACCCACGAACACACTTTCGACACATCCATAACTCCATCACCACATCTCTCCTTCAACTGTTGATGAATTTCAATTGGTTTCACACCACGCAAATTCAGAAAACGAATGATTGCACGCTGTTCAAGTAAGGAAAACGTCGCCATTTTAAGTATTTAAAACAGTTCTCATTCTCGCCGCTGGCGGTAAAATTCCATCTGCTGTACGGTGCTGCCATCTCTGGGACGTATTGACAATGAACGCGACCTCATTTTAAAACAATGCGCATGTTTCTATCTCTTTCCAGTCCGGAGAAACAAAATCGGAGGCCTTAGAACTTGAATGCACCTCATAGATTCCAGAATTCGGCATGGTGACCATAGATTCCTTTTCACGGAGAGTATTTACTTGTTTTTGTGACACCGCACTCAATAGCCCCCGCGTCCTATAAATACTTCATTTACTCCGTTTGCACTAACATACTTGTTGCTGGTTGTCTTCCTTTTTCACTTTTAGATTTAAATTCAACTTCTTCTAATAAGTCATTCACAGATTCATGTCATTCAAAACTCTCTCCATCACTGGAGAGTGCACGAACATTAGAGGGATTGCTTCCACTTTTTTAAGTCCCAAAATGAGTTAATCTGTCTACTTAGGACGACTCAAGACTTTTCACTAAATTCCACTTCTCCATTCCCATTTCAACAGCTCCATTATCTTACTCTACATTGACTCCTAAGTCACCATTTATCTGGATAATGGACACTTAATAAGTGCCCCAGCTTCTTCTTTTACTAATTCTTTTTCATAACAAATAAACTATCTCCAACCTCTTTGGAAAATTCTTCTGGGCTTCCTTCCTCCAATTGCTGCAAATCATTATTACTCTTTCTTTCTACATCTAGTATGCAAGCCACTGTGAAGAGCAGGGCAGAGAGTAATTCCCACTGAACCCGGTATTAGGGCTTCTTCCCATTCCATTCGTGTATGGAGAGCGGCAAGAATGATTATTTAAACTCCTTTCTGCACGGTGCAGTTGGTTTAATCTTTGCCTCGCGATCCCTACAGAAGAGATACGCAGAGGGCTACTTTGTAAGTAGGGTTTCACGGGATAGTTTGCGTCTGTCTCCAAGTGTCTGCCAGTTCACCATCTCTTTGACACTCTCCCATGGGTCTAACAAACCTGTGGCCATTGTTGCTGCTCATCTTCATATACGTTCAACACCCCACGTTAGCGCTGCTTGATACGGGTACCACACACACATGCGATATTCTAGGAATTGTAACACGAGTATTTTATAAGATGTCTCCTTCGTAGACTGATTTAATTTCCCTAGTATGCTACCTATGAACCGAAGTTTGCCGCTTGCCTTGACTTCGACTGACTCTATGTGATCATTCCATTCCATATCCATACAAACTGTTCCGCAGGAATTTGTATGAATTCACCAATTACAATTGTGATACTACGTTTCTTCGTTGTGTGAAGGGCAGAATTTTGCATTTCTGAACATTTAAAGCAACATGCCAATCGCTGCATGACTTTGAAATCTTATCAAGGTCTGCAGCTTTATTTTTTTTTAACTAGTACTTTGTTATCATCTGCGAAATGTCTGAGTTTACTATTAACATTGTCTCCAGGCTATTAATATACAACAGGAACAACAAAGGCCCCAACACATATCCATGCGGCCAACCAAAAGTTACTTCGATATCTGTTGATGACTTTCCATCCAAGACGATACACTGCGTCCTCTCTACCAAGAAATCCTCAGTCCTGTCACAAATATTGCTTTATACTCCATACGATCATACTTTCGATAATACGCTTATATGAGGTACTGAGTCAAATCCTTTCCGGAAGTGAAGAAATACTGCATCTACCGAACTGCCTTGACCCACGACTTTCAGGGTGCATGTGAGAAACGTGCAAGTGAGTTTCACACGATTGATGTTGGATTCCATGTTGGTCGGCGAGGAGGAAGTGATTCTGTTCGAGATACGTCATCACGTTTGCGCTCAGAATGTGTTCTAAGATGCTACAATAAATGGATGTGAAAGATATTGGACAGTAGTTTTGTAGACCACTTCTGCTGACCTTCTTGTAGACGGGTGTCACTCCAGATTCTTGACAAAATTCCTTTTTAATTTTATTGTGCACTGTGTTTTGCTCGTTCAGCAAATCATCTTACCCGCTTTTCCTCCGCGTTCACGTTGTTTTTGTTTTTTCAAATCCTGTTTGTCACAAAACTTTGACACCACAAACAGATAAATTCGAACTCCAAGAACTTCTTCCTCGTCAACCGTATCACCCTTTTTCTATTCATGAATTATATAGCCACTTCATTTTTCTCACAAATAGTTTGACTAACGGATTTAAACTTTGGCTATCCGCTCGGAATACGATATCATGTTCGAAGAAACCGGCACTGCGGTGACTACAGCCATTATAAAATACATGAAAGGTGCGCGCAGCTGCGAATATGGACAACCATCAGCTGTGCACTGAGGTGACAAAAGTCATGGGATTCCTCCTAATATCGTGTCGGACCTCCTTTGCCCGACGTAGTGCAGCAACTCGACTTGGCACGGATTCAACAGGTCGTAGAAAGTACCCTGCAGAAATATTGAGCCATTCTGCCTCTATAGCCGTCCATAGTTGCGAAAGAGCTACCGGTGCAGGATTTTGAGCACGAAATGGCCTCTCGATTAAGTGCCATAAATTTTCGACGGGATTTATGTCGGGCGATCTGGGTGGACAAATCATTTGCTCGAATTTTCCAGAGTGTTCTTCAAACCAATCGTGAGCAATTTTGGCCTGGTGACATGGCACATTGTCATCCATAAAAATTCCATTGTTGTTTGGGAACATGAAACCCATGTATTGTTGCAGATGGTCTCGTAAGTAGCCAACCATTATCATTTCCAGTCAATGATCGGTTAGGTTGGACCATGTAAATACAGCCCACGCCATTATAGAGCCACTACCAACTTGTATAGTGCCTTGTTGACGACTTGGGTCCATGGCTTTGGGGGTCTGCGCCACACTCCAACCCCACCATCAGATCTTAACAACTGAGATCGGGACTCGTCTGACCAGGCCACGGTCTTCCTGTCGTTTAGGGTCCAACCGATATGGTCACGAGCCCAGGAGAGGCGCTGTGGGCGATGTCATGCTGTTAGCAAAGGCACTCGCATCCGAGGTTCACGAGAAAGTCAAGCTGTGGCCCGTACGTTACAGCACGTGACTCGGCAGATCTACGAATTTCAAACGAGTAAAATAACTCTTGCCTGCACGTTTAAGTGCATATAAGCTCTCGACAGCACAAGACGAAGTTGAGACCTTGTATTGTCTTGTATTGTATGAAACTGGAGACCTAGATACGATGGAGAGGCTTCGTCCCCGCCGTAGCCTGCAGTGGGACACAACCCCACAACAGACTACAGCAGTCCATTCATCCCACTGCCACCCCACACCGAACCCAGGGCTATTGTGCGGTTCGGCCCCCGTGGACTCCTCCGGGTACGTCTCACACCAGACGAGAGTAACTCCAATGTTTGCGTTGTAATTATGTCGTACGCGTACGTGGAGAAAGTGTTTGCGCAGCAATCGCCGATATAGTGTAACTGAGGCGAATGGAAAACCGCCTTAAAAAACCATCCACAGACTGGCCGGCACACCGGACCTCGACACTAATCTGCCGGGAGAATTCGTGCCGGGGACTGGCACGCCTTCCCGCTCGGAAAGCAGTGCGTTAGACCGCGCGGCTAACCTAAGTTAAGACCGTTAGTGGGTTCCTTTTCAATTATATATTGATTTCCCGAGAGCCCTGCAAGGAGCCGAGCGTTCGCGAAGATTGGCGGACAAGCTGACTGGTGTGACGTCACAAGTTCGTTGCACGGCCCGTATTTCTCTTGGGGCCCCCCCTCGTGTCGGTCACCTGCTGCCATAGTCCATTAACGGCAAATTACGACCCACTGCTCTAACGGATACGTTCGTCGTACGTCCTACACTGTATTGTGCGATTATTTCACGCAGTGTTGCTTGGCTGCTAGCACTGACAACTCTGCACAAACGCAGCTGCTCTCAGTCGTTAAGTGAGGGCTGTCTGCCACTGCGTTGTCCGTGGTGAGAGGTAATGCCTAAAACTTGGTATTCTCGACACACCCTTGACACTGTGGATCACGGACATCGAATTCTCTAGCAATTTCCGAAATGGAATGTCCCATGCGTCTAGCTCCAAATACCATTCCGCCGTGCGCTCATCATCAAGTTGGAACCTTTTTCACATGAATCACCTGAGCACTGCCCTTTTATACCTTGTGTACGCGACACTACCACCATCTGTATATGTGCATATCGTTATGCCATGACTTTCGTCACCTCTCCGTGTAATAGAATGACGACAATAAAACTTGGTGCCGAGCCAGGAGTTCTCGTTTATCCCAAGTGCGGTCGCCTTACCATTAGGCTATCCGAACACGTCTGTCGGCCACGCCCAAACTTCAAACCATGTGGTTGACTGACAACATGTTATATTCTTCCTTGACATGAAAAGTTTGTTCTTGAATATAATTACTAAATTGATGCAAATATTGTTTCTATGGTTGCTTTAAATCAGAAGCCTGGAATTCAATTATTTCCTTAATTTCAGATCTGAAATTATTTAATTCATTAGCTAATTTACCAAAGTGTCGATAAATTACATTATTAAGTTCACAAGAAACATCCTTAATCTCATGGTTAAGTTTTTGTTTAATGTGGATTCGCGTCATCAACATTTCTGTTCACTTCATCCAAAATTTTGTTCATCAGTAACACTAATGTTGCAAACGTTTCCTGAATACTTTCCTGTTTACTCTCCTCATATACCTCTTCCAATTTTACTTGCTTTAAAGGAAACGCTGCAAATTTAATACTCTCCTCATATACCTCTTCCAATTTTACTTGCTTTAAAGGAAACGCTGCAAATTTAATATCATCTTTCCTGGTTTCCTTTTCATTTATTGACAGTTTGCAGTGGACACTAAATACAAATTACTAAAACCGTTCGATTCACTCACGTTAGCATATAAACTGCCACCTATGTTTTCATTTACAGGCAGAATTTATCCTACTCCTACTCTGAAAATTACTTTTCGTCGTTTGCTACGCGGGTACAAAATTGCTTCCTCATTCCCTAGTGTCAGCCAACCCCCCCGCCCCCCCCCCCCCCCCCCCCGCCCCGCCCGCCAATTCTCGCACCCCACAGACACATTAAAACTTACCGAACCACTTCTTTCACTACTGACGAATTATTATTCCCTTCCTTGCTGACAGTTCTTCTTATTCCAGCAAGCCCAAGACAAAATAATATACACTTATCTCCTGTTATCTGCCTCTGGCGCGACCCGATGGCTTAGCGGAACCATACGGCGTGCTCAGCAACTCAAAATACGGTCTCCTGCTCACACAAAAAGGTCCCCTACCAACTAGGAACGCACCAGTCATCTCCCGCTGTGCAGTCTCTTAGTGAATAAGTATTTCATTACAGCTGTCTTCTCTTGTCTTTCTTGATGAATCATTTTCATATGTTATCCTGAACGTCTTCTCTATGTTTTCAGTCTTTCTTACTACGATTATTCTGTCCCAAGCAGTTTCTGTGTTCATTTCCGGGTTCAGAATATGTAGTTTTCCGCCAATCTACTATGTGTGGCGGCAGGGATTGTTGTTGCTTTCGTAAAATGTTCCCGCAAGATTCACTTACCGCAGTAAGCTCCGCACATTCCGCTGCCCGATGTAGGGCGACACACGAAGTAACTCAGCCAAGAAAAGCTACGAAAAAATGACGGCACTACATGTGTCCCTAGGTTGCATCATGTTTACTATTAATTTGCTCAAAGTTCATTCTACTATACCTCGGGATTAGGATCTCTAATAATTTATAATTTATGTAACAACATGTTTGAACGAAACTGATTTACATTTTCAAATAATAATGTCACAAAAACTTCTACCAAGTCCGTATTATAACTGCAGCTACAAGTTTCTGACGCACTGCTCATGGAATACAATTTAAAATTCAACTGTTGCTGCGCTCTTCAAATCATTCATACGATACTTATTCCAACAGCCACTACCTACAGTATGGTTAGAAACAGTCTGAAAAGCTTGTAATGGCGTTGCAGGGTAGATTGTAATGAGAAATTGTTACGAAAATGTTAAGAATTTTCTGAGATAATTAGCCAATCAGGCCGCTGCGCGCACAAATTTAAGAGGCCCGGCTGATACAAGTAGTGTCAGTTCTTCTCACAGCGTAGATAACAGCGCACAAAATTGCTCAGCCTTTCGCTCGGTTTCGATCTTGCTATCGTCCCATGTCCAATTTTTGTCTCGCTCTCTTGTTCGGTTATAGGAAACCAAACGAAGTACGCGTTTGGCGCCACTGTCTCTGGTGGGCCGCTTGATTTTCGCCCGCAACAGCCTGATTGCGTAACTTCCATGCTAATTAAGTAGGAAACGGCGCAATGTATCGATTTCTTTTCTTTACCCGTATTTCTTAACATAACCTACCCTGCAACACCCTTACAAGCTTTTCAGACTGTTTCTGAACACCCTGTGTGTAGGACCCGTGATCATTTGATAAGGAATCACGACAGAGTCCGTTTAGTAACAATTTGTACTGCACACGGTATTCAGTAGTTTGTTATGCTCGCAAAAATACTGTACAGTTCATTATTTGATCATTATATGATGTATATGAGTGAAGTCTACGGAATGTGTGACGTTTAGTTACGGCGTGTAGTAAGAATGGCATGTCAAATTTCAAATCACCAAAATAAGTTCTCAGAAATGTCATCAGAATCGTATATCGTTGCACATCTCTACTTTATACAATCTGAGAAAACGTTGTTTTTCACCAAAAAGCGTTTTTCACAATATATTACAATAACTGTCAGGACCACTGCAGAGACATTCTTGCTCTCTGGCGAGTAGCTATTCCCGAAACTTTAGTCTGTGCAGAAGTCGAGAGTGCTCTATCTAGAGGATTGTGTACTCATAAACTCATGATGCTTCCTGGTCGGTGTCTCTTTTTGTGAACGATTTTAGAATCACATAAAGTACTGCACACTAGAGACCACTATAAGCAGTTTCTGGCATTTTCTATTGTTTTTTGTTTTAGCTGTGAGACATGAGGTCGTGTTTTGTGGAGCGTTTGTACATATTGAGAGCTCTACATGTTTAAGCGCTGTATAATACGAGGGTTGTCCAGAAAGTAAGTTCCGATCGGACGCGGAATGGAAACCACTGGGAAAATCCGGTAAAGCTTTGCACAGATGTTTTGGACAGTGTCTCTAGTGAATGAACAGTGAGCACCTAAAAATGCGTAGGGAATAGTGTCTCCCGCTAAGTATGAGGGCCTGGTTAGAGATTTTGCCTGTGTCATGCAGCCCAAATAACACAACCTTCGAGCTGTTCCTTCTTCATGCCAATTCTCGGCCGCACACTGCAGGGGCAATGAAGATGCTCCTGCAGCGTTTCCGATGAGAAGTGTTTGATCACCCACAATACAGTCCGTAATTGCCTCCCCCTGAGTCTCATCTCTGCTCACAAGATCCACTGGATATGAAGACAAAATTTTTCCACAGACAACGAGCTGCAGACCAGTGCAGATAACTGGCCGAAAGCACAGACGGCTGCTTTCTATGACGAGGATATTGGAAAGTTGATACAACACTACGACAACACTCGAAGTTGGAGCGGCGACTATGTAGAGAAGTAGGTGGAAGGTGTACCAAACTGTTGCAAAAAAAAGTTTCTGGTTTTCACTGAGATTTTCATTTCGCGACCGATCGGAACTTACTTTCTGGACAACCCTCGTATATTAAAGTTATTTGGAGGATATTGTTAATTCTTCACTTACAGCCTGTTATCATGAGTAAAATTCCGTACGTGTTCAAAACTCTTGCATAACGTGTGGGGTTTAAGCCATACTTCGTCAGTCCATTTTGTACCTTGAAATTGAATGTCTTGTTATCACAGATCCCTTGATACTTGCAAATGAATTGAGTTTCTTTAATGTTCCAAAAATTTTACAAGGCAGATGACCACGTGCCTTGGAACAGTTTCTCACATTTGGAAAAATTTAACTTTCCGGGAGTAAATTTCATAATTAAAAAAAAAGACTGCAACACACTTAAAGTGAATGCTATCATCTCCAAATGGAATAATTAAACTTTAATTGGAGGGATACGATGCCAGCAGTAGCCAATGAAAGCTCTGTTTGTTCTCTTATAACCAGGTAAAAACCCTTCTAGCCAACCACAAGCCTTAAATAAAATTTACGCCCATTTCTCATATATTTTCTCAAAAACGCCAAGTTAACATTAATTAACCATATCGTTACGTGTCTTAAGATTGGGCGTAGGGATATTTATTACTTTTCCAACAAAAGTACCGGCCGCTTGTACGCTACGTTCAACTCATTATGTGTGACCTACTCTTTTATCGCACAACATTCTGAACACGCTCAGACAGCCTTAATCACTCAAAAATTCAAGATTCGTTCCTCATGTACATTTCTCATTTCCCAATTCACTTTCTGACAACATGTAAACAGTGTGTTGTTATTTTCTACAGAAAATTTTGAGTTTCAACTCAAAATTTTCTGCGTCTCAGAAATTGAATATTGATTTGAAAGTAAAATGGTAAACTAGAACACGGTTGTGTAAAGTTTTGTTAAATCGCGATTAAGTAGGCCTATAAGAAAAATCACAGATTATTGACTGATTTAGAGTCTAGATACACGCATTACACCAGCTGATGCGTGCATAGCGTGGGAACAGGGCACATAGGTGCTCTCCACACAGTGTCTGCACAGACACTCAATGCTGCCTCTAAAGAAAGAATGCATATTGATACGCCCAGGTAGTTAGTTTATCTATTCGCTTGAAGTAGAATTAAAATTTTGTTTTCGGTCTTAATTTACAGATACCGTCCACCTGCCGTGATGGAAATGGAGGACTTGGAAAAAAAGAGTTGGCATTACCTGGGGGAAGGCAACGCCAACATTGTTATCGCCATTCCTGAGGTAAGTTAATGGATTCAGTTCGCTAATCTGTTTGTAACATATCATTTCCTGGAAGTGACTGTGTGTCTGTCCTTTGGTTATTGAGTATGCCACGGCCTATTTTCGGGATCCGGAGGAAGGACAATGAGTCCCACCTGGAAGAAGATGTCGTGGGTTGCCCGACAGTGAGCTTTGGGATCCATCACGTCAGCGTTATGTTTTCGACAAATATTTTAGTCGTGAGGTTTCCGACCGTTGAAGGAAGCCGCAACAGTGCGGGAGGCTCTGCCGACCGCTTTTTAATACGAACGTCTCTTCACATTTTATCCAGTTTTAAGGCTGGCTATGAACACAATAGTATATAACCGTGTTGAAGTGCTTTGTTTATTTTCTCCTTTAAATTTTTTTGCTTTTATTTTTACCTTTTTTTCCTATACAATATTGCCGCAACAAATGATTAAACGTCTTGTCTTATTTTATGATTTTAATTTCTCACTCAGTTTTTTATAATAAATCCAGAGATTTTAGCCATCTTCTTCAATCTCCCAAGCCGTTACATATTCCTATAACGTCTTTTAATCTTTTGTCAAGAATAGATGCATACCTGTGTTGATCCATTGTGCTTTCCAGAATGACGATATCACCCAGGGAACGTCACGAAAGAATTCTCCAAATGCTGTGTGAAACTCATCCTGGTGCAACATTCCCCACACCATAAAGCTCCCTCCTTATTCCCTTTGAGATGTTTCTCGCAGTACCCACCAATGACCATCTGTACGATGGAGCATAAAACGTGATTGATCTCGAACATCATCTGTCTCCACTCAGTAGACATCCTGTCGCAGAACTATCGTGGAGATTCCAGCATTCGTCCAAAGCAATCAGCACGGCTGCATTAACCAGGGGCCTGTTGCGGAGGCCCATCCGCAGCAACGTTCTCTGAATGGTTGTTGAGGAGACACTTTCGGTGACCTCGGTAGCCCGTTTGTTCATGAGGGCAGTCAGTTGCTCAGCAGTTGTACGTCTGTTCATCTGCACAAACCTCCGCAGCCGGCGTTTGCAGCCGGCCGGGGTGGCCGAGCGGTTTTAGGCGCTACAGTCTGGATCCGCGCGACCGCTACGGTCGCAGGTTCGAATCCTGCCTCAGGCATGGATGTGTGTGATGTCCTTAGGTTAGTTAGGTTTAAGTAGTTCTAAGTTCTAGGGGACTGATGATCACAGCAGTTAAGTCCCATAGTGCTCTGAGCCATTTGAACCATTTTGATCCGGCGTTTACCCTTTCCATTTGTGACCCGTGGTGAACCTCACTTGCCTCGGCGACAACCACGACAGCACGCGATCAATTTGCAAATTTAGCCGTTTCGGAAATACTTCCACCCTTGGTCCGAAAGTCAATGATCATGCCCTTTTGGACGTCAAATAAATCGCTCCGTTTCCGCAATACGACGACAGCACAGTTTTACCCCCCTCCCGACACATATTATATATCCTCCACTGCTAGTGCTACCACCTACCGTCTGTAAGTGGTTGTTGGACGTTGACGTCGAACACAGGTGCTGCCATCGACGTCGACCATGACTGGAAGCCCGGAAGACGGATTCTACCTTCAACTGCACGCAGTGAGGCCTTGCAGTGAGAATATTTATCACTTTGAAAATTCACGTCCAGAAGTATACCGCTTCTGTGCTTTACGAACGAACGTATAAAAAAAATTATTCCACTCTTCCGTGTCTTCCGGCTATAAAGTGACAGTAATCAGATATGAGTCCGATAGTTAGTTAATTTTAAGCATCTCACTAATGCAGTAACAATGTCCAATGCTAACGCAATGTATTAATAGAACAAGATATGAGCCATCAGTGGAGGAAAACAGGGTGCACAATATGACAAGTGACTATACTAACTTTCGTTTGTACTTCAGCACTGGTTATTGTTCCCGTGATAGACATTTCAGCAGGATAATGCACGACCGCATCTTGCAGGTCCTGTACGGGCCTTTCTGGATACAGAAAATGTTCGACTGCTGCCCTGGCCAGCACATTCTCCAGATCTCTCACCAACTGAAAACGTCTGGTCAATGGTGGCCGGGCAACTGGCTCGTCACAATACGCCAGTCACTACTCTTGATGAACTGTTGTATCGTGTTGAAGCTGCGTGGGCAGCTGTACCTGTACACGCCATCCGAGCTCTGTTTGACTCAATGCCCAGCCGTATCGAGGCCGTTATTACAGCCAGATGTGGTTGTTCTTGGGTACTGATTTCTCAGGATCTATGCACCCAAATAGCGTGAAAATGTAATCACATGTCAGTTGTAGTATAACATATTTGTCCAAAGAATACCCGTTATCATCTGCATTTCTTCTTGGTGTAGCAATTTTAATGGCCAGTAGTGTAGTTCCGCCAAGCTGGAACGTTTGACAATCTTTGGGGCCTTCATGGTTCGCGGGGTTTAAACAGCTAAAGCTACGCAAATGTTTGCACATCTCCTTCAGAAATTATTGTCGCGATAGTGTATTGCGACGATACGCAACAATCAAATGAGAGATAACAAGAGGAGGCCTCATTGGTCCAATAGGATATGGGGGGGGGGGGGGGGGGGGGGTGGAGCGACTATTAAAAATGATATGGGAGAGTGAAATTGCTCCTGGCGCCGTTGTATCCGAGGGAGATATGGTCTTAATAGGTAATGGAAACCAGAGATTTTCTTCGTTTGTTACAAATAAAAGACTGGACTCGACCCCTGTAAGCAGATATCTTCTTATGCAAAGGAACTTCGCAAATGGTTAAAACGGTACAGAAAACTGTCCACGGATTACCTTACTGGTGTACCTGTTGTAAACACATAACTATTGCACAAAAAACAAACAAGAACTCAAAATTAGAACTTTCAGAGAGAAAACTGCTAAATCGTTGCTTTGCATTCCTTCCGATTGAGTGAAAAACGTGTCAACACACGTGGTGTTTCCACAAAGAGAATCGGAAATGAGAAAATTCAAAGTACGAGGGCGTGCTGAAAAGTAACGCCCCCGAATTTTTAATGTGAAAACTCTTAAAGCTTTCCGAGTAAAACAAACGTTACTAATATTCTACATTTTTATTCTACATGTCTACATACAGGGTGTTACAAAAAGGTACGGCCAAACTTTAAGGAAACATTCCTCACACACAAATAAAGAAAAGATGTTATGTGGACATGGGTCCGGAAACGTTTAATTTCCATGTTAGAGCTCATTTTAGTTTCGTCAGTATGTACTGTACTTCCTCGATTCACCGCCAGTTGGCCCAATTGAAGGAAGGTAATGTTGACTTCGGTGCTTGTGTTGACATGCGACTAGAAAGACGAGGACACCTGCAATAGACGAGGCAATTCTTCGTTCAGTTGACGATAACCCTAATGTCAGCGTCAGAGAAGTTGCTGCTGTACAAGGTAAAGTTGACCACGTCACTGTATGGAGAGTGCTACGGGAGAACCAGTTGTTTCCGTACCATGTACAGTGTGTGCAGGCACTGTCAGCAGCTGATTGGCCTCCACGGGTACACTTCTGCGAATGGTTCATCCAACAACGTGTCAATCCTCATTTCAGTGCAAATGTTCTCTTTACGGATGAGGCTTCATTCCAACGTGATCAAATTGTAAATTTTCACAATCAACATGTGTGGGCTGACGAGAATCCGCACGTAATTGTGCAATCACGTCATCAATACAGATTTTCGGTGAACGTTTGGGCAGGCATTGTTGGTGATGTCTTGATTGGGCCCCATGTTCTTCCACCTACGCTCAATGGAGCACGTTATCATGATTTCATACGGGATACTCTACCTGTGCTGCTAGAACATGTGCCTTTACAAGTACGACACAAAATGTGGTTCATGCACGATGGAGCTACTGCACATTTCAGTCGAAGTGTTCGTACGCTTCCCAACAACAGATTCGGTGACCGATGGATTGGTAGAGGCGGACCAATTCCATGGCCTCCACGCTCTCCTGACCTCAACCTTCTTGACTTTCATTTATGGGGGCGTTTGAAAGCTCTTGTCTACGCAACTCCGGTACCAAATGTAGAGACTCTTCGTGCTCGTATTGTGGACGGCTGTGATACAATACGCCATTCTCCAGGGCTGCATCAGAGCATCAGGGATTCCATGCGACGGAGGGTGGATGCATGTATCCTCGCTAACGGAGGACATTTTGAACATTTCCCGTAACAAAGTGTTTGAAGTCACGCTGGTACGTTCTGTTACTGTGTGTTTCGATTCCATGATTAATGTGATTTGAAGAGAAGTAGTAAAATGAGCTCTAACATGGAAAGTAAGCGTTTCCGGACACGTAACATATTTTCTTTCTTTGTGTGTGAGGAATGTTTCCTGAAAGTTTGGCCGTACCTTTTTGTAACACCCTGTATATGCAGAACTCTGCCGCTAGAGGAGTCCGAACTGGAGGGCTTCACATGACCATGTGTAAGACAACTATGCCGGTACGTGAGAAACCGCTTGCTGTAATCGAGTTTAGAACTCGAAGAGATCGTCCGTCCGTGGAGCACTCTCTCGTCCAGCACGACAATGCCAGACCACACACGAGCACTGCGTCATCTGCAACAATCCGATACCTTGTGTTCCCAACTTGGCCGTATCCGATTGTCATATGTTTCCAAACTCAAAGAGCATCTTCAAGGACTACACTTTGACAGTGATGAAGCTGTGTAAGCAGAGGTGAGGTTGTGGCTCCGTCAACAAAGTAAAACATTCTACAGTGACGGTATCAGCAAACTAGTCTCTCGTTGGGAGAAATATGTTCGTCACCAAGGTGACTATATTGATAAATAATTATGTAGACATGAATAATAAAAATGTGACTGTAAACGTTTGTTTTTAAAAAGAAATATTTAAGAGATTTTACGTAAACATTCGGAGGCATTACTTTTCAGCACGCCCTCGAATGTGCACTGCCTGCTATGCGTCAATAAAACAGAGGCAAGAGGTGTCGCCTGGAAGATAACAAGAAGAGTGTACAGATTTGGCCCAGATTGTCCTCTCCAGTGTTTTGAGAAATGTCATAGAAAGTGAATTTGCGAAATGTCATAAAAGGTACACTTTTTTCGATCAAAAAATAAATTTTGTTAGTGTTTTCAGATGATTATTACTTTCATCAACCATTTACTAGATAAAATTGGAATATTTCGCAGCTTGCAAAATCTGCCGTGTCAGACGCGCCTGTATGTGTCTGATACAGTAGAAGCCGGCGTCAGCTATATATGGCAATCCAGTAAGCAGCGTTGCTGGGTCCGGTGTGTGACCTCGTCGACTACGAAGGCTGAGGAGGCCGTACAGTACTGTTCCTGCAATTAAGGAATCGACCGTGGCCTTCATTAAGCGGTCACTTAACGGAGATGGCAGACGGAAGGACAGATATTAGAGCATGCAGTGACTGGTTCATCCTGCAAAGCGTAAGTCGCCTTTCTAGCAGTCACTGGAAAAGAAACTTCTTCACTGTCACTGCCCCAGATCGTCACAAGAAACGTAGATGATAATATTCGTATATTATTTCGTTCCATCAATAATATATCAAAATAAGAGCCTGTCACGCAGTCGGAATGGCTAAACTACAAAAAAGTTAAATGCACCATTTAAAAATTCGTGCTATCACCCTGTGGTTGAATACTACTCAACAAATGCGTAGAATGTCCAAGAAAAGACAACTGGAAACAACTCTCAGATATCTACACTACTTGATGCTTTCAGTAAACAATGCATCAGCGTGACTGTCATCTGTTACAGTACTCTTTCTTTGAATGCAGATGGAACATCATTGACTGTTCTAGTTCAGTTCTGATTGGCATGACCTTATGCCCATCCAACACTTCAAATGACATACCCATCCAGTTATAGGGGGCCCTATAATTGCGTGAAATATATCCGCACTTGCGAATATGAACTACCATCAGCTGTATGAGGGAATGGCGACAATGAAAATATGTGCCGCACCAGGACTCGAACCTGGATTTCCCGCTTTACGCAAGCGATCACCTTACCCGCTTTGGCAAACCGTGCACGAATCACGGCCCCACACAAACTTCCATACGTCGACGATCCTGTGTCACAACTGTACTCGTACACACATTATGTAATTCTCGTACAGGGGAGGACGTTTTAATTGAAAGTCGCTACCTGGTATTGGCGGATGGATACAACATTGCAGCGCCTGTGTTGTTAAGAAAACGATACGATGTTCCTTCGGACATGCGTGCATGAACTGAACCTATAATTTATCGTGGACTTGGAACCACAATCCAACTTGAAGTCGGTCATAGAGACACATAATTTAAGGACAGAAAACAAATACTAGGAGAACACCAGACATCAGTGGGATTGAAATGCCTATCTGACCATCCAGATATACGTTTCGCGTGATTTTCCTAGTTCGATTAAAGCGAAGTTCGGGATAGTTCCATTGAAAAGGAAAAGATAGGTCCATTCATATGGCCGTCATACCGACCTAGTGCTCCGTCTCTAATAAACTTTATCACTGACGGACAAATATCGAGATTTTTCCATCAACAACGCCATGGGTGATTTCCCCATCTGTTGTCCCGCTGTGCTGAGGCTCACGAGAAAGACAGGCCGTGGCGCGTATGTGACAGCACGTGACACTGCAGCCGTCTCCAGCGGGGAGAGAGGAACTATTTCAGACGAGTTTAATAATTCTTTAATGCTCATTTAAGTGCATGCTAGCTTTGGGTAGCACACAGCAAAGTTAAGACCTTCAGGGTGTACCTTTTCAATTGCATATTAATTTCTAGCGGGCCCTGCACCGAGCCGAAAATTCGAGAAGTGTGGTGGACAAGTGTGACTTCACAATTTCGTTGCAGGGCCCGTGTTTCTCGTGGGCGCCGCCATGTACTTGTGATCCGTCTAAATTACCCTCGATGAGATGACGCATTGCCACGCTAACTTTACTTCCTGCCTTCCTTCTTGATCGTGACATTGTAGGTACGGTGGAAGGGGCAGAGGAGGAGCGGAGGGGAATTAAGGAAAACCAAAATCTGTCTCTCATTTGCACTTGAAACTAAATTATTGTGCTAAGACTTTCGCTGCACTAAATTATTTTCCACGCAATCTTTCCACAGAATACCACTAACATGTTTGAGAAAGTATAAGTAGTAAAGTAAAGCTGTCAATAACCCGAAGGTTGGTTTGAACACCATCCTGCTTTTACTAGGCGTGGTCGTGTTGGAAGTGATCTACCGTTGTCTTCCTCTCATCTTTGAACTGACTTCCCCAGCCTGTTATTGACGGAGCTACCGTTTAAGCGGACTCCAAACCATGGTGTCACTTGAAAACAGATTAAAATCCACGGAGCGAACGGGAATCGCAACGATGACCTTTGGACTTGTGGTCCGCCATTTAACCACTTTTTATTTTCTTCATCGTCTCTTCTTCCGCGGGGAGACTGTTTCTGTGCGGACGTCGCATGACGTTTCTCAATGTCTCCCAATGAATAATTTAACTAGTTGACCGAAAGCACTAGTTTCTTCTACATTTACACCATAAGCCGCAAACCACCTAACGGCAAGAGGGTACTTCTGGTGCCACTAACTGATTCCCCCCATCCCTGCTCGACTAGCGAATGGCGCGTGGGAAGTATGGTTGTCGATAAGCCTCTGCATTACCTTTAATTTCTCGACGTGATCATTTTGTGAGATGTATGTGGGAGGAAATAATATGTTGTCCGACTCTTCCCGAAAGTGCTCTCCCGAAATTTTAGTAGTAAACCTCTATGTGATGCACAACATCTCTCTTGTAGCGTCTGCCCCTGGAATTGGTTGAGCACGTCTGTAGTGCTGTCGTGTGTTAAACGATCTTATGATGACACGCGCCGTTCTTCTTTGGATATCCTCTATCTCTTCTATCAGTTCTATCAGGTAGAGACCCCAGATTGATGAACAATACTCACGAACTGGTGTAACAAGCGTCTTGTAAGCCAATTCTTTCGCGGATGAATTACATTTCCTTAAGATTCTTTCTGTAACTCTCAATATGGTATCTGCTTTTCCTACTATTTATTTTATTTGGTCATTCCATTTATCGTCTCTCTGGGTAGTCACTCCTAGATATTTTACGGTAGATATTGTTTCCAGCAATTTGCATCAATAATGTAGTTATACAGTAGTGAATTTCTTTTCCTGTGTATGTGCAATATGTTGCATCTTTTTACATTCAGGTACTACCAGAGCTTGCACCGTTCATCAATCATCTGCAGGTCATTCTGCAAATCGATACTGTCTTCTGACGTTGATTCTTCTTTATACACAACCACACAGTCTGCCAACAGTCTTAAAGAGCTTCCGACGCCTTCTACTTGATCATTTATACTCATTGTAAACAGTAACTTCCTTGGAGTACTCAGGAAATCACATTTACGTCTGTCGATTTTGTTCCGTTAAGAGCGATGTGCCGAGTTCTGTCTGCAAGGAAGACTTTCTTCCAGTCGCAGATCTGGTTCGACACTGTGAAAGCTCCTATTTTTTCACTATATGGCAGTGTGGGACGGTGTCAAATGTCTTAGTCAAGGAACACGGCACCAACCCGAGCTCCGCTGTCTACACCGTTGCGTATGTCATGGAGGATCAGAACGACCCGAGTTTCTCAAGATCCCTGTTTGCGGAATACATGTTGATTTTTATAGAGGAGATTTTCGTTCTTCAAAAATGTCATAATATGCGAACACAAAACATGTTACATAATTTTATAACAGATACGATAATGCACATCTGTCCTACGTCCCTTCTTGAAAACTGGAATGACCTGCGCTTCTTTCTAGTCGCTAGGTACCCTTCGTTGCTCCAGGGATCTACAATAAACTGCCGTTAGAAGGGAAGAGTGTTCTTTCGCATAATCTTTGCAGAGCCTTGATAGGTATCTCATCTGGTTCTGATGCCTTTCCACTACTGAGCGAGCGTAGTTGCTTTTCGATTCCTCGACCGGTTATCTCAATACCTGCTTTTTCCTTCTATCTGTTTCTTCGACGTCTTTCTTCCCCGTTGATTTTTATTCTGAGCGGACGTCGCATGACGTCTCTCAGAGTTTATGGATGAATAATCTACTCAGTTCTTTTTTATTTTTTCTTGTTTTGCAAAGGGTGGTCAGCCCCTTGACCGGAGGCGATGAGCTAACGCGCCAGCATCACTGGCCAATGCGATGTTGAATGTTGAAATACGTCTGAAATCTCTGGGTGAAAATAGAGTAACTGTGCACTGGTAGTCGTCGAAACTGCGTTTTCATTTTCTGAACGAACTAACTTCAACCAAAATCACTTGAGCTGAGTGCCAGCAATGATACCACAGTCCCTTCCCTCTTGAGATCTTCTCCAAGTGAGCAATAGCTCCGTCTCTGAGAACATCAGCTTAAAGACATTTTAAACCCTAACCTCACCGCCTGTGAATTTTTCGTTCATTCTATATTGTGTACGAAGCGTAGAATTCTGCGCCCTCGCACCTACTGTTTACTCAGTGTCACTGGGGCGGCGACGTATTTCCAACGACTGGAAAGTTTTCACTCCTGTTTTCACAAAGATTATAAGAATGGCTCAACTACAAAACTATAGTTTCCAAATATATTTGCTACAGAATTACGGAATAAATTTGTGAGCAAATATGGTGACTCTCCTGCAGGCTAAGTGCCCTCCCCCCGACATGGTGTTTACCTTATTCCCGAAATCCAGAGACCTATACGTAAGACTGCCGTTTTCTTTATTCGTAGTAGGCTTTTGTTACATTTCGGTTCTATTCCTCAAATCTACGGTTCGTGTACATCAAATATCTGACCTGAAAAGCGACTGTACTGTGAATTTCTTATCGGCTAGCACCCAGTACGTCGCTGTAGACGGAACATCGGGAACAAACAGATAATTTGAATTGCTGCAGAGAATGAAATTGCTACTGAAATGTTACACTGATTTCCAATGACAGGGTGTTTGGAAAGATGCTGTGTAGTAATAACATGTGATGGAAATGACGCTCAAGGGTTGTTATGTAAGTCTGAACTCGCTTAATTTGACTGGAAAACACTTTAGATCAGATTATGATATGCTCTTTTAAGGCACAGTACGTGTGTTGGCCACTGCAATACGCTACAGCTTTTGCAGCTCCCCAAAGAAAACTGTCTGGTGGAGTATGATCTGGCGAGCGATGGCGCCATATGTTTTTCGAGATGATACGTTCCCCAAAAATCTCTTCCAGAAAACGCATAGTGGCAGCTGTGTGCGCAGTAGCGCAATCTTGTAGAAATCATGAGTAACTGATTTCATCTTCCCTTAGCTGGCCAGTTAAAACGTGCGTCATTAAAAAATAAAGTTCACTGTTCACGGTTTGGCTCTGAGCACTATGGGACTTAACATCTGAGGTCATTAATCGATAGAACTTAGAACTACTTAAACCTAACTAACCTAAGGGCATCATACACATCCATGCCCGAGGCAGGATTCCAGAGTGAAGCGCTTAGAACCGCTCTGCCACAGCGGCCGGCGTTCACGGTTTCTTAAAAAAAAATATATAGTTCCGATAATGCCCAGTCTGGATATTGTTACCCACACTCCAATTTTCATGGCGTTTCAAGCACAGCACGAGGATTCTCCGTTGACGATAATCGTGTTGTGTTAATATGACTAGAGAGGTGGAACAGGCCTTGCGTATATAGAAGGTGACATCAAGAATATCAGTGGTATACCTCTCAACAAAAGATCAAAACAATTTGCAGTAACGGATTCGCTTTTCATGATGCGCATCTTACAATTCTCGAGTTGCTGTCACTTTATATGGGAACAGTTTCAGTGTTTGCCTAACCGCTTTATGCGCGGTTGAAACCGCAAAATCTTTCCTCCGTGTCATCTTGCCCAGTGATTTTATTGGGCTCTGCTGCATAGGATCAAATGGTTCAAATGGCTCTGAGCACTATGGGACTTAACTGCTGAGGTCATCAGTCCCCTAGAACTTAGAACTACCTAAACCTAACTAACCTAAGGACATCACACACATCCATGCCCGAGGCAGGATTCGAACCTGCGACCGCAGCGGTCGCGCGGTTCCAGACTGTAGCGCCTAGAACCGCTCGGCCACCCCGGCCGGCTGCATAGGATCAGAAATAAATAACAACTTCTCATGGTCTTACCAGTTCATTCGGCATATAACACTGACCCTGTCTCTGGAAATTACTCGGTAAGTCGACACACCGCATTGCTCTCAGGCACAGCAGTTCCTGAGAATTTTTCAGCAAATGCCACCTGCACTAAATCTGTGTAACCTATTTATCGCCTTGTCGAAACACATTTTAACAAGAAAAATATAGTCCTCAATTGAAATCACCGTGGTTCTAAAACAGGTTTAACATATAAACACCACACATCGCATTCTAAAGCTTTCATCAACTAAACCAAACTGTTACAGAAAGAATTAAAAAAGCGATCGTTTATGTATGAAAAACAGTTCTGCCAACTTGTGTCCTGCCAACTTTGTTTCGAACTTATAACGTGATCCACATCCATAGTCCGTACTCCAGTGCACAGCGACTTTCCGAAGGCATTGTATAAGGGGAAAAATATAAAACTTAATGATGCCTCAGAAATTTGTACAATGAAATTAGCAAAAGTACGCGACACAGCATAAATAAAACTTGAAAATTCCGTTACAGGCGAGAATGTATGGACGAATTGAGCACATGTTTGAAATTTACGGAAGTGATATATCAGACCGATGTAACATAAGCACCAACCCAAAATATGACTATACGAACAACAGTAGACATACAGTAATGTTGTTTTAGTATCTATAAACTCTATAGGATACCAATTAGTACTAAGCTGCTCGAAGCGCAGCGACCTTCTGTGGCTGATCCAAAATACGATCCATAGGATTTCGATCAAGAGACTGACATGGCTACACCATGGGCAGAAAGACTGACATGGCTACACCATGGGCAGAACCTTTTAGTGTTGAAAACATGCGTCCACGAAATGAGCTCTGTGTGGTCGAGCCTTTTAGGGTAAAATCGTCATCTGTTGTACCAGTATAACGAAGAACGGTTTGCACAGGGAGAGGAAGGAGCAACCTGCGCCCAGTGCTTGGTCTCCGCACGGACGGGAGCAGCGGGGAGGCAATGATTTGTGCCTCGAACTCAGCGTCTAGCGTCATTGTGGTTTATGAGCTTTCTTTTCTGGGAAGTTGTGCGTCGAGCCCACGATGGACAAATATTGGTTCATCACTGTATGCTAGGGCGCACACAGCCCAACATACCACAGTGCAACAAACCACAGAATTCAACAATTACTTCCGTATTACTGTTCTAATAAACAGAGTAGTGATTGGTAGTGATTGATCTCTATGATTGTCAGTAGATAGAGACACAACATTAGCAGTCTGAAGACTTCAGACAGGAATGGAGGTCTGCTTATCAAGCTACAGACTCATCACTTCACATACTGCCAAGTCCACGGACATTCTTACAAGTCCCGGCTTCTAGCAAGGTCAAAACACTGCTGCTGCTATTGTGTAACACTGAGACTCAACTATCAAGATAAATGTCTTCCGGTATATTGGTGGATGTGTCCACTGCAAACGTTTCCTCCTGTGACAAGAGATGAGTACCCGTATACATTTAGAACCCTCATACATACTGCGTTCAGAAATTCTTCTGAGTACATCACCCTACTAGATGCTTCTATCCCTGCAGTACCTGCAGCAAAGACAGACCTTCATGGGATGGAGTCGTGGGTCGTATTTCGTAGCTGCCAAACCAATAAATGTTCTTGGCGAGTGCATATCTCTTGGCCAAGCCTTCTAGATGCCGAACCTATGGTTTGATATCACCCGATAGTCTATAAGGTCTTACAACAGTCGCCTCCGTAGTGGAGATCGCTAACGCTCGCTAGTGTAGTGACGCTCTTCTTTGAGATAGCCACTTCGATCCCTGATGATGAACGAAATTTTGAGCAGCACCATACGGCCTTCACTGGAAAGAGGGGTGCTGATATGATTCTCTTGATTACGAAACTTTGCGCCAATGTCGTTAGTTGTTTTCCATACGTCTCGGCAATATCTCATGGTGTGAGAGGATGTGACACTGTTAATATTGGTCTGTGAAATGAAAACATTAAGCCCAGCTATCCGTGAGCAGTAGGTTATGTACGGGCGAAAGGTTTCATCCACTCCCTTCTCTCTTTCATCATCATCAACAACACAGACACGACCTACTCTGCGCACAGTCATTATTCTCCTGCAATGAGCATACTTAAGTCACAATATTTAACATTTCACGAAAGATATATTCTCAAGTGCACGAAGAAAAAAAGTTTCTAATTAGGCAGCTGAATCCTCGCTTGTAATGTACTAGCCAATAATTGGAGACAAATTTACTTTAGGTTGCACATTTAACCATCTAGCCACCTCTGTGTTCTCCGATCAACTTCTAGTGCGCCAAATGCCCTCTCCATATGTCTCAATGCCATTCGAACAAGTCTGCTGTGCCATTTCTGGTCATGCTATCAAATATGCAGAGGTCTGTTTTGGGCAGATGATGCAAGTTGCTCACGGCAATACTTGGTTCCACGCTGTACGTTGACACTGCAGTAGAGTGGTAAAACCATTCTCAGTTTTGGTGACTTGTTGGTTATTTTCCATACAATTTCTATGTTTCTGATATTTCCTTCATGTAGGAAATCAATGTGTGGAAACGACTCAGTACACAATTGCAGCAAGTCTCTAAAACTGTTCATGAACTGCAAGCTGGTTGAAATTAAACTTAGGGCTGTGTAGACGAAAAACTACTTACAGTGTGGGTAGCCAGCTTTGTAGAACCTATGTTTCGACTGTGCGCTGCAGGATTTGCGTTGTTAGTAGTGTTCGTGTGATGTGTTGCTGTTTCGCGTCGGTACTGTAAGACGACGTGTGGTTAAAACACAAGCATCAGTGTGCATTAGAGCTGCAAGGTGAGCAGGGCTGTGCTCATAAAACTATTTTATCAAACCAACACGGTGCTGCTCTTCGCTAATATCGACTCGTTAAGGTAATATGTAAAGGTCCTCTTTCCGCACCGGAGTCGAAGAATACGACTTGGAAGTTCGAATTAACTGGCAATTTCGGAATTGCTCCTGGGAGAGGCCGACGGCTAATTGTGCCACAAATTGTCGAAGAAGATACTGCTGCCACGATTGAGAATGCTGGACGCAATGTGCGATCTTCAAGCAGTGCACGAGCTGTGTCACTACAGCTGAACTGTCATGGTTTACCGTTCGAAAAATGCTGCGAACAATTGTGAAATGATATCTAACGTGCGGTTTCAGGCTAGCGTGAATGTGATCGTCACATCGAGCAACGTTTGTAACCTGGAAACATGGTACGAATAAACAAATGTTACCCTCTCATGTGGAAATTAAAATGTGTTTATTTCAATGGCTTATTCGTTATTTCTCTTCCGCATGTCCTTACAAAGGTTTCCCCAAAGTTTAATTGCCCCTACGATGACTCGTTTTTCATGGGGGCTCTCTCAAGTAGCGAAAGTTGAGCTGTAGCCTCCTTGTATGTCATATAGGCGGTATTCAAATCAACGACTGTGAAACTCTGGGATGTTTGTAGGAAAATAATATTTAGTATAACTGAAGTAAGTATAAGATATGCAACGCAACACTAGTACGTATACGGAAATGCATTTTATGTTTCGAGAATGAAATCGGCGCGAGTCCACAAATATCGGCGCGAGTACGATCGACCGTCCGCGTGAATTGTATCTCTCACAATGCCTCTCCGATTGTCGCTCAAATGTTTGGTATCGTTATCAAGTTGCAATTAATGGAAAAGTTCAGGAGAAAATTTGACTATTTGTAACAAGTTCGTATGGTTGGTCTGATTCTGCTACAGAAATACTCACGTAACTGCAGTCAGAGACTTTCTAAGAAAATCCCTGTACATCACGACGCTAATTTCTTTTAAATTTGTGATAACAATATTCACAGAGAGCCCAAGAACATACTTCACCCTCTTCAACTCTCTAAGTACACATAGCTCAAAGTGCAAAATGATGAAATATGAGAAAATTAGGTACTTACGGTAATGTTTAGACAGTCGATATTCCCACTCAGCATCCGCGAACGGAGTAGATCACATCCACGTGAGCGTATTTTCGTTTCAGGTTTCCGAGTGATAATTACGCGATCTGTATCCAGACTGTATCCAATTCTTGAGCAAATTCTAAGTTCGAATATAATATATTTCCTTGTGACAGAAAAGCTTCTTGTTGCAAATCAGCATGGATTTAGAAAGGATCGCTCACGCAAAACTTAGCTTGCCATTTCCTCATGTGATATCCTGAGGTCCATGAAGGAAGGGAACAGGTAGATTCCACATTCTTAGATTTCCGAAAAGTTATTGCCAAGCTGTCCCACAACAGACCAACGAAAGTCCGAGTATACAGAATACGTTTCCAGAGTTGCTGGAAGACTTTTTAAGTAATAGAACCCAGTACGTTGTCCTCGAAGGTGAGTGTTCATCGTCAGAGGCCAGGGAAGTGTGATAGGAGCGCTCCTGTTCTCGGTATACATCAATGTGCTAATGGACAGAGTGAGTAGGAATCTGCGACTGTTGGTTGATGACGCTGTAGTATATGGGAAAGTATCGTCGTTGAGTGACTGTAGGAGGATACAGGATGACTTAGGCAGAGTGTGATAAATGACAGCTTGCTGTACATGTAGAAAAATGTAAGTTAACCCTTTGAGTACCAGTGATTTCTGCCTGAAACCACCACTTCATTAACTTTTTCTAAGTCGCTGTGCGTTTCGCCTGAAACCGCGGATGCTATTGCAAGGCAGAGACAGCTATTGGTACACTGATGTTCCTCTACGAATGTAGTGCATTGTAGCAGTCACTTACAGCGTTCGAATCAACAGTTCGCGCAGAGATTGTGCTACGTAGTTGTAGGAGATTGCCACATGTGGTTCTTTTTATAGTGATTGATCATATTGAGAAGATCATTGACAGTGAACGTAAGGAAATCTTAAGTTATTGTAACCTAAATTTGAGTTTATACTTTTATGACTTGTTTCAAAATGAAACCACTTGAGCAATATGTACTTCCGATATAAAATTTTAGGCCTGTTTTTGCGTGTTTTAGACACTATGATTTCATGGAAGTTTCGAGATGTGGGATTGTGTCTAGCAAAAGAGCGTAACCTTTCAAATATATCTCACGAAATTATGGGTGGTTAGAAATTTTGGTTTAAAAGTGAAACCACCTCGTTAAAAGAATCTGATTGTTTATTTTTTGCCAGTTTCTTCTTGTATTCGTTACTTACTACGATAACAAAGGTTAATTTTTGAAAAATTTTAAAATTAAATTTTTTATATATTATTGGGAGCCAAAGGGTTAATGCTGATGAGTAGAAAAAACACTCCTGTAATGTTCGAATACAGTATTAGTGGTGCACTGCATGGCAGAGTCAAGTTGATTAAATAAATAGGCGTAACGTTGCAAAGCAGCATGATAGGACGGTAGTGGGGAAGAAGAATTGTCGACTTGGTTGGGAGAGTTTTAGCTAAATGTGAGCTCATCTATAAAGGAGATCGCCCACAGAGCGCTAGTGCGACCCCTTCTGATTTCGTATCACCACCAGCTCGCATTAAAGGAAAACATCGAATCAATTCGGAGACGTCCTGCTAGATTTGTTACAGGGAGGGGCGATCACCACGTGAGTCTTACGGAGATGCTTTTTTGAACTCAAATGGGAATCTCTGGAACGAAGACGACGTTTTTTCGCGAAATAGATTGAGCAAATTTAGAGAACCGGCATTTGGAGCTGACCGCAGAACTCTTCTACTACCGCTAACGTGCATTTCGCGCAAGAGGCGCGAGAACAGGATAATTAGGGTTCGTACGGTGGCATATATACAGTCGTTTTCCCTCGTTGCATTTGCTAGTGGAACAGGAAAGGTAATGACTAGAAGTGGTACTAGGTTTTCTCCACCACGCATACCGTGGCTTGCGGAGTGTGCATGTAGATGTAGATGAGTCTGGTCACAAACAGCGTTTCTTCATGCTGCAGAGCCCGCAAAGTGGCACGTTTCCAAGGTCATCCCACAACTACGCAACAAGTGCATCCTTCATTGGATTTTCACTCTGTATTTTGCCACACGTGCAGCAAAAGACATCGAATTCGGCGCCGAGACACGATTCATTCACACATCGTACTCCATAAATCTCATCACACGGTAATCTCCCGGGACTTGATACATTAATAGGCAGTTGTATGTACATTAGCTGGCTAGTTATGTAAAGTATAATAACACTCAGTTACGACGAGTGCTAATGTAGTCGCATTGATAATTATGGGAATTACTTCGACATTACTTTAGATACATAAAGGAACTCGGCGAACAGGCTCAGAGGACTCCGCGATTCCGACAGGCAGCCGTGTCATCCTGTGTCATATGGCGTGACTAGGATGTGGTATGGAGGGACATGTGGTCAGCACGCCGCTTTCCAGACCTTGCAGCCGCTGCTTCTCATTCAGGTTGCTCCTCATATGGCCTCACGAGGCTGAGTGCACCCAGTCCAGTCGTCCCACCAAGGAAAAGTCCCTGACAATACCAGGAGTGTAATCCGGAAATCCATGTGGCAGTCACACGCTGACCTCTCGGCTACAGAGGCAGGCGTTACATTACGTGTTAACAGAAATTCAGATACAAGGAAAATTGCGATTCCTCTTCCTCTTACACAACTGAGTTGCTGTTTTAATCTATTACTTGATAATAAGCACTGACGTAACTTCACTGATTTCACAGAACACTGCCAGCTGTTTGTCGTAAAAGAGAAAAATTTGTATAATATCAGTTTCAGTGCCAAGCGAAATTTACATCCCCAAGGCCAAAACAATGCTAATATTATAAATTCGGAAGTAATTCTATATGCTACGTTTTCACGACGAAACAGTAGAACCGATTTTGATGGAGTTTAGTACGGAGATAGCTTGAACCCTGTGGAGGAACATGGGCTACCTTAGAAAGTAAAAATAGTATTATTAATATTTTTAAATATGATATACGCGAAAGGGATGTGGACGACGCATTTTGACTATCAAATTTATTTAATATGTTACTGCACAGTTCTGTAAGAATAAATCTATTTTTGACCTATTATTTAACAATAATAATAGAAAGTACACTATTGGCCATTATAACTGCAACGCCAGGAAGGATAGCAAATGGCAGAGTTATACTTCTTGTGTGACTACGCTACGGTACAGCAGGAAGAATATGTTTTTAAATTTGTAGGTGATGTGGGAATGTATGGGATGCGAAATTTACAGTAAATCTAGCTGGGCATTCAGTCAAAATGATCTCGGATGGCAGATACATGTACATCATTTTATATTGCTTCAGCTCTGTGCTTGTGTTCTTCAGTCATAGAGGAGAGCGCGTGATGGTCTTCTAGTCTCACGGTAACCCGCAACCAAATGTTTTCAGTGGGTTAGAAATCTGGAGAATGTACTGGTCAGGCCAACAGTCAAATATCGAAGTAGGTTGAGAGGGCATGGGCACCATAACTCTCGCGTTTTATTTATTTATTTTAACATGTCATGGAGAACTCGCAGATGGGACACGGCCACTGGCCTTAACACGCACAGATACACTGTCCAGTCACATTACAGGGAGGCGACAAAAATCATGGGATAGCGATATGATCTTATATAGATGGCGGTAGTATCGTGTACACAAAGTATAAAAGGGCAGTGCATTGCCGGAGGTGTCATTTGTACTCAGGTGATTCGTGCGTAAAGGTTTCCGACGTGATTCCATTCCGGAAATCGTTAGAGAAGTCAATATTCCGAGATCCACAGTGACAAGAGTGTGCCGAGAATACCAAATTTCAGGCAGTACCACTCACCACGGGCAACGTAGTGGCCGATGGCCTTCACTTGACTACTGAGGGGAGAGGCGTTTGTGTAGAGTTGTCAGTGCTAACAGACAAGCAACACTGCAGAAATCAATGTAGGATGTACGACGAAGGTCCCGTTAGGTCAGTACGGTGAAATCTGACGTTAATGGACTGTGGCAGCACACGACCGACGCAAGTGCCTTTGCTAACAGCACGACATGGCTTGCGGTGCCACTTCTGGACTCGTAACCATATCGGTTGCATCCTAGACGACAGGAAAACCGTGGCCTGGTCAGATGAGTCCCGATTTCAGTTGGTAAGAGCTGGCGGTGGGGTTAGAGTGTGGTGCAGACCCCACGAAACCACGGACCCAGGTTGTCGACAAGGCACTGTGCAAGCTGGTAGGCTCCATAATGGTGTGGGCTGTGTTTATTTGGAATGAACTGGGTCCTCTGATCCAACTGAATCGATCATTCACTTTAAATGGGTATGTGCGGCTAATTGGAGGCCATTTCCAGCCATTCATGGACTTCATGTTCCCGCACAACGATGAAGATTTTATTGATGACAGTTTGGCATATCACTGGACCACAACTGTTCACGACTGGTTTGAAGAATATTCTGCACTTCCCACGACGTGTTGAGTCCATGCCACTTCGAGTTACTGGACTAAGCCGGACAAAAGGAGGTCAGACGCGATATTAGGAGACATCCCACGACTTTTGTCATCTCATTGTAATGTGACCGCCTGTCAAAAGCCCTAATAACCACCTTTTGTAACACGGACCGCCGAGAGACTTGCAGGAAGAGAGATAGTGAAGTTGTAGAAGGTACCGACAGGGATGTGGAACCATGCTGACTGCATTGCCGTGACCAGCTGTTCTAGGTTTCTCGGTTGAGAATCCATGGCGGGAGTAGCCCGATTGAGGTGGACCCAAAGATTCTTTACTGGGTTTTAATCCTGGGACTCTGGTGGCCAAGGGAGCACGGAAAACACATCCTAGTGGCCTTCGAAATATGCACCTACACTGCGAGCTGTATGACACGTTGCATTGTCATACCGGTAAATGCCACCGTGCCAAGATTGGACATGGTCCCCGAGGATAGATGCATACTTGTGCTGGTCCAGTCTGCGTTGCAGAATTACAAGATCACTCAGGGAATGCCACGAAAACATTCTCGAAACTATAACGCACCCTCCTCCAGCCTGGACCCCTCTGACGATCTGCATTCAGACATTTCGCGCCGTACACACATAAAACGTGCTTCACATGAGTAGGCCACATGTCACCACAGCTGGAGTGACGATTAACGCTTTTTAACGGGAATGCTTTAGAATTAGTATGTGTAGGGATAATCTTGTCACGCTGTTGTCAGTCTCTGCTCTTATTGTCAGAATTGGAGGCTTAAGATTTAAAGAATTATTGATTTTAATTGTCAATGAAAAACGCTCTAATATATTATAAACGGAAAATATTACTTTACACAGCTTTATTGAGTAACCTTCTTGGACAACAATGCAGGAAAAATAATATTACCGTAAATTTCACTAATGGCAACGGCCTTGCCGCAGTGGATACACCGGTTCCCGTGAGATCACCGAAGTTAAGCGCTGTCGGGCGTGGCTGGCACTTGGATGGGTGCCCATCCGGGTCGCCATGCGCTGTTGCCGTTTTTCGGGGTTCACTCAGCCTCGTGCTAATTGAGGAGCTACTCGACTGAATAGTAGCGGCTCCGGTCACAGTAAACCATCATTACGACCGGGAGAACGGTGTGCTGACCACACGCCCCATCTAACAGCATCCTCAGCTGAGGATGACAAGGCGGTCGGATGGTCCCGATGGGCCACTTGTGGCCTGAAGACGGAGTGCTTTTACATTTCACTAGTAAAGGGTGACAATAAAGTACGTTAACATTTGAAAAAGCATTAATTCACGAAATAATGTACGTAGAGAGGTAAAAAGTGACATACACGCCTGAAATGGCATAGGGTTTTGTTGAAGCCAAAAAAGAGTGCAAAAACTCGCCAACAGATGGTGGTGGACAGCAACACGTCAGTGATGCCGCATGAGAATCGCCTGTAAAATGAAGTGTAGTGAGAAAGAGAGTCACATGCCCCGACAACTGCGGATTATTGACTTTACCGGAAGAGACGCTGATAGTGAAGCTTTACTATCAGAATGGAGAATCCGCTATTGCAGCTTTACGACGCTATCGTTATAAGAAGGGTATTCGCGGGTAAACATTTTATGACAAGTATCACTGTGAAGAAAATGATCACGAAGTTCGAATCCACGGGTTGTTTAGATGATCGGCCCCATACTGGGCGACCAGACACATGTTCTACCGCTGCTATGACCGTTCAGGAGGAAACTAAAAGTTTAGTGGGTTCATCTCCGCATGGTGAAATCAGCGCTCGTGAAGTCGCATGTCGCACCTGCATTCTGCTCGCTACTGTTTGGAGAGCTTTAAGGCGTACCCTCCAGTGCTATCCGTACAAAAATCTAGCGTCATCATGAACTGTTAGCCACCGATTGTGTGACGCGGAGAGCATTTGCGTTGTCGACGCTTCAAAAAATGGAGGAACATGACGATTGGTTGTCTAACATGTTGTGGACCAACGGAACACATTTCATACTCCGCGGGTCTGTCAACACCCCCATTTGGGGAATCTGGGCTACCAAAAATCCCAGAACTCTCATGGAAACTCCATTTACCTCATCATTCGTGATCGGATACTTTTTCTGCTGGATGCTGGTTTTCAAAATGTTCAGTGTGACAGGGTGCGAGGTACGCCAACATGTTACAGAATCGCATCATCCCTAGCTTGGCTGATAACACCTGCTGGAGGGTACGACATTTATGCAGGATGGCGCTCCGCCCCATATTGCTACACGCCAGGAAGATCTCTGCACACATCGTTTGGTGTGATCATGTGCTGAGCAGCCCCTTCCGTCATGCCTGGACTCCCAGGTCCCCAGACCTCAATCTGTGTTGTTATTGTTTGTGGCATTGCCTGAAGTCGCGAGTCTACTGCAGTCGTCCGGCTTCATTAGGGATGCTAAAAGACAACATATGACTTCAGTTTCTCACTATACCTACAGATGCGCTGTGCAGTGCTGTACACAAATTGTTCCTCGACTGCAGATATTGTTGATTAATGGCGGCCGATATGTTGAACGTTTGTTATAAAGAACATCGCCTTTGCTAAAAACCAATTGTTATGCTAATCATTGCTTTTCTATAATATGAAGCACCATCTGTTGTGCACTTTTTTGGTTTCAATAAAACCCCATGTCATTTCGAGCATGTAGGCTATGTCAGTTTTTACTTCTCTACCTACAGTTTTCCGTGAAGCTTTGAATTTTCAAATGTTAATAGACTTTTGGGTTACCCTGTACTTTCTCATCATCATATTTATGTTGAACTGTTCAACTTAAACTAGTTAGTTTATTTGTTAGTTTCATGTTTCACGGATCAATTTGCAAGATAAATCGAAATGATGTGGAACGAGCCATTTTACATTTACATCGCAAATTAATTTGTAATGTGGCTACATGCTGACATTTTTAAGGAGAATGTAAAAATACTACATATAATCAATAACTGCACTTTCAAAAGAGATAACGCTGTTTGATGCACATTTTCGTTTCAGGATTTTAAAGTTCTTCGTTTTCGTAAGAGCAGCAATTTGACGGACCAGCAGCTGCTGCTAGAATATTTGTACACCAAGCACATTATAGAACCTATGCTTCGTGGCTTTGTCCAAGTTCCTGTTGTCATCTACATGAAGGGTGAACATATTATCAAGTTGCAGGAGGCCATGAAAAAGTGTAGACCAGGTCTGTAACTAAACATAATTCCTTGTTATAAAATTTCTTTTCTTCCCATTGTGCATGACATATGGGTGCAGATGATATTCTTGTTCTGATAACAGCTGGTCATCACCTAATCCATGTTTGATTAACGGAGTTAGCTCTACAATATAAAGTACATTAACATAGCTTTAAAATCATGACGATGACAATGTTTGTGGATTTAAAGGGGCTGAATGTCTAGATTATTTGTCCCAAAACCTATTTACGAATCAGCAGTACTGGGTGTGACACTTTCTTTACCTTCCAGTTTTTTGAACAGTTGAGTTCTTGCACATTAAGACTTTTGAAATTGTGTTTATGGGAGCAGGTTCTGATGCCATTTACTAATGTTCACTCTAAATTCACGAATCTATATCTACATGCACATCACTACTCTGCAATTCACACTTAATGCACTTAATGCCTGGCAGAGGATGCGTCGAACAGGAATGACTTTCGGACTATTTCTCTAACATTCCACTCTTGAACGGCGCGTGGGAAAAACGGAGACTTAAATCTTTGGGTGTGAGCTCTGATTCCTCTTATTTATTACAATGACCATTTCTCCCTTTATAAATGGGCTTGAACAAAATATTTACTGTTTCATGACAGTACAAAATAAGCTACCCTTCTGTGAACTTCTTCGATATCCTCCATCAGTCCTATCTGGCAAATCTCATATGGCACAGCAGTACTCTAGCAGAGTACAGGCAAGCATAGTGTAGGTAGCAACTTTAGTGAGTTTGTTGCATCTTCTAAGTGTTCTGCCAATAAAACGCAGTCTTCGATTTGCCTTACCACAGCATTGTCCATGAGATGGTTCCACTTTAAGATGTTCGTAACTGTAATTGCTAGGTATTTGGTTGAACTGACAGCCTTTAGATTTTTGCGTTTTATCATGTAACTCTAACAGATTCCTTTTAGTACTCATGTGAATAGCCTACACTTTTAATTATTTAGTGTCAGTTGTCACTTTTCACACCATATATGTACATATCTTGTCTAAGTGATTCCCTATCTCTTATGCAATGCTAGGCTTACTTAAAATTACTATAAGACTGCCACAAATTCCTGCTGAGTATGAGTTTTTGTCCAACAATAACATTGTGAATGTCTGCAATACATACTCTAAGGGGGGGGGGGGGAAACTGTGCTCCACAAAGGAATTATCCAAGTGGGATGCAAATCGGTAGATTCAATGTACATGTACAGACAAACAAGTACTAACAATTTCAGAAAAATTGGTTGATTTATTCCAGAGAAAGGGCTTCACAAACTGAGCAAGTCGATAACATGTTGGACCACCTCTGGCCCTTATGCAAGCAGTTAGAATATCGTTGACGTAGCACAGTGCTTCAAGAGTGCTATGAATGACAATCGAAGGGGAGTTGCACCCCAGAAGACCACCACTCCTGGTTGTTGGGCTGTATGGCAGGATACAGTCAGTTAGGTATCCCACCACTGTCTGGAGCATCTCCAGACATGTCTTCAGTCTGGAATCTCATTGGCTAGAGTAGAATTGTCTTCAGCAATGAGTCCCACTGTGAACTGACCTTCGATGACCAACAAAGATGTGTCTGGAGACTCTCAGACAACGGTGGGTGTCGACCGGACTGTCGCCTGCCATATGGCTCAACAACCAGGAGTGATGGTCTGTGGTGCCATTTCTTTTCATAGCAGGACCCCTTTGGCAGTCATTCACAGTGTCCTTACAGCACAGCATTACGTCACCGATATTCTATGCCCCATTTTGTTGCCCTTAATGCAAGCCAACCTGAGCCTACATTTCAGCAAGATAACGCCCACCAGCACATTGCGAGTTTCTACTGCTTGTCTCCGTGCTTTCCAAACCCTGTCTTGGCCAGAAAGCTCGCCAGATCTCTCACCTATTGAGAATATTTGGGGGGTTATGGGCAAGACCCTCCAAACAGCTAGGGATTTTAGTGATTTAATGCGCCAATTGGACAGAAATTTGGCATGACTTCCCTCAGGAGACAGCCAACAACTCTTTCGATCAATGGCAAATGAATAATTGCTTGCATAAGGTCAAAGGTGAACTAAAGCGCTATTGACTTGCTGAATTTATAGAGCTCTTTCTCTGGAATAAATCATCCAGTTGTTCTGAAATTGTAAGCACTCCTTTGTCTGTATATGTACATCACATCTATCATTTTCCGTACCATTCAGATAAATTTTTCATGGTGTTTCTTCTTTTTTTTCATTACTGAATCTTGAAGCTGTTCAATTAAAATCAATCATGTTTCATAACTATGGGTAGCTTCCCCACACCCCACTGTGAGATTCCTTTCATGTCTTCCATTCATTAGATCACTGGTATTCTCAGTAAAATTAACAGTGTAATGTGTATGTCAAGTTATTATGCTGGTCTCGAGCTTCAGTTCATCCTGAAATATACCATGTAATGTGCTTGTGCAGTAGCATCTAAATCACAAGATTTCTTCAGTCATTTATGAGGGGATCTAGTTGTCCTTTATCTATTAATGAGAAAGGAAACCAAAAGAATTCGTAAATAATCACTCAATATGTTTCACATTTTAGTGTGAAAAATGTGGCTGCTCAAGTGCAGATTAAAAGCTGTCTAGCAACATGTGCATGGCATGAGCAATAATATTAAAATGGAATCTAGTATGTGTATCTACAAGAAAGTATTTTCTTTTGTCATAAACAGTGTAATGAGTAAAAGTAACCACTCATTGTATAGTTTTGCAATTAAGAGGCACATTAACAAGACTGAAGATATTCCTGAGCTTTCAGACAATGCCCTTCTTCAGAAATGTCCAAGACAAAACACATATACAAATACATGATACATGGTCATGAGCTTCTACATTGTTCAGACATCATAACCCAATGTGCCCCTAATCCATCAACTACTACTTCCATGAATTTGTTACAAAGCAGCAGCATCCGCATCTCCCAGTGCCACCCACCTGGATCAACTGAATCAAGGCCTTCACCAGGGCTTGTACTGCTTATCATCATCACACCTGGAAAAAAGAAAAATCCTTCACATATTCCTTTTCTCTTTGCCTAAAATATTCCGTCACCAACCCAATCTGAGAAATATCCTTGTCCATTATTATGCTACACCTACACCAAACCTCTTGTACATGAATCATGTCATTGTGAGAGGCCAAGATACAAGATCTATTATACACCCATCCAAAACATTCTATTTCTGTCCTATTCACAGGGATATTGTACTTTATCAGAGGCAATGCCACCCATGAAAGCAGTCATGTGGTGACTCTGCTACAACTTGTTCACAGCCTTTTGTGTAGCAATGAGTGCCAACCAGCTTTCTTTCCATATGAATAGACACTGCCAAACTATGTCCAAAAGCAAAGTTAACCATCCAGTTGCTCCTGAGCACAACATTCACAACTTCAGTGGTTGATTCACTGTCTTTGCCCTTTGATTAGATCATTTGGATCCCTTCACCCTCTTAACAGCGTCTCTGAATTACAAAAATTGGAGCTGTCCCTGCAATGAATCCTTCAATACTGCAGTCCTACTAGCCTCAGTCTCTACTAGCTCCAATTAAATATTCACCTCCACCATTGTCCATTCCTTGCACTTCATCCCATTGATCTACATGATTACATAAACTATCACATGTCTATATACCATTAACCTGCACTCAAAGTTTACTCTCTGAAATATCCTCTGTGCTATTCCTCCCCCCCCCCCCCCCACCCCTCCAAATACACTCCTCTGCTTCATCATGTGTTATAGGCACCATCCTCTGTCTGCCCCAGGGTGATCTCACTGGGGCCATTTTCATGCCCTGTTCCCTTTCTGCCTCTGTATCCCATCTGTCAGCCACACATTCCTACAACTCCCTCCTCCCCTCCTCACCTACCAGTTTCTTTTATCCACAACACTCAACATTAATCTAGATTCACACTTTACTGTCTGCAGTCTTCCTTCTCTACTATTCAAGCAACTGGATTATGTTTTGTCTTTTATAAATCATAGTATCACTATAATGAAATAAACAAAACAGGAAAGTCTATAAAACTATTTCAGGGAAACATTAGTGTAGAGTAATAATAGAGTTGTTACATTTTACTGTCCATTAACTAGAGTTAAACAAGGCCATGATGTATAGGGCAGAGTGGAAAGACACTGTTAAAAACTGAAAGTCTGATGTAGACCCATTGAATCATCTGCATATTGTCTTATTTGATAGCTAAGTTAAGATATATTAGAACCTAAGTGATAATGTTTGACAGCGAAGAATAGCAATTTTGTGAATGTAGATTTTCTTGTTCCAGTGCATCGTCAAAACAAAAGTATTAGTTCCAATTTTGTAATGATGTTTAATGACTACACAAAACTACCACCTGAAATTGTTTACAAGAAACAGAATCCACTGCCAGTCTTCTGTGTTGAGCTGAAACCAAAACAGGGTTGGCTGCATCCAGATGACAGATACTTGCCTAAGTGTAAATACTGTGCCAATCAGTATCTCAAGGTATGTTACTTTATAGTTACTGTATTTCATCTTATATTATAATGATATATTGCACAAAACACTTTGTCTTATAATATTATTAACAAAAATAGTCGATCCATCATAAATTAAGAAAGAAATGGACATCACATAATACAATAAAACCAGAACTTAACAGCAAATGGTTCACATATAATTGAATGAACACAAAAATTCACAATAAATACATCAAAAGGAATAAGTTAAATCAAATACTCCAGACAAAATTATTTTTACAAACCTAACCTTTGAAGAAGTTAGTACAAAAATAGAACAAACATTATCAAATCAAAACATTTTATTTGTCTGAAGACAACATTGCCACTACATGATACATTGTCTGGTAGAGGTTATTTCTTTACAGAATATAATTTTAAAACATAATACAGAAATTTACATATTAAATTTATGTAAACATCAATTTACACTTTCATATTACACAGATTATAATGTACAACAATTACTTCATATTCTAATTAAATTATTAAATCATTTATACTGTTATCTATAAATTCCTCACCATTATAGAAAGTCTTTCTTTTTAGCCATGATTTGATAACCATTTTAAAATTATTGTGCAGCAGTTCCTTTACACTTCAGAAACAGCATACCAATGTGTGCAAAATTATTTTATTACTATTAGTCTTGGATAGCCTATTTCAGAGGACATTTATTAGGTTTCTGTCCATGGTTCTGTAAGTAAGGCCTAGTTCTATATACACTATCATGCAAAAAAATTATGCATGACAAAAGAATTATCCAAATAGGATGGAAATTGGTAGATGTAATGCATATGTACAAACAAACAAGTGATCAATGTTAGACAAACAAGTGACAAAATTACAGAAAAATTGGATGGTATATTCAAGAGAAAGAACTTCACAAACTAAGCAAATCAATAATGCATTGGTCCATCTCTGGCTCATATGCAAGCAGTTATTCAGCTTGGCATTCAAGGAGCTGTTGGATGTTTGCCTGAGGGGTACTGTACGAAATTCTCCAACTGGTGCAGTAGATTGTCAAAATTCTGAGCTGGTTGGAGGGCCCTGCCCATAATGCTCTGAAAACAAGAAGAAACTCATGCCATGTGTGGACAGGCATTATTTTGATGAAATGTAAGCCCATTAAGGGTAACAAAAAGGGGCATAGAATATTGTCATTGTACTGCTGTACTATAAAGGTACCATGGATGACAACAAAAGGGGTCCTGCTATGAGATGAAATGACACCCCATACCATCACTATTGGTTGTCAGGCCATATGGTGGGCAACTATCAGATTGGTTTCCCACCACCATCCAGAATGTCTCCAGACACGTCTTTGCTGGTCATTGGGTCTAAGTTCAATGTGAGCCTCATCACTGAAGACAATTCTACTCCAACCAATGAGATTCCAGGTCAAAGACTTGTCTGGACCAAAGTGGACAGCAGTAGAATACCAACCCGACTGTCACCTACAAAATGGCCCAACAACCAGGAGAAATAGCCCGCAGTGTCATTTCTTTTCATAGCAGGATCTCTATGTTATCTTACAGCACAGCGGTATGTCTACAATATTCAATGCCCCATTTTGTTGCCCTTCATGGCAAGCCAATCTGGGCATACATTTTAGCAAGATAATGCCCACACCCACATGGCAAGAGTTTCTACTGTTTATCTTCGTGCTTTCCAAATCCTACCCTAGCCAACAAGATCGCCAGATCTCTTCCAAATTCAGAACATTTGAGGCATTATGGGCAGAGTCTCCAACCAGCTTGGGATTTTGATCATGTAATGCAACAACTGGACAGAATTTGGCACACTATCTCTCACAAGGACAGCCAACAACTGTGTCAATTAGTACCAAACCAAATAACTGCATGCATAAGAGCCAGAGGTGGGCCAACGCATTATTGACTTGCTCAGTTTGTGAAGCTCTTTCTCTTGAATAAACCATCCTACTTTTTCTGAAATTGTAATCATTTGTTTGTCAGTATATATACTTCACATCTACTGATTTTCATCCCATTCAGAAAACACATTTGTGATGCATCTTTTTTTGTGTTGTAGTGTGTATGTGCATTCTCTTTGGCATAAACAAGTATGTACAAACTGGGAACAATAAGCATTTTGTAACTGGTGAATTATTTTTTTACAAGAAGTTTTCTTTGTTAGCCCATAGCTCAAGTGTGTATGGAAAAATGAATAATAGGCCATCAGAAGGTGATTTTGATTGACACAGCTTTTTAATTTTCTTATCAGATACACTACACCAGATAACTTATTGCAAACTTTTTCCATCTGGATATTCCAGTTTAACTTACTGTCAAGATGGATGCCTAGCACTTTAAGTGTCTTTTCCTTGAGATTGTGCAGGTCAGTATCAGGAGTCCTGAGGGAGAAAAGTATGTGTTCTGTTTTATTCTCATTTAGCTTAAATCTTACGTGAACTATTGAGTTGGCTCTTTCATCAAGAACACATGCATCTGTATCATGGTCTTTTCTTCTGTAGGAGATGTGATGAAAGTGGCGTCATCTGCATTCATTACTGCTTTACATGGTAGAAGATTTGCCAAGTCATTTAACATATAACAAACGGAAAAGGTCCCAGCACAGAAACTTGTGTAACGTCATAACTTACATTCAGAAATTGAGGTTTTTTGCTTGGATTTACAATCACCAATTGTTTTCTGTTAGCTAAATATAATCTCAAAAGTGCTAACTCATTTCATTTTATTGCACAATATGCTATTTTGCTGATTAAGAAACATTTAATGAAAAAATGTCATTTACAGTGATTGTTTATCTGTTCTCTTTTTAACTTTCCTCTTTACCAGTTGCACTTAACTTTTTGACTTAAACAGTTAACATGGGTGATATGCTGCAGTGTAATCCCCACAAAATATCTACATCACCTACACACAGTTTTTCCAGTGTTTTGCTTCCACTTCTTTGTGAACTCAATTCATTAGTGTTGTTGTTAATTGTTATTTGTCTTTTGTTTAAGTCAGAAAGAGATTTCTGACATCTTGGACTTCAACTGCAGCCAAGGCACCCTGTTTTCAGTCTTATAATTTAAAGTCACCACAGACTGTTGAAGTGATTTTTAAACACAACTGTATTACACAGACTCTTGTTACAACTGTTAAAAATAGCTTCATGTAGGTTCCACAATTTTACCTTTCCAGTAGGCATTTTATATTCCGGTAAATCTTTATATGTAATATTTGTGTTAATTGTAATAACAGGTCTGATTGCTGAGCATGAAATTAGTAGACTTTATATTTCACTCATTTTGTCATATTTCTAACAACATACATTGGTGTGGCAAAAGGCATGGGATACTTCCTAATATCATGTTGGACCTCCTTTCACCTGGCATAGCGCAGCAACTTAATGTGACCTTGACTCAAAAAGTTGTTGGAAGTTTCCTGCAGGAATGCTGAGCCATGCTGCCTCTACAGATCTTTATAATTGCAAAATTGTTGCCAGTGCAGGATTTTGTGCGTAAATTGATGTCTCAATTATGTCACATAAATGTTCAATGGGAATCATGTCGGGCAGTCTGGATGATCATAACATTTGCTCAAATTCCAGAATGTTCTTTAAACCAATTGTAAAAGATTGTGATCTGGTGACATGGGGAATTGTCAACCATAAAAAATTCTGTCCTTGTTTGGGAATTTGAATTTCATGAATGGGTGCAAATGGTTTCTAGGTAGCCAAACATTTCCAGTCAATGAGCAGTTCATTTGGATCATGTAAATACAGCCCACAACATTATGGAGCCACCACTAGTTCACACAATGCTTTGTTGACAACTTGGGTCCATGGTTTTGTGGGGCCTGCACCACACTTGATCCCAACCATGAGCTCTTACCAACTGAAATTGTGACTCCTCTGACCAGACCATGGTTTTCCAGTCATCTCAGGTCCAACCAGTGTAGTCACGAGCCCGGGAGAGATGCTTCAGGTGATGTCAAGTTGGTAGCAGAAAAACCCATGTTGATTGTCTGCTGCCATAGCCCACTAATGCCAAATTTCACCATTCTGTCCTAACGGATACGTTCATCATACACCCCACATTGATTTCTGTGGTTATTTCATGCAGTATTGCATGTATGTTAACACAGACAACACTGCACAAATGTCAGTTTTCGCTGCCATTAAGTAAAGGCTTTCAATTACTGCATTATTCATGGTGAGAGGTAATGCCTGAAATTTGATATCCTTACACACACTTGACTCTGTGGATCTTGGAATATTGAATTTCCTAAAGATTTCTAAAATGGAATGCCCTGTGTTTCTGGCCCCAACCTATATGTGCATATCGATATCCTATGACTTTTGTTGCTTCAGTGTAAATAGTAATGATGTTTGAACTGTCAACAGATTGCTCTAAAATTTATGTACTCATTAAATATGCTCATTTATTAGCTGTCATGTGCAATGTAGGAGCCACTTATCCACATACATCTCTATTCACTTCTTGTGCTACTCAAAATAATTGAGTACATCATTTCTGTGAGGTTTTACAGAAACTCAGCGGTTTCATATTTGGTTGAGCACAAGAAAAAACCTATAGCAAGCTGCTCTTTCACTATCAGTCAGTTGATCAAGCAAATTCAAACTTTTTCTTGGTGTAAAGACAATGTTTCAGATCATAAAACTATCACGTTATGACAAATAGTTCTTTATTAATATAAAGAATCTTGTTGCTTTGCCTTTAGGCTTCAGATAATTAATTTATGAAAAGATTTGGAAAACCCGTTGCTCTTACGACAGTCATAAATGCTTTGATTTTTTTGTATGATTACTCATAGATTGCTTGTTCCTAACCTAATGATGAGTTTTGTGTGTAAACTATATACAATTCTAACCCTACTGAAACGTTTCAGTACATAAGAATTAACTTTTTCTATTTATTGTCAGCTTATAATGAAAACCTCATATTTCAGAAAAGTTACGTATTGTTTTTCTCATGTAACATGGTTGCCTAGCAATATACTTGTTTTCTTTTTTTTTCTTACTATAATGCAGCATACCTGTCGTTGGATTACTAATAGCTGACATACAAGGCTTTGTACCTAATAACGCAATATAAATCATTGTGGATTTTTTGTTTTTTGTTTTTTAGGTATGATTTTTTAATTCTAAGCTTATGTGCTGTTGGTGATCGGTTTATTTGTTCAATTGATTTACATATAACATTTTTCTTTGTAATTCCAGGTAATGGAAAACAGTGTCAGATGTCAAAGCAGATACTGCCCTTATGATCTGTTCTCAGGGTAAGTGGTTTTCTTAAAAGAGCAGTTTATTATGTTATTACTTTGTAGAGTTCTATACTTTCATCCTTGTCTTCTTAAGAATGAAAAATACAGTTTTTTCCTTCATTACTCAAAGAAGTAAAATTATCTGAGGCGTACATTTTCTACAGGGAATTATAAAACATTAACAGAAATTATAGTTTTTCTCTTGGCTATTATCCATAATTTATAATGATAATGTGTACTTGATTGTGTGGACTATGGACACATATTTTTGATGAAATCTTCAGTTGTGCATAAGTGATAATGATGATAACAATATTTTATTTTGACATATTTATGCAATGTCACTTACTTATTTTGTTACGAATTCAAAATTGAGGGCAGCAAAGCAAAACAGAGATGCTTAACTTTATATTTGAACATTCCTTTACAAAGGAAAAATTGAGAAATATTGCCTTATGTAATTCTTGCACCACTGCATGAATGAAATAGATATTAGTGTCAGTGGCACTGAGAAATGGCTTAAATTGTTCAAATTAAACCAGCTCCAGGGTCCAATGGAATATCTGTCAGATTCTATAGAAGATTTATCACAGAGTTAGCCCTCATTTTATCCAGAAGGTACTATAGATCCCCTGCTCAAAACCCTGTGCTCAGTAGTTGGAAGAAACCACAAGTCATACCCAGCTACAAGAAAGGGGGGGGGGGATACAGCCTCAATTAATGACAAAATCTCATTAGGAAACAGGATACATTTTCCACATGTATTGGATTCCAGTCAATCTTTTGTAAGTGAAGTGAGAGCAGTCAGTTTGATATAAACAGAACAATACCAAACATATATCAGTACCTGCCATATGACTCTAGTTACATACTTCAGCAGAGGAATGTCTACTACAAGCAAACAAATGAAGATATTATTTCTTCCACTTCATGTGGAGTTCCATAATGGTAAAAGAGGTAGTACATTTATCCTAAAAGAAACACATTCAAACCCACTGTGGATGAGTTCATATGGCCTTCTTACACTATAAAAACACAGCTGTCATACACTATTTGAAGATGATAAGTGTTATCCACCAGTATACTGCAGCATAACCTAACAGAAAGCAAACTATTATGGCATGTGTTGCATTAAGCTAAATAACTCTGAGTAATTACTTCTGCCAGATCCTCATCTCCTAACTTCCAAACTTCACAGAAGTTCTCCCATGAAACTTATGGGACTAGAACTTCTGTAAGAAAGGAGATGAAGAACTAGTAGTGGTGAAGCTGTGAGAGCAGGTCGTGAGTCATGCTTGGGTAGCTCAGTTGGTCGAGCACTTGCCTATGAAAGGCAAAGGTCCCAAGATTGAGTCTTGGCTCAGCACACAGTTTTAATCTGCATGGAAGTTTCATATCAGCACACACTTCACTGCAGAACAAAATTTCATTCCGAAAACTGCCCTCAGGCTGTGTCTAAGCCATGTCTCCACATTATCCTTTATTCCAAAAGTGTTAGTCCTGTAAGTTTCACAGGAGAACCTCTGTGAAGTTTGGAAGGTAGGAGATTTGGAACTAGTGGAAGCAAAGCTGTGAGGGAGGGCCCTGAGTTGTGCTTTGGAAGCTCAGTTGGTTGAACACTTGCTCACAAAAGGCAAAGGTCCTGAATTCAAGTCTCAGTCTGACACACAGTTGTGATCTGCTGGACAGTTTCATATAGTGGGCACTCCACCACAGAGTGAAAATCATTGTGATCGCATAAGGTAGTTGGAGATCAATATATAATGTTGGTGTAGGCAGACACTGAAGTAGTGTAAAGTAGACTGTAGCTAATCTTTTACTGACCCAGGTGGCCTGCTCATACATCATAGTGCCATGGACCCACCAGATGTCATAGCAGTTACACAGATTGATTATGTATTTTCCATATCAGTGGCTGTTGAAATAACTACTGTCAATCACATAACCTGTTAGTGTAACACAGTACCTTTTCTGTTCAAACATACGGCTTTCACTGAAAGTTCTGTAAACTTGTTTGTCTGACTTAGGATATGACTTAGGATAAGACATGCTGGTGCTCCACACAGACATAGCATTGCATGTGGAATATTTATTATCAGCCCCAGTCATAAATTCCATGCATCTGTAACACCAGGTCTCTTGATGGACACTACTTATTCTTAATTTTGTGTATTGTGTGAAATATAATTATTTATGTATTATTTCTCCAACATCATGACACTCTTGGCAATGCATACCATACATATAATAGAAAGGTCAGATATCTGATGTCTTCTTCCACCAGTTTCTTCTTCTATCTGTTCATCTGAAGAATAAATTGTACAAGCACATTGGAACAGCTGTTCCTGTACATTCCCTGTGAGTGCTGTAGCTCTTACATATGGCTTGGACTCTATGTCCTATGGTGATGAGTACATTAATATATGCACTGTATGGAGGCTACTACTAGAAAGAGATACAGATCAGGTGTGTTTTCTTTTAGTATATGGAATCTCGAGGGTAGTATCTGAATTCATCTTCATAAGAATGTCTGGGAATGGTAGTTCAACTGTTTTTCATCCACATGCTAAATGTGATGTTCATATGTAAGCAGATGAGATGTACAACAATTGCATCTGGCATTTTTCACCATATGGCTTAACAGCAAAAGTATCATCCACATACTCATAGGCATATAGTTTCCAGAGCTATTTCTTCAGAGTGGTCCATATGTAAATTTGTAGCTTCTGGAGCTGGAGGAGATGCCATACTCACTCCATCAATTTATTCAATGAACTTAGCATCAAAATGGAAGTAAAAGACAGGGATAGAGTGTCAGTACCGTTTAACTGTGTGCTTGCTGCAGTGACATTGAAGCAGATTGAGGAGTATTCTAATAGAATCTGCATGATTAAAGCTGTGACATCAAAGCTGACCAGAAGCTGCATCATTCACTGTCTATTAGAGATTACTTCCTACAGGAACATGTCATTTCACCAGATGATGACAAGTAAGGAAGCTGTCAAAATGATTCTTCTAGAAAATTGTTACGTGGCTGACTGCTGTGGATTTCCTCAGTGACATTCTTCTAGAGAGCATGCATCTTTATTTAGTGCATCTCTCCTGTTGACAAAATAATGACAAAACATATTCTTTAGTACTCCAGTTGTTTGACCTTTGTGAAGAAACACATCCTTTTGCCAAGACAGATATTGAGAATAATGCACGAACTCTTTTCACCTTCTCCCTCTCATGAACCTTCCCATGAGAGGGGATGGATGGAAACACCTTTGCACAAGAAAACTGTGCTAGTAGAAAGCTACTGCATAGCAGTCCAACAAGTTCATTTGACTAAAAGAGACTTGCTTCTAGAATGTCAATATTCACAACATGTAGACCATCATCAACTTAGTGGAGATGGAGCTGAATGCAGTGATAACATTTGCATATTCCAAAGATTAAAAATTTTTCCCAATTCCAAGAACACTGCCAAAATGGAAATCATCAGCTGTTGGAAGCAAGTCTCAGTAGGTCCCCTCAAAAGCTGTCAAACAGGTAATAATGAAGATCTGCAGAGACATCAAAAAAGCCAAAATGTTGGAGACTAAAACTTCCACACAGAACAGTCCTACACATAGCTGTCACAGCTCCAGGAAAGGCAGTGCAGTTGTATTGACAGTCAGATGACAACTGGTAGAAAATTGTTACAACAGTTACCAGAAAAATGTATAAATCTTGACCTTCTCAAACTGGACAACAGTTTCGAAATAAGTTTAGCATGGGATCCTGCAGTACTAAAAATTCATGTAGACTGTTATTGACTGAGTGTGATGCAGCATCAGGTTGAATGGACATATAACATCATGCCTCAACACCTATATCCACCACCATCAGTCTTCACCACTAACTGGACACTCTTCTGAATGTATAGCTAACCTTGTCAGAGATGAGGGGAGTGGTCCATAATCCAAAGAAGATCACATGTTACAGAAATAGAGCGCCTCACCTGAAGATGATGGCTTGGAAACTTATTAGAAGGTTGCTTCAAGGCCACACTATTATTTAGCTGATAGTTCAAGAAGATTTTAAAAGTGAAATTTGTCAAAAAGTTTCTATTCTGATGTAACACACAATCTTTTAAAGAAACATGATTTAGTCAATTTTGTCATATTACATTGCAGAAGAGTTTGTCTACTATGGCATGCTTTGTATTCCAGTCCTTTGCCATTTTAGTGGAGTACTTTCCTTTTGTTGAAGGAAATATTGATTAGCATTTTGGCCCCTCAAATGAATTTACTGCATTCCAATTAAACATCTATGTGATTCTCAAGGCAAATAAAGAGGTGAGGTTTCTGTTTTTTCTAAATTTTATGCAGATTATTAACAAACTAACCCTGAATAAATGGGACATCTTTTCTTTTCCCAAAACTGTAGAGTAAACAGGACTTCATCAAAGTAAACAGACATTGAAACTAATCAAGTTTTTAGGAGAATAATTACTATTCATTGTACATTCATCTTTTTGACATGACTAGTCATGCCCTGATTTAAGGAAGAGTGCTTGGGAGGAAGGGATATTAACTTTAGTTGAATGCTATCAATATCCTCTCTTGGTAATTTAGTCAGAGTGCAACACTTCTTACCAATTAATATTGAAAGTTCTCCCCACTGACACATTCTGCTATAATGTAGTGATAATCTTGTATGTTTTATTAACAAATAAAAATATGAGCTACAAAATATTTGATGACCTACCCTCCATGACATGATGACAATTGCATGTTGAATGTCTCTAAAATATTTCAGTGTCTGAGCTGCTTCTAGGACCATAGTGAAATGTGATTTTCTGTGACACAATGACAACATCACAAGGACTGCACTCAATTTCTTATTCAACTGCCCATTCTTTTCTTTGAATTCTCTCAATTACTCTGACAAGTGGTGGGGTGGTGCCTTTGATAAAGTTGTCACTGGTTCTCTACCCCACTCTTACTTGCTGAGCTGGTGCATCAGCATAAATTACTCAGTTGTTTGTAAACAATCAGCAGGAAACATTCAAATGTTCTTTCGATCTTTGAATAGAAATGAAGCCAATATTCGAAGATAAATGAATGCTGAATAATCATTCAAATCCACCAAAACATTTACCTGTTACAATAAAGCAGTGTAAAATTAATTTCTTTCATCCTTCCAGTCAGACCACCATCATTCAGCCATGGATGACTTTAAAATACTTAAAATCATGTGCTCCCCTTCCAAAAGAATGTAATAAATGACTTTAGTACAATCCATTTGCAAGGGTTTCACATATGTTCTATGTTATCTTGTAAACACCTTATTGTTTTATGATGAAAAGTTATCATACAGAAATTCTACTTGTATAATGTTAAGTGAATTTTCAATAACCATGGCCAATACAAAATTCTTATTTGTCGATATTCTCATCGTTTCTTGCTTTCTTCTGAAATTAATTCAGCTGATAAGTAATGCATCAGAAGCTCAATTTATGTGCAGCATGTAATACAAATTTCCTTAGAATAAAGAAAAATTACTTAACACTGTTGCTTTTTCCCCCCTCAGGAATTACACACGAATGAAGAAAGCAATTCACAATTTACTGTCAACTCCTCAAAACAATTTAAGGATATTTAAGGTAATAATTAGATGTTAACCATAGTTGAATTCTTAAAAATAATACACTGAAAACAGAAAATTTAAGTATGTAAAATCTGGAGCAAATAATAAGCTGAATGAATTCACAAAGGTGGAGAGGAAATTATGAGCTAACTAATACAATAGTGATAGATAAAATAAGTGTAAAACAAAAGATAAAAATCCTTCAAAGCATGGGTATAATAATGTAAGGAAATAATAGCTTAAAAAATTTCTGATAAAAGAATGTGCTGTTTAGGTTACTTTTTCCTCTAAAGCTACTGACAGATACCACAGTGGCCATGAAGAGCACTGGATATACATATCAAAATACTGTGTATAATGATTAATACAAGTCTGCAGGCCTGTTCACTTAATTGCTCAATTGGATATATAATATTTAGTGTATTGATGTTCATACACAAATATTTTTAGTTCACTGATGAAAATCTCCAGTCTATTGTAGTATCTCCAGCAGAATTTCTTCTGCTCATTCAGCACTTAACATTCAAATTAGCTTGTGATTTTGAACAATGGAGCATACATTTTAAAATTTACTGACAGAATATGGTCATTACCTCACTTCAAACCACCAACTATATCACTAAACTGATTAGTCCCATATCATATGGTAAACATCATTAAGTGGAGCAAGAAAATAGCACTGTACTGTACATGAATACCTGTGCATAACACTGACTAGTGAGATGCTGAAGAGCAGTGTTGAGTATCTAAGCAGTCTGGACTTTGGGATGTGCATATCAGTAGGTTATGTCTTTGTTTTGGTGAACTGCACATCCTTCTATTAATATGTTGAATTTACTGATCACTCCACTTCTCTGTGGATGATTTAACAGTATGCAGCAAATATGGGCTTCTTCAGTCATTTAGGCACATGTTATCTAAATGTTTCAGTATTACATTATTGATGTGATAGAAGAGGGAACTGATTGATCTGTATGGTAGAAGATGAAACTGATAGCTGTGTACTATGTGCTGTTGTATATCTTATTACATAATCTAACTTCAGTATGGTGTATTATTTTGTATAGGGATGGCTGAGAACCTGTGTTTATTTCATCACTTTGCTCCAACAGATTGAGGTTGTTGGTGTATTTTGTACATTTCCCCTCAATTTCACAATGTATCAGATATCACGAAACTGATTGACTGTTCATCATCGTGGCACTATGCTGATTGTGTCCCTGTCTTTGCATTTAAAGTGTGTTCTCTTTGAATTTTTTATATGTTGCATACATTTGGATCATCAACCCCTTCCTTGTTAAATAGTCATTCAACATGGAGCATACATGTGTTGCATTAGAACATCTGATTATTTTAAAATGATTTCTATCTTGTTTATAGGCCTGTGAATGACTCAATGTCTCCACTGTTTGATGAGTTGTTACATTAACTTCTAAATTATTTATGTGACCATTATCCTTCATTTATGTTTTCTACACCAGCCAAGCTAAAAACACAACTGACTGTAATCATTTCTCACTTGTCAGCATACTAAGTGATATTTCTTCAGTACTATTCAAGAAGAATATCTTGGGGATTGAATGAAAGAAGAGGGACTGTACAACAAGTAGACTATTAGCATTTAAAGAAAGTTTATTTAGAAAATAAGTCTTTCAAAATCTTACATGGTTTCTCTTTGTCATCTAAATATTTCATACTTAATTGTAAAATTGTATCACCACACCCTGAGTTATAGTATGGTCAAATGTTGGCATAAATTGTCCAGACCAGTGAGTCACAAACTTATTTGGTCCATGACACCCAAAATATACAATTCATTGCATTCAGCAGGACAATTCCTTGATAATTCAAACAACAAGTATTGCCTCCTTTCTTATGTATTGGTTGGGTTACACCTTGTGGAATTCTTTTATGATTCTATATCAATTTGATAAGTTTATGGAATCGCTAATGGAAACCAAATCCTCCATTTTTCAACAGTTCTGCAGTTATTCTACCAGTTACTGGTGCCTGATAGTTTCAGACAGTGCTTCCTCTAATGTGGGTTCTTCTATCTCTGTAATAGAGTGGCTGCTCACACATGGTAGTATTGGATACAGAATTCAATTGAAGTATTCTCTCTATCCAGAACATCTTGTTTATCTGTCAGCACATTTCCCTCCTTGTCTTTATATGCTGTTATTATCTGTCTACATTTTTGAATACCTTCTTAAATTTTTCTTATAAAATTTTCCACTCCCATTCCATTGGTTGTGTTCTTCCATCTCCTCTTACTCCTCCTTATGGCTTCCCTTTTTTTCCTTTTACATAAGCTTACTGCCTCTGTACTCTTTTTGTTATATGAGGGGCATTTAATGAGTAATGCAACACTTTTTTTTCTCAGTTGAAAAAAGTGGAATTTGTTGTGGGGCATCATGGAATATTCCTGCTTCAGCCCCAATTTAATGAAGTTTTGATAGGTGGCGACACTATACGTAGCTTTCAAAATGGTGTCTGTAATGGAGGTGCATTCCAAGCAAAGAGATGTCATGGAGTTTCTTTTTTTTGGAAAATCAGAGCATCACAGAGATTCATAGATGCTTGCAGAATGTCTACAGAGACCTGGCAGTGAACAAAAGTATGATGATGAGTTGTCGGGCAAGGTGTCTCTTATCTTTGCAACAAGGTCGTGCAACCTGTGCAATCTCCTGTGTACCAGCTGGCCAGACACAGCTGTAACACATGCAAAGCTGGAAAATGCAGATACTCTCATTCTAGGTGACTAATCGATCACAATCAAACACCTCACTGCTCAATGGGACATCTCTGCTGGTAGTGCTGGCACACTCATCCACCATTTGAGGTACCCAGACCAGTGTGCCCACTGGGATCCTCACTGCCTGAGCAACAAAGGACCATCTCTGTGGAATTGCTTGCATCTTATAATGCTGATCATGCCAAATTTTTGTTGAACATTGTCCGAAGTGATAATATATGGATTTGTCACTTCAAACTGAAAACAAAATGGCAATCCATGGAGTGGCACCACACAACCTCTCCTCCAAAAGAGAAGTTCAAAGCCACATCCTCAGCCAGTAAAGCCATGGTGACAGTCTTCTGGGACTCTGAAGCAGTTATCCGGTTTGATGTCCTCTCTCAAGGTGCAACAATCAACTCTGAAGTGTACTGAGCTACCCTCAAGAAACTGAAGAATTGACTACAGTGTGTTTCTTACCACAAAAATGCAAATGAACTTCTCCTTCTCCATGACAATGCAAGGGCTCAAATCAGGTCTGCTCACCCAAGAGGAGCTCACAAAACTTTAGACTCTTCTTCCTCATCCACCCTCCAGTCCAGATCTTGCACCTTCTGATTTCTCTCTGTTTGGCCGAGTGAAGGATACATTCCATGGGAAGCAGTACATGGATCATGGAGAGGTTATTGATGCAGCAAGATGTTGGCTTTGACATCAACCAGTAGAGTGATAACATGCAGGCATACAGGGCCTCTCAGTAAGGTGGTGTAAGGCCATCAGATTGAATGGAGACTATTTTGAAACGTAGAATTTTGTAACCATAAGAGTTGGGAACAATATAGTTTATTTGGATCCTGAATAAAACCAACCTGCTTTCATAAAAAAATGTGTTGCATTACTTATTGAATGTCCCTCATATAACGGTTGATTTGATCTTGTATTTCATTGTAATCACTTATGTTCTGCTTTCTTTTCCCGCTCCACTGCCTCTCTACATTCTCCATCATATCAGTCTTTATTTCTGAGTCTTCTTTTTCCTCCCAGTTCTTCATATGCTTTTGTGTAAATTGCATTTTTAACAGAGTTCCAAACTTTTTCTGTGTGGTCTCCACTACGTTTGTAACTTCTATCTCAATCTCTCCTGATACTCTCGAGAAGTAAACCTATCTTTCAGTTGTTCTATATTCCATTTATTTACTCTGGTACTATTTCATTTGGTGGCCAGAGCAAGTTTCTACCTCATTTTGGCTTCTACTAGGTAATGGTCAGAATCAGTATTAGCTCCTTCAAAAGTGCGTCCATGTTTCATATCAGATACCCATGTATTTGATACCAATATATGGTCTATTTGATTTTCTTTGTTTCTTCCTGGTATTTTTCAGGTCCCTTCGTAGGTATTTTTCCTTGGGAAATAGTACCTTACTGCCTTCAACTCGTCTGCAGAAATGAGTTAGGGAACCCTCCTGCCACTATTACTAGCTTCATCGTGCAGACTTTCCTTACCAAACACACTTCTGGAAGCCTCTTCCTTGACCAGTTTTGCGTAATAGTTACCAAGGACTATTTTGGAGTCATATTTAAGTAAGCTATCACAAAACCTCCTCTAGCTAATCATAGAAACAATCCACCATTTTCTCATCTGATTCCTATGTTGGAGCATATACATTCATGAAGGTCACACTGTGACATTTGCCTTTGATATGTAAGGTACATATTATTTCATTATGTGCAGTGAAAGCAATAACAGATCTATGCTTATCCTTTGAACTATAAATCCAACTCCATGCTCCCCTGGTATCTTTTTCCTGAATAATATAGGGAGAATTTATGCTTATGAATCTCACCCCTTCCCTTCAACCTGATTTCCTGAAGTGCAACAACACCTGTTGCATAACTTAGCATCTCTTCCACAGTAATATTCATATCTCCTACCTGCAGCAGTGTATGCACATCCCATGCTCCAAATTTAAGCACCAGTATATCCATATTCCTGTTTCTTGGTGCAGTTTGTCTACATAAGGCCAATCCAGCATTTCTTGCTAAGTTTTTCATGATGACAGGCTTTTACAAGGCTGGGTAATCAACTCTGCACTCATCCCCCAACCCAGAGGACCAGGCTTTCATTTTGAGGTTATCTCCCCTAGAGGGGTTGATCATTGAGCAGTCTATAGAGAACCCTTACCCTATGGTATAGGGCATGCTCCATGGCTCCTTTGCTGGGGCCAATCTGGCTTGGGTGACCCTGCCAGTAGCTATGCTATACCCAGCACAGATCCCAGCTTTTTCAGAGCTCACAAGCCTCTCCACTTTGCACATAACATGCCTTCAACAAGTTAGTGTCTGCTAGGGGGGCCTAATGCTGTTCATGATCCTTGTGTGCTCTACCAGGCCTGGTAACAGGACTAAACATGAACAACACTAATGGTGGCTGTTCTGCCTGTTACAGATAATTTCAGCTCTAACCATTATGTGCCTGCCTACAAAGTTACATTGACATCTGACCATGTCTTCTGGGTACTTCACTTCTTTTGACAGACTATACATTATGACAAGAGAGCTGTTAGTGGTAATAAAAAAAAGCATATATTTGTGTCACTTAATCTCACTGAATTCAAGAAAAAACTGTGTTAACTGGCTAAGTAATTATATTGTTACTATATTCACCATTGAGATCTGCATGTGTTTATTAGAACTCCAAATCCACAGTCCCCCCCCCCCCCCCCCCCCCCTAGCTCCTAGGGAAAGGAAAAAAAATTGGCATAGTCAGGTGTTCTTCTTTCAAGAAAATAATTTACAAGTCGGTATTATGTATTTTTTTAACATGGTCAGAGCTGGAATTTTCAAATGGATACTTACAAGCCACCATTCGTCTTCCAAAGTATTGAAAATGCTCCATACCTCTAGGTCTAGGGCCTACCCTACAAACTATCATGTGGATGCCTTTGGTTTGATGTAATAAACAAAAACCTTGTAGAATGTTTATTTATCTTCCAGGCATAAACAGTGAGACAAGTACGGTGCACTGATATACCCTACTGCATCAGTGATACAACCTTCATACTAGACAAAAGCAATACAGCACCATACTGAAAACTTTTGCATCTGTAGTTGTCAAAGTGTCTGCTTGCTACACTAATCAGTATTGTGTCATGACCCTAAGCAACACCCCACTTTCAGCTAAGGCTGGTTCTTGTAGTCTGGTGGCTTGTGACACTGTTCCCATGACTTCAGAGTGACTCTACATCAGAATTATGATGAGTCTAATTGATCAAACTAAGCTTCATATCATTTTAAGTTATGCTGATGGCCAATTGCATGGATAATTCAGTGCATCTACATGGAATTTGGAATTCCTCACAAATTTGTGGTTCTGTTCACATGCAAATAATGTTTACAGTATATTGGTTGAACTGGGTTGAATGGGGGCTGGAAGGGCTAAAAACATACAAAAATGAAATGTTACTGTGCATAGGCTATATCAAACAACTCTGTTTGATCATAGTGATATGAAACTGTATATGGATTTTGTCTAGGCAAAGTATTATGGGAGTTATCAGTATATCTTCATCCAAGTTTGAATTAATTAATAGTAATTACAACATCAACTGTTAAGTAAAACTAGTTATCAAAATCAAGACATTTTGACCTCATGCTTTGATTGCAATACCACATTTGCTTGAAAAGGCTTTTCTACAATGTGTCAAAATCAAGATGAGCAGTGCTCTTATATCAGGATCTGCAAGATTAGATCACAGGAGCTATCTTGCAGATGTCACTGAGAGTAAACGGTGGTTTTGGCTGCGAATTAATGCCAATAAAGCTGGGGAAAATTCTAAAAAATAAACCAAATGTGAAAATTTAAACCACATGAAGGAAGCAAATAAAATACATACAAATAAAAAGACTGGTATGGAAAGGGATGGATAATTTAAAGCAATTTTATGTACTAAAATATATCGATACGAGTGCTTCTCAGTAAATGATGCAGTGGGTTCATTACTGTCATAGAAGGCATCTAATGCTAAAAAATTGTTACTATGCCCCTGTAGCACAGTTAGGAAACACTGGCCTGGACTCTAAAATATGGACTGTTTTAATTTAATGAGACAAATACACAAGTGACTTATGTGTTATTAAATCATTTCCTTTCTTGCCACAGAATGGAGTAATTGTATATGGTGATGGAAGAAGCTCAAATGATTTGTCTTCTGTACTTCTTCAGTGGTTCTCTGCCTCATTGGACAAGAGCACTAACAGGTAAAGCCCTCTTATATTATTTTATTAACTGATCCATTTCTACCAATGCTATAAAACTACTACTATTGTAGTTAAGATTGCAATATGGCCTTTATTTGTGTTGTAGTAAACTTGACACTTCAAACTTAAGGAAAAACAAATCAGAATATAACATGTTTTCAATTATATGACTATTATAGTGATGCAATGCTTTGTTGCAGGCTTGTCCATAAATTCTGTGATATCATAATCAGAGCACTCACTCATGTAAAAAAGAATTCTGCACCTGAAATCAAAGATGCAACTATACTTCTGGACAGTCAGTATCCATTACATCTGCCAAAAAGTCTTGTTGAGACAGCTGCCAAAAATTTCAGTGAAAATAAATGTACATTCGCTGAAGGACAGCTACCAAAACATTGTGTACTTGATCTTATTATTCGAGGACAGCAACAACAGACACGTGGGGCCAGCTGGATCTATCATACCTACAAGAAATATGAAAGTTTTAAGGATTATGAATACATTCCAATGGTGTTAAAAAAATCAGTGAATTCAGATTTATTGGAAATTCATCGTTATTTACTAGCAGCAACATTCAAAGACTGCTCTGTAATGCTTACTTTTCAGCAAGCAACTGAGTAAGTATGCTTATAACAATACAATAATTTTCAATTTTAGGTCTTATATGAACTGTTAAAAGAAATGTGCACCACCTCCATGACTTGCATAGTTTGCATTTTTTAATAGGTAACTTCTTTTTTGATACTCTTTTGGCCACAGGAAATATTGTGTATTGCCACCTGTGTAATCTAGGTAAAAATAAACTAGCATTTAAAGTGCAGTTCAGCAAAATGTTATGCATCTCCAATCTGGAATGGGACAAAGCAGCTTGTGTATACTGTTCTACTTGTCGTCATGTCTCAAAGGGTCATTTGAAGCCTGAACCATGTACACCATCTTACTTAATGCCAAGAAAAGTTGTCAGCGTGGGATGCTGTCTACTACATTAGAGTACACTATAGCATCTTCATTCAAATTACAAAATCCTTGACCCATGGTGCATGAAGAAAATGGGTAAGGAAACACATGGAATGTAGTCCAGATCAATGATATTGGGTTCTCTCCATTGACAGATGTAGAGTTTCTCTGATGTCTGATGACTGTTTTAGAAGACTGTGGAGATGGCCAGCTACCAAAACACATCTCAGACACGTAGCACCATGCATTCAGCAAGGAGGGAGTCAAATTTTGGGCTGATATGATGTTGATGTCCATGCTTCTCATAATAATAAAGGGTAATTTGAGGGCTGTATAGCATTCAACCTATTGTACAATCCAAAAGTCAACATTTTGTTGACAGATTCATCTTTTGAGATGATAATGTGCAAAAACACCACACTTACCTTGTGAAAACCAGCAGGATCCAGCCAAATGTAAAGGCTTGCAGTATCTGCTGACTTGAACCCAATGGATAATGTTTTGGGCCAGGCGAAACTTGTTTTGTGTCACTGCAGGAACCTTCCTAACACACAGGATCATCTTAGGAGTGCCACCGCTGAAGAGTGGGATGGGTTCAAGCAGCAAAGTCCCGATCACCTTGCAGGCAGTATGCCGAAGGAGACCAGAGCATGTTACAATGCACAGGATGGAGCACCACACTTTCGGAAGTTACCTAACATGTTTTGAATCCATAGAAAAACTTTTCAACAACCTGCCTTTGTTTTGTTAATTTCTTCACTTTTATTTCACAGCAAAGCTATGTTTTTAGTTTCATAAAACTTATTCCTTCAGTCCTTGTTCCACTTGAATCCCAGTTCATGCACATTAGCAGATATGCAGGTGGTGCAGCACTATTTTAAGGAGTTTTTATTGTGTATTTTAAGTTTTTGTGTGTGTGTGTGTGTGTGTGTGTGTGTGTGTGTGTGTGTGTGTGTGTGTGTGTGTGTGTGTATTTTCAGTAATTTCCTTTATCATTACCAATATTTCTCTTTTCTAGCACCCAGACCATAAACAACCTCTACAAAGACTTTAAGGAGTTAACATTAGTACAGCCTGTGAGTGCACATTAAATGTCATGTTGACAAAGAGTCAAATTTAAGACAGTTGAAGAATGTGCTATAATGACAATGCCTTCAGCTGTATGTATTAGTTTTTATTTATTTATGACCATTTTTGGTGGTACAGTTCACAGTCTTCAAGTCCCTAGATACAGCAAACATATAATTCATTTATGTAGTATGATGAATTCATTTTTATACTGTTAAGAAGGATATATTTGCTGTATCTAGGGATATAAAAATGGTGAATTGTACCTACAAAACCAGGTGCAAATAAATCAAAACTGGTACACACAGCTGAAGGTATTATCATTATTGCATATAAACATAGCAGCTGCTGTCATTATACTTGTTGGAAGGTGGATGCACATAAATTAAAGAATGCTGCGTTGGGCAACTCCTTCTTCTCCGCTGAAGAGTATCTTCACACAAGCTTTTAAACAGATGTTGCAAATTATTTTATAATTATCATAAAGCACCATAATATAACAGTCCTTCATAATGTTAAGTCATTTTATTAGAGACAGATACATTAAAGTAAATGTACATCTTTGATTTCTTTCCACGTTTCAGAGACCACTCTCTATGTAATGTAATGTAAAAGATTTTCAAAGCATCAGATCTGTGTGTTGGTATAAGAGGAGCTAAGAAATCAAGGCATTTTTTAACATGTGGGAAATTTGGTTTTGAGTCTATACAAGAATTCTGCTGAGAAATAAATCTCTGAAGTAATTTTACTATTATTAAGAACACAGTAAAACAATAAAACTGTCTGTACAAAGGACAAGAAAGTAACATCAGAGTACATTTACACAAGTCATATTTTGTTGATCTCACAGAGGATGCTCTCTGGGATATGAAAAGAATTCAAACCTGGACATTTTATTTGAGTATAATACAAGAAAATGACTTAACTATACAATTGATAATAGTTTTGCAGTGCTAGATTAATCATAATGTAACCCAGCATATTAGTTTTAAGAGTTCCTGTGAAGATATTCTTAAATAGAGTAAGAGTTGCCCAACAGAAAATTCTTTAATTTAGTCTGATGTTCTACTATATTATCAACAAAACATTTAAGATGATCTGCTTAATACATATGTACACACATTTATGTCTTCTTTCTGTGCATGCTTTAAACCCATGTTGTCTTTATAGAGTTTGTATTTGGTCCTAGCTTTATATTCATGCTTTGCACTATGTTTGGGAAAAGAGATATATCGGTAATGATAAGCAAAATATATTTTGTAAAAATACTAATTTATCTTCACTGCAGCAGATGAAGCAATAGCACACAATTGCCAGAACGATGTATCACAATTTTATTTCATTATGAAACTGAGAATAATGAATAAAAGTTAAAAAGTTTTGCATTTGTGCTAAACAGCTCCAATCAACATGTTGGCAGTGCCATAGGACAGAAATCAAAATTTTCTGTCATTTTCATTTCTTCTTCTTAGCAAAATAATATTTTAAATTTATTGTTTTATTGACACTGATATCATGAGAAATTAGTCATTATTTTAAAGGATAAGTGTTAACAAAGGATTCATCCACAGTACTGATGATTCTGGAATTCTCCAAAAGTCTGTTACAGAGGTCCCCAAAGACCCTTAAAGAGAAATTTCTAGACAGGGATTTGAACATATGAGTCTCCTAAATATCTTAGTATATCAATCAGGCAAATACAATAACTTTCCTGTTCACAGGTCACCATGTGGCATGCACCTGGAGCAAATTGTAACTGATGATGAAGGTATGCTATATACCTTTGATGTCCATGTTACTGATCTTGATCCAAAACCTTGGTCATGTATTGAGAAACATCGGAAGAGAGATCTCAGGATATTACAAGCTTGTAAAACTTAAATAATTATGTACTTATGTTTGTACCTGACTAAAAGTGTATTTACCAAAGATAATTATTGGAAAGGACATCCACCCTTCACAAACAAGACTGAGTTTATAAAGGAATCTCGTTACCTTATTGTTACTGTTTACAAAAACAGCAACATGTATTATTTTATGGTACAAGACTTGAAAATTTTTTTATATATTACTCTCACAAAATGTTTATTGTGAGATGTTATAATTTATTTTTAAATAATTTTGTGTTAGAAATAGCTCTCCTGACACTAGATGTTCACAAAAGTATTTATTTATTTCTATTTATAAATGTACACAGCTGAAAATGTTTTATATAAAATTGACATTCCTTTAAACTAAAATTGTTTATTATTTACATCATCCCTTGCATCCTGTATTTTTCCTGTAATTTTTTTGCTAGTTTTCATGTGAACACTGAAAATCAGTGATTAGTTTCACCTTCATTAGTTGTTAACTCTTTATAAGCCACAATTCCTAGGGATCATGTTTGTGTTGCATAGTTTCCAGTTAATGCAAGTTTTCTTGGACTGCAGTTAAGACAAGTCAAGAACTCAGGTAATCCATAGAATGAAATTCAGTTATTCCTTGACTGCATGTATCAGTGTAGTTTTTTGATGCAGATGTCGTAAAAGTGGTACAAAAGATAAATGATGAGCCATATGCAGGATGAGCAATTTTTGTTTTAGTTAGTTGGTTATTCATTCAAAGATCACTTAACAATGATATTCAACATATCTGTTTCATAAAGTAATAAAACTATGCTAAAAGATAATAAACATGCACAAATACAATTACTTTGAAATTCAGCTAATTCCCAAACTAATATTACACCATTTCTTCACATCTCATCATAAGTAACTGCACACATTGTATCCAGGGCACTCAGTGACCAAATGCCTCTTTTCCTGACATTAGGATCATTTTTTCACTTATATTCATTGTCAACAAGAACCATAAAATTCACAAAATAAACAGTGCATATCATGATCATGATGCAAGAAGTAAACATAATCTCCACAAAGATATAAAAAATCTCAGTATGGTATGGAAGGGAGCATATTATTAAAGCACAAAGATATACAATAAATTTCAAGTCCATATGCAGTCAGTCACTGGGAATCTGAATGTATCTTTTGGATCCCTCTTTCTATTCTTTAGAGAAATTTTTGACAATGTGTAATACTTTGTTAAACGAGTTTACTTTTACATATTACTATATGAACTTACAATGTTGCACTGGTACCTCACTTCTTAACAAAAAAATGTTCAAACATGTGTGAATTCCTAAGGCACCAAACTGCTGAGGTCATCGGTCCCTAGACTTACACACTACTTAAACTAACTTAACACTAAGGACAACACTCACATCCATGCCCGAGGGAGGACTCGAACCTCCGCCGGGAGAGTCCGCACGATTAGTGACATGGCGCTTCTAACTGCGCGGCCACTCCGCGCGGCTCACTTCTTAACAAAATGGTTTATCTATGAAGTAGTGCGTAAGCCTTATAACTTTTGTGACTAATATGACTACAATGATCTGAGTGCTTGTACCTCACTTTTCATCTATCTGTTTACATATTATTTAGATTGTAGCCTTATGATCATTTACATATGGTTATTGCTGCAATAATCTGATAAATTCTCCATTCCAGTGATAGACTTGCGTCAAGGATCCATAGAAGTCAAAATAAATTAAATTAAATAACAAAATAAATATGTATAGCTTATTATGATATGACTTCACATTCTAAAGTAAGGCAAGTTTTGCAAAAGAATCATTTAAATGTGTGTTACCTTAAATCACATAGCGAGTTTTCAGCATCAAACAGCCAAGTTAACAAGTGTGATTCTAAAAGTAGGAATAATTTTCAAAGATAAATTAATAGTAAAGATCTGCTATGATTAGCCAAAACCTTGTGACCACATGCTTAATAGTGTGTTGGTCCACATTTGGTGCAGGAGACAGCAGCAATTATGCAAGTCATTTATTCAACAAGTCCTTGGTAAGGTTCCAGAGGTATCACCAGATGTCAATGCACAGGTCAAGCAATTTCCATGAATTATGCGCCAGTGGATTGTGGGAGCAGAGCTGGTACTGGTTAGTATCCCAGATGTGTTCCATCAGGTTTCAATTAGACAAATTTTATGTACAAAAAGTGAACATGATTGCAATGTCTTGCTCCTCTAACCACTGTAGCATGATTCTGACATTACAACATACATAGTTACCCTGCTGGAAGACAGCATTGCCGTTGGGGAAGACATCTAGCATGACAGGATGCAGGTGGTCTACAATAATTTTCACATAGTCCACAGCTGACATGGTGTCTTAGTTACTGCCACAAGTTCCATACAAGCTCAGGTGAATGTCCACCATAGAATAATACTGCCTCCATCTGCCTGCATATGTTGCACACTATATGGCCCAAGTGCTGTTTGCCTGGATGATGGCATATCTGGATATGTCTATTGACCTGGTGTAACAAGATACATGATTCATCCAACCAGGTGACACATTTCCATTGGTATATGGTCTAATCTCAATATTTTGCGCCTATTCAGTCTAAATTGATGGTATTTTTGAGTCACATGGGAATATGTAGGGTGGTTCAGTGTGGTGCCTCATGTTCAGCTATATGCACTGAATGGTGTATTCTGAAACATTGTGCCTGCACCAGCATTGCCCACAGTTGTCAGACCTACCACAAATAGATGACTATCCTGTTTTATAGAGCAGGCAAGCCTCTGGCCTACACTTTCTGAGTGAGGTAACATACTAGTTAGTGCATTAGACTCACATTCAGGAGAATGATGGTTCAAATTCCCATCTGGTCACACAGATTTAGGTTCACTGTGATTTCTCTAAACCACTCCATGAAAATGCCAGGTCAGTTAGTTTGAAAAGACCATAGCCAATTTCCTGCTCCATTGTTTCATAGTCTGAGCTTGTGCTATGTCTCTAATGACTACATTGTCTTGATTCTTTCTTTCCAATTTCTGTGATGAGATGTGGATGTCCAACACCTTGTCACTTACTCATAGTTCCACTGTCCTTCAACAATTTTCCATACATGCTCACAACAGCAGCATGTGAACAGCCGACCAGTTTCACCATTCCCAGGCGTTGGGCCCTAGCAATCTTCCATTTGTCAAAAATCAAACAATGGAAAATCCAGGATGGAATGTAACAATATTATGAGAAGGAAAGTTGCTACTCACCATATAGTGGAGATGCTGATTCGCAGATAGGCACAACAAAAAGTGTGGTTTCAGTTGCCTGAGACTACAGTTGTGTGAGTGAGTTGTGTTTGCTTGAATGTGTGTGTGAGTGAGTTTTGTGTGTGTGTGTGTGTGTGTGTGTGTGTGTGTGAGAGAGAGAGAGAGAGAGAGAGAGAGAGAGAGAGAGAGAGAGAGAGAGAGAGATTCTACCTAGAAGTGATTAGATATGTGGAAAAATTAGAACAAAAAATTTTCATTCTTTGTGTACATGATTTTCATGAAATTTGTTTCCATGCGCGGTAACTTCAACTGCCAGTATTGACACTGGCCAACTTGTCAACCGCAGCAACCACAGGCATGGTTTATCTGTTGCTTATGTTCATGATCTTTGGTTGCCAGTTCCTGCATGTCTCTTGAACTGTGCATATCACGCAAGTGTTCCTTGTATATGTATGGTTTATGTTCACAGCAATAAAGTATGGAATATTTCCCCAAGGTGTCTGTAAATCATTCTATTTGAACCTAGCCACCTACATTCAGAGTACTGTATACCTCTTTAGAAGAGAATTGTTAATGTAATGGTACAAAATTATCAAAGGTTACTATAAATATATAATAATAATAATAATAATAATAATAATAATGATTATTATTATTATTATTATTACTATCATTATTAAATATTATCATATGAAATGCACAGCTCACCATAAGTTATGGGCCATTCATGGTTTACACTACTCAAAATCAATACAAGAATATTGGTTTCTCTCAATGAACAGTTCAAAATTAATTGTATTGTGATGCCAAAATCTTAACTTAATTTTTTTCATAAATGAAAACATTTCTCATGAGTCATTTCCTTCATTGTTCATTTCTCAATGAAAGATCATACCACTGAACTAATTAACAAGGCAAGAATAATTCCATTACAAATCAATATACAAAGAGATGTGGTAATAATTCGGTGCAGCTCAACAGCCTGGTGCAAGTCTTCCGAGTGGACCCCACTTCGGTGACTTGTGTATCCCTGACCTAGCTCAATAATCCTGCTGGGGAAAAGGAACATACTGTTTAATGTACAATCCAAGCAACATGTTGTTTTTTGCAAATTGTCACATCATTGAGAAATGAAGGCTAGGGTAAAGGCAGACTGATGTATTCCATGGTCCACTGGTATTCGAACAAGTTTCCAAGCACATGCTTTACCATTAGAGCACTAGGTTTAACAGAAGTGTAATGAACAAATGCCTTAATACTATTATTGACTCATAAACCTTTATCATTACCATTAGATCACCAAGCTCAACAGAAATCTAGTGAACAGATACTTCAATTCTTTTATTGACTCATAAAAGGTTTTGATCACTCATACACACAAGTATGGAGGCAAACAGAGAGCTATAGTAGAATGATGATGAAGAGGTCTCATACTCCGAGGAACATAGGGAATGATGCGGGAGACCCGCACCCCCGACTAGACAAGGTCCTAGTGGAGGTGGTTTGCCATTGCCTTCCTCCAACCATAATGGGGATGAATGATGATGATGACAACACAACAACACCCAGCCATCTTGAGGCAGGGAAAATCCCTGACCCCAACGGGAATCGAACCCAAAACCCTGTGTGCGGGAAGCGAGAACACTACCACAAGACCACAAGCTGCAGACTTATAGTAGAATAGAGGCAAAATAAATTGGTATAAAAAAAAAAGAACAAAGGGAGCAAAAATTACTGAAACGCAGCCATGACAAGGAAAAGAATAAACTGCTTTAGAATAAGTAGGCTACCTGTCTATGATAAGATCAGAAACTAATACTAATACCTATTCCTCTAGTTCCTCCTGTCCTGTCCTGTCCACATATTTCTGTTTCTCTTAGCCATATACACAGTCATAATAATCCTCTTCATTCCTTCCTGCCCCAAAGTTACTACTTGGGTATGATATATGTTTTTTCTTCATTTTTCCCAATTATTTTTTTCCATATGCTTACCTGATTTTTTTTCATATTGTGTCTAGGTTGTTTATTTCTTTATATCTTCCCACCCACATCATTAATAACTTAACTGCTTTTCTAGTCATCACCAGCTTACTCTCAGACCTACAGTATTTATAACAGGTGGTGGTGTCTTATTACTTAAACCATTACATAACTAATTAAACCACACCATGAATCCTAAATATCTAAGCATAATGCTCACCACTCCTAACTAATGTAACACCATCAGGTGTTGTGCTGCAACAGGTAGTGGAACAGGAATTGAAGATATGCAACAGGTCAGTCCCTAGAAACTCTCCAATTAACGAAATCCTTTCTCACCATGCGAGTACCAAGCTTAAATCAAGGAAACTTGTATGATATCTCAACAGTCTCCATCAAACAACCTTTTGCAATTTAGAAGAGCACTGGAGAGCTAATTTGACACTGTCTGCTGCACAGTACCTAGAGAATCAGTTTTATCAAACTATACTTCCTACAGACATGCAGCTGGAGCTGCATTAACAGCATCACAACCAGGCATGAAAGTGGCATAGCATCCCTTTATAGACAGGATATTAATACAACTCATAGTATAGTTGTACTGCAATGAAGCAAACAGCAGAACAAACTATTAGTGAATGTGCAATAAGAAGAATACAAGATGACTGGAATGACTTCATAATAACCACACCACAGGTTGTCATATGGTTAAGTTACCTGGTTACCACTGATTTGGATTAAAGGAGACCACTCACAGCAAAAAAAAAAAAAAAAAATGAAATTAAAAAATTGAATTTTCAATAGGGACACACACAAAGTGACGTGTGTAGATGGAGTGGGAGGTGGGAGGCAGGGAGAGTGCCTGGGAATGAGTTGCTAGTGGCTCAGAGAAGTTTGACAACATAACTTCCAGTCCCTACTTAAATCCATTGGCCCTTCCCAGAATACCTCCCCAGAGTCCATCACCCTTTTCACCTCAACAGCATCCCACACACCAATCTTTTCATGTAGCTCAAAATCCACAAACACAACAATCCTGAAACTTCCTGGCAGATTAAAACTGTGTGCCCGACCCAGACTCGAACTCGGGACCTTTGCCTTTCACGGGCAAGTGCTCTACCAAGGTTTGGAAGGTAGGAGATGAGATACTGGCAGAAGTAAAGCTGCGAGTACCGGGTGTGAGTCGTGCTTCGGTAGCTCAATATGCACCTGAGCACAATATGCTCAGTTTTAATGAATGCTTCACACCCTGGACCATCTGGATCCTTCTATCCACCACCAGGTTCTCTGAGCTACAGAAATGGGAGTTATCCTTACAACACATTATCCAGTCTTGTAATTGTCCTGACCTCAGTCTCTGGTAATGCACTGTCTCCAAACACTCCAACCAACAGTTTACCTTCCTCCATCCTGTCACTCACTCCAAAGTCATGCCCCCAATCTGCCTTCACTGTGAACCACTCCCCACTGGCTTATGCAATTGTGTATTAAATGACAAGCCCGTATACCTGACAACCCTCCCTCCCACATTCCTAGCCAGCAAACCAGCTGCCTCCCTCCAAGCTCCCAGCCACTCATCCCCACTCCCTCTCCATCTACTCACGTCACTTGACACTATTCCTACCACAACCAGTCCATGTGCCAAAATATAGTACCATGTATGGGCATAGGCATGTGTATTTGTGTTTTCGTGTGTGTCTGAAGTTTCTGTCATTTCTGTGTGCTTATCCACAGCACTTCTGCCTTTGGTGAATAGTCTTCTTTAATTCAGAAGAATTTACATTCTACAAGAACTTTCCTACAACACTGAGGGGACTTTGATATTGATAATGCTTCTGAATGTTCATTTGTTATAATTTTCTATTAGTTTCTTAATATTTTTATTTCTTAATATTTCTGTTCTTTGTGTCCCACTTTTTTCATCTACTTCTATCACAGCTGACTGATTTTTTGTGTTCATCAACCTGTGCATCAAACATTTGTATACTAGTGTTGTGGGCAAACAACAGCTGAAAAGAGTAAATTACACCACTGACTTAATTGCCTGTTACAATATTGCAGTAACTTAAACAATGCAGTGTGTCAATTTGTCCATTCTGTGGATGTAATCAAGTTAAAAAATGTCAGCACATCATTTCTGATGGAATTTCATTTTATTCATCTTGTCATTTGCTCACTCCAAATACGTGTTCCATTTCCTACTGACTAAAGAGGGTAATACATTAACTAAAGCAATTCACTTCATGAAACTTCAGTTGCAAATGTGAGATATTCTGATATCCAATGAAAATGCTGCAATGATTACTCAATAATTGTAAATGGAAATTACATTGTTTATGGATCAAAAATTACTTTTTCATAACATAATATACAAATCAGTTCACTCACATCAAGATAACAAATGAATCTTTTGAAACATAAAGGATTCTATGATGTGACACCAGGCACATGAATATACACTTTTTATAATAGTATTTATGCCTTCTCAATGGATTTTGCCCATTCTGGATCACTGGAAGCTACCTCATCTGGACGACCCCCCATGTGACGGTACTGCCATTCAGCTGCACCCCAGCCTTTAACTCCATTCACTTTAAAATTTCCTAGGCATTCCACCACACGTGTTTCCCACTCCCAACCAATATAAAATTCAGATCTCTCAAAGATTTCTACTTGAACATGGTACCACATTCCTCCTGAAACATTAAACAAAACAAAAATATGTAAGTCACTTTAAAATCTTACTGATATCTTCTACCATTATTTACTAATCCTTCATATTATTTATCATCATAATATCTTTCATGTTACCCTGTGCTTGAAAATTTTGTACTTACAAATGAACCCTGTCTTGGAGTATCACGTTATAATGTGACAAGAACAGATTTCAAACAGAATTTTAAAATAAATATTAAAAACTGTTATGACATTGAAATAAAATAAGAATATACGAGGGCGGTTCAGAAAGTAACCTCCGATTGATCACAGTGCGGGTTGTGGGGGGAGTAGCGACGCCATCTGTGCGTTCACGCACTCAACAGGTCAGTCGGCATCAAGCCGTGGTTGAGTGAACGTCGTACCTGCGCTAGTTTAGTTTTTGTGGCAGTTTGAAATGTGTACTGCAATAGAAAACCCCGCCAAATGTGAAGTGCGTGCTGTCATAAGGTTTTTTACAGCCAAAGGATATTCTGCAGCAGCTATTCATCGTGAGCTTTGTGCCGTGTACGGACCAAGAGTTATGAGTGAAGGAGTTGTCCGTGAATGGGTACGTTTATTTAAAAGTGGACGAGAAAACGTTCATGATGAAGAGAGGAGTGGTAGACCATCATTGGTGACTGACGAACTCGTTCAGACAGTTGATGCAAAAGTTCGTGAAAATCGACGTTTCTCAATGTCGGAGTTGTCTACTGGTTTTCCACAGATTTCTAAGACTCTCTTGTACGAGATAGTGACAGCAAGACTGGGTTACCGTAAGTTCTGTGCATGATGGGTGCCCAAAATTCTTACCGACCACCACAAAACTCAAAGAATGGCCTCTGCATTAGACTTTCTGTCACGTTATGAGGACGAAGGAGAACCATTGTTAAACAGAATCGTGACCGGTGATGAAACCTGGATTAAGTATGTGAACCCTGAGACAAAAGAACAATCAAAGATGTGGGCACATTCAAATTCGCCTACCAAACCAAGAAAAGCCTCGCAAGATTTTTCTGCCAGAAAACTGATGGCAACGGTGTTTTGGGATGCCAAAGGGGTGTTGTTGGTTGAATTCATGGAACGTGGTACGACCATTAATCAAGACGTGTACTGTGAAACAATAAAAAAGTTACGACGGGCTATACAGAACAAACGCCGTGGTATGCTGACTTCCGGTATCGTTTTTTTGCATGATAACGCCCGTCCTCACTCTGCTCGCAGAACAACGGCCCCTTCTTAAGTCCTTCAAGTGGGACGTTATCAACCATCCACCTTACAACCCAGACCTGGCGCCAAGTGATTATCACCTCTTCATGCATTTGAAGAAATGGCTCGGGTCACAGCGGTTTGATGACGACGAAGAGCTCAAAGATGCGGTCACAGGTTGGCTCCAGGCACAAGCGGGTGATTTTTATGCAGAAGGAATTTCAAAGCTTGTGAAGAGATACGATAAGTGCCTCAATCGCTATGGAGACTATGTAGAAAAATAGTGCAAAGATATAGTTGTAAGATGTATATATTAAAATATTTTTATTTAACTTGGTGTATTTTTTTAAATCAACCGGAGGTTACTTTCTGAACGGCCCTCGTATTATTTGTCAAAAATAAAGGACTAACAAAAATGTCTTGTGACAGAAGATATGAAATGTTAAGGTCTTTGGCCCAGTCATTACTTTGATAGTACCTCAAGGAAAGTAGGTGAGGAGGGGCAGTACAGATGAAAAAGCTAGAAAATAACTAAAAATAACACAAATAGGAGGAAGTCTTCTGTAATTCTGGCTCAAGAGATGAATCCTGTAGATGCTGAAAGTAAGAACAGACTGCAATGGCCAATATTGAAGTTATTAAGTGTTAACAGCAAGCTGCAGCCAATCATGTAGTAACAGACAGAAATTAAGACAAGTTATAGCATATGAAAGTGAGTTTATGTGTAGTCTATAGGATACTGGGAACTGACAGATATCTCACTGAGACTGGGTGAATGAGGTACATCAATTAGAAAGACGATGTTATAAACATAAGTAACATGAATATCAGTCATTAATGAGACTCCTTAGTCTCATGTCTCAAGAGAAATGCTCCCTTTCACTTTTAGGAATGGTAACATTGAGATGAATGAAGCTATATTACTTTTATGCACAAAGGTTTGATTGACCAATGGAAAGTGGTAAAAACTTTAATGAATTCAGTGGCATATCCATGATGTTTTCTATGTCAGAATATCATCAATTGCTGGAAAGGTTATTACTGCAGGAACAGATGTCAGTTATGGTAGTGATGTAAAATAATTGGATGGTGTACTTAATGCAAACCAATATTTAGGGAGTGTTATCAGATGTATGGACATCTTTATCAAGAGAACTAGAGTAGGACTTTAAAGCAGCCAAGTTAATTTTTTAACAAACAAAGAGTAAAGTTGTTACACAGATTTTGAGTTTCATGCATAATTGAGTCAAAAAAAATATACAGTTACTCTCAAAAACCTGAAACAACTGAAACATTATTAATGTTACAACACTAAAAATCCCATCTCTATGGACATTTTAGCAATGGCTTCAGAAATCTGCTATTTTGTCCAGAATATTTAAGGTTTTATCTTTTTAGAAACAGATAGAGACACTAGAGTGTTGGAGGAACATTATTTTTATATACATATACTCATTGATGTCCTTTGTCATTTCCAACATGTCTCTTTTTACACAAAATAGTGCAAAACATGATTATAATACCAAAAACAAAAACAATCTGTATAAGGACTATAAAAGCTTAACACTGGTACAAAAAGGAGTCAAATACATGGATATTCATATACTCAATAACTTACCAGAGCATATCAAAGGTCTTGTAAGTGATAAAGATCAATTTCAGAGTGAATGAAAGAACTTCCTGTTGGCCTACTCCTTCTACTTCATCGATGAATATCTTCACAAGGATTATAGCTCATAACTCTGTCTGCATTAGAATTGTACAATATCCATTTGACTCTTTCCACATCCCAGAGACTCCTCTCCAAGGGATCCATGGAAAATGATAAATGTAATGTAATGTATGTGTATATACAACTAACACGTACTTTGCTACTTTAGCTGGGAGGTATAAACATCTAGTGGTATTTTAGTCTTTGGCTAGCCCTTTTGTACAGGAACTGTCAGTATATCTTTATAATACTGTACATACTTGTATGGGATGCATTTAATGACTGTCTTGAAGACTGCTATTTTCTTATGTTTAATTGGACCACTTCTGTAGTACACTGAATACTGAGGAAGGGTCATGTAACCTTTCTGAAGACTATTGTTTTCTTTTATTTGATTCAAACATTTTGTTGAACATCAGACATTGAGGAAGAGTCAAATGATTTGTTATTGGCAAATTGTTATTGGCAAAGTGTGCTCTGATGAAATTAAAGGTCATCACCATATGTGAATCATTTGAGTTATATCTCAATTTAAAATAGCTAGCAGGACTAAACCCTGGTTTTGACTGACATTCCATTTCTCTTCCTCAAGGTTATATGAAGAGCTTCCCTGTGTTGCAGAAATTTGGTCGCCACCTGTTAAAATCTAAAACCTGTTCCACAATTACTATGGGGTCTGTAATCACAGTTCTCTACTAAACTACTCCTCTCAGGAAGGAACCTTGCAGAAATGAAAGAAAATTTTGTTGGCTTCCTGAGACATCACCAACTGTGAGAAAGGTGTCCCTTTAGCATTGTATGATGACTCCACCACTGAAGAAACACTAACCACAATAAAACACTTATGCCAAGAAAATATGAAAAATATCCTATTAGAAATAAGTGATTCAATTGCTACTTTCAATACTGTGCATCAGCAATTTCATTTGAATGCTAGTAGCTCATTAGTGTTATTTACTTTTAATCTATTACACAATTTTGTTACTGTCAGTGACTGTCTTATCATCTCACATTGAATGCTTCTCAGTTATTTTCATTAACTATTTACAGTGGAATAGATATGATGTGACTCTAACTTCTCCTGGAGTAAGGGACAGTGAAAGGGGTGAGGGTTGGGGATATAAACCCTGAACCAGCTCTGAGGCATTCCATTCATCAGTGCACCAGATGATGGCAACACCGTGATTTACCCATTGGACACTGACATCTGGCTTTTCACGCATGAACTATTTCGTAGAATATATATGGTTATTGAAAAAACATGTGTGCCTTCAGCTGATTTTATTTCAGCCAAGCATTAGGATCTGGGGTTAATAGTTGTTAAGGGATATCTGGTAAATGGTTAAGCCAAAATTAGTTTCTTCTATTTTATAGTTCTGCACAGTTCCTTGAGAATCACATCATGAGTCACAATTCCGTGTGGCATTAGAAAGAGATGCTCAGTAAATACAGTGTGTGATTCAAAAGTTTCAAGACTTAACTAAGAACTAAAAATTTATTGGACATTTAAGTACAGAGGACTAAAATACTTCAGAATCAACACAGTGCTCCCAGCGCATCTTCCACTGTTCATAGCCCTTCTGGAAGGCCTTGGGCTTCATGCTGTCAAAGGCTCTCATCGAAGCCTGCTGGATGGTGTCGATCGAGTCGAATCACTTCCCTTTTAGGCCTGTCTTGATTCAGGGGAAGAGAAAAAAGTCACTTGGAGTCAAGCCAGGGCTGTAGGGTGGCTGTGGCAGTGTTGTCACATTTTGACCAAAATTTTGGCAGCGGCACATGACGTGTGGGCGGGCGCATTGTCGCGGGGGAGAATCCAATCGCCCTTGATCACCAGGCAGACGCGGCGAACTTGATCCCTCAAGTGGCGGAGCACTTCAGCGTAAAAGTCACCTGTGACATTCTGTCCATGATCAACAAACTCCTTGTGAATCACTCCTTTAAAAAAAAAAAAAAAAAAAAAAAAAAAAAAAAAAAAAAAAAAAAAAAAAAAAATCAGCATGCACTCCACACATGACTTGCTCATGTGAGCTTTCTTGGGCTTCAATCAGGAAGCAGTGTGTCATTATGAGCTTTGACACTTTGACTCAGGATCATACTTGTAGACCCAGGTCTCATCATCAGTAACCACTTTCTCCAGAAGGTTCGGATCAACATTCAACAGTTGGAGCATTTCCTGGTGCTGTTTCTTCTGATCCACTGACAAAACATTTGGCACCAGTTTGGCACACATTTTTCACATCATCAAATTCTCCATCACAATCCTCCACACCATACTCTGACTGAGTCCCAGTTCATTGGCAATTAATCTAGTACCAAAATGATGGTCATTGTTTAAAAGTTCCCACACTCTCTCCACATTTTGATCCGTTTGGCTTGATGATGGCTTCCCAGAGCGGTCGTCATCTTCAACATTCCGATGGTCATCTTTGAAATGTTTGTCACACATGAAAACCATTACACAGGACATTGCTTCTTCCTTAAAGGCCTCCTGAATCATACCGAGAGTCTCCGTGGCAGTTTTGTTCAGTCGCACGCAAAACTTAATCGCATAATACTGCTCCAAGTGCCACTCCACATTCGCATCTCCCACTTTTTGACCAAGGTCGGTGACACACACTCACGCTGCAAGTGATGTGCACTTTCCAGGGTTCTGGATGCAACTGCTGCAGCATCAGTTTGTTCCCTGAAACCCCCCACTAGTTATCCCACCCGGCGGAACTGGCCCATGCACACTCCCCTACTCAGAAATGAATCGGTCTTGAAACTTCTGAATCACACCTTGCATATGAATTAATTTTATAAATATACTGACATCCAGCAGCTAATCTGCTTGGAGTGACACAGAAAGATTATGATAGAAATTCCTTACAAAAGAACAAATATTTATATCAGACACATAGTATTAGGAGAAAGAGTGGTGAAGATACAAGATGAGAAATCTGTAGGGCACCCATAAACCTCTCATTTTTAGAAATGAACTCTTAAAAAAATCTCAGAGTTACATTGGTAAAAGATAAATGGGAATTCTGTAATTGATTCTTCAATAATTTTTTTTATTTTTTTATGTGTAGATAGTGAAAATTGTGTTAAACTAATTTCCAAAGTCTCACATAATGAACAGAAAAAATCTGTATCATTTCCAGAAAGCTTATTGACTATGTTGAAAATGAGTTTTTTCCTCCACAAGAGAAGACAGAAACAGAAATACACATAACTTAAGTAACTGGACTAGCACTGCCATTGGGACAGCAATAAACAAAGTCCATGGATGAATCTGGCCATTGGATTGTTGAATAGTAGAAATCCCAAGAAGGTCCAGTCCCAAGCAGAGTCAAAGTCCAGATGAGGGTAATCCCAGTGGTGTGATATTGAGGTAACATCAATAGCATAGTCCAGGATGAGACTGGTGGAGTGTGGTGCTGTGTGCACTTATAAAGCCCTAGTGACAAACGAATATTCCTGCTGTCAGTGAGTCTGTAGTGGCATGGCACAAAGTGATCGGAGTGGCATCAGCGTTTAGCTATTCTGTGAGGGTAGGCCATTTGGTGTTGCTAAGATACCCTGGAGACAGCTACGTGCACAGGCCATGCCTGCAGTATCCAGCTTGGCAGTGCAATGCATGAGCTGGAAACTGCTGGCTGTAGACTGCAAGCCATGTGACCTGTGGCTGCATGGTGGCAGGTGCCATCATGGTGTTCCCATTGATGATACCACATATTTATTTTAGGTTTTACCATTTTTGGTTATTCTCTTTAGCTGTTTAAAAGGTATCTCTCAAAATTAGTGAGACTGGTTCTAATAAATATTTTTAATTCAAGACAGAGTATTTAAAGACACTCAATATTCTTTAATCATCATTGATGGTTATTAAATCATGGCCAGTGGTTATGTCACATGTTACATTCACCTGAAGGTATTGAAATAGGATTGATTTCAAAGTCTTTCTCATGCAAATCTGCGCATTTTAAATAACTGTAAAATTGTGTGCCTTCATGCTGAATTTGAGATGGAGAAACAAAAAGAAGTCAGTGATACCTCCATATTTCAGAGAGTATGGGCTGGCTTTGCCATTGTGAACCAGAGGCTCTTCCTACTAGTGTTGTATAGTTGGGCACTTCGTCGAGGTGAAAAGGTTGCCGTTCATCCAGTGGACACACATCCCCCTTCTAAGCACTTGCAAGTGATATTGTCCTTGTAATTAAAATCCATAAATATAGAATTATACACCTTTATATATAGTTACATACATTGATCACAAAAATGACAGCAGTTATTGTTGTTGTATTGCATTTGGATGACTTGTTTAAGCCTTTCTTACCTTGAGGCAGTAAGTTAAGCAACTGAGAGATCATAATCACAATATATCATAGCTTGTTGCTTATTCTTTTTTTTTTTCTTTTTGCCATGGTGACTGTCCAACAAGAGGAAACTGTATCGTTCCACAAAATTCCTAGGGTTCAGTCAATGCAGTTCACGCAGCTGCTGGACAAGGTGACATTGGCGTCTGAGGACCAACAGCTTCTGTAGCAAGCTCAGCTTCAACGCATCACCCAAACTGACGACAATGGCAGCAGATACCAGTTGGCTCCAGCGCCCTGCATGTTTGATGCTGCTGCAGATGAGCAAATTGCAGCTATTTCAACACTTCGCCACTTACAACATTTTTGGTGTGTTCAGTGATCATACTTTCTTTCTTGGGCTGGTGTAGATATCTTACACATTTGCACCAAGCTTTTTCCCCTTATTTAGCATGAATCAGTTCATTTCCTGGAAGTCATTGTGGCCCTTGTCAAATTGGCTACCACTGCCCGACCTAAGTTGTTCCGAATGGAGTGCCAAGCTACCCAGTCCTATAGCCAGTGGCTATCATATGTCATTGTGGTAAGTTGTACAGGGCACCATTTTGAAGGATGCTATAGTTCAAAATGTTATTGATTCCAGACTTTGGGTGGAAGCCTTCAAATTATCAGACCCTATGCTTGAGGATGTCATCGAAGTGTGGGAATTGTTTGACACCACAGAGCTAGAAATGTTGCCACCTGTAGTGGCTGCTGTTGATATATGTCAGTTTTCTCCACAAGTAGCTATAGTCCTACCAGCCACCATAAAGAGACTGCAGCATGCCTGCAGCAGCTGCATAATGGCAGCAAATTGCAATCCTGCCCTCAGTGCCAAATCTCTCATAATAGGGACACATGCCATTTCTGCTGAACTAAATGTATGTTTTGCAAAAAGATTGGTCACATTCAAGACATTTGCTGAAAGAAATTATGGGACCGATGTGTTAACATGGCCACCCATTATTCTGATGCAGTGGATGTCTACCAGGTCAAAGTTGATGATGCCATGTTTCTGGACCATTTGGTTTCTGATGAGTCTTTAACAGTTCAAACCTGCTACAGCATTTCTACTAGTTGTGAATCATTCCAGGCTGTGGATTGTACTAGCATCCTTCTGTTCTTGTACATGAACCAAAGAAAGCTTTCATGCACCTTCATGTTGAGAACTGGGAAGTCCAATTCCAGCTGGGTACTGGGGCTTCCGCTACAATAACCAATAGTTCCATGTTCAAAAAGCTCGGTTTCCCACTACTTGAAGTTCTTCCTCAGGTTCTTACATGTACAATGGGGATCACACATTGCAGTCCTCAGCACATGTCTTCTTTAGATGGAGTACAGATCTACCATCAAAGCAATTCCAGTGATGGCACTTCACTCTTACGACAGTTCTGACATTTTTGGCTCCAATGGCTTTGACCCCTTTGGCCTCCAGATCTCAGGTGATATGGCAATGATCAATTCCCATGTCCCTCATGGCAGCATAACAAAGCTCTGTGACAAATGCCATCAGCTTTTGAGGACTCTCAGGGCAAAGTGAAAGAATTTTCCTCCCACATTACCTTGAAAGATACCACACAGGTGGTCCTCAAGCAAATTTGGAGAAGGATACAGCAGAGTTGGGATGGATGCACAGCCTGAGGGTTTTCATGCCCATCTCTGCCAGCCACTGGTCATCGCCCCTTGTCATTGTCAGAAAACTCAATCCTCAATTCTGCAGATTTTAAGTCCACTGTCAATGCTGTCTGTTGTGTGATTCATATCCACTGCCTTCAATATCAGAATCAGTTTCTGCTCAAGCCAGCTTCCAATGGTTTTTAGAGCAACTGATGTCAAAGGTCTCCTCCTGCTCCAACCAACAGGATGACACTGTCATCTCTAGCAGTACTCCAGGTGCGCACCTCCACAAACTGGAATGCCTCTTCCAACCTCTCATCAAAGTGGGACTACAGTACAATCAGGAGAAATGCATTTCTATTTGTGCTCAAATAGAATACCTTGATCATGCCATTGACTCCCATGGAGTTTGCTCTACTGCCAAACACTTGCAGGCTATTTGGTAGTTCCCTTCCCCAAAGAATCTCACCAAGTTCCAAGCTGCCCTTGGGAAAATCTTGTATTATCTTCAGTTTTGTACCTAATGTTGCTCAGATCACTGCACCCTTACATGCTCTCAGACAGAAAAATGATCCCTTCATCTGGTCATTTCAGCAGGAAATCGCTTTTTGCCCAATTGCTTTCACATTGAAATTGCTTAACAAAGCTTGAGTGATTACAGTCAACTAGAGAAGCAGACAACAGCAATTGTCTATGACATTTCCAAGTTTCAACAGTATCTTTACAGAGAGAAAGTCACCCTGATAAAGGATCACAATCCTCTCATCAGTTTATTCCACCCAGCCAAACCTCTACCCACTCAGACAACACAAAAACTCCAATACTGATCACTTACCCTGGCCAATGAAAACTGCGAATTTCTATATTGCCCCATGACACACCACACTAGTGCAGGTCCTCTACCATATCTTTCTGTCATATTAAATGGGGAATTCGACTATTCCAAGGAAGCTTGCTTTGATATTAACCAGATCGATGAAACACAGTGGCTACTTTTCTGACTGACTACGATCAAATTGCCATGGCCACAGGGTAAGATGATGCCCTCCTGCTTCTTCACCAGTTTATTTGGTCAGGCTGGCCCATGGATAGGATGCTGCTGCCCAGTGAGACTCTCCAGCATTGGTTTTCCCAGCAGTATGCCTTTTCAGTCCAGAATTTAGTTGTGTGTTAGCACCCGACCCTGTTCACTTGGTGTGTATGATTCCTGCATAACTGCAGCAGCAGGTGTTAGAATTACTTCATAAAGGATATTGAGACATTGCCCATATGGAGCAGTTGGCCAAGCAGCACTCCTTGTGCCTTGGGATGGATAAGAACATTGACACATGATCACACATTGCAAGGAATGTACAGAGAATCTGCCTGATCCAAATGAATAGTTGTTTGACTGGCCTTAAGTGGACACCCCCTAGCAGTGATGTCACATCAGTTTTGCAGGGCCACTTGGGGGTTTATAATGGCTTATTGCAGTGGACACTTTTTCCAAATTTCCTTTTGTGGTCTCTATGAATTCCACAATGTCATCCAGCATGATTCTGCCAAGAAGGATTATCAACCACTATTGTATCAGATATGGCCCACACCTAGCTTCAGCAGAATTCACATCTTTCTGTAACGCCAACGCATCACCCACATTAGACCAGCTCCCTTCTCACCCCACTCTAAGTGGAATGATTCATGCATACCTTCAAGGCACAGATGTTAAAATTAAGGCAGTTCCACTCCAAAGAAAATGATCTGCTGCTGTTCTTGTTGATACAAGAGTTGATCCAGAAGTAAGGTTTCCTTCATTTTTACAAAGAGACAACATTGTTTATTCTCACAGAAATTTATATTGTTGGAAAGAAGAAACTTAGCTCTATTTTTCTACATAATCACTATCTTTTTCTGTGCATTTTTATAGATGGTGCTCCAGTTTCTGTATCCCCATATTAGAGAACTCCACTGCCAATCTGCTGAGGAAGTATTTCACCTCTTCTTTGACTTCATCATTACCCCAGAAGCATTTGCCACCCAAATGTTCCTTTAACTTGGGAACAAGTGATAATCACTACACATGAGGTCCAGACTGTAAGGTGTGTGGAGCATGACAATCCAACCAAAGTTTGTCAAAAGTTCCTGGCTTTGGCAGCATACATAAGGTTGGGCATTATCATGAAGCAAAGTTACACCTGCTGTCAGTTGTCCTCTCTGGCAGTTCTGGGTAGCTCACCAGAATTTTTGTAATGTTTCAAAATAACTGCCTGATATTATTACTGTCCCAGGTTCCATTAACTTGAGCAGCAGTATGCCCTTATGATCCCAAAACACAGTGGCCATGACTTTGCCAGCAGAAGGAATTTGTTTGAACTTCTCTGCAATTGGCAATGCCATTGTTTTGATTTTTCTTTTGTTTCAGGGGTGAAATGAAACATCCATGCTTTGTCTCCCTTAGGAATGGAGTCCAACAATCCTTCCTTATATTCTTGACACTTCTGAAGAAAGGGCTATCATAGGAAGGCATTTCTCCTTGTGTTCTGCTGTAAGCAATGTGCTACTCATCAGACACAACACTTGTCATACACCAATTTTTCTGTCAAAGCTCTTTCAATTGTGCTGTAAGAACTCCCAGTAATCTGAGCAACAAGTTCTCCAACAGTGTTCCTTCTGTTTTGAAGCACTTCACATTGGACTATCTCAATAACCGCAAATGAAACAGAAGGTCTTCCACTCCATTCTTCATCACTGACCTCCTTCTGACCAGTACTAAACTCCCTGCACCATTTTGAACAGACATCCACTTATTGCCATACACTTGTATCAACTGACTATGAATATCCATGAGTGGAGACCCTTTCACATGTGGAAACCGAATTACAGAATGAATCTCACACTTGGCAGTATCAACAACAGTCACCTCCATTGTGAATTGCTGTTGAGCCAATACTGTGCAGTGCAGCAAAGTGCGGCCAGGCAGAATCGAGTGTGGGAGAACAGCTGCACACAGTGGTATTGATGGATTTCACCTTGCACCTTCCCATGTGGCTGGAGATCATTGGGAACCTTACTTCTGAATCAACCCTCATACACTGTATAATAAATAGGGAAATAAATTGCCTGCTAAACTTCTGCATGACAGGTCTCACAAGACTACACTGCATCTCTCCCATCCTCCATGTTGCAATCCTCCATCTCCCACAAAATTCCCAGCCAATGTTAAGGTGTATTTCAGAGTCTTTAATGATGGTCATTCATGGGTACCTGGGATTATGGTAAAACCTATGGGCAGAGCAACCTAAGTTATCTGGGACAGGTCAGACCACTATTGTCACAGACACGAGAATTAGCTGAGTTCTCACACTGTTCCTGGTCCTGCTCTAGATCTTTCTGTTCCAGAGCATGTTCGTGCAGATGGTTTCTTCCCCAGCAGTTATCCATGGCTGGTTCCGCACTGCCATCAGGGTTCCTGCATCATGACTGCCATTGTAGTGATCACAGCCATTGCAGCCTGGGTCACTGGGTCACCTCTTGCCTGGACCTCCCCACTGCTCCCATCATCCAGGGCGGAGGGGGGAGAGTGTTATCATCAATGCGCAACATCACCCACCTGGATAGTGTAGGCATGGCCCCTGCACAGAGCTGCCTCCATGGTATCTTAGCAACACTGGCTGCTGTGCCCTTATGTATAGCTACACACTGATACCACTCCAATTATGCTGTACCACACCACTGCAGACTCACCAATGGTGGGCATACACGTATTCCATCAGAACTTTATATGCATGCAAGGCACCACACTCCTCCAGTCTCATCCTGGACTACACTATTGCTGTTACCTCAATGCCACACCACTCAGATCAGCCTCATATTGTTCTTGTTCTTGTTCTTTTGCTGCTTGGAATTTGGCTTTCTACTATTCAGCAGTCTGACCACTGGATTCATCCATGGACTTCTCTAATTGGCAGAATTAGCCCATTTATTGAAGTTATATATATTTATGTTTCTGTCTTTTCTTATGGAGGAATAAACTGTGTTGCTTACTTACATCTTCCGTTATTTGTTGTACCTCCATTCACAGAAATGACAATGTACTCATTAAGACCATATTGGTTGTCCTTTTCTGTATGTTTGTGATTAATGTTCTGCATAATAAATAGCACTCTAAATGAACTGTAATTCCTAGCTAAAAAAATTATTTCGGCAATAATAAAGTCAGCACTACATAAATTGAAGAATTCCAATTTATTATAAAATGGATACACTTTCATTTCAGTCCTATTAAGACCATTGAGTGTTAACAGAAACAAGTTCACCAAAACTTGTTGTAAGCAATAGAAAATTTGATACAAGCTTCTTGCTCATATCTGATAAGATGAGAAAAGTTTCAAATGTGAACAATACAGTTTTGTTATTTTGTAAATGTCTAGTGTTTCTTTCAGTATTTAAGTAAGCAATAGTGAGTACATCCAAATTAATTTTAATTCTGGAATGAGATTTTCACTCTGCAGTGGAATGTGTGCTGATATGGAAATGTCGTGTGGCTAGGGCCTCCCGTCGGGTAGACCGTTCGCCTGGTGCAGGTCTTTCGATTTGACGCCACTTCGGCGACCTGCGCGTCGTTGGGGATGAAATGATGATGATTAGGACAACACAACACCCAGTCCCTGAGCGGAGAAAATCTCCGACCCAGCCGGGAATCGAACCCGGGCCCTTAAGATTGACAGTCTGTCACGCTGACCACTCAGCTACCGGGGCGGACTGTGCTGATATGAAACTTCCTGGGAGACTGAAAGTGTGTGCCAGACTTAGTTTTAATCAGCCAGGAAATTTCAAATTTTACTACTGTTTTCCTCACAGAGCACTCTGTAAAATAGAGAACTATAAATTCCTACCTGCTTCAAAAGAAAAACCATAATGGGTTGGAGGTGTACCACCTTCCCCATGTTGGTACAGTTTAAGGTTACAGCCATTTAATGGTATTGGTTCTCCACTTTCTTGATATACATAACCAATTTCCAATCTGAAATACCACAAACATTTGTTTCTAAAAACAAATTTGACTTTATGAATGCTATATAATATTGTAACCTATATTTACTTATGACTATGAAGCTCTCATTGTCTCCAGCACATGTATTGTTCATGCAAAATAACATTGCCTCTGTGAAGAAATGCATTCTTATGCTGAGAGCTGGGCAAATCCACCCCTTCGCTGTCTCAGTTGATTATCAGCTGCTGATCTGTGCACTTCAAGCATTCTCTCAGCTATCTCTTTACTACATATGATGGCACTGCAGTCTTTGTGCACTATAGGTGGAGGAAAAGTTCTGCACAATGAGGTACATGTCATTAAATTTATGTTGGAAGAGGCAAGCAAGGAAGCAAAATTCTCATTAAAAAGTTTCCTTGAGAGTGCTTCAGGAACCACTAGCTATTTATTCCAGACAATAAAGAAAGAGAGGGAAGACACAGCAACATCTCATGTCTTCACTACTTTAGGAAAGATGTGGAAAAATGAGCAGAAAAGTTTATGTAGAGGTAATATTGATGAACAGGTTCTCATGGGACCAACACATAATTTCCATGTGACATATGTTATCTGGTTTACATTGTCAGTATAGTAGTAAGAAATGTTGTCTGCCACACAAAAATTTTTAAACCTTTTTCTTTTGTTTTACAAGATTTACTGTTGCTAGCACATAGTTCAACTGGTTTTGATTTGGTTGAGACTTTTTTTATGAAACTATCTCTTTTTAGTACTTTAGTGAGAAGTTATTAATTTTGAACATTTATGTGATTCTTCAGTTTCTCCCGGCGTATTTGTTGCTCGAACAGTCCACGGGTATACTGCCGGTTCATAGTGTCCAACGGGCACAATATTTCCGCGATCAGATATGTCACCATCGTCAGGTGCACTGATTAACTGAGATCCTGAGGGTGGGCGGCCGATTTAAATGCCCTCCCCCTGCAGGCCGCTCTCTCCGCCGTCCGCCCCAGCGAGCTGGCGGTCGCGAAGGTGCGGATGTCGGAATCTGTCGTAGTGTCGATGTGCTTGCTACGTCCCTGGTTGCCAGTTCGTACTTCTTGCTGAGAGTCTTCTTAATTTTATTCAATGCCGGGTCCCAAGCCTTGCTGAGATTGTAGCTACAATCTCGGTTGATAATATCTTCCCTGGTGCATATTTCGATAGCCTCCCTTATATCGCTGTCCCAATATTTAGAGGTCTGAGCTAGGATCTTGGTACGCTCATAATCCATTTTGTATTTTCTGTTTAATGGGGAATACTAAAAACAAATGGAGTGAGTCGCAATGGGCAGCCCACTCTCGCCAATGGTCGCAAATTTGTACATGGAGTACTTCGAGGAGGAAGCCTTGGCGTCATCCAACTGGAAACCTACTTGTTTCTTCCATTATATCTACGACACGTTTGTCATCTGGCCCAATGGTAGGGACAAGCTCCTGGATTTCCTTACACACCTGAACTCCATACATCCAAATATCAAATTTACTATGGAGACCGAAGTGGAAGGAAGATTACCATTCCTGGACATCATGGTCAAGAGAAGAGCTGATGGTACCCTGAGCCATGGTGTGTACAGGAAGAAAATGCACAGTGACATGTACCTGCATGCAGACAGCTGCCACCACACTTCTCAGAGGAATGGAGTACTAAAAACACTAGTACACAGGGCGTGCAGCATCTCAGACGCAGAGAATCTGCCCTAGGAATTGGAACACCTCAAAACCGTGTTCCGAAAAAACGGGTACTCGGAATGGCAGATTAGATGTGCGCTCTGTCCTACCACCACAGCACAACCTCTGGAGACGGCAGTCACGGCAGAAGAGGTAGCCACTGCCTTTATTCCGTACAATTGCGCACTATTGGGAAAAAATTGGCCGTATATTAAAGAAACACCGAGTTAAAACCATCTTTTCCCCACCCAATAAAACACAGGCATTACTGGGAAGTGTGAAAGATGATCCCATTTGAGGAAGGCTGGCATATACCAAATTCCCTGTGAGTGTGGGAAGACTTATATCGGACAGACAGTGCGCACCATCGAAGATTGCTGCCAAGAACATCAAAGGCACACTCGACTGAAATATCGAAATAAGTCAGCAGTAGTAGAGCACTGTTTGTCCGAGAAACATGAGATGGATTATGAGCGTACCAAGATCCTAGCTCAGACCTCTAAATATTGGGACAGCGTTATAAGGGAGGCTATCGAAATTCGCACCAGGGAAGATCTTATCAACCAAGATTGTGGCTACAATCTCAGCAAGCCCTGGGACCCGGCATTGAATAAAATTAAGAAGACTCTCAGCAAGAAGTACAAACTGGCAACCAGGGTGGACGTAGCAATCACATCGATGCTATGCCAGATTCCGACGCCCGCGTCTTTGCGACCGCCGGCGTGCGGGCGCGGACGGTGGAGAGAGCGGCCCGCGGGGGGAGGGGATTTAAATCAGCTGCCCACCCTCAGGAGCTCAGTTTGTCAGCACACCTGACGATGGCGACATGTCTGAATGCCGAAATATTGTGCCCGTTGGACACTATGAACCGGCAGTATACCCGTGGACTGTTCTTGAACATTTATATTTGTCAAATTATCAGCCACACTGACATAACATGCTAATACAATCATCTGCACACTCACTAGCCATAGTGTACAAGGTTTGTGAGATATTTGGATGGGCACAGGCGTCTAGAGTCAATGTGCTCCTACCCTAATGTACGGAGGTCGTTCGAGATTGAGGCCCCACCACTACCATTGTCACTTACCCTACTGTGCCATTTGCACAGGTTCAGACTAAGATATTTTGTGCACTCTCTAACTGTGTGTAGACTTTACACAACTGTACTGCAAGTGAGACAGAAATTAATGTAAATTACTTAACTTCTTATCTCTTCTTTGACAACATAAGTTTTAGGTTTCATATGCAGTTTGGTATTTCATTACAGTTGTTCCATTTCTCATACATTATTTTACTCAGTTTCATTGAAGGTGACTCTGTTGTCTTTTCTTTTCTTTGCTTTTCTTTTCCCTTCTTTTTCTGTTTCATTATAGAAAATCTAAATTTTTCCTCAAATTGGTCTATGTACGAGATATGTTCTGTGGTTATCCAGTGGATTTTACTTTATTTGGAGTGATATTTTATGTATTATTGTTTTGAACTTCCAATCTTATCTGTCAGTACTTTTATACAAACCACTTTACATTATTTCATTTTGAGATAATAGTTCATTGACTTTAATCAGGAAGGTATTTGATTAAAAACGCTGTTTCCATTCACAGATACAGTTTCTGACTGCCTGGACCATAATTTGTGAAGATTTGAAAACTGATTTTTCTGTTGTTGAACTGTTGTATGTTGATGCACTAGATGAAAAACACTCAGAAATGTAACCGAGCGAGGTGGCGCAGTGGTTAGCACACTGGACTCGCATTCGGGAGGACGACGGTTCAATCCCGTCTCTAGCCATCCTGATTTAGGTTTTCCGTGATTTCCCTAAATCGTTTCAGGCAAATGCCGGGATGGTTCCTTTGAAAGGGCACGGCCGATTTCCTTCCCAATCCTTCCCTAACCCGAGCTTGCGCTCCGTCTCTAATGACCTCGTTGTCGACGGGACGTTAAACACTAACCACCACCACCACTCAGAAATGTACCAGAATTACCTGAAACATATGAAATATTGTCCCTCAGATCTTGCTTTCTTCCAGAAAAGACTGGTATGCAAACTATCCACCCACTTGAATGTGAGTGGCATTTAAGTGATAGAACCTGATGCCATGTATAGATGAAACAGTGGGATACCACGTACATTTCCCTTGAATACAAGTTTAAGGAGCTGTTTGTAATTGAGAGTGATGTTGAGTCAATGTGATACACTTCTCCTACTGGAAAATCTTGACCCCATGTGAAGCTAACCCTGAATTTTTTGTGGATACTCAGTGATGATAACTTTTTGCTATCCTATTTGAAATGTGATCAACTGACTATATTTATTTTTTGATAATTTTATTCTTGTGTTTTAGGACAAAAAACTATGGTGGCACACATCATTGTGACACCTTTGAGAGGTACTAAAGCTGGTGGTAAATGGTCTTCCCACTTCTGTTTTGTGTGCTGTTATGACTTGCCATTACACATAAAAATATAATGAACAGTGTTTTCTGTTTTTATTTCATGTTTTCTTTTATTTATTTAAGAAATATTCGTTACCAAAATTATAGTTTACTTACCACAACATGAAAACAATCCTTAAAACTTTATCACGCAATACAGGTATGAACCGATACAAGTCACACTAATGTATATTGCAGAAGCGGAGCAACATGTTCTGACAACAGTAGTGACCCCATGACAAACAGCAACTGACTGTTGCAGCAGTTTTCATGCATCTGGTGCAGTTTTCCACCACCAGATGTCAGGCATAGACAGAGATGGTAAAACGTATTACCAAAAGCATTGGGATACCCCTAAGTTGGTGGTAGGTATGCTTCCCAATCTCCACAAATGACAGATTAATTTTGTGGTAAGTATACTTTCCAAGACTCTTTCAGAAACTATGTTGGTGGTAACCATACTTCCCAATAACTATTAAAACAACATTGTTTGGTGGGATATATACTTCCCAAAGTTGAAAGCAATATTTCACAACAAACAGAAATTATAGCTGGTGCAACAGACTACCACTAGACACCAGAAGCATACAGAAATGGTAACACATATTCCTTTAAACACTGTAAAGAAATGCGTTTAGTGGGAAGTATACCCCCACAGCCCATGAAAGGGTTAAAGCAGATCCAGGAAGAGTGTGGTCAGTTAATCAAACATACAGTGAATAATAGCACTCTGGAAGCAAATACTGGCAAAATATCAGAAGGAGAGCCACAAAGTGTATTCACAGAGCATTCATTCTGCCTGTTTAAATGATCATCCCAGCAGCAAACTAAGAGCAAAGGGTATGACCAGTGATGACCCATATTGAAACAAATCATGCCGTTAACTTGGATTCCCAGGTCTTACTCAGTACCTTTCAATGATTGGTAAATAAGGCTATAACAACTTTACGTGCTCATGCTGTTAAAATGTAGTTCAGTGGCTGTGGAATTGTTCCTCAATATAATCATGGAACTCTGGTTTTGAGGCAAATGGAAGGCTCATTTGATTCTGTAACAAACTGGTTTGCGACTGCTTAGACTTTCAGCACAGGCCTGAAAGGTGTGATGATGATGAGGTCCCATACTCCAAGGGTGTAGGGAATGATGCGGGAGACCCGCACCGCTGACTAGGCAAGATCATAGCAGAGATGGTTTGCCATTGTGAAAGGTGTAGGGGTCCCTTAAATGACTCAGGAATGCATTACACATCAACTGGATACTAGCAATAGTACAAAAAGGATAGATTGCAACTCGCTCTAAAGATGACACATTGAGTTGCAGACAGGTACAACAAAAAGACTGTTACACACACACACACACACACACACACACACACACACACCTGACTCCATCAACGTTCTGACCTCACCGACACCCCGCACCCCTACCTTCTACCTCCTTCCTAAAATTCACAAACCCAATCATCCCGGCCGCCCCATTGTAGCTGGTTACCAAGCCCCCACAGAACGTATCTCTGCCTATGTAGATCAACACCTTCAACCCATTAAATGCAGTCTCCCATCCTTAATCAAAGACACCAACCACTTCCTCGAACACCTGGAATCCTTACCCAGGGGTTACCCCCAGAAACCATCCTTGTAACCATTGATGCCACTTTCTTTTACACAAGTATTCCGCACGTCCAGGGCCTCGCTGCGATGGAGCACTTCCTTTCACGCCGATCACCTGCCACCCTATCTAAAACCTCTTTCCTCATTACCTTAGCCAGCTTCATCTTGACCCACAACTTCTGCACTTTCGAAGGCCAGACATACCAACAATTAAAGGGAACAGCCATGGGTACCAGGATGGCCCCCTCGTACGGCAACCTATTTATGGGCCGCTTAGAGGAAGCCTTCTTGGTTACCCAGGCCTGCCAACCCAAAGTTTGGTACAGATTTATTGATGACATCTTCATGATCTGGACTCACAGTGAAGAAGAACTCCAGAATTTCCTCTCCAACCTCAACTCCTTTGGTTCCATCAGATTCACCTGGTCCTACTCCAAATCCCATGCCACTTTCCTTGACATTGACCTCCATCTGTCCAATGGCCAGCTTCACACGTCCATCCACATCAAACCCACCCACAAACAACAGTACCTCCATTATGACAGCTGCCACCCATTCCACATCAAACAGTCCCTTCCCTACAGCCTAGGTCTTCGTCGCAAACAAATCTGCTCCAGTCTGGAATCCCTGAACCATTACACCAACAACCTGAAAACAGCTTTCGCATCCCGTAACTACCCTCCCGACCTGGTACAGAAGCAAATAACCAGAGCCACTTCCTCATCCCCTCAAACCCAGAACCTCCCGCAGAAGAACCACAAAAGTGCCCCACTTGTGACAGGATACTTTCTGGGACTGGATCAGACTCTGAATGTGGCTCTCCAGCAGGGATACAACTTCCTCAAATCCTGCCCTGAAATGAGATCCATCCTTCATGAAATCCTCCCCACTCCACCAAGAGTGTCTTTCCACCACCCACCTAACCTTCGTAACCTCTTAGTTCATCCCTATGAAATCCCCAAACCACCTTCCCTACCCTCTGGCTCCTACCCTTGTAACCGCCCCCAGTGTAAAACCTGTCCCATGCACCCTCCCACCACCACCTACTCCAGTCCTATAACCCAGAAGGTGTACACGATCAAAGGCAGAGCCATGTGTGAAAGCACCCACGTGATTTACCAACTGACCTGCCTACACTGTGAAGCTTTCTATGTGGGAATGACCAGCAACAAACTGTCCATTCGCATGAATGGGCACAGGCAGACAGTGTTTGTTGGTAATGAGGATCACCCTGTGGCTAAACATACCTTGGTGCACGGCCAGCACATCTTGGCACAGTTTTACACTGTCCGGGTTATCTGGATACTTCCCACTAACACCAATCTGTCAGAACTCCGGAGATGCGAACTTGCCCTTCAGTATATCCTCTCTTCTCATTACCCGCCAGGCCTCAACCTCCGCTAATTTCAAGTTGCCGCCACTCATACCTCACCTGTCATTCAACAACCTGTCATTTGCCTTTGTACTTCCGCCTCGGCTGACATCTCTGCCCAAACTCTTTGCCTTTACAAATGTCTGCTTATGTCTGTGCATGTGTGTGCGCGAGTGTATACCTGTACTTTTTTCCCCCTAAGGTAAGTCTTTCCGCTCCCGGGATTTGGAATGACTCCTTACCCTCTCCCTTAAAACCCACATCCTTTCATCTTTCCCTCTCCTTCCCTCTTTCCTGATGAAGCAACCGTTGGTTGCGAAAGCTTGAATTTTGTGTGTCTATCAACCTGCCAGTGCTTTCGTTTGGTAAGTCACATGTACATGAGGTGTGCTTGGTTGTATGAATGCGTGGATGTGTTTCCTTTTTTGAAGAAAGCTTTGGTCAAAAGACTAATATGTAACAGTCTTTTTCATTGTGCCTATCTGCAACTCAATGTGTCATCTTTACAGGGAGTAGCAGTCTATCCTTTTCCTAATATTGTTGATATTCGAATGTGAAGTTTTCTCTGTTTGATTTCAACTGGATACTAGTTTAGTTGAATGGGTATAGTGTGCTTATGAGGATTTATTAGATAATGTGAAACTATGCAGATGATTCATATATCTACAATGAAGTGGGCATATCGTCTGCAAAATCTATACATTTAAAATGCTGCAGAGATTGGTAACTTCTTTCAAATGGTCAGAAAGGCACTTTACAAAATGCAGAAAAGTGATGTCCTACATTTACTACATTAAATGAAGTATCTAAAGACATTCTTCATCCCCTTAAATATTGTTCCCATAGGTTGGACTATGAACAACATATATAGAGGTATTTAAGCAGTCATACATTCCTCGCTCTATGCACAACTAGAACAGGAAAGATGCTTAACATGTGATATCATGCTAAATACCCTCTGCCATACACTTCAAGTGGTTTACAAAATATATACTTAAATTTAGATGAATCTTTGTGTAGTTCAGATAAACATTTCAGCAGAGAACTCAAAACTCTCACAATAGATCTCAATAAGTGTTTATAATATGTGACAATATTGATTTATTTATGATTGGCTGCAGAAACAAGCATAAAAAGGTAAAAGAGTTTGAAGCACTGTTGAAAAGCTATAGTTCCACCATCATGCAGTGGTAACTGATACTATAACACTCAACAACACATTCAGAAAATTAAAATTTCAGAATTGCTATGTAAGGAAGACCTGTGAAGCTGTTCCGTGAAAATGTTCTACAAAAAGTACTTAGAACACATAGCTTGGAATGCTACTTATGATAGAAAGACATTAAACTTGTTAGCAACACACTATACTTCTTTGGGGAAGGTAACATCTGCTGCTAGGCATGTATACTGCAACTCAATGCCAGTTCAGTGCCACGTACATTGTTGACCTGGCTTGTTCTGTTCCTCTGCAGTGACTGTTTTTGCTAGTGCTGTTTTGTTCTTGTATCATTTTTTATGGTTGCAAGTTTAAGTGAGCAACGAGCAGCTGTGAAATTTTGTTTTCTACTTGGTAAAAATCCTACTGAAACTGTTGTAATGTTGAAAATGATTTACCAAGATGATGCTATGGGAAAAACATCAAGTTTATGAGCAGTTTTTTCAATTTAAAAATGGCAACATGCTGATTAATGACTGAGGTTGTTCTAGACATTCATCAACTACACTTTTTGACAAAAATATTGAAAAAAATTCCAGAGCTTGTGCTCACAGACCATTAACAGACAACTGATAAACTGTCAGAGATTAGTGGATTATCTTGAAGCTCAGTTCTGCAAATTTTAATTGAAGATTTAGGAATGAAAAGGGTTGCTGCCAAGTTTGTTCCTCGAGTTCTGAGTGAAAATCAAAAAGCACATCGAGTTGAAACATGTCATGCTTTGAAACAACAGCTCGAAAGTGATCTAGATCGTCTGTCAAAGGTCATTACTGGTGATGAGTGATAGTGCTATGGTTATTACCCAGAAACAAAGCAACAGTCAGGCCAATGGAAGACATCATCATCACCCCATCCAAAAAAAAATCATCAAGTCAAATCAAACATCAAAGTGATGCAGATTTGCTTTTTTATGCCAAGGGGATAGTTCATTCAGAAACTGTTCCCCCCATTCAGACCATTAGTCAAACCTTTTATTTGGAAGTTTTAAGAAGATTGCACAACAGTGTTTGTCAAAAAAGACCTGATTTGTTGCAGACTGGAGACTGGTTCTTCCACAATGACAACATAGATGCACACACAGAAATCACTGTTAGACAATTTTTGGCTAAAAATGGCATGGTTCTGCTGCCCCACACACCTCACTCACCTGACCTGGCTCTGTGTGATATTTTCCTATTTCCACTTATGAAAAGGGGCATGGAAGGACACCAATTTGACAACATTGAAGAAATAAAGAAAAAAATTAGGGAGGAGCAGTCAGCCATTTCCAAAGATGACTACAAAAAATGTTCTGAACAGTGTAATCACCTGTGGGACAAATGTGTTAGTTGTAATGGAGAGTATTTTGAAGGGTATAAGATTATTTCATAAACAATTTGAAAATATATAGCTTTTAAAAAATAATTATTTTTTTGTACCACCTCATGCTATTGCAACACAGTAACAATGATTGAAAAAAAGACAGTCAACATGCTCAGTAAAATAGATAACTGATCTAGACCATTCATTCATCTGAAGGAATGTTGTCTCTTCAAACCCACAGCTATGGCTACTTTAAGTAACTTCATAGTTAATAACTTGTATGCAGTCTGCATGGGGTGGCATTATAATGTGAATTACAGTAATTTACAGATTACACTACTATTTTCATTCCATCCAGGATTTCCCATTATCATATTAAAGTAACTGTTGTTCCTTTCCATACACATATTACAGATTGCCAACATCTTGGCATTACCATCAAGGTAAGGAACAATATTTCCTCTTTTAACTAAATTCTCACAGCCACTGCTGTATATCAGTCCCATAACACTATCAGTATCATCATTCCTTGAAACTTCAGTTGTAATCTACTATATTTAAACAAAATATATAATGAAAGGCATTGGCACTATTCATGAGTCTGTATGCAACTAATGTTTGTAGAAGAAATAACTATACAGAAGATAAATTACTTATATCTAATAAATCACTGTACCGTGAGAAAGCTAGTGGTGCACATATGATACCAGCTGATATTTTCATTCCATTTTCAAGAGTAATGTAGTGCAGCACATAACGATGAAAATTCTTCCACTCACGTTTTTCCCCATAACTGTGATCTCTTACACCATCCATCTTTACTGTGTACTGTTTTCCATTCACTGTCACTTTACCATGTAACTTCCCAAATTGTTCATAGTGAGTCTGGTGGGAACTGTAAAATTTGAAAGTTGATCTGATACTCATAAAACACTATTCATCTTCATTTTAGCAGATTTCTTATCTGTGCACTATAACATATGATGAAACAAAACTTCTTTTGTAGTACAAAATTTAAATACCTCAGTGTATCTTGAAATTACCTTCGCACATTTTGGAAATATTCTCTACTCCACGTCTCTAAAGCCATAGCACGTGAGATACACAAAGGATCCATGTCAGTATCATAATCAAAATACCGGTATTCAGAATTCCAAACTGCGTTGATTTCAACATCAAATAATTTGTTTTCATCAGTACTTGACCTGAAAGAGAGCCAAAAGTGAAAACAAATTTTATGGTAATCAAGTATAATCATGTTTCTGCAGCTGAAGTATAAAACAGTTTTCAGTGCTGCAAATGCTTGCTGTGGAACCAAGAATTATATGAGGAAGTCATTTTTTTCTAATTTGTAGTAGTAAACATAGAGTTTCATATAACATAAAACTCTCTATAATTGTGCTTAATAAAGTAAAAAAAGTACTAAATTAAAGTAGCTTACTTAGGATCTTAATTGTATAGCCAGAGAACATCCATATGCTTTGTAAATCATCAAAGCTTATCCCACAACTTCCCTATCAGTATTTAGGTAGTCTGATGTCACTCAAAAATGTAAAACGTGTATTAAATTTGTTTCACTGCAAGCTAAGATATAAAACAGACCAAATCACCTCAGAAAATGAAAGTAGTTGTTAAAAAAGGTCATTACACATATGTGAGTTTTCTCAGTATATTGGAAAACTATGAATTAAACAGCAGTGTTCTCTGTGGAGGAAGGATTGAGTTGTTCATTCTTCCTGAATGTCCAGTAGGATATATGTCTACATTAGCCATTTTCTTTTAGTAACTGTAAGTTCATCAATGTTATCTCTAGCCATTCTTCTGACACTCATATGAAAGCCTTCTTCAGAACTGAGGTAATGGATATCATGATGCTGACTTATCTGCCATTGCATCCACTGACTCATTTCTCTGGGTTCCCCTTTGGCACATTACCTAACAGAGCAGAACATCTTTCCTACTCACGCATAAGCAGAGAAACAAGTTCTGAATATTCTGTATTTTTTCTCCTGATTACCTGCAATTAGTAGTTTGACAAACACTGAGGTAAAGGGAAAATGTGCTGAACTTTGTGTAATAATACAGTATTCTCCAAGAGGAAGCAGAAAGTAATTTTGGAATCTGCAGATTTCAAATAGGGCTGTCACATTAGACTGGGATATACACTGAGGTACCAAAGCAACTGGTATAGGCATGTGCATTCATATACAGTCATATGTAAACAGGCAGAATATGACAATGTGGCAGGGAATGCCTATATAAAACAACACGTGTCTGCCACAGTTGTTAGATCAGTTACTGCTGCTACAATGGCAGGTTATCAAGATTTAAGTGAGTTTGAACATTTTGTTATAGTCGGCACATGAGCGATGGGACACAGTATTTCCGAGGTAGCGATGAAGTGGGTATTTTCCTGAATGAACATTTCATGAGTGTACCTTGAATATCAGGAATCCGCTAAAACATCAAATCTCTGACATTGCTGTGGCCAGAAAAAGATCCTGCAAGAACAGAACCAATGATGACTGAAGAGAATTGTTCAAAGTGACAAAAGTGCAACCCTTCCACAAATTGACGCAGATTTCAACACTGGGCCATCAACAAGTGTCAGTGTGCAAAACATTCAATGAAACATCATCGACATGGGCTTTCAGAGCCGAAGACCCACTCATGTACCCTTGATGACTGAACAACACAAAGCTTTATGCCTCACCTGGGTCCATAAACACTGACATTGGACTGTTGATGGCTAGAAACACGTTGCCTGGTCAAATGAGTTTCATTTCAAATTGTATCCAGTGGATGGATGTGTATAGCTACAGAGACAACCTTATGAATCCATGGACCCTACATGTCAGCAGGGAACTGCTTAAGCTGGTGGAGGCTCTGTAATGGTGTTGGTGTGTGCAGTTGGAGTGATGCGGGACCCCCGATATGTCTAGATATGACTCTGACAGGTAACATGAACGTAAGCATCCTGTCTGATCACCTGCAGCCATTCATGCCCCTTGTGCATTCCAATAGAGTTGGGCAATTCTAGCAGGACAATCTGACACCCCACACATCCAGAATTGCTACAGAGTGGCTCCAAGGACATTCTTCTGGCCACCAAACTCACCAAACATGAACATTATTGAGCATATCTGGGATTCCTGTTCAGAAGACATCTCCTACACTCATATTCTTACGGATTTATGGACAGCCCTGCAGGATTTGTGGCATCAATTCCCTCCAACACTACTTCAGACATTAGTCAAGTCCATGCCACTTCATATTGCGGCACTTCTGCATGTTTGTGGGGGCCTACACAATGTTACGCAGGTGTACCAGTTTCTTTGGCTCTTCAGTGTATTTCATCACAGGGTCCTGCAGGTTTCTGTCCTGGATCCTTTATTGTTGTTGATTTATGCTGATTATAAGTCTGCAGCCGGGGATGAACATGAGTAAAAATTTACAATGTTTGCAAATGACACAAATATTGTAACAGAAAATCTTTTAGCTGCAGTCACCAACATTTTGTGAAAAGTCTCTATACATTTACTATTAACTTCCTGTCTGTCGACCTACGGAAGGAAATTTTATGAAAATTCTACCAAGTCACAAAAGCCCAGAGGAATACATAGTGATATTCAGAATCTAGCAATTACAGAGGGTTGACAGCATCATGTTGCTGGGTCTTCACTTAGACTGCAGATTAAGCTGGGAAAATCACATATTTCCAAAGTGAATATATTGAACAGTAGTCTGCTTTTGCATTAAGAGTGCTCTCTTATATTGGAACCAAATAGTGACAAAGGCAGTTTATTCTGGTTATGGTCATTCCATCGCATCATGTGGAATTTTCTTCTGGGAGAGCTCTTATTTTGCTCAAAATATCTTCATTGTTCAGAAGACAGTGATTACACTCATTTTAAGAATAATTGCAGGAATCTGTTGTTAAATACTGATTATTCAGCTGACAATATTTTCCACTGCTTCTCAATACATTTTCTTCTTTCACATGCTTTGTTATAAAGAGCCCCATTCTGAAAGCAACTCAGCAGACCACACGAATGACATTAGGAATAATAACTGGAAATGACCAATCGGAATATCTGTCCATAGTGCAGAGATGTGCTAAGAATGCTGGTGCAAACATTTTCAACTTTCTTCACTCTGAGCTTAAAAACTTAAGGAATAGAGAATCCTTTTTCAAAACTAAAATACAGCTGTTTCTCTTGAATCACTCATTCTACTCTTTGGGTAATTGGTAAATAATAGCTTTCGAAAGAAAAGATATAACTAAATAGTTTCATGATCATCAAATGTGAATACAAGTATTATGTGTAGATTGTGTTATTTTCATTCACTCACTGTATAGTATGAATACGTATATTTATTGTATGTGTATGGGTCAACTGATTGTCCTGTGCCTGCACCTGTCAAGCAGTTCTGAACATGTCACTACTGAAGTGCAAAGATAATAATCATGTATTATCTTACTTCTAATGTTGTAGTTGCTGTAACCACCAATTTTGTGTGTGCACTGCTTCATAGTTTGTGCATGATGTTTGTGCTTGATTTGGCCACTAGAGGTCACCTGACCTGCTAATACAGCAGCAGTTGTGTGCACAGCCTGCTGGCTGCACCCTCTGTTGGAACTTATGTCTATATAGGCCAGAGTGCAAGGCTCCACCAGCCATTTGTGTAGTGCAAATTGTATTGTACCTTGTCTTCCATGTGAGTGTACTCTTTGAGCAATAAATTTCAGCGTTCTTGCAGTAGAAAAGTAGTAGCTGTTTGTAAATTTGTTGAACAGTAAATTGTAATTAAAGGTACACGTAAATATATGTAATCATAATTTTGGCGCGCAGTCCGGAACCGCGGGACTGCTACGGTCGCAGGTTCGAATCCTGCCTCGAGCATGGATGTGTGTGATGTCCTTAGGTTAGTTAGGTTTAAGTAGTTCTAAGTTCTATGGGACTGATGACCACAGAAGTTAAGTCTCATAGTGCTCAGAGCCATTTGAACCATAATTTTGGCATGTGCCACAGCCAGGTGAGTTCATCACCATATATATCCTATCCATGGAAGACATATAAATTAATAAAAAAAATCATAGTTTTGTTCCAGAGCTACCACTAGAAAATAGTAGCTGATCAGAAATGAGTTGTCAGAAGTTTATTTGGTAAGTGAACCTAGTTGTATGTGGCCAGTGATGCGTTTTGTCAAACTTAGTCACCCAAACAAATTAGGCAAAAGGAAGAACATAGAAGGTTCCAGAGAACTCTTCCTTTTCCTCTTGTCTTGGTGTTTTTAGGTGTTTCACAATTCAGACACTTCTTTTGGTTTAATGTCCTTGGTATCCCTTCTGGCTATTCTCATTTTTACTGTCTTCACTTTAAACTTCTTTTGTTGCATTTCAATCTGCTCTTGCACTTTAATTTTTCTGCCCACTTGCTTCTCTAACTCTCCACCTCCCCAATCACTTCATTAACCTTTTCCATCTGTCACTACAATTTTTTCTTTTGCCTTTGGAGTATCACATAACATTATACACCAGCAATAAATGACACACTGAGTTGCAGACAGGCACAAAAAGACTTTTACACATTTGGGTTTTGGCCAAAGCCTCCTTCAGGAAAGAAAAGACAGATGCATACACACAAACAGGCACATCTTATGCATACATGACGTCTCTCTCTGGTTGCAGTAGCCGGAGAGAGCAGTCACATATGCATGTTCTTGTTTGAATGTGTGTGTGTTTTCTTTTCATTTCTGAAGAGGGCTTTGGTGAACCCTAAGCATGTAATGGTCTTTTTGTAGTGCTTGTCTGCAACTCAGCATGTCATCTTTATGGCGAGTAGCGATCTATCATTTCTAATATTGTTGATATTCCAATCTGGAGTTTCCCTTGTTGAATTATACATTACCAGCTACTCAATGGTATATAGAAAAATTTGGAAATCTTATTAGTTAGGCCCTATACTTCTAGAAAAGAATAAATCAATTCTAAAGTCAGTCACCCTTCAGTTTTAAATATCTTATGTACTCTGATTCTGTGTGAGTGTCAGTTTATCTTTCACTAAATTTCCACTACAAAAAGATGAGACTATCTGAGATAATTATTTTTGAATGATAAAAACTCCACTTAATCCCTAAAGTTATACATGGCATGACTCTTTCCTGTCTGACACATTACCTTGAGCAGCTAGAAATTTTTAATTTTAAATTACAGGTAAAATATTTTCCACAGGACAACTCACTTCATTTTTCCTTTGTACTGCAATTCCCATGTTCTCATTGGCTGAAATGGTGCAATGACTAGTCCCTCTGCTCCATATTTGTCTTTCCTCTCCAGTTCATTTCTGAACATCATGGTGTCTGGCAGTTTTGGAGACTTTAGGAGCCCTACATTAGGAACCTGTTCAAAACAATTATCATAAGATCGAAACTTGATAGCTCTAGGAAATCATTCGGTGTTTATCAGCATTGTCCCTATCACATAAAACAGTGATGATGTCAGTTATTTCCATATTTGGTGTTGCATGAATGGTCAAGTAGTCAATCTTCATACTTTTATAAGGACTGGTGCAAATATTCATATCCTGACAGCATAGAAGCATTTCAACATTTGTTTGTAGTGGTTCTGTAAAAGAGAGAGAGAGAGAGAGAGAGAGAGAGAGAGAGAGGTAACACAATGAACCATATGAAAACCCCTTTGGTAGAACCATGTCTCATGATCTCATGATGTACCTATGTAGTGGTAATGGACTGTTGGACTGTTATATAGCCAATAACACATTAAGTCAAGCAGAAAGTATTTTAAATGGACCATCTTTACATCAGTCTGGTTATTCTAGATAGCAAAAAATAGAAAGTACTAAGAAATTTTAAAATGGCAATGGCAAACAAATGTAGGATAAAAATCTGTAAGTAATAAAGAAAAATTTTTCACAAAAAAGAAATTGCAGCTGTAATGTATGTATAACTAAAGCTTTGGATGGTTTGTCTGAAGAAGAGCTTCCACACTGCTATTCTCATTTCAATATGGTTCACTACCCCATAGCAAAGGGATAGACATATTAGTACCATTTGGCAGAACCTTAATCCTTCTCTGATGAAAGCAGATCTGTAGCTGTTGTTATTGGTACTCAGGATCCCTAAGGCTGTTTGTGTGATTTTTTTATATGTTCTTTTGGGGACAGATTAGCATACATTGACAGCCACAGGCGACTCTGTACACGATATGGACAGTCAATAGATATTTGATATGAGTGGGCAAGTGTTGCCTTCTTGAAAGAAGGCTCCATTTTACAGTGTTAGGAAAGGTAAACATGATGCTAGATGATGATAAAAAATATATTGTGGAGTCACAAAATGTGACCTGAGGGCATACCTAATGGCTCTCCACTTGAGAGAGTAATGCTGGAAAAATTAGGATTCAATGTCCTGTCAGTGACAAGGTCATTAGAGCTGGAGGGCAAGCTCAAATTGGGGAAGAATGAGGAAAGAAATTGATCATACACTTTTCAAAGACTCTACCTCAACATTTTCCTGAAGTGATTTACTTAAACTATGAAAACCCTAAATAAGATATTCACATGGGAATTTCAACCATGGTCAACCAACAAGCAAGTCTTATCTTTCAAGTATTAAGTAATACTGGAAAATCACTCCACAACATTTTGAAGATACGTTTTCCTCTCTCTGCAGCTTGTGGTTTAGTGATTAGTGTTACCACCTCTGGTACACAGGGTTCTGGGTTCAATTTCTGGCCAGGGCAGAGATTTTTTTCTGCCTGAGGGCTGGGTGATTGTGTTGACCTCATCACATCATCATCATTCAGGAAGAGTGGTGTGACTGGACTGTGAAAAGATTGGGAATTTGTATGGGCACTGATAACTGTGCTGTTGAGCACCCCATGAACTGAATATCATCTTTATCATTATCATCATGTTTTCTTCCATCATCTTGATTATCATTTGTAGCTGATAAGCAATTGTTTTACACTTGCATGAAAAACAGTATATAGTAAAATCAGTCTCATATAACAAGCTTTTGTTAGGGTGTCTTCCTGTAGACATTGTAGTGTTACTAGCAGCTACAAATGCTCTGCTGTTTAAAATAACCATAAAAAGGACTCAATTGTCTCTAAGGAAACAGGCAGAAAATGTATCTCATAGTCTGCACTTGGAGACGTGATCTGCAAGAAAGGGTTTCAAGCAAATGGGTACTCATTTACAAAGGCATTATTTGCAGAGTTAGTGTAAGATATAATATCTGTGGTGTAGAATGCCATAAATATCGATATTTGTTCAGTGTATAAGTGCGCTATCTTTCAGGAGGGGGCTTTGGGAGGATGTGGGCCGCCAACGGCAGTTAGCCTCCGGACTTGTATCTGTGTAGAAGCGAAGTGCTAATAAATCTGTATCTGAGAGAATTCTAGTTGCTTACCTACAACTATATGCTATTCCCTCACAGGTGACCCCGTTTTTTGTGTAATATGTGTCCGAATTACCGCCCGAAGGTTATTTACGTGCCTACCGCGTCGAATTTCTTCGCGATCGTGAGGACCATTGTTCAGCTTCAGACAATGGCCTTTCAGCACTCACCACCACCCAGATGTCAGCAACATCTCTCCAGCACTCCTGCCGTCATAGTGGACATGCCGCAAGACTCTTCAGAATCCTTCAGCCCGAACATGCAGTGGAATTCATCGAGTGCCACCAGTTTCTTCCAACCGCCAACGGTCGTGGTCTCTGGCTTTGTTAGCTTAGACCTTTCCACGTGTTCTCCACAGAGTGTTGTTCAGAACATTCCTACTCCTGTGTCGCACACACAATTCAATACAGTTCATGGCGTTGTGCGAAGTTTTGCTACTTTGGAAAATCCAGTAGTAAATTCAAACTCGAGTCAGTTACCGCCATGTGTGTATCCTTCCGTGCCGGCTAGTCAACAGGTGCTCAGTGCTCGCCAAACAGCAAATATCACACCGAGTGTGCATCCTAGTGGACATGTGCGAGATCCTTGTGTTGCTTCTAATCAAGTCAACAATTCTGTGCTGGACAGTAATTACCCGGACATCTACAACCAGCCCCACCGCTCATGGTCGAGTGAATACAGTGTGCATAACGGACATTCACCGGCGTACTTAAGTACTTGTGGCTTCTCTCCGAGCTACCATGTCAATAAGAATGCACATTTTGACTACAATCCTCACAATGTTCGAGCGTCCATCGCTTCTCGAGATGCCACGCCCCCAGACCTATAGGGAAATATGCAGGTTCATCAGAACAGTTAATTATTACCGTAAACATTTGCCAGCCACTTCTGCAGTGCAGGCTCCTCTCACAGATCCTCTTGCTGGCCCACAAACTTCTGGCACCCACCAGGTCCCATGGACACCAGGCTTTGACAAGGCATTTAACGAACTCAAACAGCTGTTGGCCTCTGCTGCTACTATTGCTCACCCATGTGTGGATGCCACAATGTTTATCACAACTGACGCTAGGGACAATGCTGTCGGCGCAGTACTGAGTCAGACATACAATGATGTTATGATGCCCCTACAGTTTTTCTCAGAAAAGCTAAACAACGCGCAGAAGAAATACTCAGCATTTGACAGAGAATTACTTGCAGTTTACGAGGCCATAAGACACTTCAGAACTGATGTTGAGGCACGAGATTTCTATGTGCTCACTGATCACAAGCCGCAGGTTCCTGCCATAATAAATCCTGTGGCTGATCCGTCCCCACGACGCTTTCGTCACATCGATTACATCTTGCAATTTACAAATGACATTTGCTACATCCGAGGAGCGGACAACGTGGTTGCTGATTTTCTCTCATGCATTGGTGCTGTCACAACCTTAATTGACTTAATGGACCTACCTTGGTTGCAATCGGCAGACCCCGATACCATGCAGTTAATTTCGGACCACAGCTCCTCTCTCCAACCGGTATGCTCTACTTTCCCTGGCATATCTGACTTAGTGTGGTGTGCTGAATTGACTGGTATGTTGCGGCCATTCATTGCTATGCTCCTTCAACGCCAGATCTTTGACAAATTACACACATCAGCACACCTCGGTGTCAAAGCTTCCACTCATCTGGTAGCTGGAGAGACATGCGCCGCGACTGTCAGTTTTGGGCAGGGCATGCGTGTTGTGTCAACAGAACAAAATTTACAGGCACACTTCCCCACCCCTTGGCTGTTTTGCCCAACTGCCAGCCTGGTTTCAGCATGTTCATGTGGACCTCGTAGACCCTTTGCCCCCCTCCGAGGGTTTCCATTACTTGTTTACAGCTATTGACAGGATGACTCGGTGGGCTGAGGCTGTGCCTATTCTGAACATTACCTCTGAGACAGGAAGTCGAGCATTCTTAGCTTCGTGGATCTCTAGATTTGGCTCACCTGTTTACCTCACCACTGACCAGGGACGACAATTTGAGTCTTCAGTTTTCTCCGACTTATGTGTGGTATTGTCAAAATTCATACTTCTGCATATCACCCCCAAAGCAATGGGCTTGTCGAGTGATGGCATCACACCTTAAAGTCTGCCTTGCATTGCTATGACTAACTGTAGACAGAAGCAATGCCCTTCATGCTTCTTGGACTTCGTGCGACTTTCAAGGAAGACTTCAAGGGTTCTGTAGCCGAGTTTGTGTATGGCAAACCTCTGGTTTTGCCTGGAGAATTAGTCACTCCCACCCCACTTCCATGGCCCTCTGAACTCCCTTCACTTCTCAAGCGAGTGTGCTTGCACTGCAGCAAAATTCAGCCGCCACCTCCGGCTACTCATACACCTCCGAGCGTGTATGTACCGCGCACGCTAGAGTCTTGTGAGTACGTGTTTATCAGAGATGACTCAATCAAAGCCCCACTTCAGTCGCCCTACACAGGTCCCTACAAGGTCATCAAACGCTCCAAAAATAACATGGATCTCCTCATAAAAGACTCTGTAACCACAGTTTCACTCAACCCAGTGAAACCAACTTTCATTGAGCCTCAGGGGAACCTCCCTGATTTTACCCCTATTTCTCCCACTCCTGCTTCGAGCACCCATCCATCTTCTCATACCATACATTCGGGTATTGATTCTCCACAGCGTGCTTCTCTGCCGAGCACTGCTTCTTCTCCGCGTTCATCTAATTCGAGTGGCCAATCTTTTCAAGGTTTCACTCCTCACAGTCCTCGCAGTCGAACTGCCAACCACTCAGATTCTACCATTGTGTTACCATCTTCGAGTGACAGCTCTTCATCATGCCGTTCAATCCACGCTCCTCATGGCCTTCTGTCACGCTCCCTCATCCGTCAGCTGATCGCCTGAGGTTGTTGCCTGCGCAGTCCAGTGCACTTGCCACTCCCCTCTTCGCAGATGCTTCCCCCTGCCATGGCTTTCCCACACCTCCCTGCCTCCCTACCATTGCTCGTACAAGTGCCACCCAAGAATTCACAACACAAGTACACCCTGATGACATACATAAATTATCTGTTGTCGTAAATGGTGATACGGTGTGTGTGGTACTCACGTGTGACAATGTTGAGGGAGGAAGTGCAGAAACTCGTGTGGTGCGCCGCTTTAAATTGAGCACAAGTACTACGTGTGGCAATTTACATGCCTTTGTTAGGCCTTCTGGCAAGGTGATTCTCCGCCTGCCTGCTGATGAAGTGCTACACCTCCACTCCAGGACGGAACGTCGTCTTCAGCCGCCGGCATCGCTTGCTGACTTCGCCGTCGAAGTACCGGGTTTGGTCTCCTACCAGTCAACCACTTCCGCCTGACATGGAAGAACTGTACATTACCTTCCTAGCTTCTCACCCCCCCCCCCCCTTTCACAGGGACGTACTCCATACTGTGCAGAGGGGGGGAGGGAAAGGGGGGGGGCTAGGGGCTATAGAGCGCCATAAATATCGATATTTGTTCAGTGTATAAGTGTGCTATCTTTGATGAGGGGGGTTTGGGAGGATGTTGGCCACTAACAGCAGTTAGCCTCCAGACTTGTATCTGTGTATAAGCGAAGTGCTAACAAATCTGTATCTGAAAGAATTCTAGTTGTTTACCCACAACTATATACTATTCCCTCATATCTACTGATTGTGACACATACCTTTTCCACATAATACGTACTATAATGGAGGAATCCAAGATTAAAGAAGCCAGGAGGTGCAGGCTGATCACAATTTCAATGCTCCCCCCACGTGCCCCCCCCCCCCTCCATGCCCCCCCACACCCACACAGTTTGTATGGGCAAGATTATGGTACCAATAAACTTTGAATTTTATGATCTTTCCTAATTTCTGAGTTTCTGGGAAGAACTGTGGAAACTACAATTGCTTCCCACCATTTAATCCAAGAAGTCCATCTTTTATTAATAGTTTCAAGAAAACATATTTCTCCTAAGGACTTATTATGCATTTTATAATGATTGACACTTTCACTCTGAAACTTCTGTTCTGGCAACATCATATGATAAAGATTAATGTGTTGTAACTCATGGGGATTGTGGAAATGTCTACTTTTACTTGACATATGAAAATTTTACTTTAGTTGAAAATGGGATAACATATACTGTAATACTTGAGAGAAAGAGTGTTTTTTTAATTCACATTTTGGCAAGTGTCAACTTTGAAGAGTCATGGAAGCCAGATAATAATTACATAAATTTCCTTTGCACAAAGATACAACCATTCACTACTTACAGGCAGATCTTAATTGCTTTCTGATTACTTATTTTGTTGTAATAATGGTGGATGCAGATTGCCATAAATTGCCTTATGGTGATATGTGCAAACAAGACAAAAGTGTAAATGCAAGCACTGTTGTCTTTCACAGCTGGTGTGTTTTTATACAAATAAATGTACATAAAGTGCCAATATCACATGTTTAATTTATTTGATTTTGCATCTTTGTGCACTACTTTGTTGTCGATGCTATGTTTCCAGACCTCTGAATAGTAATAATGACGAGGGCCTCCTGTCGAGTAGACCATTCGCCTGGTGCAAGTCTTTCGATCTGATGCCACTTTGGCGACTTGCGCGTCGATGGGGGTGAAATGATGATGATTAGGACAAGACAACACCCAGTCCCTGAGCGGAGAAAATCTCCGGCCCAGCCGGTAATCGATCCCGGGCCCTTAGGATTCACAGTCCGTCACGCTGACCACTCAGCTACCGGGAGCGGACTTCTGAATAGTAATTTCACTTCATTACTCATTCTCGCACTGTTTACATCAGGGGTTCTTGTCGGATATGAAACCATAGTACTGTTATTTGTTGTTGTATACCCATAAGAGACAGTACTAATAATATAATTAGTTGGCTTGTACTTATGTGAAACCATGCATCATTTACAGAGTTATGAAATGGTGATCAGTGCACATACTTACTTTGAGATCAAAAACGAACAGGGCTCAAACAGTTCCCTACTACTGGCAGTAAACACAGTTTTTGAATGTCTCAGCATTAGTGAAACTTCAGTGAAACCAATCTTGAGATATACAAAGAAACTTCATGTCTTGTATCACCAAAAAAATAGTTCTGTTAAGTGACAAAGTTTACATTAGATGAGTTTACACAGTGAGCCATAAGACAAAAAATCCACTTCTATTGGAAAAAACAGTTTCTAACAGTAGCAGCTGTATTAGAAAAGATGAAAAGAAGTGGAAGATTTTATTGTTATGAGCAAACCAACCCTTTGGCACACTATTCTAAGATTGAGCTTCTGAGACAAAAAGTTCGACAAAAAATGTTTCTTGGTGGAAAGTAATTGAGTAGCAGGAAAAATATATGAGTTTTTGTGGAAAATAATACACTTTCAAAACAGTGGATGGTCTATTTATTAAACTGCTGAGAACTGGTGTCATGCAGATTATTCCAGAAAGTTTGGATGGCAGGACCAAAAATTGCCTTACACATAAAAAATTTATATGATCATGACAGAGGACATTTTCAAGAGTGGAATGGCTGGCAAGGAGGAATTCAAGTGCAGGTGAGGTAAGATGGCTGCTGTATCAGGTGTGCCGTATCTTCAGCTCTTAATAAAGTGCTGATTTCAAATTGAATGAGACAGATGTTGTAGAAATGAAAGTACGTCTGGGGCTGTTCTGTTATGAACAGAAACATATTTCAGCTGTTATTGAGATATCTACACTTTTCAGACAATTCACTGCAATCTAATGGTTGACTCTACAGAATTACACCAGTTTTAGTCTATTTAAGTAGCATCATGAGCCCTAATTACATTCCAGACAAGAATCTCTGCATTGACAAATCAATAGTTTTGTGGCACAGCTTTCTGTTTTTCACGCAGAAAATTAAGAACAAGAAACACAAGTATGGTGTGTAGCATTATGAACTCTCTGAATCTAATGGTGTGGTTCTCAAAGTAAAAATCTATTGAGGCAAGTCACAGGAGAAGGCCGGGTTTGTTCACGCATCTAGTTATATTATATACTATGGAAGCTTGAAGAAAGGCTACATGCTTCATATGAATAATTTTTATAATTCTTTATCAGTTACAAAACTGTTTTCAACTTACAAAACCTGTGTGTGGAACATTACATAACAACAGAAAGGAAAACTCAAGATCATTAGTTGTTATGAAACTGAAGAACGGTCAGATGGTGTGGAAAAGAAATGAAATTGTTATGGTTTGAAAATTAAGAACAAAAGGGAATTCCTAACCATTTCTGATATGCATCGTGCCGAAATGGTGGAAGTTTGTAATTGAAACAGCAAAGTTGTCTTGAAACCAAACAGTCAGAGACTACAAAAATGGCATGGCTGGTGTTGATCAGTCAGATCAAATGTTGTCATATTATTCAGCACTGTGAAAAATTATTAGATGGCCAAAAATGTTTGCTATACATGTAATGGAAATTCATATACACAATATCCATTGGTTTTATAATCAGACAGCAGGAATGTGTATCAAGTCTCTAGCCTTCAGAGACAAATTTATTCAGGTATTGATTGGGGATAAGATGGCAGACACTCAGAACAAAATCAGGGCAGAGGCATCTTCCATTATTTAGGGGCAACACCCATCCCCAAGAAATAAGTGTAGCTCATAAAGCCATGCAATGTATACACACAATAAAATAAATGCTGTGAATCATGGTACTTTTGTCCCACTTGCGGAGAAAAGCCACCTCTTTTCATGGAAGAATACTTCAAGATGAATAATCAATAAAAAAAACTTTATGTTTCATTACTATTAGTGATACAAAGTATATATTTTTCATCTAAAGCTAAAATACTTGTATGAACTTTGTATGCACTTTTCTGTTAGTTTATCCCAAGTGTGAAAATAAAAATTCTGTTCCACCATACCCAGACAATTTACTGTACCTGTCCCTGAAGCCCAAGACCTGTAAATCACATGCATTTGCTATAAATGTTTTTGTACCGATATCTGACTTTATACAGAAACTCCTTTCCTATGAGTTAACTCATAATGAACACCAATGGCCAGGACATTAGGCACAAGATAACTCATAGGTGGCCATAATTGTGGTAACAGAGCTGAAAGCTGTTCACCTCCATGAGCACAGAAGAGAATGTATCCTCACCATCATTATTATTATCTAACTAACAAGAGTAACAATCTATGAAAGTTTAAAAGTTGGTTTTACAATAGTTTGTCATGTAGTCATGTCTTGGAATTTACATTCCTAATGACTTACATGGGTGATATTTATATCTTCTGTGATACTGTCGGAAAAAAGTAGTAATAGCAGCTGACTTCAACATCAATGTCTTAAGTCAATGCCATGAAGCTGACAAATTCACTGATCTAATAAAAAAATCCAGCTTCAAATTAAACGTCTTAGAATACACCAGAGAAAATGCCCAGTCAGCAATCAGTATTGATAACATTCTGACAAATTATGTGTTTGAATATGTTCATAAATTTTGCTTAGATATAGGAATGTCTGATCATAAAGCACTGGTTATTGAATTGGCAAAACAAACACAGAAACCTCACCTAAAAATAAGCCTAAGTACTTTAAAAGAAATTTCAACTCAGAAAATTTAACTGTATTCCAGGACAGATTAAAAGAAACAGACTGGCAATGTAACAATAACAAGTCAACTAATGAAAACTTTCAAAAATTCCTAAACAGCTTTCTTCTTGTATTCAATGAAACCTTTCCACCTAAGTGTGCCAACACCAAAGTGACATGTAAACTAACTTGGATAACAGAAGGAATAAAAATTTCTAGTGCTAGGAAATGGCAGCTGCACAAAGAGCTGAAATATAACAAAGATCTAGCTTTTATTGAATATGTGAAGCATTATAAAAATGTTTTCAAAAATGTTGTAAAGGCAGCAAAACAAATGTTTAACAGCGAATTAATCTCAAATCATAAGAATAAATCAAAAGCAGTGTGGTCTGTTGTTAAATCAGAATTGGGCGTTAAAGTCAACAGCCATGAAATTTGTAAAATAAAGCATGAAAACACCACCACTGTAAATCCTGCTCAAATATCGGAACACTTCGATGAAGTCTTTATCAATGTGACAAAATCAAACATCAATGTTACAAATTACAATAAAAATGTATGTCCATATGGGCTTGATCGAAAAAATATATCTCCCATGAAACTTAGTAATATTACAGTGAAAGAAATAGAAGACATTATATTATCACTAAAAATAATTTTGGCGGGTTGGGATGGGATACCTGCAAAAGTAATCAAATCAGTGTACAAAATAGTAAGTCCTCCACTACCTGAATTAATCAACAAATCATAGAAGAAGGTTGTTTTCCAGAATCATTAAAAACACAGAAATAAAACCACTTTTTAAGAAAGTGTCAAGAGATGATATGGGGAACTATCGTCCTATCTCCCTCCTTCCAGTGCTGTCAAAAATTTTCGAGAAAGTAGTTGCTATCCAAATCCAAAACTTTATTGTATCACAGGGGATTATTTTGTGCAATCAGTTTGGCTTCCAGCAAGGGAAAAATACAACAGATGCCATAAATAATTTCATAGAAAAAATTAGCAAAGCTCTAGACAAAAACAGTAAAGTAGCCGGAATTTTCTGCAACCTGACAAAGGCTTTCAATTCCGTAAATCATTCCTTGCTCATCCACAAACTAGAAAAATATGGGATTAAGAGTGCAGTACTTCAATGGCTTATTTCTTACTTATCTAATAGAAAACAAAGAACAATCATCTCTTCAAATGGTGCAAACTACCACTCAGACTGGAAAACAATAACACAGGGTGTCCCACAAGGTTTGATCCTCAGTCCAATTCTCTTTCTATTGTATGTCAATGACTTACCATAAAATATAAATTCACCATCCGTTCTGTTTGCTAATGACATGTCTGCCTTGACAGAAAGCAAAGAAACAGAAACGATTCCTTATAGAGTCACTGGTACATTAGACAAGCTAGAGTCATGGATCATGTTAAATGGTCTGAAGCTTAACATATCAAAAACAAACTTAATTCAATTCAGAACCAAACAGTGAAAAGACCAGGAAATTAGTATAATCATAAAAGTGAAGAATTAACAGAAGTACATTCTGCCAAATTTCTAGGTCTACACCTCAATAAGAATTTAAACTGGAACACACATATTGAGTATCTGTGCAGCAAACTGGGTAGCTTTGCATATGACATGCATATATTATCAAGTGCTACTAACATGTCCACTTGCAAAGTAGCATATCTAAGTTACTTTGAATCAGTGATAAGATATGGCATTATTTTCTGGGGGAGCTCCAATAATACATCTCGAGTACTGAAGCTCCAGAAGGAAATTATCAGAAATATGTGCACTACACAGCAAGGAGAATCATGTCGTCCATTATTACAGAAACTAAAAATTTTGATTGTCCCCTCCCTATACATATGCGAGGTAATGATATTTTTACACAACAAACCAGAATCGTTAATTAAAAACCAATCTGATCATCCATATTGTACAAGGAATAAAGATAATTTTATGCTTCCTGCCCGTAGATTGAAATTATATGCTCAGACCCCACAATATATGGGCATGAAACTCTACAACAAAATTGAAGGCAAAAACATTCTAAACATGGAGCTAGGGACACTAAAAAACAAGTTACATGACATTCTTATATACAAGTGTTATTACTCATTAGAAGAATTCATGGAAGATGAACTGATAATCTGAGCAGAATCCAACTGCAAATTAGCTTTATACTGGGGGGGGGGGGAATTGTCCATTATCAAGAAAGATATTTTACCTATGCTGGAAATAGAAGAAAATATAGATACTGCCACATAGACTAAATATCACACTCACTGGTGATACCGGACTCGAGAGTCCATTACCGCAGCAACGTATTTTTGCCATCTGTCCCTGTCTTGGGCTATTTCCTTCCATTCTCCTTCAATACCTAGGCTCCTCAAATCAGCCTTCACATTGTCCTCCCATCTATGCCTCGGTCTCCCCACAGTACATTTTCCCTCTAACTGCCCTACCAGTACTCTGCGTGCTGCCCTGCCCTCATCCATTCGAGCTACGTGACCCACCCATCGCAGCCTACGTGATTTAATAATACTGATTATGTCAGGGCTTGAATAGAGTTCGTGAACCTCTTTGTTATGCAGTTTTCGCCACTCTCCACTAATGTAATCCCTTTTTGCTCCAAAAATTTTCCTCAAAATTTTGTTTTCAAATACTCAAAATGGCTTTTCATTTTGCACAGTGAGAGACCAAGTCTCACACCCATACAGCATAACTGGTAGAATAATAGTTTTGTATATTCTAATCTTTAAATTCCTAGACAATTTCCATGATGAAAGTAATCTATTCAGTGAGAAGTAGCACGCATTTCCTGCCCGTAGTCTCTTCTTCAGTTTGGATTCAATCTCATTTCTCCAAGTGATGTCCACGCCTAGATATTTAAATGTGTTCACTTTTTCAAACTGCATGTCTCCAACTCTTAACATTTCCTGATCTACTGCTGTTGGCATTCTAGTAGTAACCAGGTATTTAGTTTTGTCTTCACTTATCCTTAATCCTACACCTTCACTTGTCTTGATTAACGCATTCGCATTTGCTGTTACAGATTATTTTCTATCACTAATGATGTTTAGATCATCTGCATACCCTAACATCTTAATATTTCTATTTAACTCCACACCCTCTGAATTATCTGGTGCCATTCGTACAATATATTCTAGGACTAAATTAAAAAGTAGTGGAGACAGGGCATCTCCCTGCTTAAATCCGTTCTTTATTACAAGTTCTTCTGACTCCAATTTCCCCACGCGTTCTCTACCTTTTGTGTTTTTCAAACTCACTTCTATAAGTCTAACATACTTCTTTGGTATTCCAAGTTCCAAAAGAATTCTGTACAGTTCTGATTGCAATACTGAATCATATGCTTTTGTAAAATCTATGAAAAGATTATGAACTGGTTTATTGTATTCCCATTTCTTTTCCAAAATTTGACACAGGGTGAATACTTGGTCTATAGTTGATCTGTTCCTCCGAAAGCCAGCTTGGTAGTCCCCAACAATTTCATCTACATATGGTGTAAGGCTGCTTAGCAGAATATTCGAGAAAATTTTGGAAAATACCGGTAATAGCAATATCCCTCTATAATTACTACAATCGAATTTGTCGCCCTTCTTAAAAATTGGGATCAGAATCGACTCCTGCCACTCTTCAGGTATCATCTCTGAACTCCATACTTTAGTTATCACTTTGTGAACTACTTCCATCAATTTCTGTCCCCCATTTTTAACTAATTCTGCAGTTATGCAATCTGATCCAGGTACTTTATGGTTTTTCAATTTGTTGATTGCATCTCTTACTTCCTTTAACACTGGCTCAGGTATCTGGGGTTCTGCTGTATGTATTTTGTACGCTTGCTCATTTCCTGCTACCTGGTGTACATTTAATAGATGCTCAAAATACGCCCTCCATTACTTAATATAGCACTGGGGTCTGTCAGTAGTACCCCCGCATCCCCTCAAAGTGCATTTGTCCTAGGCTTGAACCCCTTCCTATACCCATTTATGTCTAGGTAAAGTTCCCTAATGTTTTTTTTTTTAATTTTACTGTTTGTTTCCATTTTTTTGATTTGATTGTTCAAATAATCCCTCTTCTTTGCCCGTAGCCTACGACCAACTTCCCTTCTCATGTTCAAGAACTCCTCTCGTTTTCTGTCTCCCATTCTATCCCAGTCTAATCATGCTTTTCTCCTTTCCTCTAACAATTTCTTGCATTCCTCATCAAACAACAGTTTCCTCCTGTTCTTCTTAATTGTACCTATTGTGACCTTCTCTACCTCTTTGATATTATTCCTCACAGTGATCCACTGTTTATTTACATCCTCATCTTGATCTTTGTGTGTCCTGAGAGCATCAAACCTATTTGAAATTTCTATCATGTACCTTCTTCTAAAGTTTTCATCATTTAGCTTGTCAGTGTCGAACCTAACAAGTTCTGCATTGTGACACCTTGATGTTTCTGTGTATAGCCATTGGTGAACTTTGGCAACTACAAGAAAATGATCAGAATCGCAGTCTGCTCCCCTGAAAGTCCTAACATTTTCTATACTAGTGTGTCACCTCCGATCTACAAGAACATGATCAATTTGGTTTCGGGTGTGTCCATCCGGAGAGACCCAAGTTGCTTTATGAATGTCCTTCCTTTTGAAATATGTGCTCTCAATAGTCATATCTTTTGAAACATCAAAATTAACCACCCTTCTGCCATTATCATTTGAAATGTTATGCAAACTTTCTTTCCCAATTGTAGGCCGGAATGCTTCCTGCTTCCCTATCTTTGCATTAAAATCACCTATCCCACAGTTGATCTAGTTCTTCATAAAAGCCATCTTTAACAACCTCTTCAGTGCCCTCAGTTGGTGTGTGTACATTAATTACTACTAGTCTATTCCACCTGTCGGACAACACTATAACTGATAGTCGGTCACTAATGAACCTTATATCTCTGATTGTGTGAAGCACTTTTCTCTGTACTGCTAAACCTGTTCCGAAACTGTGAGCTTCTGCACCTCCATAGAAAAATGTATAGTTACCCCTCTTTATGCTATCCTCCCCCTGCCACTGAGTTTCTTGAATAGCTGTAATGTCTACATCATATCTATCTAATTTGTCTAATAGTGTCTGGAACATTCCTTGCTTGTTCAAACTTTTAACATTCCATGTTCCAAACCTGAAAGTTTCTTTCGCTCTTCGAAGCAGGTTCCACCCAGAGATCTGAATGGGAACCTAGTTTACCTCCGGAATATTTTACTTCAAAGGGACCCATGCCCATTAATGTTGGTGATTCTTGATGAATAGATTTGATAGTAAGAGAAGAAGAAACAGGGATGGTTCAACATAGACTAAATATAGTTTTAAAAATTAATATTAGATTTTAGTTTGTAATTTTTTATGTGTCTGCTGTACCATAATCACACGATTTGTAAGTGTATGTTATGAGATTAATAAATCACAATTCACAATAGGTAGTAAGGTATTCCGAGAGGTCATTGCCCTTGAGGATGTTTTATATATATGTAACAGATGCTCCTGTCTTCAGGGGCTTGAAGTATGGCTGGGATGATAAAACTGGTACAATAATAGATTACATACAAACTGATCCAAATGTAAGGACTGCAGTTAATGATGTCAAAGTCATTCAGGCTGAAGATCTGAGTTGACACCTTAGGCCATAAGCAGTTTGTGGTAGGTACAGTTCATGTAGTATATGGATGACAGAGTCAGATAAAAAAAACCTAAAAAGGTAAACCTAAGTGGAGTAGAAGCAGCAAAAAATTTACAGTCAGACAGTTAGCTGAAGATGAAAAAAGAAATGTAAAGAAGAAATGGTTACCAAAGTAACTCATGACTGAGATACAAAAGGCTGTGAAACATGATAAACAACAGAAGAACCAAAAGTGAATTTATTTAATTGGTCAAACTTCCCAGTGTTTACATGCTGAATCAGAAGACACAAATATTAGAGAAATTTGTTACTGAATTATAATGGGGGCAATACTTTCTTAAAATGTAATGGAGATAATACTGCAGTAGACGTTGAACTACTTGATCCTGATCCTGATAGCTTGATCTAGTTGAAAGTGGAGTAATTGGTGTCTGAAATGAAAAACAACATGTCTGCAGAATCAGTTGAGTTCAATGTGGCAATGGTTGAAGCACTTTGACACCTTGGGCACCAGTGACTGTACAGTGATCTAAATATAACTTGGAAAGAAAATTTAATAGCTAATGACTGGAAGCAGGGAGTCATAATTAAAAAGAGAGATAGGAAGATGTGCAACAACTACAGAGGTGATATTTCTTGGACTAAATGTCAGTGTGTTCTACCTTTGATACAAAATAAGAAAAGTTGATTAATCTACACTAGAGGCACAACAACACAGTTTCATACCTCAAGGATCAACAACTGACCTTTATTCTGCCACAATGTGCTATGAGAAGTACTGGGTGAAAAATGAGACGTATAACTGTTTATCTGGAATAGAGAAAGTTAGTAAGATGATTATATGATGAAATCAAGAGCATTACACAAGTCCAAAATGGAAGATCAGGTTGGTTCAGAACAGAAAGTGGACTCCAACAACGGTGTTTGTCTTCTGTTACTCCTTTTCATTGTCATAATGGGCAAAGTTTGAAAGTAGTCAAAAGGAAGGACTCAACAACTACACTGTGATGATTTGGACTGAGATCTAAAGGTAAGTACAAACTAAATCAGAACTTGGCCTTGAAGAATTCACAAAAATGTGTCTTAAAACCAGCAAAACCAATATGCAGATACTGAGTAGAAACTCTCCAACAGTCCATCTAAGAACTGGAGGTAATGAGACAAGTATGGTGGACAACTTTCAGTATTTGTGTATACTGTATTTTATGGATGATAAGATTCACTTTTCTTCAAAAAATTGCCTCCAAAATTCAGGTATGACTTATACTAAAAAATTAATATGAAAATGTCCAGTTCTTGATTTAAAATTTTTGCCACTCTTAAAAATGACCATATATTTGATGCCATGGGAAACTTATCTCTATCTGTCAACATTGGATTCAACTGGCAGCAACAGTGCACTGACACAACAAACATGAGTTGTGAGGATTCAAAAGCTTGCTAACACTGTCTCCCTCCCACCCTTCCATCACAAACCCAGAACATGGTCTAGCCTATGATTTAGGCTACAGTGCCAGTGAACAAGCTGTGTTTGTGTGAATAAATGTGTTTTCTATTTCAGAAGAGGGAATTTGTCTGAAAGCTTAATATTTTGGCAGCAGTTTTCATTGTACCTGTCTGCGATTCAACATATCCTCATTGTGGTGAGTACATTTAACTCTATGGTAACATTTATGGAACATAATTCTGTCATTGTATCCACCATCTTATGTAATCATTCACCACCAGCAGTTGCCATCTGCTATCCTGTATTTTACATATTTTCTTTAAAAAATCATTTTTAGCAAATGATGTAGCAAGTCTTATTTTTTTTTAAATTAAATATTCTACTTGTCTACTGTTTAATATTATATACATGTACGTAACATATTTCCACATCTTACAATCACTTTCAAACTTCTGCTAATTTTTTTATATAGATATCAAAACTTTTGAATGCATTTATGGACTAGAAAACCAGATAGAAGGAAATTCACCAGAAGAAATTGAATTTTTCATCAGAAGTATGAACTACCAATGTTTCATGAAATGCAAAACTTAAAGTGTTCGTTTAAGGCTATAGCGAGAACCACAGTCATGGGAGCGCTTGAGTTTGAGGGGGGCCCACCATGATCCCTGTCAAACTTTTTCCTTACTTAATGAGCAATCTTGTTTCCTGCTGAAAGAGAAAAAGAATTCTTCAAATTTACAGTGTTAGTAGGCACGATTCACACTACTTCTACTGTTGGGATCACCTTCACTGTTGATTCTACTTTTTCTTAAACTGGGCAGATTTGTTGAATACCATGGCAGTTGCTCTACACATCAACTGACGACACTACAGATTTTCATTTCTCTGACAGTTGGCCACCAGCCTGAATCTGTGAGCCAGTGGCATTTGAACAAAGGGCCCTAGTATTTTCGGTAACTTGATTCAGCACCTCAGTCTGGCATGAAGTATGAATACAGTCTGTGTGTCTATTTCTGGTGCTATCAGGACATACAGTTTTCTTATGCAAGAGTGCAGAATGGATCATAAGTACATGTTTTTTGCTTGAGTATCACGTCGTTTTTGGAAACCCAGCATCTACTATGTAGGAATCAACATGGATTCCGGAAACAGCGATCGTGTGAGACCCAACTCGCTTTATTTGTTCATGAGACCCAGAAAATATTAGATACAGGCTCCCAGGTAGATGCTATTTTTCTTGACTTCCGGAAGGCGTTCGATACAGTTCTGCACTGTCGCCTGATAAACAAAGTAAGAGCCTACGGAATATCAGACCAGCTGTGTGGCTGGATTGAAGAGTTTTTAGCAAACAGAACACAGCATGTTGTTACCAATGGAGAGACGTCTACAGACGTTAAAGTAACCTCTGGTGTGCCACAGGGGAGTGTTATGGGACCATTGCTTTTCACAATACATATAAATGACCTAGTAGATAGTGTCGGAAGTTCCATGTGGCTTTTCGCGGATGATGCTGTAGTATACAGAGAAGTTGCAGCATTAGAAAATTGTAGCGAAATGCAGGAAGATCTGCAGCAGATAGGCACTTGGTGCAGGGAGTGGCAACTTACCCTTAACATAGACAAATGTAATGTATTGCGAATACATAGAAAGAAGGATCCTTTATGGTATGATTATATGATAGCAGAACAAACACTGGTAGCAGTTACTTCTGTAAAATATCTGGGAGTATGCATGCGGAACGATTTGAAGTGGAATGATCATATAAAATTAATTGTTGGTAAGGCAGGTACCAGGTTGAGATTCATTGGGAGAGTCCTTAGAAAATGTAGTCCATCAACAAAGGAGGTGGCTTACAAAACACTCGTTCGACCTATACTTGAGTATTGCTCATCAGTGTGGTATCCATACCAGATCGGGTTGACGGAGGAGATAGAGAAGATCCAAAGAAGAGTGGTGCGTTTTGTCACAGGGTTATTTGGTAACCGTGATAGCGTTACGGAGACGTTTAACAAACTCAAGTGGCAGACTCTGCAAGAGAGGCGCTCTGCATTGCGGTGTAGCTTGCTCGCCAGGTTTCGAGAGGGTGTGTTTCTGGATGAGGTATCGAATATATTGCTTCCCCCTACTTATACCTCCCAAGGAGATCACGAATGTAAAATTAGAGAGATTAGAGCATGCACGGAGGCTTTCAGACAGTCGTTCTTCCCGCGAACCATACGCGACTGGAACAGGAAAGGGAGGTAATGACAGTGGCACGTAAAGTGCCCTGCACCACACACCGTTGGGTGGCTTGCGGAGTATAAATGTAGATGTAGATGTAGATGAAACATATCTGTGGAATCCAAAAGAGCAGATGCAGCAAAAGGGTGCATTAAATAATTTTTTTAACTGAAGTAACAGTGTTTCTGGGAATGCACAGTGTGGTGTAAAAAAAAAGTAATCTTTCTACAGCTTCATCAGCTGATAATGCTGAAGAATCATAAGTTTCATGCAAACAAGAACTAGTGGTTCATGAAGTTGTTACACTAGTGGAAATAGGTTATGATAGTGTTACTGCAGAAGAAAGTAGAGCAAGCCAAAAACACCACAAAGAAAGAAAATCATCTACAGAAGGTAACTGCCTTCAAGTTGTTGATGACATTAGTGATCCAGGAATCTGGCCAGATATTATAAACAACAAGTTTAGGATGAGATCAATTAAGGAAGATCTGCAAGACAGTGAAAAATGAAAAATTTCGTGTGGATAGTGAGACAAGAAGATGGTTTACTGTTTTTTCATTGCTTCCATCGTCTTCCAAATAACAGAAAAGTTAATTGAACATAGCTTGTACATTCTCAAATAAAAGATCCCGTATTTTGCTTTTGTTGCAAGTTATTCAATTTGAGTGCTGGCTCTCTCACAAGAAATAGGTTAAGAAGCTGACAAAGCTTGCAAAAATTATCTCTAAACATGAACTGTCCCACAGCCATATTACCAAAATGTGAAAGTGGAAATAGCTTCTGAAGAGAATTAAAAAATCAAAATTAATGGATCAGCCAACTCAAGATCAAATTGATCAGGAAGAAAGGAGGTGGAGATTTGTTTTGTGAAGATTATTTTCCACAGCATGTTCCCTCCCTGAAAGAAATCTTCCATTAGGAGGCAATCATAAAATGTTTAGAAACCCAGGTAATTGAATCTTCTTAGGGGGCTAAGCCTTGAAGACTGGTTGCTTTAAGTAGGGGCATACAAAATGAAATAATTACCATAACTTCTGATGAGATTGTAGCTATCATGATGAACATCATACTCAAAAATAAATAATATTCAATAATATTGGACCGTACAGCAGATTTGAATGACAAGGAGGAATTAAGCATAGTTTTAAGAGTGGTAGATGTGTTTTCCAAACCAGCTGCAATTGAAGAATATTTTTTGGCTTCTACAAAATAAATGAAACTACTGGAAAAGGTCTCACAGAATTGTTGCTTCAGATACTACATAGCTTGGCATTCTGCTTGCAGATTGTCAGAAACAATCTTATAACAGTGGAAGCAAGGGCAAAAAGAGTGGTCCTCAAGCTTGTATCATTGAAGAAAATCCAAGTGCTCATTATAAACTCTAAGGAGAAGAAGAAAAAAGGATGCACCATGAAGGAATTACCTGAATGGGACAATGGGATGGAAATCAGTGGATGTGATGTACATGTACAGACAAACAAATGATTACAGTTTCAGAGAAACTTAATGAGCTTTACAAATTGAGCAAGTCAGTAACAAGTTGGTCAACATCTGGCTTTTATGCAAGCAGTTATTCAGCTTGGCATTGATTGACAGAGTTATTGGATGTCCTCCTTAGGCATATCATCCCAAATTCTGTCCAACTGGTGCATTGGATTATCAAAATCCTGAGATGATTGGAGGGCTCTGACCATAATGCTTCAAATGTTCTCAACTGGAGAGAGATCCAGCAACCTCGCTGAACAAGATAGTGTTTGGTAAGAACGAAGACAAGTGGTAGAAACTCTCACTACATGCAGGCAGTATTATCTTCCTTAAATGTGAAATGAGGATGACTTGCCATGAAGAGCAACAAAATGGGACATAGAATATCATTCATATACTGCCTTCTATGGAAAGAAATGGCATCTCAGATTATCACTCCTGGCTATCAGGCTGTGTGGCAGGCAACAGTCAGGTTGGTAGCCCACCGCTCTTTGGGGCATCATCAGGCATGTCTTTAGCCTGGAATCTCACAGACTGGAGTAGAATTGTCTTCAGTGATGAGTGTCACTTCGAAATGAGCCCAGATGACCAGCAGAGATGTATCTGGAGAATCCCTGGACAGTGGTGGGATACCAACCTGACTGTCGCCCACCATACAGCCGACAACCAGGAATGGTGGTCTGAGGTGCCATTTCTTTCATATCAGGATCCCTTTGGTTGTAATTCACAGCACCCTAATAGCACAGTAGTAAATTGAGAATATTTTATGCCCCATTTGAATTCCCTTCATGAGAAGCCATTCTGGGCTTATATTTCAGCAAGATAATGCCTACCGGCATGCAGTGAGAGTTTCCACTGCTTGTATTCATGCTTGCCAAACCCTACTTTGGTAAGCAAGGTTACCAGATCTCTGCCCAATTGAAAATGCTTGAAGCATTATGGGCAGGGCCCTCCAACCATCTCAGGATTTTGAGAATCCAACATGCCAGCTGGACAGAATATGGCATTATATCCCTTAGGACGACATCCAACAACCATCAATCAGGGCCAAATTGAATAACTGCCTGCATAAGGTCCAGAGACTGGCCAAAATGTTATTGAGATGCCCAGTTTGTACAGTTTATTCTCTTGAATAAATTATGCAATTTTTCTTAAGTGTACTCATTGTAACTTTATTTACTGTATTACTTGTTGTGCTCATATTTCCCTTGTTTTAGTGTATATTTCCTGTATTTTTGTGCATTTTTAATACATAAATGCCTACATTTAACATGGAAAAGAAAAATTGGGGATCTAGCCAAGGGGCAGCACTGTTATGCCTACATTAGAAAAAATGATAAATGGACAGATTATGAAATCTACACTATCCTATTCTTAAAATCTGAGCTTAACACATTGCACTCCATATAAAAAAATCATTGAATTAAAATGCCCATGCTAAGTTGCGGGTATGCTAGTACTTAATAAACTGCTGGTCCATTTGCATGTAGATTCAGACAATCCTCAACCCATCATTTTCATCAAAACTGTTTGAACTGCACACATGCAGGCATTCACCACACATGTGCAGACATACACACTCATGCACAAACCCACCCACCCACCCACCCACCCACACACACACACACACACACACACACACACACACACACACACACACACACACACACACACACACACACTGTTTAAAAGTCCATAACTGGCAAACTAATTGACGAAGTTGTTTCATCTTTGGTAGTGTAATAGTTTGTAGTTTTGGCAATCGCCACACAAGCATTGTGTTGTGTTGTTTTGTTTTGTCAGATGACAGTCGCCAGATAGTGTTTTGTTCTTAGTTGCACTTAGTTACTTGAGTAAACATGGTTGGCGCAAGGCTTACATTTGATGAAAGGAAGTCAGTTTTGAAGTGGTATTTTAAGTACAAAAACATTAATGAGGTTCAATGGCAATGGTGAAATGAGTATCAAACAAAGCCACCGACATGCACCGCATTCGAGAGAAATTTGAAGTCAAAGGCTGTGTTAAAGATGTACACAAACAATGATCTGGACGACCTGTAACAGTAACAAGTCCAGCTAACTCCCATCGTGTGTTACAACAGTTCACTCGCTCACCACAGAAGTCTGTGAGACAGTGTGCCAGTGAAACTGGAGTGAGTTGATCAAGTGCTCGGCGAATTTTGAAGACAGCAAAGTGGAAGCGCTACATCCCATGATTGCTACATGCAATGAACGAGGATGACCCAGATCATAGAATGGAGTACTGCGAGTGGTTTACTAACATGGTGCACAACGATGAAGAGTTTGCAGAGATGATTGTGTGGTCTGAGGAGGTACAGTTCAAACTCAGTGGTACATTAAATCGCCAAAATTGCATCTAATGGACCACCAAAGATCCGAACGTCCACGTAGACAAAGCCATGAATTTTCCAGGAGTAAACGTGTGATGTGTGTTGTCTCACCGGGGCTTGATTGGGCCATTCTTCTTTGACGGCACAGCTACCGATGAGGTGTACCTTCAGAAGCTTCAGACTTCCATTTTACCAGCCATCCGAGACTTGTATGGAGATGGAAGAGTTTACTTTCAACAAGATGGTGCCCCAGCCCACTATCAAAATCACGTTATGGCGTATCTCGACGAAAATCTACCAGGAAGAAGGATAGGCCATAGAGGTGCTGTGGAGTATCCACCACGTTCCCCAGACCTAACTCCTCTGGACTTTTACCTGTGAGGAACACTAAAGGATGTCGTTTATCGACAAAAGCCATGCACATTGGATGAACTTCGAGAATCCATTGTACATTCATGTGCAAATATACAACTGAACACGTTGCAGTCAGTAGTTCGTGCTGCAGTTTGGCGACGTCGTTTGTGTGTGGATGTTAATGGTGACCATTTCGAACACCTACAGTGATATCTTTAAGTTGGATTTTAAGCTACACTTTCACCAAAAATGAGACAACTCCATCTATTAGTTTGCAAGTTATGGACTTTTCTGCTCCTCCTGAGCCATGCTGACTCAGGTGCCATGGCCAGCTGCACTACATTTTTCAGTTGAGAATTCATTGTGAGAACAGACTGGTTGAGACTTTCAACTGGGTTTAACTCTCTGGAGTTTGGTGGCCAGAGGAGGACAGTAAACTCATCCTGGGGCTTCACAAACCATGCTCATACACTGCTATCTTTATGACACATTGAACTGCCCTGATGGTAATGCCATCGTGCCAAGGAAAAACAAACTGCATGTAGGGGTAGACATGGTCCTCAGGAATAGATGCATACTTGTGTTGATCCATTATGTCTTCTAGCAGAATGAGATCACCCAGGGAATGTCACAAAAACATTACCCAGACCATAACACTGCTCCTCCAGCATGGAACCATCTGCTTTCAATTGTTTCATGCTGTACATGCCAATGGCCATCTGTCTGATGGAGCATAAAAAGTGGTTCATCTGTAAAGGTCACCTGTCATCACTCAGTGAACATCCAGTTGCAGTATTGGCAAGCAAATTCCAGTCTTCTTGTCCAATGAACAGCATTTGGCAAGGGTGCATCAACCACACACCTGCCGCAGAGGCTCATATACAGCAAGGTTCACTGATCAGTCTTTGAGGAGATGCTGTTGGTAGCACCTTGGTTCATCTATGTAATCTGTTGCTCAACAGCTGCATGTCTATTCACCTGTACACATCTACGCAGCTGTTGTTCACCCCTGTCATCTATGGCCTGGGGTGTAACATAGTTGCCTTGCTGCCAATCTTGGATAGTGTCATTTTGCCACACATAGGATACTTTAACCACAGTGGCATGCAAAAGGTTTACAAATGTAGCTGCTTCAGAAATGCTTCCATCCTTGGCCTGAAAGCCAATGATCATGCCCTTTTGGATATCAGATAAATTTCTCCGCTTCATTAAAATGCCTGCACTGTTTTCCATGTCTACCTGACACACTTTACATACCCTCCACTGCTTGTGCCACCACCTGTCATCTGTGAATGGTTATTTCACATTGATGTTGAACATAAGTAGTGGTCTCATTAATGTGACTGGACCATGTGTTTATATATTTTTCTTCAATTTACTCATTTACTCATTCTTTTGAAGTCCCATAAAAATGTAAAAGAGAGGTTCAGAATTATTTTTTCTTATTTGTTTAACTAGATGGCGATCACTTGTTTTTATTTTTCTGTCACTGGTTTCAGTTGCTATCTACAGCCATCTTCAGATTAGTTGTGCAGCACAAGAAGCCTTCTATCATAAATACACATGAAAGTTCTCAACTGAATCTGGCAATTGATTTACAAGTGAGTGTTGTCCAGTTAACTGAGTAAGAAAAAAATATTCATTTTTAAAATCAGAACATCCTCTGAAATGACAGTTGTGTCATATTTCACATTAAATCCGTAAGACATACCTTCACATAAAGGAAGCCATTAACTACACCATGCGGTCGATGGGCAGTTCCAGTAATCAGGTGCCACCCTTCTTCATTTGCCAAATTAAAATACACAGCATCAATTGCCTACAAAAACAGATTTGGTTACTGAAATTATTATAAAATGATCATTGGACAAATAAACTATGTATAATTAATGTTGTTGATACTATTAATGTTGCTAACGCTACTAATTATTTATTGAAAAGCAATAACCATTCATATCAGCTTCCCCAAAAAAGGTAATGTTCTGAACTTTAAGGATTCAAGTGATGTATAATTTACTAATACACAAATCACAAATTTCAGTACACAAATTTCCTTGCAATCATGAGAACATTTCCACAAATATTACAGACTTACAGACAGACACTTCTTTCTTGCCCTAAGAGGCTTGAAAGTAATTACAGTGAACAAAGAAAGTGTGACAAATGGTATGAATAGCTACAAACCTACTACAGATTTGTCCAATTAATCTTCAGTTTCAACAAAGAGCTGGTATCTATTAATATGAACCAGATATAATCTTAGTCACAAAACTGATTTTGAAATAATAATTCAAAATAGATACCAGTGCCTGGAAGTTTAAGAATAATTCAAATCTAGTGGGCACTAAATGACTAATAACAGTAATTGATTTGCTGAAAGCTTTTTATGTGGTTGATCATAAAAATCTCCTTAGTGAGATATGATGTTATGGCAATATAGACTTCACTATCAGAAAAACCTAGCTTAATGAAGCCCACAGATTGTCACCAGGAAACAGTTACTGAAGTTTTAGCCATTGAGATTATAACCTAATCTCTGGCTCACAAGGCTCAGTAATTTTTCCCTTCCATACTCTAATCATTTCAACATAAATGTTCATGTTCACATGATTATCATATCTTGCAACAATGCAAATAATAATAATGAATGTGAGTAGGTGAGAAAACAATGCACAGCTAATAATAGATATCTGGGAGACTGTCTAAATGAAATTTCACTGTAATTAGAACACAAATACTAATAAGTTTGTGGTAATTATCAACTAATTTAAACTTTTTATATCTAATGAATACATCACTCAAGAAATAAATAGTTTGGGGTCTTAATGTAATAAGTTTAAGTGAGAGACTGTAAGCATGAGGAACACTCAGGTTGTTGTTGTTGTTGTTGTCTTCAGTCCTGAGACTGGTTTGATGCAGCTCTCCATGCTACTCTACCCTGTGCAAGCTTCTTCATCTCCCAGTACTTACTGCAACCTACATCCTTCTGAATCTGCTTAGTGTATTCATATCTTGGTCTCCCTCTACAATTTTTACCCTCCACGGTGCCCTCCAATGCTAAATTTGTGATCCCTTGATGCCTCAGAACATGTCCTACCAACCAGTCCCTCTTTCTCGTCAAGTTGTGCCACAATCTCCTCTTCTCCCTGATTCTATTCAATACCTCCTCATTAGTCATGTGATCTACCCATCTAATCTTCAGCATTCTTCTGTAGCACCACATTTCAAAAGCTTCTATTCTCTTCCTGTCCAAACTATTTATCGACCATGTTTCACTTCCATACACTCCATACAAATAGTTTCAGAAACAACTTCCTGACACTTAAATCTATACTCGATGTTAACAAATTTCTCTTCTTCAGAAACGCTTTCCTTACCATTGCCAGTCTACATTTTATATCCTCTCTACTTCGACCATCATCAGTTATTTTGCTCCCCAAATAGCAAAACTCCTTTACTACTTTAAGTGTCTCATTTCCTAATCTAATTCCCTCAGCATCACCCAACTTAATTCGACTACATTCCATTATCCTCGTTTTGCTTTTGTTGATGTTCATCTTATATCCTCCTTTCAAGACACTGTCCATTCCATGCAACTGCTCTTCCAAGTCCTTTGCTGTCTCTGACAGAATTACAGTGTCATCGGCAAACCTCAACGTTTTTATTTCTTCTCCACAGACTTTAATACCTACTCTGAATTTTTCTTATGTTTCCTTTACTGCTTGCTCAATATATAGATTGAATAACATTGGGGACAGGCTACAATCCTGTCTCACTCCCTTCCCAACCGCTGCTTCCCCTTCATGCCCCTCGATTCTCACAACTGCCATCTGGTTTCTGTATGAATTGTAAATAGCCTTTCGCTCCCTGTATTTTACCCCTGCCACCTTTAGAATGTGAAAGAGAGTATTCCAATCAACATTGTCAAAAGCTTTCTCTAAGTCTACAAATGCTAGAAACGTAGGTTTGCCTTTTCTTGATCTTTCTTCTAAGATAAGTCGTAGGGTCAGTATTGCCTCACGTGTTCCAACATTTCTGTGGAATCCAAACTAATCTTTGCCGAGGTCGGCTTCTACCAGTTTTTCCATTCATCTGTAAAGAATTCGCGTTAGTATTTTGCAGCTGTGACTTATTAAACTGATAGTTTGCTGATTTTCACATCTGTCAACACTTGCTTTCTTTGGGATTGGAATTATTATATTCTTCTTGAAGTCTGAGGGTATTTTGCCTGTCTCATACATCTTGCTCACCAGATGGTAGAGTTTTGTCACGACTGGCTCTCCCAAGGCCGTCAGTAGTTCCAATGGAATGTTGTCTACTCCCGGGGCCTTGTTTCAACTCAGGTCTTTCAGTGCTCTGTCAAACTCTTCACGCAGTATTGTATTGCCCATTTCATCTTCATCTACATCCTCTTCCATTTCTATAATATTGTACATCGCCCTTGTATAGACCCTCTATATACTCCTTCCACCTTTCTGCTTTCCCTTCTTTGCTAAGAACTGGGTTTCCATCTGAGATTTTGATATTCATACAAGTAGCTCTATTTTCTCCAAAGGTCTCTTTAATTTTCCTGTAGGCAGTATCTATCTTATCCCTAGTGAGATAAGCCTCTACATCCTTACATTTGTCCTCTAGCCATCCCTGATTAGCCATTTTGGACTTCCTGTCAATCTCATTTTTGAGACGTTTGTATTCCCTTTTGCCTGCTTCATTTACTGTGTTTTTATATCTTCTCCTTTCATCAATTAAATTCAATATTTCTTCTGTTACCCAAGGATTTCTACTAGCCCTCGTCTTTCTACCTACTTGATCCTCTGCTGCCTTCACTACTTCATCCCTTAGAGCTACTCATTCTTCTACTGTATTTCTTTCCCCCATTCCTGTCAATTGTTCCCTTATGCTCTCCCTGAAACTCTGTACAACCTCTGGTTTAGTGAGTTTATCCAGGTCCCATCTCCTTAAATTCTCACCTTTTTGCAGTTTCTTCAGTTTTAATCTACAGTTCATAACCAATAGATTGTGGTCAGAGTCCACATCTACCCCTGGAAATGTCTTACAATTTAAAACCTGGTTCCTAAATCTCTGTCTTACCATTATATAATCTATCTGATACCTTCTAGTATCTCCAGGATTCTTCCATGTATACAACCTTCTTTTATGATTCTTGAACCAAGTGTTAGCTATGATTAAGTTATGCTCTGTGCAAAATTCTACCAGATGGCTTCCTCTTTCATTTCTCTCCCCCAATCCATATTCACCCACTATGTTTCCTTCTCTCCCTTTTCCTACTCTTAAATTCCAGTCACCCATGACTATTAAATTTTCGTCTCCCTTCACTACCTGAATAATTTCTTTTATCTCATCCTACATTTCATCAATTTCTTCATCATCTGCAGAGCTAGTTGGCATATAAACTTGTACTACTGTAGTAGGCATGGGCTTCGTGTCTATCTTGGCCACAATAACGCGTTCACTACGCTGTTTGTAGTAGCTTACCTGCACTCCTATTTTTTTTTATTCATTATTAAACCTACTCTTGCATTACCCCTATTTGATTTTGTATTTATAACCCTGTATTCACCTGACCAAAAGTCTTGTTCCTCCTGCCACCGAACTTCACTAATTCCCACTATATCTAACTTCAACTTATCCATTTCCCTTTTTAAATTTTCTAACCTACCTGCCCGATTAAGGGATATGACATTCCACGCTCCGATCTGTAGAACGCCAGTTTTCTTTCTCCTGATAACGACGTCTTCTTGAGTAGTCCCCACCCGGAGATCCGAATGGGGGACTATTTTACCTCCGGAATATTTTACCCAAGAGGACGCCATCATCATTTAACCATACAGGAAAGCTGCATGCCCTTGGGAAAAATTACGGCTGTAGTTTCCCCTTGCTTTCAGCCGTTCGCAGTACCAGCACAGCAAGGCTGTTTTGGTTAGTGTTGCAAGGCCAGATCAGTCAATCATCCAGACTGTTGCCCCTGCAACTACTGAAAAGGCTGCTGCCCCTCTTCAGGAACCACACGTTTGTCTGGTCTCTCAACAGATACCCCTATGTTGTGGTTGCACCTACGGTACGGCTATCTGTATCGCTGAGGCACGCAAGCCTCCCCACCAATGGCAAGGTCCATGGTTCATGGGGTAGGACACTCAGGTTATGGTTAGGATTTACGACACAGATGATAAATTGGAATTATTTTTAGACTTATTCTATTTAGATTTGCTGCGAAGATTAATAACTTTCTGCACACTTCTTTAGATTCACAAACCATGGGTTCTTCTCCCTGTTCATTTATTGTTTCATTTGTTCAACACTCCATTCTATGACTTGTGTGTTTCTTAACCATAATTAAATGCTATACCCACCAAATTTTTAAATGTTCATCCCCCTCTTTTTCTTTGTTAAGGTTTCAAAAATTGGAACACTAGTTCTGAAAGCTCAGGAATAGGAGCATGTAGTTGTTGACAGTAACACAACTCACCTGTCTATTGATAGTACCACTGATTTTATACATTTTGTTAATAAGGTGCAGTTTTTCTCGATCAATCTAATCAACATGTTACAATAAAGGTATTTTGCAAAACAGATGTATACCTTAGGATGTTGTGATAATGTCTGCATACAATCCATGCTTTCTGCTGATACCCTGGATTTAACACCATATCCAGCATCTGATTTCCACAGGATGTGTAAGAACTGAGGAAGTAACAAATTATTTGAGAAGCAGCACTATAAAAATAAAATTGAACAACTGAATATCAAATATACAGGGTGGTCCATTGATAGTGACTGGGCCAAATATCTCACGAAATAAGCATCAAACAAAAAAACTACCAAGAACGAAACTCGTCTAGCTAGAAGGAGGAAACCAGAGGGCACTATGGTTGGCCCGCTAGATGGCGCTGCCATAGGTCGAACGGATACCAACTGTGTTTTTTTAAGTAGGAGCCTCCATTTTTTATTACACATTCATGTAGTATGTAAAGAAATATGAATTTTTTTCTTGGACCACCTTTTTCGCTTTGTGATAGATGGCGCTGTAATAATCACAAACGTATAAGTATGTGGTATCACATATCATTCCACCAGTGTGGACAGTATTTGCTTCATGATACATTACCCATGTTAAAATGGACCATTTAACAATTGCGGAAAAGGTTGATATCGTGTTGATGTATGGCTACTGTGATCAAAATGCCCAACGGGCATGTGCTATATAAGCTCCTCGGTATCCTGGACGACATCATCCAAGTGTCCGGACCGTTCACCGGATAGTTACATTATTTAAGGAAACAGGAAGTGTTCAGCCACATGTGAAACATCAACCACGACCTGCGACAAATGATGATGCCCAAGTAGGTGCTTTAGCTGCTGTCACAGCTAATCCGCACTTCAGTAGCAGACAAACTGCGTGAGAATTGGGAATCTCAAAATCGTCGGTGTTGAGAATGCTACATCAACATCGATTGCACCCGTACCATATTTCTATCCACCAGTAATTGCATGGTGATGACTTTGAACATCATGTACAGTTCTGCCACTGGGCACAAGAGAAATTATGGGACGATGACAGATTTTTTGCACTTGTTCTATTTAGCTACGAAGCATCATTCACCAACAGCGGTAATGTAAACCGGCATAATATGCGCTATTGGGCAACGGAAAATCCATGATAGCTGTGACATGTGGAACATCAGCGATCTTGGTGGGTTAATGTATGGTGTGGCATTATGGGAGGATGGATAATTGGCCCTCATTTTATCAATGGCAATCTAAATGGTGCAATGTATGCTGATTGCCTACGTAATGTTCTACCAATGTTACTACAAGATGTTTCACAGCATGACAGAATGGCGATGTACTTCCAACATGATGGATGTCCTGCACATAGCTCATTTGCAGTTGAAGCAGTATTGAATAGCATATTTCATGACAGGTGGACAGGTGGATGGCCCAAACGTTCACTGGATCTGACATCCCCGTATTTCTTTCTGTGGGGAAAGTTGAAGGATATTTGCTATCATGATCCACTGACAACGGCTGACAACATGCGTCAGCACATTGTCAATGCATGTGCGAACATTACGGAAGGCAAACTACTTGCTGTTGAGAGGAATGTCGTTACATGTATTGCCAAATGCACTGAGATTGACGGACATCATTTTGAGCATTTATTGTATTAATGTGATATTTACAGGTATTCACGCTGTAACAGCATGCATTCTCAGAAATGATAAGTTCACAAAGGTACATGTATCACATGGGAACAACCAAAATAAAATGTTCAAACATACCTAAATTCTGTATTTTAATTTAAAAAAACCTACCTGTTACAAACTGTTCATCTAAAATTGTGAACCATATGTTTGTGACTATTATAGCGCCATCTATAACAAAGCGAAAAAAGTGGTCTAACTAAAAAATTCATATTTCTTTACGTACTACATCAATATGTAATAAAAAATGGGGTTTCCTATTTAAAAAAAAACGTGGTTGGTATCTGTTTGACCTACGGCAGTGCCATCTAGCGGGCCAACCATAGTGCCCTCTGGTTTCCCCCTTCAAGCTAGTCAAGTTTCGTTCTTTGTAGTTTTTTTGTTTGATGCTTATTTCAAGAGATATTTGGTCCAGCCACCATCAATGGACCACCCTGTATTTCATAAAAAGTTTATTTAAATTACAATTAATTCAAAATGTCTCGCAACTAGAGAAAAGACAAGGTTTGCTAATATGCACAAGAATTAGAAGAAATTAATGACAATGCACATTCTACTTCTATACTTGCATTTGTTGTCCACAAGCCACCATAAGGTGTGTGTTGGAGAGTACATTACATAACAGAATAAATTTTCCCACTTCTGTTTCACTTATAATAAGTAGACCAGAAGAATGATTGTCAATGGCCCTCTGCATAAAACTGAATTTATCTTATTTTGCCCTTTTGTTAATTATGTGTGACATATGTTTAAAGGAGCTATATGTCCAATCATACTTAGAATTCTTAGAGCAAGTATTTTTGTGAAACACAGCACACTTCTTAAAGTGCCCTGTAACAGAGCTTGCTAATTGTTTCTGTAGCACTTTCACATTGATAAAACAAACTGATGATGTATTGATCAATTTGTCTTTGAATTTTCTAAATCTCCCCTATTTATTGAGCTTGGCAATGGTCTCAGACTGATAAATAACACCATAAACTAGATCAAACAATGGTTTTTCATATAAATTCCTTGCAAATAAATTACACATCCTTACAACCTTTCTGATAAATTTCAATCTGACATCTTCCCTCTCGAAGCTAGATTCATGTGACCATTCCATCTTAATGTGCACTAGAGAGGTACTCCCAAATACTTGAAATTTATGACTGACTGCACTGACTGATTGTTTAGCCTTTGCACCAAAGTCTGATTATAGTCATGTTTTCAAGCACTCCATAATATCTTTACATTGGCATTTAAATCATTCAAGATCATAAACAAGACCACCACATTTCCTTGAAGTTCACAGGATGCTATTTTGACCTTTTATAATGCGTGAATGCATGCTAGGAACTCTTTGGTCCAATTTCACCTGTTTTAATATTACATAAACATATATTTCGTTTGATCAAAGCAGTGTGGAACTGAATCCTAAAATTTCTGGAAATAAATAAATGTGGTATCAACCAAAAATAAGCTATCTTCAATCTTCCTGGTCTCAATAATGAATATAGCAAGCTGGGTTTCACACAATTAAACCTTGTGGAATCTATGTATTTTTGTTGTTAATGATGGAGATGGGAAGAGGAGGTAAGCAGAACATTAAAATATCATGGTATGATATCATATTAGGCCAGAATGTGTTACTGGGGAGTTTTCCTAGGTGTTCGTATTCAGATCAACAATGCATCATAAGTGGTTTCTGCAGAACCTCCACCTCAGTGAAAAACTGGACTCACATAGGGTAAGTTCAGGTAAGAATATGTGTCTGGTAAGAGTACGCAGCAACATGTTCTCTACATTGGCAACACTGACCACCAACAACAAAAAACTACATTCAGTTATTGGTTCCATAGCAATGCCATCACATTTAATCTTGAAGAGCGTCATCAGATTTATCATTTGTAGCAGGTAAATATAAGTTTTTGTTCTAAATAATGTAATCTTTAAGTTGTATATCATAAGCAATAAGCACTATCTATGTATGCTCTAGAAAATACAATTACTTGCCAAAGGAATCACCATTCTGTGAGGATCAAACCATGGTATGACAAACAGCAGAACTAAGCAATGACTACTATTTGATATAGTTTTTTGAACTGTAAAGCACTTTGGTCAAGAGTACTTTGTAAGGTAGCAGGAAAAACCACACACATACACTTAAACCGCCCCCCCCCCCCATCTTCATTTCTAATGTTTACTAATCCAGGATGACCCATTAGGTAGACAGATGTGAGTGTTCTGTTTCAAGCTGCACATTCTAGAGTAGCCACAATTCAAGAAGCTGCAAAACCCTTCGAGACAATGGGAGTATTCCCATTCAATCCAGATGTCTTTGCAGCAGAAGACTTTGCTCTATCAGAAATCACTTAGACAGCCAAATTTCCAACAACTGAAGGAGACAAAGGCAGTTCATCAGAAGCCTAGGGATAAATGCTGCTCCTCAGTGACAAATAATTTGTCTGAGCAGTCACCAGAAAAAAACCAAGATTGTGACAGAAATGAAATTCAGAGAGCTGATGTACCAGCAGGTGTAGGCTTATCCAGTACTTATCCACTACTAAAATATGATCAACCCCCCCAAAAAAATCCAAGATTTTGTCTGGATCTCTGTATAAAAATGCATTGTTAAATAAACAAGCTAAACCAGGCAAGACCAAGCTGAGACAAAATACAGGTACCTACCATGTAGAATGTCTTGAGCTAATGTGGACTTAACTGCTCCATCATTTTCAGGAACAATCAGATCCAAACCCAAGGAGGGAATTTTTAAATTTTGAATTGCCCAGGGTGTGGTGAAGTCTAGAAGGAGCCTATCATGGAAGACTGTATTAGGTGTGATAATTGCTCCCAAAGATGGCATGAAGAGTGCACGGGCTATGAATGGCATGATGAATTTTCTTGTGATTTATGTTAGTGCATACTCTTTAACTACATGTCACTTACTCTTACTGGACAATGTGGTTAAAAGTTCAAACGAGCTATGTCTTCCATATGTTGACATTTAAGGTTGTTCCCAAATAAACCAGCAATAATTTGTTACATGAAAAGTTCGTTTTAACCTTCTCATCTACTAGATGTGAGTGGTTAAATGCTAAATGCATATTTTTTCCTGACTTTCCCATCATATCTTCCACACATTAGTACAGAGAAAACTTCATCTAATTGTACCCTAATAAAGTTTACTTATGAACATGGTGATAATGGGCACCACAGCTTTCACAGATATGAACTTTGTATGTAAAATGATAAAATGTAACCCTTATGCAATTCTTTGCCACTGACACTACAGTTTTTCACTGTGGCAGAGTTAGCTTGAAAATGCTCAAGTGAGCAAAATTATCTATTAGCACAAAATCATAAAATAAAGTATATACATGTGGTATCTGACTTTTGGACACCATTCATCATCCTGAAGCCGTACATATACATGATGAAATGAAGGAAATGAAATAATTTCTGACTCATCTGCAATTAGGTACTGAAATAATTTTACTGGTTGAAAGTGAAATTTGGTACCAGAGCAGTTCTTGAATCTGGATTTTCCACTTCTTGTGAATGGTTGCTTTGACTCCGTCACCTATATGGACATGTCTCCTGTCTGACACAAATTCTCATCTTATCGCTTATTACTGATGTAGTGTCCCCTGTCCTTCATACTTATTGCTTGCTGGCATTTGCTGAATTCTCACAAGAATTCAGCAGAAAGAGCACATTCACACTGAAGAGATCTAATAGGCATCAAGTCATGTATACATTTATATATGTGTAGTGTCTGTCCCTTTGGACATGTCCGAAAGAACAGAACATATAACAAGGGTGAGATAGCCGATAATCCTTTCAATGCCGCTGCACAAAAAAGCCCAAATTTCTACAAGAATCAGCGATCACTGCGAGTAATGAAGGTAATTGGTTGAGGTACTACATTAGAAGTGTGTCGATAAGTTGGGAATTTGGATCAGTCGGGGACCCCGGACAGCTGAGGTGGTCAAGACGGCCATTCATGAGAAACAGAAAAATCAGGTCGAGTTCAAGTTCAGCACAAATTTTCTACTTTCCCCGTTGATTTAATTCAGTGCCCACTAGCAGCTAATGTCATCATTCATTTGATTAACTGTCATAAAAAGGCTGCAGAATCAAAGATGGTGTCTGTTCTTTTGAACATGTCCAAAAGAACAGAAAACACATACACATAAATTACCTAATGATTATAACACCACTACAATTTGTTGTTGCTGCTGGATAAAATAAAAAATGCTGCCATGGCTTATGTAACAGACCATGGGAGTGGACCAGACCAGAACTGATCAAATACATGTACATCAGCAACTGTCTGCTGATACAACAAGACTTGATGCTATGGTGATGGGCAATGACACCACACACCAGGTGAGGGACTAGCAACATAGTAACAACGACACAGCAGAAAGACAGAGCCACTGTGGTTTGGTGACTTGATTACTCCATGCCCAAGTCACAGGCTCTGTTGGGACTACTCCACAGGAATTGATGCTTTGGCAAAATAAGTAGGCATCAAACCTGTATAAAACCTCTCACTTTAAGAAGATGCATGCTGTCTGTGATCTGCAATTACCAAGGACAGGTATACACCAATCTACAAGTTGATATGACTCAACAAGCTGGCACCAAAATACCTGTCCTCCATTAATTTTAAGTTTACTGCTGGCTTTGTGTCCAATGTTGTGGATTAAGTGCCTTCCAGCTGGTGGGCCACCTCCAGGCCTGCTGCATTGGAGGGCTGCCGTGCAAGGCCAGGCTGGTGCAGCTAGCCAACCACTATCACCTGTGCAAGCATACTGTTGCTGTCTGCCTCCATTTGCAAGGGCAGACATTGCTGCTGAGAGCTGTCTTCTGCTGTGGGGTTCATGGTGGTATTCCATGCCTACCAGTGCATCCTGTCCTCAGTTGTGAAGCTACATTCAGTCCATGCACCCACGGCCAATTCTACCACATGCACCTTGTGTCAGGATTCCCACTGAATCACTGTCATCAATGTTCCACTGGGCAAGTGACGCTGCTGGGTGCTGGAGACTGGAGGCAGTCTGCTTATCTCAGTGCCTCCACACCTGCTATCTTCAGAAGACATCCTCAAGGGTGTTGCTACCACAGAGGATAAAATGTATGTTAAATCAGTGACATTTTCAGGTTGATGCAAATGACAGCTATCAAGCTTCCTTCCAATGCTACACTTCTACCCCATCCAGGGTGGAGAACTATTGGCTCCTAACACTAACAACACAGTACCACCACCCATCATATTGGCCATCAAACCCAGCCATTATAAATTGTGACAGAAGTGGACACAGAAGCAACAACCACTGCCAATACAGATGCTTGGAGCTGGGTCTGGGCCCATGTCACCAGTCACAGTTAAATACAATGAGAAGCACAGTGGGTTGAGTGGATTAATTGATTTCTTCTGCTGGGTCATGTGCAAGGGAGATAGATATGAAGCAAGGGTGTTGTTGGAACTTAAAAGAAGAGTTTGTAAAGCTGGAGAAACTGACTGACTTGTCCCAATTGTAGGGGAACACTAGAGAACATTGTTTGCAGCTAGTGAGATACACACAGTGCAATCTATTATGCCATAGCATACCATGTACTGAGTCAGCACTGGTTAAATGCCACATGTTCCGTTGTTATGGTCATTTTGTTAAGCGGTGTATGGCATCAAGGTAGCCCATGATTAGGAGTAGAGTTCAGAATAACTGTATCACTTGGCCATCTTGTATTGTTAATTCTGTGTGTTTCATTGTTTCAGTTGTGTCAGGTTATTGTGTTTGATTTTTATTTGGTGTGATTTGATGGACAGGGGTTCCACAATGTCAGAATCTGACATGCAGGATGTTTCTAAATGGGAGATGATTAAATAATTAATAAATCATGTAGTGCATTTTAAAACAAACAATTTAGAAATGTATAGGAAGCTAGTTGCTATGAGGGAAAATAGGGCTTCATCTAATTTGACCCTTCCTTCATTAGATTCAAACAGCACAAGTTTGGTTACACCCCTTCAGGTAAACTAATGGAGTTTAAGCTAATTGCTATGCGTGATGATACGGCTTCATCTAGTTTGACCCTTCCTTCATTACATTCAACCAGCAAACGTTTGGTTACACCCTTTTCAGGTAAACTAATGGAGTATCGGTTGTCATTTATAGATGACTTAGTGGCAGCTCCAAGGCTGGGGTTCTTTATGGATGAGCAATTATTACAATAACTAAGTTGTGCCAGACAGGGGAAGCCAAGCATTTATTAGGTATCATGAAGGGCTGAGAGACATGTTTACATTTGAATAGCTAAGGGTAGGTCTCAAACAGTGCTGCAAGAAACAGAATATCACAAGATTCTTTTGGGATCAACTGAGTGGGGAGTCATAGAAGCAGAATGAGATGGCAGAGAGCTTTGTCGATAGAAGCATAAAAATTAAAATGAATACTTATGAGCTAACAGAGAATGGTGAATCACATGACCTAACAAAGAATGATGAATTGCACAAAATTATTCTCTGAGGTGTGGAGTGTAGGACACTGAATACCTTCCTAAGGGGGCCACCACCTGTTATGCATAGCCAAGTATGGGCAAGAACCCCATAGGATCTGGATGCCATCATTAGGGTAGCTACAGAGCTAGGGGAGACTCATATGGCAACAACAGAAAAACTCATTCTCAATAAATTTCAATTTTGTGGGAAAATATGGAGATGCAGACAGTTGCTTTGTGGACATTGTAACTGGAGGTAAGCAAAGATATTTATTGGAAGCAGGGACACCCATGTCAGTGCCAAGTCTAGATCTGTAGGGTGAGAGGCAGTTGAATCCTCAACATTATAGATTACATGATATAGTAATGATGTAGATTTGCTTGGGTCAGCATGACTGCAATTTCAGGTTGGGGTGGAATGGTTCCAGATGAATGTAGAAGTTGTGCTTCATATGGGTGAAGGCTGCTAAACAATTTTGGGGTTTGATTTTCTGATTTGTCATCATGCTAAAACTGATCTTCAGCAGAGGAACTGGGGAGGAACATTGTTCCAGCTAGGAACAAACTCTCACAAGGGATAACTATCAACAAGATTCACTTATTATGAAGGACAAACCAATTACACTGCAGACAAAGCCTCTAAGGTTAAATTCATGTGAAATAGTACCACAAACTGCAAGGAAACATAACACTGCAAGAAGGACTCAGTCTGTGATTAGCATTACAGGGAGGGAAATAAGTCAAACTACCAGTCAAAGTATAACATGTGGTAGTACCATATGTGGTTTATGTATTTTGTGAAAAACATAAGGGAAACATTCATTGCATAGCAAAGCACCAAGGGATATACCTAAGCAGCAAGCAAAGAAACTGCCAGATAGATGAAAAGAAGTGCCAAACATAAGGGATCAACTGAACAGGACCATTTAATGTGAAAAGATGATGTGTTAAGAAACTCTGTTAAGAGACAATTTCGACATACCACCTGTGCTAGGCAGCAGCCATTTTTATATTCGTGCCAGTGTTAAAGAGTGATAAGTGTGATAAACACTTTCACATATGAAAGGAGAACTACATTTGGACCATGACAGACAGGAAAATGTAACAAATCATAAATGTTTTAGCTAACATTTCTGTGAATGTCGAATAAAAGGACCTATAATTAATAACTGGCTTGGCTGCTTTTGTCAATAATAAGATTTTTATAGGACAGCTTTGGGACTCTCCCAAAGTCACCCCACAGATATTGTAACTAATTTTTACTATCTCTTTTGTTTTAGGAACTGTCAAACTATGGTACAGAAATATAAATGGGCTCTGAAGTCAAGGAGATATAGAAATTATACTGAGGAGAGGCTCAAAAAGGCTGTTAATGCAATTAAAATGAAAACCCTGATGTACAAGAAGGCATCTCAAAAGTATGGAATCCCAAAAAATACACTTCTACTAAAGGTTAAAGAAAGGCACGGGGGAACAGTGGGCAGGCATTGCATATTTAAAAACCTTTACAAATTTTTGGATCCCACATGCGGACATTCAACCTCCAATGTACAGTAAAGGCATACCTTGAGAGATTTGGCAGGAAGAAAGCAATATTTAAAAACAACTTCCCTGGAATAGACTGTGCAAGACAATTAATGCAAAGGCACAATGCTGTTGCGACACACAAGGCAGTGATAAATATCACATATACAAGAGCAGCAATGAAGAAATCATGAATGCATTCTTCAACAATTTGGAGATGGAAATGGAAGGTGTTCCACCTGAGAATGTGTGGAATTATGACATAACCAATTTAGTTGATGGTCTGAAGTGTTGAAAAATAATTATTAAAAAGCAACAAACTATCCTGAACAAATACAGAACTTGTTAAAAGCCTGTACCTTGGGTGTGTGGTGATGCAGTGGCAACACTCATCCCCCTTTACATAAATTACAAAGCTAACAAACCATTGGGACACATGGATGAAAAACTGGGCACCAGGAGCTAGGTATAATAGAACCAGGAGTGGGTGGTTTCACAGAGAGTGCTTTGAGGATTGGTATAAACCAGTCCTCAAAGCAAATCCATATGGTCCTACCTACACTACTGACCATTAAAATTGCTACAGCACGAAGATGATGTGCTACAGATGTGAAATTTAACCAACAGGAAGAAGATGCTGTGATATGCAAATGATTAGCTTTTCACAGCATTCACACAAGGTTGGCGCTGGTGGTGACACCTACAACGTGCTGACATGAGGAAAGTTTCCAACCGATTTCTCATACACAAACAGCAGTTGACTGGCGTTGCCTGGTGAAACATTGTTGTGATGCCTCGTGTAAGGAGGAGAAATGCGTACCATTACATTTCTGACTTTGATAAAGGTTGGATTGTAGCCTATCGCGATTGCAGTTTATTGTATCACGACATTGCTGCTCGCGTTGGTTGAGAGCCAATGACTGTTAGCGGAATATGGAATCGGTGGGTTCAGGAGGGTAATACGGAATGCCATGCTGGATCCCAATGGCCTCGTATCACTAGCAGTCGAGATGACAGGCATCTTATCGGCATGGCTGTAACAGATCGTGCAGCCATGTCTCGATCCCTGAGTCAACAGATGGGGACGTTTGCAAGACAACAACCATCTGCACGAACAGTTTGATGATGTTTGCAGCAGCATCGGGGTGAACACACATTGGAAGCGTGTATTCGTCATTGCCATTCTGGCATATCACCTGGCATGATGGTATGGGGTGCCATTGGTTACACGTCTCGGTCACCTCTTGTTCGAATTGACGGCACTTTGAACAGTGGACATTACATTTCAGATGTGTTATGACCAATGGCTCTACCCTACATTCACTCCCTGTGAAACCCTACATTGCAGCAGGATAATGCACGACCGCAAGTTGCAGGTCCTGTACAGGCCTTTCTGGATACAGAAAATGTTCGACTGCTGCCCTGGCAGCACATTCTCCAGATCTCTCACCAATTGAAAATGTCTGGTCAATGGTGGCTGAGCAACAGGCTCATTACAATATGCCAGTCTCACTCTTGATGAACTGTAGCATCGTGTTGAAGCTGCATGGGCAGCTGTATCTGTACACGCCATCCAAGCTCTGTTTGACTCAATGCCCAGGCATATCAAGGCCGTTATTATGGCCAGAGGTGGTTGTTCTGGGTACTGATTTCTCAGGATCTATGCACCCAAATTCCATGAAAATGTAATCACATGTCAGTTCTAGCATAATATATTTGTCCAATGAATACCTGTTTATCATCTGCATTTCTTCTTGGTGTAGCAATTTTAATAGTCAGTAGTGTATCTTGAGATGACGAGATGGTGTTAAGCTTATTATAGGTAAAAACCTGAGATCGCATACCAATCTTGAAGTGCTCCAGCTGTGTGAAGAGTACAACATAAAAATAATTACATTGCCGCTGAATGTAACCCACCTTCTGCAGTTGCTTGATGTTGCATACTTTCGACCTTTGAAAGTACAGTAGCAGAAAACTGGAAATAGATGGCAGTGGGCAAATGGTGCAGCTCTACACCAAAGAACCAATTCCCCATCTTGCTCAAGAAGTTGTGGGAATGCATGACCTCAAGAGGAGATAACTTGCAGCAGGCTTCCACAAGACTGGCATCTACACCATGAATCACCAAATTTTGCTGGAAAGGCTTCCATCATTCATAATGGCCCAGGAAACAAACCTCACCACAGCCATCAGTGACACCTTCATAGATCAACTTGTACAGAAGAGAAATGAAGCAACTCAGAAGCATCAAACAGTGAGACATAAAAATTTACATATTCCCACAGGAAAGAGCATTTCTGCAGAGGACATTCTTGTTGCCACGATGAATGAACCATCCACTTCAAAAGAAAGACCTGAAACTGCACAGAGATCTTGTCATCTGGCAAAGACAACAGTAAACAAAGAGGACACAGACAGCAACAATGATGCAAGCTTGTCTTCTGTACCTTATGCAAAATCAGATGACAGTGAACCATGGATGTTTAGGATGAAGAAGATGGATCTGAAGACACTGACTAGTCTCCACCAACCCACTTGGTTATGTCTCATGGGAACTAAATGGAGAATGTGTGTGAGGGAATGCATTTACTTGTCATATATGAAGGTGAACTGTATCCATGACAAGTCACAAAAAGAGCACCAAAGTGTCATGTGGTTTCTGACATGGAAAAATGTGGGAACAAGTGGAAGTGGCCCGAGCAAGAGGCTCTTGTAGAATATGCTTCAGAAAACATCAGCCCATCGGAGCAAGTTGGTCATCGAGATATTTTTTATGTTAAGGAGTTGGGACTATATGTGCTGGACTGAATTTTATCAGATGCCTTTTTTCTGGTTTCTGGCCATTTGCAATTTTTCATGACTTTGTATCTGTTTGCAGTTACTTGTTAATTTATCAAATTCTTTAATATGTTTAATCTATAATTTTTTTCAGAAGTTTTACTTTTCTATTACTTTTATGACATTGTGGTGTAGCCAATTCTGGTCAAAATAAAGAGTTGGCTGTCTAATATTAGAACAGTTCTTTTTATTAACTGGTTTTGGCCTGAAAAATTACTTGCCCAAACATTACCCCAACCCATTGAGTAAAATTGGGACAAAATCTAAGGGGGCTCGCTTGGCAAGGAATGGTTACAGAGCAGAATGTGTTTCATATTCAAAAATCAGAAGGTTACATCCATCAAACTAACTTTCATTTAGTCATTTAACATGCTAAAGCTTTTCAGAAATCCAGGAAAATACTAAAACCTTTCCCAAAGTATCCACAGTTTATGTTATTTATTTTAAATTTGTTGCAAGATAGGTCAACTGAGTAATGTTCATGGGTGGGAAACAGTGGGAAGTTCAGTGAACTTATAGTTCTACGAAAGGGACTGGATTACCTGCAGCCAATAAGGTGTATACACTATTTAATAGGCATAAGGAATTTACTGAGTGAATCTCTTTATTCTTACACAGGTTATTAAGGGGTGAGCCCAGAGTAAACAATCTTGTAAGATTACTTTGCTAGTTTGTAAATGGTCATTCAATGGACTTAATGGCACCTGTAAAAAAGGAGAAAAACCAGTGGGCTAGTGTCATTTAGGTTAAGTATGTAGCCATTGAACCTTATGGTTTAAGCTGACTACTATAAGGGAAAAGCTGAAGGTACTGCCCAAATATCAATTTGTAGGATGTATGTTGAGTCCTTGTAGAATTACCATTAGCTAAGATCCAGAGGCTGGATCTACCAAAGAGGGGAGGTGAGTAGTGCCACTACTATTTTTTGGTGCTGCTGAATAAAATAATGATGATGCCACAGCTAATACAACAGACCATGCAAGTGGGCCAGACCAGAGCCAATCAAACACTGCTTACTCAGGTAGTGTCTGCTGATACAGCAAAAACTTCTGCTACAGCACAGGTAAATACCACATCATGGGCCAAGTAAGGGACCAGCATCATAATGACAATGGCACAGCAGGAAGACAGAGTCACTGCAGCATGATGACCTCATTGCTTCATGGCCAAGTTATTGGGACTATGTGATGAGAATCTGTGCCTAGGGAAAAGAAATATACACAAAGCCCATATAAATACCCTCACATTTAGATATATGCATGCAGTCTGGCAGCTTTAAGCTTTGAGGAAAGGTCAGTGCTGGTCTATGGGTCTACATGAATCTACAAGGTGCCACCATGAGACTTGGTCTCCACTAACTGTAGACTGCCTCTGAGACAAATATTGTGGACTTAGTGTCTTCCTGCCATTGGGCAACCTCTGGGTCTACTTCCAGTCACTGCCAGCTACCCTGGAGGGTCACTGCTTGAGACCAGGGTGGTACAATTGCCCAATCACCCATTGTGGACATACTGTCACTGTCCACCTCCACTTTCAAGGGTGGGCAATACTGCTGTGAGCTGTCTTCTTCTGCAATGTCTGTAGTGGGACTCCATGCCGACCAGTTCATCCTCGCTGAGCTGTGAAGTTGTGTCCAGTCAGCACACCTGCAGCCCAGGCCACAACATATAACTCATATCAAGTGCTGGAGATGGTAGGCAGCCTACGTACTTCATCTCCACACCTGCTGCCTTTGTCAGGTGCTCTAGAGGGCATTGCCACTGCAGAACATTGTTTTAGTGTGTTCACTAATAAAATTTATTTTAATCAATATTGTTTTCATATTGATATGGCTGACAGCTACCAAGCTTCCAACAATTACTTCAACACTACCCTGCCATGGGTAGTGAACTTTTGGCTCCTGATACTAACAACATGCTTCCATCACCCACCATAGCTACCTTGCCCTGGGTCCTGAACTACTGACTCCTGACAATAACAACACACTTCCACCACCCATTGTAGTGGCCATCCATCCCTGACTCTTACATTATACTGAAATTCTTGTCAATTATAGATGCCTTAGACTCTGTAGTTACATATATCACTAAGATTTTTCAAGACAAGGCCTTTTCTCAGGTCGTTTCTTGTGTCCTAAGCAAGGTTTTTGACAATGTAGAACATATGCCACTTCTGGATAAACATAAATTTCATAAGGCAAGAGACAATGGCATAAAAGTATTGAAAGCTACTGTAGAGGACTGTAAATACTGATAAATTTTCTATGTTATTAAAGAAAGATCTATGTTAGAACAAATTGGGATCAGGGTTGGGGTATTTTTGCCTCTCTTAATGATTAAAGACCTGTTCTCGCACATAAGATGTCAAAATGTAAATCTCGATCTGGTGTGGGATGACAAAGCCTTAGACAGAGTGACATTCACAAAATTGCTGGGGATTCATGTGGATGAAAACTTAAATTTTAATGACCACGTAATAAAACTTGCACAGAAACTTAATTCAGCCTGTTTTGCCCCCTGAATTATTGCAAATGTTTGTACCTCAGAGGGTGCCAGAATGGCATACTTTGGCTATTTTCAGTCTCTTGCCACATACGGAATAATATTTTGGGGTTCCACAACAGGGCGCCTAAAACAAATTTTTTTGTTGCAGAAAAGGGCCATCCGAATAATAACTCACAGCCATCCACAGACACACTGCAAACCCATATTCAAAAAGCTTAGAATACTTACTATACCATTGTATGTCACGACCAACATTGCATATTTTCAGACAAATGCCGACTTTCATAACTACAATACCCGTAACAGAGCAGCACTCCATACTCAGCGAACAAAAAGAATGAATACACAAAGGCATGTGAGCCATATCGGTGCAAAACTGTACAATGCACTCCCAGTCAACATCAGGCAGTTAGAAGATGATAACAAATTTAAAACAGAATTTAAAAAATTTCTAGTAGAACAATGTTTTTATTCTGTAAATGACTATGTAGGTCAATAAATTTTTTCTGGTGATATTTATAAAGGCAAAATAAAAAAATACTCTATCTGTACCTAATCATTCATTATCTAATCATTCATTACATTAACATACTTAAAGGACAGCTGTTGTGTGATGTAAATATATACTTAAGCAGTGTTGTGTATATAAGGACTTGCCATTTAGGGAGGACAAAACTAAAGCCTTATGAAAAACAGACTATGCATTTAAAATAACAAGCAGGGCTGTATATAGGCTATATTAATTTCATTGTATTGTTATTAACTTCATTGTATTATTTTGTTTCGTACTTTTTTACGTATATATTGTTTGTGTCCCATTTCTTTGAAATGGCTTACATGTACCCTTGACAACATCCATACAATATTTATTGTCAATGGATGGATAAATAAAATAAATAAATAAGGACCCAGGGAGTATTACATTGAGATGACACGATTTTACTTCACTATAATAATGACTGAAAGACTGCAGTATGCTATAATATTATGATAAGTCCATTGTTCAACCATCTTAAGTAAAACATAGAAAAAAGATGCATTTAGAATAAAGGACTGCCACAAGAGACATATTTATGTATCATGTCACAGACTATCATACTCAGTTAACCACTATGAACTAATTGGCCATACACTGTTCAATATGCTCCCACTTGGTGGTACAAGAACTTCCTGAAAATATATTGAAACAAATATTTATGACAGTTTAGTTGCCCATCTATTCAGTAACCTGAAGGAGTTTATGAACTGTGATGTCAATAGCGGAACTATTGTATTTTTGTGGACATTAATAAAATTATTGAATAATGTGTTTGATACTTTTTCTTTTCCTTGCTGTAATGCCCAACCAATTATAAAACTATTGGTGTAAGGGAGGGTGTTGTACCTTGAGGATAGTATTCCTAGGAACACATGAAGTTTCTTGGTTGGTGTTTCAATACAGTAACCAATTTTAGAATTACATAAAGGAATGCACACTAGAACTATCTGGGATTTTTTTATTTTCTGCTTGTTTTGTTGTGATACATGAGGTTGTGTTTGTAAACATTTTGAGTGTTACATATTTAAGTGCTTTATAATATTTTAAAGTTATTTGGAAGTACTTATTAACTCTTTGGTTACATAAATTTTTGGTGACTAAAATTCCACATATTTTTGAAACTACTTATATAACATGTGGGTGGTTAAACCATACTTCATCACCCAGGCATCATCTTGTATATTGAAAAGGAAGGTCTACTACCATGGAACTTGTGATATATGCAAATGAAATGAGTTTCTTTAATGTCTTAACAATTTTACCTCTCTTGAAAATGGCTATTTTTGTTGGTTTTCAAGAGCTTCTATTTCAAAATATATTTAACTTGTAACTGGTTTTTAATAATACTTCTACTCAATTGGATTTCACTGACTGATTTTAGTATGCAGTGGAATAATGATGAAACACATACACCATTAAATACAGTACTGAGAAGATTTTCCTGACTGGAATACTTTTAAATATCATTAGTTATTCCTAGGTTCATAGCTATGTTGTACCTTGGACCATTTTTTCACATTTGGAAAAACCTTACTTTTCAGTAGAAATTGTTGTCATTTCAGGAAAATACTGTAGTCCATTAAAAGTGAATGCAATAATTTTAAATCAAATTAGAAAATATATTGAACTTCCACTGCACAGCAAAGGTATGTTCTAATTTACAACACTGTTCCATAATTATTAAGATACACCATTTTCTATAGTCTGTACATTCTGCTCCATTATACCTCATTGACATGCTTTTAGTACATCCTTTGATTTTGACAATGCATAATGGCATTTGCTTTCACATTTTCACTTGGCCTAGTGTACATAATTTCTCCACAATCCTAATCACATGGTTCTGATAGATTTTTTTATACACAGCCAGAGTTTGAAATCATTGACAATATTCCTCCTGGGCTTTGCAATTTTAATAAATGTAAGCATCTGTCACTTAATATTTTATATACATTTTCTCCATTTAACATAGGATTTAGCCACACTAATCAAAACACAACTCACACTATGTAATATACAGAAACTAAGTGAAACAGTGATGAAAAATTAATGTAGGAATGAAATTATGGACTACTGCACATGAATAACTTGGATAATACAAGTGAGTTATCTAAGCCATTGAAGAGCATAAACAGATCACACTAATTCTTGAGAAATAAAACTTTGGTGTGTTGTAGATTCATGCTGAGATGTGGGCAATGAAATGGCATAGCTGAGGCCCGTGCATTTCATAAATGTGACATTACTCGTGGGAATAGAAAGAAGGCAGTGATGACATTTAGTCATGAATCTGTCAAAAGACTAGTAGTATTCAAAAAGTTGGAATTTGAGAAAGTTTGATAGCTTCTAAATTCGCTTGAGCAGCTCTAATGGATAAATAATCAACCTGTAACATGTCTGATACATTTTCTATATCTGTTCAAGATTTGGTTACTGGGGGCCATCATATAACTAGCATAACAACAGCATAGCACTAACAGAAAAAATGAATATTAGAACACAGTTAATATTAGGAGACAATGACAGCAGTGAATTCCTGATGACTAACTTAGCCCAAAATGGACACCTGCATACAGAATTCGAAACGTTAAATCAAGGAACAAATATCACATTTGCTACTCTAACTTCTTCTGTAATTAAGTGTAATTTTTTTACCACATCAGACAATGTTACAATATTTTTCTCTTCTTGAACATTATAGTGGGAAACAATTTTAATGTCCCAATAAAATGTTAATGTTCTAGGACATCGTAACATGCAACAAAAGTATAACTGAGGAAAACAATGCACTACCTATAAATGTTTGTGAAGCACTATGAAACATAATTCGTTGTAATAAAAGAAATTAATAATAAGACACACAACAAATGTAGTACAAGAAATCACTGTTTTAATACTCAACAGATTTATTCTCTTTCAACAATAATTTCCAAGGAACTCTGCACATCTATTTATTAGGAAAAATTAAGAAAATTAGATACTTCATTCATTAATATGATTCAGAAATCATCTCCTTTGAAAAGGTATAGTAGAATTTGTCATAGAGCCATTATTAAAGAAGAATTGATACGAAATCTATAACTTTTTGAGTCACATTTGGGAGATATATGATAGCAACATTGTAACATAAGTTGAAAAATAAATCAAAACACAATTTTTGTGTAAGAAATACTGCAACAACAGTTTTAAACGCACCTGAAACTAGTCACCCAGAGGAGAACTTAGTAAGTAGAATGTTGCTGAACTTCACTGAGAATGTTGCTGAACTTTACTAGCTATAAACTGCTCCTAATAATATATCAATTTTTTCTACAATTAGCAATGTAATGTAACAGAATGTACACGCAGCAGAAGCACAATAAAACAAGTTAACTGACATTACTTCACTCCCTGGTTGTCCATAGGCCACATATATTCTTGACAAGGATAATTTGTAGCTTAAGGTGAATATGAAACCATAATTGTTAATTAGCTTAGCAATATATAAATTATTTCAAACATGATGTACTAATTATTGAATAGCATAATACTGAATTATTTTCTGCATTTTAAGCTGAACTTCACTGAGAATGTTGCTGAACTTTACTAGCTATAAACTGCTCCTAATAATATATCAATTTTTTCTACAATTAGCAATGTAATGTAACAGAATGTACACGCAGCAGAAGCACATAGGCCACATATATAGGTTGTCCATAGGCCACATATATTCTTGACAAGGATAATTTGTAGCTTAAGGTGAATATGAAACCATAATTGTTAATTAGCTTAGCAATATATAAATTATTTCAAACATGATGTACTAATTATTGAATAGCATAATACTGAATTATTTTCTGCATTTTAAGTTTCTTGGTTCACAGGACAAATAATAAACAGCAAAATAGTATAGCAGGATGTTTAGATTTTTTATGGACAAATATTATAAGATGAATATTATGGAAAACTTAATACTTACTTTCCTGAAAGAGAGCAATATGTAGAAAACAATGACTTTAAAGTGATACAATGTCCCTGGATGTTGATAAATTCCAAAAACTGGAGAGTGTGGTTCTGAACTAAAACACTTTAAAACAAGGGTTATAACCAGTGAAAGTATAAGAAATGTGTACATATTTGGGTAAATGCAGTAAACTCTGTCTTACAGACAGTCTGTGTAACTGAAGATTAACTACTGCAAGAAACAGGAGACATAAATCTCTATTATCTTCAACAGGAGATTAGATAAACATACAGGTGCTGTTGAAATTAAGGGAAAGAGCAACTGATACTGTACAGAAATTATGTCCCTGGAGATAAAGATGGAACAACATTAGGACTCTACTAATATATTAATCTGTGAATAGCACTCATGCACCTTCCTTGTTATACTGACAGAAAATACATGTATAAACATTGTCACTATCAGACTAGAATAGCTCTTATCTTCCACATTGACAATAACCTATAGAATATCCATGTACATGAATAAGGTTGATGGTTAGAAATTTTCTGATAACTAATAATTGTCTTGAATAATTTTAGTGCTGAAGGCACTTTCACTCTAGCAATTTCAACACTACACATAACACACACTGGTTTTGTAACTAAAAGAAAATGCCTTTCTTGCTAGATGCAACCAAAGCTATTTGTCTATACATCTGTAGTGCAAAGTTATCAACAACAAATAAGTTGGTTCTGTTGTCTTACTGAATGTCTTACAAGCATCATAAGCTTGCAGTGTGCTGGAGTCTCAGCTTAGCTCTGCAGCGAGATTAATACACTGATTAATTCATATGTTACAGAAACACTTACGGTTCATGGTAATTATGCTCAATGGCAATCAATGTGCCACAATATGTGTTCATATTTTTTAATCCAAACATGACAGACAAATTGACTGCTTAATTTAAGGAAATTGCTGATATAACAACAAAATTTTAAAATGAATTCAGAAGTTCTACATGTACTACTGTGAAGAAAATTGATAATTATTGAAGTCAGTTTGGAGAGTTTGAAAATTATGAATTGTTTCTGAATAATCAGATGTATCACTTTTGAAGGTTTAATGTTCCAGCAACTTTAAATCTACTGTAACTATATTTGCATGGAGTCTTCCATAATTTTTTTATCTGGTTCTTACTAGAAGTATTCTATACTAGAACCTTTTGCTTACTGTTTTTCCCTGTAACACCTCTTACATTTAGCATACAGCAAGATTTCATTTAAAATATTTTATATTCTTCTTGGAACATACTGTGGATCTAGAATAATGATGAGCTCCAGCAGATAATTTCATCAGTTTTCTGCAAATGACTGGTAGTGTTTACAGTCTCAGTTGGGGCCACCTATATATCTCTTTCTTTTATTTTCTTCATGCAGAAACGTGCTGTCTGTGCAGAGATCCACAAAGAGATGAACCTACACTACTTCAAATTATAATCATTGAGCTTCTGCTTCAACATGAATAAGTGGGGAAGCACTGGGATGGATTTTGAAGGTACCAGTACAACAACACTTATCTTACATTTCAGTAGAGAGAATGTTTGGTGAATCTTCTAAACATTTTGTTTATCTATGTTATTTACTGATTAGAAAGCGCTACCTTACAACTTTTGCAGACACTGCTTTTACCAACTGAAGTATCTGCACCCTGCTTACAGCTCATTTCTGCTAATAAAGATGATAATGATGATGATGATAGGATGGTCTGGCAGCATGAACTTGAGGTCTTGAGTGCCCTAATAAAATCCAATGGATGTGTTAAAATTATTTAACAGTTATAACATCTGTATTAGAAAAAATATATATCTGCAGCTTCTTACATGTGGACACACACACACACACACACACACACACACACACACACACACACACACACACACACACACACACACACATTTAAAATATGCATTATATTACCTCATAACAAATTGCTAAAAACTGAATACAGAGTTCAATGGGAAATGTATTGAGAAACTAAGGCAGATGCATGTGGTTAACAGGTCGCTGGGCTTTCAAAGGATGAATCAGCTACTTTACTACATGCTAAAACCCCCAACATGTAAGCCATATGCCACAAGCACCACAATGTTGGGGGGGAGATGTTAGGCACAAAGAAGTGATAGGTGGGGAGAGGAGAGGATTGTGTCCTCCAATATGAAGCATTAGTGCACACTGACGAGGTAATTTCGTCTCTTAGGTAATAGGTTCAAAATAGCTCTGAGCACTATGGGACCTAACATCTGAGAGGTAATAGGTCAGATACGTATTAATCCTTTTGTTGCAGTAAAAGTGGGGCATCATATATGCTTTTGATCTTTCTTTCTGTTGGGTATATTCAGTATAGCACTTTTAGAACACTGAGGGAATCAGCGTAGATGGAAAATTTCCTTTCTTAATTATGCCACATCTGCTCCAATTCTTCAGAATCACACACATGCCAGCAGTGAATACTGCAAATTTCTTGGGACGTCAGGTAAGATCATTCAACAACCAAAGGAATCCCCTTCCCTTAACCATCCATACTACAAGTCTGTCTCCACAGCTAACTGGTCTGCTTGTCTGTTATGTGGATGACTCAGATTCAATATTTAGTATCGTCAGGGATTTTTCGTCAGTGAGAGGACTGGAACGGAGTGACCTCAGCCTTTAGATGCCAATTGAGGAGCTGCGCAAGTGACAAGTAGCAATCCAAGGTCTAGGAAGCCGACAATGGCTGGGAGAGCAGTTTGCTGATCCTGTGCTCCTCTACTCTATCTAAAAAATGCCATTCTCAGAGGATAATGCAATAGAGCAGCCAGTTGGTGTTGAATAAACCATCAGGGACAGTATGCACAACTGGTTAGTTGGCTATATATGTTACACTAAAACCACGTTTATTTTCTAAAATTTTACAAAAAAAAAAATGAAAGTTAAAAATTACAGTTACAGTGCATTCTTTTTTGAATGTAGGAAATAATACAAGAATTCTGGGCCTCTTAAGAAGACAAGGAAGGTTTCTACTCTGCTCTGCACAGAAAATTTGAATATTTGCCACACCAGTTGGAAAGCTAATCTTATCGACTCATTATGTCATAGCAATGTAATGCAATCACAGTGAGTGTTTCAGAGGGAAATTCAAAAGTCAGATGAACAAGTGTGTTATGCATAAAACAATACATTTTGCATGATAATTATACTGCTATCAATTGCAAAGAATTTCAAAAATTTTTCAACATCCCCATTACTCCGTTTTGATGACTGTACCTGTCACTGGACTGCTATATACAGAACTGCTGTGGTGGCTGTACCTGTCATTATAGATGAATCACAAAAATGTTACAGGAAAGTAAAAATATCACTTTAATTTTTGTGAGTTAGTAATCACAAAATTTCATCTGGTAGAGTCTGCACCATGGTTTCAGTCTTTTACTAGAGTCAGCAAGAGAAGATCCCTTACAGTCATAGTGGGTTTGGCATATCTGCTTTGCATGTCTACCTGAACCAATCTCATAATGCAGTTTTTTATGTCTCTATGGCATTGTCTCATTGTTGTCTCAAATCTGTAGAAGACTATTTATTGTTTTCACCTACAGCCATTTGCATTTCATAGTTGAAAGCTGGAAACAGTGCTGCCAGCTGCCAGGGATCTTCTTTCATTGACTCTGCTATAGGGGGCTCTAGATTCTAAGTATGGCCCTGGATGGTACAGACAGTCAATATAACTTCAACATCAGTTGGGGACACCAAGGTAGTGCTTGCACCCAGCCAATGGATAAGTCATCCACTAGAGGACAGGCTAGCATCATATTGACCTAAAGACTGTGGGATGGATGCCTCAGTGGTATGCTGGAACATGTGTGTATTATGATCTAGTGATTTCTAGATGCTGGCTTGGTGTACAGATACAGCAGGCATCAAGTTCACGTTGGTGACCACATCTTTAGGCAGCTTCCTTCCAAGTACTTCTCTGTCTCCCTTATGTATGGAGAATGGGAAGTAGTCACTGGAGTGCAGAATGTTAATCACTTCTCACTGAGCCAAGTGTGTGAGGGTAGCAATATTGATCATGGGGAATGACTCCATAATAGAACTGAAGGGTGAGTACTGCCCTATGTTCAGAATACTTAGGTCTTCTGTCAGTATTTAGTTCTCTACGGATTTACCCAGGAACAAATAGTAGAGCTGCTCCATATCACATTCTGTGCATTAAAACCTCCACATATGAAGAATGGTCACGGGAGCTGTGTGGTAAAATTGCTGAAAGCCTCCTGATCTACTGTGTGATGAGTGGGGCATATTGAAAAAACATATTGTCACCCTATAGTTCCCATACACAATGGCAGCCTACCTGTAAGTTGGAAGTGAGTGGCTATTCCACTCTCCCCAGTAAGGTATTGTCCTTTCCGTGGAGGCTATGTCCATTTAGAACAGACATCAGAATCCTTAAAATGTATCTCTTGTAGAAACAAGCACAATGGTACTCCCTGTGTTAGAAGTTTTAGTACCTCCAGAATCCTCTGCACTATGGGACCCTTCTTCTCTTTCCCCCTTCTTTCCACTGGGGTGACATCTGGGAGTAGTTGCTGATTTTGGAGTAAATGCCCTTTGGCAACTATACTTAGAAATACAGGTGTTCATGCTGGCACTATTTAGCTGAGTTTGTGCTGAGGCATCTGCTTTTTGGATTGGTGTTTTAAGAGCCAAAGCAGATAAGGTATGAAGCAATGAATGTTGGAATTTATATAGCTTTGTAGATCTATTTTGTTTCACTGTATGTAATCTGCTTTGTTGTCTCGAGTTCCTCCATCTTCCATTCTTGGAAACTTTTAGTGCATTCTCTGCTCCAGACCAGGTTATCCCCAGAGCAAGAAATTACCTTTGATAAGATGAGCAAATGACTTCATTGTGGACAGCCTTTTATTGATGATCATCTAATAACCACTTCTGAAGGCCCTATCCATTCCACTCATATGCTCTTTCAAGCCCTTTGCCATCTTTGCCAGGATTACTACATCATATCTTAACCTCAAAGTTTACTCTTCTCCCTGAATTTTAATACTGTCTCCAAATTTTTCTTTGCTACCTTCAGCATGTCAAAGAGTGTACTTCATTCAGCATTCTCAAAAATCTTATCTACATGTACAAATGCTATAAATGAAGTCTTGCCTTTTCTCTGGCTACCTTCTGAAATAAGTTGTAGGTTGAATATTGTCTTGCATGTTCCTTCATTTCTCTGGAAGCTTAACTGATCTTTACTGAGGTTGGCTTCTATCAGTTTTTCCATTCTCCCAAAAATAATTCATGTCGTATTTTGCTACCATGACTTATGAAACAGGTGGTTTGGTAGTATTCACACCCATCATCACCTGCCTTCTTTGGAATAGGTATTATTACATTTTTCTTGAAGTCTGCAAGTGTTTTGCCTGTCACATATATCTTTTACACAAGATGGCATAGTTTTATCATGTCTGACTTCTGAAGGATCCCAATAATTCTGAGGGAACCTCACCTACACCTTGTTTCAGTTTTGTTCTTTTACTGTTCTGTTAGATTCCTCTCAAAGTATACCTCTCATCTTCCTCTGCTATCTTTTCTGTTTCTAAAATATCATCTTAATATTCATTTCTCTTGTATAACCCATCTATATATTTCTTCCATCTTCTGACTTCCCTTCTTTGCTTAGTACTGGCTTGTCATCCAAGTTCTTTATGTTCATACAGCTGCTTCTCTTTCTACAAACGTTTCTTTAATTTTCCTGTAGGTAGCATCTAGCTTTTCCATCATGGCCCATGAGGACGATAGGCTGTGGTACATACTTCACAGCACGTGGCACTGTATGTCTTAAAAGTGCCAGTAGCTGTCTGCAATAGGGAGAAAGTAAGTGTTTCAGATGAGTTTAATAATTCTTGACTGCACGTTTAAATGCATGCAAGCTCTCAATAGCACATAACAAAATTAAGACCTTTAATGGATACTTTTTCAGTTACATATTGATTTACTATGGACCCTGCATGGAGCTGAGCATTTGCAAAGTATGGTAGACAGGCTGACTAGTGTGACGGTACAAGTTCATTGTGGGGCCCATATTTCTAGTGGCCCACATTTCCCATGGTCATACATGACTGTTCGGCCTCGTGTTTGTCCTCCAACCACACCTGCTTTGTCATTTTGCAGTTGCTGTCAATCAGATTTTTTAGACATCTGTATGTACTTTTTACTATTTGATTTCCTATATTTTTATATTTTCTACTTCTGTCCATTACTTTGAGCATCTTCTTATTGTATTTTTGTCTTCCAATTCAGTCATTTGTCTAACATTCCTCTTGAAACTCTTAACAGTCTCTAGTGCTTTCAACTTATCCAGGTCCCATCTCCTTAATTTCCTATCTTTATGAAATTTTTTTGGTTTTAATCAGCAGTTTGTAAGAAATTAATTACGGTCATAGTCCACATTTGCCACTGAAAATATTTTGTACTTAAAAATGTGGTTTCAAAATCACTGTCTTACCATTATATAGTCTACATGAAACTTTCTGGTGTCTGCAGATCTCTTCAATATATACAAACTTCTTTCATGATTTTTAAACCAACTGCTGGCAATGAATAATTTATGCTCTATGCAAAATACTACCACCTGGCTCTCTCTTTCATTTCATACATCCAGTCCATGTCCTTCTGCTATTTTTCCTTCTTTTTCTTTTCCTACTACCAAGTTCCAGTCACCCAGCACAATTAAATTTTTGTCTCCCTTAACTATCTGAACAATTTTTTTTTTATCTCATCGTAAATTCTTTCAGTCTCTACCCCATCTGTAGAGCTAGTTGGCTTATAAAACTTTACTATTGTGGTGAATGTTGTCTTTATGTCTATCTCGGTTCTGATAATTCATTCACTATGCTGCTCATAGTAGTCTACCCACAATCCTATTTTCTTATTCATTATCAGGCCTACTCCTGCATTACCTTACATTTTGTACTGATAACCCTGTACTCACCTGACCAGAAATCCTTTTCTTCCTTCAACTGCACATCACTATTTTCCACTATTTCTAACTTCTACCTACTCACTAGCCTTTTTAAAATTTCCTAATCTACCTACCCAATTAATGACTCTAACATTCCAATCCACTGATCTGTAATATGCCAATTTTGTTGTGAATATGACACAACATCCTCCAGTCCCCACCTGGAGATCCAAATGGGGGAGTGTTTCACCTCTGGAATCTTCACCCAATCATTATTAAATCATACAGCAGATATGTATGCCCTTGGGAAAGTAACAGCTGTAGTTCCCCCTGCTTTCCACAGTTCACAGTACCTACACAGCAAGGCCATGCTGGCTAATGCTACAATCACGAGTTAGTCTGGGCTCTCCATTGATACCCTTCCATTAAGGTTGCACCTAGCGTAGGGCTATCTGTACTGCTGAGGCATGTCAGCCACCTCACTTCAGCAAGGTCCATGTAGGTGGGGAGACTCTGGGAGTGCTGTTTCATTAAATTACTAATTGACTAACCAGAGCCCCAGACTCCAGAGCAAGCCTTATACAAGTGAAGTGCAGCTGGTACCCCAGAGATTGCCCACTAATAACTGTTTCACCTCACCAGCCATCCAATGCACACAGCACATCTTGAGGTTGAGGCACTATCCTAGAAATGTTTCTAACATCCTCACAATCCAGGCAATAAGCCAAAATCACCACTCCCTGCAGCATACAACAGTCCACCTCCATGTTATTATGCTTGTGCAAAGATTATGGGTACAGAGAACTCACTGTGCTTACCAGATACTAGTCAAGAACCCAGGGTTCACTAAACATATGCCCAGCAAAACCAGTTGAGTTTCCTCTAATGTTTTCCATTTAGTACAAGAGATAAGAAAGGTGTGTCATAAAATGATGTGTATGTGATGAGCATTATCTTTTGACCGATTGACAACAAAGTCATTAGAAACTGTGTTCCTGCTTGCACTGAGGAAGGATGAGAATGGAAGTTGACCATGTCCTATAGCAATTCAGGGAAAGTGAGAAAAGTCTAAATCTGGGTGGCAAGATCAGGTTTTGAACCAACGTCCTCCCCAGTTCGAGGCTGGGGTCTTAACTGCTGCAACACCTTGCTCACTGAAAATAAAAAATGTATTGCATTCATTTGTGTCAACCTGGTTATGTGCATCATACTCCTGTGTAAACATCAAACCACTCACACCAATATATAAAAGGGGTATCTCCTTGTAACAATGCCCAGACAATGGACATGAGAGAAACAGCAGCAGAAGGGCTGAGTGCATTTAGGGTCAATGGTCCCATTGTTCTCTTTATGCAAACAAACTGCCCAGTTGACCTAGCATCATTATGTAAATAAACCAGTGTAATTTAAATCCTTAATGTAAACGGACTGGATACGTATCCTCTTAGTTATGTTTATGCATGTCCGATTTATGAGAAAATGCCTTTAGCCTAACACACACACACACACACACTCTCTCTCTCTCTCTCTCTCTCTCTCTCTCTCTCTCTCTCTCTCTCTCTCTCTCTCTCTCTGCTCATTATTGTTATATGTGTTATCATTTATTATTATACAGTTCAGTCACAGTCTTCTTTTTTTTAAACATTCTGAACAAATAATATTCACATGTTCCAAATAGAGATATTTACTACAGTCACAGCAGCTGTACGTGGTAGGGGTGTTATTTCTCGGCCGGCCGCGGTGGTCTCGCGGTTCTAGGCGCGCAGTCCGGAACCGTGTGACTGCTACGGTCGCAGGTTCGAATCCTGCCGCGGGCATGGGTGTGTGTGATGTCCTTAGGTTAGTTAGGTTTAAGTAGTTCTAAGTTCTAGGGGACTGATGACCACAGCTGTTAAGTACCATAGTGCTCAGAGCCATTTGAACCATTTTTGTTATTTCTCCTGTCACAGTATGAACAATGTCCTCTCTATTTGTTAGGATGTTGACAGGGCCTTTGAAAATTTCACAAATCCTTGAAGGAATATTAGGCAGTATGCTACTCATGGCAGCTCAGACTCACACATGTTCTGCAACAAGCTCATAAGACAACTGGTACAGAAAATCTCTTCATGGAGAGCAGATCTCTGGGTTTTTAACAGCATGAATCACTAAGGAATTGATACCTCCAACATTCATTAATGAATAAAATATGACCATAGACCATCAGTGAGTACGTCTTGTACAACTGTAGGCAGCACACATCTTGTCACACATGTCTACAGCTCCTTTTGTCTTGTTATACATGACTATCATTTCTGCTTTGCCTGTCTCTTCATAAACTCATCATGGTGTAGACTGGATACCAGTACAACATTTTTGTCTTTCTTAGGAACATATGATACAAGATTGTTAGATCCTCTAAAGGCAAACATATTTGCACCCATGTGACATTTACTTGGCTTTGTGAATTCAAGTGGCAATTCCTTTTTGTTTTATCGCATGTTTCCTAACAAAGTTAGCTGAAAGCCATTTTTATTGCTTCAGCCAACTGAAGACTGGTAAACCAATTATCCACTGTGATGTTCCTGCCAGTTCTTTTGATGGAGCTACACAGTCTCTGACCTACGGTAGCTGGAGTGTTATTTACATAATATGTTATTTACATAATATGGCCCCTCTGGTTGTGTTCAGTCATACACTTCCAAATCAATAGTATAATACATCCTGGTATTAGAAAGAACAAATATTTTTTAATCTATACTTGTCTGTCTTGCTGGGTATATCCTGTCTAAAATTACAATTGCCTCCAAATGCCACAAACTTCCATCATTTGTGAGGTATTCAAACGGAGTATGCTGTTTTGCAATTCTGGAAAAACATGTCAAAAAGTTTCTTGTTGGAGCTAACTTGTCATATTTCAGTCTTTCTTCCCTTGTGAACTTGTCATCAAATCACAGATATCTTAGAAGGAAGTGAAATCTACACAGGGACACTGTGGGCCTAAAAATTTCTACCACTGTACCATCAGTCTTTCATAGATTGCCTGCCTTTAGATGGTTAGCATTCAACATTCCAGCCAAATACAGTAAACCTATTAGAGCTTGAATTTCACTTGGAGTCATAGTGTTACAGTCACAGTGTCTGGAAAATTTACTTCTCTGGGACTCAATAAACAGGTTCATGTTTTCTTCTATTGCGCTGATAATATTAACAGTAAAAAAGAGCCTCCAAATTTCAGTTGGTGTTTGCAGACCTTTTGCGGTAGGCTTTGCATTTTGGGATAGAAGATGGATTATTGTATTTTTGGAGCTGGTTCTAGCATTTCTTGAATGTACATTGCAAGGTAACGAAGGATAATATGAAGCTCTTCCAAGTAGTTCACAATTTAAATTTAAATTACAGCAGTAGAAATAATATGTTGGGCTGGTGTACTTCAATCAAAAGGTTTCATAGTAGAATTAAGTTATAAAGATATTTAGAACAACTGCAAAGTAAGTTCTTATTTTATTAAGAAGATACCGTTCAGTTTTGATCTTTGTAGTGGCAGACAAGTATTTGTATGTCTCATATTTCATGGAAAGATGTCATTAAATGAAGGGAGAGGCATGAAACTGTGCCAAAACATGGAGTGATTTCCAATTATGTAATCTGATAGCACGTCATAAATTACTTCTGATTTTAATTTTCCATGCTAAAGAATAAAATTATGTATTAAATGCAGAGTGAAAGCAGTGTAATGCAAAATGGCATGAAAATACTTGTATTGTGTTTTGATGAGTGTTGTAGTTTCATTGCATAGTTTTTTTTATTGCAAGGAATTAAAAAATTATGTGGTGATAAATGTGTGTAAAATTATATAATGTATTTAGGTTTAGTATTTAAATCTTATAAAAATTGTAAACAAATTGTGGCCATGTTTAGGAATTATTTTGATTAATGTAGTTTCACGTGACCCTGCTCAGGACTGGGGATATGAGCGGGGAAAAAAAACAGGTCTTTGGTTCGTTATCTGTTGTGGTGGTAAGTTCGGAGCAGCAAAGTACCGCGAGTATAAGCATGGATGCCAGTGTGCGTGAATAAGCTGAAGGAACAACATGAAAGTGTGTAGGTGCAAGACAATAAACCATGTGTACAAATTGCACCGATTATTATTTATGCAGATCGGATTTATTTGTGAACTTTAAAATGCATGGCCACAAAGTTAGAAGTGGGTTTTTTTTTTTTTTTTAAATAAATGTTTCAATCTGTACTTGTATTGTTTAAATCATTTTGTGCAAGGTTGTGATACAGACAATTGTGTATTCAATTCACTGCTGTTCAAAGGCTAGCCAATATGACTCAGTATTAGGGGCACAAATGTATCCATTCACTACCAACTCCCTTTGCAGATGAGCCACGTGAAAAATAGGTAGTGAACGAGCCCAAGTACAGTTGCAATTGAGGGCTCATCTGGGATAGGACTTTCTTCTCTATTCCATAATACACTCCTGGAAATTGAAATAAGAACACCGTGAATTCATTGTCCCAGGAAGGGGAAACTTTATTGACACATTCCTGGGGTCAGATACATCACATGATCACACTGACAGAACCACAGGCACATAGACACAGGCAACAGAGCATGCACAATGTCGGCACTAATACAGTGTATATTCACCTTTCGCAGCAATGCAGGCTGCTATTCTCCCATGGGGACGATCGTAGAGATGCTGGATGTAGTCCTGTGGAATGGCTTGCCATGCCATTTCCACCTGGCGCCTCAGTTGGACCAGCGTTCGTGCTGGACGTGCAGACCGCATGAGACGACGCTTCATCCAGTCCCAAACATGCTCAATGGGGGACAGATCCGGAGATCTTGCTGGCCAGGGTAGTTGACTTACACCTTCTAGAGCACGTTGGGTGGCACGGGATACATGCGGACGTGCATTGTCCTGTTGGAACAACAAGTTCCCTTGCCGGTCTAGGAATGGTAGAACGATGAGTTCGATGACGGTTTGGATGTACCGTGCACTATTCAGTGCCCCCTTGACGATCACCAGTGGTGTACGGCCAGTGTAGGAGATCGCTCCCCACACCATGATGCCGGGTGTTGGCCCTGTGTGTCTCGGTCGTATGCAGTCCTGATTGTGGTGCTCACCTGCACGGCGCCAAACACGCATACGACCATCCTTGGCACCAAGGCAGAAGCGACTCTCATCGCTGAAGACGACACGTCTCCATTTGTCCCTCCATTCACGCCTGTCGCGACACCACTGGAGGCGGGCTGCACGATGTTGGGGCGTGAGCAGAACACGGCCTAACGGTGTGCGGGACCGTAGCCCAGCTTCATGGAGACGGTTGCGAATGGTCCTCGCCGATACCCCAGGAGCAACAGTGTCCCTAATTTGCTGGGAAGTGGCGGTGCGGTCCCCTACGGCACTGCGTAGGATCCTACGGTCTTGGCGTGCATCAGTGCGTCGCTGCGGTCCGGTCCCAGGTCGACGGGCACGTGCACCTTCCGCCGACCACTGGCGACAACATCGATGTACTGTGGAGACCTCACGCCCCACGTGTTGAGCAATTCGGCGGTACGTCCACCCGGCCTCCCGCATGCCCACTATACGCCCTCGCTCAAAGTCCGTCAACTGCACATACGGTTCACGTCCACGCTGTCGCGGCATGCTACGAGTGTTAAAGATTGCGATGGAGCTCCGTATGCCACGGCAAACTGGCTGACACTGACGTCAGCGGTGCACTAATGCTGCGCAGCTAGCGCCATTCGACGGCCAACACCGCGGTTCCTGGTGTGTCCGCTGTGCCGTGCGTGTGATCATTGCTTGTACAGCCCTCTCGCAGTGTCCGGAGCAAGTATGGTGGGTCTGACACACCGGTGTCAATGTGTTCTTTTTTCCATTTCCAGGAGTGTATTTGGGAATCGTGTGTCCGTCTGATGTTTACGTTTTTGAACAGTCAGTGTGGGGGCTCTGAGCTAAATCAGTGCATAAGCAGTAGCGGCGTGTTTGTGCTGGACAAATTACGTGCTGCCCCTTGGTTATGCCAATATAAGGCCACCATGATTGTGATGCAGTCATTTACACAGCCTGTTGACCATGCACTACCACAGGCACCAATCACACGCAATCTTCCGTGCCGCGTCCACGTGTTGCCGCGGGTAAAACCATCGTCCGTGCCGTGTCCATGCATTGCTGTGGGTAAAGCAGTCAACAAAGCTGTATTCACGTGCTGCCAAGGATCAATGCCATCATCCATGCCACCAACCAACACATCTACATGCTGCCAGGGGCCACGCCACATTTTCTCACTCCTGATCGAGTTTGCTGTACATCCATGGCGCCGACTGCAATTCATTGTGTACCTGTGCTGCCGCCGCTGACTGCAGACTTAGCGTCACATGAGGATATAAAAGATGAGTACAGCCAGCAGCTATATTGCAAAACTGTGCTCTTTCATTAGCCATGGCCAATGAGGTGCATGAATCTCAAAGTGAAGGCGAATCTGTGGATGTTAGGAGTAACTATAGTAGCCCTAGCATGCCAAAATAAATAGGCTGGATACCAGGAAGTGACCTGAGTGCATTTTTTGTAAAACTTACTAGTAAATTAGGAGAAATAGATTCAAAAATAGGGAATAAAACATCTGAAATAGTTGGAGAAATGGATTCAAAAATAGGGGATGTGGAATTGAGGCTTAGTGGTAAAATAAAGACAGTGAGTGAAAAATTTGATCAGCTAGATCTCAAATTCACTCAAATTACAGATAAAGTCAAAAAACAGTTAAAATTGTTGAGGAAATTATTGAGAGAGTTGATGAGGTTGAAAAAGGACTAGTAGCCAAGGTGGACACTGTGCAAAGTAATCTTGTGGGGTAGATTCAGGCACAGGAAGAGAAATGCACATTATTTCAGAAACAAACAGAGGCAGACATTGAATCTATTAAGATAGGAGTGCTGGACTGCCACAAGGGGATTAATGACAATAAGGAAATGGAAGGGGAAATAAATGTCTTGAGGGAAACAGTTAATACTGTAGCAGCAGGGAATGGAAATCTGTTGTTGGGATATCCTATGGGGCATGGATTTCAATCAAAACCTTTTAGTGGAGAGAATAAATACCATACAGTTGACTTTTTAGCTGCGTGTAAGGATAACTTTGTGACAAGGATGAGTGAGCAGGCAAAAATTAAATATGTTAAGAGGCAGTTGGAAGGGGGAGCTCAAACATTGGCAAACCAAAATGATAATAAATTTTGTGATTTTAAAACCTTTGAAAACCTGTTCTTGAACAAATACTGGGGGCAGGCAAAACAATTAAGATTGCAAAACGAGTTTTTGAATGGACCTAGTTACAAGAGTGGAAAGGAAAGTATAAGAGAGTTCTGCGATAGAGAACTGAATAAATTAAATCATCTGGATGGGCCACTGGGTGTATTAACAGAAATATCAACACTAAAGAGAAGATTACCAGAGCATTTGCAATGGGATTTGATTCACTGTGCAACAGATTCAGTGGAAGAATTTCTTAATTTTGTGGATAATATGGATAAGGCATTATGTTACAGACCTAAATACATGGAACAGGGAGAGTGGAAGGTATCATGAAAGGAGAAACGGTATTAATTATGAGTACAGTAATAATCAGAACAGATGGAGAGAGGATAGAAGTGATCATAATAATCAGGATAGAGATTGGAGAAGCAGGTCACATAGATATAACAGAAATTTGGGGGGGGGGGGGGGGGAGGGGGGAGAGAGAACTTTGAGCAGAGGAGGAGTGATAGAGAAGGTTTGAGAATAGGGGGAATGCCTGATACAAAAGGACAGGGTAGGCAATCAAAAAACTAATTGATGCCTCACATAAGGTCCGCAGGGGGGCTGGTAATTTTGTGAACAAGGCCAGACAAGGAGATGATGGGATGAATAATAAAGTCAGCAAGGAAAATAGGGAAATTTGAATATGTCATATGGATGCTGTCTTAGGAAATGAAAATCTGTGGGGAGGTTTTAACAATTACAGAAAAAGAGATAAAAGGTACGACAGGAAAAAATGGAACAAGGCTAATATCAGCAATGAACAGTGTGAGTTTAACATTGATGACATGATTAAGAGGGAAGAGATATTACAAGCAGAAGAGGACAATATTGCCTTGTGTGCAGCAAAATTCAGAGACGGAAGTAGTTTCATCAAAAGGGGAAACAGAAGTGGATATGGAATTAAGGGGCAATGTTCACAGTAGTAATGGATGTGATGAATGGGTAGAGATGTCTATCAGAAATAGTATGGAGAATTATGGTAAAGGTGAGAGAGGATTATACAGTGTGATGTAAAGGTTAATATGAGTGGTGTATTTGACAATGTGGAAAATGCTGGTAAATTACCTACTGATAGTGTTACTGTGCTTATGTGTGCAGGTGATGACTGTGGTAGTGATAATGAGTTCAATGCAGTTATGGAAATATGTAATATGGAGAATGTTGCTGTAGGTTGCCCTGAAGATAAAATTGAAACCTTCGTTTTCTTAACTGATGAGGTGGGGGAAGTTGATGCAAAGATCTGGGATAAAGCATATAAGGATTTCAGTGTATCACCCTGCGGAAAATCCGGCTGCAAGGTATATGAGGGAGCTGGGTAGGCTATGTAGGACATACTGTAGTAAAAAGCATACCATGTGGGCAGAATATATAACTGTGTTCGAGGGTCATATCAACACAGTGAAGAGTTGTGCGACAAGATTCTCACCCTATGAGCTCATGAAAGATATCAAGCCAGACAATCTAATAGCAGAACACATATTTTCCTCCATCTCAAGGCTTGACAAGTCAAGAGAAGATGCAGCTGGCCAGACAGCAAATGTTAAAGAAAGGACATGAGAGACAGAGGAGGCATGGAGAAAGGTATAAGACAACCAAGTTCAAGGAGGGAGATAAGGTGCTGGTGAGGAACAAGAAAAAAAATCGAGTGACATTGATGGCGAAATCAAAAAGTTATTTGAATTATACTATGGGCCCTTCAAGATAACTGGTTGTCCACACCCTAATGCTCATAGCTTGTTACATCCAGTGTCCAAAAAGCCATTTGGACTGAGAAATGTAACTGAGGGTAAGGATGTGAGAGATTTCCATGTACACTATTGTGTCTAGTTAAGAAATTTTAGGATGTAATGGCTATTATAGGCAGCTATAAAAATTATTGGGGGCTATGTATTTGTGTATGTATAATTGGAGGATTATTTGTGTTTCTGTTTGTGTTGCAATGCTATTGTTTGGAGGTCAACAAACTTCATTATACTGTATGTATTTGCATTAAATGAATCTGTTGTCCAATGAATTTGCACAACTGGTGTGGGATTATAGAAGCATTGTTGGAAATAAGTGTGGAGAATATAAAAGCAGGGAGGAATCTGCAAATAGTTTGTTTGAAAATAGTTGAGATTTTATAAAAAATTTCTAATGTATCTGTGGCACCTGGAGTTGATACTGGTGCACGGGGGTTGGATTGTTGCTGGGATAGTCATGTAGGGCACTTACTAAATATGCAAACTGTAGAGGCATATGGGAAATAATTAACTTGCTTATTATAAGATGTTAATGAGGGAAGTAATGGAAATAACACTCATGGCTAAGTGGATGCACGTAAAAGTTTTATGACCTTGGTAAGTTTATTTGCCATTTATGATTGAATCTAATTGTCCATCGAAATGGCAGAAAAGAATGGATTTCAAGATATTGCCAAATATTATGTGAAAAATGATATACAAATTCATGAAAAAATTTGGAGTTCATTTATGTACAGTGATATAGCTGTATGGGTGCTTAAAAATATAAGAATATGCATCTGGGAATAAATTCTCTTGGTGTGGTGGGTACAAATATGTCAGAGCTCCTGATTTGGGAACATTTGAGGGTTGAAATAGAATATATTTAATTATGCCATGTTTGTGTTCGATTTGTGTGCATGTTCGTCATTTGTATAAACCTCAATAAGAGCTGATCAGTGAACACAGGATGTTTCTGGGAGGGTTTGGAGAGACTGACTCCTGGGAAATGTGGGTGTGCATGTCTAGGCAAGATTTATGAGGATTTGATTAAATTTTGATAGGATGGCTTGGCTGACGAGAGGAAGCACAGTACTGCTGGCTGACAAGTCTGGAAAGCCTGCATTCTAATGCATAAAGCTGTGAACACAAGGATTTGGTTGCAACCACCCCATGCAATTACAGAAACAACTGTGTAAAAAGTTAAAGTGTTAATGTGCAGTTAAGTATGCAACCAATATATAGACTAACATGGGCATTTATATAATATAAATTTCTCTGCATTTTGCCATCCCAATCAGACTCAATTTGAGACTATCTAATAGTATATTTAAGTTGGATACATTGTCGGATAATGTTCGTATGTTTTCTGATGACAGTATTCACACTGATTAATTCACCACTATAACACTGTTCTACATGTTTTGGTGCTATTATAGTTATGATTAAAATGTTTTGATACATATAAAGTAATATGGGTTGGCTGTGTTTGGTGCTACTTCATGTTGCCATTACTAAGGTAAAGTCTCCATGAAATAGGGGTATGTAAGGTAACGGGGGATAATATGGAGTTCTTCCAAGTAGTTCGTAATTTAAATTTAAAGCACAGCAGTAGAAATAATATGTTGGGCTGGTGTAGTTCAATCAAAACGTTTCATAATACAATTAAGTTATAAAAATGTTTAGAACAACTGCAAAGTATGTCATTATTTTATTATGAAGACACCATTCAGTTTCGATCTTTGTAGTGCCAGACAAGTATATGTATGTCTCATATTTCATGCAAAGATGTCATTAAATGAAGGGAGGGGGGTGAAACTGTGCCAAAACATGGAGTTATTTCTAATTATGTAATCTGATAGCATGTCATAAATTAGTTCTGATTTCAATTTCCGTGCTTAAGAATAAAATTATGTATTAAATACAAAGTGAAAGTAGTGTAATGCAAAATGGACACGAAAATACTTGTTTTGTGTTTTGATGAGCGATGTAGTTCCATTGCATGGTTTTTTTTTTTTTTCATTGCCACGAATTAAAAAATTATGTGGTGATAAATGTGTGTAAAATTATACAATGTATTTAGGTTTAAGTATTTAATCTTATAAAAATTGTAAACGAATTGTGGCCATGTTTAGGAATTATTTTGATTAATGTAGTGTCACGTGACCCTACTCAGGACTGGGGATATGAGCCAAGGAAAAAAGAAATGTCATTGGTCCATTGTTCATTGTGGTGGTAAGTTCAGAGCAGCAAAGTATCGTGAGTATAAGCATGGCTACCAGTGTACATGAATAAACTGTGAAGGAACAACGTGAAAGTGTGTAGGTGCGAGACAATAAACCATGTGTACGAATTGCACCGATTATTACTTATCCAGATCGGATTTATTTGTGTACTTTAATATGCATGGCCACAAAGTTAGAAGTGTTTTTTTTTTTTTTAAATAAATGTTTCAATCTGAACTTGTATAGTGTACCTCATTTTGCGCAAGCCTGTGGTATAGACAATTGTGTATTCAATTCACTGCTGTTCAAAGGCTAGCCAATATGACCCAGTATTAGGGGTGCAGATGCAACTGTTCACTACCAACCCCCTTTGCAGATGTGCCACGTGAAAAATAGGTAGTGAAAGAGCCCAAGAAAAGTTGCAACATGTTTGTTTCATTTCATAACCTGTGATATTGTCAATAGCATCTTCAACATTAGATATCTCTTGTTCTGTATCAGAATTTTCAGGTCACTCTTCTACCTCATCTATAGTTTCTTCACATTCATCATCATAGTCACATTCATTATCACTCTCTGCCAACACCTCTGCAAGCAACTTTCTAATTCTTTCTTTCTGCAAAAAATATATAAATAAAATAGTTAACTAACATGATCCTAACATTCCAATATAATTAATGGAAGGTAACACTATAATAATAAGAAACCGTTTGAGAATTAACAGTAATGTATCAGTAATGGTTTCCCTTTTACCCCTAAAGCCAGCATCGCAAATTATACAGAAAACTGTTGCTTGCATGGGACCGTGAGTTCACAATTGTTGATCTTTCAACCACCACTGCTCCAGTCCAAATGAAATGAAGGAGTAATGTAGTACTGCTGACTGTAGAAAAGTACATGTGGCATTTGATTCTTAGGTCCAATGAGATTAAAAGAAAAGAAAATAGTTCATCTGTGTGGACTGTCAGTCCACGTGAATACTGCACGGTTAATTATCTGCCTGTAAACTCTCTGGATGTTGTTAGTATAGAGTCCATATAAGCCCTATACATAAGTGTTATATTAATCCTGGAGAAACATTTTTCTCAATCTAGGATATTGTTCTTCACAATACTGTCAAAAATAGATGTTGGTGTATTAGGATTGATTCCCATAAAGAATGTTACTCCACAAGCCTTAAGAAAAAGAAAAATGTATCAAACTGACTTAAGCCATGCCTAAGTATAAATGATGTGCTGTGTATAAGAGAAAGAAAACTAGAATTGGGAAAGCTTGAATTAAAAAAAAACTGTTATCGAAGAAAAAAAAAATGCTGCTGGAGCTGTGCAGGCAAGGCTCATATATTACTGCAAACATACTGTATGGAAAAATTTGGGAATGAGTGGGGTATGCAAAATATTAGCATTTACTGTGATGCTGATGGAAAGTGTTCATATGTTAGACTGCTCAAGAAATCAATCGACAAATGGATGTTTACAATACCAAAGGATACACAATTTTTTTATAAACATCAACTCCCATTTGAACCAGCTTAAAAAGGATGGTTACAGTGTATTGAAATTTGGGAGACAGGATGGTATGCATCTTGCAACACTAGAGCCATTTTCCAGAGTTAAATACCAATGGAATAATTACATTCCTTTGCAAAAGTTGTAAACTTAAAATTTTATGCAGATCTTCCATAAGAATTTGAGGCAGATGAGCTGCCAACATACATCCAGGAAGATGTGGAATGTTTTAATAGTAGAGTATTGCAGGAAATAAGAGGAGAAATTAAAATTCGTGAATGCTCTTACCCAGAAGAATTGCAAGAAGGTCCTGAAAAAAGAAAATATATATATATATATACACACACACACACACACACACACACACACACACACACACACACACACACACACTCTCTCTTGGTATTTGTCAAATTACTAGCTGGAGAAAGAATTATATAATTTGGATGTAGATGAAAATTATAAGTTAAAAATTAATCTGGATGTCATTAAATACATAAAATAAGAGTTGTTTTCTGTATGTAAATGTATGTGCAAAAATTCATAAAGTTTTTGTAGCTGCGTATTTGTTTTATTATTAGCTATCCTTCAAAAACCATAAAAGTGCTCATATTTACAATGATCTACATGTGTCTTTCTGATGGTGATGTTGCAAAGTATTGGGACCTGGGCAAGTGGGTTTGATGTCCAGGTTTGTCACTACAAAATACAATGTCATTGTAAAAATACCATTTGTCCTATATGAGAAGTACCATGTGGCAACAACATGAGTACAGGGAAGCATTTTGAGGAGATGTGAAATCCTATTACAGCTGAGGAAAAGGCACAAGGGGGTAGCACCTGTTGTAATATCTAACCTTGTGCATCAAGTACTGTACACTGCACATTCTTTAAACAAAGTGTAGACATAGTCTTTCCATACATGCAAATATGAGACAGTATACACACTGTGACACATGACCACCAGTCCACCAGTGATCAGTCTAATACCAGAGAACGACAGGTTTTAGTATTTAATCCACCTGTGCAGGTCTTGCAAGGGAAAAATAGTCAGGGTAATGGAATGTTAATAACATCTCATTCCTGGAAATACCCCCAACGACTATGAGACAAGTTACATCAAATTCTTAGAGTGTGTGTTTTAAGACTCGTCTCTCGAGTTACTTGTGTGAGGGACTAGAACGGAGGCCCTTTGTTCCAGGCATCCAAGGTGAATGTTTACAAAGTCACCTGGCCAAGCACTGTGGTACTGACAACCTCAGTACCACAGCAATAGTCTGGCCACCTTGGCTCGGCCGGCTCATCTGTCACCATTAGGTGTGTAGTGGATGCAGTAAGGACTGCAACATGGCAGCACTGGTGTGTAGCATGAGGTGGCACAGTACTCTCCAATACACATGGAGCAGTACATGGTATGGTGTTTGCTTGGATACAGATGTTGCAATTACACTTATCATATCTCAGCTATGGTGGCAGATGTTTAAACATAAAAATATAGGCATCATTAGCGCTGATAAGTTTGTCTGGTGGGAGCACAAGGTTGTTACTTTTTTTTTTAATCATTGCTAAAAAGGGTGTGGTTGATGGACCATGAAAACTAGCTGAATCTAGACTGCTGAAGGCATAGCAACCATCATTTTTTACCTATACAAAAGCACCACTTTTGTGACACAGAACTAGGGATTAGCAAATACTACCACTATGTTGCATTCATTACTTAAGGACATGCCCACAACCACACCTTTATTCACACTCACATTTAGATTGTACATTACTGGGTTCTTGTATGTTCTGCTGCAATATATTGTCAGGGCACTGCTGCTGCTACTGTGGTGGAGACACCTTAAACTCAAATGGCTGTGTCTCCTAATCCCATATATCAGGTAGGTCAACTGTGTGCTGCTGATGTTCCATTGCATCATCAGGGGTCCACTGCACTGTGGGACAAATCATAATAAATGACAACACATATAATAATAACGAGCAATGAGAGAGATATCTTGCATTAATGCACTACTGGCCATTAAAATTGCTATACCAAGAAGAAATGCAGATGATAGACGGGTATTCATTGGGCAAATATATTATACTAGAACTGACATGTGATTACACTTCCACGCAATTTGGGTGCATAGATCCTGAGAAATCAGTACCCAGAACAACCACCTCTGGCCATAATAAGAGCCTTGATATGCCTGGGCATTGAGTCAAACAGAGCTTGGAACCACAGTTCATCGAGAGTAGTTGACCAGACGTTTTCAGTTGGTGAGAGATCTGGAGAATGTGCTGGCCAGGCCAGCAGTCGAACATTTTCTGTATCGAGCAAGGCCCATACAGGACCTGCAACATGCGGTCGTGCATTATCCTGGTGAAATGTAGGGTTTCGCATGGATCGAATGAAGGGTAGACCCACGGGTCGTAACACGTCTGAAATGTAACATCCACTGTTCAAAGTGCCATCAATGCGAACAAGAGGTGACCAAGACGTGTAAACAATGGCACCCCATACCATCACACCGGGTGGTATGCCAGTATGGCGATGACGAATACACGCTTCCAATGTGCATTCATCTCGATGTCGCCAAACGCGGAATGCTACGTTCTTGAAATTTTAGACATTCCCAAAGAAGTTTCACTTCTAAAAGGACCAAAACTCTAGGATAGTTAAACAGTAAGTTCTGGTTTCAATTCCAGTGGCGTGCTATTTTTTTTAATTATCGTAATCAAAATGACTATGGTCTTCAATTTTATCTGTATTATTTGGTTTACATATAATTAATATTTATTTCATTTCAAATCCTTCCTCATATGGAATTTATTATTTTTTTCTCTAACTTTTTATTCCTTTTATTATTATTTTTTGTTTGAAGTCTTTGCTTGTGTCATCATATTTACAGTACTTTTATTGATCTGTAGTATTACTAAAATTTTTACAAGTTACCAGTCTGTAGATGAAATATAGCACATGAAACATTCTATTTACTGTCTGTAAAAGTTTTCGTAGGCCTTGCCCGGGGGGGTATGTGGAGAGAGGAAAAGGAGTACGTATACTATCATCTTCTGTGGTAGAAATGTCACATGGAAGCTACTTATAGAGATGTTCATGTTTATATGTGGCACTAATTTATATTAATAAGGATACCACACAGTTTCAACCTCCCAAGTTTCTGCTGTGTGAACAAAGAGATTGAGAAAGCCACCAGGCAGTATTATAAAATCTGCCAAGCCTTCCAAAACACATTCGTTCTTGACACTAGGAATATGGACCAAGAATTCTATACCAGACATGGTTTGCACGTTAATGGGAAGGGAAAAATGTTTTGTTTGTAAAACAAATTGTAGAAATCTTGATGAATGCTCACGGCACATATAGCTCAGTGGTCATTTCTTTACCCCAGTCAATCCAAATAGTTTCACATAGTACAAATCATAAGCATACAAAGTGCAGTGAAGTGTCCCAAACCATAGGAACATCAACAGTATCAACAGTGCCATCTGGACCAGAACCAGCAGATAAACATCCCCACCAACAGAAAAAGAGGAAACAGCTGCAAGTGAAAAGTGTAGTGAAACAGGCAGGCGAAAAATAGTGCCTCCGTCCCACCTGAAACATTTTTTGATATCAGGCATGAGGAGGAGGAAACCACGATGTTAAGTACAACTATATGTTTAACTGTACATATACACTATAGGATAAATAAGAAAAGAGTCGGTGTAGAAATCTTACAAAGACTGCTAATTTTGAGACTTTAGACAGAAATACCAGCACTTTCTTAATGCACTTGTACATAAATGGACTAGGTACAACCTGTCTTATGGTAGAGTGAATAAAACAAATGAGCTCCAGATTTTACTCTCAGGCTGCAAAAGTATTAAAATTATTTGTTTAAATCAACATTGGCTTACAAAAGATTGTGTCACATTTTTAAATAAGCTAAACAATTTCAGTGTAGCCTCAAGTTTCTGTAGAACAAATAAAGGTGTAACAGTAACAAAATTATTTTTACCAAAGTTAATGGGTCTTTTACAGAAAGTCATAAATGACAAAAAAAGAGTTTTAATAGCCACTGATCTCAATATAAATCTCTGAAATGAAACCAGTGACTCAATTCAGTTTATGGACCTAATCCAAAAATTTTGGTTCCAGGCAAACTTCATGGAATTCACAAGAAAAAGTGACCATACAGAAACCTGTATCGATAATATTCTAACAAATCATAAATTCAATGATGCAAGGAAGCTATGTGTAGATTTAGGACTTTCAGACCATTCCGCTTTGTTTAGAAATGACTAATTGAAATTAACAAAGAACTAGCAAAACTTACAGCAAAAGACATTTTACCGTTGAAAACTTAAGACTATTCTGCTCTAAATTAGAAGAGGTGGAGTGGCAAGTCCAAGATGAGATTCCAGTCTCTGTACTTGCCCGCGAAAGGCAAAGGTCCCGAGTTCGGGTCTCAGTCCGGTACACAGTTTTAATCTGCCAGGAAGTTTCTTATCAGCGCACACTCCGCTGTAGAGTTAAAATTTCATTCTAGAATCATCCCCCAGGTTGTGGCTAAGCCATGTCTCCACAATATCCTTTCTTACAGGAGTGCTACTTCTGCAAGGTTCGCAGGAGAGCTTCTGTGAAGTTTGGAAGGTAGGAGACGAGGTACTGGCAGAATTAAAGCCGTGAGGAGGGGGCATGAGTTGTGCTTGGGTAGGTCAGATGGTAGAGCACTTGCCTGCGAAAGGCAAAGGTCCCGAGTTTGAGCATCGGTCCAGTGCACAGTTTTAATCTACCAGGAAGTTTGAACTTTTACACAGTTTGGAAAAATGGTTTCAACTAAATGGGCTAAAATTGAATATTTTGGAAACACTTTTGCTGCAGTTTAAAACTAAAAACTCTAAGGTAAAAGAATTCCACATTAGTTATAGAACCTAAGAACTGAAAGAAGCGGACTGTGTTAAATTTTTAGGCATGCATTTGGACCAAAATCTATCCTGGTCTTCACTCATAAAGTATTTAACAAGTAAATTAAATAGCCTGACATTTTCAATGAAGATTCTGTCATATTCGACTAGCATGGAGACAAGAAGAGTAGTTTACCACAGCTACTTTGAATCAGTTATAAGGAATGGCATTATTTTTTGGGGAGGCACAAGCAAAATGAATAGAATCTTAAAATTACAAAAATCACTTATTAGAAATATGTCTAATGCAAAACAGAAAGTATCCTTTCGCCCATTGTTAAGAAATTTAAAAATATTAAGTGCTCAATTTTTGTACATTTATGAACTGATTTTTTTTTTGTATACGGTAATCCCAAGCTATTCATAGACAATAACTTCAAACATCAATACAGTATTACGACCAAGGACAATTTCATGTTTCCCACTCATAGATTAAAGCTCTTTGCACAAATCCCAAAATACAGGGGCATGAAAATTTACAACATTCTAAAAATGAAACAAATCCTCAGCATGGAGATTGGGCAACTAAAGCAAAAACTATGACAATTTTTAGTACAGAAATGTTATTACTCCGTAGAAGAATTTCATAATGATAGTATGACAGTTTGAGCCAGAAAGCAAGTGGCTGAAATGTTTTGTTTATTAAGCTTAGAAGTTTTATGTCTAATAAATGACTGTAATAATTATTCTCCCTTTTAACAGTAATACTGTTGTTAGGCTAGACACAGTCTCTGCAAATTATAAAGTTGTAATTATTGTTTTTGTAGTACACATAAATTCTATTTGCGGTATTGACGAATCCCCTGTATATTAAAACTTGTGATTTAACTCTGTATGTTATGGAACTATAAAAATTCTGATGCTGGTTCTGAAATTAAATTGAAAATTTCCGACATCTAGCAAAAGGACTTAAGGTGAACAGACTCAGTTAAAGTTTTACATACTGTATATTTGCTATGCATTGCCCCCAAAACGATATGTACATTTTATTGAATGGCTATCATTATAGAAACATTTAACATACAAATTATTTTCGCACCATGAAAAAAGATAAACATTACTTTATTTCAGTCACATTTTTAATACAATTTCACTTCATTAAAATTTGTGCAAAATAATGTTAATAAGTTCTAAACAAAGAAGGGAAAGCAGAAAGGTGGAAGGAGTATATAGAAGGTCTATACAGGGACGATGTTCTTGAGGACAATATTTTGGAAATGGAAGAGGATGTAGATGAAGATGAAATAGGAGATATGATACCGCGTGAAGAGTTTGACAGAGCACTGAAAGACTTAAGTCGAAACAAGGCCCCGGGAGTAGACAACATTCCATTAGAACTACTGACAGCCTTGGGAGAGCCAGTCCTGACAAAACTCTACCATCTGGTGAGCAAGATGTATGAGACAAGCGAAATTCCCTCAGACTTCAAGAAGAATATAATGATTCCAATCCCAAAGAAAGCAGGTGTTGACAGATGTGAAAATTAGCGAACTATCAGTTTAATAAGTCACAGCTGCAAAATAGTAACACGAATTCTTTACAGACGAATGGAAAAACTAGTAGAAGCCAACCTCGGGGAAGATCAGTTTGGATTCTGTAGAAATGTTGGAACACGTGAGGCAATACTGACCCTACAACTTATCTTAGAAGAAAGATTAAGGAAAGGCAAATCTATGTTTCTAGCATTTGTAGACTTAGAGAAAGCTTTTGACAATGTTGACTGGAATACTCTCTTTCAAATTCTGAAGGTGACAGGGGTAAAATACAGGGAGCAAAATGCTATTTACAATTTGTACAGAAATCAGATGGCAGTTACACGAGTTGAGGGACATGAAAGGGAAGCAGTGGTTGGGAAGGGAGTGAGACAGGGTTGTAGCCTCTCCCCGATGCTATTCAATCCGTATATTGAGCAAGCAGTAAAGGAAACAAAAGAAAAGTTCGGAGTAGGTATTAAAATCCAAGGAAAAGAAATAAAAACTTTGAGGTTCGCCGATGACATTATAATTCTGTCAGAGACAGCAAAGGACTTGGAAGAGCAGTTGAACAGAATGGACAGTGTCTTGAAAGGAGGATATAAGATGAACATCAACGAAAGCAAAACGAGGATAATGGAATGTAGTCAAATTAAATCAGGTGATGCTGAGGGAATTAGATTAGGAAATGAGACACTTAAAGTAGTAAAGGAGTTTTACTATTTGGGGAGCAAAATTACTGATGATGGTCGAAGTAGAGAGGATATAAAATTCAGACTGGCAATGGAAAGGAAAGTGTTTCTGAAGAAGAGAAATTTGTTAATATCGAGTATTGATTTAAGTGTCAGGAAGTCGTTTCTGAAAGTATTTGTATGGAGTGTAGCCATGTATGGAAGTGAAACATGGACGATAAATAGTTTAGACAAGAAGAGAATAGAAGCTTTTGAAATGTGGTGCTACAAAAGAATCCTGAAGATTAGATGGGTAGATCACATAACTAATGAGGAGGTATTGAATAGAATTGGGGAAAAGAGGAGTTTGTGGCACAACTTGACTAGAAGAAGGGATCGGTTGGTAGGACATGTTCGGAGGCATCAAAGGATCACCAATTTAGTACTGGAGGGCAGGGTGGAGGGTAAAAATCATAGAGGGAGACCAAGAGATGAATACGCTTAGCAGATTCAGAAGGATGTAGGTTGCAGTAGGTACTGGGAGATGAAGAAGCTTGCACAGGATAGAGTAGCATGGAGAGCTGTATCAAACCAGTCTCAGGACTGAAGAACACAACAAACAACGCTGACTGTAATGAGGCGTTCGTGGGTCAGAAATTAAATTTTGCGAAAAGAATTAAATTTAATAACAAATAAAACGAATAAAAATAAAGACAACAATCATTTTGACAATATTAAAATAATACCCTTTTGTCAGTACTCAACACACGACGTTTAGCTTACAAGACTAGAGCCTTTGCCATTCTGCTACAGACGCATTTCGCCCACTGTCTATAATCAAGGGTCCACCAAGATTGATGGAGCAACTGTGTTATGCCTGGCACCCAATCCTACACCAAAAAGTCAATCCCTCCCCTGGTGTCTCAGCGGCAAATAAATCTTTACTATATTCCGAAGTACCTGAATTATAACGATAATATTTTACTGTCAGATCAAACAACGATAATTGATACTTACATGGTTATACGCGTTGCACATAAAACCTACTTGGTTGTGGTTCTTTAACTTGGTGGTGTATATAAACAAAACAAATAAGCTTGCATTATTCTTCAGTGCTTCTCGTTTTCCTGTCGGCAAATTTCGCAATGACTAGATAAAATTATATTTCACTCTCTTAATATCTTCTACTTATGTTAAACTGTAGTATTGCATACTTTTAAGCGCGACTGGCAAAGAAACAATGACATAGAAGGAACGAGGGTACCGCTAAATTACAACATATTATACAACAGTAGTCCATCAACAAGAACCGTTTGAATCCTGCCCCGGGCATGGATGTATGTGATGTTCTTAGGTAAATTAGGTGTAAGTAGTTCCAAGTCTAGGGGACTGATGACCTCAGATATTAACTCCCTTAGTGCTCAGAGTCATTTGAACCACTTTGAACCATCAACAAGAAAGCTACCTTCACTTTAGACGGCCCGCATCAAAAGTTCTGCAAGAAACGTAAATACACTGCAGAAGGAATGAACGATGTAATAGGAGACTTATAAAAATAAATCAGGCCTCTGTTCTAACTGATCGGTTTATTACGACTAGCTCGGACAACATTAGGGAATTCCATAGTAAATTTTATGGTGTTGCCAACTTCCAACACATAATGTATTGTGTGATGGGCACACAATTTTAGAAATGAGCTAATAGATTTGGACACCAACGTCTTTCCATTGGACTGTAGGTGGAATACCATTTTTTTTTTTTTTTGTTTTGTTCAGTACTGCCTGAGTTCTCTTATAAAAGCCTGAAACTATAATAGTAAAAAACGGATAATTCCTATGATGAATACGACATAAAATCATCTCTTAATGGGCTCTATATTACGCACGTTGCATAGACGAAACACGTGTGTTTTAAACGAATAGATTTGAGACACGTGTGGGTGAATCACTGCCAGGTGTTCGATATTCGTGACTCTTCAGATAAGGCCTCAGTCATCTCATCCGAATTTTCAAGATGATAAGAGCACACAGAAGACTGGCCATAGTTTAAACTCCTTCCGGCACCTAGTTCGTATGACATATCACAGGATAAATTCAAATGATTATGAGGAACGGGAAAGCAAGAAGAGGATGCTGGATGGCCGGCCGAAGTGGCCGCGCAGTTCTGGCGCTGCAGTCTCGAACCGCGAGACCGCTCCGTCGCAGGTTCGAATCCTGCCTCGGGCATGGATGTGTGTGATGTCCTTAGGTTAGTTAGGTTTAACTAGTTCTAAGTTCTAGGGGGCTAATGATCTCAGCAGTTGAGTCCCATAGTGCTCAAAGCCATTTGAACCATTTTTTGATGCTGGATGGAATTTACATCACATCCTTTCCAAATTTTAATCCCACGTCCTAATTCTCTGCACCATCTCAGTTGCAAGAGGATGGTTGTTAGTTCTCATGACAACAAAAAGTTAAAAAACATAGCAATCTATCCGTGCACAAATGGTTAACAGGGAAGTGGAGTACTAGCATTATATGTCTCTTAAGGATGAAGAACACTAGGGAATCTTGACGAACAAGCAATCACGTCACACACACAGACACACATTTAATCAGGAGAACGCAAACAAACACTAGAGATGCTATACTTTGTCGTACTTCACGTCAAGAAATAAATACTGCTGTAAACTTGTGGAGTCACCGCCAGACACCACACTTGCTAGGTGGTAGCCTTTAAATCGGCCGCGGTCCGTTAGTATACGTCGGACCCGCGTGTCGCCACTATCAGTGATTGCAGACCGAGCGCCGCCACACGGCAGGTCTAGAGAGACTTCCTAGCACTCGCCCCAGTTGTACAGCCGACTTTGCTAGAGATGGTTCACTCACAAATTACGGTCTCATTTGTCGAGACGATAGTTACCATAGCCTTCAGCTACGTCATTTGCTACAACCTAGCAAGGCTGTAAAACATGTACCGTCAAGAGCGATGTTCACCAATTATGGATTAAAGTTAAGTATTCCAGCAGCTACGTACGTTTTTGGCTATTCTCATTTCCGTGTCCTGTTCCAGACCTCACGCCAGCCTGCGTGAGCTTAAACGCGCACCTTTCGGCTTCCTCATAGTGGCTTGGCTGTCTTGCCAAGCCACACCAAAACTGATGTGTTATTTGGCCAATATCATCCACAGTAGTTCCTGAAAAATGTACGATACTTTCCGATGTAAGCGTAAATCAAATAAAAATGTCACCATTGACGCTATTTTACGTCAATAAAACGAAACACCTGTGGTTGTGTTTTACTTGTTGTTCCAATGCCCCAAAGATTTTCTGCGGGGCTCAAATCAGGTTATTTTGCAAGCCAATAGAGATGTAAGACGATGGGGGAGTGTTCAGAAAACCGGTACATATTCTTCCAGCCCAATGAACTCCGCTGTTATCGCTTTGAGAAATAGGTGTACGAATAGCATACTCATCATACAGATGTTGACTGAAAGACAACACTTGATCATTCAGAATGTTTGAATAAACATGCTGGCTCATGTTAGTGGTCGCCTCAGTGAGAGGGCCCAATTCATGATAAGAAACACACCCCCAAAACATCACAGACTCACCTCCAGCTTGAACCTGACCTTGTACACATTCAGGGTGAAATCCTTCATTTCACCTTTGGCACATTTGATGACATGCATCATTTGAATACAGGCCAAAAATGTTACTCATCAGACGACATTACATTCTGCCAGTCAGCTATTGCTGCAGCATCTGTAAAGGCGTTACGCCTTAACTAATCATCTGTGCATGCACAATGGGATGACTAATTTCTTGTCCAGTGAGCCGGCCGTTGTGGCTGAGCTGTTCTAGGCGCTTCAGTCTGGAACCGCGCAACCGCTACGGTTGCAGGTTCGAATCCTACCTCCGGCATGGATGTGTGTGATGTCCTTAGGTTAGTTAGGTTTAAGTAGTTCTAAGTTCTAGGGGACTGATGACCTCACATGTTTAGTCCCATACTGCTCAGAGCCATTTGAACCATTTTTTGTACAGTGAGTTTAAGCTTAAATGGTGCGAAGTCCCCTGAATGTCAGAAATAGAGCACTTGTTCTAACTTTACAAAACTGTATAGCTCAATAGTTCAGCATGTATCGTTGTCAAACACTTGTCATTGTCCTATGTAGTAGGATAGGAATAGGAAAGGTACGCACTTGCGTCATTATTTAAAGCATAGTGACCCCCTCGGCACAGCAAGTCGTGCTAGAGAAAGCCACTGCACCCAACTGACGGCCTCCAGCTGCCATTGCCGCCGCCCCAATGTGCGTCCACTCAGGCTGACAGCCCACGTTCAAATCTGAGCCAATGTTGTTCGGGACCACCGCTGTGCTGTGTATGGCGTCACGGGTGTCTATATTCAGCCGTCAGGTCAGAACCTACCTGCACACACGGATCTATACCTGCACTTTGGAATGCAGGTAGACATCCGTTGTATATTACAGGTAGTGATCCCCCACCACAGCCAGCTACACAATTTCTGACGCAGCTATGCTCTAATTTTAGAACTGTGTGGCGTCGTACAATGCTACAGTTACGAGCCACACTCATTTACTGCAGCCCATGTGCTGTGGTTCTGTCGCCACCCACATTCATCCAGAACAATACCATCGGCATATCTGTCTTTGGTAAGTTGTGATGTCCATTACCTTGTAAACATAACGCGATGGACTTTCTGACCAGACAAGCGGACGAAAGGAAGACCTCGAAGCAATTTAGAGGCGTGTGGACGTTCTTTACGCGAAACGTTATTGCGAAGGTTTACAGAATCCACATTTGCAACAGGCAGAAGAACGATTTACTGCCACGAACATACACCCCGCGTAAGGACGGCAACGGAAACATATAATCGTTTTCCCATCGCTAAAGTGTCTTTACCCGGTGGCTTAATATGTTTTACGCAAAGTCTAACGACACAACTGCGTGGAATGCTCAATGAACGAACTGATGACGTTCAAACAAATATGCACTAATATTTACCCCATTAGTTTTGGTTGTTTTGAATTAGAGCATGCAGTATCGCAAAACCAGACTTTTGAACCTTGCCTAAGAAATGAAAATGTTACGCGACGATTATATAGTCGCAGTTCATTACATCTGCCGGTTATCGAGATTTCCTATAAGTTCAAAATCATTTATCCCAACACGACCTTTCTCGAAGCAAAAAACTCCTTTTCTGGCGTGTTTTGCCCGAAAACATACACCCCACACAGAAGACATTTTTTCGCTTTCCATTCTGTTTTACACCTAGGCGACGTTCGCCAGTTTCAAGGGCATTATGTATTTATTTGCCATTTTCTTTTATATTGTTACCTAGATACAATAACAGACCAAATTTTGCACATGGACTGGCATGAATATAGCACATAATATTTTAATATAACTTCAAATGTGTTAATACAATTAAGCATTATTATACAGGGTGTTACAAAAAGGTACGGCTAAACTTTCAGGAAACATTCCTCACACACAAATAAAGAAAAGATGTTATGTAGACATGTGTCCGGAAACGCTTAATTTCCATGTTAGAGCTCATTTTAGTTTCGTCAGTATGTACTGTACTTCCTCGATTCACCGCCAGTTGGCCCAATTGAAGGAAGGTAATGTTGACTTCGGTGCCTGTGTTGACATGCGACTCATTGCTCTACAGTACTAGCATCAAGCACATCAGTGCGTAGCATCAACAGGTTAGTGTTCATCACGAACGTGGTTTTGCAGTCAGTGCAATGTTTACAAACGCGGAGTTGGCAGACGCCCATTTGATGCATGGATTAGCACGGGGCAATAGCCGTGGCGCGGTACGTTTGTATCGAGACAGATTTCGAGAACGAAGGTGTCCCGACAGGAAGACGTTCGAAGCAATTGATCGGCGTCTTAGGGAGCACGGAACATTCCAGCCTATGGCTCGCAACTGGGGAAGACCTAGAACGACGAGGACACCTGCAATGGACGAGGCAATTCTTCGTGCAGTTGACGATAACCCTAATGTCAGCGTCAGAGAAGTTGCTGCTGTACAAGGTAACGTTGACCACGTCACTGTATGGAGAGTGCTACGGGAGAACCAGTTCCCGTACCACGTACAGCGTGTGCAGGCACTATCAGCAGCTGATTGGCCTCCACGGGTACACTTCTGCGAATGGTTCATCCAACAATGTGTCAATCCTCATTTCAGTGCAAATGTTCTCTTTACGGATGAGGCTTCATTCCAACGTGATCAAATTGTAAATTTTCACAATCAACATGTGTGGGCTAACAAGAATCGGCACGCAATTGTGCAATCACGTCATCAACACAGATTTTCTGTGAACGTTTGGGCAGGCATTGTTGGTGATGTCTTGATGGGGCCCCATCTTCTTCCACCTACGTTCAATGGAGCACGTTATCACGATTTCATACGGGATACTCTACCTGTGCTGCTAGAATATGTGCCTTTACAAGTACGACACAAAATGTGGTTCATGCACGATGGAGCTACTGCACATTTCAGTCGACGTGTTCGTACGCTTCTCAACAACAGATTCGGCGACGATGGATTGGTAGAGGCGGACCAATTCCATGACCTCCACGCTCTCCTGACCTCAACCCTCTTGACTTTCATTTATGGGGGCATTTGAAAGCTCTTGTCTACGCAACCCCGGTACCAAATGTAGAGACTCTTCGTGCTCGTATTGTGGACGGCTGTGATACAATACGCCATTCTCCAGGGCTGCATCACCGCATCAGGGATTCCATGCGACGGAGGGTGGATGCATGTATTCTCGCTAACGGAGGACATTTTGAACATTTCCTGTAACAAAGTGTTTGAAGTCACGCTGGTACGTTCTGTTGCTATGTGTTTCCATTCCATGATTAATGTGATTTGAAGAGAAGTAATAAAATGAGCTCTAACATGGAAAGTAAGCGTTTCCGGACACGTAACATATTTTCTTTCTTTGTGTGTGAGGAATGTTTCCTGAAAGTTTGGCCGTACCTTTTTGTAGCACCCTGTATTCAAGTAAAATAAATCTACATGTAATAGTTACACAAAAAGAAAAAAAAACTATTTTTTTAAACAAAAAACGAACAAAAAAGTCTAATAATCCATTTGGCCATCTGGCGCTCAGATATGTTCATGCGAAATCCAAAAGGCACATGCTACTGGTCTGCCACACTATGCTGGACTGCTGGATTATAATTATGGACTATATTACTATACAACACTACATCACACAGCACTACACTACATTACGGTACTAGGTATCAGAACCAAGCTAGTTTCCTCATTTGTCTGCATAGTGAGCCGTAGGACCGCTGAGGTACAACTCAGGATTCACAGTATCTGAGCTACTGTGCCACACAACGTGTACAGTTTGAGAGAGAGCTGTCAGGGTCTCAGGAAATTCTTCTTGGTCCTCCCCGAGGCTCATCTTCTCACCGCTTGCGAAAGGTTGTTGTAAGTCGATGTTCTGCTGTAGTGTGTCTCGTTGTCATGATGTACTGCCTCTTCTTGGTTGTCCCTCAGCCTTTTAGGCTTGCAGTTCATCAACTGAGCTTTTAACTGTCAGCGAGTTCAGCTTATGCTGCAGTTCCTGGTTCCTTATTGTATTATAATCTGTTGTATTACCAGGGACGTTCCTGTTCTGGTCTGTAACATCTTGTCTAATGGCACATTCCCAGACGATGTGCTCTGTGGTGCCAATTGCTAAAAGTTAGCAAATGTCTGTGGTGCGTTGTCGTATTTTCAGTAAGCAGATAGGCTATGTACCATGTCCCGACAGGTATTGAATAACTCCCTTGCATGGAAGGGAGTATGACATCCTTGATCTTTCCTTTACAGGCAGTGTATAGCTCCATAAGAGAGAGAATAACATTCTTGAGCTTCCTTTTATGTTCGGGGGGATCCGGTAAGTTGTCCTCCCTGTTTCTGAACTGTCCCAGAGTTCTTGCCATTCTCTATCAATGCATACCTTTATTTCCTTATTCGATGTGGCTCTTGTGTCCAGTGTCTCGTTTACCATGCCATACTCGCCCCTTTTGAACCAATATTGAACATCACTCATTCTTACGGCTCCGATTGCGTTGTGGTGCGTTCTTATCGCAATTGTTGGCAGCTGAAAACTTCTTCAGCCAATTGTTGCTATTTTGTTCAGGATTTTAGTGCCTAATGCAGACGATTTCTACATGTGCATGAAAGTTTTGCTTTCGTCGATGTTTATGCTGCTGTTGTTGTTGTTGTTGTAGTCTTAAGTCAGAAGACTGCTTTGATGTAGCTGTCCATGCTATTCCATCCTGTGCGAGCCTCTTCATCTCCGAATAACTACTACAATCTACATCCTTCTGAATCTGCGTACTGTATTCACCTCTTGCTCTCCCTCTATGATTTTTACCTCCCCCCTCCCCCCCCCCCCCCCCCCCCACATTTCCCTCCAATACTAAATTGGTGATTATTTGATGTCTCAAAAGTGTCCTATCAACCGATCACCTATTGTGCCACAAATTTCTTGTCTCCCCAATGCTATTCAGTATCTCCCCATTAGTTACGTCACCTATCCATCCAATCTTCAACATTCTTCTGAAGCATCACATTTCAAAAGCTTCTACACTCTTCTTGTCTAAACTGTTTATCATCCATGTTTCACTTCCATATGTGGCTACAATCCAGACAAATACTTTCAGAAAAAGACTTCCTAACAACTAAATCTGTATTCGATGTTAATAAATTTTTCTTCTTCAGCAGTGCTTTTCTTGCCATTGCCAGTCTACGTTTTATATCCTCTCTACTTCGACCATCACTGTTATCTCGCTGCCCGAATAGCAAAACTTATCTACTACTTTAAGGGTCTCGTTTTCTAATCTAATTCCCCATAAAAGTAGGTTTGCCTTCCCTTAATCTAACTTCCAAGACGAGTCGTAGGGTCAATATTGCCTCGCGTGTTCCTACATTTCTCCGGATCTTCGCCGAGGTCGGCTTCTACCAGATTTGTCATTCCTCTGTAAAGAATTCGTGTCATTATTTTGCAACCATGACTTATTACACTGATAATTCGGTAATTTTCACACCTGTCAGCAACTGCTTTCTTTGGAATTGGAATTATTACATTCGTCTTGAAATCTGAGGGTATTTAGCCCACCTCATATATCTTGCACATCATTTGTCATGGCTGGCTCTCCTAAGGCTATCGGTAGTTCTGACGGTATATCGTCTACTCGCGGGGTCTTGTTTCGAATCACATGTTTCACACCTCTGTCAAATTTTTCTCATAGTATATCTCCCATCTCATCTTCATCTACGTCCACCTCCCTTTCTATAATATTGCCTTCAAGAACGTCTCCCTTGTAAATACCATCTATCTACTTTTTCCACCTTTCAGCTTTCCCTTCTTTGTTTAGGATTGATTTTCCATCTGAGCTCTTGATATTCATACAGCTGTTTCTCTTTTCTCCAAGGGTCTCTTGAATTTTCTTTTCTGTGATATCTACCTTTCCCGTAGTGAAATATGCTTCTAAATCCTGTCATTTGTCCTCCAACTATTCCTGCTTAGCCGTTTTACACCTCCTATCAATCTCATTTATCAAACGTTTGTATTCCCTTTCTCCTGCTTCACTTTCTGCATTTTTATATTTTCTCCTTTCATCAGTTAAATTCAATATCTCTTGTGTTACCCAAGGATTTTTACTAGGCCTTGTCTTTTTACCTGTTTGCTGCTCTGCTGTCTTCACTATTTCATCTCTTAAAACTACCCATTCGCGTTCTAATTTATTCCTTTCCCCTGTTCCATTAAACCGTTGCCTAATGCTCTCTCTGAAATTCTCAGCAACCTCTGGGGTCTTTCAACTTACCCAGGTTCCATCTTCTTAATTTCCTACTTTTTTTCCAGTTTCTTCAGTTTCAATCTACAGTTCATAAAAATAACTTGTGGTCAGAGTCCACATTTGACCCTGGAAATGTCTCACAGTTTAAAATCTCGTTTCTAAATCTGTCTTACCATTACATAATCATTCTGAAACCTTCCAGTGTCTCCAGGTCTCTTCCACGTATACAATCTTTTTTGTATGATTCTTAAACCAAGTGTTAGCTATGATTAAATTATACTCTGTGCAAAACTCTACCAGGCGGCTTCCTCTTTTATTCTTTTACCCCAGTCCATATTCACTTACTATTTTCCCTTCTCTTCCTTTTCCTACTATTGAATTCCAGTCCCCCCATCACTATTAAATTTTCATCTCCCTCAACTATCTGAATAATTTCTTTTATCTCATCATACATCATACAGTTTCTTCATCATCTGCTGACCTAGTTGGCTTATAAGCTTGTACCACTGTGGTGGGTGTGGACTTTGTGTCTATCTTGGCTAGAATAATGCAGTCATTATCCTGTTCATAGACGCTTACCCGCATTCCTGTTTTCTTATACATTGTTAATCTTAATCCCGTGTTACCCCTATTCGATTTTGTATTTATAACCCTGTATTCACCTGACCAGAAGTCATGTTCCTTCTTCCACCGAATTTCAGTAGTTCCCACTATATCCAACTTCAACCGATCCATTTCGTATACTATTATATATATATATATATATATATATATATATATATATATATATATATAATTATAACCTACCTGCCCGGTTAAGGGATCTAAAATTAACGCTCCAATCCGTAGAATGCCAGTGTTGTTTTTCCTGATGACGACATCCTCCTGAGTAGTCCCCGTCGGGAGATCCGAATGGGAGACTATTTTAATTTCGGAATATTTTACCCAAGAAGTTTATACTAAGGTACCTATATACTTCCTTTCTATTCACATTTTTCACTGGCTGATCGTTTATTCTAATTGTGGGGTTTCTCGTTGTTGATAATGTCCCTTTTAATAACACAAACTGTTTTTTGTGTTGCTGTCGTTAGTTTTCTACGCGCTAGATCTTTCAAGAACCACCCTACTTTTTTTTCTAATTTAGTCCTTTGAGTTGGCAGATATTATAATTAGCGGATCGTCTGCGTAGGTGATGCAGCTTCTAGTGCTTTGTATTACTCTGAAGTTGGTTCAGTAATGGCTCTGTGTCAACATCCCAGAACTCTAGACCACAAACAGAGCTGGAGACATCTGCGACAGTCCATCTGTTTCGGTCTTTTAAACAGTGCAGGCCATCATAAATTATCAAACGCCCCAGCTATATCATTCATTCATCGTGCATGTCGTCTAAGGTGTTCACAAAGTCCACTGCTTAATTCGTCACATCCGCAGTGGATTTCCCTTTTCTGAAACCATACTGCATGGGCTGCAGGGGGCTCATGCCTACTACCTGTCTGTGGTCCCTCAGAAGCTTCTCCTGCACTTTGTCTACAGCATTTAACAAACAAGTCTGCCTGTAAGGTTTCGGATCTCTCGAGACTTTGTCTTTCCCTGTTTTTGTTATAATGATTTAGAGATTTTTCATATTCTGGACAACCGTTCCTGCAAAAGCCATTTCTTTAGTAACACTTATGTATGGTATAATTCAGTCCTCTAACTGATGCAACACTTCTGCTATAACTCTGTCAGGCCTTGGTTCTTTCTTCTCGTTTAACTTCGGTAATGCCAGCCTCAGTTCCTCTTGGGCAGATGGAATCACAACACTATTATTCACATGCTGTTCTAGTAATTCAGAAGGGAGTTACTGATCGTACTGTGTGTCTTCCATCGTCGTATCGTCCAGTATCACAGTTCTGAGCTGGTACTACACTGATGTCTCCCAATCTGTTGTCATACCGCCATCGGATAGTCTCAGGGTTGATAATACAGTAGGTGATCGAAACCTGTTCGTTGTAAGTTTGTATGTAAATCCCCAAACATTGTTACCATTTCGTCCTTAACGTACGCCTCCCATTTTTCTACTCTTGTTAGGTGTAGTAGTTTTCTATAATGTTGTTTGACTGTTCCAGTGAAGGTCAACCTTCTTTGCCGTTCTGTTTTCCCTAAGGGTCTCTGGTAGTCTCTTCTCGCCTATCTTGTTAGCGCTTTAAAGGTTATAGGGTGAGGCTCCAAGTGATTTTAAAGTCTTCTGGCTTCCTAACAAATATTGGACTCGCCTTCTCTTGCGCCATCTGCTACTCTTGCACCAATTGGTTGACTTTGGGGTCAACATCAAACCCGCTTCCTTGCAGTAGTTGTATCTTTAATTCTGGCTTTAAAATTTCCCAATTCGCTTTGCGTAGATTGTATAGTCGCTCGTATAGGACGTTAGCTTCTAAGTCATTATCTGAATCTATAACTTTGAAGTAAATGTGATTATGAAACTTTCCTGGCAGATTAAAACTGTGTGCCGGATCGAGACTCTCGGGACCTTTACCTTTCGCGGGCAAGTGCTCTACCAACTGAGCTACCCAAGCACGACTCACGCCCCGTCCTCACAGCTTTACTTCCGCCAGTACCTCGTCTCCTACCTTCCAAGTCTCGGTCCGGCACACAGTTTTAATCTGCCAGGAAAGTTTCATATCAGCGCACACTCCGCTGCACGGTGAAAATCGCATTCTGGAAATGTGGTTATGCTCACTTGTTGTAATTCCATCACACACCTTCCAGTTTGCAATGTGGTATCTGACTTCCGAATTTGCGAGAGTGACCTTTATATTTGTTGCCGCACATGCGCGATTTTAGAAATTAGGAGGATTGAGAGGCCTATTCATGACATGAAGGCCAATTTCTTATATAGCGTCCTTAAGGAATAGTCCTCTTTCACCACCTGGAGAAATACATGATACACATTGTGCTCTCCAAGAACACATCTAATCTCTACCAGCTTAGATCATGGACCACCTTCACAGTGAACAAATATCTATTGTAACAACTTCACATGGCATAAATGCTGTTTAACCAGGAAGGTATACGCCATCGTTGGCTTGAAAACAAAAGAAAATTGATACTTAAACGCCGAAACACAGGCTTAACCAAGCAGAAAACAATGTTTAAATCATGTAAGAGCAATAAGTGCTCAGCACAATTTCTCAGGGACAACAACATAGATATTTTTCCACTGTGAAGATGGTCCATGATCGAAACCAGTAGTGAATAAATGTATTGTAAGATAGCACAGTGTGTATCATGTATTTCTCCAAGTATAGCGATGTTGTTGACAGTTACGTGAAAAAAAAAGAATCCTCTCAATTACCCTACTATGCCACAATGCATCCATGGCGGAAACATGTCTGTCATGTCGACCCAGTATTTCTGCTGTTTTTAAATTTTTTATATGTGGTTGTAGTTCGTGACTGTATTGAAAATATGGATTAGTTATGTAAAATTTTCCTAAGGCAGACATTACTTCTATTGTCACCTCGACATCGTCACACAGCTGATGTTTCTTTGTCACTGATATACGTACTGAAACATAACTACTAGAACTTCAAACAAAAAATGGCAGTTAACAAATACACTCATAGCGCCGTGATGCGGTCACCTAATCGGCGGCGCTTGATGTGAAGGGGCGGGGGGCTTTTGGCCCGTAGCCGGTAGCCGGTGGCCGCTTTAGCGCGAAGAAACTCCCGAACGTGAACTGTTCTTATCTGTACGCAGCCACGAGCTGCTTTGTGCAACTGTTGCTGGAAGTTTTTGTTACTGCTGGTGGGTTAGAAACTGCAAATGATAATTTTAGCAGACAGCCGAAATACGGTTTAAAAATAGGTGAATGTGGGAACTCGAACACACGACTTTGTGTCTACATTTCGCGGCGTTTACCATTTTTATACGGTACCTCAGCAGCAAAAATACTATTATTTTATATGCTACTTATCTTAGTTCGTATCAGTCTACTGAATTATATCTTTATATTTATAGAGGATTAGAAAAGCAGCTCTAGGAAGATATACTACTCATCTGTTTCTTGGCAGAGGACGTTCCACTACTACTATTTGTTCTTGGGGTAATGCAGAACATTTTCCATACATTATTATCTCATACACTGATCAGCCAAAACCTTACGACGACTGCCCACCGCGACGTTGTTTGCCGCCTGGTGGCGTTCCGGGCACGTGACGCGTAACGTGATTGTGTAAGCGGAGCAGACACGAACGGGAGACCACCTTAGCGAAGACATGGGCTGCAAATGGGGAAATCAATTGAGATAAGCGACTTTGACAAAGCGCAAATTATTATTACGTGGAACCTGTGAACGAGTATCTCGAAAATGGGAAACCTGGTCGAATGTTCGCGTGCTACTGTCGTGAAACGACCTCTAGGCGCTAAATGGTTGGACGTCCATGACTCCTCGCAGAGCTTGCGGTTCGAAGGCTTGTATGCTCTGTAAAGTAGGATAGATGGTGATCTGTGGTATCTCTGTCGAAAGAGCACAATACTGGTGCATGCACAAATGCTTCGGAGCACACCATTAGACATACATCGTCGAAATTCGAGCTCCGCAGCAGGCCACCCCTTACGTGTTCACATGTTGACCCAACGACATCGTCAAATATGATTGCAGCGGGCATGGAACCACCGGGATTCGACCGTCGATCAATGGATACATGTCGGTTCTGCTGGGGAATCACATTTTTTCTACAGCAGGTCGACGGTCGTCTCCACAATCGACATGATCAAGGTGAACGGCGGCTCGATACGTGCAGCACGCCACGGACGCAGGCTGGTGGGAGCAGTATTTTGCTATGCGAGACATTCTCCTGCACTTGCATGGGACTTGTGGTAGTAATCGAAGACATGCTGACTGCTGCAAACCACCTGCATCCCTTCATGCTTGATATCTTCCCTGACGGCGATGTCATCTTTCAGCAATGTAATGTTTCAGGGCCAGAACCGTGCTACAGTGGTTTGATGAGCATTATAGTGAACTCACGCTGATGTCTCGGTGACCAAATTCATCTGATGTAAATCTTATGGGACCCAACTGGGTCGTCATTGGGTGCCATCGCCGCGTACGCGCATCAAAAGCACTCCGTCTTCAGGCCACAAGTGGCCCGTCGATAACATCAGCCCGTCATGTCATCCTCAGCTGAGGATGCGGATAGGAGAGGCGTGTGGTCAGCACACCACTCTCCCGGTCGTTATGATGGTTTTCTTTGACTGGAGCCGCTACTATTCGGTCGAGTAGCTCCTCAATTCGAATCACGAAGCTGAGTGCACCCCGAAAAATATCAACAGCGCATGGAGGCCCGGATGGTGACCCATCCAAGTGCCGGCCACGCCCGACAGCGCTTATTTTCGGTGATCTGACGGGAACCGGTGTATCCACTGCGGCAAAGCCGTTACCTCGTACGCACATCAGCGGCCCGTTATTTATGCGAATTGCATGTCCAGTGAGTAGACATCTAATGTCACATACCTCCACAAACCAACCAACAAACTGTTGAATACCTGATATGCAAAATCAGTGATGTATTTCATTCAAAAGGCGGACAAGCAAGCTATTAAGTAGGTGGTCATAATGTTTTGGCTCATCAGTATATAAGGAGAGTCTGATACCAGATATCAGTGTAGCATCTGCTGTGACAGAAGAACTGCAAATAAATGTCTCTGTTGCCTTTGACTAGAGTAATTTCTCAATCTTCAAAAGATAAATTTATAACTATACCCACTGAGTTTATTTATCTCCATGACTCATTTTATTTACTGATAGTAGACACATAAGATATACTTGAATTGAATTACAGCAATATTGCACTTCGAGCAAGTACAGTGAATAAACCTTTTAAGGGATATATTGTAATTAAGTCTTCAATTACTGTAAAACCACATACACTATACGCTGAGGAAACTATTTTACAAGAACAATTGTTCAATCTTATTGGACTGAAGATTTCAGAGGAGTGGAATGCAATATATTCCAATAATCAATTACTGTTTACAGCAGGAGAGATAAATACAGCAAAATTGTAAACAACCAAATCTGCTCAGTATTGTATAACATTCTAAAATGTATATTACTTATTAAAACCAGTCAGGTGCAGTATAACTTTGTTGATGGTTTACCAAGGCACCACAACAAAGTTTCTGTAATAAGTCTTTATCAGAATTACAAACAAGCAGCTTCCCAAATGCACTGTTTAGAACACACTGAAAGAAAATGAGCAAAACAGCGAAGCATTCAGAATCACAAACCGTGTCAAATTTATACGTACTATTCCTTTGTGAGCATGACAATTCTGACTAATCATAACGAATATGCAATGCTTGTTCAAGCCCTCCTCGTTTCTGCTGTACTTGTGTATAGAAATAACGACAGACTGCTTCTTGTGTCCAATGCTGGTAGAAATATTTTGCTCTCCTTTCTTCTTATGGATTACCCACGACATCGCTCATTGTCTTTATATCTCTTATCTGTGAAAGTATCCACTTGCTGATGAATTGCTGAGGCGGCCGGTTTCTGTACTGCGCCTTCCACAGTGATAGAGTGATTGATTACAACTGGGTCAGGAGAGTGGAGTAAAGGATTCAGACGCTCAGGAATTTCTACAAATTTCATTTTATGACACTCAAATATTTGTGACAACTACTTGTCACAGTTAATGTATTCCCTTCCATGTGCATCTTGTAGTTTGCGTGTTTTTATGTACCGCCAGAGAACACTGATCATTAAAGGTCACCACGCTGAGTGGCCGCGCGGTTAAAGGCTCCATGTCACGGATTGCGCGGCCCCTCCCGCCGGAGGTTCGAGTCCTCCCTCGGGTCTGCGTGTACACACCAAGAAGTCTCGCAAGTCTAGGATTGAATTTCAACTGCAGTGGATGGTAATCTATATCCACATCTACATTTACGTGATTACTCTGCAATTCACAATTAAGTGAGTGGTAGAGGGTTTATCGAACCATCTTAAAGCTATTTCTTTAAGGTTCCACTCTTTACAGTGTGCGGGAAAAACGAGCACTTAAATTTCTCTGTGCGAGTTCTGATCGTGATCATTTCTCGCTAAACAGGTGCGAGCCAACAGAATATTTTCGCATTCGGGGAAGAAAGTTGTTGATTGAAATTTCACGAGAAGATACTGCCGCAACGAAACGCCTTTGTTTTAATGATTGCCACCCTAATTCACGCATCATGACCTTGCACTCTCTCCCCCATTTCGTGATAATACAAAACGAGCTGTCCTCCTTTGAACTTTTTCGATGTCCTTCGTCAGTCCCATCTGATGCGAATCCCACACCGCACAGCAATACTCCAGAAGAGGGCGGACAAGCGTGGTGTAAGCAGTCTCTTTAGTAGACCTGTTGCATTTTCTAAGTGTTCTACCAATGAATCGCTGTCTTTGGTTTGCTTTACCAACAACATTATCTGTGTAATCGTTCCAATTTCTGTTATTCGTAATTGTAATCCCTAAGCATTTTGTTGAATTTACGGAATTTAGATTTGTGTGATTTCTCGTGTAACTGAAATTTAGCGGATTTCTTTTAGTACTCATGTAGATAACTTCACACGTTTCATTATTTAGAGTCATTTGCCACTTTTTTCACCATAGTGATATCTTATCCAAATCATTTTACAACTGGTTTTGATCATCTGATGACCTTACAAGATGGTAAATGAAAGCATCATCTGCGAACAATGTAAGAGGGTTACTCAGATTGTCTCCAATGTCATTTATGTGAATCAGGAACAGCAGAGGGCCTATAACACTTTCTTGGTGAAAACTATATATTACTTCTGTTTTACTCGATGACTCTCCGTTTATTACTACGAACTGTGACCTACGTGACAGGAACTCACGAATCCAGTCGCACAATTCAGACGATACGCCACAAGCACGCAGTTTGATTAGAAGCAGCTTGTGAAGAACGGTGTCGAAAGCCTTCTGGAAATCTAAAAATACGGAATCAATTTGACATCTCACTACTTCGCGAGAATAGAGAGCTAGTTGTGTTTCACAAGAACGATTTTTTCTGAATCCGGGCTGACTGTTTGTCAATAAATCGTTTTCTTCGAGTCTTCCTGTCTTTAAGTACAGGTCTTTCGATGAGTGAGGGGTCGTATATCATTGTTAGGTATGGAGCTATTGTATCAGAATACTCGGAAAGGAACCTGACTGGTAAGCAATCTGGAAGTAATCTTAAGTGATGTAAGCTGCTTCACTACACCCAGAGTATCTACTTCCAAGTTACTCATGTTATCAGTAGTTCTAGATTAAAATTCTGTAATATTTACTTCGTCCTTGTGAACGAGTTTCGGAAAACCGTGTTTAGTAGCGCTGCTTTAGTGCCACTGTCATCAGTGACATAACCATTGCCATCGCGCACTGAAGGTATTGATTGCGTCTTGCCCCTGGTCAACTTTACATACGACCAGAATCTCCTTGGGTGTTCTGCCAGATTTCGAGACACAGTTTCGTTGTGGAAATTATTAAAAGCAGCTCGCATTGAAGTTAGCGCTAAATTTCGAGTATCTGTAAAACTGCGCCAGTCTTTTGGATTTTGCTTCCTATTTGGCATGCTTTTTTCGTTGCTTCTGCAAAAGTGGTTTAAATGGCTCTGAGTACTATGGGACTTAACATCTGAGGTCATCAGTCCCCTACAACTTAGAACTATTTAAACCTAACTAACCTAAGGACATCACACACACCCATGCCCGAGGCACGATTCGAACCTGCGACTGCAGCGGTCGCGCAGTTCCAGACTGTAGCGCCTAGAACCGCTCGGCCACCTCGGCCGGCCTGCAAGAGTGTTCTAAGCTGTTTAGTGTACAAGTGGGGGGGGGGGGGGGATCAGTACCATCGCTTATTAATTTATGCCAACGATACATTTTCTTCGAATTCAAAGCACATCTAGTCGACGCTTACATAGTCAGATCGCAAGGGGTTGCCGGTTGCTGTGGCCGAGCGGTTCTAGGCGCTTCAGTTCGGAACCGCGCTGCTGCTACGGTCGCAGGTTCGAATCCTGCCTCGGGCATGGATGTGTGTGATGTCCTTAGGTTAGTTAGGTCGGATAGATTCTTGGCGAGCAGAAGGTATTCCATATGAAGATCCTAAGTTTTCGTTTCTGCTTCATAGGTTTCTTCAACGCTTCCTCGACGTCTAATTTCTTTCTTATTATTGCCCAATCCAGTTTACGTTCAAAAGCCAACAGATCCATATAGGCTTGAGATCCACGGACACCATTTCTAACTTTCTGCGGAAGAATCTAATCAGCAAGTTTCTTCTTTTTCTTGCCTATTGTGTGGGGAAAGTCTGTTTGTTTTAGGTTGCGGTGCAGATGGTCTGTTTTCATATGATCGATTGGATGTTGATTGCTGTGTCATAGGTTTCTCTCGCATTGGTGAATAAGATGGCTGGTGAGGTTTTGGCATTATGTCTGGCCCAGCAGAAGAACCCATAGTAGTTGGTGGATTAAACGGACGTGGCTGAAGAGGAAAGCTGGGACCTGCACACCGCCTCAAATGTGGCACTGACGGTGGAGGATACCTCTGCTGAGGGGGCACGGCTACTAGATCACGACCTTGTACAGCACTTAACAGCTCGAGAAGGAGTCAACACTTCCTTCATGCACTTCCGCATGAATTCTGAGGGACGGTCGGTTTTATTGGTGACCTGGTGGCCGTAAGTGAATATCTCGGACCTAGTCGCTGAGGCGGCCGGCCGGTGACCAGGTTTTATGTCGAAGACTGTACAGGGCTCAGGCTACGTAAACAGGTAGAAGATATGACTGCCCACGGCTGCGCATGCGAAGATAACCAGGCAGTGCAGCGCCAAGAATTTTTCGATTGGCCTCAACATGACGATCCTTGGCAACACATCCTTACTGATTTTGCTGCTCCTTTCTGGAATACAAGATGACTCATTATTATCGATGGATACAGCAAATATACTTTTGTCGTTCTAGTGCTCTCAACTACTAGCGCTAGCATTATCAAAGCACTCTCTTCTGTCTTCTAGTTAAAAGGTTTGCGATACACAATTACTTTCGATAATCGTCCGCAATTTTCGTGTCGGAACTTCAACAATTTTGCAGACAGAGGGGACTTCAACATACCCAAATGGTACTGTTCTCTCATCAAGCAGAACAGTGAAGCCAAACATTTTTTGGCACTTTCAGGGCTCAGATGTTCAGACTTCTTGTTTCGTATTCGAGGGAAAACGCTTTCTTGCTGTTTCTAAGGATCTATCGCTCTATGCTTGCTCACGACGCTTCGTGAGCAGAACTTTTACACAGTCTTCGCCACTGCTCTCTGCTTCAACTCTTTCACCCTCGACACTTCGTAGCCTAGTTCCGCACGAAGGTCAAAGTTTTCTATCGTATCTATAACAAGCCTCACAACTGGTATTTTGGCATCGTCATTCAGGCGTTGGCCAAATCTTATTAGACCACATGAGGCACCCACCGGGGGCACCATTAGTAACTTCCACGATTATAGTGATCCTTTCTTGGTTCTTGGTTCTGGGACATGCTGCTTGCAACCGAGCTTGCTGCCCTTAGCAGCTTTTGATGGCGCATGGGTCTTCCCATGACTCTGTCATGGAGATCGACCCCTGCCCTCCTCCGCAGCCACTGTTGCTTTCGCAGCCACTGCCGTCTCCACAATCAATGCGCCCATCGCCGTTCACAGCAACAGCAGTCGCGGACATCGAACCTGTTGCACCTGTACAGCCTTCAGCGTCCTCAACAGCTCCATTACTGCACCCACTTGTGCCACTAAATGGACGTCCTGCATCTGGTCTCTTGGCAGATGTTCCTAGTGGTTCGCAAGACTATGTCGGGACGTGGGCTGCTTAGAGCCATCTGCCATCAAGCCACAGCCGACCCCACGAGCAGCACCATAGCACACTCCTCCCCCTCCTCATCTCTCACACCCTCACTATGAGCTGAAGGTTCGCAGTATTTGCAGGGGGGGGGGGGGAGTGGGGGTACGGAGGAATGCGGAATTGACGGCATCTATGTGGACCGCACCCGGGATGTCACGTACCGCTCACGTTACATGGGAGATGGCAGTTTTGAACCTCACGCCTACATACCACTGGGAGAGTGCACTCTTCCATCGCTCTTGGTCTCCGATGGGAGGAGTCACATACACGCTACCAGAGAGCGCTAAGTTGACATGACCTCACTGCTGCGACTCTGACTGGCCGGCTCATCCTTTTAAGGAGCCGCACTCAGAGCTATGCCCCAGATCCTGTGCATCTATGGGCCTATCAGAATTAGTATGGATGACTGCAGTAACGACATTACATCAACGTATAATGATGCTACTGAACATTATTAATATTTAGTGACTCATTTTAGTTTATCAGCATTCAAGACTACTTGTTACAATGAATAACTTTATTCTCTCTGTATACAACTCAGCACAACTGAAGAACCTACAGCACTCAGAGCTCTGTATAACTAAATTATAATTGCACGTAGTGTAAATGTAATTATTAATGTGTTACCTATTTTTAGCTGTCTGACTGTGTGAACTGGTCACCTCTACTACTGACACAACTTGCAGAAAGACAGTACGCCATACAGTTGCTCCAAATTGCCGCTTTACTCATCTGAGCTGAACCCTTTTGAGCTTGTGTGGGACGCCATTCAAAGAGACGTGCACGGGTTTGACACAACTTTGACCAATCCCCGCGAGATGTGGGCAGTAATTGTGCGGCCATAGAACGGGAACACTTTCTGTGTCCCGTGGAGTCCATGCTTCCATACTCGTAGTAGTGGTCAAGGATAAAGAGGTGGTACAGGGATACGTACTAACGCATAGACATCTAAAACAACTGTTCATGAGTGGATGTGCTGAAGCAGAGACTAGTATTACTTTTCCAGTTACACTCTAAAGAACGAACAGACACCAGATCACATATTAATAATTTATAGTGAGCTCAGTTTACTTGTAACACCATTATACACGGTGTGTTGGTGAAAAGAATGAATTTAAATAAAAGTTTCCACAAGAGAAAAGGAATTTCTGAAATTCAATAAAACCTCAAGGACCTAAACGGAAGCGCCACAGGAACTGGTACAGGCATGCGTATTCAAATACAGAGATATGTAAACGGGCGGTGTAAGGCGCTGCGGTTGGCAACGCAGGTTATCAAGATTTAAGTGAGTTTGAGCGTGGTCTTACAGTCAGCGTACGAGTGATGGGACACAGCATCTGCGAGGTAACCGTGAAGTGGTGATTTTCCCGTACGACCATTTCACGAGTGTACCGTGAATATCAGAGATAGGGTAAGACATCAAATCTCCAATAACTCTGCGGCCGGAAAAAGATCCTGCAAGAACGGGACCAACTACGACGGAAGAGGATCGTTCAAAGTGACAGAAGTGCAACCTTTCCGAAAATTGCTGCAGATTTCATTGCTGGGCCGAGAACAAGAGTCAGCGTGCGAACCATTCAACGAAACATCAACGATATGGGCTTTCTCAGCTGAAGGCCCACTCCTGTACCCTTGGTAACTGCACGACACAAAGCTTTACGCCTCGTCTGGGCTCGTCAACACCGACATTGGACTATTCATGGCTGGAAACATGTCGCCTGGTCGGACGAGTCTCGTTTCATATTGGATCGAGCGGGTGGACGTGTACAGGTATGGAGACAACATTGATCCATGGACCCTGCATGACAGCAGGGGACTGTTCAAGCTGGTGGAGGCTCTCTAATGGTGGGGGGAGAGTGCAGTTGGAGTGACGTGGGACCCCTGATGCCACATCGTGTTGCGACACTTATGCGTGCCCGCGGGGGCCCTACACGATATTAGGCACGTGTACTAGTTTCTTTTGGCTCCTCAGTGTATACCTGTCTTATAAATTGGAAATCTCAAGTCTGAATTCCACCAATGCCAATGGCAAGGGTGCGAGTTTTAAATTTACTTTACTGCTTGTGTCCTTTAGGTACAGTAAAACGTAATTCAAAGTCTTCATTGGAGTCGAACTCAATGTGGCAGGTTGTACACGGCTGGGAAAGAAATCGGCAGAGCCCTTTTCAAAGGAATCATCTCTACATTCGCCTTAACCGGTTTAGGAAAACTACAGATAAATTAAAAAGGACCCGGGGGTGGATTTAAAGGTTACTTTTAGAGAATGCAAACATAGTGTCTTCACTACTGCGCCACCTCGCTCAGCCAACAGCACCTGCAGAACAAGTAGGGAATGGCGTAATGTGCGACTGGACACATCACGTGGTTGGTGGAAAAAAGGAGAGATTGTTCGTGCTTTAAATAGTTCTCTTCATTTGTGCTTATCAGTAGCCTCTGAGGCTTGTACTATGTTTAACAGTTGAGTGTTGATACTTAGACGTTGGACATGTGGGTTTTTTCCTGGCTGTATCGGTAAATTACGACGAGGACGACATAGTTCACTTTTTCAAAGTCTTAAACGCTGAAGACGCGCTTACAAAAGGGACATCCGTTATCGAGAGGGACCATCTCGATCCTAGCTAGCAGTGTCAGGTAAGCAGTGACTAGTGTCAAGAGAGTCACAAAAGCATCTACTAGTTTAAGTTTAATTCGCAATACAAGTTCCAACAACTAGAGTGCAGTATATTTTTCCTTATTTCATAGGCTGTTTTTTTTCCGAAAAGCATGCAGCAGAATGGGAAATAGGGGCTATAACAACCTGTGAGTAAGCAACAACTTAGACAGTTTGGGGCGCACAAAAGCTTGTCTAACTGCCATTCGTAACTATACATAGCAACGCCACTTTGCGAAGTGGTGCAAAGGCTGATTCATTGATAGACTGATTTTTATTTGGACCTGTAAAATTACATTTTGCATAATGATTGTGCTGTACTATAGGACAAGAAAATGAATACAATATTCTACAGAAACGAAGAAAAAAATATGTAAATAATATATATACAGGATTTACAGCATTGCATTCAAGGTTTAAAGAAAAACAAGAGTACTGCAGATAGTATTACTACAAGGTATACACTATTACATACAATGGCACACAAATTACTTCATTTATATCTTTTACAAATCTTATAGCTCTAGAAATTCATTTAAATCGCATACAGTATGGTTTACGAGAAATTGTTTCAGTCTCCTACTGAATACATGAGGGTTGTCAGTTTCCTTTTTTATATACTGTGGGAGCTTGTTTGTAAAGTCTTATTCGAGCCTGGATAACTCCGTTTTGTGCTATACTGAGGAGAGCTGAGTCCTTGTGAAGTCTTTGCTTCTGCCTTGTGTTATGGATGCGACTATCACAGTTTGTTTGGAAAAGTTTTTTGTTGTTGATTAAAAATATCATCAACGAGTAACGTACAGACTTGTGAGTGTGAAGATCACAAACAGGTGCCTACAGGATGTCCGATTTGAACCATCACAGATCAATCTCACAGCCCGTTTTTGGATTTTAAAAAATTTTCCCACTTCTGCAGAATTTGCACAGAATATTATACTATATGAGATAAGAGAGTGGAAATATTCGAAAGATGACAAAATTATTGTTTGGCTGCCAACATAGTGCAAAATAGCTCTTAGTGCAAAACATGCTAAGCTTAGTGTCTTGAGCAGCACATCACTGTGCTCAGTCTATCTTAATTTATTATCCATTTTTATTCCCAGAAATATTATATGTGAAATTTCATTTATTTTATGACCACTGATATTTATTTCAGGGGCTGGAAGCCTGTTATTAGCTGTCTGAAACTGCATTAAATTTGGTTTTGAGAGGTATAATACTAGAACCATTTATGTACTTGATGTGTTATTGTTTCAGTTGTAATCCGTATTGTCGATTTCACAACCTTCATCAAGAGATTAGTATCACCAGCAAACATTACTATATTTGCATTGTTATTTAGTGATGCTGATAGGTCATGAATGTACACTAAGAAGATCAGGGGTCGGAGGATCAAGCCCTGGGGAACGCTACCCGCTGAGTCAAAGTTCAGCAGTGCGTTCATCTACGGATTATAAATAAGTTGTCGCTTTTAAATGAGATAATTTCTTAAAATTTAATACTTATCATGCTGATATTTCAAGAGGCTTTATAATGGAGCATATGTTTACTCGATGTCACCGTCCACATCATATTCCTCTGCCAAAGGGTCAACATGCCCAAATCTAGATTCCTGAGCCGAACTTGCAGTTGTCAGTTGGTTGAAGAAAGTGCGGTGCACCGCAGCGATGTAAGGGAGAAGTGTCATAACATCTTTTCATTTTGCTTCGGTGACAAGGCGGACAGCATTGTTGAGAGGGATGAGATTTATGGTTTCTGTATTTAATGTGAGACATCACTGCTTGATTCATGTAGGCTTTAACCTGGACTTCAACATGGAGTGCAAAATTCGCTTATAAAGACAATTTCTGCTTCATTAATATCTGGATATTACAAACCCAAAGAAAGAAAATAATGCAAACAATGCCAAGTATTTTGGACAGGTCAGGAAAACTGCTGGTGAATCCTGTTGATGCCTTGGGCAGATGGAGGGAATATTTTGAAGAGTTGCTCAATGTAGATGAAAATACGATCAGTAATGTTTCAGATTTCGATATACAATGGCATAGGAATGATGGTGGAAATAGGATCACATTTGAGGAAGTGGAGAAAATGGTCAATAGATTGCAGTGCAATAAAGCAGCTGGGGTGGATGAAATTAAGTCGGAACTCATCAAATACAGTGGTATGTCAGGTCTTAAATGGCTACACAGGATTAATTGAAATGGCGTGGGAGTCGGGACAGGTTCCATCAGACTGGACGAAAGCAGTAATCACACCAATCTTTAAACATGGAAACAGTAAAGATTGTAACAGCTACAGAGGTATCTCTTTAATCAGCGTTGTGGGTAAAATCTTCAGGTATTGTTGAAAGGAAAGTGCGAGTATTAGTTGAGGACAAATTGGATGAAAATCAGTGTGGGTTTAGGCCTCTTAGAGGTTGTCAGGACCAGATCTTTAGCTTACGGCAAATAATGCAGAAGTGTTACGAGTGGAACAGGGAATTGTATCTATGCTTTATAGATCTAGAAAAGGCATATGACCGGGTTCCTAGGAGGAAGTTATTGTCTGTTCTACGAAATTATGGAATAGGAGGCAAACTTTTGCAAGCAATTAAAGGTCTTTACATAGATAGTCAGGTAGCAGTTAGAGTTGACGGTAAATTGAGTTCATGGTTCAGAGTAGTTTCAGGGGTAAGACAAGGCTGCAACCTGTCTCCACTGCTGTTCATATTATTTATGGATCATATGTTGAAAACAATAGACTGGCTGGGTGAGATTAAGATATGTGAACACAAAATAAGCAGTCTCGCATATGCGGATGACTTAGTTGTGATGGCAGATTCGATTGAAAGTTTGCAAAGTAATATTTCAGAGCTAGATCAGAAATGTAAGGACTATGGTATGAAGATTAGCATCTCCAAAACGAAAGTAATGTCAGTGGGAAAGAGGTATAAATGGATTGAGTGCCAAATAGGAACGATCTACTCTCTTCTGCAAGAAGGAAGTCAGTACCAAGACTAAGTTATCTTTGCACTGTTCAATCTTCCCACCAACTTTGTTGTATGGGAGCGAAAGCTGGATGGATTCAGGTTACCTTATCAATAAGGTTGAGGTTACGGATATGAAAGTAGCTAGGATGATTGCAGGTATTAGTAGATAGGAACAATGGCAGGAGGGTGTCCACAATGAGGAAATCAAAGAAAAACTCGGAATGAACTCAATAGATGTAGCGAACAGGCTTAGATGGTGGAGTCATGTTACACGCATGGGAGAAGCAAGGTTACCCAAGAGACTCATGGGTTCAGTAGTAGAGGGTAGGAGGAGTCGGGGTAGACCAAGGAGAAGGTACCTGGATTCGGTTAAGAATGATTTTGAAGTAATAGGCTTAACATCAGAAGAGGCATCAATGTTAGCACTGAATAGAGTATCATGCATGAATTTTATAAAGGGGACTATGCTCCAGACTGAACGCTGAAAGGCATAATCAGTCTTAAATGATTATTATTATTATTATTATTATTATTATTATTATTATTATTATTACTACTACTTTTCTCAGACGTTGTGTCTGGTCGAAAATGGAAAGTGATGCGGACCTTGATCAAGCGTGACTTCCTTTTAACTGTACGGTATATGTTATATTACATTTAGCAACTTTTGGGTAATTGAACATGTATCAATGATTACGGATTTCTGTAGTTGTATATATAAGTTTGGATGTAGCTGTATTGCATTGATGTACTGGTGGATATTGTGTGGTATGACTCCTGTAGTTGGTAGTATAATTCGTATAATGTCAACTTTATCCTGATGCCACATGTCCTTGACTTCCTCAGCCAGTTGGATGTATTTTTCAATTTTTTTTCTCCTGTTTTCTTTTGTATATTTGTTGTATTGGGTATGGATATTTCGATTAGTTGTGTTAATTTCTTCTTTTTATTGGTGAGTATGATGTCAGGTTTGTATTGTGGTGTTGTTTTATCTGTTATAATGGTTCTGTTCCAGTATAATTTGTATTCATCATTCTCCAGTACATATTGTGGTGCATACTTGTATGTGGGAACGTGTTGTTTTATAAGTTTATGTTGTAAGGTAAGCTGTTGATGTATTATTTTTGCTACATTGTCATGTCTTCTGGGGTATTCTGTATTTGCTAGTACTGTACACCCGCTTGTGATGTGATCTACTGTTTCTATTTGTTGTTTGCAAAGTCTGCATTTATCTGTTGTGGTATTGGGATCTTTAATAATATGCTTGCTGTAATATCTGGTGTTTATTGTTTGATCCTGTATTGCAATCATGAATCCTTCCGTCTCACTGTATATATTGCCTTTTCTTAGCCATGTGTTGGATGCGTCTTGATCGATGTGTGGCTGTGTTAGATGATACGGGTGCTTGCCATGTAGTGTTTTCTTTTTCCAATTTACTTCCTTCGTATCTGTTGATGTTATGTGATCTAAAGGGTTGTAGAAGTGGTTTTGATATCGCAGTGGTGTAGCCGATGTATTTATATGAGTGATTGCTTTGTGTATTTTGCTAGTTTCTGCTCATTCTAGAAAGAATTTTCTTAAATTGTCTACCTGTCCATAATGTAGGTTTTTTTTATGTCGATAAATCCCCTTCCTCCTTCCTTTCCGCTTAATGTGAATCTTTCAGTTGCTGAATGTATGTGATGTATTCTATATTTATGGCATTGTGATCGTGTAAGTGTATTGAGTGCTTCTAGGTCTGTGTTACTCCATTTCACTACTCCAAATGAGTAGGTCAATATTGGTATAGCATACGTATTTATAGCTTTTGTCTTGTTTATTGCTGTCAATTCTGTTTTCAGTATTTTTTGTTAGTCTTTGTCTATATTTTTCTTCTAGTTCTCCTTTAATATTTGTATTATCTATTCATATTTTTTGTCTGTATCCTAGATATTTATAGGCATCTGTTTTTTCCATTGCTTCTATGCAGTCGCTGTGGTTATCCAATATGTAATCTTCCTGTTTAGTGTGTTTTCCCTTGACTATGCTATTTTTCTTACATTTGTCTGTTCTAAAAGCCATATTTATATCATTGCTGAATACTTCTATTATCTTTAGTAATTGGTTGAGTTGTTGATTGGTTGCTGCCAGTAGTTTTAGATCATCCAAGTATAGCAAATGTGTGATTTTGTGTGGGTACGTTCCAGTAATATTGTATCCATACTTTGTATTATTTAGCATGTTGGATAGTGGGTTCAGAGCAAGGCAGAACCAGAAAGGACTTAATGAGTCCCTTTGGTATATTCCACGCTTAATCTGTATTGGCTGTGATGTGATATTATTTGAATTTGTTTGGATATTAAGTGTGGTTTTCCAGTTTTTCATTACTATGTTTAGGAACTGTGTCAATTTAGGATCTACTTTGTATATTTCCAATATTTGTAGTAACCATGAGTGGGTACACTATCAAAAGCTTTTTGGTAATCAATATATGCATATTGTAGCGACCTTTGTTTAGTTTTAGCTTGATATATCACCTCTGCATCTATTACCAGTTGCTCTTTACATCCTCGTGCTCCTTTGCAACAGCCTTTTTGTTCTTCATTTATAATTTTGTTCTGTGTTGTATGTGTCATTAATTTCTGTGTAATGACTGAAGTTAACATTTTGTATATTGTTCGTAGGCATGTTATGGGGTGATATTTAGCTGGGTTTGCTGTGTCTGCTTGATCTTTAGCTTTCAGATAAGTTATTCCATGTGTAAGTGTATCAGGGAATGTGTATGGGTCTGCAATGTAACTGTTAAATAGTTTAGTTAGATGTGAATGTGTTGAGGTGAACTTCTTTATCCAGAAATTTGCTATTTTATCTTTTGCAGGGGGCTTTCCAATTGCGAGTAGAATTAATTGCTTGGGTGACTTCATGTTGCAAAATTATCACTTCAGGCATGTGTGGTATCATCTTGTATGTATCTGTTTCTGCTTGTATCCACCATGCATGCCTGTTATGTTGTACCGGGTTTGACCATATGTTGCTCCAGAAGTGTTCCATGTCTTATGTTTGGTGGATTGTCTATTTTAATGTGTGTGTTATCTATTGTCTGGTAAAATTTCTTTTGGTTTGTGTTGAATGTTTGGTTTTGTTTCCTTCTATTTTCAAATTTTTTTTGTATCTTCTAAGTCGTTTGGCCAATGCTTGTAATTTCTGCTTCTTTTCATCTAATTGCTCTATCGCTTCTTGTTGTGAGATTTTACCTAACCTTTTTCGTTTTTTTTCTGACATTTCATTTCCTATAAATTGTGTTAGCTGTCCGATGTCTTTTCTCAATTTTTCTATTCTGATCTGTAGCCTGTGTTGCCATGCTGGTTTTGTGGGTTTCTTCTGTGTGTTGGTTGGTTCTGATCTCTGCCTTGTGTGTATATTTAGTGTAGTGAGTGCTCCTACATAAACCAGTAGTTGTAACTCTTCCATAGTTGTGTTTTCATTTATTTTGTTGTGTATGATTGTGTTGATAGTTTTTGTTGTTGTTTCGACTTGAGGGTTATTTGGCGGTCTATGCAAGAATGGTCTAATGTCTGTATTTGTGTCTTTGTACTCTATATATGTCAGCAGAAATTTTTCTTCTATATCTAACATGTGTGTCACTTCTTGTTCTATTTGTGCTTGTTCTGGTGGCTGTCTTAAGCTTTAGTTTTCCTCTGATTGTTTAATTGATGCATGTTGTTCTTTGTTTGTTTGCTCTGGGATGTTTGAGTCCATTACTGTATTTTCTTCTTCTTCTGATTGCACATTATTTTGTTCCTGTATTTGTTGTACTTGTTGTTTGATGTTTTCTAATTCTGACTGGGGTATCCTGTTATTTTTTATTATTACACGGATCTGATCAGCTAGTCGTTGTTCTGTTAAAAATTTTAATTCTGGGTATCTGATAATAAATGTTGTGTATACTTGTGATCTGTATCCAGTTGTGCTGGTTCCTAGGTTTGTTGCTTGGTAATAACAGAACATGAGGTGTCGACTAACTTCATCTGACCATCTCATCCTCTGTCTTTGTTCTCCTTCTAGGGTGGTCGTAGGAAGCATATCCTGCAAAACACCTCTATTTGGATTTAAATCATTTTCCAGTTGGCTAGCAGTGTCGTTACCATTGTGGGCGGGCATAGGGTTCAAACGTCGTCCCCGACCATGACGGCGCTTGTCCGAGGCTTCTTTAGTTCTGTCCTGAACCAACTAATCACACTAAATGGGGGGTTAGCCCTATTAGTGGTTTGTTCTTTTCGTCGCCTTTTACGATTGGCAGAACATACCGGAGGCCTATTCTTTTCCCGGGCCTCCACGGGGTTTATTATTATTATTATTATTATTATTATTATTATTATTATTATTATTATTGACAATACTTACTAGCACTGTTACAATGCCTTTTTGTTTTTAGAGCATAAATAAACACGCAAAACAACACAGAATAACAAGACGACGTGACTTTGCCTCTTGACTTATAGCACTATTCCCGCGAAAGCACTTCACTCTGGCGTGAGAGGAAGAAAGCATTTGGAGCTCTCAAGTAGCTCCGGTGAGAGTTATCTTATATCACTTCTACACAATAAATTTCCGAGCATTGTGAGAAAACTAAGTGGTGTAACTCAAACACTAAAATTTTTCGACTTGGACCACTTTGGTTCACGGCAGCTCATATAGAACAATATATTGTCGATGAAGTCACCACATAATTTTATTGACCTGGTAGGTATTGCGTCACACCCACAAGAGCTGGTGCTTCTTAGGGATGTGGTGGTTTTTATAATTTCTTTGGGTGTTGTGGATTTATAGTGCAGCGCCATTGTTGATGCACGTTGGGTAAAATTAAGTAGTGTTATGGCTTCTGAGGTAGGCTTAGTGTTCCTGTGTTTTCGGCTACAGAGAGGAAGAAAATACAGAATTCAGTGGCGGCCTTTTCAGAACGTTGCCGTCTGTCCCATTTTTTATGAACTGTGCTACCCCTGATTCTTCTGATATTTTGTCCCTGTGACAGAATAGTGTACTCGACGGTACAAATCCCATCTAGTGAAACAGATTTAGGTTGTGTTCTGAATCCATAATAAACAGAAGATGCTACTCTCTGAAATAGGAGTGGCTGTCTCTCAATCTACAGAAATCACTCAAACAAATCTGCGTATCGAGGAAAGTAGTATTGCGAGAGGGGCCAGTTCTACCCGCTAAGAGAATTATGGAAAAATTCGATGTATTAGAAAAGTTAAAGAATACTTGAGACAGTTTAGATATATTTCTTCCGTTATGTACGTGGAGATTTTAATCCTGTCATTGCGTAGAATAGGTCATACGCATTTGTGTTTCATATAATCTTGAACATTATGGGTCACTGAATTAAGTTTCGGGAAATCGAGTCCTTCGTTGAAACTGGAGAAATGAATCCGAAAGCTGATAGCATTGTGCGATTGCGCGCATGTTCTAACATAGTAACTGTCCTCGCTTTACCCACCGTACAATAATAGAGAGTAAATGGGCCATTGGAATTATAAATGTGCTGAAGATTTGCTGCATGCAGAACGAGTGGAAATAAAGCCGTAGCTGTGCCCGAGTGACAGCTGTGAGCAGTCAGCGAACCCGCCTGGGCTCCCTATCACTGACGCAGTGTAAACAGTAACAGCCGTTAAGCCTCAACGACTTTGATTACAAGGGAAGAACAGCAAATAACAGATGCCACAGGAATCAGTTCCACTGCTCTACAGTCACGGCAGCGCTACACAGATGCCGCTCACATTTAAAATTATTTTTTATTGTGGGCTATTGAGATCTGCATTTGAACTTAATTAGCACATACTTTACTTTTCCTTCCAGTATTACTTCATCTGTTCACTGTTTGACTTTTACGTCGTTTAGTTCATCCGGTGTAAGGGTTTGTATCTGACACAGCTTGTAAGTGGTAAGAATAAAGCATCGTCCGAAATCTTACTAAATGCCTTCTCCGAAAATTATTCTGAACAGTTAGTTCTAGAGCCCTCCCGAAGCTTAAATTGTTGTGAAAACATACCTGACCTCTAAGTAACAAATAATCCTGAGCAAACAGGGGGAACCACCACGGATACAGGGATCTACATCTACATGGTTATTCTGCAATTCACATTTAAGTGCCTGGCAGAGGGTTCATCGAATCATTTTCATACTACTTCTCTACCATTCCACTCTAGAATGGCGCGTGGGAAAAAGGAACACCTAAATCTTTCCGTTCGAGCTCTGATTTCGGTTCTTTTTGTATGATGATCATTTCTCCCTACGTAGGTGGGAGTCAACGAAATATTTTCGCATTCGGAAGAGAAAGTTTGTGGTTGAAATTTCGTAAACAGATCTCACCGCAAAGAAAACCGCCTTTATTTCAGTGACTGACACCCCAACTTGCGCATCATATCAGTGACACACACACACCTATTGCGCGATAACACGAAACGAGCTGTCCTCCTTTGCACTTTTTCGATGTCCTCCGTCAATCGTACCTGGTAAGGATCCCACACCGCGCAGCAGTATTCCAGCAGAGGATGAACAAATGTAACGTAGGCTCTCTCTTTAGTGGGTTTGTCGCATCTTCTAAGAGTCCTGCCAACAGAACGCAGTATTTGTTTCGCCTTCCCCACAATATTATCTATGTGGTCTTTCCAATTTAAGTTGCTCGTAATTGTAATTCCTAGGTATTTAGATAGATAGAGAGATCTTTAGATAGATAGATACTGCCTACAGGAAAATTAAAGAGACCTTTGGAGAAAAGAGAACCACTGGTATGAATATCAAGAGCTCAGATGGAAACCCAGTTCTAACCAAAGAAGGGAAAGCAGAAAGGTGGAAGGAGTATATAGAGGGTCTATACAAGTGCAATGTACTTGAGGACAATATTATGGAAATGGAAGAGGATGAAGATGAAGTGGGAGATAGAATACTGCGTGAAGAGTTTGACAGAGCACTGAAAGACCTGAGTTGAAACAAGGCCCCGGGAGTAGACAACATTCAATTAGAACTACTGACGGCCTTGGGAGAGCCAGTCGTGACAAAACTCTACCATCTAGTGAGCAAGATGTATGAGACAGGCGAAATACCCTCAGACTTCAAGAAGAATATAATTCCAATCCCAAAGATGTGAAAATTACCGAACTATCAGTTTAATAAGACACAGCTGCAAAATACTACGCGAATTCTGTACAGACGAGTGGAAAAACTGGTAGAAGCCGACCTTGGGGAAGATCAGTTTGGATTCCGCAGTAATGTCGAAACACGTGAGGCAATACTGACCTTACGCCTTATCTTAGAAGAAAGATTAAGGAAAGGCAAACCTACGTTTCTAGCATTTGTAGACTTAGAGAAAGCTTTTGACAATGTTGACTGGAATACTCTCTTTCAAATTCTGAAGGTGCCAGGGATAAAATACAGGGAGCGAAAGGCTATTTACAATTTGTACAGAAACCAGATGGCAGTTATAAGAGTCGAGGGACATGAAAGGGAAGCAGTGGTTGGGAAGGGAGTGAGACAGGGTTGTAGCCTCTCCCCAATGTTATTCAATCTGTATATTGAGCAAGCAGTAAAGGAAACAAAAGAAGAATTCGGAGTAGGTATTAAAAGCCATGGAGAAGAAATAAAAACTTTGAGGTTCGCTGATGACATTGTAATTCTGTCAGAAACAGCAAAGGACTTAGAAGAGCAGTTGAACGGAATGGACAGTGTCTTGAGAGGAGGATATAAGATGATCATCAACAAAAGCAAAACGAGGATAATGGAGTGTAGCCGAATTAAGTCGGGTGATGCTGAGGGAATTAGATAAGGAAATGAGACACTGAAAGTAGTAAAGGAGTTTTGCTATTAGGGGAGCAAAATAACTGATGATGGTCGAAGTAGAGAGGATATAAAATGTAGACTGGCAATGGCAAGGAAATCGTTTCTGAAGAAGAGAAATTTGTTAACATCGAGTATAGATTTAAGTGTCAGGAAGTCGTTTCTGAAAGTATTTGTATGGAGTGTAGCCATGTATGGAAGTAAAACATGCACGATAAATAGTTTGGACAAGAAGATAATAGAAGCTTTCGAAATGTGGTGCTACAGAAGAATGCTGAAGATTAGATGGGTAGATCACGTAATTAATGAGAAGGTATTGAATAGAATAGGGGAGAAGAGGAGTTTGTGGCACAACTTGACAAGAAGAAGGGACCGGTTGGTAGGGCATGTTCTGAGGCATCAAGGGATCACAAATTTAGCATTGGAGGGCACCGTGGAGGGTAAAAATAGTAGAGGGAGACCAAGATATGAATGCGCTAAGCAGATTCAGAAGGATATAGGTTGCAGTAAGTACTGGGAGATGAAGCTTGCACAGGATAGAGTAGCATGGAGAGCTGCATCAAACTAGTCTCAGGACTGGACACCACCACCACCACCACCACCACCACCACCACAACAACAACAACAACAACAACAACAAGGTATTTAGTCGAATTGACAGCTCTTAGATTTGTGCGATTTATCGTATACCAAAAATTTATCGGATTTATTTTAGTAGCCATGTGGAAGAACTCGCACCATCTGCAAACAATATAAGGGGGTTGCTCAGATTATCACTGTAAATCAGGAACAGCAGAGCGCCTATGACACTACCTTGCGGAACGCCAGATATCACTTCTGTTCTACTCAATGATTTACCGTCTATCACAACGAACTGTGACCTCTCTGAGAGGAAATCACGAATCCAGTCACACAACTAGACGATACTCCATATGCACGCAATTTGATTAATAGTCGCTTGTGAGGAACTGTATCAAAAGCCTTCCGGAAATCTAGGGATATGGAATCGATCTGAGATCCCTTGTCGACAGCACTCATTACTTCATGGGAGTAAAGAGCTAGCTGTGTTGCACAAGAACGATATTTCCTGGATCTGTGTTGGTTATGTATCAATAAATCATTTTCTTCAAGGTGATTCATAATGTTCGAGTACAGTGTATGCTCCAAAATCCTACTGCAAATTGAGGTCAGTGATATGGGTCTGTAATTAGTGCCACGAGGTCATTGTACGGAGACTGAATACCCTAACATTCAAATCAACCAAACACAAACGCAAAATATATCTATTTAAAAAAGCGGATAAACCTTCGCTTCAAGCCTTCCTAAGAGACAGTCTCAGCACCTTCCAAACTGACAACGTAGGCGTAGATTAAAGAAATAGTATCAATGGCAAGTGAGAGATATATGCCAAATAAATTAATGAGAGATGGTATTGATCCCCCATGATAAACGAGACAGGTAAGAACACTGTTGCAGAAGCAACGAAAAAAGCATGGCAAATTTAAAAGAACACAAATTTTCCAAGATTGGCGATGTTTCACCGAAGCTTGGAAGTTAGCGCGAACTTCAATGTGAGCTAGTTTTAATAGTTTCCACAACGAAATTCTGTCTCTAAATCTGGCAGTAAACCCTAGAAGTTGCTGTTCGTATGTAAAGTACACCAGCGGTAAGACACAATAAATACCTTCGCTGTGCGACAGCGATACTATTGTTGCCAATAAGAGTTCCACTAAAGCGGAGTTACTAAAGACGGTTTTCCGAAATTTCTTCACAAAAGAAGGCGAAGTACATATTCCAACATTCGAATCACGAACTGCTCCCAAAACGAGTAACATACAAGTAGATGTCCTGGGTGTAGTGAAAAAGCTTAAATCACCGAAAAATGCAGGACCTCCGGTGCAGATTTGTATACGAGTTACGTTCCTTTCAGAGTATACTGATACAATATCTCCAAACTGAACACTCATAGGCAACCGACGTAGCTCGACGAAACATCCGTACCTAAATACTGGAAAACTGCACAGGTCACGCCAATATCCAAGCAAGGAAACAGTAGTAATTAGCTGAATCACAGACTCATATCAATGACGTCAGTTTGCAGTAAGAATCTGGAATATATATTGTGTTCCAACATTATGAATTACTCTAATAGAACGATCTGTTTTCAGGTAGCACGGATTCAGAAAATATAGTCTTTTCGAAACACAATTAGCTATTTGTTCACATGAAGTAATGACTTCTATGGACACGGGATCTCAAATTGATTACATATTTCAAGGTTTCAAGAAATCTTTCGACACCGTTCCTCACAAGCGCCTTCTAAAAACGTAAGTGCCTACGGAGTGTGTGTCAGTTGTGCCCGGGATTTGTGATTTCCCGTCGGAAAGATCACACTACATAGTAATTGGTGGAAACTCATCGAGTAAAACAGAAGTAATATCTGGCGCTCCCCAAGAAAGTGTTATAGGCCCTTTGTCGTTCGTAATCTATATAAACGATTTAGGAGACAATCTGGGGTGCCTTCTTGGAATATTTGCAGATGATGGTGTCATTTATCGTCTTGTAAAGTCATCAGATGATCAAAACCGATTGCAAAATGATTTAAACATTACATCTGTGTTGTGTGAAAAGTGGCAATTAAATCCAAATAATGGAAAGTGTGGGCTCATCCACATGAGCATTAAAAGGAATCCGTTAAATTTCAGGTACACGATAAATCGTACAAATCTAATGGCTATCAGTTCAACTAAACACTCAGGGATTACAATTATTAACACGTTAATTCACATGGATAATTTTGTGGAGAAAGCGAACAAAGGATTGTTTTTTATTGGCAGAACACTTAGAAGATGCAGCAGGTCTACTAAAGAGATTGCCTACACTACGTTTGTCTATCTTCATCTGGAGTATTGCTCAGCGGTAAAGGATCCGTATCAGATAGGGTTGACAGAAATTCAAAGAAGGGCAGCTAGCTTTGTATTACCGAGAGATAGGAGGGAGAGTATCACGGATATGAAACGCTAGATGGGATGTCAATCATTAAAAAAATGGATGTTTTTCGTTGGGTCGAGACCTTTTCACTAAATTTCAGTCACCCAACTTCCTCCTCCGAATGCGAAAATATATTTTTGGCGTCCACCTACATAGTAAGAAATGATTATGCTAATAAAGTAACAGAAATCAGAGCTTGCACTGAAAAATTTAGGTGTTCATCTTTCCCACGCGCTCTTCGAGAGTGGAAGAGCAGAGAAATAGCTTGAAGGTGGTTCGATGAACCCTCTCCTCAGCATCTATCTGTGAATTCCAGAGTAGTCATGTAGATGTAGATAAATTTTGATTAAGCATACACTGCCTGAATAGCAGCCTGCCAGAATGGGACAAGAACATAATAGCAACACAATATTTTAGCTTTGGTACACTGTGGTTGGCAATGATTATGAAATATTGACAGTATAAACAACCAAAGGCCGAAATTCTACTTAGGTTGAAAATAACTCACTGCTAAGGAAATGGAATCTTCTACCTAAAAACAAAATAGATCACTAGAAAATAAATGATGGAGAATCAAAGAATGAGAAAAATAAAAAGATAGTACAAGAATCGTTCACCAAACACACTCAAACGGTTCCCCACATTAAACCCATCTCTAAGGCCTAGTTATCGATGGGAAGTTAAGCACTAATCTTTCCTCCTTTTTCCTGCTTTAAACTGCCTGTTTAGTATGGCCTAGGAATGACTATCGAGTCTAATACTGTCCTTTTGGTTCTCATCCATTCCTACGCTACTCTATGCTGAGACTCCAGTTACACGTGATTATCAATGTTCTAAAAATTAAGTGCACAACTGTTACACAATCGCTTCAGATATACAAGAAAATAACGGCTTATTCAAATACTAATACTGGTCCTAGGAAGACCTGGGATATTTAACGCTACATTGTGTCTTTATGTTGCATTACTGGAGGATAGCTGTGGTACCACAGTCGTTGCAAGACGTGTTCGGCGGTCGTCTGTCTCGGTGCGACGTCCACGATTATCACCAAGCTGACAACCACACCAACGTCTCATGCATTTTCAATATCACTGTGGAACACACATGATGGTGAGGAATTACTTCATATGTAGACATATTCTAAATATTTGTGGTTCGAGATTTTCTGTTCTAATTTTTCCAACTATTGAACATCACATAGTTTCTTTAACAATATTGTGCTGAGGAGCAAGCCTGTATCTACTCTGTATGAATCGTATGGTGTAAAGTGAATGACTGCATGTTCAAGACTGCACCTTCACCACATTCTTAGGTTCATGTTTATTGTCTTTTAAGCCAGTGTAAATAGGCCGAATAAGGGCTGCGACTAGGGATTTAAACAAGCTCGGGTAACCGGGGAGAATGCCCCAGGTCCCCATAATGTGGTATCTTTGGCTGGCATCTTTCGATCCAGGACCAACTACACAGCAGAGAACTGCGGGGTGCCACCCTGTCAAGGTAGCCACAACTCAACTGCTCCTCATCCCGCCTGCGACAGCCGCTGCGGTTGCATTCGTTCAGAAGCTGTTGAGTTGCTGTTGAGAACCCAACATCAGGGTGTACACCCTTTGTGTTAGTAATAAAGTTCTATTGTTCCTGGTTACCTCGGCACATCTCTTTTTGCAGCATGCATTACCCACATAATAAGATATCATAGGATATAAAAGTGGCGACAAAGTGAAAAAAGTGGTCTCACTTGCCATTTTGCCATGGCTGCTCCCTCGCTGGAACAATCGCTCCTGCTGCTTGTCCAGTTACTGGGTCAGCAGTTGCAGTGTCTTACCCAAGACATTGAAACGTCTCCTTAGAAAAATTAATGAATTATTGTGCTGATAAACCTCTTACATTATTTGATCTTCAAACAGCTGAGCAGAACTGAACGTACTCAAACATTACTCTCTTTACTTATTCTGATCAACACTAGACTGACACACAATATTTTTAGCGCAACGCAATCTGACTTTCAATAATCCCTACAAAAGAATGGCCCTGACTAACTTTAACCTATACCTTTCATGTATCACTTACCTCACAAAAATCTTCGTTACTCTAACTACTGCAATACAGCGAGCGCCACTATTACCAGTTAAAGAAACCTCCAACTGCGCAACGCTACGCGCTGTTAACAGCAAACAGCCCAACACTACAATAGCGAATATTACAACAATGCCACCCAGCCACAGACTGCACACAGCACAGCCAGTGATTTTCATACAGTGCGCTACGTGGCGTTACCAATATAAAAACCTAAACAGCCTACTTACATAGCTCCCATGTTCCCCACAAAAAATTTTACAAATTGTTTTGGGCAGTGGCGAATAAAGATTTGAAAAAAATTTTCATAATTACAATAACAAAGAAATCAAATGCACACACTTATTGATACAATGTTGGTCAAAAGCTAAAATTTTCTCACAGTCCATAAAGACAGTCCTGATCATTCATCACAGTAAAATTGCCGTGTTTTTTTGTATTTTTTTCAAAGTCTGAGCAGTAAAAGAAAATGCACGTGGAAGTAGTGGATTTCCATGCAGTCTTGAAGAAGTAGTGTTGTCCTTCCAACAGAAAGACAGTGCTGACTCTTGACATGCAGACAGGTAATGGGCCACAACAGAGCAAACCCACAGCAGAGTCAGTCGAAGTTTTGAAGAATATTGGTAGGTAGGTCATCACAGAGCAGACCCACTGTATTCCTGGTAGAGATTATGGTATTGGTGGGCCACCAGAGGTGCAGACCCACTGCAGTCCTTGTAGAAATAATGGTATTGGTGAGTCATCAAAGGTGTAGACCCACTGTAGTCCTTGTAGAGACGGCTAGCAGCCATCCGTTGCGACTGTGCAGGTGCACAATCACCATCGAAGAGTCTTGCGGAGAATATAGCAAGTCCATAAACCACCACTTGTGCACTCACAAAGTTTTTTTTAATTCTCCTTAGACCCAGCAATGCTGTTAACCAGTCCTTGCTGAATTATTAACACACGTGGAAACACTTTCAGTCCCTACTTCTCACATATTGTCCATATACTATGACCAACAGAAACGTGTGCAGTGAAATGTAACTTAAAAGTTACTTAATTTGATGAACTGGTGTCAATTACAATTTTATAACATAAGATACAATAACAAAGGTACAAAATACATCATTAATGAACATAATAGTACAGATAACATTTGTAATAATACGGGCATTACAAAAGAATAGAAATAGACATATGCATCAGTGTTACAGGAATTATGACATAAGTAAATATATAAAATAACGAGAATAGTTTTCGAAACATTAATTTCACACATGAGCATTAAAACAAAACAGAATAAATAATGTCTAAATATCTTTACAAAGTAAATAACATATTATCAGAGAAATTCTACAACGTAAAGCTTATTAGCTAAATACAAAGACAGGAAAAACACAAATTCACATAGCGTAACAACACAAAAGTACAGGACAGGGTTTGTTTTCAGTGTGACATTTGGTACTGCAGTCCAACCCAAAACTTCATTCCGTAGATCTTTCCTCTTATTTCAACATTTTTTTCCACCAAAAAAAATCCTATCCAAGCATGCTTTCTGTATTCTGTTCACATCCTCTTTCAAAAATAGTTTTTCCTCCACTGAACACTACTTTTTTGCCAAACCATTTTCTTATAGCTTCTCAATGCATTTCTTCCAATTCATCACAACTCGTTCTCTTACATAGCCTACCCCATCTTAAGCTAACTTAAATCTACTGAGCTCAGATATATTTACTAAAGGACGAGGCAATGCAGCAGTACAAAATAATTAACACAAACAGCAATGACAAAAAAATGCAAATTGGCAAAGTTAGCAGCAATAAATATAAATTAGCAAAGCAAATGCAACATTATAACTAATATGAGCCAATGTGCAGCAACAAGAAAAATAAATCAGTAGTAAAACTGGCTTAACAGAGTAATACAAAGTGAAATTCAGTAGCACTATGCCTGGCAAACAGCAGCAGCAAATGCAATAACTTATATCTAAACATGACAAAGCTCAAGCAGAAAAAATATTACATTACAGATGACCATGTCTAATACCTATGTCACATCTTAACACTAGAGTGATGCATCACTATAACTTACTCTAGCAGACAAGTTACCAAGTCACCGACAAAAATTATGTATGCAATTCCTGTGAAGTGGAAATGCCTTTTTGTGCTCCGTCGTTTTTTTGGAAGTAGATCATAAAATTATTATTTACTGGATCTGTAGGCATAAAATATCTATATTAGTACATCTATTAAATTTTATTTTAACCAATGCCGCAGTGCAGCTAGAAACTAGATATTAAACGAAATGAGCAAATGTATACAAAGCAATGTGCGAAACGTCATTCACTATTACAACAATGCCACCCAGTCACAGACTGCACACAGCACAGCCAGTGATTTTCATACAGTGCGCTACGTGGCGTTACCAATATAAAAACCTAAACAGCCTACTTACAACATCAGTCACGTGACTCAACGTTGTTTGGTGACTCTGCCTACAGATACCATCAACAGAATAGCACAGCTTCTGCATCATGCACTGCTCTTCCTGTACACTACCAAATTACTTTAATGGCACCTCACTTGTCCTGAAGCTTTTCCCACGAAGGACCCAGCTACAATGGTCCCACTCCCTCAGGAGTTCGACAATACATTGGATTCATGGCCCACCTTCCTTACCATATGGACTACCTCTGTCACATTTCTGCTCTCCCTGAAGTTTCTTTAGTGGCTTCTTCAAGTCCATTGGCCTTTCGCCCCTGTGCCTCAACCACACTAACCTGCATTTCTCCTTCCACTGACCCTGTGCTGGCACCCACTGCTCATGAGCTACCAGCTCATTCGCTGTCAGTCCCTGTGCCACAGACTCCAGCACTTCTGGCTCTGGCACCACCACCCCCAGCATGACCAGCTCCAGCACCACTGGCTCCAACGCGACTGGTTCCAGCACCAACGGCTCTGGTGTCACCAGCTCTGACGCTTCCCACTCTTGTTCCACCAGCCCTGGCGCCACTTGGCCTAGCATCACCAGCCCTGGCACCACTGGGTCCAGCGCCACGAACCCTGGTGCCACTTGGCCTAGCTTCACCAGCCCTGGCACCACTGGGTCCAGAGCCACCAGCCCTGGCGCCACCAGCCAAGCAGCCACCACCGGCTCCAGCGCCAATAGCTCCGGCTCCACCAGCTCTGGATGCACTGGATCTGGCGCCGCTGGCCCCAGTACCCATGGGTCCAACGCCAATGTCCTGGCGCCACGAGCCCAGCGTCATGTCCGACTCAACCGGCTCCGACTCAACCGGCTCCGACTCAACCGGCTCCGACTCAACCGGCTCCGACTCAACCGGCTCCGGCTATAGCAGCACGGTGCCTATCGCTCCAGTGCTTCCCACTCCATCTCACTCATTTGGTTTTTCCTTCACCATGCAATTTGGTGGCATACAACATGCCTACTCCAAGACACTGCTCTGTGTCGCTCTGAACTTTTTGTTGCCCTCTTATTAGTCCAACTGCTGTTGTCTCCCGCGATCTTCAGAGTTTCCTCATCTTAGCAGTTTACCTGTCCCCTCTCCTTGGGGCACCTTCCATGAGTATTTGGTTGGGGTTCCTCGGCACTCCAGTTCTCCAGTTATGGAAGTTTTGCTGCAAGACTAGCCCGCCAAGTCACACTGCCTTTGGCGCCCCAGTCACCTTTCTTTTGATGTCGACCCTGTATGTCTTATTTTCCAGGTCTGTCCATCTCTGTTTTCTGCTGGACGGGTCTCTCTCTTTGTGGCTGCTTCGCACTGCCAGCCTTTGGCCCATCTTCCAGTCCAGGTCTCCGCCACTGGAGGCACGTTTCCTGGATCTGCCATCCAATGTCAGAATATTTTCTTCCTCCAGGATGGCGGCGCTTCTTCTCCACACTGGCTTTGTCTTCTCCCCATTAGGGAAGACGCGATACATCCGTGGCTGTCACCTTTGTCACAACAGTCGATTACACAGCGAAATTACTTCTCTATCTGCTCCTTAGGAATGTGGGATGTGGTATCAGTGGCTAGCACCTTGCAGTACAGCCACCAGCCACACAGCAGAGAGCCGCAGGTTGCTGCACAGTCAAGGCGCCCATAACTCAACCGCAACTCATCCTGCCTTCGACGGCCGCTGGGGTATCTGAGGGCGCCACAGCGCCACTATTGTCGGCACTAGCATACCTTCGCAGGCCACGTGATACAAGTAGAACTTCCCAGTATTACTCCGCCAGATGGATTTATAAGACACCGATCAGCAGCTCACCAATAAATCTATGAGTATGAGAGTTCCATTTCAGGTTCGAGAGTTCGATACCAATGTTCACCGAGTGCCATTTGTCAGAACGCTGCGCATGCCAGTCGAATCCAAGACATCGATAATGTAGCAGATGCGGACTTCGCGTATGGCAGTGCTTCATTACTGTGACAGACTGTGTACGCAACTGTATCTTCAAGAACTGTTATCGAGAAAGGAGAGTTTCTCATCAGATCAGAACGATTTTTCACTTGCATTCGTTCAGAAGCTGTTCAGCTACTATCGAGAACCTAACATTAAAATTTATTCTCTGTGTCAGAAATAAAGTTCTGTTGTTCTTATTTTCCTTGGCACATCTCTCTTCTTGTAGTACGCATCACCCGCATCATGGGATACCAAACGGAATTTGTGGGGACTCTTGGTGAAAAAAAGGAAAAATTGGTAATTAAAAACAAAGTCAAAAAATAGAAAATACCATTCGCTTCGATGCATATTCACGGATGTCTTTAGACTGTTGGTCGCCAGTAGATAAGTTCTGGAGTTAGTTTGTTCATTTATTCGATGTAGAGTTTTATTCTGTCATCTGGGTTCTAAACCAGAGCGCAAGTGGCACCTAATCTTATAAATACAACATTTGCTATATTTACAGGAAATTTTTTGTATATCTCTTTTGTTTAGTGTAAGACTGTTTTACGAAAACAAGTAAAAGAAGTGAGGAAGAAGTAAAGACGAGAGACAGAGGAAGAGTGAGGAAGAGTAACTACGTGTTGAGGAAGAAATACATTGTGCGATCGAAAGTATCCGGACACCCCCAAAAACATACGTTTTCCATATTAGGTGCATTGTGCTGCCACCTACTGACCGGTACTCCATATCAGCAACCTCAGTAGTCACTAGACATCGTGAGGGAGCAGAATGGGGCGCTCCGTGGAACACACGGACTTCGAACGTGGTCAGATGATTGAGTGTCAGTTGTGTCATACGTCTGTACGCGAGATTTCCACACTCCTAAACATCCCTAGGTCTACTGTTTCCGATGTGGTAGTGAAATGGAAATGTGAAGGAACACGTAGAGCACAAAAGCGTACAGGCCGACCTCGTCTGTTGGCTGACAGACCGCCGATAGTTGAAGAGGGTCGTAATGTGTAACAGGCAGACATCTATCCAGACCGTCACACAGGAATTCCAAACTGCATCAGTATCCACGGCAAGTACTATGACAGTTAGGTGGGAGCTGAGAAAACTTGGATTTCATGGTTGAGCGGCTGCTCACAAGCCACACGTCACGCCGGTAAATGCCAAACGACGCCTTGTTTGGTGTAAGGAGCGTAAACATTGGACGATTGAATAGTGGAAAAACGTTGTGTAGAGTGTCGAATGACGGTACACATTGTGGTGATCCGATGGCAGGGTGTCGGTATGGCGAATGGCCGGTGAACGTCATCTGCCAGCGTGTGTATTGCCAACAGTAAAATTCGGAGGCGGTGGTGTTATGGTGTGGTCGTGTTTCTCATGGAGGGAGCTTACACCCCTTCTTTTGCGTGGCACTATCACAGCACAGGCCTATATTTATGTTTTAAGCACCTTCTTGCTTCCCACTGTTGAAGAGCAGTTCGGGGATGGCGATTGCATCTTTCAACACGATCGAACACCTGTTCATAATGCACGGCCTGTGGCGCAACGTTTACACGACAATAACATCCCTGTAATGGACTGGTCTGCGAACAAACCCGACGTAGACGTCCATCCAATACCACCGGTGGGTCCAGCATTGGCGCTGCTGTGGACGCCGATGGAGTATAGCTGATGAAGGCGCGGCGTCCAGGACTAACGTCACTGTGAACGGCGACGGAAGTGGTGGCTGCTGCAGCGGCTACGTAGGCGGTGTATATCTGCACTCTGCGAACCACAGTTAAGTGCATGGCAGAGGATGCGTCCCACTGTAGCAGTTGTTAGGATTTTTTTCCGTTCCAGTCGCGTATGGAGCAAAAGAAGAATGACTGTGCAAATGCCTCTCAGCATGCTGCAATTTATCTAGCCTGGTCCTCACGATCCCTACGGGAGTGATATATTGGGGGTTGTATATTCCTAGAATCATCATTTAAAGCTATTACTTGGAGATTTGTTAACAGACCTTCTACGGATACTTTCTGTCCATTATCAACAGTCTGCCACTTAAGTTCTTTCAGTATCTCTGTGACGCTTTCTTATGGGTGAAACAAACCTGTTATCATTCATGCTGCTATTCTCTATAAACGCTCAGTATCCTCTTCTAGTCTGATTTGCTCTGGGTCCCACATATTTGTGCGGTATTCTACGATGGCTGGCTGGTACGAGAGATTTGTATGTAATATTATTTGTAGAGTGATTACATTTCCCTAATATTTACCAATAAACCGAAGTCTATCACCTGCGTTACTCCCGACTGAGCCTATGTGATCGTTCCATTTCATATGCCTACAAAGTGTTACACCTAGGTATTTGTATGAATTTATCTATTCCAACTATGACTCACTGATACTGTATTCAGAGGACACTATGTTTTTTGTTTTGTAAAGTGCAAAATTTTACATTTCTGAACATTTTTAAAGCAAGCTGACACTCTTTGCACCACTTTGAAATCAAGGTCCTACTGAATATTTGTGCTGCTTCGCTTAGACAGTACTTCTGTGTAGGTAACTGCATCACCTGCGAAAAGTTTGAGATTAATAGTAATGTTGTCTGCAAGGTCATTAATACACAAAATCAACAGCAAGGGACTCAACATACTTCCCTGGGCTATATCCGGAGTCACTTCTATATCTGTCGATGACTCCGTCTAAAATAACATGTTGTGTCCTCTCTGCCAAGAAATCCTAAATCCAGTCACAAATTTCATCTTGTTCCCCATACGAGCGTACTTTCGGCAATAAGCGTAGATATGGGACTGAGCGAAATGCGCATCGGAAATTGAGAAATACTGCATCTACCTGACTGCCTTGATCCGTGGCTTTCAAGATGTCATGTGAGAAAAGTGCGAGCTGGGTTTCACGTGATCTACGTTTGCGAAATTCATGCTCGTTGCCGTGGTAGAGCCCGTTCTGTTCGAGGTACCTCATTATGTTTGAGCTCAACATATGTTATAAGATTTCATAACAAATGTATGTCAGTGACACTGGGCGGTAGTTTTGTGAATCACTTCTATTACCATTCTTTCCGTGTTTTATTCGACAGTTCAACGTAGACGAACAGAGTATAGTATGGCTACCTATAAGCTCAACGACTGTAATATTATAAATCATGCACAAAGATCTACACTCCTGGAAATGGAAAAAAGAACACATTGACACCGGTGTGTCAGACCCACCATACTTGCTCCGGACACTGCGAGAGGGCTGTACAAGCAATGATCACACGCACGGCACAGCGGACACACCAGGAACCGCGGTGTTGGCCGTCGAATGGCGCTAGCTGCGCTGCATTTGTGCACCGCCGCCGTCAGTGTCAGCCAGTTTGCCGTGGCATACGGAGCTCCATCGCAGTCTTTAACACTGGTAGCATGCCGCGACAGCGTGGACGTGAACCGTATGTGCAGTTGACGGACTTTGAGCGAGGGCGTATAGTGGGCATGCGGGAGGCCGGGTGGACGTACCGCCGTATTGCTCAACACGTGGGGCGTGAGGTCTCCACAGTACATCGATGTTGTCGCCAGTGGTCGGCGGAAGGTGCACGTGCCCGTCGACCTGGGACCGGACCGCAGCGACGCACGGATGCACGCCAAGACCGTAGGATCCTACGCAGTGCCTGTGTCTATGTGCCTGTGGTTCTGTCAGTGTGATCATGTGATGTATCTGACCCCAGGAATGTGTCAATAAAGTTTCCCCTTCCTGGGACAATGAATTCACGGTGTTCTTATTTCAATTTCTAGGAGTGTATTTGTGATTCTTTTTTATTTACACAGCAGACGTGGGAGCAGCGTAAGTACCGGCTGGAGGTATAAGTAAATTATTTATCCCTTCCACCTATTTGTTAGCATGCTCCACCGTAAGTAACTCGCCAATAAACCCTACGATGCTGTAGGGAAGTAGCAGCTAGAACTCCACTATTGAACATGAGCGACCTTTGTATACGACAAATGTTTGCCGAGTGTACTGCTGCCACATAAACGATATAAGCAACAGACGTATGTACGATAGTAGTCATTTTTTAGCATGCTACATGGGCGAAATGACACTGTAGAAATGACACTATGACATATTGCGTTTACTGTCGCGAGTCGAGGGAAAGGTTTCTTCTAATAGGCAGAAGATGAGAACCCGAGGAACAGGGAAATTCACGAATGTCTCCTGTTTAATAATTCTTAAACCGTCTTCCTTTCTTGGTGTTCTTTCGGTTAGCTTTTGCGCTTCCTCTGCGCCTGCGCCCTTGACGGAGGCCTATCTCACTACTATCTTGGTACACCCCTGGGTGTGACCTGTGCTTTCTTCCAACTACTGGCCACGGTTTTTTGTTCGAGGAACTTACGATAGATTATAGTTAACAGAGGGACCAACTCTGCCACAGATTTCGTATAGAATCTGACAGGGATTCCATCGGTTCCTGGGGCTTCGTTCGGTTTTAACGACTGCAACTGTTTCCCCGACGTCTCTGGCAATAATACCTGTTTCACTCATCTTTTAAGTGATACGAGAATTAAATTGGGGCAATACTCCTGGGTTTGCCTTTGTACAGGAACATCTGAAACAGAGATAAGCATTTCTGATTTTGCTTTGCTACTCTCAATTTCAGTTCCCGGCTTGTCCATGGGTGACTGGACCTAATTTTGGTACCATTAACAGCATGTCAACACGACCAGAATTTCTTTGGGTTTTGTGAAAGATCTTTCGACAATATTCGGCTACGGTAGTCATTGAAGGCTTCATACAGTGCTCTCTTGACTGTCAAAGTCGTTTCATTCAGTATCTCTCTCTTTCTGTCTATCTATCTATCCACTTTTCTATCTACGCTTTGTTTTATATCTACTATGCAGTAGACTCTGCTTCTTTAGAAAATCCTTTACAGAGAATGTATAGCATGGAGGATCACTCCCATAATGAACTTTTCTTCTGAGTACATATCTATCCACTGCATTGTAAGGCGGCTATAATTTCGCACCTTACAAGCACCCATCCACATACTTTGCCGTGATCTGCAAACAATCAGGTGTCATGTGATAGGTTGTACAGCGTATATATGAATATATAAAGGAGACTGACATTTTCATTTACGCCTTGTAAATAATTGTTAATGCTTATTGCATGAAAGGTGATGGAGTGTCTTATCACAACGGCGTAATGAATGATTGCCTGTACTAGTAGAGGTTGGAATGACAGTGGAAATGAAACGGCAGGCGGAACTCAAGCCCTGGGTGGAAGGCCCACACAGGTGTGGTGGTTCAGCTCCACACAGGAAGTGCCAAGACGGACAGTCTGGGCACCTGAGCGCGAAGACACAATACAGGGGCGACCGGCCGCTATTGTAGTAGGGCCAGAAGGACAACCTGATAATACTTCCAAACTCTGCAAATCTTGGACGCAGGTGAGAGAAACGAAGAAGCGGCACCTCGGAAACCACGCAGGGTGGGTTATTTCCGCGGATTTTTACTCAGAAGCATAGCATTGTATGAGTATAGGTATTTCCTTGCAAACTTTCCGCGCTGGACGACAAAAGACTAAAATATGGTTGGTCGGCGTTCGGAAGAATCTGTAGAGACGGGGAATATTCCGTGGTTTCGGGAATATGATTCGTTTTCGGAATGACGATGGTGGGGAGCTGAGCCTTGCTGGGAAGCCAGCGGTGGAGATACGAAGTCTTCCGTTGTGAGCGCCCGTGTATGACGGTCGCTCGATATCAGCTTTGCTGGTACAGACGGACTTGCTGTCTTTGCTCTCAGGAGAGTTAATGGTTAGAACAGTTAGGCACTGTGCTGTTGTGAACCTATACGATTCTGGACTTCACTTCCGCGTTGGAAGTCGTTGTTGAGTACGCAACGTTCAGTAATTGAGAGCCCTTCCTCTGCCTATACTTACGTTGAGACATTATCTGAACTCCGTCCTTGTGGCTGGGAGTCCGCATTTCTCGTCCGTAGAACACAGAGAGGAGAAGACAGTATTAGAGTACATTAGTCAGCGGACCGCCTTCTGCCGTCCTAGTGTTTGAAAGAGTTTATCTGTGGCTGGAGTTCTTCCATCGTTGCAGGCGACTACGAGAACCATCACTTCGACGCACCGGACGCAGTACATACGGTGATACCGCAAATTGCTTCGGCTTATTAGGGCTATAAAAGCTAAACAGCTGTGATCACGTTAGTTTATTTCCACTGAGGTTCCACACCACCGTAGATCATCTTTGAAAACAGTGTCTTCTAGCATTTTGTACGTAGATGATGTCAGTCATTTCGCGTTATTGATATTAGATCGCGCAGTCATAATATGGGGCAGAGTTGAGCAATTGATTAGTAATTTACTCAGGAAATGTAAACTTTGTAATATAAAGGTTTCTTTTTAATCTACAACAAATATATAAGCAGGAACAACGTTTATCCTTTAGTAGTATTAGTTGCATTGATCATTCATTTATGTTTAGGTTATAATTTATATGTTGAAGTCCATTAAGAGATCATAAGATCTGCTTCAGGGGGTAGTCAGACAGGGCCAAATCTTCATTTAGCATTTATTATTTTCCGTTGAGCACATTCATTTTTACATCCGCCTGGAGTAGCATCTTGGAGCATGGACAACTATTCTTTTAAACTTGACTCATAGTTTCTCTAGATACTTCTGTACTGAAGATTTCAAGTTCATCATTGAGATAAGACGCTACTGCATCTCTGTCTAATTTGAACATATAAAGCTCTCTACTTGTATTAGTTGTCCTTTGCACTTTCGTATTCATTCGTCATGGGTCGACAGTCATGGCAGCTCGACTGTTGTTCTACACTGAGGAGTCATAATACATGGGATAGCGATATGCACATACACAGATGGCGGTAGTATCGCGTTCACAAGGTATAAAAGGGCAGTTTTTTTGGTGAAGCTGTCATTTGTACTCAGATAAACCATGTGAAATGGTTCCAGCGTGATTATGGCCGTACGAAGAGTATTAACAGACTCTTAACGCGGAATGGTAGTTGGGGACTAGACGCATAGGACATTCCATTTAGGATATCCTTAGGGAATTCAATATTCCGAGATCCACAGTGTCAAGATTGTGCCTAGAATACAAAACTTCAGGCATCACCCTTCACCACGGACAAAGCAGTGGCCTATGCCTTCACTTAACGACCGAGAGCAGCGGCATTTGCATAGAGTTGTCAGTGATAACAGACAAGCAACACTGCGCGACATAACCACAGAAATCAATGCGGAACGTACGATTAACGTTGCCGTTAGGACAGTGCTGCGAAATTTGGCGTTAATGGGTTATGGCAGCAGACGACCGATGCGAGTGCCTTTGCTAACAATATGACATCGCGTCCAGCGCTTCCCCCATCCCCCCCCCCCTCCTCCTCCTCCCGCCACCGGGGCACGTGACCATACCGGTTGCACCCTAGACGACTGGGAAACCGTGGCCTGTTCAGATGAGTCCCAATTTCAGTTGGTAAGAGTTGATAGTAGGGTTCGACTGCGGCACAGATCCCACGAAGCCATGGACCCAAGTTATTAAGAAGCCACTGTGTAAGCTGGTCGTGGTTCCATAATTGTGTGGACTGTGTTTGCATGGAAAGGACTGGGTCCTCTGGTCCAACTGGACCGATAATTGACTGGAGATGGTTATTCACGGGCATCATGTTCCCTAACGACGATGGAATCTTCATGGATCACAATGTTCCATGTCCGTGGGCCACAGTTGTTTGCGATTGGTTTGAAGAACATTCTAGACAGTTGGAGAAAATCATCTTGGCAACCAGATCGCCCGACATGATTTCCATAGAACATTTGTAGGACATAATCGAGAGGTCAGTTCGTGCACAAAATTCTGCACTGGCAACACTTTCGCAGTTTTGGACGACTATAATGGCAACAGGGCTCATTGTTTCTTCATTGGACTTCCAAAGACTTCCAAAGACTTGTCGAATCCATGCCACTTTGAGTTACTGTACTACGGCGGACAAAAGGAGGCCCAACACGATATTAGGAGGTATCCCATGACTTTTGTTACCTCAGTGTATGCGTCTCTATGCCAGACACCGCCCAAGGCTGCTCGGGAACAGCAGGCTGGGTTGCAGCCAGTGTTAGTGAAATGTGAAAATCTATGGTACGATTAGAACGAAATTGGTTTTGGCGTGTTGATGGATGCCTGATTTCCTGCGAATGGTGCAATGAGCACGAACAGTCATGTGAGTGCCAACGCTAGATTCCCAGCTGTGAGGCTTGTCGTAGTTATGATTGAAAACTTTGTCCGTTGTGCAGAACGTCATACAAAAACTGGCTTCTGAAGCTGGGTGCCGAGGGTGAATTAGATGCAGTAGAGTGCGGTGGCAATGACCAAATAATAAATCTTCTGCCGAAGCATCGTGAAAAGGGAGAGTGTGAAAGGTAAAGCGAAACAACAACAAAGCATTTTCGCTCGAGTGCGAAGCGCAAAGTTTGAACATCTGAGCCTTGAAAGTGCGAACGATACGTTCGGCATCAGCGTTAGACTGATGAGAGAACAGAGCCATTGGGACTTGTTGAATTCCATTTTATTGGCAAAATTGTTAAATTAAAGCGAAGAAAATCTCGGACCATTGTCCGAAATGATGGTCTGTGGCAACCCTTATAATCACAAGAGGACAATGTGTCGACGATTAGCTGCCCCCTTTTGCTCCAGAAATCAGCATAATCCATGTGTAAGCGTTGCCACGGACCACCAGGTCGAAGCCATTTGAAAAATTCTTCGCGCGGCGCTTCCTCGTTGTCCGTGAGTACGTGGCAGCGAGTAGCCATCTATTCCATCTGCTTATCCAGCCCGAGTCACGAACAATGTTCACACGCTATCTGCTTCGATCTAAGGATTCCCCAATATTCTCTATGTAAACGATTCGAAACGTATCGTTGCAAAGATGGGGGAATCATGACTTGTGCTTGTTCATTAGGAGAACGCAATGAAATTACGCCATCCTGAAGAGATGCATGGTATTTTTGCACTAATTCATCTGAAATCAATTTCGGATTAAGAACGTCAACAAGTCATAATGTAGAACTTCCGCAGTCTTAGTGATTGGTCCTGTTCAATAGCTTGTGCGATCCGCCGACAATTAACATGAAAAGATTGTGATGCATAAAAATCAGATTGATCAATTTGAAGACAAGAACCTTCTGATACATCCAGTTCGGGATCATTTTCCATATGTAAGGGAGAGAGAGTGTCCGCGTTGGACTGGTGTGCCGTAGGGTGATAAGGAATTTATTACAGGTAGTTGTAAAGAAATAGTGACTAACGTTGTAGCTTCTGTGCTATATGATCCGGCACATCTTCCGTCGGATGAAAACGAGCAGTTAGCAACTTATGGTCAGTCACAAGAAAAAAATGTCTACCATGCAGATATTGGTAAAACTTCGTGATGCCATATGTGATGAATAAGGCTGCCTTTTCCAGTTGACTATTGACTTGCGTCTTGTTCAACGTCTTAGACATTACGGTTATGGGGCGTTCAGTGTTTCCAAACTTATCGATGAAACTGCCCGTAATCCATGTGACGATACGTCAACTGGAAATACTACTGGTTTCTGCAGTTCGAAATGAGTAAGACGTGGGTGACTAAGAAATGCAGTTTTCAACTTATGAAATGATGGCTCGCATTCTCCAGTCGCTTAGAAAAGAGCGTTTTTACACCAGAGACGATGCAAAGGAGCAGCAATTCGCGCTGTGTTTGGAATGAAGAATGCAGAAGGTCAGCTTTCCAAAAACTGTAGTCACCCTACAGTTTCAGGAGAAGACTGTCTCCGAATGGTATCTAAATGCCGAGTCAAGGAACAGAGGCTCTGGGCGTCAATGAGATGTCCAAATATTCTATTTCGGTATTGAAAAATGAACATTTCTCTATATTACATTCGACTCCTGCGTCATTTAAAATTTGAAGTAGAGATTCTAAATTTTGGAGATGCTGTTCGGGTGTTTGTCTGGATACAATGATGTCATCTAAACAATATGAAGAGGGCGGAACTTTCGACGTCAATTGTTCAAGAAAACATTAGAAGAGCACAGAAGCAGATGCGCTTCTGAAGAGAAAGTGCTAGTATTGATACAAGCCAATGTGCATATTGACCGTTATAATCTTTTTTCCTCGCCCAGGGAAAGTTGAAAGTAAGCATGGAATAAACCAATTTTTGAAAATACTCGTCCTCCGGCTAGGCGATCCACAAGCTCTTCGACACGTGGTAGCAGGAAAGAATGAATAACCATTTGATGGTTAACCGTAGTTCTAATGTTGGCACATGTCTGAATTCCCCATTCGATTTTCTTGTGATAAATAGAATGACCGCTGATTTACACATATAGATTTCAAGACACTGATTTGTTCCAGCCTGTCGATTACACAAGCAACTTCATCACGAATGGCGTGAGGTATGAGACACGCTCGGTAAAAGTTTGGTTCGGCATTGCCCTTGAACGTTAAGAGTGCGAGAATTGTCCATATTTTCACACAGTTCATGAATGCTGACATGAGATGTGTGTGTATCAGTAGCACGCACACTGTCTTTAATGTCTGAAGCAAACAAGTCAGATGCATCCGTGACAGAAACAATGATATTCTAATGTGATTGAACTGGTGTGAATGGCACCGATGATGTTTTTGTTCTACATTTTGCTTGCAAAGTTCACATCCCAAAAACAGATACGCTGTCGAAGTTTTAGGCTGTGAGATGCAGACGTCATTTTGTAGCTGAGGGTGTCCTAACTGTTCATCACTATTTTGATTAATCATTGTGACTGAAGCACCAGAATCTAACTGAAATAGTACAGATTGATTGCAAATATGTTAAGAAATGAACTTGGCGGGTATTCCCCTGAATGCGATTGTCAGTTCCGACTTTTGGGAGACCGTATTTGTCTGATTTGTGATTGACTGAGCGTTGAGTTGTCTGTTTATTTGAGGAGAGACGATTTGAATGTGCCAAGTTTTGCACTGTGCTTGTCGCTTTGCCATTCGTGCGCTTTCGTCCACAGTTCCTGTGCGGACTGCCAAGAGGGGCGGGAAAGATTCAGAATGAGAGCTCATATCTATTTCCATTTTCTCAATTCGAGATTTGTGTGGAACAAAATTTACTTTGTGTTTCTTTTCCAGGCACACTTGATTAGTGTGTCCTGATATATGGAAGTGTCTGTAGCCCGTGTGGGGGAAGAAGCAGTGTTTGCGGTCATGTTTTACGTAACACTTCACAAAAGACGTCGGAGTGCTTGAACCTGCAGCGAAAGAAGATGAGCGCCCTGCGCCGTTGTGACACCGCTGCCCGTGGAGGCTGTCAACAGGTGCCATGCTGGACCGGGGCCGCTGAGAAATATCATGTCAGCGTTGTAACAACAGCCACGTTAAAGTCAAGTTCCAAGAAGTCTCGCAGTTCCTGAGCTTCCTTCAAGTACTGGGTGGTTATAATCAAAATGCAGTTACTCACAGAGGTTCAGTGTGGGCTGTAATTACCGTATGGCAGCAAAACTTGGAAGGTATTATAATGCTTTAATGCGGAACCGATTTACGTTGGAAAGAAGTTAGTTCTAGCTGTGGGCTCCAGATGCAAAACTGGCGCTGATAGTTGGAGACAGACGTATAGTCCTTATGTAATGACTTAGAAACGGGACATTAGCAGGAAAGATCAAACAACTGAGAAGGGCGTAGTGTTGATTTTATTACGGTGGCCGAGCGCTTCAGGGCATTTCAGTCCGGAACCGCGCGACTGCTACGGTCGCAAGTTCGAATCCTGCTTCGGGAATGGATGTGTGTGATGTCCTTAGGTTAGTTAGGTTTAAGTAGCTCGAAGTTCTGGGGGACTGATGGCCTCAGATGTTTAGTCCCATACTGCTCAGAGCCATTTGAACCATTTTTTTTAATTTTATTATTAACCGCTCCTTTCACAATTTGTGCAATATGAGCACCAGAGACGCCAACCAGATGCTGTACGGTGCCAGATTTGCTCCTGATGGTCAAAATTTGAACTAATTTTTTCGAGGGGAAATCGGTTCCGGATAAAAGCTTCAAAAAAAATGGTTAAAATGGCTCTGAGCACTATGGGACGTAACTTCTGAGGTCATCAGTTCCCCAGAACTTAGAATTACTTAAACCTGACTAACCTAAGGACATCACTCACATACATGCCCGAGGCAAGATTCGAACTGGCGACCGTAGCGGTCGCGCGGTTCCAGACTGTAGCGCCTAGAACCGCTCGGCCACCCCGGCCGGCATTTAAAGCTTTATCATATCTGCCAAGTTCCGCTGCCATACGATAATTACATCTCATAGTGGACCCTCGTGAGCAGCTGCTCTGTAATTATAACCATCGGGTATGTCACTGAGTAAGATTGCGATGCTTTAGAATATCAACCCGTATTCTGTTGCCTGCATGATTCTGAATAACTGCTCTGCCACGAAGCATTTTGACTTGAAAATAAGCTCCACAAGTGAACTTTATAGTTCCTTCTCATGCCGTTGAGTCCAGAGACAAATTTCTTGGAAGATTCGTTACTGCGACGACGCGTACGAAAAACGAACAGCAGCTACATGAATCTACGCTTCAAAATATTCGTCTAACCTTCTAACAACTTCCTGGTAGGGTGGGAGCTGAGATTCTAACCGAGGAAACAGTTTAATACACAAATGGAAAATATGCACTCCTGCCCACAAAAAAAAAGAAAGAACAGTGTGTGAGTCACCTGAGAGTTTGTAGCCTGCAAAGTGTTGTTCTAGCTGCATCGTGTTCGCCATCCATTCCTCTGGTTTCTCGCCGAAGGAACGGAAGGGAGGATGTGGCCTCTGGACACCGGCATTCTGTACTTCAGTTGTAGTTTGTTGCTGGGCTTCTTGTGCTTCCACCATACTGGTAATGCTCGCTAGCAAGGTTTGTATTCGTTGGCTCTGAAACTGAATGACTGCAGTATTGGTTGCTCTCAAGAAGTTTCCATTTTATACACAAATTAAAAATACTTCAATACATATTATTTCTAGGAAAGGAAATGCTATTATTTTTTCACTGTGGTGACCGCTGCCACGGAATCACAGTGAACCAGCTTTGTCGCCAAGTGTGTCCGTCGTATCCGTCGTTTATGAGGTAGCTTAACACATCAGAAATCCACGGAATGAATAAAATGTTAACACATTTATTTACAATATGTACAAGTTGAAACATGAGAAGTACATAAACTTGGTAATGCTACGAGTCCTTCGGGGATGCTGTGATATATCAATTCCTAACTGTCCTTTGTACGAACTGGTTCACTTGCTAGTAGAAGACAATTGTGGCTAGCTCTCAGTACTTGTAGTGTTATGCTACAACGCTGTATTCTTACTGGTCGAGATATGGACGGAGCTCCGTGTGCAGCATATTAAAGAGAACTGAACGCAGTAAGTGATGCGAAGACGACGTCCTCTACTGGCGTCTTTGGCGGCATCCATCGTAGATGACAAGCCTTAGTGAGAACGAAGCTTGCCGTGGAGCGCTGTCACGAGACCCAAAAAGTATCGTATCTTACCGAGACGTGAGCGGAGTGCAGCACGCTATCTGCCGTCCATGAAGACACCATCGGTACTGCAGGCACATTCTACTTTCCCTCGTTCTGCGCGTAGTGTGGTTCTACTTTGTGTGTTAGGTTCGTTAGACCTACGATGAAAAACATAAGCATAAGAATAACACTGGTTGGTATTTCTACGCAGTCCAGTCATATTAATGTGGCCACCACCGACATCAATGTGCAATAACCACATGCAGACGGCGGATGGTGGTACTAGCAGTGGAGGGTACATAAAGCGTGTCGGCGGGACGCGGACAACAGTGCGAAAATGGAGCGATTTGTCTGATGCCCAGCCTTTGGGTTACAAATGGAAGCGTTTCCGAAACGGTTAAGTTTGTAAACTGTTCACGTGTCGCCGTTGTTGAAGTATAACGTCGTTCCCAGAATGAGATTTTCACTCTGCAGTGGAATGTGCGCTGATATGAAACTTCCCGGCAGATTAAAACTGTGTGCCGGACCGAGACTAAGTCGGGACCTTTGCCTTTCGCGGGCAAGTGCTCACCAACTGAACTACCCGAGCACGACTCACGCCCCGTCCTCACAGCTTTACTTCTGCCAGTACCTCGTCTTCTACCTTCCAAACTTTACAGAAGCTCTCCTGCGAACCTTGCAGAGCTTCTGTAAAGTTTGGAAGGTAGGAGACGAGGTACTGGCAGAAGTAAAGCTGTGAGGACGGGGCGTGAGTCGTGCTCGGGTAGCTCAGTTGGTGATCACTTGCCCGCGAAAGGCAAAGGTCCCGAGTTCGAGTCTCGGTCCGGCACACAGTTTTTATCTGCCAGGAAGTTTTATAACGTCGCCGTTGTTGTTGTTGTCGTTGTCTTCAGTCCAAGGACTGGTTGGCTGCAACTCTCCATGCTGCTCTATCCTGTGCAAGCCTCTTCACCTGCGAGTAACTACTGCAACCTACATCCTTCTGAATCTGCTTAGTATATTCATCTCTTGGCTTCCCTCTACGATTTTTACGCAGCACGCTTCCGTCCAGAACTAAATTGGTGATCCCTTGATGCCTCAGAACGTGTTCTACCAACCGATTCCTTCTTCTAATCAAGTTGTGCCACAAATTCCTCTTCTCCCCAATTCTATTCAGTACCTTCTCATTAGTTACGTGATCTACCCATGTAATCTTCAGTATTCTTCTGTAGCACCACATTTCAAAAGCTTCTATTCTCTTCTTGTCTAAGCTATTTATCGTCCATGTTACACTCCATACACATACTTTCAGAAAAGACTTCCTGATAAATCTATACTCTATGTTAACAAATTTCAGAAACGCTTTCCTTGCCATCGCCAGCCTACATTTTATATCGTCTCTGCTTCGACCATCAGTTATTTTGATGCCCAAATAGCAAAACTCATTACTACTTTAAGTGTCCCATTTCTCAATCTAATCCCCTCAGCATCACCTGATTTAATTCGACTACATTCCATTATCCGTGTTTTGCTTTTGTTTATGGTTCAAATGGCTCTGGGCACTATGGGACTTAACGTCTATGGTCATCAGTCCCCTAGAACTTAGAACTACTTAAACCTAACTAACCTAAGGACAGCACACAACACCCAGTCATCACGAGGCAGAGAAAATCCCTGACCCCGCCGGGAATCGAACCCGGGCGTGGGAAGCGAGAACGCTACCGCACGACCACGAGCTGCGGACTTTTGTTTATGTTCATCTTATATCCTCCTTTCAAGTATACTGCACATGGCAAAATGGCTCTGTCCATAATAGGCGACAAGGTTGTGGCGCACCACGGGCCATAGATGACAGGGATGAAAGATGGCTGCGGAGATGTGTGCGGGCGAGTAGATTTGCAAGTGTTGAGCAACTGACTACCCAGATGAACCAAGAGGCTACGAACAGTGTCTTTTCAACGACTGTTCAACGAACAGTGCTGTGTATGGGCCTCTGCAGGAGGCGCCTGGTTTATGCACCCACGCTGATTGCTGTTCATCGGCAACGAAGGCTGGGTTTTGCACGCCAATATCGCAACTGGACTTTCACTGAGTGGCGACAGGTGACTTTTTCAGATGAAGCACGTTCTATAAATCCATCAGACATATATATTAAGGTAGTATCTGTTCCCCAAAGAACAGATACCATTGACGACCGTGCAGCTTCTCTAGAAGGAAATGATAATTAAATCGACACCCTAGATGCAAACAGGCGTTGATATACATCATTGGGGATATGTTGAAAATGTGTGCCCCGACCGGGACTCGAACCCGGGAGCCCCTACTTACGTAGCAGACGCTCTGTCCACCTGAGCCACTGAGGGTACGAACGATAGTGCGCCTGCAGGGACTTATCCCTTCCACGCTCCCCGTGAGACACACATTCCCAACATGTCCAAACAACTACATTCGTAGTGCGCCTAATAGATGTTTGCCCATCACACCCGTTACTTGTGGCAGATTAATCTACAAAGCTTATACGAGTTGGGGCATAGCGCGTGCGTTCGCACAAGAAGGTCAATGGCCGGGTAGCCATTGGGGTCTAACGGGGAGCGTGCAAGGGACAAGTCCCTGCCGGCGCACTATCCTCTGTCCCCTCAGTGGCTCAGATGGATAGAGCGTCTGCCATGTAAGCAGGAGATCCCGGGATCGTGTGCCAGTTGGGGGCACACATTTTCAGCGTGTCCCCAATGATGTATATCAACGCCTGTTTGCATCTATGGTGTCGATTTAATTATCATTTCATCACACAGATGGCCGTTGGCGTAAACGGCGTGAAACGTCTGAAAGTAAACACCCTATAGGCCGGAAAAGGAAGCTTTATGGTCTGGGGAATCTTTCCCTGCCACTCCCTGCCGTGATCTCATTATTCTGGAAGGCACAATGGACCAACACAATGCATCTATCCTTGGGAACGATGTCAACCCCTACATGCTGTTTGTTTTTCCTCGGCACGATGGTATCTATCAGCAGGACAATGCGACGTGTCACACAACTCGCAGTGAACATACGTGGTTCGAAGAGTACCAGGATGATTTTACCGTACTCCCCTGGGCACGGAAGTCCCCTGATTTGAACCCAAACGAGTTACCACCTCGATCTGCCTGTTCGCGCCATGAATCCTCAGCCGAGAAACCTAGCGCAGCTGGCCACGGCGCTGGAGGAGGGATGGCTCCACATCCCTGTCAATACCTTCCACAAGCCGGTCGGTGTGGCCGAGTGGTTCAAGGCGCTTCAGTCTGGAACCGCGCGACCGCTACGGTTGCAGGTTCGAATCCTGCCTCGGGCATGGATGTGTGTGATGTCCTTAGGTTAGTTAGGTTTAAGTAGTTCTAAGGGACTGATGACCTCAGATGTTAAGTCCCAAAGTACTCAGAGCCATTTGAACCTTCCACAACCTCACTTACTCTTCTTGCATGTCTCGCGCAGCTAAAGGTGGTTATTCAGGCTTCTGACAGGAAGTGACTGGACAGTGTATATATATTTTTATGGTATATCTCCTTATTCCTCCTTATTCCTCCTTATACTCAGTCGCTTGCAATGGGCCTCAGTAGTGCGTTCTATACATCGCTAAAGACCTAATAAAATCTGGACAGGGCGGATTTGTATTTATTTGGTCGTAAAAAGTCTGACGTGTCCAGCTAAAGCCGAACACCTGGCAACCCTAACCATCAGTGTTGAGTTTAGTTCAAATGGTTTAAATGGCTCTAAGCACTATGGTTATGTTATGTTAACCGAGGACCTGGAAACGACGGAGAGGCTCCGTCCCCGCCGCAGCCGCAGTGGTCTGCATCCCACGACGACTACCGCAGTCCACTTCACCCCTCTGCCGCCCCACACCGAACCCAGGGTTATTGTGCAGTTCGGCCCCCGTTGGACCCCCCAGGGAACGTCTCACATCAGACGAGTGCAATCCCTATGTTTGCGTGGTAGAGTAATGATGGTGTACGTGTACGTGGAGAACTTGTTTGCGCAGCAGTGGCCGACATAGTGTAGCTGAGGCGGAAGAAGGGGAAGCAATCCGCATTCGCCGAGGCAGATGGAAAACCGCCTAAAAACCATCCACAGACTGGCCGGCTCATTGGACCTCGACACAAATCGGCCGGGCGGATTCGTGCCGGCGACCGGCGCTCCTTCCCGCCCGGAAAGCCGTGCGTTAGACCGCACGGCCAACCGGGCGGACTAAGCACTATGGTACTTAACATCAGTCCCCTAGACTTAGAACCACTTTAAACCTAACTAACCTAAGGACATAACACACATCCATGCCCGAGGCAGGATTCAAACCTGCCACCGTAGCAGCAGCGCGGTTCCAGAATGAAGCGCCTAGAACCGCTCGGCCACACCGGCCGGCTGAGTTTAGTGTTTGTCTCACTTGCTTCTACCCAGCCAGAAGTGAATATTATCTGTGCTTATCTGAGCTGACTGGCGTTAAATAACGTTTTCTGACAGCTTGAGTAATATTTTCGAGCATTAGCATTTACATGAGTTGACTTTCTAATGTAGCTTCACGCCGCTATTAACGATGTCACCTCACTATAGTTTGAATTTTACAACTATTATAAATAGCCCTCGAGTAGAAACTAGAGCTCCAGCCGCTTAGGCGAGCAGGTGAGTGAAACTGGCATGGAGACTTCCGGTAACTCGACCTTGGTTCGCTGCCAGGCCACTTTGAGTGCTGCGAGTTTTACCGTCGTTTTGTTATTGATTGATATAAATTCTGCCAAGCTTGTTTTCGTTTCATGCAAAGCAGAGGCTGGTATTCTACATAATTACGTTCATTTGTTCCTGGTTACTACTTCGTGTGTGTACTGCACTATTTTAATTGCATTGTAAGCATGTTGCTCATATTACGCTTGATTTATGTCATATACGTTATATTGAGTGATGTAAATGGTTCCAATACCGTTACTTGTTTTACTTTTTATAAAACAGAAGCTGGTTTCATCGAAAGGGTGTTGTTTGGACTCACCTGCCTTTTCTTCGGACATTGCATCGCAATTCTGAACGACGCAGGCACTGCAGTATTGTATTTATTCGCCGACACTGGGCAAGCGACTTTCTAATTTAAATGTCTCCCCTTTACGGGAATATTCACAATGAATGTACGAGTGCAGGATGTAGACACACAGTTGACAACATATGGAAATCTGTATCTGACCGTGGAGCGTGCCCGGATAGCCTAATGATGTGGCGGCACAGTAGCTCAGCGCGTTCGGTCAGAAGGTTATCTGCCCTCTGTAATAAAAAAAAAAAAAAACTGAGTGAACGGATCCACGATGAACCTGAACGGGCGTCATGAGAGAAAAAAAAGTGAGGCGACCGCTTGCGATAAGCTGGAAATTGGGGTTCGAGTCCTAGTCCGGCACAAATTTTCATCGTTATTCCATTATATAGCTGAGGATTGTTCACATTCGCAACTGTGAATACATGTCATGTATCACCTGTAAGTACACTGCTCGATTTTTGTTCGCGCCCATTTTTCGTAGTTTCTCTCATTTAATAGAGAACTTCATATTAGCTGTTTTTGACAGGACTGGTATTCAGCTTTATTACATCTTATCACGGATTGAGTATATAATTCTGCTTTGAATGGTTTTGTTTATTGCCTCTAAGTGTAATCTTAGTGACAGAATAAGAAGCTTTTATCCCAGGTACTATCACACAGCAAAAATATTCTACACTGATGTGCACATTCGTGCATGGGATTGTATAAGACCGGTATAGTACATACATGGTTTCTCCTTTCTGAATGCTACTGCATTTTGTAAACTGTAGTTGTACGGAATTCACAAGTTCTTCCAATGATTAAAACATGATAGCGGTGAGAAGAAATATTTTTTTAGTGTATTATTGGCTTTCAAATTTTAATTGCAATGGGAGAACAATTCTGGTGCACTGGTTTCTTCTAAAGTGTATTGCTTTTAGTACCTCTTAATAATGAGTGAACATATTTGAGTTACTACTATTGCTTTTTCAACATTAGTAAGGATGAATGCTCTGTTTGGTCTGTACTGTAGTATTTGATATTACGCTGTACTTTAAAGCGGGAGCTGAACTGGACTCAACTGAGTGTTGTTACATGTTGCACTTTAGTGGATCTGTAATTGTAGTCTTGAGTGTTATTTTTGTTCTTTTTCATAGGGTAAATATTCTGAAATGTACATGGCTGTCTTTCTAGTTAAAAAGCGTTTGTTACCGCCGTTTTCACAAAGGTTATGTTCTCCTACAATAAGACAGTACACCTTATCTATTCCAGAGTCACACAAAGCAGGACTTTCTATTAGAACGACATTCACACACTTTTCTGTGGCCATATTCAGTGCAGTATAAATCTTCCCCTACTGTAATACTCAGCATATTATAGTAGAACGGCTTAATTAGGGTTACCGCTTTAGCCTAATTATCTATCTTAAATGTAATTGGGTTTGGTCTTTATCGTAATATGTAGTGGTATTTGCTTATATGAATGCTGAAGCAGATACAATTTGCAGTGTTACAAAGCCCAGATTATTAGCAGACCTATTCAGCGAAGTTGCACTGCAGACTTGTTCTGGAATAAATTACGGTAATAATTATGGCAGTGGATTATTCTTATACTATGTAAGAGGTATGTGCTGCCTGCGATATGTAAGCTATAAGAGAATCTGAGACCAAAGAGCAGTGCTGACTGCAGTACGAACTGTGTAGCAGTAGCAGTAAGTTGTTGCTAGCGAGCAGTCGCCTGTCTACGCTTGTCAGTCCTGTCTGGTGTATCATGTTGGCTGGGCCGGTCGCGGTGCAGCGATGCCGGAGCCTGAGTATTATTGTGTAAGGTAAAAAAAAAAAAAAAAAAAAAGCAGCCTCGCGCATATCTAGTAATTTATGTAAACTCCCATGTATATCTTTTAAAAAATGTCCTAATAATAACAAGCATTCATTTCAATTTAAAGAATTTAATATTTTTTTAATGCATGATCATTCCAATTGTTGCAGTAGAAAAATCATTTACTTCCTTTCATAAATAACAAATGTATAGGCCAGCATTGCACAGAGCTGTGCCGGAAAAGAGCTATTGTAAGAGCAGATAGTTGCCGACTTTATCGAGGTGAGAATTTTTGCTTTTTATTCAGAATGATCTTACAGGGCCATGACGCACCACTGCTGTCGTCCAAATTTTACCAGGTTACTGAATTTATTTTTTTATTACGAGGTTTAGGAATTTTTCTGTTTCGAGCTTATATTAAATGAGAAAAGAATTTTGTGGGTACATTAAATGGGAACCAGTTTTGTTCTGAGGTTACACAAAAATTAGAATCATTAACCAAAATAATATTTAAATTATTTCGTGTGGGGAGGTTACACTTGGCGACATCCGGCCAGGATCGTATTTCTTTGTGAATCTCTGAGAAGTAGTCATATATCTGCTCTTATTTACTTAAATGTAGTTTGCATCAGGCGCAACGCATTTACTAATTTGTCACTCTTTCTTTCACAGATCATCGGCAATTTATTGCTCTTTGCTGTAATTGTGTTTGTTCCATTTTTGCTTCGTCTTTGTTTCAATTTTGTGCTTAATTTTGATTTGTGAAAAATGCCGCGAAAAACTGTTAACAGTACACCGCGATGTGCAATGAGTGAAATAGCCGACTCGAATAATTTGACCGATAATACTTGCGACACTCAGTGTAATAGTGATAATCCCCTAATTACAGATCATCAGTGCGTACCGACCACTAATATTGATTTTGATCCTAATGATGAGCAAACAAATCCAATTATGTCCAGAGCAAATGTAACAATTGATGACGCGGCGCGTTCCGTTTGAATGAACGCTGCTCAGTTTGACACACCCGGTTTGCAAAATTTGAATTGTGAACAGATAAATGTTTCTCACGAAGATGATCAATGTAGTCAAAATACGTCAGATTTATTTGATTCCGAGGTAGTGACCAACAGTGCACATCCAATTGGCGAACCTTTTCAAGAATCAGAAAATGACCAATTGGTTACACAAAACGTGACAAATTCAGATACACCACCACATAGCTCAGAGAAAAGAGTCGCTAATGTTGGCTTGGATCAAATTATGGCAGTATTGCTACAGCCTAAGAAAGAACAAGACGACAATTTCAAACAATTTAATGAAAATTTCAAACAATTTAATGAAAATTTCAAACAATTTAATGAAAATTTCAAACAATTTAATGAAAATTTCAAACAATTTAATGAAAATTTCAAACAATTTAATGAAAATTTCAAACAATTTAATGAAAATTTCAAACAGTCGAAGAAAGAACAAGACAACAATCACAAACAACTTAATGAAAAACTAGACAACAATTCCAAACAGCTTAGTGAACAGATTACAGCCGTTGCCGCGGAATGTCATGATACTAAAGAACAATTACGTGAGGAAATTAAGGCTTGTGCTAGGAACAGTAGTGAAGAAATTAGATCTGTGGCACAAGAATTAAGTAATACACATGCAGCCACTACTAAATTACTTAGAGACGAAATTAGTGCAGTCGCTAAACAATGCTCTGAAAACTCAACACAGTTACGCGACGAGTTTAAATTAATGTCAGCAGAACTTTCACGCACGCTGAATGCGAAAGACACGAAATTTGACCAACAGAACAGCCAAATTGACGAACGTTTTAATCACCACCTACTAAACAGTGAAACGCGTTACCGTAAATTTATACAGGAACAGAATAAAGTAAAGCGACAAGTAATGGAAACAATTACTGCACAGAGACAGGAAGATAAGCGTAAATTGTTTACGAAAGCAAAAACATACGTAGACAACAATATTGCTACAGTATCAGACGAAATTAATGCTATCAAACAGTTGAACACCGAATTGCATGATGAAATCTCTGATCTTAAAACAAAAACAGACACACACACACAGTAGACTTTCAAACAGTGACCGACAGACTTGAACAATTAGAACTAATACAGGATATCCCGATGCCATCAAAGCAGACGTTAAGATATTAAACAAAACCACACGTAAAATACAAGAACAAATTAATGCTTGCGATACTAAAAACGATGATCAGGTAAAAGCACTGACTGAAAAATATGATGAATTGGCCAGTCGTGTTGACGTTATCGAAAATAATAATGACACCAAATCAGACGATACGTCACTAGTTTCGTTTAATCAAACACCCGAATTCCAAAATTTACAGCAGACAATCAGTGAGATAGGTTCGTCCAATATTACATTACGTAGAAAATTATCAACTTTACAACAAGAAGTAACAGAGATGAAAAATGTTTCAGCCTTTAACACATCACAGCATACGCCACTTTGCGAACGTTTGTCAGACTCACACAGCCAGTATAATTTAGGTAATTTACAAAGAGTACGTGAGTTAGATTCCGAACAGTCAGAGACAAATACACTCCTGGAAATGGAAAAAAGAACACATTGACACTGGTGTGTCAGACCCACCATACTTGCTACGGACACTGCGAGAGGGCTGTACAAGCAATGATCACACGCACGGCACAGCGGACACACCAGGAACCGCGGTGTTGGCCGTCGAATGGCGCTAGCTGCGCAGCGTTTGTGCACCGCCGCCGTCAGTGTCAGCCAGTTTGCCGTGGCATACGGAGCTCCATCGCAGTCTTTAACACTGGTAGCATGCCGCGACAGCGTGGACGTGAACCGTATGTGCAGTTGACGGACTTTGAGCGAGGGCGTATAGTGGGCATGCGGGAGGCCGGGTGGACGTACCGCCGAATTGCTCAACACGTGGGGCGTGAGGTCTCCACAGTACATCGATGTTGTCGCCAGTGGTCGGCGGAAGGTGCACGTGCCCGTCGACCTGGGACCGGACCGCAGCGACGCACGGATGCACGCCAAGACCGTAGGATCCTACGCAGTGCCGTAGGGGACCGCACCGCCACTTCCCAGCAAATTAGGGACACTGTTGCTCCTGGGGTATCGGCGAGGACCATTCGCAACCGTCTCCATGAAGCTGGGCTACGGTCCCGCACACCGTTAGGTCGTCTTCCGCTCACGCCCCAACATCGTGCAGCCCGCCTCCAGTGGTGTCGCGACAGGCGTGAATGGAGAGACGAATGGAGACGTGTCGTCTTCAGCGATGAGAGTCGCTTCTGCCTTGGTGCCAATGATGGTCGTATGCGTGTTTGGCGCCGTGCAGGTGAGCGCCACAATCAGGACTGCATACGACCGAGGCACACAGGGCCAACACCCGGCATCATGGTGTGGGGAGCGATCTCCTACACTGGCCGTACACCACTGGTGATCGTCGAGGGGACACTGAATAGTGCACGGTACATCCAAACCGTCATCGAACCCATCGTTCTACCATTCCTAGACCGGCAAGGGAACTTGCTGTTCCAACAGGACACTGCACGTCCGCATGTATCCCGTGCCACCCAACGTGCTCTAGAAGGTGTAAGTCAACTACCCTGGCCAGCAAGATCTCCGGATCTGTCCCCCATTGAGCATGTTTGGGACTGGATGAAGCGTCGTCTCACGCGGTCTGCACGTCCAGCACGAACGCTGGTCCAACTGAGGCGCCAGGTGGAAATGGCATGGCAAGCCGTTCCACAGGACTACATCCAGCATCTCTACGATCGTCTCCATGGGAGAATACCAGCCTGCATTGCTGCGAAAGGTGGATATACACTGTACTAGTGCCGACATTGTGCATGCTCTGTTGCCTGTGTCTATGTGCCTGTGGTTCTGTCAGTGTGATCATGTGATGTATCTGACCCCAGGAATGTGTCAATAAAGTTTCCCCTTCCTGGGACAATGAATTCATGGTGTTCTTATTTCAATTTCCAGGAGTGTATAACGACAAGAAATGACTTTCTTTGTGTTCAGCTTGTATGTTGTGTAGTCGATTGAGGCGAGAGTTGAAGACTTTAATGGAGAGAGAATTTGACAAAATTAATATGTCACTAGATAGAATTGCCTAATTGTTCATAAAATATGTAAGTTTATCTGGAAAAATGTGCACGGTCTTATGTGTAACACTGGTAAGGGGACAATAGATTCCGAGATTCGAGGACCCAATTGTGCCGGTTTGCTACCATCCGTTCAAGTAACTTGCAACCAACGTTTGTCAGACTAATTGGCCGCTAGCTTTCGACAAAGAGGGGGTTCTTACCAGGCTTAACGACGTGAAGCACGATGCTATCCCTCCATTGAGAAGGGAAGTCACCCTGGAGCCAAATACGGTTAAGCACCAAGAGAAGATGTTGCCGTTGTGGAGCACTGAGATGTTGAAGCAATTTGTTATGAATGGAGTCTGGGCCAGGGGTCGTATCATGAGAAGAAGAAAGTGCGGAAAGAAGTTCCCATTCAGTAAAAGGTTCGTTGTAAGATTCGACTGACAAGGGGTAAAACACAAGACAGAAGCTTCGGCCCGCTGTTTCTGGTAAAGGAAAGCAGCTGGATAGGAGGTTGATGCTGATGCAAAATGAGTTGGGAGGGTAGGCTGCCGATGGGAACCTCGGAGAGAGCTAAGTGTAGCCCATACCCGTGACATAGGGACGGTAGAACCGAGGAAAAAAGCAAAGCGTTCCCAACACACCCATTTCCTCCATTTTATTAAGTAAAGGGCTTTGGAGCGAAAGCGTTAAAAGGTAATAACATTGACAGCGGATGGGTGCCTCTTTAGGTGATGGAAAGCTCGACGGCGATCACGGATGGCAATGGAAATGGCCGTACTCCACCACGGGACTTGCCGGCGGCGAAATGGTCCAAATGAGCTTGGGATAGCAAGGTTAGCAGCGCGAACAATCGCATCAGACGCGTCACGTAGGACATCATCAATACAATCCGACAAAGAGAGAGAAAAAACGACCTGTGCAGTATATAGAGGCCAATCGGTGCGTTGGAAGGACCAACGAGGTAACCTGTCCATCGGGGAGCCGGAAGGGAGCGAGAGAATCAGCGGGAAGTAGTCACTATCGCAAAGGTCGTCGTGCGGCGAGGAGGGAGGGAGAAGAAAGAGAAAGATCAATGACAGAAAAGGTACCATGACCAGCACTGAAATGGGTAGGAGAGCCATCATTAAGAATGCACAAGTCGTGGTCTGCAAGAAACTGGTCTATGAGGAGACCTCGACTAGATGGAAATGCATTGCCCTACATGGGATGATGAGCAATAAAATCCCCGAGAAGGAGGAAGGGAGGAGGAAGTTGCTGAAGAAGGGCAGTTAAGGCAGCAGGTGTAAGAGTCCTGTCAGGAAGGAGATAAGGATTGCTAACTGTGACCCCAGAGTCCAGGTGGACCCTAACATCAACCATTTCCAGTGTAGTTTGAAGAGGAATCCACGTGCTAGCAACGACTGTACGGACCAACGTACAAACGCCACCCGAGGCCCACAGGGGGCCAACCCGATTTCGACAGAAAGCACGGAACCCACAGAAGGTCGGTTAGTGATCAGTAAAAAGATTCCTGTAGAACCACACAAGGTGCAGAGTAAAACGAAATAAGGGATTTCAGCTCAAGAAGGTGATGGTAACATCCATTACAATTCCATTGGATAACGACACAACGATGATTCAAATGGGGGGTGGGGGTGGGGGGCGAACAGGCTAAAGCCAAGTCATGCTGCTGGGTCACTACCTGTCACCGGCAGGGGGGGGGGGGGGGATGGGGCGATATCCAGCAAGTCAGAGTCAGGTTGCGAAGGTGGGGACTGGACCTCTGACGACACCAGAAGCTCCTTGTCCTGGGACTTACGTTTCTTCTTCTTCTTTTCTGTTTGAGACCGAGAAGGGCTGCACTGAAAAAAGGAGCCAGCTGCAGCAAGATCTGGAACAAAAAGAGAGCAGGCGACCTGGGGACCCACTGACCGTGTTTCTCGTGGTCGTCGTGTGGCAGCAGACCTTTGGCCTGGAAGGTGCCGGGAAGGGGGTTCCCTGGAGGGGCGTCCTTGACCAGCAGACGCTGAAGAAGTGTGACACTTCTCCAGCTGGGGAGGGGGAGTGGCGCCCAGAGGGGAGTGTGTGGGAACTGCAGGGGAAGGGGGGAGGAGAGGGGTAAGGGACTGGGGTAAGGAAGGGGTGAAGAGGTAACTAAAGCATAGCTAGATGTCATTGACACAGGATGAGAATGTGCATACTTCTTACGAGCCTCAGTGTAGGTTAGACGATCAAGGGACTTATACTCCTTTATCTTCTTTTCCTTCTTATAAACCGGGCAATCCGGTGAATGTGGACAATGATTGCCATGACAATTAAGACACACAGGAGGTGGAACACAGGAACTCCCCTCATGGAGTTGACGTCCACAGTCACCACAAGAGGGGTCTGTGAACAGTGGGAAGGCGTATCTGAAACACAAGCACTTAAAACATCTCATAGGTGGTGGGATGTATGGCTTCACATCACATCAATAAACCATAATCTTTACCTTCTCAGGGAGGGTATCCCCTTCAAAGACCAGGAAAAAGACACCAGTATCAATGCGATTGTACTTTGGACCCTTCTGAACATGCCAAACAAAGTGAACACCCCACCGTCCTAGATTGTCTCTAAGTTCCTCATCAGTTTGAAGGGTGAGGTCCCTGTGAAAAATTACACCTTGAACCATATTCAAAGACTGGTGGGGGGTAATGGACACAGGAATTGTGCCAAGATGGTAACAGGCACGAAGAGAGTCCACTTCGCTAAAATTGTCTTCAATGTGTTCCACAAAAAAATAAAGGTTTGGTAATGGCGAAAGTATCCCCATCAGTCCTGGTACAAACCAGATAGCGGGGGAAAGGTTTCGCCCCTAGCCGATGAGCCTGACCCTCCTCCCAGGGGGTAGCCATGGAAGGGAAGGCTGAAGGGGCAGAAGAAGCAGCACAAAAAGGATCATTTCCACTCAAAGAGACGGCCATAGAAGAACAGCCAAAGTTCTGGACCCGTATGAGTTTGATCTGCATATCGTCCACCCTGGTACCACCTACTCCAATCAGGGGCTCTCCCCATAGGCACCACGCAGCCACAGAAAGGGCCGTCTGGAATTCCGATGCTCCAGGATGACAAGCAATCACTCCTAGGCTTACATGAGGAAGTCACAGCTCAGGTATCAGAATTGTGATCCTTGTGTTTCCAGGGGGGCTCAACCAAAAGGGTACATAACGACCCCACTACACAGGAACTGCTACCGTGCTGGCTATGTACCCAAGCATCAGGCAATGACGTGAAGGAAAAGATGGAAAGAACTAGGAGGGCACACGCCGAACACACTAGGTAAGGTGCTTGCTCTTCCACAAATAGCTCACACTACAGAATAGAAATTTAGTAATGGAGGTCAAACCCCAGAGGGGGACCAGAGAATGCTAAAAGGATGAAGTAATTACTCAACAAAACCAAATAGCAAAGCCAACATAACCAGGAGGATAGCGGGGCTGATATAAACAAGGACACCAAGATATGGAGAGGAGGGGGCAGAGGGGAAGGAGCAAGGACAGGAATGGAGGGGAAGGGAAAGGAAATGCATCCGGGGAAAGAAGGAAGGCTGCGATAGCTCGGGGCCCCGTGCTCGTCACGCACGTACACGAAAGAACCGTGAGCCCCTTGGGGGGTCGAGTGTTTGGGATCCGCATCAGGATTAAAGACGACATCGAAGCAATTCAGAGGCGGGCTGCTAGATTTGTTTCCAGTGGTTTCTGACAACATGCAAGTATTACAGAGATGCTTCGTGAACTCAAATGCGAATCCCGCGAGGAGATGTGATGTTCTTTGTGAGGAACAATATTGACAAAGTTTAGAGAACAGACATTTGTCGCTGACCGTAAAGCGATACCACACTCCACCTACATACATTTCGCGTATGGACTACGACGATAAGATAAGAGAAATTAGGGCTCATAAGGAGCTATGTATAAGAGATTGAATGATTTGTAAAATTTGTGGCCTAAACTTGAGTAAGTTGCTGTTTTGTAAATGTTGGAACATGGTCATGTACCACAAAGTTTGGGAACCCCCTGATAATATGAAGATGCGCTCGCGTATAGACACAAGCAGTGCCCGAGGGCTACTGTTGTGTTCTCACAGTAAAGAGCAGTTAATTCTGCTCAAACCAGCTGTGTGGTGCTGGGATGAAACTCGTTACCGGTACGTAGCCCACACCTTTCGAATAGCGCCAGTGGGACCGCCGCACCTAATGTCCTCTCTCGCTAAATAATAAGACGCGCCTTCCATACAGCCAATGTACCCTCTAAGACAAAGAAAACGACGCACCACGAAGAAATTGTCCGAATGGGACGAACATGTACAGACAAACAAATGATTACAATTTTAGAAAAACTGGTTGATTTATCCAAGAGAAAGAGTTTCACAAACTGGCCCTTATGCAAGCAGTTATTCGGCTTGTTATTGATTGACAGAGTTCTTGCATGTTCTCTTAAGGGATATCGTGCCAGTTGGGTAGAACACCAAAATCGAGAGCTGGTTGGAGGACCCTGCCCATAATACTTCAAACATTCTTGACTGGGGAGAGATCCCACGACATTGCTAGCCAAGGTGGTGTCTGGCAAATACGCAGACAAGCAGTGGAAACTCTCGTCGTGTAAGGGTTGCTGAAATGTAAGTCCAGGATGGTTTGCCATGAAGGACAAAAAAATGGAGCATAAAATATCATCGACGTACCACTGTGCTGTAAGGGTGCCCCGGATGCAAACTGAAGGGATCCTACTATAAAAACAAATGTCACTCCAGAAGATGACTCCTGGTTTACAGACCCTATGGTGGGCGACAGTAAGGTTGGTATCCCATCGTTGTCCAGGGCGTCTCCAGACACGTCTTCGTTGGTCAACGAGGCTCAGTTGATTGGTTGGTTTGGGGGATTAAAGGGACCAGACTGCTATGGTCATCGGTCCCTTTTTCCAAAGACAAAGAACACCCACAGAGAATAAAAACAAGGAACAGAAGAGATCACAGACGATACAGAACAAGAGATACTGAGACAAAGACAAGACAAAACAAACTAAAACCACACAGAGTGTGACGGTGGTTGGCCGACCATAGACATAAAAAAGGAAAGGCCAACCACTTAGAAACACATTAAAAAATCAGTGTAAAAGCAGAGGCCAAAGGCCAGAATCAACACAAAACAATAAAATAAAACAGAAACACTCAGAGTAAATGATAAAATCCCCCTGCCCGAATAAAACGTAAAACTAAGTCAGCCATAGTGGAGTCGTCTGTTAAAAGGGCAGGGAGCGTAGCAGGCAGCGCAAATGTCTGCCTGACCACAGCTAAAAGGGGGCAGGCCAGCAAAATGTGGGCCACTGTCAAAGCTGCCCCACAGCGACATAGAGGAGGGTCCTCCCGGCGCAGTAAATAACTGTGTGTCAGCCGGGAGTGGCCAATGCGGAGCCGGCGAAGAACTACTGAGTCCCTGCGAGTGGCTCGCAGGGATGACCGCCACACAGCCGTCGTCTCCTTGACAGCACGGAGTTTATTGCGCATTGTCAGTTCGCGCCATTCATCGTCCCATAGCGCCAAGATTTTGTGGCGGAAGACTGCCCGCAAATCAGTCTCTGGGAGGCCAAGGTCCAGAGATGGCTTACTGGTGGCCTCTTTCGCCAGGCGGTCAACATGTTCGTTACCCGGGATACCGACATGACCGGGGGTCCACACAAAGACCACAGAGCGGCCGCAACAGGCGAGAGTATGCAGAGACTCGTGGATAGCCATCACCAGACGAGAACGAGGGAAACACTGGTCGAGAGCTCGTAAACCGCTCAGGGAATCGCTACAGATAACGAAGGACTCACCTGAGCAGGAGCGGATATACTCTAGGGCACGAAAGATGGCGACCAGTTCAGCAGTGTAAACGCTGCAGCCATCCGGCAAGGAACGTTGTTCGGAAAGGTCCCCTAGAGTGAGCGCATATCCGACACGACCAGCAACCATCGAACCGTCAGTGTAAACAACACCAGAGCCCTGATACGTGGCCAGGATGGAATAAAAGCGGCGGCGGAAGGCCTCTGGAGGGACTGAGTCCTTAGGGCCCTGTGCCAAGTCGAGCCGAAGGCTAGGGCGACGAACACACCATGGGGGTGTATGCAAAGTAGCCCGGAAAGGAGGTGGAACAGTGAAACCCTGGAGCCCAGAGAGAAGCTCTTTGACGCGGACCGCTATTGTACAACCAGACCGGGGCCGACGTTCTGGCATACGGACGACCGACCGCGGGAACAGGAGGCGATAGTTTGGATGCCCGGGCGAGCTTAGAACATGGGCAGCATAAGCGGCCAGCAAACGTTGGCGTCGGAACCGCAGTGGAGGTACACCTGCCTCCACTAGTACGCTGTCCACAGGGCTGGTGCGGAAAGCACCAGTGGCAAGGCGTATCCCGCTGTGGAGAATCGGGTCCAGCACCCGTAACGCAGATGGGGATGCTGAGCCATAAGCCAGGCTCCCATAATCCAGACGGGACTGGATTAACGCCTGGTAGAGCCGCAACAGTGTAGAGCGGTCGGCGCCCCAGCGGGTGTTGCTCAAGCATCTCAGAGCGTTTAGATGCCGCCAACACGTCTGTTTCAGCTGCCGGATATGAGGCAGCCAAGTCAACCGGGCATCGAAAACCACCCCCAAAAACCTGTGGGTCTCCACCACAGCAAGGAGTTCGTCGGCAAGATAAAGCCGCGGCTCTGGATGGACTGTTCGGCGCCGGCAGAAATGCATAACGCGGGTCTTGGCTGCCGAAAACTGAAACCCATGCGCTACAGCCCAAGACTGCGCCTTACGGATAGCGCCCTGTAGCTGACGTTCAACAGCTGCAATGCCAGTAGAGCTGTAATAAAGGCAGAAGTCGTCAGCATACAGGGAAGCGGAGACAGAATTTCCCACGGCCGCAGCAAGCCCGTTAATGGCTATTAAAAACAGACAGACGCTTAAAACAGAGCCCTGTGGCACACCGTTCTCCTGGACGTGGGAGGAACTATACGAGGCCGCGACTTGCACGCGGAAGGTACGACACGACAGAAAATTGCGGATAAAAATCGGCAGAGGACCCCCAAGACCCCATCCATGAAGCGTAGAAAGAATGTGATGACGCCATGTCGTATCGTACGCCTTCCGCATGTCGAAATAGACAGCGACCAGGTGCTGACGGCGGGCAAAAGCAGTACGGATGGCCGACTCCAGACTCACCAGAGTGTCGGTGGCGGAGCGGCCTTTACAGAACCCACCCTGAGACGGAGCCAGAAGGCCCCGAGACTCCAGTACCCAATGCAAGCGCCGGCTCACCATCCGTTCAAGCAACTTACAAAGAACGTTGGTGAGGCTAATGGGACGGTAGCTGTCCACCTCCAGAGGGGTCTTCCCAGGTTTCAAAACGGGGATGACAACGCCTTCCCGCCATTGCGACGGAAACTCCCCCTCGACCCAAAGACGGTTGTAAAGATCGAGAAGGCGCCGCTGGCAGTCCACTGAAAGGTGTTTCAGCATCTGACAGTGGATGCCATCTGGCCCAGGAGCGGTATCAGGGCAAGCAGCTAGGGCACTGCGAAATTCCCACTCACTGAATGGAGCATTGTAAGATTCCGGGTGGGTGGTGCGAAACGAAAGGCTCCGACGTTCCAGCCGCTCTTTAATGGAGCGGAAGGCCTGGGGCTAATTCGCAGAAGCGGAACTCATAGCAAAATGCTCTGCTAAGCGATTTGCAATGACGTCGGAGTCGGTACAAACGGCTCCATTCAGTGAGAGCGCAGGGACGCTGGCAGGGGTCCGATAGCCGTAGACGCGTCGAATCTTGGCCCAGACCTGCGAGGGAGTGACATGGAGGCCAATGGTGGACACATACCGCTCCCAGCACTCCTTCTTGCCTTGGCGGATAAGGAGGCGGGCCCGCGCACGCAGCCGTTTGAAGGCGATAAGGTGGACTAACGAGGGATGTCGCTTGTGACGCTGGAGCGCCCGCCGGCGATCTTTAATCGCTTCAGCGATCTCAGGCGACCACCAAGGCACAGCCTTCCGCCGAGCGGACCCAGAAGAACAAGGAATGGCAGATTCGGCGGCAGTAACGATGCCGGTGGTGACAGATTGAACCACCGCATCAATGTCATCAGTAGAGAGAGGCTCAAAAGCGGCAGTGGAGGAGAACAAATCCCAGTCAGCCTGATTCATAGCCCATCTGCTAGGGCGCCCAGAAGAGTGACGCTGTGATAGTGACAAAAAGAGCGGAAAGTGGTCACTACCACACAGGTCGTCATGCACACTCCATTGGACAGACGGTAAGAGGCTATGGCTACAGATGGAAAGGTCAATGGCGGAGTAGGTGCCATGCGCCACACTGAAGTGTGTGAAGGCGCCATCATTTAACAACGAGAGATCGAGCTGCGACAACAAATGTTCAACGATGGCGCCTCGACCTGTGGCCACTGACCCACCCCACAGAGGGTTATGGCGTTGAAGTCGCCCAATAGCAAGAAAGGTGGCGGCAATTGGGCGACCAGTGCAGCCAGGACATGCTGCGAGACATCACCATCCGGTGGAATGTAAAGACTGCAGACGGTAACAGCCTGTGGCGTCCATACGCGTACAGCGACAGCCTCTAAAGGCGTCTGGAGAGGGACAGACTCGCTGTGCAGAGTGTGAAGGACATATATACAGACGCCACCAGACACCCTTTCATAAGCTGCTCGGTTCTTGTAATAACCCCGATAGCCACGGAGGGCGGGGGTTCGCATCGCTGGAAACCAAGTTTCCTGGAGAGCAATGCAGAAGAAAGGGCGAAGGCTGAGAAGTTGGCGGAGCTCAGCTAAATGGTGGAAAAAACCGCCGCAGTTCCACTGGAGGATGGTATTGTCCATGGCTGAGAAAGGCGTGAAAGGACTGGGAAGGCAATTTACGCCGCTTGTTCACTCACTGCCACCGATTCAGTACCCGTACGAGAGGCATCCATGGCGTCTGAGGGACCAGTGAGATCAAGGTCCTCAGCGGACGCTAGAATCTCGACTTCATCCTCAGACGCAGAGCGCGAAAGGTGCGGTGGGGTTGGTGCCACCGCAAGTTCTTTGGCCTTAGAGGTCTTTCTCTTGGACTTCTCTCGCTGAACCTTGGGTTTCACCGGCTGGGGAGGCTTCACCGATGCAGTCTCCAGGACAGAGGAGGATCGTGAAGCCCTACGCCCGGCCGCTGGTGAGGACTTATGCCACTGGTGGCAGTCATCCTTCCCGCTGGTGGAACCCTGGGAAGGGAGGGTCCCAAGGGAACTCTTACGGGCGAGAGTAGCCGAAGAAGTTAGACGCTTCTCCGGCTGAGAAGCGGGGACGGACGTCCCCGACGGGTGGGAGGAGGTTGCTCCTGAGGTAGGTGGTGCAGGAGCAACCGGTTGGGTAGAGCCCCCCACGGGCAAGGGGGCAGGAGGAGTCGTACTGCTTATCGAGCTGGCTGGAAGTCTCGAAACTGATGGAGCTAGCACAGTTGTTGTAGCAGCTGCATAAGTAGATGTCATTCTCACAGGATGGAGTCTGTCATATTTCCGTTTGGCCTCAGTATAGGTCAGCCGGTCCAGGGTCTTATATTCCATGATTTTGCGCTCTTTCTGAAAGACTTTGCAGTCAGGCGAGCAAGGTGAATGGTGCTCCCCGCAGTTGACGCAGATGGGAGGCGGGGCACATGGAGTATCGGGATGAGATGGGCGTCCGCAATCGCGACATGTGAGGCTGGAAGTGCAGCGGGAAGACATATGGCCGAACTTCCAGCACTTGAAGCACCGCATCGGGGGAGGGATATAGGGCTTGACGTCACATCGGTAGACCATCACCTTGACCTTTTCCGGTAACGTATCACCCTCGAAGGCCAAGATGAAGGCACCGGTAGCAACCTGATTGTCCCTCGGACCCCGATGAACGCGCCGGACGAAATGAACACCTCTACGTTCTAAGTTGGCGCGCAGCTCGTCATCAGACTGCAAAAGGAGATCCCTATGGAAAATAACACCCTGGACCATATTTAAACTCTTATGTGGTGTAATAGAAACGTTAACATCCCCCAACTTGTCACAAGCAAGTAACCTGCGGGACTGGGCGGAGGATGCCGTTTGTATCAGTACTGACCCAGAGCGCATTTTAGACAAGCCCTCCACCTCCCCAAACTTGTCCTCTAAATGCTCGACGAAGAACTGAGGCTTTGTGGAGAGAAAAGACTCCCCATCAGCTCTCGTGCAAACTAAGAATCGGGGCGAATAACTGTTACCTCCATCCTGAGACTTACGCTCTTCCCACGGCGTGGCCAGGGAGGGGAACGTTTTCGGATCGTACTTCTGAGCATTAAATTGAGCCCGAGAACGCTTAGAGACTGCTGGCGGCTGGCCGCCAGCGAGAGATGATGTACCACGCTTCATTGCGGGTCATCCGCCCTGATGCCACCTACTCCGACCAAGGGCCCTCCCCACGGGCGCCACCCAGCCACAGCAATAGCCACCTGGCAGGATGGCCATTGCCGGGAGTCCTGATGCCCCAGGGAGATGGGCATCTACTCCTTGGCATACGTGGGGAGTGAACGGCGCAGGCATCAGTAGAGCGATCCCTGTGTTGTCAGGGGGGCTACAACCAAGAGGGTACATGGCGGCCCCACCACAACGGACTGGCTACCGTGCTGGATGTTAGGTGACATGTGGTCCATGGGCGTCGTCAGTGCAGAAAATGGCCCTGCACAGTGCTTGGCATAAAGTGCACGCAGGGGCGCATCGATGCCCAAGAGATGGAGAGCGGGCAAGACTGCAATGCAACGACGAATAAGATGGCGAAAGTTCTCAACACAACACGGACACAATGCACCAAGTAAGGCGCCCTTCCCCAATCGGCTCGCTCTTCGGAAAAATTTTGAGATATGGAGGTCAAACCCGACAGGGGACCATCACATAAGGCCGAAACGTTTGAGACTCCTTTTAGTCGCCTCTTACGACAGGCAGGAATACCACGGGCCTATTCTAACCCCCGAACGAGGCTCAGTTGAAAACGGGACTCATCACTTAAGACAATAAGATTCCAGGCCTAAGTGAAATGCTGTACATACTCACAGTAGAGCTTGCTTCGATTTTAGAGGGACTTCGGTGCGGCAAAGGATTTCAAGAAGAAACAACCATTATTTTATCGGACTCACTCTCAGCTTTGACGATATTAAAATGCTATGATGTCAACAGTATCAAAAATTGTCCTGTGTGTGACATAGAAGCAGTTCATAAGCTTTCTCGCTTAAATAATACTACCATTACATTCTGGGTGAAGGCGTGCAGAGGAGTAAAGGGAAATGAAAAAGTTGTCACTCTGTCCAAGGAAGCTGTGAAGACTGGTTTAGCTAAATACACTCCTGGAAATGGAAAAAAGAACACATTGACACCGGTGTGTCAGACCCACCATACTTGCTCCAGACACTGCGAGAGGGCTGTACAAGCAATGATCACACGCACGGCACAGCGGACACACCAGGAACCGCGGTGTTGGCCGTCGAATGGCGCTAGCTGCGCAGCATTTGTGCACCGCCGCCGTCAGTGTCAGCCAGTTTGCCGTGGCATACGGAGCTCCATCGCAGTCTTTAACACTGGTAGCATGCCGCGACAGCGTGGACATGAACCGTATGTGCAGTTGACGGACTTTGAGCGAGGGCGTATAGTGGGCATGCGGGAGGCCGGGTGGACGTACCGCCGAATTGCTCAACACGTGGGGCGTGAGGTCTCCACAGTACATCGATGTTGTCGCCAGTGGTCGGCGGAAGGTGCACGTGCCCGTCGACCTGGGACCGGACCGCAGCGACGCACGGATGCACGCCAAGACCGTAGGATCCTACGCAGTGCCGTAGGGGACCGCACCGCCACTTCCCAGCAAATTAGGGACACTGTTGCTCCTGGGGTATCGGCGAGGACCATTCGCAACCGTCTCCATGAAGCTGGGCTACGGTCCCGCACACCGTTAGGTCGTCTTCCGCTCACGCCCCAACATCGTGCAGCCCGCCTCCAGTGGTGTCGCGACAGGCGTGAATGGAGGGACGAATGGAGACGTGTCGTCTTCAGCGATGAGAGTCGCTTCTGCCTTGGTGCCAATGATGGTCGTATGCGTGTTTGGCGCCGTGCAGGTGAGCGCCACAATCAGGACTGCATACGACCGAGGCACACAGGGCCAACACCCGGCATCATGGTGTGGGGAGCGATCTCCTACACTGGCCGTACACCACTGGTGATCGTCGAGGGGACACTGAATAGTGCACGGTACATCCAAACCGCCATCGAACCCATCGTTCTACCATTCCTAGACCGGCAAGGGAACTTGCTGTTCCAACAGGACACTGCACGTCCGCATGTATCCCGTGCCACCCAACGTGCTCTAGAAGGTGTAAGTCAACTACCCTGGCCAGCAAGATCTCCGGATCTGTCCCCCATTGAGCATGTTTGGGACTGGATGAAGCGTCGTCTCACGCGGTCTGCACGTCCAGCACGAACGCTGGTCCAACTGAGGCGCCAGGTGGAAATGGCATGGCAAGCCGTTCCACAGGACTACATCCAGCATCTCTACGATCGTCTCCATGGGAGAATAGCAGCCTGCATTGCTGCGAAAGGTGAATATACACTGTACTAGTGCCGACATTGTGCATGCTCTGTTGCCTGTGTCTATGTGCCTGTGGTTCTGTCAGTGTGATCATGTGATGTATCTGACCCCAGGAATGTGTCAATAAAGTTTCTTCTTCCTGGGACAATGAATTCATGGTGTTCTTATTTCAATTTCCAGGAGTGTATAATAAAATGCCACCTGACGATCTCCTATACAGGGTGTTACGAAAAGGTACGGCCAAACTTTCAGGAAACATTCCTCACACACAAATAAAGAAAAGATGTTATGTGGACATGTGTCCGGAAACGCTTAATTTTCATGTTAGAGCTCATTTTAGTTTCGTCAGTATGTACTGTACTTCCTCGATTCACCGCCAGTTGGCCCAATTGAAGAAAGGTATTGTTGACTTCAGTGCTTGTGCTGACATGAGACTCATTGCTCTACAGTACTAGCATCAAGGACATCAGTACGTAGCATCAACAGGTTAGTGTTCATCACGAACGTGGTTTTGCAGTCAGTGCAATGTTTACAAACGCGGAGTTGGCAGATGCCCATTTGATGTATGGATTAGCACGGGGCAATAGCCGTGGCGCGGTACGTTTGTATCGAGACAGGTTTCCAGAACGAAGGTGTCCCGACAGGAAGACGTTCGAAGCAATTGATCGGCGTCTTAGGGAGCACGGAACATTCCAGCCTATGACTCGCGACTGGGGAAGACCTAGAACGACGAGGACACCTGCAATGGACGAGGCAATTAGTCGTGCAGTTGACGATAACCCTAATGTCAGCGTCAGAGAAGTTGGTGCTGTACAAGGTAACGTTGGCCACGTCACTGTATGGAGAGTGCTACAGGAGAACCAGTTGTTTCCGTACCATGTACAGCGTGTGAGGACACTATCAGCAGCTGATTGGCCTCCACGGGTACACTTCTGCGAATGGCTCATCCAACAATGTGTCAATCCTCATTTCAGTGCAAATGTTCTCTTTACGGATGAGGCTTCATTCCAACGTGATCAAATTGTAAATTTTCACAATCAACATGTGTGGGCTGACGAGAATCCGCACGTAATTGTGCAATCACGTCATCAATACAGATTTTCGGTGAACGTTTGGGCAGGCATTGTTGGTGATGTCTTGATTGGGCCCCATGTTCTTCCACCTACGCCCAATGGAGCACGTTATCATGATTTCATACGGGATACTCTACCTGTGCTGCTAGAACATGTGCCTTTACAAGTACGACACAACATGTGGTTCATGCACGATGGAGCTCCTGCACATTTCAGTCGAAGTGTTCGTACGCTTCTCAACAACAGGTTCGGTGACCGATGGATTGGTAGAGGCGGACCAATTCCATGACCTGCACGCTCTCCTGACCTCAACCCTCTTGACTTTTATTTATGGGGGCATTTGAAAGTTCTTGTCTACGCAACCCCGGTACCAAATGTAGAGACTCTTCGTGCTCGTATTGTGGACGGCTGTGATATAATACGCCATTCTCCAGGGCTGCATCAGCGCATCAGGGATTCCATGCGACGGAGGGTGAATGCATGTATCCTCGCTAACGGAGGACATTTTGAACATTTCCTGTAACAAAGTGTTTGAAGTCACACTGGCACGTTCTGTTGCTGTGTGTTTCCATTCCATGGTTAATGTGATTTGAAGAGAAGTAATAAAATGAGCTCTAACATGGAAAGTAAGCGTTTCCGGACACATGTCCACATAACATATTTTCTTTGTGTGTGAGGAATGTTTCCTGAAAGTTTGGCCGTACCTTTTTGTAACACCCTGTATACCATTATGAATAGAATCAGGGCCCGATGGTACGAAAATGTGCACTAAACTTATGAAATTAAAGGAAGACAACATGCCGCAGTAGACCTATTCTCTCATCATGTTCTTCGTACCAAAAGTGCTAATATAGCACTTTGATTCAATGACAGGAGAATCCAGCTGCGTTTCTACCGCCTCAACTTGATCCCATCTCCGTCATGTGAGTGCGGCAGTGAGGAAGACGTCAAACTCATTTTCTTCTATTGATACAGACGTTGCCACGCAACTACGATAATACTGCGGCGTGCGATGTTCTCAGGCAACTCATTATCAGCGAACATTCAAACTCTTTTAGTGACAGATGACCTACAACTGTATAAATCCCTATCTTATAGCAGAGACACAATTAAGAATGTAGGAAAAGCAATTTTTCATAATATAGTAAACGATAAATATGGTCCGTGTTACTAATCCTTTTATTTTAATGAATTTATCTTAATTTTCTTTGATCTGTATATGACGTTGCTGCTAAAGGAGAGTTATTAAACACAGCCATCCGAAATTCCTCCACCAAAGAGGACGAAGTAAATATTCCAGAAAACAAACACAGCTGCCAACACGACTAACTCAGAGTAGATATCCTCAGAGTAGTGAAGCAACTTAAAGCACTTAATTAAAGCAAGTCTACCGGGGTCCAGATTGTATACCAGTTAGGTTCCTTTCGGAGTGTGCTGATGCAATATCTCCATACTTACCTGTCATATACAACCGCTCGCTCGACGGAAGATCCATAACTAAAGGCTGGGAAGTTGCGCAAGTCGCACAATATTCAAGAAAGACAATAGGGATAATCCACAGAATTACAGGCTCATACACTAACGTCGATAAGCAGTAGGATTTTGGAACGTATGTTGTGTACGAACATTATGAATTACTTCGAAGAGGAAGATCTATTGACACACACAATCAATACGGATTTAGAAAACATCGATCTTGTGAAACGCAACTAGCTCTTCACTCTCACGAATTGTTGAGTGCTGTCAACAAGAGATTTCAAGTTGATTCCGTATTTCTAGATTTCCGAGAGGCTTTTGACACCGGACCTCACAAGCGCCTTGTAATCAAATTGCGTGCTTATGAAATATCATCTCAGTTATGCGAATGGACTCGTGTTTTCCTGGCAGAGAGGTCAAAGTTAGTAGTCATTGACGGAAAGACATCGAGTAAAGTAGAGGTGATTTATGGCGTTCTCCAAGGTAGTGTTATAGGCCCTCTGCTGTTCCTTATCTATATACACGATTTAGGAGATAATCTGAGCAGCCGTCTTAGGTTGTCTTCAGATGATGCTGTCGTTTATCGTCTACTAAAGTCCTCAGAAGATAAAAACCAATTGAAAGACGATTTAGATAAGATATCAGTGTGGTGCGAAAATTGGCAACTGACGCTAAATAATGAAAAGTGTGAGGTCATCCACATGAGTGCTGAAAGGAATTCGTTAAACTTCGGTTACTCGATAATTCAGAAATCTAAAGGCCTTAAATTAAATTACTAGGAATTATAATTACGAACAACTTATATATTGGAAAGAACACACAGATTATGTTGTGGAGAAGGCGAACCAAGGACTGGGTTTTATTGGCAGAACACTTGGAAGATGCAAAAGATCTACTAAAACGACTACCTACACTACGCGTGTCCGTCCTCTTTCGGAGTAAAGTTGCGCGGTGTAGGATCGTTACCAGATAGGATTAAGAGATTACATCCAGAAAGTTCAGAAAAAGGTAGCACGTTTTGTATTACCGAGAAATAGTGGAGAGAGTGTCATGGGCATAATACAGGATTTGGGGCGGAAAACATTAAAACAAACGCGTTTTTTGTAATGGGGGTATCTTCTCACAAAATTTCAATGACCAACTTTCTCCTCCGAATACGAAAATATTTTGCTGACGCCGACCTACACAGAGAAAAACGATCATCATAATAAACTAAGGGAAATCAGAGCTCGCACGGAAAGATATAGGCGTTCGCTTTTTCTGCGTGCTGTGTGGAATAATAGAAAATTCGTGTGGAGGTGGTTCGAAGAACCCTATTCCAGGCACAAGTGTGATTCACAGAGTACCCATGTAGATGTAGAAAAGAATGCAGTTATTATTTGTATAAAGGGCAATCAAATGGAAACGGGACTGATGGAGAAATCTAGGTAGTTGTTTATTACTTTAAAAATAATCGTCACAACTCTTAATACATTTATCCCACTCTGAGACAAGACCGCGGATGCCTTCATGGCTAAATGTTTGCTGTTACCTACGGAATCATGATTGTACCCAGGTCTGCACCTCTCCGTGCGAAGCACATCGGCGGTCACAAATGACTTTCTTTAGGGTTCCAAAAATATGTGCATCGTATGGGGGATATAACGATTATGTGGAGGCTGTGTAAGGGTTTGCCCGCGAAACTTCTGCAGCTTACTCTGAACAATTTCGACATGTGCGAGGCTTATAGCAAGACGATCTCTTGCCACGTGGTGACGTTAGGACACACTGTTGCTACGATGGCGTGCTGAAAAGTAATGCCTTTTAAGTTTGTATGCGAAAACTATTAAAGATTCTTACGCAAAACAAACTGTATTACCATACTACACCTTTATTCTTCATATCTACTTATTTAAAGCCCTCTGCCGTTACAGGACTCTTAATTGTAATGTCTAGCATGCCGCTGTGTAGCATAACGCGAAGAGTTCGGCCTTCTGAATGACAATGCCAGACCACAAACGAGCACTGTAACATTTATTTTTATTTACACGTCAAGTTCCGTAGGACCAAATTGAGGAGCTAATCTCCAAGGTCATGGAACGTGTCAGTACATGAAATTACAACATAAAAGTAATGACAGATAAAATTAAAATGTTTATGAATCCGAAAAAAGTCAATCCATAAGTAAACGCAATCAACAATACAACAAGAATCAGCTTAATTTTTGAAGGAACTCCTCGACAGAATAGAAGGAGTGGCCCATGAGAAAACTCCAGTTTCGATTTGAAAGCGCGTGGATTACCGCTAAATTTTTGAATTTGAGTGGTAGCTTATTGAAAATGGATGGAGCAGCAGTATACTGCACACTTTTCTGCACAAGAGTTAAGGAAGTCCGATCCAAATACATGTTTCATTTCTGCCACGTACTAACAGAGTGAAAGCTACTTATTCTTGGGAATAAACTAATACTGTTAACAAGAAATGACAGTAAGGAATACATATATTGAGAGGCTAATGTCAAAATACCTAGATTCGTGTACAGGGGTAGACAAGAGGTTCGTGAACTCTCACCACTTATTGCCCTAACCGCCGGTTTCTGGGCCAAAAATACCCTTTTAGAATGAGAAGAGTTACCACAAAATATAATACCATAGAGCGTAAGCGAATGAAAATAAGCAAAGTAGAGTAACCTTCGTGTCGAACGATCACTTACTTCAGATACCGTTCGAACAGTAAAAATGGCAGCATTAAGTCTTTGCACAATATCCTGATCGTGGGCTATCCACGACAATTCACTATATCTGAACACCTAAAAATCTGAACTGTTCAGTTTCACTAATCATATACCCATTCTGTGAAATTAAAACGTCAGGTTTTATTTAACTGTGTGTTAGAAACTGTAAAAACTGAGTCTGTGATTTGGCGTTAGTTTACTTTCTACAAGCCATGAACTTAGGTCACGAACTGCACTATTTGAAAGAGTCAATGTTACACGCAACATCCGTTACTAACAAGCTCGTGTCATCAGCAAACAGAAATATTTTAGAGTTACTCGTAATACTACAGGGCGTATCATTTATATAAATAAGGAACAGTAGTGGCCCCAACACTGATCCCTGGGGCACCCCCACTTGACCGTACCTCACTCAGACGCCACATCACAGCCATTCTCAACATCGTGGAAAATGATCTTTTGCTGTGTGTTGCTAAAGTACGAGGTGAACCAATTGTGAGCTACACCCCGTATTCCGTAATGCTCCAACTTCTGGAGCAATATTTTGTGATCAACACAATCAAAAGCCTTAGTTAAATCAAAAAAGAAGCCTAGCGTTCGAAACCTTTTGTTTAACCCATCCAGTACCTCACAGAGAAAAGACAATATAGCATTTTCAGTTGTTAAACGACTTCTACAGCCGAACTGTACATTTGATAGCAAATCGTGTTACATAAAATGATCAATTACCCTTACATAAACAGCCAGCCTTTTCAATAATTTTAGCAAACACTGATGGCATAGAAACAGGTCTAAAATTATCTTCATTAGCCCTTTCTCCCTTTTTATAAAGCAAGTTTACTACTGAGTACTTTAATCTTTCAGGAAACTGACCGTTCCTAAACGAAAAATTACACATATGGCTTAATACAGGGCTAAGATGTGCAGCACAGTACGTTAATATTCTGCTAGCCACTCCATCGTTACCATGAGAGTCCTTAGTCATCAGTGATTTAATTATTGACTCAATCTCCCCTTGTCTGTATCACAAACGAGTATTTACGACATCAATCTTGGAAAAGCATTTGCCAAGAAAGTTATACGATTCCCGATAGAAACTAAATTTTTATTTAATTCACCAGGAATGCTCAGAAAATGATTGTTAAATACTGTACATATATCTGATTTATCAGTAACAAATACTTTTACTACGAACTGACTTTATCTCGTCGACCTTGTGCTGCTGACCAGACAATTCCTTGACAATTGACCACATGGTTTTAATTTTATCCTGTGAATTAGCTATTCCATTTGCATACCACATACTATTTGCCTCCCTAATAACATTTTTAAGCACCTTACGGTACTGTCTGTAATGGGCTACTGTAGCTTGATTGTGACTACTTTAACATTTTGATATAATTCCCGCTTTATTCTATATGATATCCTTATCCCACTTGTCAGCCTCCCGGGTTGCCTATTACTGCTAGTACCCTGTTTAGAAAGTTCTAATAGAAAGCAGCTCTCAAAGAGCATGAGAAATGGGTTAAGGAAAGCATTATATTTGTCATCTATGTTATCGGTACTATTAACATCCTGCCACTCTTGTTCCTTGACAAAGTTTAAAAAAGCTAATTCTGTTAGATTAACTTTCCTACATAGTTTGAGTACAAAAGCCTTTTAGCGTTAAAATTTGTGCGAGGCCGTTCACCCTTTTACCAACAGAATGCACATCTAGTATGGCTGCGCTACTGTTCCCCGCACCCTAGTTGGAAGAAACACCGTGTGCATCAGATCATATGAATTTAGGAAATCTACCAACATCCTTTTTATTGCAACATCCTATACAGAATTTATATTAAAGTCATCACATATCTAATTTCTGGTACTTCCTAAAAATGAATCAAGAACCCTGTCTAGCTTGAGCAGAAATGCTCTGAAGTCAGAGTTAGGGGACCTATAAACAACAACAATTACAAGTTTAGTTTCACTAAATTCAACTTTCCCTGCTCAACATACAAATATCTGTTCAGTATAGTGCCGTGATACGTCTATGGACTCAAATGGAATACTGTTTTTATGTACATAGCCAATCCCCCACCCCGCAAGGAACTTCTTGAAAAACAGCCAGCTAATCTGTATCCTGATAAAGGAAGCCTCTGAATTGTCAAATTATTTAAGTGGTGCTCCAACATACCAATAATTTCAGAGTTTACGTCTATAAGAAGTTCGCTAACTTTATCTCTAATACCTCTTATATTTTGATGAAATATGCTAATTCCTTGTCTACTTGGAAACGAAGTCCTCTGAAGGTGAGCCCTTAGTTAGATGGACTTCCTTTAAGCAGGTATACCTATCAGCTGACTTCAGTCTAAGAAAGGTGCAGCTCTAACATCAACTACACAGGATTTTTTCCATGAGTGATCCCAGCACCCACTACACTGTCACCTATAAGCTTTGCCTGCCTCCCCTTCCTATACCTTTTGAGGTGCCGGTCATGCCTAGTGAAACCCGATCTACTGATAGACCCAACTGGCACCACTGAAATTTGCCGTCAGTGCCCTCCCCAGCCCCATGTTAACGCGCCTAATAGCCGCATTAAGATGAGGCCGATCATGACGCTGAAACAGTTGCACGAAATGCACTTTAGTGGCAGCAGTTTGAGTAGCTATCTTTACCAGGTCGCCACCTACATCATATTCCTCATCCCTATCGAGACTATTCAATGCTCCACCCACTATCACTACCTCATCCCCCTCCGTAAATTTTTTACATAACTCCGCTGTGCTGTCAGTCATCTGAACCAACCCTGCACTAGGCTTCACAATGCTGGTGACCTGGAACTTACTCCCAAACACTTCCTGAAACTGCTAGCCCACACCTCTACCGTGCGAACTACTTATTAGCAGAACCTTCTTTCTGTTACTCTTTGCAATTGACCTAGGCCTCCTAACTGCTGAAGACTGCTGCATGTTCCTTACATCTACGGCTACAAGAGGCTCCTCTCCATTCAACTCTGACAGTTGGTCAAATCTAGTGCATATACGCGAAGTATAACTGAATTCCTCCTTTTAGCTGCCTTCTTGCCAATTGCCAGACTCCCCACCACCCTTCACCCTCCTCAACCTATCCAGTTCTTCCTTTGCGCGTTGTAGCTGCACCTGAAGGGCACAGATCTTACGCTCCTGCTCTTCTATCAACTTATTTCTACTACAGATTCTGCATTCCCAAGAGAGGATCTCACTAGAATGCCCACCAGCTTCCCCACTGCATTCCCCCCAATGAAAATACTTTGAATTAATCCCCACACATTACTCTCAGAGCTACGACAGAGCCCACACTTCTCATTCATGGTGAAATTTTACAGTTACTGAAAAAAAATACATATGTCTACGTTACCTAAGTTCACTTACACCAGTCTAACTACTTACAGAAGTAACAATAGCGGTCTCGAAATTCTGTGTCTACTAAGAAAGCAACTACTTGTATTAATACTACTTCACCACAACTAATGTCAACATCAACAAAACTTCACAAAATTATTAGCTAAAATCAAAAATTCAAGCGTCCACTGTATCAATCAACGAAGGTAAATCAGTAAATGAAAATTTTACTGAAATATTTCACTAGAAAAAATAAGAAACGTCAGCTGAAAACTAAGGCACGAAGTTTACTAAACGAGTTCAACGCACAGAAAACTATAAAAAACACAGCGAGCAAACGTTTCCAAAAGTTTATTAAATCGTTATTTCGCCATAAACAGCACGAAACGCCGCTTAAAACAATTAAATTTAATAGCTTTATAACAGTGCACAAATAACTTTGTCAGTACTTAGCTTAATAACCGCTTCAGCTGCAACTGCACGCCGCAAAATGTAAACACACTACTGAGGCGCGAAGCCTGGACGAACGACGTAAGCACATCACGAATAACAAACTACTCGAGTCAATAACACTGGAAGGAAGACTCGGATTAATGAAAATCCACTAGTAAGTTACTTTTACAGCAAATATTAACACCAATAGACTTTAAAATGAGTAACTAAAGACTAAAACTTAGTAAAATATTGACCAGCGACTTCAACAGCAGGAGAAATTTATTCGTCGTCAGGGTGACTATGTTGAGAAATAAATAAGTATACATGAAGAATAAATATGTGAAATGTTAATAACGTTTGTTTTGAAACTTCGTGGCAGATTAAAACCGTGAGCCGCACCGAGACTCGAACTCAGTACTTATGCCCGTCACAGACAAGTGCTCTGCCGACTGACCTACCCGAGCACGACTGAGCACGCCTCCTCATAGCTTCATTTCCGCCAGTATCTCGCCTCCTACCTTCCAGACAGGAAGCTTCTATGTAATTTGGAAGGTAGGAGAAGAGGTACTGGTGTAAGTAAAACTGTGAGGAGGAGTCCGTAATCTTCCTTGGGTAGCGAAGGTCCCGAGTTCGAGTCTCGGTCCGGCACACAGTTTTAATCTGCCAGGAAGTTTCATATCCACGCACACTCCGCTGCAGAGTGAAACTTTCATTCTGGAAATGTTTATATCATTTGAAATGCTTTAAGAGTTTTCACACAAAAAATCCGAATGCTTTATTTTTCAGAAGACCCTAATAACCAGCTTATAACGGCAAATAGCATGTATAAAATAAGTCCTCTGACACAAAATTTTAAACATTGCAGTGCTGCAGCAACTTTGCGAGTAGAAACTTGATATGATTGGAAAATAACAGCCAACCAGTTGCAGAATTATAGGTTTACTAACCTTTTACCAAGGTTTCGATAAATATAAATTTATCTTCTTCAGAAACTATTGAACAAACTATTACAAAACAGTTACAAACGTTAACCAGAGAAGGAACCAAATGCGATAAAGGACAATTTCAAACATTTTTTTGGAACAGAATACTCACTTGCAAAGTCACATATTGACATAAACTGATGTTGAAACCATAAGGTTCTTGTCTAGTACAATGTGCATGTCACCCACATATATCAAAAATTAAAATGCGTAATTTAAGATAGTATGGTAGCCAATACTGTAGGACTTTGTTGTAAGACTTTAAGGCCGGCCGTTGTGACCGAGCGGTTCTAGGCGCTTCAGTCCCGAACCGCGCTGCTGCTACGGTCGTAGGTTCGAATCCTGCCTCGGGCATGGATGTATGTGATGTCTTTAGGTTAGTTAAGTTTAAGTAGCTCTAAGTCTAGGGGACTGATGACCTCAGATGTTAAGTCCCATAGTGCTTAAAGCCATTTGAACCATTTTTAAGACTTTAAAGTAAAAGGCACATGACATTGGCTCCAGCAACATTTAGTATTACACGTACAAGTCAACTGACATGAGCCAACAGACTCAGACTCAGTGCAAGCACTGGCGGTAGATAAACTATGATAGGTGGAGGCTTAAAACGGGAACGAATGTGCGTATAGCCGCATTGAGCAACCAATGCCTGATTCAGCAAACAAAATGCTCAATAGCTAAAATTAAAACAGAATAAAACTACTGAAATTGTGGAAAAGGGGGAAGGGAAGGGGAGGGGAAAGGGGTGTGGTGAGACGGGGCAGGGAGAAAGAGGCGTTAAAAGTCATGCGACATGTAAAGAGAATTAGGCTCAGGTAAACAGTACCAATTATTTGCATAAGCATGCATAAACCAGCACGGGAAGAACTTGTAAATACTGACAGGAACGTGCGAAGTAACAATATATGGAGACAATACACTTCGTAAGACATGTAACTCCGTCCGAATAGGCATCGGAAGGTCCAATGGTACTGACCGACCGCCGCGTCATCCTCAGTCTATAGGAGCAACTGAACGCGGATATGGAAGAACATGTGAACAGCACCCCCCCTCCCCCCTCTCCCGACTGTTGTCAGTTTACGAGATTGGAGTTGCCACGTCTCCGTCAAATAGCTCCTCAATTCGCCTCACAAGGGCTGGACGCACCCCGCTTGCCGACAGCGCTCGACAGACTGGACGGTCACCCATCCAAGAGCTAGCCCAGCCCGACATCACTTGACTTCGGTGCTCTGATGGGAACTGATGTTACCTCTGCGGCAAGGCCGTTGGCATCATAATGTGATAAATACGTAGAGCCGTATTAATCAGCATGTAACTATCATGAAGGAAAAGATACTTACAACAAGAGATGTAACATTAAAATAAAAGCAAAAAGGCGAAGTGGGGGTGGGGAATTATAACACATGAAGTAACGACTAGAGAAAGTAGCTGTGAATCATAAACGCGTACTATGTACTGCTCAGTGGGGTTTTGCGAATTTCTGTTTTCATTCGCAATTCTAACAGCTTACGATATATTTGCTTTGCTTTCCTCAGAATGATCCTTCCATCCGATTTTAATTTGTGTATATAGTACGCTCTATCATTCACGGCTATGTTCTCCAGTTGTTACTTCTTAGGTTATAATTTACCCTCCTCTCGCCCCCCCCCTCCCCTCCCCCTGCCTTTTTGCTTGTATTTTTAATTTGTTACACTCCTTTTTATGAGTATATTTCGTTTCATGTCAGTTATTTGCTGATTAATACAGCTCTATTTATTTATACCTTTCTCACATTATGTTAACATGTTTTACGGAGTGTATTGTCTTCATATGCTGTTACTTGGTACTTTCACACACTTATTTACAAGTTCTTCTCGCGCTGCTTTATGCATGCATAAGCAAATAATTAGCCATGTTTACCTGAGCCTATTTGCTCTTTACATGCCATATGACTTTAACGCCTCCCTTCCCCTCCCCCCTTCCCCCCTTCCCACTCATCCTTCTCCCTATTTTCCTAACTTCATTGGTTTTATACGGTTTTAATTTCAGCTGTTAACCATTTTATTTGATGAATCAATCATTGGCTGCTCAGTGCTGCTATGCGCACAATCGTTCGCGAGGTAAGCGCCACCTACCATAGATTAAGTATGGCCTGCGCCTGCACACCTTAGTGAGTCATCTCATGTACACTAGTCTCGTACATACTATACTAAATGTCGACTGGAGCCAATGTCACGTGTGTTTTATTTTAAAGTTTTACGACAAAGTCCTACCTTCAATTATACATTTTAACTGTTGGTATATATGGGTGATGGTTCAAATGGCTCCGAGCACCATGGGACTTAACATCTGAGGTCATCAGTCCCCCAGAGCTTAGAACTACTTAAACTTAACCAACCTAAGGACATCACACACATCCATGCCCGAGGCAGGATTCGAACCTGCGACTGTAGCAGTCACGCGGTTCCGGACTGAAGCGCCTAGAACCGCTCGGCCACCGCGTATGTGGGTGACATGCGCATTGACCTAGGCAAGAGCTTTATGGGCTCAACATCTGTTTATATCAATATGTGATTTTACATGTGGGTATTCTGTTCTAAAAAAAATCTTAATTATTGTTTATCGAATTTAGTTCCTTCTCTGATTGACATTACCGAGCGAGGTGGCGCAGTGGTTAGCACACTGGACTCGCATTCGGGAGGACGACGGTTCAATCCCGTCTCCGGCCATCCTGACTTAGGTTTTCCGTGATTTCCCTAAATCGCTTCAGGCAAATGCCGGGATGATTCCTTTGAAAGGGCACGGCCGATTTCCTTCCCCATCCTTCCCTCACCCGAGCTTGCGCTCCGTCTCTAATGACCTCGTTGTCGACGGGACGTTAAACACTAATCTCCTCCTCTGATTGACATTTGTAAATATTTTGTACTAAATGTTTAATAGGTCCGTTTTGCTTCTGAAGGAGACAAATTTATATTTGTGGAAACCTTGGTAAAGGGTTAGTAAACCTCTACTTCTGCAACTGGTTGGCTGCTATTTCCCAATCCTATCACGTTCCTCTGACATGGTATTTTCAAGCTTATGCAGTCCAGTGACAATCATTCTAAAGAAACGAGCCTGTATAGTTAGTCTATCAGCATCTCATCCAACATATCTCATATAGTGAAACTGCCGGTAACCTATTGTCATCACGAGAGGCGCGACACGTTTGACCGAAAAGGTATCGAATTTTTAGTATGTAACGGACAAACGTATAATGGAACTAACAGCAGAAGTCGGAGTCCAGAACTGCAACGAGGACAGAGCCAGACAGCAGGAACTGGTCACTGGACTGCGCAATCGGCTCCCGTGTCGCCGGACCACGAGCGCCGTGACCAGGCCATAACCTGACGTCACGTAAGCGATGCAGCTTTGCGGACCTGCTGCCAGTTGCGCCACACCTTCCGGACGACGCTTCGACGCGGCTCAGAAACGCCGCTGTTATCGTGGTATCAGCAGGGGGAAGTAGCATACGAAAATACGCTAACCGGCCCGTCATCGTTCGACCAGCTGGGCGGTAAGTGACAGACTGTGTCAGTCGGAGCCGTGGCCGTTAACTCTGCCGCCACCGGGTCGCGTACAACGACCGCCATCTGTCTGCCCAGCCCAGGCAGCCAACACCGCGGCAGCCCCTGCGCTTCAGTCGTGAGTCCACAGATCGACCTGGAGAAACGCTGCCGGGAGCGTCGCAGCCTGACGTAAACACAGAAGACGCCGCTGGCTGGCCACCGCAGCCGTAAGAATACGGGTAAGTCTTGTTGCACGCAGATAAAGGCACGCGTAACGTCGTTATGACACGCACACGTTGTATGGAAGACGATAGAAGCCTTGTATTGACTTTTATGATCATTTGAGACACTTAACTGCGGCAGCCACTTTTTTAAACGAATTTAGGGAGTGGCTCATTATATCCTCAACTGGTATATTCACTGCAATTTTGGAAGCTACTGACCTCTTTATTTTCTTTGGAAGTGTGAACTTGCCAACTTCTGGAAAAAATGACCCTACAATAGATTATCTAAATGGTAAAATTGGTCGTACACTACTGGCTATTAAAATTGCTACACCAAGAAGAAATGCAGATGATAAACGGGTATTCATTGGACAAATATATTATACTAGAACTGACATGTGATTACATTTTCACGCAATTTGGGTGCTCAGATCCTGAGAAATCAGTACCCAGAATAACCACTTCTGGCCGTGATAACGGCCCTGATGCGCCTGGGCATTGAGTCAAACAGAGCTTGGATGGCGCGTACAGGAACAGCTGCCCATGCAGCTTCAACACGATACCACAGTTCATCAAGAGTAGTGACTGGCGTATTGTGACGAGCCAGTTGCTCGGCCACCATTGACCAGACGTTTTCAATTGGTGAGAGATCTGGAGAATGTGCTGGCCAGGGTAGCAATCGAACATTTTCTATATCCAGAAAGGCCCGCACAGGACCTGCAACATGCGGTCGTGCATTATCATGCTGAAATGTAGGGTTTCGCAGGAATCGAATGAAGAGTAGAGCCACGGGTCGTAACACATCTGAAATGTAACGTCCACTGTTCAAAGTGCCGTCAATGCGAACAAGAGGTGACCGAGACGTGTAACCAATGGCACTCCATACCATCACGCTGGGTCATACACCAGTATAGCGATGACGAATACACGCTTCTAGTGGTTCAAGTGGCTCTGAGCACTATGGGACTTAACTTCTGAGGTCATCAGTCCCCTAGAACTTAAAATTACTTAAACCTAACCAACCCAAGGACATCACTCACATCCATGCCCGAAGCAGGATTCGAACCTGCGATAGTAGTGGTCGCGCGGTTCCAGACTGTAGCGCCTAGAACCGCTAGGCCACTCGGCCGGCAATACACGCTTCCAATGTGCGTTCTCCGCGATGTCACCAAACACGGATGCGACCATCATGATGCTGTAAACAGAACCTGGATTCATCCGAAAAAATGACATTTTGCCATTCGTGCACCCAGGTTCGTCGCTGAGTACACCATCGCAGGCGCTCCTGTCTGTGATGCAGCGTCAAGGCTAACCGCAGCCATGGGCTCCGAGCTGATAGTACATGCTGCTGCAAACGTCGTCGAACTGCTCGTGCAGATGGTTGTTGTCTTGCAAACGTCTCCATCTGTTTACTCGGGGATCGAGACGTGGCTACACGATCCGTTACAGTCATGCGGATAAGATGCCTGTCATCTTGACTGCTAGTGATACGAGGCCGTTGGGATCCAGCACGGCGTTTCGTATTAACCTCCTGAACCCACCGATTCCATATTCTGGTAACAGTCATTGGATCTCGACCAACGCGAGCAGCAATGTCGCGATACGACAAACCGCAATCGCGATAGGCTACAATCCGACCTTTATCAAAGTCGGAAACGTGATGGTACGCTTTTCTCCTCCTTACACGAGGCACGTTGTAGGTGTCACCACCGGTGCCAACCTTGTGTGAATGCTCTGAAAAGCTAATCATTTGCATATCACAGCATCTTCTTCCTGTCAGTTAAATTTCACGTCTGTAGCACGTCATCATCGTGGTGTAGCAATTTTAATGGCCAGTAGTGTATTTGAAGACAGTCAGTAGATGGCAGAAACTCGGTGACAGAGGTCCCGTATTCGAAACTACCCAAACTACAGCTTTCTTATCCGAAAACTGCCGCCAAGTGGCAGCTTGGAACGGAGTCCACGTTAAACTCGATGCAAGTAGGGAAATTCTTTCAAACATGATATAGTTTCTAAAATTGAGGAATGAAATGTCTAACGCCAAAGCAGAATCTGACAGATACCCTCCATATTCTCTATCAATTACACATACCGGTGTCATTGAAGAACTGCCTCAGTGTGTCTGAAGTTGTCCTAGTAGTTTATTACTGCCGGTAATCGCTAGTGAATCTGATCTTCAAACATACTTTATCTTCAACATACTTTACCTTTAAACATACTTTACCTTCAAACATACTTTTGAGCCGGCCGGAGTGGCCGAGCGGTTCTAGGCGCTTCAGTCTGGAACCGCGCGACCGCTACGGTCGCAGGTTCAAATCCTGCCTCGGGGATGGATGTGTGTGATGTCCTTAGGTTAGTTAGGCCTAAATAGTTCTAAGTTCTAGGGGACTGATGACCACAGCAGTTAAGTCCCATAGTGCTCAGAGCCATTTGAACCATACTTTTGAGCTTTTCAATCTCACCAAGGAGAAACACAGGTGCCAGTCTGACGTGTTTGCTGTAAGACACCAGGAAAGCTGTTAGTCACATCTAATGTTAAATTTGACTTCTCATTTCGTTTCTGTATACATGATAGGTGCAGCATTTTTGCTGAAAATATGTGACGAAAGAGCTTTTTTCTCACATAAAAGTTACTCATCACAATCCTAAGAACGTAGGGCATGACTAATGTCAACGTACGTAAGCAAAGTAGTCTGCCCTGACACACGAAAAATATCTTGCTCCTATTAGAGGTAGAGGGACATAATAGCATGCTATAGTTTAGTTTTTCATGTAGTTTAATATCTTTATCCCATTTTACTCTAAAGTCAACCTGTACAGAATTCCTCAATTCAATATTCATCAACATTTTGAAACTGCAATCAATGTACTGCTGTAAATTTTGAAGTGTGTTGAAAGTAAGTCTCAGATGGGCAATGTTGACATAATTTTGCATTTCACTGACATAACTAACCATTTGTAAATATTCTCAGCTCAGTACAATCAACCGAGAGAGGTAGCGCAGTGGTTAGCAAGCTGGGCTCACATTCGCGAGGACGACGGTTGAAACCTGCGTCCGGTCACCCTGATTTAGGTTTTCCGTGATTTCCATAAATCGCCTAAGGTAAATAGAAGGATGGTTCCTTTGAAAGGGCACGGCCGACTTCCCTTCCCATCCTTCCCTAACCCGATGGGACGGATAACCTCGCTGTTTGGTTCCCTCCCCCGAATCAGCCAACCGGTACAACCACGTGAACCTCATATCTCAGAAAAAAGCTCTTTGGTCATCTATTTTCAGTAAAAATGCTGTACCTATCAATTACACAGAAACTAAATGAAAGGTTAAATTTAGCATTAGATGTAATTAATTAATGGACTGTGCGGCTGGTCCCGGCGGAGGTTCGAGTCCTCCCTCGGGCATGGGTGTTTGTGTTTGTCCTTAGGGTAATTTAGGTTAAGTAGTGTGTAAGCTTAGAGATTGATGAACTTAGCAGTTAAGTCCCACAAGATTTCACACACATTTGAACATTTTTTGTAATTATTGACTTTCCTGATGGCGAATAAGTCAGACTGGCACTTTTGAAATTTTTGTCTCACCTGCGAGAACCTGGTGAGGCAGAAAAATTTCAAAAGTGTGCTTGAAGGTCACATTCAGCAATCCTTGCCTTTAGTTATAAACTACTAGGGCAATTTCAGACACACTGGTGCAGTTCTTGAGTGATACCGGTATGTGTAATTTATTGACAATATGGAGTGTATTTGTCAAATTGTGGTTTGGTGTTAGACATTTCAGTCTTCGGTTTTAACAACTGAATCATTTCTGAAGGTCAATCCCTACTTGCGTCGAATTTAATGTGGACTTCGTACCAAGCTGCCACTTGGCGGCAATTTTCGCATAAGAAAGATGTAGTCTGGATAGTTTCGATGACGGGATCTTTATCATCGAATGTCTGCAATCTACTAACTGAGCCACTGTCAGTTAGCTCTCAATCCGCCCAATTTCACCATTTAGACAGACTGTTGTGGGGTCATTTTTTTCCAAAAGTTGGCAAGTTTACACTTTCAAAGAACATAAAGAGATCAATAGCTTCCAAAACTGCAGTGTGTATACCATCTGAGGATATAATGAGTCACTCCTTTAATTCGTCTGCAAAAATGTCTACCGCTGTTTAGCGACTCGAACGATCACAAAAGGCGATACACGGCCTCTGCCTCTGTCGGCCTCACGGCGAGTACACGTAATAACGACGTAACGAGCGTCTTTACCGGCGTGCAACAAGACTCACTTTATAAAGACTCGTGCGCCGCTTGCGTCACCGTCGCCGAATCAGCGCGCCGTGTAGAAGCTTCACTGCCGAGGAGAACACGAAAAGTGCCATAACCCGGTTTCCCAGAAATTTCGCTCAGTGGAAGAGGGGTGAAAAAAACCGAATCCGTGTCGCGCTTTGTCCGTAAATACTCGACCGTTTCTGAGAAAACGACGGCCATAGTTTCGAGGTTTTCTATGCTCCTATTAGTGCATGACCATGTTCGACCGAAGTGATACCACAGTAGCTAGCGACGCGACTTTACACTTTTGCACACTGTGCTCGAAATACGATTATTGTTTTCATTTTTGTTTTTGTTTGTATCTACAGATATCCTTAGAAGATTACTACACGAATGTTTTCAAATCTATGTTGAAGTAACGTTGTCCTTATTGTTCTACAAAATGTCTGTCTGGTGTATGAATTTAAAAAAAATAAAAGAATAAGAAAATTATTTGAATTTGTTATCTGTGAAATTTCTGTAGTTCATCTGGAATCATACTCAATTGCAAGCGCCAGTTATCGGAAAAAAAATATCCGTCATGTGTGGTTTGCCGCGAAATTATTTTCAAGGCGCGAAATCTTCGGCAATGTTGACGTTTCTTTCGAAAGTGAGATTCATACGGAGAAATATCACTGTGGTGAACTTGCTTTCACACGATGCTCATGGTATTCGGAATTTCTATGTTTCGAATGTTCCTACGAACGGAATCATCCAAGAGAATGCACCAAATCTTCCTAAAGAATAAACATAAAAATAAAATGCAAGAATTAATATAATAACTGGTACAAGAATTAAATATAAGAGTATGAGAATTTAAAAAGCTTGTGTCTCCTGAAAATATCATACTCATAAATATTATACAACAAATATAAGACACTTATTGTGGGACCCAGTTAATATAACGCATTTGTATGCCCTGATTTAATATCAAACATTTGTGTAGTAACCTTCTACGAACATGGGTACATAAATGAAATAAAATAAAATTAAATTGAATCAGGTTTTGGACCAAGGGGCTCAAAAGTGCGAAGCTGCGACGCTACCAACTGTGCCACTGCTTCAGCTCAAGATTGAGCGTGCTAAATGTCATATCACTTGCGGAGAACAATTTGAACGCCGTTTCCCAGAAACCGTCGAGTATCTATGGATAACCCTAGAGATATGTTCGCTTGTTTTGACCCCTCTTCCACTGAGCGAAGTTACTGGGAAATCGAGTACTGACACATGCCGTGTTCTCTTCGTGAGTAAGCAGCTTGACTATCTGCGCCTCTGGCCGTGACTACGCCTGCCGTTCAGCGCGGAATATTATGTGATGAAGGAAATACACTTGAAAGACTGTGCTAGCCGGATGGAACAATTAAAGACTCGGTCATGTTCATGGACGAATCAAGTTGAATGATTGAATAAATGACTGTGTTTATGTCCACCGCTGGCTGGTCTATCTACCGCTTCCCCACACATCTCCTCTGTCTCCCAAACCATTTATGGACCCTACTACGCCCACAGGAAGACTCGAACCCATCCAGACAAGAAAGAAATACTCATGTTTCACTCTGGTTTTCTCCAGCTTTACAGTACTGTTACATTTTGGCGCCCAGTTTTTGGGGGGAGGGGGGGGGGGGGTGTTGATTCTACATTGCACCTTCCATAAATATAAAATATCAATATATATGATATTTTAATATTAGGGTCTAGGTTTCTGTTTCCATGTTTAGTCCATTTGTGTGATTGAGATGTCAGTGTGTTCTCGCAAGGAGTGCCTTGGTTGGACTCCAGTAACACCAGAAATATGTTCCTGATAGGAGGAACAGAAAGGGCTCTACTCGGCCTCCTGAGGATAACTCAAGAAGTCCCTGAAGGCCAAATGCTGGCATCAGCTCCATATCCGCCGAGAGAGCAGTATGTTGACCACTTGATCCTACAACAATGCAGTTCAGCGACTCTTAGTTCCGCGTTCTGGTCCTAGACGGGCCAATCGGTTCCTTCAGACCGCCGTGCCATCCTCTGTCAATGGCCTCATTGGATGCTATATGGAGGGGCAAATGTTCAGCGCACCGCTTTCCCGGTCGTTGTCGTGTTTCTTGACCTTGGAACCGCTACTACTCGGTCAAGCAGCACCTCAGTTGGCCTCATAAGGCTGAGTGAGCCCCGTTCCTGTCCTCTCGCCGGCCTGGGTGACCGAACGGTTCTAGGCGCTACAGTCTAGAACCGCGCGACCGCTACGGTCGCAGGTTCGAATCCTGCCTCGGGCATGGGTGTGTGTGATGTCCTTAGGTTAGTTAGGTTTAAGTAGTTCTAAGTTCTAGGGGACTGACGACCTCAGAAGTTAAGTTTCATAGTGCTCAGAGCCATTTGAACCATTTGAACCTGTCCTCCCAGCAAGGCAAAAGTATCGGAAATCGAACCCGGATTCTCCGTATGGCAGTCAGCTGCGCTGGCCACTCAGATACGGAAGCGGACTTCAGTGAGGTCTTAGGCAGAAGAGAAATCACCGGTCGGTCAGTTGCCTAATTTTCTGTAGCACAATAGTGCCATTAGTTATCATTTATTTCCTTGTTTGTTCGGACTAATTATACGAGTCTCTGTTTCAGATTGACTCAAGTGTATATGTCGACCAAGCGCAGTATGTGCCTGAAAACATACGGTTCATTTTGACTACGTGAGATTCCACATGTGCAAAGCGCCATTAGTAATCCTTGCGTACTTCTCCTCCTGAAGGCGGTTAACACCGGCCTCGTAAGATTATACTTAGCCCTTTATGTTTCAATTGTCTCTTGTAGATGTTCCCACGCCCGGGTTCCCGGGTTCGATTCCCGGCGGGGTCAGGGATTTTCTCTGCCTCATGATGGCTGGGTGTTGTGTGATGTCCTTAGGTTAAGTAGGTTTAACTAGTTCTAAGTTCTAGGGGACTGATGACCTCCGCTGTTAAGTCCCATAGTGTTCAGAGCCATTTGAAGCCATCTTGTAGATGAATACTTCTGTTTCATTCCCGCGCACAGTGATAACCCCATAGTCAAGCGCGAACATTGTTTGGTCGAACTGTAAGATAATCTGTCTGTTACTGAGGCCACTTTACGGTCCCGGTGCGAGAACCTGGAAAAATTTGCATAGTGATTCTTGAATATGTTCTGAGGTACCATAAAGTTGTTCAAATTTTTATAAAATTCAGAAACATTCACCTGTGAGTAACTCGAAACCAGCTTGAATCGACGAGACTTCCATTTTAATGGTGTGAAGATGAAGCAGTTGCTAATAATTAGACATACTTCAAGAATTATGGAAGCAGAGATGGCGTCAGTAGCAATACACCCATAGAAAGCGCAATATCGATCAACGTGCCTTCATGTAACGTGCATTTCTCTTGTTAATGGTAACAGTCGCAATAAAATCACAAGAGTGATAGTTACGTAACCAAACTTGATATTTTAAGCAGTTTATGACAGTCGGCTATTAACGTCAAATACTTAGAAAACAAAACTTATTCAGAAATAGATGAAAGAGGCAATTATTTAGCAAAGGTACTTATCAAATAGCAAAAATTGTTTATCAGGCACGAACAAAGCAATCTCAAGGAAGATAGCAAATATTAAACAGGTGACAAGAGTTTCAAGCAAGACATAAGATAAACATGATAGAACATGCTGAATTAAGCAAATATGTTTGGTAAATTCTTCGAGAAATGTGAGGCATCACAACCAAAATTTGGTAACACAAACAACTGAAGTCAATAAGAGACTGAAGAAAGCAAAACTAAAACTTGCATCTGCTAGACTTTACATCTGATTAGGTAAAATGGCAGATGACATAGTAACTAACAGCAAAAAGACAATTGTGTAAACATTAGAACATTATCTAATATTTGTGTAGTGAAAGAGTAGATTCAGAAAACAAATAGTTAATAATGAAATCCCGGCAGTTATATCAGACACCGTAAATAAAGCCGTTCAAGGTATGAAGAAAGGAAAACCAGTAGAAGGTGATTAGCTTTCTGTTGTACCAGACAAAAACACAATCGTCGGTAAAATGATGCGTTTTTTACTTTGCTGTATGAGGAAACCGAGTGGATAGTACAACACATAAAATATTAGTTCACTTTGTTATAAAATAGATAAGAAGAATTACTTATCTTTGTAAATTCCATTTCCACAGGAATGTCATGAGTATTTACAACTGTCTCTGAACAGTGTCGTATCACTTGATACAGAAAAAAGACAAGTCTTTCACCAAGAGGACATTTAACAATAACTTTCTTCTTCGGTGGCTGACAATAAATTTGATGTTGTGGGATCTCGTTGGCCGACTGCTCTTTTAGGTCTGACTTTTGCACTGTTCTTATCAAGTCCTTCGAAAGCTGTTCCTTTGACACATGAATTCTACAGGTTTGAAACAACATGAATCAAGGCCTTGTTCCTTAAAGACGGTCTGTCCAGATTTTGTTGATACACCGTGAAACGTTTTCTCAAGATATATGAATCTCGGACAAAGTGGTCAGTCATACTCCTTCCTTTCTTCAATTACGTTCAACAACTGCAAGTAACCCATTGTTCTGTATGCACTTCTATTTCTAATTTGTTCCTTTGGCTGATCAAAATCCAACAATTATGTGGTTGGCGATCTTGTACATCTTTTCTTGTTTCTTTTCCCTGTCTTTTATCCCTTGTAGTAGAGTCAGGTTATCCAGAATTTGTCAGTTTTTATTTTGTTATTTAACTTTGTAGCTAGATAACTTTCTTAACGTAAACGTAGGCTTCCGCGGCCGTTGCCACAGTCAATCAAATTCTTCTGGGTTTCAGGCCGCATTGTCAACTATGACACTACGCTGCAGTCGCCGCTCAGTTTCCTATTTGCCGATTTTCACCAATGGCAAGCAATAAAGGAAACTCCAATGGAAAACACCTATTTGCGTCAATGACAACACGTAATGCAAAGACCAATAAAATGAACTCCTAATACCCTTCCTCCTCACCCTCATATCCAATGACAGCACTCCCCCATAGCATATAAGTAACGATACTGGTGCTCAATCAGCAGTTAACAACACACACTGAGGAAGGCGCCTTGCAACAGTCGCCGAAACGTCCGAATTTTACAGCTGACAATGCGGCCTGAAACCCACAAGAATTTTATTAACTTTCTTAACCCCACAACCGTCAAGGTATTCAAAGTGAGGGAATCGCGTGCGCCATACGTCTGTAACTCGTGTAAATTTTGTTCTGCGTCTTCTACCATTTTAACTGTTCGTGTACAGTATTTTCTGAGGCAGAATTTGGGGACCAGCCCAGCGTTTGGCCAAAAGAACGAGGGAAACATCATAAAACGACACCCAGGCTGACCGGTGTACCAGCCAACGGACGTTAATGCACCACTCATATTCGGTTCGGGTCTGGCTCTTGATGATCTTGCACATCACGGAGCGGAAATCATAGGTCTATAATTTTTCATGTGTTCTCTGACTCATTTCTTCTGATGTAAAACAGTTACAGCATTATTTCACTTTTGGGAAATCGTCTTCCTCTGTAGACATTTTGTAAGAAATTTATCAAGTTTCCTATTTACAGGTTGGTGATAATTAAACTTTTGCCACTTGAAAGTGCGCCCGAGTAAAACGAGTGTTCGTAGGACAATGAAACGATGTGGATTCATTTGTAAGGACATGCAGAAAAGAAATAACGAATAAACTATTGGAAGAAGCACATTTTAATTTCCACATGAGAGGGTAACAGTTATTAAAAGCGTACCGTGATTACTTTCCAGGTTAGAAGTGTTGCTCAATGTGACGACAATCTGCATCTACGACACCCTGGAACCGCACTAGAGATTCCATTTGACAGTTGTTCGCAACACTTTTCGAATGGTGGACTATGGAATGTTCAGCTGTCGTGACACAGCTCATGCAGTGCTTGTAGTTCGCACATTGCGTCCAACACTCTCTGCTACGGCAACAGTAACTTCTTCAACAATTTGAGGCACAATTGTCTGTCGGTCTCTCAGAGGAGCAATTCGCAAATCGCCAGTTAATTCGAATTTCTGAATCATTTTTTTCAACTCCGATGCAGAAAGAGAACCTCTCCGTATTCCTTTAACGCGTCGATAATCGCGAAGAGCAGCAGCACTATTGCTGTTGTTTTGATAAAACAGCTTTAAGTATAAAGCACTGTGCAGCATGACCAGATCCCTGTTGACTGTCTGCAACTGTAATGCAGACTGATGCTTGTGTTTCAGCGCTACGTCCACGTACCAGTACCGGCGCCTAGCGGCGAGTTATGACACTAACACTGCTAAAAACACGTAGACTGCAGCACACAGTCTGAACATCATTCTTATAAATGTGAGTACCCATACGATACATTTTTTTCCCGTACACTGGCTCAAGCAGCGAAAGTTTGAATATAAGCATCCTGTATCACTCTTTTTACAGCGTCAATAATTTTTACTGGAACAGTGGTGTCGACTGAAGAGCAAAGTGCGAGAGCAAGGTTGCTACCTCCCAACGTAACCGCAAAGAGAAGATAGTCGCTGCAAACAGCATCGACGAATGAAAGACACAGATGTAGCCACGCCCAGAACCGTTTCGCTACGCTGCCGTAACCGCTCTTCGACTTCCGGCCGACCGAAATTAGGACAGCATTGTCTTCTAGTAGGCCAGCAATGTAATCTATGCATTAGGTAGAACTCTTCATGAAAGTTATTGTCAAATGTACTCTGGATGAGAGACTTGTATTTTATCTGTATCATGTGATACGTCACTGTTCAGAGACACTTGTAAATACTCGTGACATCCCTGTGGAAAGGATTGTACAAAGTTAAATAATTGGCTCTGAGCACTATGCGACTTAACTTCTGAGGTCATCAGTCGCCTAGAACTTAGAACTAATTAAACCTAACTAACGTAAGGACGTCACACACATCCATGCCCGAGGCAGGATTCGAACCTGCGACCGTAGCGGTCACACGGTTCCAGACTGAAGCGCCTAGAACCGCACGGCCACAGCGGCCGGCTGTTAAATAATTCTTCTTACCTATATTATAATAAAGTGAATTAATATTTTATGTATTATAGTAGCATCTCGTCCTCCTCCACGGAGAAAGGTAAAGAACGCACCACTTTAGACACAAGTGTATTTTCCGGCCGGTACAGCAAATAGCACCAAGCTGATGGTTCCTATAGTCTAGTGTCGTCTGCTTGCAAAATGCTATATTGTGCACGTTCCCGAGCATTATCAAGGGTTTGTCTTTCATTCTTTCTGTGTATCACATCAAGTGTTTGGCCACGTCTGGGCCGCGACAGCAAATGTCTCTAAACGAAGTTGTTCTGTTTTAGGTGCAGCAATTTGAATGACAACCCTTCTCTCTCACTTCCGCCATCGGTTGCTACACCTAAGTTTCGTCCATTCAGAAGTACGGAAGAGGAATGGTCAGAATATGGGGCATGCGACATTACAGATAAGGCGAACAAAGCACTTTATATTTCGATGGTCGAAGCCAATGTATGCCGTCTGTATTTAAAACTGTTCCAGAGGCTACTAATTACGACGAACTGGTTCGGCTGGGAACCGAACATTCTGGCAGTCAGGTGCGTGTCGCAGCAGCTACATTTGAATGTTTTCGACTCAAGAAGCAGCCAGCAAAAACTCTGAAAAGTCGTTTGCCGAACTCAGATGGCTAACAAGACCTTGTAGGTTTAAATGTTCTCATCGAGCAATTAAACAGAGAACTGACTCGTGGAAATAACATCTTAGACCTACTGATAACAAACAGACCAGAACTTTTCGACTCTGTAAGCGCAGAACAGGGAATCAGTGATCATAAGGCCGTTGCAGCATCCCTGAATATGGAAGTAAATAGGAATATAAAAAAAGGGAGGAAGGTTTATCTGTTTAGCGAGAGAAATAGGAGGCAGATTTCAGACTACCTAACAGATCAAAACGAAAATTTCTGTTCCGACACTGACAATGTTGAGTGTTTATGGAAAAAGTTCAAGGCAATCGTAAAATGCGTTTTAGACAGGATCGTGCCGAGTAAAACTGTGAGGGACGGAAAAAACCCACCGTGGTTCAACAGCAAAGTTAGGAAACTATTGCGAAAGCAAAGAGAGCTTCACTGCAAATATAAACGCAGCCAAAACCTCTCAGACAAACAAAAGCTAAACGACGCCAAAGTTAGCATTAGGAGGGCATTGCATGAAGCATTTAGTGAATTCGAAAGTAAAATTCTATGTACCGACTTGACAGAAAATCCTAGGAAGTTTTGGCCTTACGTTAAATCAGTAAGTGGATCGAAACAGCATATCCAGACACTCTGGGGTGATAATGGCACTGAAACGGAGGATGACATTCGCAAAGCTGAAATACTAAACACCTTTTTCCAAAGCTGTTTCACAGAGGAAGACCGCACTGCAGTTCCTACTCTAAATCCTCGCACGAACGAAAAAATGACTGACATCGAAATAAGTGTACAAGGAATAGAAAAGCAACTGAAATCACTCAACAGAGGAAAGTCCACTGGACCTGACGGGATACCAATTCGATTCTACACAGAGTACGCGAAAGAACTTGTCCCCATTCTAACAATGGAAGGTTCCAAATGATTGGAAAAGAGCACAGGTAGTTCCAGTTTTCAAGAAGGGTCGTCGAGCCGATGCCCAAAACTGTAGGCCTATATCTCTGTTGTAGAATTTTAGAACATGTTTTTTGCTCACGTATCATGTCATTTCTGGAAACCCAGAATCTACTCTGTAGGAATCAACATGGATTCCGGAAACAGCGATCGTGTGAGACCCAACTAGCTTTATTTGTTCATGAGACCCAGAAAATATTAGATACAGGCTCCCAGGTAGATGCCATTTTCCTCGACTTCCGGAAGGCGTTCGATACAGTTCCGCACTGTCACCTGATAAACAAAGTAAGAGCCTACGGAATATCAGACTAGCTGTGTGGCTGGATTGAAGAGTTTTTAGCAAACAGAACACAGCATGTTGTTCTCAATGGAGAGACGTCTACAGACGTTAAAGTAACCTCTGGTGTGCCACAGCGGAGTGTTATGGGACCATTGATTTTCACAATATACATAAATGACCTAGCAGGTGGTGTCAGAAGTTCCATGCGGCTTTCCGTGGATGATGCTGTAGTATACAGAGAAGTTGCAGCATTAGAAAATTGCAGCGAAATGCAGGAAGATCTGCAGCGGATAGGCACTTGGTACAGGAAGTGGCAACTGACCCTTAACATAGACAAATGTAATATATTGCGAATACATAGAAAGAAGGATCCTATATTGTATGATTATATGATAACGGAACAAACACTGGTAGCAGTTACTTCTGTAAAATATCTGGTAGTTTGCGTACCGAACGATCTGAAGTGGAATGATCATATAAAATTTATTGTTGGTAAGGTGGGTGCCAGGTTGAGATTCATTGGGAGAGTCCTTAGAAAATGTAGTACATCGACAAAGGCGGTGGCTTACAAAACACTCGTTCGACCTATACTTCAGTATTGCTCATTAGTGTGGGCTCCGTACCAGGTCGGGTTGACGGAGGAGATAGAGAAGATCCAAAGAAGAGCGGCGCGTTTCGTCACAAGGTTATTTGGTAAGCGTGATAGCGTTACGGAGATGTTTAGCAAACTCAAGTGGAAGACTCTGCAAGAGAGGCGCTGTGCATCGCGGTGTAGCTTGCTGTCCAGGTTTCGAGAGGGTGCGTTTCTGGATGAGGTATCGAATATATTGCTTCCCCCTACTTATTCCTCCCGAGGAGATCACGAATGTAAAATTAGAGAGATTCGAGAGCGCACGTAGGCTTTCCGGCAGTCGTTCTTCCCGCGAACCGTGCGCGATTGGAACAGGAAAGGGAGGTTAAGACAGTGGTACGTAAAGTGCCCTCCGCCACACACCGTTGGGTGGCTTGCGGAATATAATTGTAGATGTAGATGTAGACTCAGTTATAGTGATGCCACATTATGTGATGCAATTACACGAAATGTGTCAGACGCATCTATTCACACAGCTGTTTTCAAATTGCCGGTTCCTGATCTGGAAACAATTCTGTCTATTGTGGAATTTCAAACTATTGTGCACACAGCTGAAGTTGATTTTGAGGCTTCATATATTTCTGTTGTGCAAAGTGCACAAGCCAATAGGCTAAAGTTCATGGTAATGATAGAGTGAATGAAAATTGGCTCCGACAAACAGTAAACACAGAGGTAAAAACTTTCAGTCTCGTGATCCATGACTTGTACAACAGAATACTATGAGGAAGCCTTGTTCTCAGTGCTTTCCGAATCATGACCGAAAACCTTGTCCTTGCCATAATGCAAAATATTTCTGGTGTGTAAAGCAAGCTCATATTCTAACAGTGTGGTTACAAGGCGACCCAGGTTCGAGCACCCGCCGACGCTGTGCAGACGGACGGCCACAGCACAGTTATCATCAAGTGTATTCTGTAACCGGCCGTTGTGACCAGGCGGTTCTAGGCGCTTCAGTCTGGATCCGCGCGACCGCTACGCAGGTTCGAATCCTGCCTCGGGCATGGATGTGTGTGCTGTCCTTAGGTTAGTCAGGTTTAAGTAGTTCTAAGTTCTAGGGGACTGACGACCTCAGAAGTTAAGTCCCATAGTGCTCAGAGCCATTTGAACCATTTTGTATTCTGTAGCGGCAAGGACATTAAAGCCAGTGCAAGTAACTGCTTACACTTCTGCATCGCGGGTCTCTTCCGCCGCAGTATGCATACAGGAGGACAAACTTTTTGTTCAATTATGAGTGACTCAAAGGAAAATCATATTTCAGTGAGACTCTGGTGCATTTGTTTCCCTTATTAATAAAAATACATATGAAAGGATCGTTAGCCCACAGCTACATTAGCCTACTTCTGTTTTGTCTGTATACAACGGAAACGACATTCCAATACATGGAGTGTGCAGTTTGTCAGCAACGTTTCAAGGAGTCACGTAATGTGTCTCGTTCCCTGTACTCCATTCTAGAACTGCTGCAAACATTTTTGGTTTAGACTAGTTTGGTTTGTTCAGACTTTGCACAAAGGTACAAGACAATGTCTTACAAGTCAGTGTTTCGGTACCTCACAGTACTGCTTCTGATTTGTGTAATAAGTACAAGGAACTGTTTGAACCATGTTTAAGAGGGGCTAATGATTTTGAAGTGCACATTACTGATAAGGTAATGCGCAACAGCGATTTTTTCGCGCACTGCACGTGTCCCATGAAATATGTATGTTGCTCAGGAATTACAAAGATGGAAAGGCGATGGGGTTATCCAATCTATTTTTGCAAGTCAATGAGTATCACCTGTGGTAATCCTGAGAAAGCCATCAGAAGGTTTACATCTGGGTGCTGATTTTCAAGCAACAGTATACCCACAAAACGTCGTGGATGTAAATTTTCCTCTCAGGTGGCTGAGAATAAATTTGATGATATGGTTTTATGTGTATAGACTAAAGCAGAGAGTGAAAATTTGTACCGAGGCCGGGAATGGAACCCAGGTCGCCTTCTTGGCGCGGTGGTTCACCCAACTGCACGGATGACCATGGCACACCTCCTTCATCGATCAAAATCTTCACTGCCGCCCTAGTCTACTTTAAACTTTCCCTTAGACACGATCAGAACGATCAGAATTGCCGCGGCTCTCCATGTCCAGGAATAGCACCTCCGCATCGAACGTAAAGGGTGGTACAGCCTGAAACCCAAGTGCAAGAGACCTGGGATCGATTCCCGGCCTTCATACAAATCTTAACTCGCCATTTCAATCTATATATATAAAATCATCTCTCTATAACACCATTTCATCTGTATAAGCACCTGCACCTGCCCTTCTATGAAATTTTTCGATGTCCTCCATCAGTGCAATCCGATGCAGATGCCACGCCACACAATATACTAGAAGAGGGCGTACAAGCGTGGTGTAAGCAGTCTCTTTAGTAGATCTGTTGCACTTTCTAAGTGTTCCGCCAATAAATCGCAGTCTCTGATTTGCTTTCCCTACAACATCATTTATGTGATAGTTCCAATTTAAGTTATTCGTAATTGTAATCCCTAAGTATTTAACTGAATTTACAGCCTTTGGATTTGTGTGATTTATCGTGTAATTGAAATTTAACGAATTTCCTTTAGTACTCATGTTGACGTCTTCACACTTCTTATTATTTGGAGTCAGTTGCCACTTTTCGTACCATGCAGATATCTTGTCTAAATTATTTTGCAGTTGGTTTTCATCTACTGATGACTTTACAAGATGGTAAATGACCAAATTATCCGCAAACAATGTAAGAGGACTGCTCAGATTTTCTCCTAAATCGTTCATGTAGATCAGGAACAGCAGAAGGCCTATAACAATTCTTTGGGGAACTCCAGACATTACTTGTGTTTTACTCGATGACTCTCCGCCAGTTACTACGAACTGTAACCCTTCTGACAGGAACACACGAATCCAGTTGCATAACTGAGGCGATACTCTGCAGTCACGCAGTTTAATTGGAAGCCACTTGTGAGGGACGATGTCAAAAGCCTTCTGTAAATTTAAAAATATGAAATCAGTTTCACAATCCGCGTTGATAGCACTCATTACTTCGCGAGAATAAAGGAGCTAATTGTGTCTCATAAGAACGATATTTTCTGAATCCGTGCTGACTATTTGTTAATAAATTGTTTTTTGCAGGGTAATTCATAATGTTCAAACACAGTATATGTTCCAAAATCCTACTGCAAATCGTCGTTAGTGATATGGGTGTGTAATTGAGCGGATTACCACCATTTCCTTTCTTGGATATTTGTGTGACCTTTGCAACTTTTCAGTCATTAGGTACGGATCTTTCGAAGAGCGAGCGGTTGTGTATGATTGTTAAGTATAGAGCTATTGCATCAGCATACCCTGCAAGAAACCTAACTGGTATACAATCTGGACAGGAAGCCTTGCCTTTATTAAGTGATTTCAGCTGCTTCGCTACACCGTTGTATCTATTTCTAAGTTACTTGTGTTGGCAGTTGGTCTAGATTCTAATTCTGGAATATTTACTTTGTCTTCGTCGGTGAAGGAGTTTTGGAAAACTATGCTTAGTAACTCTGCTTTAGTGGCACTGTCATCAGTGACTTCACCGTTGTTATCACGTAGTGAAGGTATTGATTGCGTTTAGCCGTTGGTGTACTTTGCATATAACCAGAATCTCTTTGGGTTTTGTGCCATATTTCGAGACAGAGTTTCGTTGTGGAAAGTATTAAAACCATCTCGCAGTGAAGTTCACGCTGAATTTCAAGCTTACGTAAAACTTCACCAGTCTTCGGCAGTTTGCGTTCTTTTAAATTTGGCATGCTTTTTGGTTGCTTTTGCAACAATGTACTGACCCGTTTTGTGTACAATGGGGGATCCGTACAATCTCTTATTAATTTATTTGGTATATGTCTCTCAACTGCCGTCGATACTATTTCTTTGAAGTCAAACCACATCTGGTCTACGCATAGATAGTCAAATTAGAAGGAGTGGAGAATGTCTCTATGGAAGGCGTCAAGCAATTTTTTATCTGAGTTTTTAAAAGGATGTAGTTCGTGTTTACCTTTGGTGGGTTTGGATGTTACGGTATTCAATCTCGCTATAACAATCTTGTGGTCGCTAATCCCTGCATCCGTCATGATGCTCAATATTTTCTCAGAAGTATTTATTGCTAACAGGTCAAGTATGTTTTCGCAATCATTTACACAACGAGTGGGCTCTTGCACTAATTGTTCAAAATAATTGTCTGAGAAAGCATTCAGTACAATATTTGATGACGTTTTATGCCTACCGCCGGCTTTAAACGTGTATTTTTGCCAACATACGTAAGGCAGATTGAAATCACCACGAACTGTAACTGTATGTGTGGTGTACCTATTTGAAATAAGACTCAAGTTTTCTTTGAAATGTTCAGCAACCATATCATCTGAGCTACGGTGTTGGTAAAATGAACCAATTATTAATTTATTCCTGTTGTCAAGAATAACCTCTACTCATGGTAACTCACAGGAACTATTTACTTCAATTTCACTACAAGGTAAACTACTTTTGACAGCAATAAGCACTCCACCACCAACTGTATTAAATTTATCCTTCCTGAACACGGTTAGGTTCTTTGTAAAAATTTAGGATGCACTTACTTCCGGCTTTAGCCTGTTTTCTGTACCTATAACGATTGGAGCTTCATTGCTTTCTGTTAGCGGGCTCCTACCCAACACAGGTACATCAATTTACAACTATTATATCGATTGTTGTAATGTCTATGTTCCCCTGTTTGCCCTGCACCCTTTTAGACTGACGCCCTTTCTGTAGCTTCCCAAAACTCGCTAACCTAAAAAAACCGCTCATTCCCTTCCACACAGCCCCCGCTACCCGCGTAGCCGCGTGCTGTGTATAGTGTACCCCTGACCTAGTAAGCGGAACCTGGACACCCTCCACCCGATGGAGCAATCTGCAGCCTACACGGTCGCAGTACAGTCTGAGCCTGTGATTCAGACCCTCCACTCGTCACTGTAAGAAAGGACCACAGTCGGCTCTGTCGACGATGCTACAGATGGTGAGTTCCGCCTTCATCTCACAAGCAAGTCTGGCGGTCTCTATCACTTCACTAGCCCCGCGAAACAAAAAATAATCTCTACCGATCTAAAGTGACATGCATCGTTGGTACTGACATGAGTCACCACCCGCAGTTGGCTACACCTTGTGCCCTTCGTAGCATCTGGAAACACCCTTTCCACGTTTGGAATGACCTCTCCTGGTATGCACACAGAGTGCAGTCTGCATTCCTTCCCCTCCTTGACAGACATATCCTTAAGGGGCCTCACTGCGCCCTTGACGTTGAATCTTCTGATTACCAGTAATCCAACCCTCTGGGAATGCTCAGACCTTGCACACCGAGAGGCTTCTTCTGGAACAGGGTGAGCGACTTCATCTGGCTCAGGGACTTCGTCAGCTACAGACAGCGTCCAAAATCTGCTCGCCAGACGAACCGAGGTTTTTTTCCCTTTATTGTTATTTTCACACCTGATACAGGTACGCCAGCAGCGGCATATTACGCCGCTCTTCGGCCACAGATGAAACTAAAGACACAAATGAAGACAATTGTAGAACAGACAGGGTGGATATACAGACGTAGACATACAAAATTAAAACACACGGAGCCGTTCACGGGCGCAGAGACCAAGATAAGAATGTTCAGGCACGTGAACACGCACAGAGATGATAGATGGCACACGCAAAAAACACTGGAACACTTGAGCACGAACACGACGCCACACACAAACACTAGGCGATGACCTCCGGCGCGCGAATGTCCACATAACATGTGCGAGGCCGGGGACCTGCCAAGAGGGGAAGAAGGGAGTGGGGGAGGGAGAGGGGAGAGCAAAGATGCCAATGGCAGAGGAGATGGTAGGAGGAATGGAGGTATGGGGGTAGGGGAAGCACGGGGGAGGAGTGGGGAGAAAGAGAGGAGGGAGGGAAGAGGGAGAGAAGGGAGAGAGGATGCCCATAGGAACAAACACAGGAAGAGGGAGGGAGGATCAAAGTTGGTAGAAGGGGTAGATGGAGGGGAGGAGGGCATCATCAGGGAGGGGGAGCTGGCGGAAGCCACCTTGGGAGAGTGTATGGAGAGTGGGGAGATGGAGAGCAGGTGGGACGTGGAAATACAGGCGCGGCAGTGGACATGAACCGAGGAGGCCCTTCGGAAAGTCTTTTGCTGCCTGCCACATCCTGGAACGAGCTCCTACTCGGCAACAGGTGAGGGGTCAACCTCAGTGCACGATGAACCCAGGGCCGCCATAGTGATGGACCAATTGGGAGACATGTAGGATGTGGTGGACGTCTCCATGCCGGGCCCCCACAGTAGTGTCCATTGGCAGCACCTTCAAGCTGTGCGACTGGATCCAACACCGCCTGGAACTGTGAGAGAAGTGTCACCAATTCAGCTCGCATCTGAACACAGCAATCACAGTTCCTATCCACACTAATGAGGGCGGAAACATAATCTAGACAGTTAACGAACTTGTAACTGATCCTGATAAATAAACAAACATTCACGAAATTAACGATTTTAAACTGAAGAGCACAGAGGAAATTTAACGTAAGTCGCTTCTTATGTGAAACTGTGTCAACTCACAGGCGAAAACGATGTCCTCTAACGTGCTGCTGCAGCAACGAAAGCTAGCAGACGATTGAAGGCTGTAGCTGTTGCAGTGGCCCGCAAACACAAAACAAATTCTTGGCACGATGCAAACAACGGTACTATGCACTGCACAGTAAATTCGCGGTACTGTGTCTGGTAAATAAACAAACACGGACAAAATTAATGAGTTTAAACTGGAGAGCACAGAGGAAATTTGAAATAAATTGCTTCTTATCAGAAGCTGTGTCAACTCACAGGCGAAAACGCTGTCTTCTAACGTGCTTCTGCATACATGTGTTGATCCACTGTGCCTTTCAGAATGATGAGGTCACCCAGGGAATGTCACGAAAACATTTCCCAGATCATAACTTTCCCTCCTCAGGCTTGGACACTTCTAGCGATCGTTGCACGGTGTTTGCTTTCAGACGTTTCATGCCGTACACGCCAACGGCCATCTGTCCAATGTTTCATCTGGAAAGGCCACTTGTCGCCACTCAGTGGACGTCCAGTTGCGGGTCTGGTGTGCAAATTCCAGCCTTTGTCACCGATGAACAGCAGTCAGGATGGGTGTATGAACCAGGCGACTGCTGCGGAGGCACATACGCGTAGTCTCAGATCGCGACTTATTACATGCTCCAGAACGCGAAAAATTTAGTGTAGATTTGGGTTTTCACCGTGCTTCAGCCCTCCATGTAGAACATACACGATCATTCCGCAGTGTGTTTATATGTGCCAGTCACTTGGCAGTGCTGCAATAGTGCTTGCAAGATAACTGTGGCAGTTTCCGTGATTCATTATCTTGGACTCTGCCGGCTACTGTGACCGAGCTGTTCTAGGTGCTTCAGTTCTGCGCCGCGCGGCTGCTACGGTCGCAGGTTCGAATCCTGCCTCGGGCATGGATGTATGTGATGTCCTTAGGTTGGTTACCTTCACGTAGTTCTAAGCCTAGGGGGCTGATGACCTCAGATGTTAAGTCCCATAGTGCTTAGAGCCATTTGAACCATTATCTTGGACTCTGGTTACATGGAGAAACGAGCATGTCAACCAGTCTCTCTTAATTGGCGGCTGTCTCACACGCACGACTAGGTTCAGTAATTGTCCTTTTGGTTCTTTCCGCAATAAAGTGAAAGTGCTACAAAAGGCACCAAAACGACTATTAGTGAACCTATTCCAAGAAAGGAAATTTATGTACACGGAAAACGGCAACCGGAATTACTGCTGAATGAAGAGAATGAGTTTGAGTTAAATGCTTATTTTCATGTATTCAGAAAGCTACTAATTTGAGTAGCGTCGATCGTCTCAGCAGCTAGGCGTGCGGTTGTATGCGCCGGCGACCAGCGGCCTTCATCCGCAAGCTCCACCACAGGAAAACAAGAACTTCATGTAGAGATGCGGCGCCACTGAGGTTCCGCTCCGACTGTGTCATCGACTATAGAGATTTTAATCAATAATCATTGTCATGTTCAATGTCTTACACTTAAGGTTGTGTGTGTTTTGTCATGCTGAAAGGTATCAATGTATGGATGTGATGTTACTTTTAAATTTTATATTCTAGCTTTTACATAATTGTGTGTCATTCACTTTCCCAGGCTAGCAGCTTCTCATTGTTACTCTTTACACGTTTTTGTGGATTTTAAGTATGTATCTAAATCAACATATTGTATGTCAGTTCATGTTTTATCGTCAGACGCTCATTTTGCCATATGAAGTAATTTTAATTAATGACTATGCACACTGCATTTTAATACTGGTTACTCTTGTACCCTAGCTATAGTTCCGTCTGCCGGCCTCAGTTATTTCTACTTGTAACAGATCTGAAGATGGCATAGCCGAAACCGTTAATTGTGAACTGTAAAATTTGCGTGATCAAGATGGACTTTACAAATAAAGTGCCATAACATGATCGTGGACTCATTTACAGACTTTATGTCTTCAATTATGCAGCACATTTGCCTCGGTGCCCATTTTGGATAGAGTCATTTTGCAATGCACAACGTTCTTTAACCATGGCAGCACGCTAACAGTTTACAAACTCAGCCATTTCGGAAATGCTTGCACCCTTGGTCCAAAACCCAATGAGCATGTCCCTTTGGACGTCAGATAAATCGCTCCGTTTCCGCGTTACAACAACGACTCCATTGTCACCCGCATCCCCACCCCCTCCCCCTCCCCTGACACGCTTTATACACCCTCCACTGCTACTGTTGCCGCCTGCTGTCTGTGAGTGGAGATTGGACGTTGAAGTCAAACATAGGCAGTGGTCATATTAATGTGACAGGACCGGGTAGCAGCGTCGTGCTATGTCCTTCTATTCTCACTGACAGTATTCCAAGATCTGGATAGAGCACAATGTACGGCTTCTTCAGTTACATTTGCATGCAGTGAATCGAAGCGAAGAGGGCGTCCTCTGGTGGTGTCCGTAGCGCCACCCATAGGAGGAGACGAGTCTTGCTGAGAGTTAGGCTCGCGATAGCGCGCTGCTTAAATACAAGGGTTGCGCAGAAAGTAATGCACCGCACTTTTTTCTTCAACAGTTCTTTATTGAACATGATGAGAATTACACACACAAAAGAATGGTGTTTTATCTACACACCCAATTTTTCCATGTAATCTCCATCCTATTCTAGGATCAGCCTCCAGCGTGAAACAGGGGCGTGTATGCCCTGTCAGTACCACTCCTTGTATTTCACTGTGTGAATCACCTCCTCATCGATCTCAAAATGTCTTACACGAATGGCATTCTTTAAACGAATGACATCAGCTCGCTGCAACATGTCAGGTGTGAAAGCTGTCGATGGTCTCCCCGACCGCTGCAAATCGTGGAGCTCTGCCAAACCCACTTCTGATGACCTCGCCCTCCGTGCCCAGCGACTAACTGTACTTCTATTCTCCATAGACTTTGCACAAGCGTTTGTGAATATTCCCAACAGTTTTTTTCTCTTCAGTGAGAAATTGAATGACGGCACTTTGCTTGCTACGTACATCACCTACAGACGCCATTTTGAAACTGTCCTGCACCTACGCTATCTGTCGGAAGTGACGGGAACTTGAGGCGCTCAGTCAGGAGACTTAAAATAATACATACGTAACGTATCTACATCTATATCTACATTTATACTCCGCAAGCCACCCAACGGTGTGTGGCGGAGGGCACTTTACGTACCACTGTCTTTACCTCCCTTTCCTGTTCCAATCGCGTACGGTTCGCGGGAAGAACGACTGCCGGAAAGCCTCCGTGCGCGCTCGAATCTCTTTAATTTTACATTCGTGATCTCCTCGGGAGGTATAAGTAGGGGGAAGCAATATATTCGATACCTCATCCAGAAACGCACCCTCTCGAAACCTGGACAGCAAGCTACACCGCGATGCAGAGCGCCTCTCTTGCAGAGTCTGCCACTTGAGTTTGCTAAACATCTGCGTAACGCTATCATGCCTACCAAATAACCCTGCGACGAAACGCGCCGCTCTTCTTTGGATTTTCTCTATCTCCTCCGTCAACCCGATCTGGTAAGGATCCCACACTGATGAGCAATACTGAAGTATAGGTCGAACGAGTGTTTTGTAAACCACCTCCTTTGTTGAAGGACTACATTATCTAGGGACTCTCCCAATGAATATCAACCTGGTACCCACATTACCAACAATTAATTTTATATGATCATTCCACTTCAAATCGTTCCGCACGCATACTCCCAGACATTTTACAAAAGTCACTGCTACCAGTGTCGCATTCGTAGCATTGTTTTCGGCTGAGGAAAAAAAAAGGTGTGCATTACTTTCTGGGCCACCGTTGTATATCTTCTTCTGCAGAGATGTGATCTGCACTCAGCGCGCCGAGTGCGGTCGACAAAGACAGCAAAAAGACCAAATAAAAGGTGGATCCCTACCATTAAAAACATGCATGGAGGGTATAGATGCATGTCACTCAAGATCAGATAGTCTAGAGCAGGGCTGTATCCAACAGCGCACGTCGAATACTTGATGAAGGTGATGATGGAGAGGTGGACTATTTATTTATTCATGTACCGAATAACAGACATTCGTATGTACACTCCACAGCAAAAAATGTACCACTGGAGACAAAATGGTAGAAAAATCGGACCGTTTGGCAATAGCAGCATAAAAACTGGGGCGGATGTGACGTCAGACAGAGGAAGTGGGTCATTGACCGAGGCATTGTGAGATATCAGACGCTCACTCTGTATTCACCTATGCCCTATGTGCTAAGAATTGCTTACATTACGACAAAGATTATGGACCTGACTGAATATTTGAATCGCTGCGGCAGCACCTGGGATACCAACGAATATGAGCCACAGAGACTATAAAAGCTGCGCTTAGAGGAACTCACTATCTACGTTGCGGGTAAACCGAGAATGTAAGACCTTATGTTAACAGTTATTCGGCTTGGTATTGATTGACAGAATTGTCGATGTCTTCCTGAGGGATATCGTGCCAAATTATATCCAATTGGCGCTTTAGATTTTAGCTGGGAGTTAAGCGGACAGAATTAAGTGAAGACTGGTAGTGATGTATGTTTCGGTTCAGTGGGAGGAATTTGGAACTTACCGTAATGTAATGTGGTCGCTACAGAGCTGATAGCGGCATATGTGTGGTACTGTTTTTATTCTCGTCTCGCTTGTAACCCTCGACTAAACTTTTTGATAATACCGAAGTGCTGGGAGTTGACCTGGTCTGCTGGCCAATTTTTTCCGTAACGGCATAATTGCCTTGTGCAGTGAGTCGGCAGGTCTTGCCGCACCGGTACTGCGTTGATGCTCGTCGCCACGATCACGCGTTGGGAAAGTAAGAAACCGTCTACGACGCACGTTAGGGGTTCTTCCGTCACCTATGCACCAATAAGCGTGGAAAAATTAGTAGAGGCAATGAATTTCCTTTGTTGCCTAAATGTTTAATCTATGTCGTTCTCATATCGTCTGAGAACGTTGCCATAGCATCTTTCGCTTTCTTAACGACTTTAACAAGTACTTGCTTGGCGATTCCAACTGTAGGGTTGCTAGTTCTGAGGTATATTTGTCTTTCCCTTATATTTATGCGTCCCATAAGTTTTCAGTTAAGCAATAGCCAATGAGCAACAGTGTGACGAGACAGATATCAAAGGCAATATTCTACTTTTACAATTGCCTTCAAGCGTTTTAACTGGTTTAAGACATGAGGTCAAACGAAAAGATTTTGTTTATCTACCGTTAAGCATATCAGCTATGTCTCTCCGTCTCAGGTTTTAGCTGAAATAGAGGACGTTATTTACATAACACAACTTTAGATTACATACAAGAACATAATTTACCTTCCATCCACATGCTGGGGGTTGTTTGTCGCTACCACACAAGGTCTGTCTGCTACAGACGAAACTAAGTTGTCTACCTACTTAACGACATTTCAGTGCCACTGAGCATCTAATCAAATTACTTATTCACAAAAAAATTTAAATTTAAAAAGCAGAAAAATGCTGGTATTAACATTTGTGTGAGTCAGGAATGCCGGCCGCTGTGGCCGAGCGGTTCTAGGGGCTTCAGTCCGGAACCGCGGTGCTGCTACGGTCGCAGGTTCGAATCCTGCCTCGGGCATGGATGTGTGTGATGTCCTCAGGCTGGTTAGATTTAACTAGTTCTAAGTCTAGGGGCCTGATGCCCTCAGAAGTTAAGTTCCATAGTGCTCAGAGCCATTTTGAACCATAGCTAATAATATATCCGTTTTTTTAAACAGCTATCACATCGCCACTACGCTACCGACCCAATCTTTCGCTCTATCGTCTGACGTTGATTTAGTTGTAGCTAACATAGTTAATTTGCGGCGTAAAAGACGAAAGCAGTTCTATTTTCTTCGTGGAATGACCTTCCTGGACTCAGTACCATAAATCCGATAACACGATGTCACACCTTACGTGAAAATCACTCAGATTATTTAATGCAACTGACAAGAAAATAGCTAGTGAATTTAGTAAGATAACTCTGCACCATTCCAGGAAGCAACTTGACGAACATAAATTTTCCAAACATATTATGCGATGTTGCCGATTGTACTAGCCACAGCCGGTGTTTCCCTGAGAGGGCTTGGAAGTGCAGAATGAAGCTCGTGTATCAAAGATGCACTGCAGAGATGACCCATGGCTGAAATATCAACAGTATTAACAAATGACGTTTACTCTCATCTCTGTAGCTAGGCTTAGGGTCTAGAAAGTAGATACTGGCTCTGAGCACTATGGGACTTAACTTCTGAGGTCATCAGTCCCCTAGAACTTAGAATTACGCAAACCTAACTGACCTAAGGACATCACACACATCCATGCCCGAGGCAGGATTCGAACCTGCGACCGCAGCGGTCGCGCGGTTCCAGACTGCAGCGCCTAGAACCGCTCGGCCACTAAGGCCGGCAGTAGATACTAATAACACTAAGATGGACTGACTGCAAGCTGAAAACCACAAATCAATAGCTGTTACAATTATTATTGTTGTTTTGTTTCTTAAGCGTACTGTTAACTAAAATTCTCATTTACCAGACGATTAACTTTTCTGGGGCGTCTACGGTGGTTGTAGCATAAGTATTTTGCGTAGTTAATACAGATTTGGGCCTTTATCGACTTAAAAAGGATATTTATTGAGAACACTGTCTTTGGCATTACCCCCAAAACGGAGGAATGCAAATGAGAAAACAATAACAGAGCATTGGTTGCAAAACTCGAACATCCAAAGAGAAATTCCGTAAGGTAGAAGTAATATAAAGCCTCAAATCAGTCGAATGAACTATGCAGAGAAACAAAGCGCTGTTTGCGAAGTTACCGCAAGAGGCAATACAGAAATTAAAGTAGTGAGTGTAAAAAGGAACACAATAGGTTGACAACACAGTCTTTAATGTGTCATTCTGAAGCAAAACTGGCTTTCTGTCCATAATAATCAGAAGAACGCAAATTACTTACCAAACAGTCATTGTTTATGCTATGTTCATAAAAGCGAAAATGTTCTTATGAATAAACTGTTCAGCTTGCAGTACGCTTATGACAGAAAGAGACGGAAATAGCAAAAAGAGGTTTATCTAGTTGAACATGGGGTGCATTTGCAAAGTAATGCCTCGCAGCTAGTGCAGTTTTTTCCCTAAGATATGGTCTGATAATTTGATATTAACTTCTCTAGGTCATCACAGTATTTATACGAGAATCATCGAGCAGCAATTGCTAGAACAGACTGCTATGTTACGAAACAATTTGGGAAATAAGGTGGCGCCCATTGTTTGATCTCAATCCTTGAAGTGTTCAACATGTCCAAAACGAGTCATGAAGCCTGCAGACTACTTTTAACACTTTTGAATTGCGAATTCCAGATGTGTACGAAGCCTTTTTGGACGATTCAACACAGACTCAGTGATTGCAGGCTCTCTTCGACACAGCTGAAACTTCCCCACTAATTACAGGGCCAACGTGATCATCAAATGATTCAGAAAAACTCATTCGTTCATTCACTCCAGAACAAAAAAGGTCACAAACCTTATTTATGAAGGAAATTGTGTATTATATCCATCTCCATTACATGTCCAGATCTCCGGTGATTCCACGTCTTAATTATTGTCCGTTTACAGTCTCTTTCTCTTAAAACAAAACGCTAGCGGCACAAATGTTAATTGGCTCGCTTTAGCGAGAAGAAAAGCAGAATATGTATCTCTCAGAAACACGTCAATCCCTCTACCGATACTCCAGAAGCTGTCCTAGTTACCCTCTAACAACCATGGAGAATGCATATATGCATCTCTGTTATTTCAAAGAATAAACGCACTAGAAAATATTTTGGCGTCGTCGAGCTGTCGCCTCATATGTTACGAGAAAATCAGATCAGATACTTTTCCAAAGTGAATGAATGTGGATGGTTTGATTGACAATGATTAATTGGTGCGTGGTAGAGGGTATTTTCTGTGGGGACATTACAATGCCCTTGCAGCGAGCGAAGTTTGTGAGCCTAATTTTGATTTACCGAACACACTTCGCGAACTATCTATTAGTGTGGGTAACCCGGAAGTGATGAGTGTCAGTCCTCCGACTGAAAAAAAATAATTATTTTTAAGACAGACGAAGAAAAGAAACATTGAAAACAGAAGAAATGAAGAGACAGGTACCACGGCTGTATTGCTTTTACGTGCATCAATGTGTTATGTCTGCTGTGCACAACCAAGGAAGATGATCTTTCATGAAACTGTTATCAGGGTCTACCTATTCGGGAACTTTCTTAAGCAGGGAAACCTCGGAAAACCTCTTAAGCCTAGACCCCCAGCCTACGGTACACAGAAGATAGGAAAGCCTACAGGAGAGAAAAAATAATTTTGAAATTGATTTGGAGAAGAGTGATTTGTGTCTAATATCTTGCGGTGCTGAAACTCCCCCGGATCTTGCATGTCCCCGACGTCCACATTTGTAGTCGGTCTTCTACGCCGCCCACAATGGGAAGAGTAGAAGGGACAGGGATACCAGATTTCACATGCAACATTCATTCCAAAAGAATTAGCAATGACCGAAAGGGAAACTCTTCCTGTAAAAGAACTGGTTAGGTTGCACCGACCAAGATTCTCCTTTTTGAAAACAAAATCCCTATGGCTTCATGCATCCTTTTTCTTACGATGTACTGCAAGGAATTTAGCCATTGACTTGAGGTTGCCGAAAACATCATAATATTTACTCTAGTTTGAATTTTCTTTTGGACTTCGCATCACCACTTGTGTTTGTAAGTCCAAAAATTCTGACACATTTTCTGTCAATGAATTATTCTTCGTAATTTAAACGATTCATGCAACTTGCAGTAGATTTTGGATTCAAATCATCGAATAATGGAAAGTGTGGTTCATTTTATACAAAGACATAATCCATCATTTCCTTGAAAAGTCATATCATTTATCTATACTCATAAATTTTTTATCCTAAATACATATATTTCTCCACTTGATTGCTGTAATGTAAAAGTTATTAGTAGTGAGGAATGTGGATTCACTTCTTTCATTTATTCTCTGATTCATCCGGCATTCATACATGCACATATATGGAAATGGATTTTCAAACAAAATTCCAAAGTGAACAAGACCCATTAAATAACTACTAATTCTATGAATCTTAGTTTCTTTTGACATTCAACAATAAATCAAGAACTCTTAACGTCTAATTATGACACTTTTTTGAAGTTCAACATCAATCAGTTTCCCCTCGCGTTTGATGCGAGTCTCTTACAAAGCATATCTGTGTCGTGTATATCGATTCTAACTCTCGCGCCGACGTCAATTGTTTTGCGCGGGAAATTATCTTTGCGGCGTTAACCGTCACTCATGAATCACTGCCTAAACGCATCACTTCACACGTTTACACATCTAAGCGTGCACTTGAAATTATATATGAACATCCACTGGGAACCTCTTTTGATTATGCAGCGTCATTTTCGGGAAACATTTCTTTCTTCTTGATGGTCATTCAGATCCTTTATAAATCTTGATGACATTAGCAATGCTAAAGTTCCATGTTTACCCAAACACAGGGGAAGCCTATCTCCACTATCTTCTTTACAGCACTCGATAGTAATAGTTAGTCACTATTTCCACAATCTGTGTCACTGATTAATTATTTCAGTTTAAAGTTTTCTAACACTAAACACACACAGTTTATTGTTATGTTTTTACGAACGTTCATCTCTGTCACTCGCAACACCATTCCTCCCTATCTTCTAATCTTCATTAAATTTTTTCAAGTCGTTATGGGAAAATAACCCTTTAATTCTGTTAGATCCCGGGTATGCTAACAGATAAGCCCCAGGGTTCGGAATTTGTAGAATGATGTATGGGCCAGTATATAATAACTCCCATTTCTTTATACTCTTCTTTATTAAGGATGATTTGGTATGTCTTTTGACTAGTACCTTCTCTCCGACGAGGTATGCCTGTACCCTCTTGATTAATTTGTCATATTTTTGTTTTCTGTGGTCAGCCTTCTGCGTCATATTTATGATGGCTTGTCTTATTTTTTCTTCCCAAGGCATCTCAGTTTCCTGAGTTTTGGGCATATGTTCAGTCCAGAAGTTTTCTTCTTTTGCCTCGAACATCAATTCATGAGGTGTATATCCAGTGGAGGAGTGGGGCATGTTGTTGTATATCTGCTCAAATTCTTCCATATAATTTGCCCACGCAGTCTGCTTATTATAGCAATAGGTCCCCATAAATCGATTGAACTCTCTAAAAATTCTCTCAACCAAATTACCTTGTGGGTGGTAAAATGATGTTAGTATGTGTTTCACACCGACTTGAGACACATCCCGTTTCCATCGGAGTCCCGTGAATATCTTAGCATTGTCTGTTATTATCGCCTTAGGTATACCAACATGTGGAAGATAATCCCTTGTCAATCTTAATACAATTACTTTGGCTGTAGCCGCCTTTATCGGGTATAGCTTTACGTATTTCGTACAGACATCGAGAAATGCCAACACATATCTAACACCACCTCTTGAAGTAGGTAACGGTCCACACAGATCGCACGAAATTAATTCTTTTGGTTCTTGGACTAATATAGAGCATAATGGGTGCTTACTCCCTTTTGAATCCGGCTTTGTTTTTTGACAGATTATGCATTTCTTCAAGACCTCATGCACTCTGCGCTTTATGTTGGGAAAATAACAATACACACTTATCTTGTCTGCACATTTTGTCGCACCGAAATGTCCCCAGGTTAAATAGGTGAACCATACGAGTTTCCCTATTTGCGCCTCAGGTATACAAACACACCAACGAACTTTGTTTGGCCTTCCACAGCGGAAAAATAATACGCCATTTACCAGCTTGTAATAATTTGCCATCTGATCCGAAGGTTGCTGTTGTAACCTTTGAATGACACTTCCCCATTGAGCATCTCTTTTCTGTAACTGTGCCATATGCGCACACAAATTGACGTAGTACGTCTTATATGGATTTTCCTGCAGTAGCAATACAGGGAATTCTGAGTTATTATTTACTTCAATCTCTTTGGTCAAACCCTGTGGTGACCTTGATAGAGCGTCAGCAATAATGTTTTGCTGTCCTGAGACAGGCACGATCTTAAATTGGTATTGTTGCAGAGCGAGAGTCCATCTAGCCAGTCTGGGGTGTAACAGTTTACACGTTTGTAAAAACGTTAATGATTGATGATCGCAATATACGATAGTCTTTGATCCATATAGATAATAATGAAATTTTTTAAATCCTCAGATGACCGCAAGAGCCTCTAATTCTGTCGTCGTGTAAGTTCGTTCACAGTTGGACAAAACACGACTAGCAAACGCAATAGGACAGAAGGTGAGTTGTCCATCTATCTTGCGTACTTGGAAAAGGCACGCTCCAATACCCACATTCGACGAATCTGTTGACAAGTAAAATTCTTCTTGCATGTCCGGATGGTACAAAAGCGGTGCATTTACTAATTGCTTCTTTATCTCTTCGAATACTTCTTGACACTCTAATGTCCAGAGCCAGGGCACATCCTTCTTCAGCAGACTATTTAGAGCTGCTGCGTTCATCGCCTGATTTGTTATGAATCTTCTAAAAAATGAGGCCAGGCCCATAAACCCTTTTAATTGCCTCCTATTCCTGGGTGTTGGAAACTTACTAATCGCAATTAGCTTCTCCTTGGTTGGTAAAATTCCCTTTGCGTCAATTATATGCCCCAGGAACTTGATTCTGTTTACTGCAAAATGGAATTTCTGTAGGTTAGTAGTTATTCCCATGGTTTTGAACACGTCCAAGACTCGGTTCAGTAAGGTAATACGCTCCTCCCAAGTTTTCGATGCAATAAGCAAATCATCAACAAACACTGTTATCCTGCTTCTGAGTCCTTGGCCTAGTGCATAATCTAGACCTGCTATAAAGATTCCGGCTCTAATGTTGAGTCCGAAAGGAACTACAGTAAATTGGTAACTTCTTCCGGAACAAATGAAAGCCGTATACTTCCTTGATGACTCATCCAGCTTGACTTGCCAATAAGAGCTCCGCAAATCAATGCTCGTCAAATATTGGACATCCTGGAACCGTTGTATAAGTTCATCTATGTTTTCCGGATGTGTTCTCACTGGAATTATGATTTTATTTATTTCTCTGGCGTCGAGTACCAGTCTAACAGTCCCATTTGCTTTTGGCACGACTAACAATGGGGAGCAGTATGGGCTTGTAGAGGGTTCGATCAAACCCCATTTCAACATGCGATCTATTTCCTTTTGAACTTAAGCCTTTAACCTCCAGGGAACAGGATAGAAAGTTCTACAATACGTTTCGTGCGGCTTAACGTAGAGATGGCATATGTATCCCTTAATAACTCCTGGTCTTTCATCAGAAACGTTTTCATACGTTAATAATAATTCATTGAGCTGCTTCTTCTGATCTTCGATAATGCAGTCGGATTCATTTAATTTTTCAAACACTAATTGACCAAAATATTCTTTGACTTGGAACTCATTAATTACGTGCTCTTTCGAATTTTGGGCCGTCCTGATTACTTGCACACTGATCTCACAATTATATTTTCTTGTAAGGTTTTTTTTTTCAACAACTCCAACTCAATTTCTTGTTTATTAACATTCAACCAAATTTTTCCTGTTTTAAAATCTATTCTGCATCCGTGTTGACGTAGGCTGTCGACTCCGATAATGCAATCTACCACCAAATTTTTCACAACAAGGAATGTGCTTAATATTACTACATTTCCGAATTCCACACCAAGTAGTGACTGCACCTTTACATTAGCCGATCGAGCCCCAAAGGGCGCCTATTATTCTGCAATCTTGAACTGGAAATACTGGTACTCGTCTTATATTTCTGATCCTGTTGAATAGTGCCTCCGAAATAACATTTGTGGTTGCAGCTGTGTCTAAAACCGCCACTATAGGTACGGTCTCCGTAATGACTTGCACTTCGGCTACTGCCACCTGTTCCTTATCCTCATCATGTGGTTCTAAGTCCTCGGTCAGTTCATCTGCCAGTAATCGTCCATCATTATACGTTAGCATGGGTACACATATCCTGTTGCCCCTCAACCAATTGTTGACCACTCTGGACTAATTTCTGGCCGGCCGCGGTGGTCTCGCGGTTAAGGCGCTCAGTCCGGAACCGCGCGACTGCTACGGTCGCAGGTTCGAATCCTGCCTCGGGCATGGATGTGTGTGATGTCCTTAGATTAGTTAGGTTTAAGTAGTTCTAAGTTCTAGGGGACTGATGACCACAGAAGTTAAGTCCCATAGTGCTCAGAGCCATTTGAACCATTTTTGACTAATTTCATTTCTTCTTGAGTTTGAGTGACTGTCACTAATTGTGCTTTAATATCGGTTTTCAGATTTTCCTGCCCTTCAGTAACTGAGGCTAACTTCGCGTTCAGATCATTTTGCCCTTCAGTAACTGAGGCTAATTTCGCGTTAATGTCGGTTTTCAGATTTTCCTGCCCTTCAGTAACTGAGGCTAATTTCGTATTCAAATCATTTTTCCCTTCAGTAACTGAGGCTAATTTCGCGTTAATGTCGGTTTTCAAAGTATTCATGCTCTCGGTTATCATCTGCATTTGTCTCATGATAATTACCAATGGATCTAATCCCTGCTTCGTACTTGCTGCTACACCTCCAGCCGTGTCTACAGGGCGTTATATTGCGCTATCTGTAGCCATCGGTCCTACAACACTTCTTACTGCATCATTATTATCAGTGCTAACAGCTGAAGGCTGTTGCGTGCTGCTTTGCTCTGCTTGACTCATCCTAAACATTGCCCTAGTTAAAACCATATAAATGTTCTACTGCCACTATATATAACTCTCTTCTACTGTCACTATATGTAACTCCGTTCACACAAGAGTACTTCTGTGTCTACTTTCTTAATGTACATATACAGATAAATGCAACTGGGACAGGTCAGTCAAAACACATCTAACATGAACACAATTAATCAATGTTCAAATATCAAATAACACTAAACAGAAAAGCGTATACTTCAACTATGCTAGCAAGCTTTAATAATAAAAATATAGATCTGGCCTTTTCTCTGCGCCCAGCGTGCTGTCTTTCGGCTTTATTTGTAGATCCAATTATATCACCTGCGAGTCTTTCCTCTCTTTTCCAAGCGTCAGTTAGGTTAGCTCGTCGTAGTTGACATGAAACACAGAACAAAATTATTTTAGAAACGTCCAAAAACGTGTCCTGTCACGGATTGGCCATTTTAACATTTTATTATTACTGTTAAACACTGCATTCAAATGGCTCTGAGCACTATGGGACTCAACTGCTGTGGTCATAAGTCCCCTAGAACTTAGAACTAATTAAACCTAACTAACCTAAGGACATCACACACATCCATGCCCGAGGCAGGATTCGAACCTGCGACCGTAGCAGCCCCGCGGTTCCGGACTGCGCGCCTAGAACCACTAGACCACCGCGGCCGGCAAACACTGCATTCAGTCGGGAGAATCAATCGTGTGGACAATTTGTTCCTTTTACGAAAGATTGCGAATTCCAGATGTGTACGAAGCCCTTTTGGACGATTTAACACAGACTCAGTGATTGCAGGCTCTCTTCGACACAGCTGAAACTGTTAAACACTGCATTCAGGGAGAATCAATCGTGTGGACAATTTGTTCCTTTTACGAAAGATTGCGAATTCCAGATATGTACGAAGCCTTTTTGGACGATTTAACACAGACTCGGTGATTGCAGGCTCTCTTCGACACAGCTGAAACTTCCCCACTAATTACAGGGCCAACGTGATCATCAAATGATTCAGAAAAACTCATTCGTTCATTCACTCCAGAACAAAAAAGGTCACAAACCTTATTTATGAAGGAAATTGTGTATTATATCCATCTCCATTACATGTCCAGATCTCCGGTGATTCCACGTCTTAATTATTGTCCGTTTACAGTCTCTTTCTCTTAAAACAAACCGCTAGCGGCACAAATGTTAATTGGCTCGCTTTAGCGAGAAGAAAAGCAGAATATGTATCTCTCAGAAACACGTCAATCCCTCTACCGATACTCCAGAAGCTGTCCTAGTTACCCTCTAACAACCATGGAGAATGCATATATGCATCTCTGTTATTTCAAAGAATAAACGCACTAGAAAATATTTTGGCGTCGTCGAGCTGTCGCCTCATATGTTACGAGAAAATCAGATCAGATACTTTTCCAAAGTGAATGAATGTGGATGGTTTGATTGACAATGATTAATTGGTGCGTGGTAGAGGGTATTTTCTGTGGGGACATTACATACTGTATGGGTTTAATAATGCCTTGAGCGCATTTACTTGTCCGCAGAAGCAGCTCACCATCTCTTTTTTAACTGAAAACTTTCGGGTAGGCGACTAGCGCAAAATCAGTACGACCAGTAGGCATGAAAACTAGCGATCTCCCACGTGACGTCTGCACAGACAAATATGGAAGTGTCATTGGAAAATTGTAAAATGAATCTCAAACATAAATCGCTGAACTCCCAACTAGCATCCTGCAATGTCATCAGAAAATTCATCAGACCAAAAAAGCAAATCAAACAAAATAATACGGTCTTTGATGCCCAGTGTAACGAGCCACATAACGGCCATTAACTCCCATAGCTAGTTATTTGCTCTACAAGGCTGCCCTTCTCCTAGTTACAACATCTTCTGCTGTTTCCACACGCTATACTTTGAAGAACAAAACCGCTGGTCCCCGGAAGCACCCACCGTCAAGTCAAGCGCTTCTCCACTAGATTACAACACTCGGATATTGGTGATGAAACTCAACGCCACATACAGAAACGTACCTTATTCTTGTAGTCTTTTCATACACGAAATGAGCTTGACTAATCCTTATGAATCCCAAGTGTCAGTTTTAATAAATTCGTATACTATCGAAATAAATCTGCGTCCATATGGCCTCTAGGACCTCTCTTCTTTCATCTTCGACGGGCAACAAGTGACTCATCGATTCCACGAGTTCCCAGCGGTCCCTGAAATTTTTGAGATCCATGTAGTTTCGTTAACCCCGCTGTACGTACAGCTTTTTTGGCATCCCGCGGCACCCACATGCCTTTACGATGGTCTAGCCCCCATCAGAAAAGACCTCACGACGTCACGGGAAACCGTCACATCAAGTCCAGAACAGCAGACAAAAGTGGATTCCCATCATTAATGGCTGTACACAAACGGAGGCATCCAGCCTGTCAACCCGCAGTTCCTTAGAGTAAGAGAAAGAGATGGGAGTGGAAATTAAAAGTTAATAAATATTAGAAGAAATATTTTACATTTTTTTGGGTGTACGCAGGAGGTAGTAATACGAGGGTGAACCAAATGAAAACCTTAAATTTGTAATAACAAATCTAAATTTCGCACCGTTATCCTGAAAGTTGGTAAGCGTGCTACAAACAGCGTGCAGAACGGCCTGTAGGTGGCAACATAGTGGAGACGCACACATACCGTCGCAGTATCAGTATAAAGATGGCCGCCCCCCTTGCGGCTTGCACCAGGGAAGAATAGCATTCTGTTATTCGGTTTTTGCGTAGTGAAGGCGTGAAACGTATTGAAATTCATCGATGAAGGAAGATTCAGTACGGTGATGCATGATTGTCACAGCAGCAAGTCTACGAATGGAGTAGGAAGTTCGCAAATGGTGTGACTTCAGTGGAAGATGCTCCTCGTCCAGGCCAGACACAACGAGTTGTGACTCCACAGAACATTGCAGCTATTGAAGCCATAGTGAAGGAAAACCACCGAGTGACACTGAATGACATTGCAGCACGTTTACAGATTAGTCGTGGGTCAGCACACCACATTGTGCATGATGTGCTCCAGTTTCACAAAGTGTCTGCAAATGGGTGCCACGGCAGCTGACTCTTGAAATGAGAGAACGACGCGTTGATGCTTGTGAAGAACTTCTTCGGCGCTTTGAATGAGAAGGTGCAAGAATCGTTACTGGGGAAGAAACCTGGGTTCACTTCCACCAACCGGAAACGAAGAGAGCGAACAAGGAATGGCGCCATTCCTCATCACCGAAACCAAAGAAGTTTCGAACAGAACCATCAGCAGGGATGGGACGAAAAAGGCGTCATTTTGGAGCATTACATGCCTAAAGAGACTACTGTCACCAGTGCCTCGTACACAGATCTCTTAAAATATCATCTGCGGCCTGCAATCAAATCAAAGCGACGTGGATTGCTGGCAGCAGGTGTCCTTTAGCAACATGACAATGCAAGGCCCCACACTGCCCGTACAACAGTTGCAACAATCACAGACCTGCATTTTGAGTGTCTTCCTTATCCACCATACTCACCAGACCTTGCCCCAAGTGATTTACATATGTTTGGACCACTCAAAGAGGCAATGGGAGGAAAGATGTTCCGTTCTGATGAAGAGGTACGTCACGCGGTGCAGGAGTGGTTGCGCGGACTACCAAAAGAATTTTTGTTTTGTAGGAATTTATGCACTTTGTAAGCACTGGTGGACTTGCATTGAGCGTGGGGGAGATTATGTTGAAACGTAAGACAGCTTTGTACCACTTCTGCACAATAAATAATATTTTAAAAAATATTTAAGGTTTTCATTTGACTCACCCTCGTACAAGCCATCAGAGAGACGAATTTGAAATAACGAAAATAGCCTTAAAACGTCCCTCATAATTTATTTCTTTTTAAGTGTACAGCCACAGAGGAAATGAAAGAGAAATTTAATTAAAAAAACATATTTAAAATAAATTTGTTTCAATTAAAATGTAACTTAAAGGAAAAGTATCTCATATTTTATTATATGGGGTGATCAAAGAGTTTCTGTTTGACGGCGCTACTGCAGCATATACGCTACGTAGCGCGACTGTGATACGGGTATATGGGTATATAAGCACCGGCGTGTAATCAAGGGATTAGTGTCGCATTCTTGTCTTTCCGACATGTGTACGGTAAATGCAGAAACGTTAACTTTATTACCAAATGCGTCCAAACAGGTCTAACGTGTTGTTAGTCTTTCATTGGCTGTCGAAGAACAAACACCGGCAGACATCCTTCAGTGAATGAAGAATTTGTATGGGGTAGCATGTGTGTTGGAAACCGACTGCCACAAAGGCGTGCTACTGCTTCGAAGTAACGCACGTCCGCATCTCGTAACGCAGAAGTTACACCAACTTAAGTGGGGGGCACTAGGTACCAGCCCTATAGTCCTGATCTCTCCCCCTGTGATTATCACACCTTAGGTCCCATAAAAAAGGCCTTGAAAATTAGTCGGTTCCTGTCGGATGAGGATGTGCAGCAGGACACGGTGTTTTACCAGACGGGTATTTTCAGCCTAGTGCGTCGGTGGGATGATTTTGCCTGATTGGCATACCGATTCTGGCCCGTACGGCCTTCTCATGGAAATTTTTTCATTGCCCCTTGTATTTCGAGTTCAATACTTGTCTGTCCATAGGCTCTCATTTCCACAACTACATCTACATATACATGGATACTCTGCAAATCACACTTCAGTGCCTTGCAGAACGACGTTCACAATAATTCACTATTATTCCAGTCTCGAACAGCGCGCGGAAAAGCGTACACCTATAGCTTTCCGTGAGAAATCCGATTTCCCTTATTTTATTAGTATGATCGTTTCTCCCTATGTAGTTCGGCGTGAACAAAATATTTTCGCATTCGGAGGAGAAAGTTGATGGTTGAAATTTCGTGAGAAGATTCCGACGCAACGAAAATGCCTTTGTTTTAATGATGTTCACCCGAAATCCTATACCTTGTCAGTGACACTCTCTCCCCTATTTCGCGATAATACAAAATGTGCTGCTCTTCTTTGAACTTTCTCAATGAACTCCCTTAATCCTGTCTGGTAAGGATCCCAGACCGCGCAGCAGTACTCTAAAAGAGGACGGACAAGCTTAGCGTAGGCAGTCTCTTTAGTAGATCTGTTAGGTTTTCTAAGTATTCTGCCAGCAAAACGCAGTCTTTGGTTTGCCTTCCCCACAACATTTTCTATGTGTTCCTTCCAATTTAAGTTGTTCGTAATTGTACTTCCTAGGTATTTAGTTGAATTTACGGACTTTAGATTTGACTTACTTGTCGCGTAACCGAAGTTTAACGGATTCCTTTTATCACTCATGCAGATGACCTCACACTTTTCATTATTTAGGGTCATTTGCCAATTTTCGCACCATGTAGATATCTTTTCTAAATAGTATTACAATTTGTTTAGATCTTCTGTTCACTTTACAAGATGATAAAGGACAGAGTCATCTGCTAACAACCTAAGACGGCTATTCAGATTGTCTTCTAAATCGTTTATACAGATAAGGAACAACAGAAGGTCTGCAACACTACCTTGGCGAACGCCAGAAATTACTTCTTTTTCACTCGACGACTTCCCGTCAATTTCTACGAACTGTGACCTTCTGACAGGAAATCACGAATCCAGTCACATAACTGAGACGATCTTCCACAAGCACGCAATTTCACTACAAGCCGGTTGTGTGGTACAGTGTCAAAAGCCTTCTTGAAATCTAGAAATACAGAATCAATTTGAGATCCCTTGTCAGTAGCACTCCACACTTCGTGTGTGTAAACAGCTAGTTGGGTTTCATAAGAACGATGTTTTCTAAATCAGTGTTGACTGTGTGTAAATGGACCATTCTCTTCGAGGTAATTCAAAATGTTCGAACACAATAAATGTTCCAAAATCCTGCTGTATATCGACGTTAATGATATGGGCCTGTAATTTAGTGGGTTACTTCTACTACCTTTGTTGAATATTGGTGTCACCTGCGCAACTTTCTGGTCTTTGGGTACACATTTTTCGTCTAGAGGGTGGTTGCATATGATTGTTAAGTATGGAGCTATTGCATCAGCATACTCTGAAAAGAACCGTTTGATTCATATCAGCTGTCTGTGTCAATCAGTCTCAGACGTTGACGCCCATGTTAGGTGCTGCTGAATTGTGCACAGGAGAGTGATCTTCGTGTAAAGTGAGATCTCCTTAAGTGTGTGAGCAGTTGGCGGTCTAACGGTTAGCATTTCTGGCTCTCGATCATTGGAACTCGACTTCGATTCACGCCCGCGTCGAGGATTCCTTCCGCTCGGGACTGTGTGTGTGTGTGGGGGGGGGGGGGGGGGGTGAGTGTATGTGTAGGTTTGTTCTTTGCTCTCATCATCGACGCACAAGTCGACGAAATGATGTCGAATCAATCAAAAGACTTGCACCAGGAGGCCGAAGTAGGGGTCTCTTGGAAAATAACGCCATACACACATTTCATTTTTTTTCTTCAGTGTATAGCATTCGTACTGAAGGAAGCATCACGTTCTTCACTATATGGGCGTATTTCCTTCTATCAAGAACACCGTCAATTCTGCGAAGTACCCCTGCTTCTCTCGCAGAAATCCAGCCCCAGCAGGAAATCGATAGCCGTCCACTTCTCTCTGTAGCCGCTGCATATTCTTCGCGGTGTCTTGTCCCTCGCGGCCTCTAAATCACTCTTGGACCATCGTTGCACGTGGAAAATGCCATATCGTCAGTGAAAATGACGTTTTCCCACATCGCGTTCAGATGGAGCTCCATGATTGTCAGCTGGTATGAAACATTTTCCTCTCTGAGTTCTTGTTTCACAGAAGCTCTTTGTGTGTGTGTAGTCCAGTTTGCCCTCAGCCTCCACCGAACTGTGACAATGCAGCCGAGGATGTTGGCCTCTCGCCGCAACTGCTTCGTGTTTAGGAAAGGAAACTGTCGGCTCTAACGCACAAGCTCTCTGTCCTGGTGAGTTCGCAATGTCTTCCAGCCTGAGGTAGGAACTCTGATGTTGGTGCCTTTTTGAAACAATATTCTTCCATTGTCTGTCCGCAGTAGCATTTGGAACACCATACCTCCTGCCAGCGTCTCTAGCTGTAAACCTGCTTTTTTCAATCGGGGCGACGATTCTGTCTCGAACTGAATTCTCTCATTGGGCAATTGCGACTGACTGTCCGCGATGTGATTTCAGCTTGCAGTTCTTATGCCGATGGCTGAGGAGGAAGTAAACGTATTTCTGTCAAAAGGGGCAGTACTTGTCAGACTAAGGAAGATCTATTCACAAATTCTTGGTGCTTTAGGTCTGCCCTTGAACCACTGCCACTCCTCCTTGTGGAGGTCGAGTGGGCCAAGACACGAATGCTCTTTCGGAGATCATGGAGTCGGAGAATTGACGATTTTCTCTTGACTTTGTGCTCGCCTATGTGTTTCTCTGTGTGTGCCTGAATAAGCATTTGTGAACTAGTTCTTAAGAAACTTGCTTGACTTTTAACAAATAATTGTTAGCCGCACTGTGAAGTATCTAAATGCCAGTAGTTTGCGGCTACAACAGACATATATCGCAGGCCAGTTTCTTTAAGACGTATATGTCTAAATAAAGAGGAAAAGTCTGTTTGAGAGACCTTCTATTGCAGATGGAACTAAGATGGTAAGAAGGAGATATCTGGTTAAAATTTATTCAAAGACACTATGATTTTCGTACAGTTTTGTATTGTCTTTTTGCGTGCTCAGTGAATAATAACAATGATGTTAAAACAGAGTGAATGATTGTTTGGTCTAATTGTCTAATGCTACTTTCGAAGATATGAACCTTTGTAACACGTGTGTGTCCAAAGTCGAATTCCTACACAAAAGAAAAGAGAAACGTGTTGTTGGTTTGTCCTGGAAACCATAAATTTATTTGGTACACAGCTCGAATGTAGGTATGCACTCTTGACATTTGCTGTTTCCAACTATCGCACAGGTGGGTATTTAATCCACAGTTCCCAATACATAGGCAACCTCTATTCCCATACTCATCCTTGAGATGAACTTGTTCCGCCTTTTACAAATGCTACTGCTACTTAATCGCTTTCATATGGATCCAGGATACCTGAAACCTCACAAATTTGCCAGACATGGGACACGCTTGGACGGCAACCAAATTTATCTTCATATTTCAGGTGCTCTGTGCGACTGCAGCTAGGCTCACATTGGAGGACAGGTCGTGTGGTCGAAAAAAACTGCTTTAAATACCTTCGACATCATCAGCATGACAAGAGAGATAAATATCAAATCAATATGCTGCGTCTGACATAAGTCATAAACACCTTTGACAACACCCCAGTTACAGTCGTCTATCCACTATCAGCACCAAGAACGTATTACATTTAACTGAAGGTAACCGGTTCGAGTTTAACCCGAGATGTGAGTGACAACATCTGTGGGTGTCTTCTTTTGTTTGTCTAGGTCTACGTGTCATCTTTATTACTAGCAATTAGCGATTATTCAAAGGCCTCCCCCAATTTTCCTCACTGCTTTGTGTCCCGTGCTATTGTTGCCATGATGGTTCATCACATGATTGGCTCATCTCACCATCTTCTTACTCATCTTCCCCTTCTCGTTTTTTTTTTTTTTTCTTTTAGGGCCAGTTAGTCTGTTCTTAAATTGTTTGTAAATAATCGCAGGGCCATTCACACAACTTACAGTGTTCCAGAATTCGCGTCCTGGACATCAACCGTATATGATGCAAGCTTGAATGGTACTACAAATCACGTGAATAAATTGGGAACTTTTTTGCCATAGAAGGATTTGTGGAACTGCATTTCAAAACATCGACGTTGCACTGGATCATATTCAGGCATTTTACTTGTGGGAATGGAAAGTGAAACAATAGTTCGGCGAACGATACGGACGAAATTTGTAGGTAAATAATGGTGTATCGTGAAATAAGTTTTGCTTTACTCGACCAGCGACATGGAGACTCAACGATTCACGATTTTTACTGTTTTCATTCTGTTACCATGATGTTTGGTTTGTGTTTAACGAACTATACCGAACTAAAAGTCCATTAATTGGACTTACGTCATTAATTGAGGTGCGAATATCTGAGTTCAACTCCTCTGTAAGGCTTTGAATTGTGGGCATAATTTATTTCTAGAAATCCGTAACAATATTCGTATATTTCGGTTAATATTTTCAGACAAGTAGGAGATCCGGTAACGTTATGTTACTAATTTGATAAAATTGCCACTTCATTAGAGCTTTAATGACTGTTTATAGGCGCACAAGTACTCGTAACATCCTTACTCGTTCGCTGTTGATCGAAGTATTTTATCGTTAACTTATTGGGGCAATGTAATTACTGCTTCTAAACAGTTAGGGGTAATGACTGTTAGGTTTAGATGTACAAATTTGTAATATTTCTTACGCTGAATAGTATTGGTTTCATTTTAGTTTCTATCTTTTGACTACAGCTTTCCAAAAGTTTCCTTTGTGGTTGAATATTTCTCTGACATAAGGCACCATATCGTTCGCTACATTACCTTAAGTTCCAAATTCCTCCCACTGAGTCTGAAACATACATCGCTGCTGACCCCACTCAACACCAAACTAAAATACTGCAATGTCATCAGAAATCTGAACAAAGAAAAATTCTCAATACCATGTTCAAAGCAAGGAAGATCCAACAGTCATAATTTGGGTAAACATTGTCCGAAATTTCTTCATCTTTTTCGTTTTACTAAATTCCTATAAGCCATAAGAAAACGAGAACATGAAGCTTTGAATTCTGTACTTTCAGATTACTAGTTCACTTATCTAATCATTACGCCACGAGACACAGACGTCAGAGCAGCCTCTTTGAACACTTGTGTCCATATGCTCGTCAAAGATAATTTTGTGGCTTTTATCTTCATTCCAAAACGTACGGAGTTATCATTTGAACTTGCAACAGACGAATATCAGAGATTACGGAGAAAAAATTAATTTGTAAAAATTGTCTTTCACTTTTAGCTAAGCCTGAACGGAAGATAGTGAGCTATTATAACCGCATTCTTAAAACTTGTATCGCCTCTGTGCCTCATATTTGTTCGTATCCAGATCCTGTCTCTTCGATTCGAACATTCAGTAAGGTCCACAATCTGTGTCGCAATTCCTCAATCAATGACCCGCTTCCTCTGCCTGACGTCACGCCCTAGCCTGGTTTTTATGCTGCTATTGCTAAACGGTCCGATTCTTCTACTGTTTCGTCTGCAGTGGCCCAGTTTTCTTTTCTTTTTTTCTGTTGAGTGTACCTTAAAACTGCATATAAAGATATCAGATTCATAAATAAGTTTTCCTTATTTTGATCGTTACCGTGTCTCTCCTTGGTAAGGGCTTATGTGACCTATATGGCTCACAACTTGAAAACGCTAAGCGCAGCGATGCTAATTATATTAGGAATAGCATTTATAATGTACGATGTTATATCTCAAAAATCAAAACGTATATATGTGTACAGTGATTTCTGCGAAAAAAATTGCACTGATACCCGACTTTTTCGATTGAAATTGCTTCACAGATTAAAAAGTTCGTCCTTCTTTGTCGAAACTGCCGATATTTCGTCGAGTGATGGTTGTGGTTAAGACGCTGGAATCGCATTTAGAAGGAAGAGCGATTTAATTACCGTCCGGCCTTCCTGATTCAGTTTCCTGCGGTTTCCCTGTCTCACTTGAGACAAATACCTTAAATTAAGATGCAAACCATTCCCACCTCCATTCTTAACCAGCTGAACTAGAGGGCCATCTGTAATGTTGAAGGAACGTTAAAAACCAACTTCGACTAGAAATCATATTGTGAGTTACACTCCTGTTCTCTTTACGAGGTATAGAAGAATTCACAACCACACGTTACAGATTAAAACATTTAGTCATGTACGCAACCTTTGCCATTTATATTGTGTGTAAAACAAATACACATTACGGAAGCGGATAGTTAGTGTAGCTTGCATACGTGTGAGAATAAAAATCTGTTAAAAGTTGCTCGGGTCGATTAGCAGGACTGGGTGGGGTCGTATTACGACAAGGAGGCAATCCAATTAGTCGCGCACCTCGCCAGACAGATATCTCTCGCGTTACCGAGGAAATGGTGTGGGTCAAATCAATACAGAACGCCCGCTGTGGACGAAGACGCCAGTTAGCAAACAGTCGGATCCTAACACCATTTGAGAATGGAGCCTGGTTGGTATCGTCACCTGTTTAAGAAAAAAACGGATAAAGATATGTCGAGGACACCCGTACAGTATGATCTAGCATCATCAGGAGCCAATACAGACAACAACATCACGGGGGAATTATTAGACATTTGATCACAAATTGTAGAATTTTGTTACCACAGTCGTACTGAATTAAGACACCGCACACAAACCAGACAAGCTGTAACCCACAAGGGTCATGTGAATGTATCAGACAACAGCGTTTTTGTGAATACGGCTGTTGGTGTTACGATGATGGGTGAAGACGACTGTCATAGGAAACTTGGTGAAACAGCGTCGAGCTATCGTTCACGGGGCAAGCTGCAAGTGAGGACTACTGGAAAATTAAAGGTATCTTAAACTCAGACAAGGACGGTGAGGTACGAGTCGCAAACTGGGATAGAGATATCAGAGCTGCTTGTGTCAGCGAGAAATTTATTTTTCTTTGCAACATACTCTCCTTGTAAACTTAGACATTTTACGAACTATAGGCGCAGGTGAACAGGTAGACACCGCCTTCCTAGATTTGCGAAGACTCACATCGTCGCCTACTACCCACGACAGTATCAAACGTAGTATCTTTGCAAAAATGTGACTGGTTCGCGGGATATCTGACTAAAAGAAACAAGTGCCTCATATTGATGTTCCAAACAAACAAAAGTAACTTCGGATGTGCCCGAAGGAAGAGTAATAGGACCTCTAATGTTTCCATTGTAAACGATTTCTCAGGCATTATCAGCAACACACAATTTGTACAGAAAGCAGATGGCAGTTATAAGAGTCGAGGGGTATGAAACAGAAGCAGTGGTTGGGAAGGGAGTAAGACAAGGTTGTAGCCTATCCCCGATGTTATTCAATCTGTATATTGAGCAAGCAGTAAAGGAAACAAAAGAAAACTTCGGAGTAGGAATTAAAATCCATGGAGAAGAAATAAAAACTTTGGGGTTTGCCAATGACATTGTAATTCTCTCAGAGACTGCAACGGACTTGGAAGAGCAGTTCAACGGAATGGACAGCGGCTTGGAAGGAGAATATAAGATGAACATCAACAAAAGCAAAACGAGGATAATGGAATGTAGCCGAATTAAATCGGGTGATGCTGAGGGAATTAGATTAGGAAATGAAACACTTAAAGTAGTAAATGAGTTTTGCTATTTGGGGAGCAAAATAAAATGGTCGAAGTAGAGAGGATATAAAACGTAGACTGGCAATGGCAAGGAAAGAGTTTCTGAAAAAGACAAATTTGTTAACATCGAGTATAGATTTAAGTGTCAGGAAGTCGTTTCTGAAAGTATTTGTATGGAGTGTAGGCATGTATGGAAGTGAAACGTGGACGATAAATAGTTTAGACAAGAAGAGAATAGAAGCTTTCGAAATATGGTGCTACAGAAGAATGCTGAAGTTTAGATGGGTAGATCACATAACTAATGAGGAGGTATTGAATAGAATTGGGGAGAAGAGGAGTTTGTGGCACAACTTGACTAGAAGAAGGGATCGGTTGGTAGGACATGTTCTGAGACATCGAGGGATCACCAATTTTGTATTGGAGAGCAGCGTGGAGGGTTAAAATCGAAGAGGGTGACCAAGAGATGAATACACTAAGCAGATTCAGAAGGATGTAGGCTGCAGTAGGTACTGGGAGATGAAGAAGCTTGCACAGGATAGAGTAGCATGGAGAGCTGCATCAAACCAGTCTCAGGACTGAAGACCACAACAACAACAACAACATCAGCAACACTATAAGAATGTTCGCTGACGATATAAGTGTGTACAGCAAAGTATCGTCGTTGGATGACGGTAGTGAATTGCAGGCAGACTTGGGCAAAAATTCCACTTGCTGTAATGAATGACAGCTCCTTTAAATCTGGATAAATTTGAGACAAAGCCTATCACAAAGAGAAAGAGCCGATAGCATATGATCAAATTATTACTGGTAAGCATTTTGTGCACTTTACAACGTATAAGTATATGCGGATAATAGCAAGAAGCGAAATGAAACTGGATGACAAGGTAATATCAGTAGTAGAGAGGGCAAATGAAACACTTAGTTTTGTTGGACAGATCCTGGAAAATACAGTGCATCTGTGTAGGATTTCCAAAATACACTAAAGATCCAAAGACACTGGTATAGGCATGCGTATTCAAATACAGAGATATGTAAAAAAGAAGAATACGGCGCTGCGGTCGGCAACGCGTGTACAAGACAAGTGTCTGACGTAGTTGTTAGATCGGTTACTGCTGCTACAATGGCAGGTTATCAAGATTTAAGTGAGTTTTAATGTGGTGTTATAGTTGGCGCATGAGCGACGGTACAGTATCTCCAATGTAGTGATGAAGTGAGGATTTTCCCGTACGATCATTTCACGAGTGTACCGTGAATATCAGGAATCCGGTAAAACATCAAATCTCCGACATCGCTGCTACCGGAAAAAGATTCTGCAAGGAGGGGACCAACGACGACTGAAGAGAATCGTTCACCGTGGCAGAAGCGCAGCCCTTCCGCAAATAGCTGCAGATTTCAGTACTGGGCCATCAAAAAGTGTCACCGAGCGAACCATTCAACGAAACATCATCGATATGGGCTTTTGGAGCCAAAGGCCCACTCGAGTATCCTTGATGATTGCACGACACAAAGCTTTACGCCTCGCCTGGGTCCGTCAACACCGAATTTGGACTATTGATAACTGGAAAGATGTTCCCTGGTCGGACGAGTCTCGTTTCATATTGTATTGAGCGGATGGACGTTTACGGGTATGCAGACAACCTCATGAATCCACTGTTTGTAGTCTTACGAATTTATGGACAACCCTGGAGGTTTCATTGTGTCAATGCTCTCCAGCACTACTTCAGACATTAGCCAAATCCATGCCACGTCGTGTTGCGGCACTTCTGCGTGCTCGCAGGGGCCCTACGTGATAATAGGCTAGTGTCCCAGTTTCTTTATCTCTTAAGTGTAAGACCCTAGTGCGACCAGTTCTAAAGTACTGTTCCAGTGTTTTCGTGTCCTCAGCAACAGACATCCAACGAATTCAGAGACGCGCTGCTAGGATCGTAACAGGTAGGTGGAGCCCATACGACAGTCTAATAGAAATGCTCGGAAAACTGAAATGGAAATCTTTGAAGAAATAAGCCATAGTTCTGGCGAAATCATGGTGCGAGAATCTGAAGCACCAGTATTCGGGAAATACTGTGCAACCATTATGTTGCCAGCATCGTATATATCACATAGAGATCACGAGTTTAAGATAATAGAGATAAGAGCGTGTGCAGAGGCACACTGATAGTAGTTTTTCCCTCGTTCAGTACGTGAATGGAATAGCAATGTGTATTCCTCCACCCACTGCTACTGAAATAGGCGTAAAAAATACAATAGACGATGAATGCGTGACTTTAAGAGGTGATACAGGAAAGGCGGCAGAGGAGTAACTACGCGAAAGACAATGCCCAAAATAAGTACCGCCACTGAGCTTGCCAACATGAGAGCTGGATTAATTCTATGGCTTTCCTAGGAAATGCTTTTAACAACGGAGCCACCCGAAACCTCCTCATGCCTCCCTTACTAAAAGCATATCCAGTGAAAGGTGGCCTCAGTCCATAAAAAGTTCGTCTGCCAGAACGCGTTATAGCGATGTAGCAACGTGACCTGCAGAAGTAAATGGCTTTATACTGATTTCCAAACATTACAAAACATCCTAAAAATAACAATAACCCAAATATAATTCTCTCGCATGTGGTTCCACTTAGCAAGAGTTTAAAGCACATCGTATTGTGCTCGCTCTGCCCGCGCTCTGGTCGTAGTTCTAATCCTAAGAGTCGTGAAAGTAAATGTCTGTCATACACTCTCGTCACAGCTTTAATCCGTTCTTGAATGAAAGCGTAGATAACAGGCATTATCAGTGCCGTCGAATTTTTCCGCTGCTGTTTTTAAAGGCGCTCCCACAGAAATTTGTTTCTAGGTTTTTAGCAGTAGTTCAGTCGCACTGAAAAGGACTATTGGCGGTCGAAACGTCGGTTTTACAGCTGTTTTAGCATTTCATTATAACGTGGCATAACACTCAAAAGGGCTTTATTCAAAATTAAATAATGTTGTATAAAGGAAGAAACATCGAGACACTAGAAGGTTTCAAATAGATTAAATAGTGGCTAGATAGCTATCTAGAAAGTAACTTTCAAATTGTAAAACATTTCCAGAAGCAGTTGATGACTCTGGCCATAACTGATAGTTTTCAAATGGTTCAAATGGCTCTGAGCACTATGGGACTTAACATCTATGGTCATCAGTCCCCTAGAACTTAGAACTACTTAAACCTAACTAACCTAAGGACAGCACACAACACCCAGCCATCACGAGGCAGAGAAAATCCCTGACCCCGCCGGGAATCGAACCCGGGAACCCGGGCGTGGGAAGCGAGAACGCTACCGCACGACCACGAGATGCGGGCTGATAATTTTGAAATGCTGATTAAAACTTTAGAAAGTGCAGGAAAGTAGGGAATTATCAGGATGAACTGGAACAATCAAGACTGTTGAGTCAACAAAATTGTAAAATACCGTCAGTGTTTCATAGAACTTTGTCTTTATTAACTGATGACTAGTTTCGAATATTTACATTCCATTTTCAAATCATCCGCATAAGTCATACGACAACATCAATTACGTGTAAACACTGACCACATAGCGCGTGTGTGTGGCTGAGTGCAACATTTTATCTACCAATCGACCATACTGTGCTGCAGTCAGCGTCTAGCACGCTGGAAGTAAGTAAAGGTTGAAGAGTTTTTGACAGGCGCATTATGCTATTGAAATACGCGTAAAAAATACAATAGACGATCAATGCGTGACTTGGAGAGGTGAAACAGAGAAGGCGGCAGAGGAGTAACTAAGTGAAAAACAGAGCCCAAAATAAATGTTTGGCAAACGCAAGATAATTTTTAGTAAATGTATGAGGAGAGAAAACAAAAGATGCAGCAAATGAATAGGGCAAAAGGGAATATAGGCATCACAGAAATGTTACTGAAAGGAAGAGCAAAATGGCAAAGCAGGAGAAGCAAGAGCAGAAAGCAAAGCCGTAGAAGCATATTTGACTGTGGGAACATAGATTCCACATATAACAAATATTGTTTAAAAAATATGTGGAAAAAAGAGAAACAGTTTTATGAATATCTAGAGCTGAGTTGACAAGCCCGAACTAACCGAAGAAGGGAAGGCTAATAGGTGAAAGATGGTTCAAATGGCAAGGAGCACTATGGGACTTAATATCTGAGGTCATCAGTCCACTAGAACTTAGAACTACTTAAACCTAACTAACCTAAGAACATCACACACATCCATGCCCGAGGCGGGATTCGAACCTGCGACAGTAGCGGTCGCGCGGTTCCAGACTGTAGCGCCTAGAACCGCTCGGCCACCCCGGCCGGCTAGTTGAAAGACTTACAGAGTTTAAAGAAAAGACACTTGGAGACAATATCATAGAAAGGGAAGAAGAAGCGATGAAGATGAGACGGATGATGCGATACTGCGAAACGAATTTGGCAGAGCACTGAAAAATCCAAGTAGAAACATGGAGCCTGGAGCAGACGCATTCTCTGAAAATTATTGAGACATTTGGAACAAAAAACCATTTATATGTAATGGTATATGAAGTTTTACATTCTGTTAAGAAAGAAGAAGAAGAAATAAAGATACCTTACTGGAAATACTGGAAATCAAAAAACATGTTGCACAGAAAGCCAGCCTAGTATTACATTGAAACGCCAAACAAACTGGTATATACATGCGTATTCAAATACAGAGATATGTAAAAAAAGAAGAATAGGGCGCTGCGGTCGGCAACGCCTGTGCAAGACAAGTGTCTGACGCAGTTGTTAGATCGATTACTGCTGCTACAATGGCAGGTTATCAAGATTTAAGTGAGTTTTAATGTGGTGTTACAGTCGGCGCACGAGTGATGGGACACAGCATCTCCAAGGTAGCAATGAAGTGAGTATTTTCCCGTACGATCATTTCAGGAGTGTTTCACGAGTGTACCGTGAATTTCAGGAATCCGATAAAACATCAAAACTCCGACATCAAAAAATGGCTCTGAGCACTATGCGACTTAACGGCTGAAGTCATCAGTCGCCTAGAACTTAGAACTAATTAAACCTAACTAACCTAAGGACATCACACACATCCATGCCCGAGGCAGGACTCGAACCTGCGACCGTAGCAGTCGCGCGGTTCCGGACTGCGCGCCTAGAACCGCTAGACCACCGCGGCCGGCCAAAACTCAGACATCGCTGCGGCCGGAAAAAGTTCCTACAAGGAAGGGACCAACGACGACTGAAGAGGATCGTTCACCGTGACAGAAGTGCAGCCTTTCCGCAAATTGCTGCAGATTTCAATACTGGGCCATCAGCAAGTGTCAGCGTGCGAACCATTCAACGAAACATAATCGATATGGGCTTTTGGAGCCGAAGGCCCACTCGAGTATCCTTGATGACTGCAAAACACAATGCTTTACGCCTCGCCTGGGTCTGTCAACACCGACATTGGACTATTGATGACTGCAAATACACTCCTGGAAATGGAAAAAAGAACACATTGACACCGGTGTGTCAGACCCACCATACTTGCTCCGGACACTGCGAGAGGGCTGTACAAGCAATGATCACACGCACGGCACAGCGGACACACCAGGAACCGCGGTGTTGGCCGTCGAATGGCGCTAGCTGCGCAGCATTTGTGCACCGCCGCCGTCAGTGTCAGCCAGTTTGCCGTGGCATACGGAGCTCCATCGCAGTCTTTAACACTGGTAGCATGCCGCGACAGCGTGGACGTGAACCGTATGTGCAGTTGACGGACTTTGAGCGAGGGCGTATAGTGGGCATGCGGGAGGCCGGGTGGACGTACCGCCGAATTGCTCAACACGTGGGGCGTGAGGTCCCCACAGTACATCGATGTTGTCGCCAGTGGTCGGCGGAAGGTGCACGTGCCCGTCGACCTGGGACCGGACCGCAGCGACGCACGGATGCACGCCAAGACCGTAGGATCCTACGCAGTGCCGTAGGGGACCGCACCGCCACTTCCCAGCAAATTAGGGACACTGTTGCTCCTGGGGTATCGGCGAGGACCATTCGCAACCGTCTCCATGAAGCTGGGCTACGGTCCCGCACACCGTTAGGCCGTCTTCCGCTCACGCCCCAACATCGTGCAGCCCGCCTCCAGTGGTGTCGCGACAGGCGTGAATGGAGGGACGAATGGAGACGTGTCGTCTTCAGCGATGAGAGTCGCTTCTGCCTTGGTGCCAATGATGGTCGTATGCGTGTTTGGCGCCGTGCAGGTGAGCGCCACAATCAGGACTGCATACGACCGAGGCACACAGAGCCAACACCCGGCATCATGGTGTAGGGAGCGATCTCCTACACTGGCCGTACACCACTGGTGATCGTCGAGGGGACACTGAATAGTGCACGGTACATCCAAACCGTCATCGAACCCATCGTTCTACCATTCCTAGACCGGCAAGGGAACTTGCTGTTCCAACAGGACAATGCACGTCCGCATGTATCCCGTGCCACCCAACGTGCTCTAGAAGGTGTAAGTCAACTACCCTGGCCAGCAAGATCTCCGGATCTGTCCCCCATTGAGCATGTTTGGGACTGGATGAAGCGTCGTCTCACGCGGTCTGCACGTCCAGCACGAACGCTGGTCCAACTGAGGCGCCAGGTGGAAATGGCATGGCAAGCCGTTCCACAGGACTACATCCAGCATCTCTACGATCGTCTCCATGGGAGAATAGCAGCCTGCATTGCTGCGAAAGGTGGATATACACTGTACTAGTGCCGACATTGTGCATGCTCTGTTGCCTGTGTCTATGTGCCTGTGGTTCTGTCAGTGTGATCATGTGATGTATCTGACCCCAGGAATGTGTCAATAAAGTTTCCCCTTCCTGGGACAATGAATTCACGGTGTTCTTATTTCAATTTCCAGGAGTGTATGTTGCCTGGTCGGACGAGTCGCGTTTCAAATTGCACTGGGCGGTTGGACGTTTACGGTTATGGAGACAGCCTCATGAATCCATCGACCCTGTATGTCAGCAGTGGATTTTTCAAACTGATGGAGGCTCTATAATGGTGTGTGGCGTGTGCAGTTGGAGTGGTATGGGAGCCCTGATACATCTAGATATGAGTCTGACAGGTGACACAGATGTAAGCATCTCGTCCGATCACTTGCATCCATTCATGTCCATTGTGCATTCCGACGGATTTGTTCAATTCCAGTAGGACAATAATTGCTACAGAGTGGCCCCAGGAACACTCTTCTGAGTGTAAACACTTCCACTGGCTACCAAACTCCCCAGACATGAACATTATTGAGGATATGTGGGATGCCCCCCCCCCCCCCCCTCGTACTCCTACGGATTTATGGACAGCCCTGCAGAATTCATGATATCATTTTCCTCCAGCACTACTTCAGACATTAGTTGAGTCCATGGCACGTCGTGTTGAAGTACTTACGGAGGCCCTACACGATATTAGGCAGGTATACCATTTTTTTCGGCTCTTCAGTGTATATGGAATAATTCAGTCCTCCAGATAATACAACACTTCTGCCATAATTCTGTCAGGCTCTGGTCCTTTCTTCTCCTTTAGCTTCAGTATTGCCATCCTCGCTTCCTCCTGAGCAAATGGAATCACAACACGGTTATTCATATGCAGCTCTTGTAATTCAGAAGGGAGTTACTGATACCACTGTGTGTCTTCCATCTTCGTATCGTCCGGCATCAAAGTCCTGAGTTGGTACTACACTGATGTCTTCCAGTGTGTTTTCATCATGCCATGGGATTGTTTCAGGGTTGATAATACAGTGGGATCACCCACTATTTGTTGTAAGTTTGTATGTAAATCGCCAAACATTGTTATCATTTGGTCCTTAAAGTAAGTCTGCCATTTTTCTTCTCTAGTTTGGTGTAGTAGTTCTTTACATTGTGGTTTGGCTGTTCAAATGAAGGTCAGGTGAATACACGGTTATAAATACAAAATGAAAAAGGGGTAATGCAGGACTAGGTTTAATAATGAATAAAAAAATAGGAGTGCGGGTAAGCTAGTACGAATAGCATAGTGAATGCATTATTGTAGCCAAGATAGACACGAAGCCCACACCAATCACAGTAATACGAGTTTATATGCTAACTAGCTCCGCAGATAAGAAGAGATTGATGAAATGCAAGATGAGATAAAAGAAATCATTCAGATAGTGAAGGGAGACGAAAGTTTCATAATCATGAGTGACTGGAATTCGGTAGCAGGAAAAGGAAGAGAAGGAAAAGTAGTGGGTGAATATGGAATGGGGGTAAGGAATGAAAGAGGAAACCGCCTGGTAGAATTTTGCACAGAACATAACTCAATCATAGGTAACACTTGGCTCAAGAATCATAGAAGAAGGCTGTATACATGGAAGAGGCCTGGGGACACCGGAAGGTTTCAGATACATTATATAATGGTAAGACAGAGATTTAGGAACCAGGTTTTAATTTGTAAGACATTTCTATGGGCAGATGTGGACTCTGACCACAATCTATCGGTTTTGAACCGTAGATTAAAACTGAAGAAACTGCAATAAGGTGGGACTTTAAGGAGATGGTACCTGGATAAACTAAAAGAACCAGAGGTTGTAGAGAGTTTCAGGGAGAGCATTAGGGAACGATTGACAAGGACGGGGAAAGAAATACAGTAGAAGGAGAATGGGTAGTTTTGAGAGATGAAATAGTGAAGCCAGCAGAGGATCAAGCGTATAAAAAGACGAGGGCTAGTAGGAATCCTTTGCTAGCAGACGAGATACTGAATTTAAATGATGAAAGGAGAAAATACAGAAATGAAGCAAGTGAAGCAGGCAAAAAGGAATACAAACGTCTCAAAAATGAGATCGACAGGAAGCGGAGAATGGCTAAGCAGGAATGGCTAGACGACAAATGTAAGGATGTTGAGGCATATATCACTAGGGGTAACATAGATACTGCCTACAGGAAAATTAAAGAGACCTTTGGAGAAAAGAGAACAACTTGTATGAATATCAAGAGCTCAGATGGAAACCCAGTTCTAAGCAAAGAAGGGAAAGCAGAAAGGTGGAAGGAGTATATAGAGGGTCTATACAAGGGTGAAATACTTGAGAACAATATTATGGAAATGGAAGAGGATGTAGATGAAGATGAAATGGGAGATATGATACTGGCGTGAAGAGTTTGACAGAGCATTGAAAGGCCTAAGTCGAAACAAGGCCCGGGGAGTAGACAACATTCAATTAGAACTACTGATAGCCTTGGGATAGACAGCCGTGACAAAACTCTTACTGTCTGGCGAGCATGATGTATGAGACAGGCGAAATACCCTCAGACTCCTAGAAGAATATAATAATTCCAATCCCAAAGAAAGCAGGTGTTGACAGGTGTGAAAGTTACCGAACTACCAGTTTAACAAGTCACGGCTGCAAAATACTAACACGAATTCTTTACAGACGAATGGAAAAACTGGTAAAGCCGACCTCGTGGAAGATCAGTTTGGATTTCGTAGAAATGTTGGAACACGTGAGGCAATACTGACCCTTCGACTTATCTTAGAAGATAGATTAAGGAAAGACAAACCTACGCTTCTAGCACTTGTGGGCTTAGAGAAAGCCTTTGACAATGTTGACTAGAATATTCTCTTTCAAATTCTGAAGGTGGAAGGGGTCAAATACAGGGAGCGGAAGACTATTTACAATTTGTACAGAAACCAGATGGCAGTTATAAGAGTCGAGGGGCGTGAAAGGGAAGCAGTGCTTGGGAATTGAGTGAGACATGGTTGCAGCCTATCCCCGACGTTATCCAATCTGTATATTGAGCAAGCAGTAAAGGAAACAAAAGAAAACTTCGGAATAGGAATTAAAATCCATGGAGAAGAAATAAAAACTTTGGGGTTTGCCAATGACATTGTAATTCTCTCAAAGACTGCAACGGACTTGGAAGAGCAGTTCAACGGAATGGACAGCGGCTTGGAAGGAGAATATAAGATGAACATCAACAAAAGCAAAACGAGGATAATGGAATGTAGTCGAATTAAATCGGGTGATGCTGAGGGAATTAGATTAGGAAATGAAACACTTAAAGTAGTAAATGAGTTTTGCTATTTGGGGAGCAAAATAAAATGGTCGAAGTAGAGAGGATATAAAACGTAGACTGGCAATGGCAAGGAAAGCGTTTCTGAAGAAGAGAAATTTGTTGACATCGAGTATAGATTTAAACGTCAGGAACTCGTTTCTGAAAATATTTGTATGGAGCGTAGCCATGTATGGAAGTGAAACATGGACAATAAATAGTTTAGACAAGAAGAGAATAGAAGCTTTCGAAATGTGGTGCTACAGAAGAATGCTGAAGATTAGATAGGTAGATCACATAACTAATGAGGAGGTATTGAACAGAATTGGAGAGAAGAGAAATTTGTGGCACACCTTGACTAGAAGAAGAGATCGGTTGGTAGGACGTGTTCTGAGGCAACAAGGGATGACCAATTTAGTATTGGAGGGTGTTGTGTCTTGGCAAGACAGCCAAGTCACTATGAGAGGAAGCCGAAAGGCACGCGTTTGAGGTCACGCAGGCTGGCGTGCGGTCTGGAACAGGTCAGGGATATGAGACTAGCAAAAATAGTACGTATCTGTTGGAAAACTTAACTTTAATCCATAATTGGTGAACATCGGTCTGACGGTACATGCATCACAAGATAAATAGCAAATGATAATGGCTCCTTGCTAGGTCGTAGCAAATGACGTAGCTGAAGGCTATGCTAACTATCGTCTCGGCAAATGAGAGCGTAATTTGTCAGTGAACCATCGCTAGCAAAGTCGGCTGTACAACTGGGGTGAGTGCTAGGAAGTCTCTCTAGACCTGCCGTGTGGCGGCGCTCGGTCTGCAATCACTGACAGTGGCGACACGCGGGTCCGACGTATACTACCGAATCGCGGCCGATTTAAAGGCTACCACCTAGCAAGTGTGGTGTCTGGTGGTAACACCACAGAGGGCAGCATGGAGGGTAAAATTTGTAGAAGGAGACCAAGAGATAAATACAATAAGCAGATTTGGAAGGATGTAGGCTGCAGTAGGTACTGGGAGATGAAGCAGCTTGCACAGTTTAGAGTAGCATGGAGAGCTGCATCACACCAGTCTCTGGACTGAAGACCACAACAACAACAAGTTCCAGTTTGCAATGTGGTCTCTGACTTTCGAATTTGCGAGTGTGATCTCTATATTTGTTGCCGCACATGTGTGATATCAGAAGAATTAAGAGGGTTGAGAAGCCTGTTCATAACATGAAGGCTAATTTTTTGTATAGCGTCCTGAAGGTAAAGTCCTCTTTCATCACCTGAAGAAATGCATGATACACACTATACTCTCTTATAACACATCATGGAGCACCTTCACAGAGTAAAAATATCTATTATAACAATTTGACATGGACTTCAAGTGATGGGACTCAGTTTTCATTTCCCCCTTTGTGAAATTAAGTTTTCGATACAAATATTAGATTCAGATTGTAAATTGATATTATTTCTCATCTGTTGTTAAATGTACCTCCACATAAGAACTTCGTTAACTCACTTTTTCTGTTAATTTAATTATTTCTGTGTGACAAAGAAATGTAATGTTTTCCTATTTAAACGCTCTATCAGTCTTGTACCTACAGTACAAATAATATCTGTGTGAGTCGCACATCATGTTTTCCTTTTGTTTGCGACATCAGTTGTCAAATGAAGGTAGCCTGAGAAGCCAAAAGCCGGTACGTAGCCAAATAAATATAATTTTGCAAAACATTAAAAAGTGTTTTCCCTTTTTAGTATTATTCTCGTGTTCCGCCAAGCACAGACAGTAAATCAAATCATTAATGTTTTGTGTTTGTGATAAGATCGTATTTTGTCTCGTGTTACGGTGCGATTCCAATGCGGCGGCTGTGGTGACATCGCTTTGGTGTTTGCTGTGGCGCGACTGCAGATGCCCCAGAGGATAGGCTCGCATTCAGTAACCTTAAAGGGGCGCCGTTGGACAGCGCACGGTCACAGCCGCCGCATTGGAATCACACCTTAAGGAGAAACGTCTACCATCAAGCGTCAGAGACTGCGGTTTAACGTTCGTGATATTACTGCTCGCCGTGGTCGGGATCGGACGACTGCCATGCGAATATGGAATCGATGGATTTTGAAGCACCATACTCCCCGCGAGGCAGGATCTCAGGGGCCCCGTATGACTAGCGCGTGAGACAACATACGTATTGTTCGCTAGACCGTGGAGGATTGCGCACACACGTCACTTATTACACGGCAGGCGAAATCATAATCTCGCCACGGTGGCAGCACCGTCGTGGTTACACCCGAGAAACATGAAGAGAGGTGTAATACTGACGTACACTCCAGTATTCTTACGAGTTGGGCGCTGTCACACCCCGCTTGCCTATCACCAAATACCGGTTTTCAAGTATCGCTTGTCTAATACGAATGGATTATGTAAATCTGCTGTTAAAATTTAGTTAACTCTGTGAAGTGAGACTATCAGGCCTTTGTAGTTTTTTTATTTAATAGTGAGAAGAGGTTGTTCAAGAAGAGGTGTTTAAAAGACTTATCCACGCGAGACTGTTTTATTACTCCCTCCAGAACACGCGTATTATTGAAAATAATTGCGAAGTGATCAGAGGGTGAACATTATTGTAATAAAACACTTAAAATGTCTAGAAATATTTCGAATGTGAGAAGACATCGCGAGTAATTGACAGAAATTTCGCGTGGCGCTCTAGAGCATTAAAATGAGTGGTGTTGTCCCAAGCAGTGGTGTTTAATAGCGGGTTAAGATATATTTGTGAGAAGGCTGAGGTTGTCGGTTGTGAATTCTTACAAGTACTTTGAAATTTTAACTTGTAATTCTGTGTCAAAATGACTTCATTCAATATTTTTATTTAATCAATTCAATTTTTTTATTTCTAATATCTTCACGCGTAATATTAATCATATTATCAACATTTTCATTTGCTCACCATCTTATAGATGGTTTCAAAAAGTCAATCCCACCACTCCCAAAGTGAGATCGCCGGGTAATTTGTTACCAGCAAATGATTGCAGACGATAAAGTTTGCCAGTAAGAGAAACTGGATATGACAGTTTACAAATTAGCCTGCTACAAAGGTTAATACGGTTGTTGACAATTAGTTTTGTTTTGTTAATTTAGAAAATATTTTGTATTTTTCTGTCTTGCTTCGTCAAAGAAAGATAAAATATTATTCTCCCCAAACAAACAAAGAAAATACTTTAACGTCCATTACTGAGTGATAGTACGACCTCTTCGGAAGTGAATCTTTAATGAAATTCATATCATCGCCTGCATGCACAACAACTACACGCCGACCCGTCATTTCATTAGACAACGCCCGCCGCACACTGTAACTTTGCCAACTTTTATTTAGGGTGTAATGTGTGTGAATAAGTGTTCCGTGCAAGTAAACCACTGGATCATGCTTCATTCTTCCTTAAATACTTAATAAAGTACGCCCTTATTGCAACTATGACCTCTCGTTCGCACATAACAACACGTATATTTTTTCTCCTTTTAAAACTAAATTCCACAGGCAGAACAATTTTTCTAAGAGTTACTTTGTTATCATTGAAGTTCAGTTCTGTGCTACAAAAGCTGTGTAGTTTTCGCAAAGTTGGTATTTCCTTATATTGTTCGTAATAGCGTAGAAATTTCTGCCCGACAATACATTTTCCCGTATAGTCAATGGCATACTTTTTATGAAACACTTTTCTTCTTATTCTTTGGCGTAGAATTCTGAATTTCGCTCCCCTCGGCTTCGTGTACGTCCTTCCGTAATTGGTTTACAAATTCTTGTTCAACTTTAACATTTTGGCAGCACGTTTCATCGCCTTCTCCGCTAGTACGATAAATTCCTTCTCTTCCTCATCGACAACAAATTAAATCACGTTAACCGGAAGTCGTTGCGTCTGCCCACGAAGACGTTCTCCGCGCTCACCTTCCATGCTTGTACTACTTGAGTCGTAGTGAGTCTGCACCTACTCACGTGACCAAGATAGTACCTGCTACAGCCGCTGTACCACTTCGCCTTCACTGGTAATACCTTACATCAAGAAATGGGCTAGTTTACACCAAGCATCCACTCAAACAGTGGGAAGATGTGTGGTGCACAACGGACTGTCAGGACGGCTACCAGTGTTTCGTCTTCCACTGACGCGACAGCAGAGAGAGGTTCGCCGACAGTGGTGCACCAAACAACGTCGGTCACAAGAGAGGCAGCGCGTCACTTTCCAGACGGTTCTGCATATAACGTCAGGTTATCCGTGTGTGGAGGCTCCGAGGAGGATGAATGTTCCCACTGTGCATTCCTCATCGTCATACCGGACCCAGCACCTGGCATGATAGTACGGTGTGCCATTTTATATACAACACGATCACCTCTGGCTGAGACAGCCGGTAGTTTGGACTGCAGCTGTTGCATTTCTGGCGTGTTAAAGCTGGCGGCTGTGCTCTATTTTTAAGATATACGTGGCGTTATCTTTCAACAAGATAATGCAAGACTGCATGTTACCTAGGCTGTAGTGGTGTACCTCGACACAGAAGGTGTTCAACTGTTGCTCTGACTGGAGTGTTCTTCAGATCTCTCACGGATGGAAAACATCTGTCGCGGGTTGCTTACAAACTGACACGCCACCACTCACCAGTCATAACTCTTGATGAACTCTAGCATAGAGTTGAAGCAGCATGGAATGGCGGCTCTGTCTATCGTCCAAGCTCAGTTCGACTTGATGTCCAGCTGGGTTAGAACCGTTGTTTTTACCATAGGTGCATCTCTGCGTACTGGAATTCGAAACCAGTGATCCTCTAGATCGCCTGCTAATTTAATCATGTACGAGGGCCGTTCTGTAAGATACTGAATTTGTTGTGGGACATCGTGGAATATTCCCGCTTTAGCCCCTATAGTTTCATGAAGTTCCGATGGGTGGTGGCGCTATATGTAGCCTACAAAATGGCTCTGAGCACTATGGGACTTAACATCTGAGGTCATCAGTCCCCTAGAACTTAGAACTACTTAAACCTAACTAACCTAAGGACATCACACACATCAATGCCCGAGGCAGGAGTCGAACCTGCGACCGACCGTAGCGGTCGCGCGGTTCCAGACTGAAGTGCCTATAACCGCTCGGCCACTCCGGCCGGCTACCCTTCAAAATGGATCCTGTAACGCAGGTGCATTCTACATCTACATCCATACTCGGCAAGCCACCTGACGGTGTGTGGCGCAGGGTACTTTGAGTACCTCTATCAGTTCTCCCTTCTATTCCAGTCTCGTATTGTTCGTGGAAAAAAATGGTTCAAATGGCTCTGAGCACTATGGGACTTAACATCTATGGTCATCAGTCCCCTAGAACTTAGAACTACTTAAACCTAACTAACCTAAGGACATCACACAACACCCAGCCATCACGAGGCAGAGAAAATCCCTGACCCCGTCGGGAATCGAACCCGGGAACCCGGGCGTGGGAAGCGAGAACGCTACCGCACGACCACGAGATGCGGGCGTTCGTGGAAAGAAAGATTGTCGGTATGCCTCTGTGTGGGCCCTAATCTCTCTGACTTTATCCTCTTGGTCTCTTCGCCAGATATACGTAGGCGGGAGCAATATACTGCTTGACTCCTCGGTGAAGGTATGTTCTCGAAACTTCAACAAAAGCCTGTAACGAGCTACTGAGCGTCTCTCTTGCAGAGTCTTCCACTGGAGTTTATCTATCATCTCCGTAACGCTTTCGCGATTACTAAATGATCCTGTAACGAAGCGCGCTGCCCTCCGTTGGATCAACTCTTTCTCTTCTATCAACCCTGCCTGGTACGGATCCCACACCGGTGAGCAGCATTCAAGCAGTGGGCGAACAAGTGTACTGTAACCTACTTCCTTTGTTTTCGGATTGCATTTCCTTAGGATTCTTCCAGTCTGGCATCTGCTTTACCAACGGTTAATTTTATATGGTCATTCCATTTTAAATCACTCCTAATGCCTACTCCCAGATAATTTGTGGAATTAACTGCTTCCAGTTGCTGACGTGCTATATTGTCGCTAAATGATAAAGGATCTTTCTTTCTATGCATTCGCAGCACATTACACTTGCCTATATTGAGATTCAATTGCCATTCTCTGCATCATGCGTTTTCGTTGCAGATCCTCCTCCATTTCAGTACAATTTTCCATTGTTACAACCTCTCGATATACTACAGCATTATCCGCAAAAAGCCTCAGTGAACTTCCGATGTTATCCACAAGGTCATTTATGTATATCGTGAATAGCAACGGTCCTACGACACTCCCCTGCGGCACACCTGAAATCAGTCTTACTTCGGAAGACTTCTCTCCATTGAGAATGACATGCTGCGTTCTGTTATCTAGGAACTCTTCAATCCAATCACACAATTGGTCTGATAGTCCATATGCTCTTACTTTGTTCGTTAAACGACTGTGCGGAACTGTATCAAACGTCTTGCAGAAGTCAAGAAACACGGCATCTACCTGGGAACCCGTGTCTATGGCCCGCTGAGTCTCGTGGACGAATAGCGCGAGCTGGGTTTCACACGATCGTCTTTTTCGTAACACATGCTGGTTCCTACAGAGTAGATATCTAGTCTCCAGAAAAGTCACTATACTCGAACATAATACGAAGCAGAGAGCTGACATTGAGTTTCTTTTGGTGGAAAACTAGAGCATCGCATATCTTCATAGGCGCTTGCAGAATTTCTACGGAGATCTGACAGTGAACAAAACCACGGTGAACCGTTGGCGAGGCGTCTGTCGTCATCGCAACAAGGTCGCTCAAACTTGTCCGACGTCCCGCGTACCGGCCAGCCGTACACAGCTGTGACTCCTACAATCTTGGAACGTGCTACCCTCAGAAAATTGAAGAAACGACTTCAGCGTGTTCGTCGCCACAAATGCAAACGAACGTCTCCTTCTTCATGACTACGCAAGGCCTCACACAAGTCTGCATACCCGGTAGGAACACACATAACTTCGTTGGAGTGTTCTGCTTCATCCACCCTACTGCCTGGATCCCGCACCTCCCGACTTTCATCTGTTTGGTCCAATGAAAGATGAACTCTGCAGGAAGCCGTTGGCTCCGACGTCTATCAGTAGAGAGGTACCATACGGTCACACAGGCCCTCCTAATAAGGAGGCGTAAGGCCATCGAATTGAACAAAGATTATGTTGAAAAATAGGGTTTTACAGCCAAAAGAATAGGGAGTAATATGGTGTATTGGAATCCTGAATAAAACCAACAAGCTTTCAGAAAAAAATGTGTTGCATTACTTATTGACTGCCCCTCGCATTCTTCCTGCTGTGCTTTGTACGGACAATTAGTAAAATGTCATTATTTGCTTTCTTTCCTGGTGTTCCGATTGTAATGGCAAATAATGCTGCAGTTGTAGATTTTAAAAAATCTTGACAGTGATAACTGGAATACACTCTTTGAAGTTCTGAAAGTAGCAGGTATAATATACAGAGAGCGAATGGATATTCACAGCTTGTGCAAAAACCAGGCGGCAGTTGTCAAAGTCGATACGCCCCTGGCTGCCATGAAAGGAGCGCAGTAATTGAAGAGGGAGTGAAACAGATATGGAGCATATCCCCAGGGTCATTAAATCTGCACATTGAACAAGCAGTAAAGGAAGCGAACGAGATAATGAGAATGAGAATGAGAATTAAAGTCCAGCAAGAAGAAATAAAAATTTACGGTTTGCTGATGACACTGTAATTGTGTCAGATGCGATAAAGTACTTCGAAGATCAGTTGAATGGAGTGGATAGTGTTATGAAGAGAGAGTGCAAGATTGACACCGATAAAAGTGAAACGAGGGTAATCGAGTTAGTCGAAATAAGCTAGTTGACGCTAGTAGATTAGAAAATGAGACACTGGAGGTAATATATATGAGTTTTGCTATTTGGGTAGCAAAATAACTAATGAGGACAGGATTAAAGCGCATTTAAATGCAAAATGGCGGTATAAAAAGTTTTTTCTAAAACAGAAACTCATGTTACCATTGAAAATAAAATGTTCCTGAAAAAAAATTTGGCTGAAATATGGTCTTAAATGGATGTGAAATGTGGACAATGAGCAGTACAGATGAGAAAGCAGAAGCTTTTGAAATATGGCGTTACGCAAGAATGTTGAAGTTTAGATGGGTAGATCGAATAACTAAATGAGGTGGAACTAAATCTAATTGGAGAAAAAGATAATTTACGGGACATGTTGACTAAGGCACTAAGGAATCATCCACTTGGTAATGGAGGGAATTGTAGAGGTAAAAACTGTAGGTGGAGACAAGGTTTGAAATGGATGTAGGTTGCGGTAATTCTGCAGAGATGAAAAGCCTTGCGCAGGATGCAGTAGCGTGGAGAGCTGCATCAAACCAGTCTTTGAACAAAAGAGTACAATGAGGCGACAAAAGTCGTGAGATAGCGATATGCATAAATACAAATGGCGGTAGTATCGCGTACACAAGGTATAAAAGGGCAGTGCAATGGCGGAGCAGTCATCTGTACTCAGATGAGTCATGTGAAAAGCTTTCCTACGTCATTATGGCCACACGATGGGAATTAACAGACTTTGAAAGCAGAATGGTAGTTGGAGCTAGACGCATGGGACATTCCAGTTCGGAAATCGTTAGGGAATTCAATATTCCGACATCCACAGAGTTAAGAGTGTGCCAAGAATACCACATTTCAGCCATTACATCTCATCAAGGACAGCCGCGCGTTCTGAGGCGTCTTGTCACGGTCCGGGCGGTTCCCCCCCCCCCCCCCCCCCGTCGGACACAGGTGTGTGTTTTGTCCTTAGCGTAAGTTAGTTTAAGTTAGATTAAGTAGTGTGTAAGCTTAGGGACCTATGACCTCAGCAGTTTGGTCCCACAAGACCTTACCGCATATTTCCGAATTTTTCATCACGAATAACACAGTGGCCGATGGCTTTCACTTAACAACCGAGAGCAGTGGCGTTTGGATAGAGTTGTCAGTGATAACAGACAAGCAACATTGTGTGAAATAATGGCAGGAATCAATGTGGGATGTACGACGAACTTTATCTATGAGGACAGAGGCGAAATTTGGCATTAACGGGCTATGGCAGTAGACGACCGACGCGTTCCAAACCATTTCCAGGCTGCCAGATTTAGGTTTTCTATTGTTTCCTTAAGTAGATTAAGGAAAAAACCGGTAATGACCACTTGAAACGGATACTGCCCATTTCCTTCCCTCTTCTGGGCCTATATTTGGTGCCTAATGGCCTAATAGTCAAAGGGATGTTAAACAACATTTCTCCACCTTTTAAATTCTGCTTCTGAGTGATTCGTCAGACGCCTCTCTTCATTTGCCTCTACAAAAGCAACATTAATGACATCTTCCTTCCTCTTTTGAGATGCATGTTCTCGAAATGGAATCCGCAATAGACTCATCAGAAGAAATGTGTTCCTCGTCATCACTAGCGTCAGATATCCTACGCAGTTTCTCTTCAGTTCACTTTTCAGTTGCGCTCTGAGCTATATATCTACAAACAAAAAAATGGAAGGAAGAAAGACAAGACTTTAACGTCCCGCCGACAGCGAGGGCATTAGAGACTGAGCACAAGCTCGGATTACGAAAGGAGACGAAAGGAAATCGGAGGAGCCCACTCAAAGTAATCAGCCCGGCATTTGCCTGGAGTGCTTTAAGGAAATCACAGAAGCTAAATCTGGATGGCCGGACGCTGATTTGAACCGTCATCCTCCCGAAGGCGAGTCCAGTGTGCTAATAACAGCGTCACCTCGCGACTGCGACATATACATCTACATCTATATTCCGCAAGCCACGTTATGGTGTGTGGCGAAGGGTAGTTTGTACACCACTGTCACTTCCCTAGAGCCGTGTTCCAGCCGTGAATGTTGCCTAGGGAGAGCCGCTGTCTCTGCTCAGCAGTGTTCCCCACGCCTACACAGATGGTCCTGCTCCAGCGGTTCCTATGGTCATCAACGAATCTGAGATCTGAATGTAATCTCTTAGAAGATCGAAACCGGTCATCTGAAAACAAAAATAAACAACTTACGTGCGTTCCGTCTGTGTATATTAAAATAAGTTTAATGAACGTGACTGCTTCCAGTTACCGTTCAGCAATCGTTTAATCATACAATAACGGATACCCCCGCCTGCTACGCACAATACGATATATTTGATTAAGTAGATTGTAGAGGGTGAACTGCCAATCCCTGCATCAAACGTCTCATCTCTGCAGTTTCTGGCGTTGCGACTTCTCTGTATCCGACAGCAGCATCCGCAAGCAGCTTCATGGAGATTCCGAAGCTATTCATTGCGTAATATATATACATTCCCTCCTTAGAGTCGTCAGACGCATTTTCTCTTATGTTTCGGCAGGCATTTGTAATTTAGTTTTTGTAATGTGTCGCTGGAGATAGCCCAAACCATTACTGCTTATCACGTGTTTCATGCAACAACGCACTAGACGGAAAGAGTCGGTTTGTTTCCTGTTACAAATAAAATTATTTTTGAAGCGGAATTGTACACTATGTGATCAAAAGTATCCGGACACCCACAAAAACATACGCTTTTCATATTAGGTGCATTGTGCTGCCACCTACTGCCAGGTACTCCATATCAGCGACCTCAGTAGTTATTAGACATCGTGAGAGAGCAGAATGGGGCTCTGCGGAACTCACAGACTTCGAACGTGGTCAGGTGATTGGGTGTCACTTGTGTCATATGTCTGTACGCGAGATTTCCACACTCCTAAGCATCCCTAGGTCCACTGTTTCCGATGCGAAAGTGAAGTGCAAACGTGAAGGAGCACGTACGGCACAAAAGCGTACAGGCCGTTCTCGTCTGTTGGCTGACAGAGACCGCCGATAGTTGAAAAGGGTCGTAATGTGTAATAGGCAGACATCTATCCCGAGCACGACACAGGAATTACAAACTGCATCAGGATCCACTGCAGGTAATATGATAGGTAGGCGGGAGGTGAGAATACTTGGATTTTATGGTCGAGCGCTGCTCATAAGCCACACATCACGCCGGTAAATGCCAAACGACGCCTCGCTTGGTGTAAAGAGCTTAAACATTGAACGATTGAACAATTGAAAAACATTGTGCGGAGTGACGAATCACGGTATACAATGTGGCGATCTGATGGCAGGATGAGGGTATAGCGAATGCCCGGTGAACGTCATCTGCCACCGTGTGTAGAGCCAACAGTAAAAGTCGGAGGCGATGGTGTTACGGTGTGGTTGTGTTTTTCATGGAGGGGGATTGCACCCCTTGTTGTTTCGCGTGGCACTATCACAGCACAGACCTACATTAATGTTTTAAGCAGTTTCTTGTTTCCCACTGTTTAAGAACAATTCGGGGATGGCGATTGCATCTTTCAACACGATTGAGCACCTGTTCATAATGCACGGCCTGTGGCGGAGTGGTTACACGAAAATAACATCCCCGTAATGGACTGGCCTGCACAGAGTCCTGACCTGAATCCTATCTTTGGGGTGTTTTGGAACGCCGACTTCGTGCCAGGCCTCACCGACCGACATCGATACCTCTCCTCGGTGCAGCACTCCGTGAAGAAACCTTCCCTCACCTAATTGAACGCATGCCTGCGCGAGTTGAAGCTGTCATCAAGGCTAAGGGCGGGCCAACACCATATTGAACTCTGTAAGTTGTATGCTTCGCCGGCGATGGGCGAGGCATGATAGAATCTCTGACCAGAGAGTAGTTTATTGTTAGTTGTTGCTTGTCGAGAGTCTGCGATAGTCTGCGCGAGTCGGATACAGTAGAAGGGAGTCGTCAGTTGTAGTCAGTCTGCAGTGGTAGTCGGTCGGCTTTAGTAGCGAGTGGACAGTAGTAGTCTGCGGGGGTCGGCATGCGTCGGCTGCGTGCTCTGGTCGCGACTCTGGTCGGGACTCTGGAGGATGAGTATTGTTGTAGAAGGTAAAGAAGCAGCATTGCGCATGTCTAATAATGTATGTTAATTGTAATTAATTTGTTCAAAAAATGCCCCAATAATATTTTTTTTTGTAAAGTAACTCTTTTAAAGAAAAACATTCATTTCAATTTAAAGAATATTTCCTATGCATTCCCTCAAAGAATCAAAAAAAAATATATATATATATATATATATATATATATATATATATATATATATATATATATATATATACGCCAGGATTGCACGAAGCTGTGTCGAAGAATGTATAATTAAGAGCAGATATAGATGCAGTTTTTATTGAGGTAAGAATTTTTGCTTTTTTATTCAGAATACAGGGCCGAAGGTCAGCGCTGCTGCCCTTATAAAATTTACCAGATATTATTATTTCTGTTGAGAGGTTACATTTGGTTCATGGTTCATTATTTAATTAATATTATTGTGGGTTCATGGTCAATTTTCATTCATTAATTTTAGTGTGAGGAGGTTACACTTGGCTCCATTTTGCATTTTTATTTAACAATATTACGTGTGGAGAGGTTACACTTGGCTTGGCGACATCCGGCCAGGATCGTATTTCTTTGTGAATCTTCTGAGAGGTAGTCATATATCTGCTCTTAATTACTTAAACGTAGTTTGTATCTGGCGCAACGCATTTACTAATTTGTCGCTCTTTCTTTCACAGATCATCGGCAATTTTTTGCTCTTTGTTGTATTTGTCTTTGTTGCATTTTTGCATTGTGTTTGTTTCATTTGTGAATAATTTTGATTTTTCTTTTGATTTGTGAAAAATGCCGCGAAAAACTGTTAACAGTACATCGCGATGTGTAATGAGTGAAATAGCCGACTCAAATAATTTGACCGATAGTACTTGCGACACTCAGTGTCTTAATGACAGTCGTCTATTTACAGACAATCAGAGTGTGCGGATTATTAATAATGATTTTGATCATAATGATGAACAAATAAATTCAATTGTGTCCTCTGTTAATTTAACGACAATTGATGACGCGGGACGTTCTGTTGCAATGAGCGCTGCCCAGCTTGACACACCCGGTTTGCAGGATTTACGTGACGAACAGACAAATTTTTCTAATGAAAATGAACAGTGTAATCAGAGTACGACAGATTTATTTAATTCCGGTGTAGTGACTAACAGTGCACATCTGATTAGCAAACATTTTCAAGAATCACAGAATAACCAAATGGTTACAGAAAACCTGACAATTGCAGATACGCCATCAAACAGCACAGAGAATAGCGTAGGTAATTTTGGCTTGGATCAAATTATGGCAATATTGCTGCAATATAGTGAAAATTTCAAACAACTTAATGAAACTAATGAAAATGTCAAACAAATTAATGAAAAACTAGACAACAATTCCAAACAGTTGAATGAAAAATTAGACAACAATTCCAGACAGCTTAGTGAACAGATTACAGCCGTTGCCGCGCAGTGTCATGATACTAAAGAACAATTGCGGGAGGAAATTGAGGCTTGCGCTAGGAAAAGTAGTGAAGAAATTAGATCTGTTGCCCAAGAATTAAGGGATATGCAAACAGCTGCAACAGAATCACTTAAAGACGAAATCAGTGCAGTCGGTAAACAATGCTCTGAAAAAGCAACACAGTTACGCGACGAGTTTAAATTAATGTCAGCAGAACTTTCGCGTACACTGGATGCAAAAGTAGACGCGAAATTCGACCAACAGAACATTCACATTGACGAACGTTTTAATCATCACCTACAAAACAGTGAAACGTGTTTCCGTAAATTTATACTGGATCAGAATAAAGTAAAGCGACAAGTTATGGAAACAATTACCGCACAGAGACAGGAAGATAAACGCAAATTCCAGAATGAGATTTTCACTCTGCAGCGGAGTGTGCGCTGATATGAAACTTCCTGGGAGATTAAAACTGTGTGCCCGACCGAGACTCGAACTCGGGACCTTTGCCTTTACAGAAGCTCTCCTGCGAACCAGAAGAGCTTCTGTAAAGTTTGGAAGGTAGGAGACGAGGTACTGGCAGAAGTAAGGCTGTGAGTACCGGGCGTGAGTCGTGCTTCGGTAGCTCAGTTGGTAGAGCACTTGCCCGCGAAAGGCAAAGGTCCCGAGTTCGAGTCTCGGTCGGGCACACAGTTTTAATCTGCCAGGAAGTTTCATATTAAACGCAAATTGTTTACGAAAGCAAAAACATACGTAGACAACAATATTGCTACTGTATCAGACGAAATTAATACAATCAAACAGTTGAACACCGAATTGCGTGATGAAATTTCCGATCTTAAATCAAGAACAGATACACACACACTAGACTTTCAGACAGTGACCGACAGACTTGAGCAATTAGAACTAATTCAGGATCCTGATGTCATCAAAGCTGACGTTAAAAAATTGAACGAAACCACACATAAAATACAAAAACAAATTAATGCTTGTGACACTAAAAACGATGATCAGGTAAAAATACTGACTGAAAAATATGATGAATTGGCCAGTCGTATTGACGTTATTGAAAGTAATAATGACAGCAAATCAGACGATACTTCACCGATTTCGTTTAATCAAACGCCTGAATTCCAAAGTTTACAGCAGACAATCAATGAGATAGATTCGTCTAATAATACATTACGTAGGAAATTGTCAACTTTACAGCAAGAAGTGACAGAGATGAAAAATGTCTCAGTCAATAACACGTCACAGCATACGGCACATTCCGAACATTTGCCACGCTCATACAGCCAGTATAATTTAGGTAATTTACACAGAGTACGTGACTTAGATTCCGAACAGTCACAGACAAATAGATTCTCATACAATCCTGAACCTGTTCAGACATACAGAGACGATAATTTTGATTACAAACATTTTCTATCAGTGAGAAAATTTAAAGTATTTAAAAATGACAGAACACAGATTCACCCATTGGATTGGATACAACAATTTAGCTTTGCTTTTCCACCGACTTGGCCTGTAACGCACAAACTTGAATTTATTTGCAGTTTTTTGGAAGGCGAACCGGTAACTCATATGAGACCGATCGCGAGGCAATGCTATTCGGTAGAAGAATTTCAGAATGCTTTTCTGTCAGCGTATTGGTCGAAGACGACACAGCGCGGAATTAAAGATCAACTAATTAGTTTACCGAATTATGAGAACTCAAATTTTTCCAGTGTCACGCAATTTTTTGAGCACATGATCCAACAAAACCAGTACTTAAGTGAACCATACAGTGAATCTGCACTTATTCAATTATGCATTTCTAAATTACCACGGTCATTAAGAGTATCACTTTTAACGGGTCAGCAGAAAGAAAATATTTCGGCATCCAGAGATCTGCTACAGCTTTTGGAAGTGCAGCAATCGGATTATTCCTTTATAAACAAATATTTTTCACATAATAACCAAGGTCAACAAACATACAGCAATTATGATCAGCCACGTAATTTCAATAGCAAAGGTAATAGATGCTTTAGGAACGACAACCACCAGAACTTTAATAACAGACAAAATTTTAATTATCAGTATCGACAAAATTATCAGCAAGAGGAACTACATTTTGGTAACAATAGACGTTTTTCCCAACACCAGCAACAAAACCAACCGGTTAGCATACCTAACCAACAATGTAATGTACAAGGTCAACTAGGCTTTAATGTTTCGCCGCGTACGCGTATAGCATCGGCCCCAACAAATAGTAATGCACAGCAACAATGAAATCAGTATGTACAGAAAACACACTATTTCAATTCCTATCGCAATGCGCCGTATAGAAATGACTATCACGATAGACGTAAAAATAATGAGCACAATTTTCAGCGTGCATTTAATAACAGTCGATCTTATCAGCAGCAAGAACATCAACAACATATTATCATGAATGAACCAGACAGTAGATATCATCCCGAACGTAATACGTCAGGAAGAAATAACAGAACAATTCAAATAGTCGAAATGCCACAGCATCCTCCTGAAAATAGTAACACGTCAGATAGAATTTGACTAGATACAGTACAAGTTACATCTTCCAGCAACATAAGCAATACTTCAAATACACAGAATCTTATTCACGAAAATGTTATTACTTTCGACGACATCCGAGACACTCTTTTACAGGAAAGACCAGTCGTTCAAAAAACCATTTCACAACCTGTCATCGAAATTAAAATTGGATCATCGACATTTTCAGCAGTAATCGATTCTGGATCACCTATGTCATTTATAAATGAAGAAACTTTCAACGAGTGTAACAAAGAGAATACCTATCCTACGTTATCATTAGGCAAAACGAAAGTAAAAGGAGCAGTATCTGGTAAAGGAGTAGATGTAAAATTACCGACATTTATCATTTTGTATTGCAGGTCATACATTTCACTCAAATTTTTGGATTGTTCCCTTATTGACGACAGACATTATTTTAGATACGAATTTTCTGGTACAACACGATGCCATTATTGACTTTCAAAATTCTTATTTAATGTTGAAGGATGAAAATGTACAACTAGCTTTAGAATTTTAGCACTCTTTATCTGCAGAAGAACAAACAATTAATCGTACGGAGGTCATTTCCACATCGCGTAACATAGACTGTAATTCCACATTGTTCACAGATACGTACGTTGTTGTTGTTGTTGTGGTCTTAAGTCCTGAGACTGGTTTGATGCAGCTCTCCGTGCTACTCTATCCTGTGCAAGCTTGTTCATCTCCCAGTACCAACTGCAACCTACATCCTTCTGAATCTGCTTAGTGTATTCATCTCTTGGTCTCCCTCTACGATTTTTACCCTCCACGTTGCCCTCCAATGCTAAATTTGTGATCCCTTGATGCCTCAAAACATGTCCTACCAACCGATCCCTTCTTCTAGTCAAGTTGTGCCACAAACTTCTCTTCTCCCCAATCCTATTCAATACCTCCTCATTAGTTACGTGATCTACCCACCTTATCTTCAGCATTCTTCTGTAGCACCACATTTCGAAAGCTTCTATTCTCTTCTTGTCCAAACTAGTTATCGTCCATGTTTCACTTCCATACATGGCTACACTCCATACAAATACTTTCAGAAACGACTTCCTGACACTTAAATCTATACTCGATGTTAACAAATTTCTCTTCTTGAGAAACGCTTTCCTTGCCATTGCCAGTCTACATTTTATATCCTTTCTACTTCGACCATCATCAGTTATTTTACTCCCTAAATAGCAAAACTTCTTTACTACTTTAAGTGTCTCATTTCCTAATCTAATTCCCTCAGCATCACCCGACTTAATTTGACTACATTCCATTATCCTCGTTTTGCTTTTGTTGATGTTCATCTTAATCATACAGTAAAGCTGCATGTCCTCGGGAAAAATTACGGCTGTAGTTTCCCCTTGCTTTCAGCCGTTCGCAGTACCAGCGTACGCAACTATAGTACTCCTGACGAAGCCGACAATGACGTTATACAGATAATTTCTGATAAAGTTAAACAGAGCAGTGCAAATACAGACGACGAACACACGTAACTACACAATATTCTTTTACAGCAAGCTCCAGTTTTTGACGACGTTCCTGGTACTATGTCCGGTTTTATGTATGAATTTCAAGTTGAACAGCACGACACCTTTAAAGCCAAGCATTATCCCATTCCGTATATTCATAGAGAACAAGTTAAGAAAGAATTGCAAGCTAAGCTTGATCAACGAATTATTGAACCGGCAGTTAGTCCGTACATAAACCCGCTCCATATTGTTAAGAAAAAGGATGGCTCACTTCGCCTCGTACTTGATTCGCGTCACATCAATGACATCATTATTAATGAAACAGATCGCCCACAGACACTAGAAGAACTTCTACAGAAATTTCATGGTACTGCTATTTATTCCACATTAGATTTGAAATCGGGATTTTGGCAAATTCAGCTCCATCCGAACTGCAGAAAATACACAGCATTTCTCTGTTTTGGTGACTGTTCTCAATTTTGTAAATTACCGTTCGGTTTAACAATTTCTTCAGCAGCTTTTATTCGCGGTTTGAATACAATACTTCCGACAGAACTTAAAGACAGAATCACAACGTACGTAGACGACATTCTTATTGCAGAAGCTAACTGGTCTGAACACTATCTGATTCTTGAACGACTGTTGCAAACTTTTCGTGCACAAGGGCTCACAGTTAATCTCAGTAAATCGCACTTTGGTAAAACTTCTATAAAATTTCTTGGACATGTAATTTCAGCAGAGGTCATTACGCCTGACCCGGAAAAACTTCAAGCTTTACGTGACATTACTGTTCCTACGACGAAGAAACAACTACGCAGTTTTTTGGGTTTAATTAACTTTTTTCGTAAATTTATTCATTACTCTGCTTTAGACACCCCTAGATTATGTCAATTGACGGGTAAAAACACTATTTGGTCCAGGGATAGGCAAGCACATTCTGAATTTGTGAACCTGAAACAAGCTTTCTTGAATGCACCACTTTTGTTGCACCCAGATCTTACTAGAAATTTTTCCATTGCAACCGACAGTTCTAACACCGCTTTAGGCGTACACATTTTTCAGGAAATTGAAGAAGATGGCACTACAGTAATAAAAAATATAGCCTTTGCGAGTCGCATTCTGTCACCTGCTGAACGCAATTATTCTGTTACAGAACTTGAAACATTATATGTTGTATGGGCTTTTACCAGATTTAGGCATTTTCTTTATGGAAGACACACTACCGTTTATACAGACCATAGAGCGATACAATTTTTACGTTCGGCTAAATTTACACACGGCAGATTAAGCAGATGGAAACTTTATCTACAGGAATTTAATTTTACAATTGTTCACATTCCTGGTACACAAAATATTGTAGCAGACGCACTATCCCGTTCTCTCAGCAACAATCAGCAAGACATCGCAACCAACTTCTGCAAAGCAAATTCCAGCGTCATGTACATTCAACAAGTTGCATTTGAAAATTTCATTTCGTCGTCATTACAAGACATAGCACAAGAGCAGAGTAAAGACAACGTATGGAAAGAGATTAAACACCTTTGGCAAGATAGGAATAATGTTACCATTAGAAATCATTACACTGTACGCAATGACATTCTGTTTCGCCGCTCTCATCCTGACAGCAACAATTGGTTATTATGTATTCCTGACGAACTTGTTAACAAATTAATCTGGTATACTCATTTAAGTTACATACATTACGGAGCCAGAAAATGTTTTCTTATACTGAGACAGAACTGTTATTTTACCAACATGGAGAAACGTATACGACGAGTTTTAGTGTCATGTAAAATCTGCCAGAAAGCTAAATCAGATACGACTTCACATATTCCTCCGTTACATCCCATTGTACCTGTTAAATTAAGACACATGGCCGCTGTAGACATTTTTGGTCCAATTCCCAGAACTAATAGAGGTTTTTGGTACATCTTTGTCGCTGTTGAACTCACTTCAAAATTTGTTACCTTCACTCCGTTACGCAATGCTACTGCTAAAACTGTTTCGAAAGCATTTGTAAAACATTTTTTATTTCATGTAAGACATGTGTTGAAAGTAATTTCCGACAATGGATCACAGTTTCTATCTGCTATATGGACACGTATGTTACGAGCTAGAAACATTTCTCCGATCTATATATCCAGGTACCATGCTTCTTCGAACCCTTGTGAACGAATAATGAAAGAAATTGGTAAACTGTGTAGAATATACTGCTATAAAAAACATATTGATTGGGACACACACATACTATCATTCCAAGATGTAATTAATTCCGTACCGAATGAATCTACTATGCTATCTCCGTCTATTATACAGAAAAATGTTGAACCTCCTAACAAAATTAAAGAATTAGTAACATTTCCTACATCTCGTCGACTACGACACCATGAAATAATTGACATTGCGCTGAACAACATCAAACGTGCCGCAGAGCGCCGGAGAAGACAGCAAAAACAGGTTTGTACACGCCGTGACTTTCACATTAGACAGAAGATATTAGTAAGTACACACTATTTATCCAATAGAGGAAAAGGTAGGTGCAGTAAATTTGAACTTCTATACGCAGGTCCATATCGGATTCGCAGCGTTCGTCACCCCAATGTAGTACACGTCGAAACTTTGAGAACCAGAAAAACCAAAGGGAACCACCACATATCCAACATCAAACCTTTTATTGAATGAAGATACTTTATCATTTATCACACTGTAATGCGATTTCCAAATTTTTTTATGACGGCTTATGCAATTATATTCACATGAACACCTACTGATTATCGTAATTTTTCTTGACACGTGCCCGGCAAGGTAAGGTTAGCAGGTCGCTCTTCTTGTCGTTACACATCAGACCGTGCATATTTTTCCAGATGAACGACCACTTATGCAATTGTATTTATGTGACTACTTACTGATGATTGCCGTATTTTTCTTGGCAAGTGCCCGGCAAGGTAAGATTGGCAGGTCGCTTTTGTTGTTGTTACACATCAGACCGTGCATATTTTCCATTTTTTATGTATGTATGATTGTTTTCCTGTTTTGTTTGTATGCACTATGAAAAAGTTAAGATATAACAAACACCAGTTGACTTTATCATTTTGTCTTATGATATCTCAACATCGTGACTACTTTACTTTTTTTTTTTTTTTGCTGCTACATTGTGATACACTGTGTACATTTTTGCTTCTGAACACTGTCGATGTTTTTGACATATTACGTTTTCTGTCATGCTATGCTGTATGCTCAATTATGTTACTATAAACCAGTTTTTATCTAATGGGTATATGAATTAAATGCAAGACATTAATCTTTGTTCATCATTTTCAGAAAGAAATAACGTGTAAACGAAATAAATTAAACAGAAATGGGAATTTCACCTTCGGAATGAACCAAGGAAGATGCAATACTTCGTGATGAAGAGTAAATGGATCAGAATTAACAAGCATTAACAAGAATATACTATACACATCGTATGATAGCAGTCTTGACTAATTTTTTCTTTCAGAATACGAGGCGATTGATGCAGGCTGTCAGACAGAACTACACATCTTAGTTTTAGTGATGAAATATGCTAGAAATAAGGAATAGTTGTATAATGAATAATGAAGTGACTTTTTTGCAGATGATAATGAATGGTGATGAACAATGATGAAGAATGTGTTACTATGGATAATGAAGTTTTTCTTTACAGGTGATGATAATAATGGAGTTATGGTGATATGTATAATGAAGTTTTTCTTTGCAAACGAAAATAATGATGAAGTTTATATATTTGCTGCTAGTTAAGTGATGCTATGTAGTTATTTATTTGTTGCAGTTCATTTTGACAGTATGTCTTATATCGCATGGTATGATGACTGAAGGTTTTGGAAAGGACAGCTAGAGAACATATATATTTTTATACACATTTCACTACCTGTTAATTCGAAGTTCACTACTTTTCAGCATAATATGCGTTTCTCCTTTCCGTTTCATAATCCATTTCTGTATTTTTTGCAGGAGAAATTATTCATGAAATTAATGTGGTATAAATAGTTGTTTATTAAACCTATGTCGTTTATGAATGTGATCACATATACTCTACTTGTTTCATAACCTTGCTACAGCTGACTCATGATGAATGACGTTACACATCTTCATTTGCAGCAATAACTCAAAAACAAACAAAGGAATTACCAGTCCCAAATAATGCTACTAGTTTAAGAGAGTTCTGAGTAATACTTATCAGCTCTGAATAGTATGTCACTTCAATAATGACTTCTGAAGAATACAAAAAAAAAATGCTTTGTAACTGGCCAATGAATGCCACTGATTATTGTAATAAAATGACCTATGATGCCAATGATTACTATAATTAGATTAATTATGTATAAATGCTATGCCAATAATTAACTCATTTTGAATAATGACTTCAGAAGAATAAAAAAAAATGCTTTGTAACTGGCCAATGAATGCCACTGATTATTGTAATAAAATGACCTATGATGCCAATGATTACTATAATTAGATTAATTATGTATAAATGCTATGCCAATAATTAACTCATTTTGAATAATGACTTCAGAAGAATACAAAAAAAAATGCTTTGTAACTGGCCAATGAATGCCACTGATTATTGTAATAAGATGACGTATGATGCCAATGATTACTATAATTAGATTAATTATGTATAAATGCTATGCCAATAATTAACTCATTTTGAATGATGACTTCTGATGGTTTGTAACTGGGCAATGAGTGCCAATAATTACTATATTCAGATAATTTATGAACATTATTCTGTAATACTACATACATGGTACAGAAATGTTCAGTAACTGGGCGATGAGTGCCACCAATTACTCAAATCAGTTGTTAGACTAGTGTAATTCTCAATGAAGACTACTATGTGACTTAATGTCCTTCACCTTCTGACCTAATTACCAGAAATTACTGCAATATCCATTTGTCCTGTCTATCCTCATGATCATGGAGCACTATATTTGGTTTTTGCACTAATTCTAGGTTGGTCTACTTTACAAGAACATGGTGTTGACACGACATGCTGTCCACCACCTTGAGCGATGGAGATGTTATTATGGTCCCACTGTTTGGTGTACCTAGTGTACTATCAAAATGATAGCATGGAATATTATTACGACATTTCAGTGTCTTGGCTACACTGATTAATACTTTAAGGAAAAGAGCTTCAGATTGTCTCACTTGGTGTTGTGCTTCTGTAGAAAAATATGGACTTTCAGTGCAGCTGCGTGCAACCTAAAGTGCTACAACCATGACGCAATCCTTCCCATTCCTTTCCTAATTCTTGTAAAATGATAAAGACATATACAGTGCGTGTGCACTTCCTTTCATTTGTTAACAAGATCAGTTGTTCTAAAAATACTAAAGACTTCTATAGTGCATGTGCACTTCATCTCACTCCTTGATATGTTTATTTGTTGTAAAAAAATGCTAGAGAGATTTACAGTGCGTGTGCACTCTATGCCATTTGTTAATATGATTTGTACTCATTGCGTATACATTTGTGATTTCCTGATATGTTCTGTACTACAGTGCGTGTGCACTTTCGTCATTTTTTTAACATGATTTGTATTCATTGCATATACATTTTTGTGATTACCTGATATGTTCTGAACTGCAGTGCGTGTGCACTTTTGTCATTCGTCAATATGATTTGTACTCATTATGTTTATTTGTTGTAAAAATGCTAAAGAGTTTTACAGTGCATGTGCATTTTTGCCATTTGTTAATATATTTTGTACTCATTGTGTATACATTTTGTCATTGCCTGATACGTTCTGTACTCAGTGCGTGTGCACTATGTTTTATTTCATGTTCTGCATTTATATATCTGTAAATATTCTGTGATTGTAAACTTAGTTAATTATGAAAAATTTGTTGCTCATGGCAAGTCCAATTGAATCACCAATCACCATCGCTGCCAAATTTTTGCCCCCCCCCCCCCCCAGTGGAGGGTTATGTAAGGTGTGTGCTTCACTGGCGATGGGCGAGGCATGACAGAATCTCTGACCAGAGAGTAGTTTATTGTTAGTTGTTGCTTGTCGCGAGTCTGCGCTAGTCTGCGCGAGTCGGATACAGTAGAAGGGAGTCGTCAGTTGTAGTCAGTCTGCAGTGGTAGTCGGTCGGCTTTAGTAGCGAGTGGACAGTAGTAGTCTGCGGGGGTCGGCATGCGTCGGCTGTGTGCTCTGGTCGCGACTCTGGTCAGGACTCTGGAGGATGAGTATTGTTGTAGAAGGTAAAGAAGCAGCATTGCGCATATCTAATAATGTATGTTAATTGTAATTAATTTGTTCAAAAAATGCCCCAATAATATTTTTTTTTATAAAGTAACTCTTTTAAAGAAAAACATTCATTTCAATTTAAAGAATATTTCCTATGCATTCCCTCCAAGAATCAAATATATATATATATATATATATATACAAGGTGTTTCAAAAATGACCAGTATATTTGAAACGGCAATAAAAACTAAACGAGCAGCGATAGAAATACACCGTTTGTTGCAATATGCTTGGGACAACAGTACATTTTCAGGCGGACGAACTTTCGAAATTACAGTAGTTACAATTTTCAACAACAGATGGCGCTGCAAGTCATGTGAAAGATATAGAAGACAACGCAGTCTGTGGGTGCGCCATTCTGTACGTCGTCTTTCTGCTGTAAGCGTGTGCTGTTCACAACGTGCAAGTGTGCTGTAGACAACATGGTTTATTCCTTAGAACAGAGGATTTTTCTGGTGTTGGAATTCCACCGCCTAGAACACAGTGTTGTTGCAACAAGACGAAGTTTTCAACGGAGGTTTAATGTAACCAAAGGACCGAAAAGCGATACAATAAAGGATCTGTTTGAAAAATTTCAACGGACTGGGAACGTGACGGATGAACGTGCTGGAAAGGTAGGGCGACCGCGTACGGCAACCACAGAGGGCAATGCGCAGCTAGTGCAGCAGGTGATCCAACAGCGGCCTCGGGTTTCCGTTCGCCGTGTTGCAGCTGCGGTCCAAATGACGCCAACGTCCACGTATCGTCTCATGCGCCAGAGTTTACACCTCTATCCATACAAAATTCAAACGCAGCAACCCCTCAGCGCCGCTACCATTGCTGCACGAGAGACATTCGCTAACGATATAGTGCACAGGATTGATGACGGCGATATGCATGTGGGCAGCATTTGGTTTACTGATGAAGCTTATTTTTACCTGGACGGCTTCGTCAATAAACAGAACTGGCGCATATGGGGAACCGAAAAGCCCCATGTTGCAGTCCCATCGTCCCTGCATCCTCAAAAAGTACTGGTCTGGGCCGCCATTTCTTCCAAAGGAATCATTGGCCCATTTTTCAGATCCGAAACGATTACTGCATCACGCTATCTGGACATTCTTCGTGAATTTGTGGCGGTACAAACTGCCTTAGACGACACCGCGAACACCTCGTGGTTTATGCAAGATGGTGCCTGGCCACATCGCACGGCCGACGTCTTTAATTTCCTGAATGAATATTTCGATGATCGTGTGATTGCTTTGGGCTATCCGAAACACAGGAGGCGGCGTGGAGTGGCCTCCCTATTCGCCAGACATGAACCCCTGTGACTTCTTTCTGTGGGGACACTTGAAAGACCAGGTGTACCGCCAGAATCCAGAAACAATTGAACAACAGAAGCAGTACATCTCATCTGCATGTGAAGCCATTCCGCCAGACACGTTCTCAAAGGTTTCGGGTAATTTCATTCAGAGACTACGCCATATTATTGCTACGCATGGTGGATATGTGGAAAATATCGTACTATAGAGTTTCCCAGACCGCAGCGCCATCTGTTGTTGAAAATTGTAACTACTGTAATTTCGAAAGTTTGTCTGCCTGAAAATGTACTGTTGTCGCAAGCATATTGCAACAAACGGTGTATTTCTATCGCTGCTCGTTTAGTTTTTATTGCCGTTTCAAACATACCGGTCATATTTGAAACACCCTGTATACATACGCCAGCATTGCACGAAGCTGTGTCGAAGAATGTATAATTAAGAGCAGATACAGATGCAGTTTTTATTGAGGTAAGAATTTTTGCTTTTTTATTCAGAATACAGGGCCGAAGGTCAGCGCTGCTGCCCTTATAAAATTTACCAGGTATTATTATTTCTGTTGAGAGGTTACATTTGGTTCATGGTTCATTATCTAATTAATATTATTGTGGGTTCATGGTCAATTTTCATTCATTAATTTTTGTGTGAGGAGGTTACACTTGGCTCCATTTTGCATTTTTATTTAACAATATTACGTGCAGAGAGGTTACAACTCCAGCATTACCGATGGAGGGCGCCACGGACTTGTAAGTCATTTTCAGCCAGGTGTCCGTATACTTTTGATCACGTAGTGTACGTGCCCATTCGATTTAGCGGTCCCAATTTATCCTAGCGCGATATTTATTTTACCCATATTTATTAACATGTGCAGTAGAACGTGAAGAGTAACTGATACTACAGCAGCAACTGAGCAGCTTTGCTGGATTGCGGTAGTAGTCAGTGCGGGACACAGCGGCGCTGTCATTCCTAGAATACTTGCTACACTATGTAATCAAAAGTATCCGGACACCAGGCTGAAAATGACCTCCATCGGTAATGCTGGGATTCGACATGATGTTGGCCCACCCTTAGCCTTGATGGCAGCTTCCATTCTCGAAGGCATACGTTCAAACAGGTGCTGGAAGGTTTCTTGGGGAATGGCAATCCATTCTTCTCGGGTGCAGGCCAGTCCATTACAGGGATGTTAATGTCGTGTAACCACTCCACCACAGGCCGTGCATTATGAACAGGTGCTCAATCGTGTTGAAAGATGCAATCGCCATCCCCGAATTGCTCTTCAACAGTGGGAAACAAGAAACTGCTTAAAACATCAATGTAGGTTTGTGCTGTCATAGTGCCACGCGAAACAACAAGGGGTGCAAGCCCCCTCCATGAAAAACACAACCACACCATAACACCATCGCCTCCGACTTTTACTGTTGGCTCTACACACGCTGGCAGATGACGTTCACCGGGCATTCGCTATACCCACACCCTGCCATCGGATCGCCAAATTGTATGCCCTGATTTGTCGCTCCACAGAATGTTTTTCCACTGTTCAATCGTCCAATGTTTACGCTCCTTACATAAAGCGAGTCGTCGTTTGTGATTTACCGAAGAAATGTGTGGCTTATGAGCAGCTGCTCGACCATGAAATCCAAGTTTTCTCACCCACACCTAACTGTCATAGTACTCGCAGTGGATCCTGGTGCAGTTAGGAATTCCTGAGTGATGGTCTGTATAGATGTCTGCCTATTACACAAGGAGGTGGCAGCACAGTGCACCAAATATGAAAAACGAATGTTTTTGTGGGTATCCGGAGACTTTTTATCACGTAGTGTATGTTTCTTGTTTTGCTGTCCCTATTAACACACATAGATAAAATTATTATCGTACTAGACTAACTTGGGATCGCTTATTGCATGGTCGTGTAAAATTACATTATAAAAATCATTTTGTTTGTAACGTAAAACAAACAGATGTTTTCCGTCGATTCTAGGCGTCGTGTAACAGACATCACTAGCAGTATTTGTCTAGGCTGACTCCAGTTACAGACTGAAAAAACGAAATTACAAATATCTGTTGAATCATGAAATAAAAAGCGCCTGACGACTTTTAATGGGGGACACTCTATATCAGCGGTTCACAAATATTTTTGGCAACGGAACCTTTTTGAAATGCAAAATATTTTACGGAGCCCTAAAATAAGCAAAACGTTGTTTTATGTCCATCCCTTAATTATAATCATTTAATGAAAATCACACAGAAATAGGTAGATTATACGGGGTACACTACTGACTTCTACAAAAACATACAAAACAACATACAGTAACACAACACACAAAATTACGCTGTGTTGATTTCACTGTAAAATGATATTTTTTTTCCCCTTTAGTGGGTGGTATGAAGCAGTTTATTGTCCGGCTTGACAGAAAAGAGTTGAAGACGCATGTCAGGTTGAGCACTCTGTTTATTGCTGTATCTCGTCTTTGTAGCCGTATATGCTGAGAACCCCATGTCACACAAGTATGTTATTGGGAACGAGAGAGGAACAGACAGAGCCTGTGTGGCAAGTTGTGGATATTCATCACGAACCCTGCGCCAAAAATCATCAAGTGACATTTGTTTTCATCAATTATTCTATGCTCGAATCTGATGTCATTTCTGAAAGGGTTCATAGGTTTCGTTTGACATATGTTCTGGCTTCTGTAAATTCGGTACAAAATAATTCCGTACCCATTTTCAATTTTGTATTGTGCTCTGTAGTAAAATAGATCTCAAGAGATGCGTGCGTATCAAGGAGATATTGGACCAATTCTTAAAGTCTTTCATATTGCAATTCTGATGTCTCACCAACAAACACATTTAGCGTTAAAAAGTATTCTAGTTGTCTCTTGCCAACACAAACAATCCAAAAATATCGTTTCTACGGCGGTAATTTTGTTATTAGTATTGGAAACTGTTGTCTGTTCTCCTTGTAAAGATAGATTTAATTCATTAATTTTTCCAAACATATCAGCCAAAAAGCTACTCTGAAGAACCAAGACACATTAGTCAAATTGTCTTTTAACTTAGAAGGAATGTCATTTATAATTGCTTCTATTCAGCTCTTAATTGGAATAATATTGTTAAGATATCCATCTAACCCTGGTGTAGAGCAGTACTGTTTTATTTTAGCTCATATAATCCACACACAATATTGAAAGCAAACGGCGGCGAAGAGTGCGTGATTTAACATAATTGATTATTTTTACTGCTTTATCAAGAATCAATTTTAGATCTTACGGCATCTTCTTAATCGCAGGTGTTTGTCTATGCAGGATAGAATGACCGGAACTACAGTTTGGCGCTTTACCTTTTATTAGTGACACCGTTCCTGCTGTTTTAGCAGTCGTTGCCTTGGACCCATCTGTACAAATATCGATAAATCGTTCCAATGGAGATGATTTATTTAATAAAATTGTTAATCGCGTTAAAAATTTCTTTTCTGGTACTGCCAGTTGGCAGTAACGCGTATATAACCAAGTCTTGGCTCTGAGCACTATGGGACTTAACTTCTAAGGTCATCAGTCCCCTAGAACTTTGAACTAAGTAAACCTAACTAACCTAACTAAGGACATCACACACATCCATGCCCGAGGCAGGATTCGAACCTGCGACAGCAGCGGTCGATCGGTTCCGGACTGTAGCGCCTAGAACTGCTCGGTCACAGCGGCCGGCCCGCCACACATGGTTTAATTACATTCTCAGCGATAATGTGCACTTCTCCCAATTGTGCAGTGCGATAGCTGACCAAATACGATGTCTCCGTGGCTTTCTCATTAAAAATTTGGGTCGCATACTTCATAGTGTTTTGATTTCTTAAGAGTTTTTCTTTATTCCGTATAAGAAATTCTTCATTCTTGTCTTTGCAGCCGAAGTGTATAGTTCATAAATGTCGGCGCATCTTAGCATTTACTATGGAACTATTCGGAAATAGCTTCCTACATAACATGCAAAGAAATGAGCCGTTAGAATCATCAAATCCACACCTGATGTAATATTTGTCATACTTCATTTTGTTTACATTTAGTGAGTCGTTAGATAGCTTGCTGCTTGAAACCATGAAGCTGAAATCGTACACCACCATCTTGAATCTCATAGTCTCGATTGGAAATCTTTGAAGTTGATGCATTTTCCGGGCGATCCAGCCTTGTACGTTCGATGTAAGACATTGTGCAAGGTCTTTTAAGTCAACGCACGTTTCTATTTTTTTTTAAATCAACTGTTTTATTGTACAACATGACAAACATAGGATAATGTAGCGACAAGATATTGAATTATACAACTGTAATCAATAACAGACATGAATCGAATATACTGCGGTCTGAGAGTGGTGTGCGGATTCGCCGTGCTGAACTGGGCCGCGCGTTGCAATCGTAAACTCGAGTGGGAACTGTAGTCTTCGGGTTTATATAGTACTGGACGGTAAAACATAGACAGTGAAGTAACAAAATCCTTCGAGACGATTCGCGGTGTTTGTGAATGAGAGACAGAGAGATGGAGAGAGAGAGAGAGAGAGAGAGAGAGAGAGAGAGAGGAGAGTGAGGAATGCAGGGAGGGGAGGGGAAGGGGGACAGAAAACGCCAGTACGGCCGCTACATGCGTCTGTACTGAAGAGAATGGAATCATCACATACGCACTAGTACAAGCTAAATACATATACAGCGTCTCTTCTTTCCGAAAGAACAGACAACATTTTCATCCAATCATACATCATTTGCTTTGGGCCTTTGTCCCACTTCAGTGCGGGGTCGGCCTTGTTATTATGGATTTGTGGTGTTAGTGTCAGAAGGTGGCCGGATACCCTCTGAGCTACCAAAGCACAACTCACGACCGCTCCTTACAGTTTCAATTCTGCCAGTACCTCGTCTCCCACCTTCCAAACTTCTGCAGAACAGCTTATGTGAAGTTTGGAAGGTAGGAGACGAGGTACTGGCAGAACTGAAGCTGTAAGGAACGGTTGTGAGTCGTGCTTTGGTAGAGCACTTGCCCGCGAAAGGCTAAGGTCCCGAGTTCGAGTGTCGGTGCGACATACAGTTTTCACGTGCCAGGAAGTTTAAGATAGAATTTTACTTTCGAATTCGTTGAACACTTCAGGTACAGCTTTCCTTACGTTCTTTTAGTTTGCGTTCAGTTTCTGTGTGTCTACGTGGCTTTGGCAAAGCTTAAATCTGCTATGAAACTCTCTTTTCTTGTGGACCACCTTTCTAATACGGCTGTCGAGCCACGTCCTGTCTTTCCCACCCCTCATAACTTTGCTTGGCAATCTCTTCGTTGGTGAGAGTGCACCTAATTATAACCTATAGCGAGTGATGAAGTAGGTTTAAAATTTCAAAAGAAAATATGAGTCGCACTTGCTCTAACTGGACGTATCCATTACACTAAGTAATCATACAACGAGGCCACGGGAGTCATATGATAATCCTTAACAAGCGAAGCAGATCGTCATCAATAATTCATCATTAGGCTGAATATAACCCTCAGAAGCGAAGGTTGTGCCCTGAATAACATTGTCCATTTCAAATCTCTTCAGTTACACGATGCCCAGGGCGATTCTTTTAGTTTTTTTGCATTACGTTTCAACACATGACGACAGTGAGAAATGTAATACTTTTTGCTAGTTTTCATTCACCCTGAGCACACGAACGGTTTTCAATTTCTTTCTTACCGAATCAGAGACTGCACAATGCTGTCGTGATCCCAGACACATATTTCGTTTTGTGAACCTTGAGTGTCTAGCCTACTGTTCCCTGTAAAGGTCGTGGAATGAAGGCATGTAGTTAATACACCGTGAAAGTGTGACCTGTTTGTAAGGTAATTAATCTTACACCTGCGTTATTCTTTAAGGTTGCTTCAAAATGTTGTTGCTTATTACGTCTGAATACTGCAAGGTCGTTAGCCAATCATGAAACAACATACAGCAAACATTTAACCCTAGTCAATTAGCAAACTTACAAGCAAACAAGACGAAAAGTGCAATGCTCGTTACCTTCACTGTACAATACGGGAACAATCGTTGAGTTTGGCGGCCGGCCAGACTGGCCGAGCGGTTCTGGGCGCTACAGTCTGGAACCGGGCGACCGCTACGGTCGCAGGTTCGAATCCTGCTTCGGGCATGGATGTGTGTGATGTCCTTAGGTTAGTCAGGTTTAAGAAGTTCTAAGTTCTAGGGGACTGATAACCTCAGATGTTAAGTCCCATAGTGCTCAGGGCCATTTGAACCATTTTTCGTTGAGTTTGGCCACTATGCACAGCGGTAACACTTTCACTGTGAGGACAACAACCTTAGGTATGCAACAGATTATATTTATTATTAGCGGGCCGCGTAACTTTGGAAAACTTTTAAAACAGTTTAAAGGATCTTGTAATTTAAATCAAGTGTGAATATATTTTATTTGCTCTGATTATTGGACACCATTCACAAGTACGATGCGATACGATATATACGATATTGCAGTGTCTGTGTTATTCTGATTACTATGCAAAGTTCCTTTGGATATGCGTGCATGCACAAAAGAAAAGGCTCTGCGGCGACTACAGCCGCTATGAAATACATTAAATGAATTCGGAATTGCGAATATGGAAAACCATGAGCCGTAGAATGGAATGACGATAATGAAAACTTGTGCCGGACTGGGACTCGAACCCGGATTTCCCGCAAATCGCGAGCGGTCACCTTTCAATGTGACTATCCGTACACGACTGACGACCACAACCAACCTTGCAGATGTCGTCAAGCAGGCGTCTACAACCTGTGCTCGTACATCCTTTATGTATATTCCAGTACAGGTCAGGCGTTGTACTGGAAAGTCGCTTGCCCTGACATGCATGTTCAAAGGAATTTTGCATCGTAATCAGAATAACACAGGCACTGCGTAATCTTATTTATCTGGCGATACCGTGCAAGCGATTTTCCAGTACAGCGTCTGACCTGCACGGGAATATACATAATGGGTGTACGAGTACAGGCTGTAGATACATGGTTGCCGAGAAATGGATGCTTCGGTCAGACTGTGAGTCGTGCACGGATGACCAAAGGGTAAGGCGACCGCTCGCGATAAGCGGGAAATCTGGGTTCCAGTCTCGCTGCGGCACGAATTTTCGTTTTCGTCATTCCATTCTACAGTTGATGCGCTGTTGCGAATTCATTTAATGCCATTCACAAGTAGTCAACAAAGAACAAAATTTTCTAAAAACCTGGATTTAACTCACACAAAATGTAGCTAACACTGTTGGGAGGTACCAAATTGTAAGTATGGAAGACAGAGTGGACAAAACGAAGCAAGTTGTCTTTATCTGGCCAGCTCGCGAATTCAATATCAGTGAGACGAAATCACAAATTAAAATCTCATTGGCAACTCAAGCTGCGTGCCGGAACAAGTAAGTAACGAGCTGCACAGAGTAAAGATCGCACTGTATCAAATTTCATAACTTACTTTTCTCCAAAATCAGCAAAGCATGCGTCCATCAGCGCCAAGCAACGGCCGGGTGACCAACCACACGGTGGCAACAACACGAATGCACAAACTTAGTCTTCAGCTCTTTGCTTTCAAAAAACTCTACATGGAGGAGATGACTCAATGTTGTTGCCAGTGTGATGGGCGAGAATATCGCTTTTTTCATGAAAAAACTGGGGAGCGAAGCAGAATTTCACACTCTTAGCGTCCAAAATGCAGATTAACAAACTTGAGGCTGGTATTGGCCGACAGCAACGTCTCCTCGATTGGCAGGCCTCTTCGGGCCAAGCACAGTGGCAGGCTGACTCAATTCAATTGTATGACCAAAATTTTTTAGCGAAAGCTACCATGTCTCTCACACTGGGCTGGCGGTGCCACGATATCTCGACTTTCGATGTTCGTGCAGAAAAGGCAAAAATGTCATACTCAATTATTCTCTGGGGACGGCAGCGGCGGCACACCACTTTCTGCGGTCAGCTAGGCCAAGCGCTGGCTCTGCCCACAAATGCACGAAGCAGGCTACAGCCTCAGCTCCGTCAAAACTGCCCGTCTCCATGGGAAGGCTCGCCTCTCTTTATGAGACTCACTGACTGCCTTCTACCGACAATAGACCGCATCGAAAGTGCACCTTCCCAGCCCGAAAAACGCACAGCCTTCTTCCCAAGCCTACATATTCAGTACTCTCAACAAAATAACAATGACATTGTGGCAGAAAACGAAATAATATTGTTTAGCGATGTATGACAGTAATGTCATAACTGTATCTTGCTATGTATAACAATTAATGCTCCACCTTTAATGTCTACACCTAGTCCTAAAATGTGCTTAATAATTACAATTACACTGGATGACTGGATGAGGGAGTTGGGGAAATGGGCTGTGGCCATGTTTAAGAAACTGCTTTGTAAGGTGTCTGGCAAATCCAACACCTTCCATGAAAACCCTTACATGATAAGCAAATCCAGTAGTATGTCACATAGCTCCGAATGAATCGTGACATTAAATTAACCAAAGTAATACGAGTAACGAGTGAGCAAATGGAATACACCAGACTAACACAAGAATGCCTAAATGCATGTCATACCTTCCCACCGTGAGACAGACGCAGTTCCGAGGGGAGAAACGAGAAGCCGAGAGCAGAACCGTGTTAAGATGGAAGGCCCTACGATAAGGGACGGACGGACACCCACGTCGCCAGCTAACTGCTAGGACCGCACCACCCGCAAGTTTTAGCGTTAGACTTTTTCGCGTCTCTTTTACGTCAAGAGCACCCCCCAGCCAATGTTAAAAGCTAGAGCCCTCCAGAAGAACAGTATAGATCTTACGATAACACAAAAAGGGCTACACCACCCGCAAGTTTTAGCGTGAGACTTTTTCGCGTCTCTGTTACGTTAGGACCACCCCCCAGCCCATGTTAAAAGATAGAGCCCTCCAGAAGAACAGTATAGATCTTACGATAACGCTAAAAGGACCACACCAGCTGCAAGTTTTAGCGTGAGACTTTTTCACGTCTCTGTTACGTTGCAAACTTTAAAAACATTGCCCCACCACGAAAAGTATAACGTTTCTCATTGGATAGACAGAATTTTTGTAGGCGGAGCTTAAGGTTAACATTGAGACCCTGATTGGTCAGATGAAAACACAGCCAGATAGTTTTTTTTTTAAACCAACTTCGGTAAATTGTAGTAAGGAGAAGTTAGAGTTGAGTTGCTTCCGAGGCAGCGAGGTGAGCGGAGCTGTGCTGACCGACGCCCCCTGACGAACACCGACAGGGTAATGAACGCACGCGATGCCGCATTTTTGAGCGCATAAGGCTTCACTCAGAACTGCAGAAGTCTCATCTGTTACATCCCCTTTACGTAATACTAGTGTCGATCGTCAATTAAAGCTCATGGTGTTCACATTTGCCACTTGAAGTAAAAATCTGAAACGCGATGATTTTTCTGTTATATAGTTATTGAGAAGCCACATAAGCCACTGTAATTTACGACATGTTAGGCAAGTAATTATAGATAATTGAGGGTCACTGTAGACCATTTTGATAGTTTTCTCTCTTGTGAAACTTAATTTAAACCTAGATTATAGATGTGATATGGCATAGGTCATCCTTCGATCCATTGTAGAACTTGGAAACCCATTCAGGGAATATTCGTTCACATTTTGTTGAACGCAGTTGGTTTTTACCATCCTGTATTAAAACATTTCCTTTTATCAATAGTGCAATTTATAAACGATGTTTTGTGAGTAGAATAAAATTTCCAATGGTTAACTTAACTGCTTTTTCGACATTATTTTACCAGCTAACTAAAAGTAGGAAAGCCTTGAACCCCTTCCACTAAATTTAGTTAGTATTAAGATTCCTTTACAGGGAGTGCAGTGGAGCTGACGCTGAAATCATTAAGTATTTGGTTATATCATCGCTAGTCTCAATGAACTCTTCTGAATTCTACATGTCATGTGTGGTCTGACGCCTCCTTACCAGCAACAGGTCCCAGGTTCAAACTAATCAATTCCCTAAAAAACACGCTCAGAGCGTCGTTGCGCGAAAGTGGTAGGGAGACACGATATAGGACAAACAGTCACCACGCAGAATGTTTAGAGCTTTCCAATTCATCTTAAGTGATTTAGGGACACAACAACGAACCAAAATGTGGCTTAATGATGTTCAAGGAATGCGGTTGGTCGTCATTTACGACCACACACGATATTTCATCTGAGCACCTGCTAGACATCTTTTGGTGATCCGTTTAAGGCTGACAGCCGGTGGGCTTTTTTTTTTTGTGATAGGTTGAGTAGGCTGGAACGCTGGGCAAATACATTTGACTGACGATTTCACCCATTTTTAAGGTACGCAACTATTCATTACTTTCAATAAAATAACCACGAAACACTGGCAGAAACTGAAACAATATTGCTTAGCGATATTTGATATTAATGTCACAATGAATAAATCTGTCTGTGACCAAGCCGTCTCCAAGAATTTATTACACGCCATTGGCCTAACAACCAATGGAAACCTCCCAAAACTTTGGTCAGAACCAGGGAGGATCAGACTCGAACTCAGCAACTTTTAATGACCACAAGAAGGACCTTGTGAGAGGGTCAGTTAATCCCACATTCGAATTCAGCAACTCTGTAGGGAGGTAGCACGCGGGACCGATCCTAGGTATGAGTCAACAGGCGGTGCTGTTCCTCGCCATAACCGAACTCATTAGTCCTGTGAACGACAGCAACTCGGTACATCTGAGCAGAATGACACAGAGTCTCTTTGTTTAGTTCAAGTTAGCCATCGAAGCAAAAAATATAGCAGAAAGTCACGCTTTATAACCTACTTTTAGTGATCATAGTAATATACATTTAACCTGCGATGGTTATAAATTCAAACCTTATAGAAGACTTCTTGCAACTCAGGAACATAGATGGCGCTACTGTGATAGAAATTTGTGGCATTCTGTTAAAATTATTTACAGCAGGCAGCGAAAACTTCTTTTCGCGTTTCTAACGCACTCGTGACCACGTACCGGTTCCAGAACACTATTTAAACAGGAGAATGTTATCGAGTTTTGTTAAAACAAATGGTGATGCTTTGGATAAAGATAATTGAAGATATAGGCAAAGAAGTAGATGACAATCCGATCACCGTGAGTTCAGAAATAAGGAAGGACGCCAGGTATGGCTCTGAGCACTATGGGACTTAACATCTATGATCATCAGTCCCCTAGAACTTAGAACTACTTAAACCTAACTAACCTAAGGACATCACACAACACCCAGTCATCACGATGCAGAGAAAATCCCTGACCCCGCCGGGAATCGAACCCGGGAACTCGGGCGCGGGAAGCGAGAAGACGCCAGGTATATTCGCAATAATATTACTCATATGCCGAAACTGCCAAAATCCTCGATGGAAATTCAGATTGCCTTATCACAGACGAAAGTGAGAACCACAAAAAATGAAGCCTTTATTGTTCTTAATAATGATATGGAAAATGGTCATGTTGTTCTCTCAACCGACTCCAGTTTACGATACCTACACCAGAAGGAAGTTATATTGACAGATGGTACTTTTCAGTATGCAGCGAATGACTTTCCCCAGTTATTCACTGTTCTCAGTTACTCCAGAGGTTCTTACATACCATTAGTGTTCAGCCATATAATAGATAATAAGAAGGGAACATATTTGAAAATTGTACAGTGTATTCAAGATGAATATAGAAAAAGAAGTGTTTTAATCCAAAAACTTCTGACTGACTTCGTACAGTCCATCCATGACAGTATCAAGGTTGCCTTCCCATCAGTCGAGATTTCTTGTTGTCGCTTTCATCTAGCTCAGCCTTGGTAAATATGCGAGTAGTTGTAATCGTTATTTTAAGAAAACTGTATTACTGTAGAACGATAAAAGGCCATAACTGGTACAGAATATTATTTACCTTCTTTAAAACACAGTAGAATACAGTTATTCCGGAAATGACGTTGTTCCTAAAATTAGCCATACATCATTCATGCTACCAAGGACTGCGTACATCGATTAAATCGCAGACCTCAAGAAACTTTTGCCTTTTAAATGTCCGCAAACATTATTTTTTCTACACGTTTCAGGTGACGAAAAATACGGACACTTTGTTTGGCTTCGATATACAAAAACCAGAAAAGTGGAAAAGGCCACTGGCTGTATTACATCTTTGAACTCAGTTATTTAAATCCACTAAATGTTCCAGATGTTTTTGCTGACCTTGTCAGCATACAGCAACAAGACCAAAAACTCAGCAGATTCACAGATTATGTAACTGAAAATTACACTGATGACGAAGAAGATGCGATATTTGTTCCGCACGGATGGACAGCAGATTACACTTACTTATGGAGAACGAGTAACGCTTGTAAAGCTTTCAGTGTTTTGTGTAATCTTCTCTCCCCCAACCAACTTCAAGTTTGTTAAAAGTGTGAAGCATGAACAAACAGTTATCTACATAAGAATTAACTTTGAGAAAAATGGCCACATCACCAAAAAGGACTCAAAAACAAGGAACAGGCAATTTTTCCTACAACAGAGATTAGATTTACTCACAGATGGTGAAAAAGGCACATTAGATTTTGTAAAGAGCGTTTCATGCAAAGCGGCTGTGAGCAGAATATAAGATAAAAGAAATGCAGTTGTTTTCAGGAAATACACTCCTGGAAATGGAAAAAAGAACACATTGACACCGGTGTGTCAGACCCACCATACTTGCTCCGGACACTGCGAGAGGGCTGTACAAGCAATGATCACACGCACGGCACAGCGGACACACCAGGAACCGCGGTGTTGGCCGTCGAATGGCGCTAGCTGCGCAGCATTTGTGCACCGCCGCCGTCAGTGTCAGCCAGTTTGCCGTGGCATACGGAGCTCCATCGCAGTCTTTAACACTGGTAGCATGCCGCGACAGCGTGGACGTGAACCGTATGTGCAGTTGACGGACTTTGAGCGAGGGCGTATAGTGGGCATGCGGGAGGCCGCGTGGACGTACCGCCGAATTGCTCAACACGTGGGGCGTGAGGTCTCCACAGTACATCGATGTTGTCGCCAGTGGTCGGCGGAAGGTGCACGTGCCCGTCGACCTGGGACCGGACCGCAGCGACGCACGGATGCACGCCAAGACCGTAGGATCCTACGCAGTGCCGTAGGGGACCGCACCGCCACTTCCCAGCAAATTAGGGACACTGTTGCTCCTGGGGTATCGGCGAGGACCATTCGCAACCGTCTCCATGAAGCTGGGATACGGTCCCGCACACCGTTAGGCCGTCTTCCGCTCATGCCCCAACATCGTGCAGCCCGCCTCCAGTGGTGTCGCGACAGGCGTGAATGGAGGGACGAATGGAGACGTGTCGTCTTCAGCGATGAGAGTCGCTTCTGCCTTGGTGCCAATGATGGTCGTATGCGTGTTTGGCGCCGTGCAGGTGAGCGCCACAATCAGGACTGCATACGACCGAGGCACACAGGGCCAACACCCGGCATCATGGTGTGGGGAGCGATCTCCTACACTGGCCGTACACCACTGGTGATCGTCGAGGGGACACTGAATAGTGCACGGTACATCCAAACCGTCATCGAACCCATCGTTCTACCATTCCTAGACCGGCAAGGGAACTTGCTGTTCCAACAGGACAATGCACGCCCGCATGTATCCCGTGCCACCCAACGTGCTCTAGAAGGCGTAAGTCAACTACCCTGGCCAGCAAGATCTACGGATCTGTCCCCCATTGAGCATGTTTGGGACTGGATGAAGCGTCGTCTCACGCAGTCTGCACGTCCAGCACGAACGCTGGTCCAACTGAGGCGCCAGGTGGAAATGGCATGGCAAGCCGTTCCACAGGACTACATCCAGCATCTCTACGATCGTCTCCATGGGAGAATAGCAGCCTGCATTGCTGCGAAAGGTGGATATACACTGTACTAGTGCCGACATTGTGCATGCTCTGTTGCCTGTGCCTATGTGCCTGTGGTTCTGTCAGTGTGATCATGTGATGTATCTGACCCCAGGAATGTGTCAATAAAGTTTCCCCTTCCTGGGACAATGAATTCACGGTGTTCTTATTTCAATTTCCAGGAGTGTATTTTTGTATATGAAATTTTTAATACAATATTCGCGTTTATGTCGAATTTGTTTCCTTTTATACGTTACTCATTGGTCCAGTATTTACAATATTCTGTGAGAGCATTGTAGATGGTGGCTGATATGGTGCACTTGCTTCGTTCAGAAAAAAATGGTTCAAATGGCTCTGAGCATTATGGGACTTAACATCTGAAGTCATCAGTCCCCTAGAACTTAGAACTACTTAGACCTAACTAACCTAAGGACATTACACACATCCAGGCCCGAGGCAGGACTCAAACCTGCGACCGTAGCGGTCGCGCGGTTCCAGACTGAAGCGCCTAGAACCGCGCGGCCACACGGCCGTCGCTTCGTTCAGAGTTGGAAAAGTTTGCCGAGTTTGTGCAGTTGGTCCGCCACGAGCAGGTAGAAGCTGCCGAGTTCGGGCGAGCCGCCAGGGAGTGGAAATTAGTTTTAATTTAATTCTGTGAGAGCATGACAGGCAAAAAATGAAATCCTAGTGTACGTGAAATCGTATTTGTTCGTGGGCACTCAGATTAAAGTTGAAGACTTTCTCGACATGTGAAGTGTACCTACGTCGTGATCAGGATATCGGCTAGTAACGTCGCGCAATTTATTAACGCGCTTGTATGCGTTTCGCACTTGTTTTCATGATCGTAACTGCACGATCGACCACACTGCCAGCATACAGCGCCGTAGTTGGCGGAAATGCGTAACTCTGCTGTCTGGCGCGCTCTCGCTTGTTGTGGCCCTCGGCATACTCTTACGTCTTCGCAAATCGTGGAAATAATGGCATTCTATGCATTGCCAAATAATAACCGCTATTCTGGAATATTTAATAATGGAATCCCAATATGAATTGGCAGTAACCAAAATTGTCGTTTTGTCGTATTCCACTATATGCCTGGTGGTTAAGCAATGTTCAGCGATGGCAAATTTTGTGGGTTGCAAAAGGTGGTCCGCAGCACGTGATCGTGCGGTAGCGTTCTCGCATCCCACGCCCGGGTTCGATTCCCGGCGGGGTCAGGGATTTTCTCTGCCTCGTGATGACTGGGTGTTGTGTGATGTCCTTAGGTTAGTTAGGTTGAAGTAGTTCTAAGTTCTAGGGGACTGATGACCATAGATGTTAAGTCCCATAGTGCTCAGAGCCATTTAACCATTTTTTTGCAAAAGGCGAGTACAGCGTTGATAACCTATGGAAAGTTCTTCCACGATGCGTGTAGTCTGACCTACATGGTGACTCCATGACACAAACTTTCAGGGTTGATGGAGAAAGGTATAAATGTATCAGTTTGAGGTGAGGGACTCTGGTCCGGAAACGACCGGGTCGAAAGTTATAAAAGAAAACTGTTCTGATACCTCTGACAGTGGAGTACATACACCGGTTCAAATGGTTCAAATGGCTCTGAGCACTATGGGACTCAACTGCTGAGGTCATTAGTCCCCTAGAACTTAGAACTAGTTAAACCTAACTAACCTAAGGACATCACAAACATCCATGCCCGAGGGAGGATTCGAACCTGCGACCGTAGCGGTCTTGCGGTTCCAGGCTGCAGCGCCTTTAACCGCACGGCCACTTCGGCCGGCTCATACACCGGTAAAGAAACTTCCTGGCAGATTAAAACTGTGTGCCGGACCGAGACTCGAACTCGGAACCTTTGAATTTCGAGGGCAAGTGCTCTACCCGTGCTCTACTCAGTCGGTAGAGCACTTGTCCGCGATAGGCAAAGGTCCCGAGTTCGAGTCTCGGTCCGGCACACAGTTTTAATCTGCCAGGAAGTTTCGTATCAGCGCACATTCCCCTGCAGAATGAAAATCTCATTCTGGATACACCGGTAATGTTGCTAAGATTGTAGGGTAGGCAACTTTGAGAGGTGGTAGTATGGACCAAACAAGTAAAAAATGTGTAGTAAATATGGGTTCTAAAATGCATATCTTAAGAGATATGAGCACTTGTTCATCTGCAGTACTATAAAACATATCTCCCCACTGCAAGCTCTTTGGCTTCCATATTTTTGGAGGATGCTGTATGGGCCAAAACAAGAGAAAAAGTGTCCAATAAATTGGGCTCTAAAATGTATAGTTTAAGAATTATGCACACTTGTTCAGTATATATAATATATATACATATATATGTATAAATGTATATGAGCCATACCACGTTGGCAACTAATATTATATACTCTAGCGTTCCGCAGTAATAAACCAACCTTTATCTATCCAGGAATGCTTGCCATCTCAGCAGTAAACCACTGTAATTTTACGAAGGATCCTTCCTGTCTTGAACGAGACTTTTGCAATAAACTAAAGAAAAGCTATTGGTTTTGCCGGCGTACTTACCTTCTTGCCGGCTGATGGCTTTTTTTTCTCCCCTTTAACTGATAATACCTTGTTGATTGCTCGGTTGGAATATCGATTTTCCCTGAGGACTGCTCTTAGATAAGCGATCTCCTTAGGCAAACTCTCAGAATCGGAAACTATTAGTGCCATACGTGCAAGTGTCTTAAGCACACGCATGATTTGTGAGGGGCAACTCGCAGATCCGTGTGAGAGGGCTTAATTATTTCAAATATACGACAGCAGATGACATATTCTGTTGAGAGCATTTCCTCGCAATCACAACTTTCTCACAGTCTTTCTAGAGGTATCTTGCAGTGAGCACGGACAGCAGCTGAGTTATAAGGATCGTTATCTAACGACTGTAACTGATATGCTTCAATCATTCCCTTAAACTGGTGAGTACATCACAAACTCTTCGACACATATCTGTACCGTTGAAACCACGCCAGTTGTGTAGTTGTTTTCTTTTTAACATGCTGACAGTGACTGCTATGACCTGAAAAAGGTCCTTCTCATATAAGCATTAGGATGAGGCTTGATGCTCTAGTAATATCCCAGAGTAACTTTATTGAAGTGATTACGAACTCCCCATCTTGTCGCGAGAGCACACTGATTTGCACATGCGCCCAAGCATCTTGGCCGATAGTAACAATGTTACAACACTCGTGTTGACCGATAAGTCGACTGCGAAGGGGAAACTTGCACTGTAGTAAGTTTCTACGAGCAGTAGTGGTACTCTGCAATCCCCACAAGCGCCACCACTTGGGATGCCACACTCTTCAGAAGTGGCGAACTGTTATCGCCACATCATAATTAGGGAAATTAGAGATTAAGAAGCCCTTAAGACTAGCAATTATATTAATTAATTTTGACTGTCAATTGATTTGTGATTTTATGTGAGTTGTGAGGGTGAACGAGAGATACCAAATACGTAGTGATGATTCCCGGTATATAGCAGTTGTCTATAATTTTTGCTGGTCGCAATGGCAATGAATTCAGAAGTTAGCCATTTTTTGCAGAGATGGTGTTTTCCGTTGTAATGGGCGATTTATGCTAAGTTTGAATTGTCCTTCACGCTAGAAAACACCAGAGTCAACAGAGAAGCGAATTCTGGCCGTTAGAAGAACTAAGCAACCTGCCAAAACTAAACTATGACAAATAGTTCCCTCTACGCACGCGGCCGTTTTCTTCAAAACTCAAGGTATTAAGTAGCACCCACAGCAAGAAATAAGCCTCAATGGAACTGCAGTTCTTCTACTGTCAAGAATCTCCATACCACATAGTCGTACCGTTTAGGCGCCATGTTGAAACGGTTTAAATGAGCTCTACAGGCACCAGAAGTGTCGAGAAGAGATTACCAGTTAGTGAGAAGAACAGTTAAGGATCTTGATGCTCGCTGGTTGCGACAATCAGATCATCGTTAATTCACGATGGTAACTCATAATTACGATCGTTTCCAGACTCATCATTGCCGCTGAGGTAATCTGCCATATTCTACTGCCACGTGCCATTATTAGACTGTATCTCGACTGCTCGCCCTCAGTTACGTGTTTTGTTTCTTCAGTTTGTGACCTCTGATTACATTTGTGGTTTTTTTATTGACAGAGCTTTGCCTACCGGCCCAGTAACAACGTTCTTCTATCCAGGCATTTTTGTCACTATTTCAGTGTTTTTTTTACCTGTTCAATCCGTGAGCTCCATTGTTGATATGTTTGTGGATCTTTATGAAATTACATATATTTAATTGAGTCTGAGATCTTTCATGTACGTAGAATTGTGCTATCTCTCTCCGTCCTTAATTGAGAAGACAAGTTCAAACCGCGTCTGTTGTAGGAGATGAATTCGGTGCTTTAGGCACGGTCTGGACAGAAGGTAGTATAGTCGCTGCTCGTTTCGAGGCCGCGCAGTTGAGAACGCTGTATCATACTATGTTTCTCACCCTCCTCACAGGTAACAACATCGCCGATCAATCTAAACTACTGCATGGAAAAAAAAAATCAGATTGCGTGCTGTCAGCTACGGCGAAAGAAAACTGCAGCACAATTTGCTCGATGCTGTGATGCGCTGAGAAAGAAGACGAATTCCTTCCACTCTCGGAATGACTTATGTAAAGTATCTGATGGCAGGGGCCACAAGGAGCACGCGACACGCGGGAGTCTGGCTTGGTAAGTGACTGACACACATAGCGCCTCCGCCGGGGAAAGCAGCTTTCTTCGCCGCATCTACTCCATTTCGTGAATCCACCTGCCGCTGGAAGTAGCTCGCTGCCCACAAAACAGAAGCCAGCACCACATAAGCAGTCAGGCTAACACAAGTCATTCCCAGGGTTCGAGTAGAGCAGCGTGACCTTACCGCCCCTTTACCACTGCCCCTGACCCCTTCTCTCTCAGCATAAAAAAGCGCGAATGTGTACGCATGCCAAAATTTTTGGGAAAAATTTTAAAGGTGCTGACGAAGTTAGAATGAGGCAGCTGGTACCCTATTTTTCAGTCAGAGTCTTTTAAATAGAAGCATATTCGCCTCTTTTGTGCTCCGATAGGAGCATTTTTCCGCTGATTCCCTTCTTTTCCCTGTTACAGCAGGTCGTGTCACTCATAAGAAAAGGATTTCATGAGAAAGTAAAATTTTGATAGTTTATTTCTGTGAAATTGAAAAAACGCAAAATTAACTTTACACCTCACATCGGATTTTGGCCGCACAAAAGCTTTGTATTTGCTTCAGTACTACAACATGGGGTTAACAGAGCCCTTATGATGGTAACGGAGACACTTTACAGCATGTTTCACTTTATAAACTACGTTTTTCGCTTCACACCGGATTTTACGTGCACAAATTGTGTAACTTTGAAAATCTGTACTTTGGAAACGGATAACGACATCAAGAAAGGTTTCGAGGATGTTCAAGATCGGGATCTTAAGCATATATTGCAAACATTACAGCCATTTGCTGTGCATAGCCGCCTTGAAGTCCACGGATAGATTTTAGTACCCCAAAAGCAAGTTTTTGGGGTGTTTATTGATAACGGATAGAGATTTTTAAAAACGGGGAGATGTTACTTCTAGATAAGTGCCTAGAGAATACACCGTTAAAATTTTATCAATTTGCTTCGGTTAGTTGTTAAGCTATCCGCTGTTGACGGCGAAAAAAATGTTGAAAAACGCTTCTTTCGCGTTTTCTCAGGAACCACCCATGAAATAAGTGGTGCCTACATAAACTCCTTAAGGAGCATGGTAGACCGCGTCTAATGCAAAAAGAACAAAGAGATGGGCTCCATTTGCCTAAGTTGGAAGAAGCATGTAATACTGTACTGTAGGGTAGTTACCGCATGACGATCCTTCTGTTAGATATACAAATGGTTTCTAGCCCAAGGGCTATTGAAAACACGTGAACCTACTTTTCTATCCCCAGCAGAACACGAGGTATGAGTCCCAGAAAAAAAAACTTTTTATGGATGGCGTTTTGGATCATATTGGTGGCGTGTGCTGTTGCATGTGTACCGATTCCGACCAGAGCAAATATTGCTACGGTACATTATATTCATCTCACTTCTCTTTTCATACACGTTTACGAAAGGACTATGTATGTTCACCCCCCCCCCCCTTCCCCCTCCGCGGCTAATATTTCTCTATTTCTCTCTCTTTGAAGCTAATCAAATGGATTGTATATTATCGTTATATCCTCACTGAATCAATAGAAACTAATCTATTTTGAAGTTTCTTTCTCTCTGCATCGCACTAAGTTAAAAATCTATCGTAGCCAATACAGGTAACGGACGCAAGTACGCTGGTGATAGACCTAGAGTTAGTCGGTTTGAAGCCCGCTACAGCAAGAGATTTTCGCCAACGCAAGCTGTACAAGAAAGGAAAGAGAGGGTATGCCCTGGAGTTCATGATCAACAGACTTCATCGAGATGTAGTTACGCAAATATGTTGAACTAAATTGTAAACCTTTCCTCAGTGCCTTAGATTGATTTTATCGCGAATCTCTCACCCAGCGCAAAGTCCCAAGCGACTGGAAAAAAGCGCAGGTGACTCCTGTAAATAAGAAGGATAAAATAACGGATCCGTAAAATTACAAACTAATATTCTCCAGATTGGTTTGCTGTAGAATTCTTGAACATATTCTCAGTTCAAATCTAATAAATTAACTTGAGACGCAAAAGCTTCCGTCCACGAATCTGCACAGTTATAGGAAGCATAGCTCGTGCGAAACTCAGCTTGCTTCAACTTGCCCTTTTGTCGCGTGATATCCTGCGAACCATGGATGAAGGGCAACAGGCAGATTCCATATTTCTAGATTTCTGAAAAGCATTTGACTCGCTATTATTTTCATCATGACAGCAACACCAGGAACCGTTACGAAATTGTCTCGAATGAAAAACAGCCCACAGTTGTACTAATTACGTTTATTCTAAACCTTGACCATGGTTTCTGCTATAATAATACAGCCTTCTTCAGAAATCCTAAAAAGTGATCAAAATACACTACTGGCCATTAAAATTGCTACACCAAGAAGAAATGCAGATGATAAACGGGTATTCAGTGGACGAATATATTATACTAGAACTGACATGTGATTACATTTTCACGCCATTTGGGTGGATAGATCGTGAGAAATCAGTACCCAGAACAACCACCTCTGGCCGTAATAACGTTCTTGATACGCCTGGGCATTGAGTCAAACAGAACTTGGATGGTGTGTACAGGTACAACTGCCCATCCAGCTTCAACACGATACCACAGTTCATCAAGAGTAGTGACCGGCGTATTGTGACGAGCCAGTTGCTCGGCCATCATTGACCAGATGTTTTCAGTTGGTGAGAGATCTGGAGAATGTGCTGTCCAGGGCAGCAGTCGAACATTTTCTGTATCCATAAAGACCCGTATAGGACCTGCAACATGCGGTCGTGCATTATTCTGCTGAAATGTACGGTTTCGCAGGGATCGAATGAAGGGTAGAGCCACGGGTCGTAACACATCTGAAATGTAACGTCCACTGTTCAAAGTGCCGTCAATGCGAACAAGAGGTGACCGAGACGTGTAACCAATGGCACCCCATAGTATCAAGCCGGCTGATACGCCAGTATGGCGATGACGAATACACGCTTCCAATGAGCGTTCACCGCGATGTCGCCAAACACGGATGCGACCATCATGATGCTGTAAACAGAACCTAGATTCATCCGAAAAAATGACGTTTTGCCATTCGTGCACCCAGGTTCGTCGTTGAGTACACCATCGCAGGCGCTCCTGTCTGTGATGCTGTGATGCAGCGTCAAAGGAACCGCAGCCATGGTCTCCGAGCTGATAGTCCATGCTGCTGCAAACGTCGTCGAACTGTTCGTGCAGATGGTTGTTGTTTTGCAAACGTCCCCGTCTGTTTACTTAGGGATCGAGACGTGGCTGCACGATTCGTTACAGCCATGCGGATAAGATGCCTGTCATCTCGACTGCTAGCGATACGATGCCGTTGGGATCCAGCACGGCGTTCCGTATTACCCTCCTGAACCCACCGATTCCATATTCTGCTAACAGTCATTGGATCTTGACCAACGCGAGCAGCAATGTCGCGTTACGATAAACCGCAATCGCGATAGGCTACAATCCGGCCTTTATCAGAGTCGGCCGGCCGGTGTGGCCGTGCGGTTAAAGGCGCTTCAGTCTGGAACGGCGTGACCGCTACGGTCGCAGGTTCGAATCCTGCCTCGGGCATGGATGTATGTGATGTCCTTAGGTTAGTTAGGTTTAATTAGTTCTAAGTTCTAGGCGACTGATGACCTCAGAAGTTAAGTCGCATAGTGCTCAGAGCCATTTGAACCATTTGAATCAAAGTCGGAAACGTGATGGTAAGCATTTATCATCCTTACACGAGGCATCACAATAACGTTTCACCAGGCAACGCCGGTCAACTGCTGTTTGTGTATGAGAAACCGGTTGGAAACTTTCCTCATGTCAGCACGTTGTACGTGTCGCCACCGGCCCCAACCTTGTGTGAATACTTCAAAAGCTAATCATTTAAATATCACAGCATCTTCTTCTTGTCGGTTAAATTTCGCGTCTGTAGCACGTCATCTTCGTGGTGTAGCAATTTTAATGGCCAGTAGTGTAACATCTAGACCAGTAATACAATCTACACATAAACTTCTAAAATTACGTATGTGATAACATATTACTTACATAACCTTTTAAAATTGAAAAATGTCTTAGCCCAGCGGCTGCGTCAAGATCAATAAAATAAAATAACTTCAACAGACATAAGCCTGTTTCCATCATGAGTAAAATTACATGTGGCACCGTATGTCCTCCGCCACTACTTCTGTTATACTAGGCGCACGGTCGTCAAATGTGCTACATCCTGCGCGCCATATGTGGCGCTCCCCACATTGAGCTACAACGTACCGTTTATCAGGAAACTAGTTGATATCTACGATAAAATATTAATAACAAGCCTACAAGTGCAACTGAAGGTTAGCCGAGCGATCTAAGGCGCTGCAGTCATGGACTGTGCGGCTGATCCCGGTGGAGGTTCGAGTCCTCCCTCGGGCATTGGTGTGTGTGTGTGTCCTTAGGATAATTTAGGTTAAGTAGTGTGTCAGCTTAGGGACTGATGACCTTAGTAGTTAAGTCCCATAAGATTTCACACACATTTGTACATTTTTTTGCAACTGAAGGACTGTATACTTATGACTGTCCAACAGTTAAAATGCTGTTGCATACGATCATTAAAGTGGTCAAACATTGACAAATTCATATAACAAAGTTTGCATCACTATTTGAAGCATCATTCAAAAACGGGTCTATTATATGCAAATAAAACTCCAGCTTACATTATACGCTCTAACAGCTTATAGGGATAATTCTACCAGCCGACCTTAGTCGTTGTACATAGGTACACTACTAATGAATGACGATAATTCTACGAATAGCAGTCTAGTGCATAAGTGTGGTAACATGGCACAAGACAATGAAAGACACAAACTACTGTTAATATAATAACAGCTCATGGCTCTTTACGACAATTTCTTATTGGAGCATTGTCCTAAAACAGTAGTTTATCTCAAATAATCATATAATAATATTGCACAATCGAGTCACCACTAGTGCCTATCTGCTATGCCCAATATGGCCTGAAAACCTTCAAGAAAGCTGGAACTTTTCAAATAACACTGATCATTCAGTAAATTCCTATTGTCACACATTTTGTGCTTATATATCTGCACCTCCTCCAGTGAATCTAATATCATACCCTTGGCTTCTTTACACAATAGCTCGGTGTCATTAACAGGTTGGGGTGTATGTCTCTCTTCAGTGATGTGTTCGGCAAATGTTAACCCATTTATTCCTACCCATCCTCAACGGCATATGTTCTTTATATCTTATGGCTATAGATCTACCCGTCTGCCCTATGTAATACCCCGGCCAATCATTAGATTTCAATTTATAAACTCCTGACTGCAATAGCTTATTATAATTGTTATTGCTACAACATACAAAATTCCGTTTCAAGCTATTCTTGGTGGAAAATGCTACTCTACAGTCGTGTTTTTGGAGCAAACGTTGCATTTTATACGATATGTTACATAGAAACGGAATAGCTATAAATCTCTTACGTTCATCCCTGTTGCTTACGGATCGCCTCAACGTGGAAACTGTCATTCTCGTTTTGCGCTCAGTTATATGATCGACTATGTTGGGGCTATAACCGTTATTACCGGCAATCTCTTTTAGGGTAAACACTTCTTTTCGAAAGTTATCCTGGGTAAGAGGTAAATTTACTGCCCTGTGTACACTCGAATTGAAAAAAGCCGTTTTCTGCTCCCACGGATGCGACGACCCGTTGGGAATGACGCAATCCGCAAACGTAGGCTTTCGATAAATATTAAACTCTCTCCCATCGTTGACAACCGATGACGTCAAATCCAAGTAATTACTCTCTCTATTATTATTCTCTAGTTCCATTGTGAATTTCATTTTTTCATTCATCGAATGGAAATGAGTATGTAACTGCTCTAGTTCCTTATGTGACCACAAACAACAAATCATCAACATATCGTGCATAGAATCTAATGTTATCTTAAACGTCCATAACGGTGTTGAAAAAACTGGTTTCTTTTGAATTAATAAAAATGTCGGCCGTAATCCCAGCAAGCGGGCAGCCCATGGCCAGGCCATACGGTTGCTCATCAATCTTCCCATTAATTTCAAAATAATTGTACTTGAGCGTTATACGTAGCAACGTCATCATCTCAGTGGTTTCCTGCGCTGTTATTTTTTTTATGATACGGTAGGTTTCGTTCTATGATATCGAGAGTGATGTCAACTGGGACATTGGAATATAAATTAACTATGTCGAACGACACTAACTTAGTCATAGAAGAGCATGAGATAGTTCTAAGCCTCTCTACTAACTCCCAGGAATTTTTTATCGAGTAATCATGTTCGAACACACACACACTTCCTTTAACTTATTTTGCAGAAAACCAGCTAATTTATGATGAGCACTATGGGAACTGTCGACAATCGGACGAATCGGATGGTCCTTTTTATGAACCTTAAATTGGCTACGTAACTCAGGTGGCTTCGGATTCATGTTCATTAATGTCTTCTTTTTGTGTTCGCCCATAAGGCATTTTGTGTTACTAAGAGCATCCCTGATGCCTTTTTGCAAACTATTTGTGGGGTCTACCTCGAGTTGTACAATTTTATTCACATTGAAAAATTTCATGGTCTTGTCAATATACTCGTTAAAATACGCTACAATAACTGAGTTTCCCTTGTCAGCCTTGGTGATAATGGCCTCATGTTGCTTCAACTTCATATTAATATCCCTTATAATCCTATATTCTTCATTATTTTTGCTAACCTTCTTACGTTCTTTTTCTATTAATTTTGAACATTCATGTGCAATACTCACCTGCTTACTTTTCTCAACTTTCGCACAATCTAGTCCGATCTTCAAATCGACCACTAAATTTTCTATCGTCCGATCGTCATCAAACTTAGGTGTAACATTATATTTAAGCCCATTGTTTAACAAGTTCTTTTCTGTGGAAGAAAACGTGATTTCTGTTTTATTAACAACCCTTTCGTAGAACTTTATCTCACTCCTCTGTACATGACATGGCTTCCTAGGTTTCTCTCTACTAACCAACTGAGCCAGTTTTTTCTCATGCCTAATCGCGATTTCCTCCTTACGATTCTGCAGCCATTCATTAACAAAAGGCCAGAAACTATACACTATACTATTTGAAAATTATACACTTCCTTGAAAGCTTTCGTTAGTGACAAATACAAATTGTATGAAGCTTCATTCAAACGATCTTTAACGATATGTAACTCAGCTATTCTACTCTCTAGAACCAAATTCTCCATTTTAGTTCTTATGTTAGACGCCTCATAAGACCGTTTGTAGTTGACGAATTCCTTCACAAACTTAGGCAACACACTTCTCCCCTTCCACTCTTTAATGTATTTTATTGCCATTCCTGTTTTCAGAATTTTTAAAGACGTCTCCATATACCTATATGCTGCCTTCACTACCTCAACTCGGTGTTCCACTGCAGACAGTTATGAGCATACGGAATAGGTTCAAAGATATATGAGTGGTTCGAAGACTTCATAAGTAACAGAACCTAGTACGTTGCCCTCGACGGCGAGTGTTCATCTGAGACAAAGCTATCGTCAGGAATGCTCCAGGGAAGTGTAATAGAACCACTGTTATTTTCTGTCTACATAAATTGTCTGGCGGACAGGGTGAACAGCAGCAATCTCCGAATGTTTCCTGATGAGGCTGTAGCGACCGGAAATGTGCCGTCGTTGAGTGGCTGTAGAAGGATACAAGATGACTTAGACAAAATTTCTAGTTGGTGAGATCAATGACAATCTAAATGTAGAAAAATGTAAGTTAATGAGGATGAGTAGGGAAAACAAACCCGTAATTTTCGAATACAGCATTAGTAGTATCCTGTTTGACACAGTCACGTCGATTAAATATCAAGGTATAACGTAGCAAATAGATATGAAATGGAAAGTGCATGTTAGAATTGTAATAGGGAAAGCGACTAGTCGACTTCGGAATTGGCAGAATTTTAGGAAACTGTGGCTCACCGTAAAGGAGACCGCATATAGGCAACTAGTGCGACCTATTCTTGAATACTGCTCGAGTGCTTGGGATTCGCACCAGGTCGGAGTGAAGGAAGACATGAAGCAATTCAGAGGTAGACTGCTAGATTTGGTGTTGCTAGTTTCGAACAACAGATAGGTGTTACGGAAATGCTTGGAGAACACATTTCGAGGAACACTACTCAGAAAATTTAGAGAATCGACGTTTGAAGTTGACTAGGGAACGATTCTGCTGCCCTCAACGCACATTTCGCGTGAGGTCCAAAAATATAAGATAAGAGAATTTAGGGTCGTACGGAGGCATACATACAGTGGTTTTTCAGTCGTTCTACACTGACGGAAAAAAATCACAAAGTAAACGATAGTTGGTAGGCGTGTTTTTGCAACGGGAAGATGCGTCTATTCAAATTTCGCGCCGGTCGCGTAAGAGTTGCGCCACTATCAAGATGGATCAACAGGCATTACATGCACTGATCAAAAATGATAGTTCATTGAGAATGGCTAGTTTCTAGCTGAAATCTAGATCTGCCAATAAAGTTGAAAAAGGACGACTGGCAGCTGAAATCCATTTTTTTAAAAGTAGTTTTTAAATAGTCGCTATAACTGTCGTGAGTGTTAGTTACCTTTGAAATCGGACGTGGTGAGCTGATGTTAATCAAGAATTCCTGTAAGGCGACAAAGAAGCCATTATCAACACCTCACTGAGTCTGAACGAGGTTGTGTAATTGGGGCTTCGAGAAGCTATATGTCCGCTCTGCGATACTACAGAAAGACTTGGCAGGAGTGTAGCCACTGTGCATGACTGCTGGCAGTGGTGTTCACGAGAATGTACGGTACCAAGGTGACCGGGCTCCGGACGGCCACGTGGCACTATGGAGAGGGACGACCATCGTGCTTGGTGTATGGCTTACGAGCATCGAACTGCATCTTCGGCAGCAGCTTGAGAAGCAGTTGGCGCCACAGTGACACAAAGAACTGTAACAAATCGTTTACTTGAAGGACAGCTCCGAGCCAGACGGCCTGTGACGTACATTCCAGTTGAGGGGCGGAGGGGAGGAGATTAGTGCTTAACATCTAGTCATTAGCGACGGGACAGAAGCTCGGATTAGGGAAGGATGGAGAAGGAAATTGGCAAATGCCTTTTCAAAGGAACCATCCTGGTTTTTACCTGAAGCGATCCAGGGAAATCACGGAAAACCTAAATCAGGAAGGCCCGACGCGGGTTTGAACCGTCGTCCTCCCGTATGTGGGTCCAGCAAGCGAGAGGTATGTTGTGATTTCTGATGAAAGATGTTTCTGCCTCAGTGCAAAGATGGCCCTGTATGGTTAGAAGGAGGCCAGTTGAGGACCTCCAGCCAATCTGTCTGCGTGCTAGACACACTGGTCCTACAACTGGAGTTACGGTCTGGATTGCGATTTCGTACTAGAGCAGAAGCACTCTTGTGGTTATGCCACGTACCCTGACTGCAAAACAGTACGTCAATATGGTGATTCGACGTGTTGGGCTGCCAGTCATGAATAGTATTCCTGAGGGTGTTTTCCAACAGAAAAAGGTTCGCCCACATACTGTAGTTTGTAGTTGTAACTCAACATGCTCTACAGAGTGCTGACATGTTGCCTTGGCCTGCTCGATCACCATATCTACCTCCAATCGAGCACATGTGGAACATCACAACTCCAGCGTCATCCACATGCAGCATGAACTATCCCTGTATTGACCGAACAAGAGCAACAGGCATCGAACTCCATCCCACAAACTGTCATCCTGCACCTGTACGACACAATGCATGCACGTTTGCACGCTTGCGTTCAACATTCTGCCGGTTACACCGATTATTAATATACCGGCATTTCACATTTGCAATGACTCAAATGTCCGCCCCGAGAGCTGAGTGGTCAGAGTGACGAATTGCCGTCCTACGGGCCCGGGTTCGATTCCCGGCTGGGTCGAAGATTTTCTCCGCTCAGTGACTGGATGTTGTGTTATCGTCATCATCATTTCATTCCCATCTGGCGCGCAGGTCGCCCAACGTGGCGTCGAACGTAGTAAGACCTGTACCAATGGAGCCGGATCTGCCCCTCAAGGGGCCTCCCGGCCAATGACGCCAAACGGTCATTTCATTTCCAATGGCTTACATTAACCTATGGTCTTGCAATGTTAATCACTTAAATATGTTAGCTAGAGAAATCTACTCCGGAAATTTCAGCCGGCCGCTGTAACAGAGCGGTTCTAGGCGCTTCAGTCCGGAACCGCACGACTGCTACGGTCGCAGGTTCGAATCCTGCCTCGGGCATGAATGTGTGTGATGTCCTTAGGTTGGTTATGTTTAAGTAGTTCTAAGTTCTAGGGGACTGATGACCTCAGATTTAAGTCCCATAGTGCTCAGAACCATTTGAACCATAGTGCTTAGAGCCATTTGCACCATTTGAACAGAAATTTCATTACTATACATTAATTTTCAGTTACAAGCAGCAGCATCGCCGACATACGCGGGTATTTTGCGTGCAGACTACGCTGGTGTGCATAATTTAAGGTCGAGATAGATAAAGTAACATAACATATTAATAACTCGGTGGGAATGAATGAAAGTGCAAGAGTATGTTGCTACAGGTCTCCCAGTCGTGCACAGAGAGCTGGATGTAACATGGAGTGAGGTCAGCGTGACTATAGTGTCAAAAGACAAGTGTGTGTCAATCATCGAACAGTTATGGTGCATCGTGGTGGTGTTCTTCATTACAACGTAGCCTGGAGGCAACAATTCGATGTCTTCACACGGAGAAGAATCATCGGGAAGCTTGATGAAGGATGACGTGTGACGAGCGTGATCCAGGGGTTTGGTATTGCTCCCAGCATTGTTTCATGTGCACGGGGAGCCTTCCGAACCACAGGCGCTTTTGCCCGACGGAGAGAAGACAATCGACCACAGTCAGCTATAGCAGCAGATCATCGCGATATTGTACAACAGGCAAAAAGGGAACCACGTGAAACAGCGGGTGCGATTGCAAACCACATTCAACTGTACTGCAAGGCACGCAATCTCGCGCTCCACAGTAGCACAGCATCTGCAAGGGGGTGGTTTCTTTGACTGACGACCAATACTTTTTCTGTTGACACCTGCACATCGTCGGAACCTTTTGAGCTGGTGCCAAGAGCATAGGGACTGGATCAACAAGCAGTGGCTTCACGTGCTCTTCTCGGATGAAAGCAGATTCAGTCTGAGAGAGGTAGGAAACCGTAATGCACCCAAGAACATCGACGAACATGATCGTTTCGGTGGTCCAGATGTTGTGATGTGGGGAGGCATAATGCTGCCTTCGCAATATTGACCACCAAGTCCATGTACACGGTATACCCACCGGTCAACGTTATTGTAACACTGTACTGCTTCCTCATAGACGTCTTTTCAGGGGTGCATCCTATCTATGTGTCTATGTATCTTTCTATATCATATCCCGAAAGAATGAACACGAACAGTCACAACCGCAAAAAATTTCTTTTTTATGAGGTTGCCGTTTCAGTCTGTTTTAGACCATCTTTAGACCTACCACCATGTTGATAGACGGTGGTGGTGAAAGGAGCAGGCGCTATGTCTTCACGCTAGCGTTCGTGGAGACATCTTGGTGGTAGGTCTGAAGATGGTCTAAAACAGACCGAAACGGTAAAAAAAAGGTTCAAATGGCTCTGAGCACTATGGGACTTAACTTCTGAGGTCATCAGTCCCTTAGAACTTAAAACTACTTAAACCTAACTAACCTAAGGACATCACACTCATCCATGCCCGAGACAGAATTCGAACCTGTGACCGTAGCGGTCGCCCGGTTCCAGACTGTAGCGCCGAAAACCGCTCGGTCACTCTGGCCGGCCCGAAACGTAAACCTCATAAAAAAGAGAAGTTATTTGCGGTTGTGACTGTTCACGTTCATTCCTAAGTAATAAAAAAACTGCTGTTCTCCAAGAGACATATTCTCACAAATTACGTATCCCGAAAGCTACCTAATGGTGTATGGTGGAGGGCAATTCTGGTACAACTAACTGATACCCGCTACACCCTTTTTCACTAGCGAATGGCACCTGCGTAGAATGATTGTCAGTAAGCCTCTGTACAGGCTCTAATTTCTAGAATTTTCTCGTCGTGGTCATTACGCGAGATGTATGTGACAGAAAGAATGTGTTTTCCGACTCATCCTGGAAAGCGCTCTCTCGAAATTCCAATAGTAACCCTCTCGGTGATGCGCAACGCCTCTCTTGTAGCATCTGCTAATGGAGTTTATTCAGTGTCTCGGTAACGATCTCGCGCCGACGAAATGATCCCGTGACGAAACGCGCCGCTCTTCGTTGTATCTTCGCTATCTTTTCTATCAGTCCTACCCAGTAAGAATCCCACATTGATGAACAGCACTCAAGAATCGGTCGAAAAAGCGCCTAATGAACCACTTCCTTCGCGGATGGGTTACATTTCCTTACGAGTCTTCCTATGGCTCGCAGTCTGGCACCTGCTTCTCCTATCGCTTGTTTTATATAGTCATTCCACTCAAGGTTGCTCTGGATATTTACCCCCAGATACTTTACGGCAGATACTTTTTCAAGGAGTTTCTGATCAGTAGTGTAGTTGTACAGTAGTGGGTTCTCTTTTCCCATGTAGGCGGAATATTTTACATTCATTTGCCTTCAGGGACAACTGCCAGAGCCTGCATCATTCATCAGTCCTGTGCACGCCGTTCTGCAAATCAGTATTGTCATCTGGCGTTGTTACTTTGTTATGGGCAACCGCATCGTCTGCGAGCAGTCTAAAAGGGCATCCAACCCTTTCTACTTGATCATTTACACACATTGTAAACAGTAACGGTGCTATCACACTTTCTTAGGGTACTCCGGAAATTACCTTTACATCTGTAGATTTTGTTCCATTAAGAGCTACAAGTTGAGTTATATTTGCAAGGAAGTCTTGAATCCAGTCGGAAATCTGGTGCGATACTCGATAAGCTCGCATTTTTTTCACTAAAGGTCAGTGCGAGACAGTGTCAAATACCTTCCTGAAATCAAGGAACATGGCCCCAAGCTGAGCGCCATTGTCTAAAGTATTGAACCCGACTTCATTTTGACAATGCGCGACGTCATAGAACTATGCAGCAGGAGGAGCTCTTTAAACGAAATGGACTGGCGTGCCTGTCCGGCTGGCTTAAAGGCCCTCGAGCTGGTGTGGGATGCGTCGGGAAGATGTGTTGCGAAACGTCTACATGCAGCAACAGTAGAGGATCACTGCTGGTTGTGGCTCAAATCACTGACAGCGTTCCAGGAATTCTGACATCGCATTCAGACAATTGAGCCAAGGACATGACATCATCGCTCCTGGAATTTTGATATCATCCTGTTATTAGCCTGTGAAGGCCATCCCCAAACTGCGCCCACTGCTTCCCACACCCCCTGCCCACCGCGAACCTGCCTCTGCAACCTCTGCCCCAGCTCACAGACGTCATCGTGCTGTCTGTCAATTGTGTGCAAGCTTGGACGCCTATCCTTCAAGCGATTTCAATTTTTATAATTCGATTGCGAGAGTATCGTCATTTGCTGTATGTACTTTGTCCAGTATGAAAAGTCGCCAGCAGCAGTTATCAGCTGGAAACGAGAAGGCTACCAGTAGGTGTTTTGTCCATCCACCTTTAATTATGATTATTATTATGTATGTGTTTTGTTATACTTATGGATTTGTTATTATTGTTGCAGATGAGGACACACTGACATTCCTGCCTGAGCCACAGCAGCAGCAGCAACAACAGTCAATGCACACAATATGTCTTCCCAACCTGGTGTCATTTGACTATGGCGTAGCACAGCCGCAGCAGCCACCGGAACCTGAGTGTACTAGCAGAATACTGATATTCACCAATACATACAATTTGTGTGCAAATTGATCTAAACATGTGAATGTAGGCGTAGCATCCCACAGCGAATTTAGTGTGGTGATTGAGATTGAGAGCATTTAGCGTCATGGTACCAGAGTGAAGTACACGTGGTGCAAATGGGACTACATGAGTAGTACGATAGAGTTCATAGATAGAAAGATTATGACTGAATATAACCCATTACATATTCCTACTAATACTAGCATGTTAAATGGTGAGGTGTCAAGTGTCGATACGTACGGAGTAGCAGTGCCTGAATTAAAACCTGAAGGTGCAGTCTTATACATTAAAATTTGAACAAACTGTATAACGTTTTACTGATTCCGGCAGACGGACCAAGCTACTGGTGTCCTTACAGTAGGCTGCATACTGTGACTTTATTAACTACTTGTGTGGGTATAGTGTAAGTGTAGATCAATTAGAACAGTGTATAAATGTCTGTGTTCATCCAACACCAAAATATGTATCTGAAAGCCCTATAAGCATAAAATCTGTGGAGCCTGAATTTGCTGATGGTAGGTCTATGTACGTAATTGCACCTTCAGTCTGAATACTATTCAGACACATAAGTTTGTACAGTACTGAAAAAGTGAGTGACTGTGTGTGTGTGTGTGTGTGTGTGTGTGTGTGTGGGTGGGTGGGTGGGTGTGTGTGTGTGTGTGCAAATAAAATATTTTCTACAAAAATAATTGTTTTTATTTGTTTCCACTTGAGGGCTGTTTTGCATACCGCTACGACGCTCAAGTCCGATTTCGAGTGACCTACAATGATAGAAAGCATTCTATTTTACCATGCAAATTAACTAAAGGAAATAATAATGCCGTACAATGGGAACGGCTTACTGAATGGAAATTGACGGGAGTGGCTCAATCAGATTGGCAACATGGATACACCACCATGCACAGAGATATATTAATGAGAGAAGTATCATCTAATCTATAACAGGAGCAAGAACCACATTTATTATCGTAAAGTAAAACACATTAGTTACCCATGGGTATAAACAACTGAACACTGAATAATTGGACAAGGGGTTTCTAACGGTTAACTGCAATTTTGGCACAGCTGTGTGGACACGATAAGTGCAAAGTGATGGTGATGATACACTAATACGACCAGTGACTGTAAGCATGGTTACTAAATTACAGGAAGAGCACAGAAAAATAGGGTCAAACAACGGTGAGGTCGCCAAACTGCATATTAAAAGCGAACTAGCTGTCTGCAAAGTATTAAAGTGAAAGAACTAGCTCTGAAAGGAGTGAATTAATATCGTGTCCCTTTGGAACTGACGATTGCAAAAATGGTGCATCTTTCCATACTCCTAGTGTAATGCGGAAGACAGTGGCAGTTGCAGCTAACTGTTCACAGTTCAGCTCTCTTTCTGCCCTCAGTGCTCAGTAAGGCCCGCGAGGAAAACAGCCCGTGGCGCGTCTATCATCACGTACACTGCAGGTCTTTCGAGTGCCAGCAGTTGTCTCTGCTTGGGAGCGAGTAACGATTTCAGATGAGTTTAATAATTCTTGGCTGCGTGTTTAAATGCATGCAGGCTCTAGACAGCAGATGACAAAGTTAAGACCTACAGTGGATGCCTGTTCAATTCCCGTAGGCCCTACACGGAGCCGAACATCTGTGAAGTGTGGCGGACAAGCTGACCAGTGTAACATCACAAGTTCGTTGCGGAGCCCGTATTTCTTGTGGGCCCCGGTACTCAGGCGAAGACATCGTTCTCTGCAGCTGCAAGGCTCAGCTCATCAGTCACACATCAACCTCTGGAATTACTGTTCAAACTCCTAACATGAAGTCATCACCCTTCCATCACTTAGCGCGAAGTGTCCTCTTTCTCAGTGCTCTGTAACTTGGTTGCCTTCCGCTCAAAAATGGTTCAAATGGCTCTAAGCACTATGGGACTTAACATCTGAGGTCAGCAGTCCCCTAGGACATCACACACATCCATGCCCGAGACAGGATTCGAACCTGCGACCGTAGCAACAGCGAGGTTCCGGACTGAAGCGCCTAGAATGGCTCGGCCACAGCGGCCGGCTACTGCCTTCCGCCAGAGCAGGAACTCACTGGCAAATAATGACAAAGATTGCGAGTTCCGTCCAATCAGACTCAAGTAAAGATGTCAAACAATCTCCTACTCTTTCGGATTTTTTATAATTTCAACCAATAGTGCTCTGAGGTGAGGGAGGAAGGCAGAGAATCTCTCCCACTACGTGGCATGTAAGGAGCCTCACATATCAGCAAGGCTGAGAAACTGCATGCTCTATGAAAAAACAAAATAAGACCCAAAGAGGGCGCTCCATTCTCAAAGTTTAAACGGAACTTTAAGTCGAGGCAACGCAACGAAAATTCACGTGGTCCTCTGGGAAGCAACACCTGGCTAGAGATTGTCTTATCTTGCTACAAGGGTTCTGCCAAGATTGTGGTTTTTTCGATAGAAGGCGACTGTCCCAAATCCTGCCTGGAGGGTGTTGAGTGAAGAAACTGAATGCTTGTTCGTTTACCTGCGACTGCGACTTCGCCTCGGCTTTGGAACATTTTTATGGTGGCCATCTCTTCTTAAAACGATTCTTAACTATTGCTAGCCAGCACTTAGGCTCCCAACTCAGCAGTTCCTCCACTGCACTAAAAAGAAGAAGGAAGCAGAAAGGAATAAAAGAACGGTCACTGCATGTAGTGAATCTCATGTCGGGGGACAGTTTCAAAGAAGACTGGTCACGTAACACCACACTACAATAAATTTAATGGTGAAAGGATTATGGTTTTTTTTATAAATGATAACACTGATACAACAAATTAACTTACGGTTTGTTATCATTAACAATACAATTTTATCAAAATTATTTACAATGCTATTTTAATAATTATTCTTTTTTTCAAAAAGAGATTGTTATATGAAGAAATATGTCACAATAACACAATTCATTTTTATACATGTGATTGTTTGTACGCAAAAATACATCATGCTAATACTGAGAGAGCAGGTGAGTGTTTTTATATACAATATTTACACAACAGCTACTTGCTGCTAAAATACATCACACTAATCCTACTATAATGGATTTCTTTGTACACAGTATTTATTTTGTACGGGAACTAACAGCTGCAGGTGAAGAAGCAGAGACCACGCGTACTTGCATTTACACAACATATAGTACACAGAATAATGGTATATACAATTTGCACACACACATAGTGTGCGTGATTCACATGCACACACACATACACACAACTATGACAAACGCTTCATCTATCTGTTATACACACGCACACACACCTCAATCATTCTCGAGTGAATAGTGTGAAAATTGAAGGGTCCGGAGCCCATCCACACATTCGTCCTCGTGGCACAACAGACCAAGCTGCAGTTGCAGTGCACTATGCACATTATGACCTCGTGATCGAAAAACTACTTTGTGCACTACATGCAGAGATGCATGACCACTGTACAGGCATTCTTTATACTTCTTGATTGTATGAGTCTGTGAGGCCACACAATGGACACCCTTCTTTGGGCGGCATGTGCACCTATACAGTATCCATACATTTTTTATCTACGCCCCACAAACTCCATAATCTATGAGCTTTTTGCCTCGACTTTCACTGTACCGAATTACTTCAAATGGTTCAAATGGCTCTGAGCACTATGGGACTTAACATCTGAGGTCATAAGTCCCCTAGAACTTAGAACTACTTAAACCTAACTAACCTAAGGACAGCACACAACACCCAGCCATCACGAGGCAGAGAAAATCCCTGACCCCGCCGGGAATCGAACCCTGGAACTCGGGCGTGGGATGCGAGAACGCTACCCCACAGGGCGGTTCCAGACTGCAGCGCCTTTAACCACACGGGAATTGAACAGGCATTTCGCACGACCACGAGATGCGGGCCCAAATAAATGAAAATACATATAAACATTGAATAATATACTCCTGGAAATGGAAAAAAGAACACATTGACACCGGTGTGTCAGACCCACCATACTTGCTCCGGACACTGCGAGAGGGCTGTACAAGCAATGATCACACGCACGGCACAGCGGACACACCAGGAACCGCGGTGTTGGCTGTCGAATGGCGCTAGCTGCGCAGCATTTGTGCACCGCCGCCGTCAGTGTCAGCCAGTTTGCCGTGGCATACGGAGCTCCATCGCAGTCTTTAACACTGGTAGCATGCCGCGACAGCGTGGACGTGAACCGTATGTGCAGTTGACGGACTTTGAGCGAGGGCGTATAGTGGGCATGCGGGAGGCCGGGTGGACGTACCGCCGAATTGCTCAACACGTGGGGCGTGAGGTCTCCACAGTACATCGATGTTGTCGCCAGTGGTCGGCGGAAGGTGCACGTGCCCGTCGACCTGGGACCGGACCGCAGCGACGCACGGATGCACGCCAAGACCGTAGGATCCTACGCAGTGCCGTAGGGGACCGCACCGCCACTTCCCAGCAAATTAGGGACACTGTTGCTCCTGGGGTATCGGCGAGGACCATTCGCAACCGTCTCCATGAAGCTGGGCTACGGTCCTGCACACCGTTAGGCCGTCTGCCGCTCACGCCCCAACATCGTGCAGCCCGCCTCCAGCGGTGTCTCGACAGGCGTGAATGGAGGGACGAATGGAGACGTGTCGTCTTCAGCGATGAGAGTCGCTTCTGCCTTGGTGCCAATGATGGCCGTATGCGTGTTTGGCGCCGTGCAGGTGAGCGCCACAATCAGGACTGCATACGACCGAGGCACGCAGGGCCAACACCCGGCATCATGGTGTGGGGAGCGATCTCCTACACTGCCCGTACACCACTGGTGATCGTCGAGGGGACACTGAATAGTGCACGGTACATCCAAACCGTCATCGAACCCATCGTTCTACCATTCCTAGACCGGCAAGGGAACTTGCTGTTCCAACAGGACAATGCACGTCCGCATGTATCCCGTGCCACCCAACGTGCTCTAGAAGGTGTAAGTCAACTACCCTGGCCAGCAAGATCTCCGGATCTGTCCCCCATTGAGCATGTTTGGGACTGGATGAAGCCTCGTCTCACGCGGTCTGCACGTCCAGCACGAACGCTGGTCCAACTGAGGCGGCAGGTGGAAATGGCATGGCAAGCCGTTCCACAGGATTACATCCAGCATCTCTACGATCGTCTCCATGGGAGAATAGCAGCCTGCATTGCTGCGAAAGGTGGATATACACTGTACTAGTGCCGACATTGTGCATGCTCTGTTGCCTGTGCCTATGTGCCTGTGGTTCTGTCAGTGTGATCATGTGATGTATCTGACCCCAGGAATGTGTCAATAAAGTTTCCCCTTCCTGGGACTATGAATTCACGGTGTTCTTATTTCAATTTCCAGGAGTGTATTAATAATACTAATAATAAAATAATGGGCAATGAGTGAAAAAAACGTTAATAATACTTACCTTCAACTGTGTAAGTCAGTTCTTTTCTTAATTGTATCTGGAGGTTACGTGTCTCTGCTGACACTTCGTGATGATCGACCTTTCAGTATGGTGTACACAGCATGAGTGACGAGTCCATCGCTCATGTTATTTGTGTCGACGGGAGATTTTATGCTAGCCTGTTTTTACGTAAGCGACGGTGCACGATAGTCTCTCCGTTAATGGTTACAGAGTTCGGCGATGAAAATACCGTCCATTAGGTCACTCATAGGAAAAATTGTCTCAATATTTATGCAGATTACCTTTGGTAAAAAATTATTCGATTATTATTTTGGCTCTTGGGTATGTTTTCATACTGTTCAAGGTCACCTATAGATGATTAGTGTTCTAACTGAAACGGCTTTCCAGTCATTAATAAATCATTTCAAGCAACTGGTCCCGTTCCGTTAGTACGGTAAAATTCGGCAGTTGCGGATACGATCATTGCCACATGAAAACTGTAAGCTTTCTATAAAAATTTATGTATCAATAAATATACTGAATATTCTTTTTTCAAAAATTTTCTCCTCACATAACATATGTTTCAGGTATCGTATTCAACTGCTGAGCAATACTGTCTGTTGGTTCACCCTGTGTTGCGCATGTGAACAGTGTCGTGAAATAAAACTTTAAACTTATTGAAACACATAATTTGAAATAATGAAAACTAATCTAATTGATGCCAAAGTAACTGAGTACTCAGTGAAAACTATTTAACTGAAACTCAATACTGAATTACACTACGAAAGGTGCGTGACATGAAGTGCAACTTATGACTCGAAATACCCTCAAAAATAAAATACTGCACTACTCAGAAGAAAAATAACTGTTTGAGATTACCTATATTGTTCACGGTAAATTAATCTGCTTGCTTAGCGCAACACCTGATAGTTCTGACTACGAACTGTTATCTGAGGGACATAGATTTCCTTCAATTAATAGTTCTGACAAACAAACATTTCATACTTACTCATGCACTAGTTACCTTGAAAAATTCCTTCAAAAAATCTTCCCCGTCAGTAAGATCAGTAACACATGATTAAAAAGAAGTTTTCATCTCCTTAACCTAGTAATACAGATAATTTCTCCCAGACTCGCAAATATCACATCTCATTTCTAAAATCTCAACTGCTCGTTACTATGCCTCAAATAAGAATGCCCAAGCGCTGCACAACTGACTGGCGACCAAGCTCACCACAGATTACATTCAACACAAAGTCTTTATTCACAACTACGGCCGGCCGCGGTGGTCTCGCGGTTCTAGGCGCTCAGTTCGGAGCCGCGCGACTGCTACGGTCGCAGGTTCGAATCCTGCCTCGGGCATGGATGTGTGTGATGTCTTTAGGTTAGTTATGTTTAATTAGTTCTAAGTTCTAGGGGACTGATGACGACAGATGTTAAGTCCCATAGTGCTCAGAGCCATTTGAACCATTTTGAACCACTACTACGGCAGCGCGCTCATTCATCTTTGTCCCAGTACAGTGGAGATGAATTATTTACAATGGCAGAAAACATATGAAAACCGTACAGAACCATGGGCAAAACAACTATTGAGTACGTTTACATCTGAATGTAGCCAAAAACTCTTTTCACGTAGCGTAAAACAGTTTAAACTCGCAGAAAATTATCAAGTAAGCCAAAAGTTATACGAATAATGTACGGTACTGTTTCGCATAATTACGATCGTTAATGGCGAATAACTAAAAAAGTCATAATTTAGTGTTTACTAAGATGTCTCATGTGAATATCGGGTTAACACAGGTAAAGCCTTGAGACCTCTATCTTCGAGCCGTGTTCAATTAGTTCCATCTAGGAGCAATCTCAAGTAAGAAATAATTTACTCTCTTCATGTCACTGCTTAATAATGATCAAGGGTAGTCACGCGGAACTGGAGAACTATTTTAACGCATTTGAAGTGCATAGAAAAGTGTGTCGTACTACTATAATAAGGAGTGCCAGAGCATGCTCCCTAGTTCCACGTCAGCGGGGCTTCCTAAGCGCACAAACTTCCGAAATGCGAAGAGGCTGGTAATCCGCTCAGGGCTTCTTAGGCTTGATGGCAACGTCCCCGCTAGGAGCCTTAACTGAGGGAACGAAATTTCGGCCAACAGTCTTGCTAAAGTACAAACTGCTTAGTACTAGTCTTTCTCACTGAGAACGTGTTGGTGCACTATACTTTTCACAAGAACAAGCGAAAATTAACAATCCAGTACTTACTAGTAAAGAATCAGAATCACTCAGTACACTTCATACATCTTCTCTCCCGCTTACTCTTCTCCACCTTTACTTTCAAACCATCTGCTGCAATAGATAACATGAAATGCTTTATAAAACTGTACGTACTTCCAAGCAGTTTCTTCCTCCAAATGTTTGTGCAAGAGGCAACAACAACGTTTCCAATTTTTTGATGTAAGATTTCAAAATTCAGTACAACGTTTCCAAAGTCTGTTCTTTGGGAACAAAACAAAAATATGCGATATGAGCTGAATTGTAATTAGGCTAAATTCGTTCGCGACATGGTGATTGAGTCATAAATTATTCTTTAAGTACCAATCGTGCCCCATGTCGGAACGAATGACGCCTACCGCTCGGATCCTGAGGCCATTCTCGGTTCCTACAAGTGGATTGCTGATTTAGTGAAGACAGCTAGCATCGAACACGGGGTGGAAGTTAATTTCGCTGTTTGTAGCACCGTATCCAGGTTTGGAGCATAGTGGAAGGCCTAGACCAGAGGTTCATATGATTCTGCGACGATGTCAGATTCGAATTCCTCGACCTCCTCTATGAGGTGGAGAGTTTAGGGTTCTCCTTAATAGATGAGGCGTGCACTACACGCATGAAGCGGCTAGTGGGATACCGGAGCAATTGTGACGTGCAAATGAGGTTTTTATATGTTAGAGGAACCTCCATTGGGATCAGAGATGCTATGCCTGCTGAAATCGAAGATACATCAGTCACATTATTCTCAGAGAATGGTCGTCGCTATAATGGCTATATAGTATTAGGAACAGAACGTTGACTGAAACCAGAAGTGAACAGCAACGAAATCTTAATGGTGGCGACGTATTCATTGCAGTAAAGAATTCAGTAATGTACAGCGAGGTTATCACAGATTCCCAGTTTAAATTAATTTGGGTGAAGTTAAGCATCAAAGGTGTGTCAAACTGGTAATCAGATGTTTTTACAGACCAACTGCGTCAGGAGTGCTTCAGGGACAACTTGCAGAATTTAATGAATAATTTACCTGATTATGCTGTTGTAATAGGGGCTGACTTCAACTGGCCAAGTATAGATTTGGAGAGTCCCATTATCAAAACTGGTGTTACACACAGGGATTCGTGTGACAATATTCTGAATGTCTTGTCCACAATTTACTTCGAGCAATTAGTTAGAGAACCAAGTCTTGGAGATAACATATTAGGCCCCTTACCAACAGCAGGCTGAACTTAACGTATCAGTTAACGTAGAGGTAAGAATCAAAGATCATAAGGCTATTATAGCAACTACGATTACGTGTATTACAAGGAGTGTCAAGAAAGGTAGGAAAGTATTTCGGATTTGCGAGAGTGACACGATACAAGTTGAAGAGTATCTGAGTAGTCAAAATCGAATGTTCAGTTCTGAGGGCGAAGATATGGAGCACAAATGGAAAAAAATCAAAAGATCGTTCAGTATACTTTTGACAAATATGTTCCGAGTAGCGTCTTACTGGATGGGAAAGACCCACCGTGATTTAACAGCCGTGTTACAAGACTATTACGTTAACAAAGAGAGCTTCATCACAGATTCAAGGGAAGTCAAAACCTAGCTCACAAACAAAAGCCGAACCAAATGAAAATGAGTTTAAGGAGAGCAATGAGAGAAGCGCTCAGCTATATAAAAATTAAAATTTTGTCAATCCATCTTTCTACGAGGGCGTGTTGAAATGTAAGGCCTTTGAACTTTTATGTGAAAACTCTTAAAGCTTTTTGAATACAACAAACATTCATTAATTAAAACTTCCGGGCTGAATTGCCGTGGTCCATATATAAAACTGCTTCTCCTCCCTGACGTTTCGTTGCCTACTGCGGGCAATATCTTCTGGGGTGAGTCGGCGACTGGCTGCTAGGCGCTGGAGGTCCCGCTTATATAGAGCGCTTAGATGGTGCCGCCACTCATCACGTGCTTTCGACTTAAAAACTAACTCTGGCTAGTTCCATCTCTCTCGGTTATAGGTAATCGATAGTCACTTCGTTGGCACAGAGTCGACTGCCATATCTTGTCTAGTTTTAATCCTTCTTTTTTATTAAAATTATTTTCGTGCTTGTAGATGTCTACAGCTTCTCTATACATGCGGGTATAATAATGTAAGGTCCTAGCTATCACGTTTGTCTCACTAAATTTTATTAACAAACATTAATAACATTTTACATCTTTATTCTCGATATCTACATATTTTCAGTTCTCTGCCGCTAGAGGACTCCGAATTATAGCCGTAACATAACAGCGAGTAACGTAACTATGTCAGTGCCGAAGAAACAACATGCTGCAGTCGAGTTTCGTATTCGAAGAGTTCATCCCCTCTCCTTCAGCATGACAATGCTAGACCACATACGAATGTTGCGACATCTGCAACAATCCGACACCTTGGGTTTACTCTCATCGAGCATCCTCCGTACAGTCCTGACTGGGCACCACACGATTTTCATCTGTTTTCAAAACTTAACGCCTTCGAGGGCTTCTCTTTGATAGTGATGAAGCGGTCCAAGCAGAGGTGAGGTTGTGGCTCCGTCAATGAAGTCAGACGTTCTCCAGTGACAGTGTCAACAAACTGGTCTCTCCTTGAGAGAAATGTGTTCGTCGCCAGGGTGTTGAGAAATAACTATGTAGACATGAAGAATAAAGATGCAGAATGTTAATAACGTTTATTTTATTTAAAAAGCCTTGAGAGTTTTCACATAAAAAATTCGAAGGCATTACTTTTCAGCACGCCTTCGTAAAAACCATAAGAGGTTTGAGTCTTATATGAAACCAGTAAGCGGTTCGAAAGCATTTATTCAGTCACTCATTAATTATAATGCCGCCGACACGGAAAATAGCAGACCGGAGGCCCAAATACTGAATTCGGTCTTCCGAAACTGTTTCACCCCGGAAGATCGCTACACTGTCCCTCTTTTCAAACGTCGTACTAACATCGAAATGGTAAGTATCAAAATAGCTAATAGCGGAATAGAAAAACAACTACACGCGCTTTGTAGTGGAAAAGCATCAGAACCATAGGAGATGCCTGTAAGATTCTACAGGGGTTTAACGTTCTCCTTCTAGCAGCAGTTTATCGTAGGTGGCCGAGCAACGGACGGCACGTAGCAACTACAAAAAAGGGAAGCTCATTCCCATTTTCAAGAAAAGTCTTAGGACAGATGCACATAATTATAGGCCTATATTGTTGACGTATCTGTTGTAGAATTATGGAACATGTTTTATGCTCGTGTATTACCACCTTCTTGGAGAATGAAAACCTCCTCTATAGAAATCAACATGGCTCCCACAGAGTTCTCTTTGTTCATCCATGAGACCCACAGCGCTGCAGACATCAGCACTCAGTGATGCCGTACTCATCAACTTCAGGATGAAATTTCACACTGTACCGCACTGCTGTTTAGTGAAAAAAATTATGAGCTTACCAAGTAGTGAACCAGATCTGCGGCCGGCAGGAGTAGCCGAGCGGTTCTAGGCGCTTCAGTCTGGAACTGCGCGACCGCTATGGTCGCAGGTTCGAATCCTGCGTCGGGCATGGATGTGTGTGATGTCATTAGGTTCGTTAGGTTTAAGTAATTCTATGTTCTAGGGGACTGATGACCTCAGAAGTTAAGTCCCATAGTGCTCAGAGCCATTTGAACCAGATCTGCGGCTGGATTCAAGACTTCCTTGCAGATGGAACTCAACACCTCGCTCTCAACGGAACAAAATCGGCAGATGTAACGGTAATTTCGGGGGTAGCCCAAGGAAGTGTGACAGGACGATTACTGTTTACATTATATATAAATGATCTAGTAGAATGCGTCGAAAGCTCTTTAAAGTTGTTCGCAGATGATGCAGTTGTCTATAACAAGGTAGCAACGCCAGTAGATAGCAACGACTTGCAGAAGAGCCTACAGAGGATTGATCAATGGTGCAGGGACTCGCTGTTGACCCCGAACGTAAAAAAGTTTAACATACTGCGCATACATAGGAAAGAAATCCACTACTGTACAACAACACTATTGATGATAAATTGCTGGAAACAGTAACGACGGTAAAATATTTGGGATTATCTATCAGGAGCTACCATAACTGGAAAGACCACATAAAACAAGTAGTAGGAAAAGCAAATGCGAGAGTGAGATTCATAAGAAGCATCATAAGGAAATGTAATTCGTCCACTAAATAAGTGGCTTACAGGGCGATTTTTCGACCGATTCTTGACTACTGTTCATCAGTGTGGGACCCTTGCCTGGCAGGTTCCATAGAAGAAACAGAGTAGATCCAACGAAGAGCGGCGCGTTTCGTCACTGGATCGTTTAATCGGTGCGACAGCGTTCCAGAGGTGCCCAACAAACTCCAGTGGCAGATGCTACATGATAGGCGTTGTGCATCATGGAGAGGTTTACTACAGAAATTTCGAAAGAGTACTTTCCGGGTAGCGTCGGACAGCATATTATTTCCTCCACATACGTCTCGCGAAATTACCACAACGAGAAAATTAGAGCTAATACAGAGGTTTACCGTCAATCATTCTTGCCACGCGCTATTCGCGAATGGAAGAGCGAAGGGGTTATCAGTTAGTGATACCAGAAATACCCTCCGCCACACACCGTCAATTGTCTTTCAGGCATTGATGTAGCTGTAGATGCAGACAAATATTTCCTAGATCTATTTCTGATTATGTTATCTTCTGTCATTTCAGCACGTTCCTTACTGATCTAGTGACCTACGGTAGCGTCAAGGCAGAAACAACTCAGATGAGCCGTCGTCCTCCCTGACATGAAGTCTTGCACAGGACAGAGTACCATGGAGTGTTGCATCAAACCAGTCTTTGGATTGAAGACCACAACAACAAACAACAGATTACTTTTACGAGTAAGTTGGACATGTCTTGAAAACACAACTTAAGGACAACAAAAATAACTATGTAAAAATCGGCAGTTCATTATTTGATGAATCGAACTTTCGTTTTCTTAGTTGCCAGCTTCCTGTTGAACAAGTGTAGTAGTTAACATTGTCTACATGCTCCTGAGTGCCATGTCGCCTGAAGTTCCGCAAATATTAAGTAAGTTCTAGCCCTTGTTTTCTGCCCAACGAAAAAAAGACGAGCAAGGGAAATCTGACCACTGAACATTTTCGACTTTTTGTAGTCCTGTCTCCCTCAGTTGCGTGTAATATTACGGTATAGAGATTCAGATTCTTTATTGGTCATTCAGCATTATTACATGCAATAGACTTCGTCAGTTCACTTAACCTATTAATTTTACGAAATAAATTTTTACCTATTTAAGTTGATATTGGGCATTTCTAAAAATGCTTCTAATGAATAGAATGGATTAGTCAACAAGAAGTTATGTACATTTTCTTTAAATAATTTGTCAGGCTTGATTGACGGATTCTTAGACAATTTGTTATATATTGCCATACACTTATGACTAATGTTAGTTTTAGCTTATCTATTTTGTGGCAACAGCAGAGAAGTACAGGTTCTTGTATAGTAGTCATGACTTTGATTTGTTACACTTAAATTAGGTAGTTCAGCAAGTATGTAGTTATACTGATAATTTTTACTTTTTGGGTCGTCTGACTGCAACTGAATGAAACACTATTTTCGTGCCATTCACGTTTCGCCTTTATTCTCCGCAAGGCATCTTCAGTAACCTGGAATATGTACATATTTTTACTATTTAGTTTACATTTTGGGACAATGTACCTATAGGTTCCAAATAGTTCTCGTGGTTGGTTTTTGCTACATTGTAGTAATGTTTTAAATTCTACTTACAGGTTGCGTGGACAATTTTCTATATATTACGTTTCTGTTCCATTTTTGGCGCCGTTCCTCAATTGCCACTTGGGGTTTTTTCCACATTTCACAGCACTAGGAACTGAACACTTATTTTGATGCAATGTTTTGTTTTGTGTTTGCCGACTGTCGGATGTTACTGCCAAAGATCTAATGTTATTGCCAACTTTCGAGTGCAATTTTTGAAATATCATTGATCAGTTTGTGTATGCATGTGTGTGTATGTGTGTGTTTTGGTGTGAAGTAATATTTATATTGGTGAGATTTTGTGTGTGTGTGTGTATGTGTGTGTGTGTGTGTGTCCAGAAGGCGAAGAGAGGGGAATCTTTTTTTTTTTTTTTGTTTGCTGCTTGTGTGACAGGGGCGATTTTTATCTTATCATTCTTTTATTAAGTGTAGTAGGGAGCCTATACTGATGTATATTTGCTCATTTATCACATGTTTGTTTTCAGCGATGCTTTTTGACTGTGGAACTTTTCTTGCATTTGTATAAGATATTTGTCATGGTTGCTTATTCACATTATTTTCATTTCATGTTCCATGTTTGAAGTATGGTGGCTACGGTCTTTTAAATGTTCCACAAATGTGAAATGGTTTGTTTCGTACTTCTAACACCTGATATGTTCTTTTACCGTGTTTTAAATTTCCTTCATGTCATGCCTATGTATACTGCATCACAAATTTGACATTCAAGTTTACACATCCCTATTGGTAATGAGACCTAGGCTGATTTCGTTCTGTGCAAAGATCAGGTTAATGTCCTATCTGACAGAACAGAGAAATATATTTCGTTTTCAAATAGAATTACGCTGCACTCCTGGACTCGGTAAGAATCATGCAGGCACCTTTTCAGAAAACTACTGAAACCATGAGTCAGGAGGATTTGCTTCTCACTCAAGCTCTGTGTCCTGATGATGTGAAGTTTGTTTTCAATGAAGAAGGGGATCTTCTCATATGGCTATCTGGATTCGATGAATAAGTCCAACAAAACCACGCTGCTCGACATAACTGCATTCTTTAGTAAACTTGAGACACTTCCATAATGGGTATAGAATATGGGCGTGCAGTGAGTGTCTGGCAGGTGTCTGTCATATCTAATTTAGGGGGGTATGCAAGTCTTACGGATACTGATGCATGCTTACCTTCAGACAATTTCGAACAGTTCCAGAGTGTATACATGGAAAAACGCTGCAGTCTACTACCTCATGCCAGGACTTTCGTGGGACACCATCCTCAACCTCTTAATCAACGTTGACACGCATTTTTTTTTTTTTTTCGAGCGACAGTTTCACGTGGGACTTTACCAGTGTGTCCATCAAGGCAAATAACCTGGCAAAGGGGTGAACAGTTCGACAAAACATCCGACGATTTCAGTTACATCATGTGTTTGGTTGTACTTGATGTGCGATGCAACAGTCCCTACATATCGGAGAATTTCAATGGCTGTCTAATGAAGATATCGTTGGATTGGATAATTGATCATCTGTGGCGGCAGATTCTGAAAAGGGATACGTTTAGGAGACAGATTTAACTTATGGTGATAGTTTGTATGATGTGCGCAACAATGTTCTGTTATGTCCAGAACTCCGAGTTCCATGAAACTGTTCCTACTCCAAGCTATTGACAAAGCTGGAGGCAAAAGCAAGGTACATTATGCATTGTGAGAATCTCCATCAATGTCTCAAGTTGGTGTTGAAACTAGACAGAGTCACCTGCGCTATTTACTTCAAGCAGCATCTCTGGCTGGAGGAAAACATGAATGTAGATATGAAAAAGAGACCTTCCATGATAAGTATTTGAGAAAGACTTTTATAAACTTATTAATAATGCAGTTTTCGGCAAAACTATGGACAATGTTGGCGACCATAGCGAAGTTCATTTAGTCACTAGTTGGGGTGAGTGTTATAGTGCAAGAGATTATATTCCCAAGTCAGATTTTAAACATGTCACAATCTTCAACTTTTTTCTTATTCTTTTCTGCTTCATAACACTCTTGGTGGCTGACTACGAAGACCAAATAGATGCATTTATAACTTGTCGAAAATTCGTAACACATAATTTTAACAGCAGCAAACGCTGTAATACATGCCCTATGTCTACGTCTCTTCTTCTGTGTATATTTTTTGCTTGGTCAGCTAGTGTTCAGTTAGCAGCGTGAAGTTCTGCAAGCACTTGGTGTCTACTTAATATTTTGCTCTTTTCAGGAATTGTCCAACGTATTAATTCCCGTATCGTCACATGCCAGACTTTTCCTTCTAATTTTATTTCCAAACGACAATCATTATAAGACGAAATGTGTAGATCTACTAGTAGAGTATTATTGAACCATTACCACATACGATATTTTTCATGCTCCACATGCTATGATGGACAGCTTGTGGATTGCATATCTATTGACGTCCTTAGTATCCACCTATCTGTTGACGGCAATAAAAAATCTAGGCATACAGCATATCAAAACATTTTCAATGATAAATACATCTGGTCCACTTCCATATTGTAATTCTTCAGCATAGAAACTTTTGAAGACTTAATTGTCTTTGTTATCTTTTAGACCTTAAGCTCTTGGATTAGTCTGCTGCGTTTTGTTTGTCGAGAATATTTCTGTTGACCAGTTTCATTGATATGATTTTTTGAATGCAACATCGTATTTAAATATACACACATTATTACCTACACTGACTTTCTGTTGGCGTGGATCCTCTGTTATAATGCGATTATATACCATTTGTAGAAGTCTATTACAACAAATGTTAACCGGTGTCACCATAACTGTATGATATACAGTTAAGTATACTGCTCAATTAGTTGTCCAAAGATGCAGATTCATTTACATGAGCCCACATCTATACACGAATTTTTATCATCTGTTGGTTCACTCCATGACATACTCCAATTTGGGAGAATTTCGCCACTACCGTTCTAAGTTAACGTCTGTTGGATGATGTTCTGATACTCATTACTGTTTGAACTTTCATCATTCCATTGCTAAATTCCCTTATTGATGCTCTATCGCCGTGTTCAGTATTTTCCCACAGACTTTAAATATTTCGTAATGTACCGTACTGCTGTGAGTAATAAAAAAAAGTTGTAGATTGTCTTACTTTCTTTTTCATGTTCTGCTTGTGCAGTTGTAGTGATGTTATGTGATAACACAGGAGAACTAGGGCTAGTTTTAAGTTTCGAGTTGATGCGCTGAAGGTATTTAAATAGTTGCTTAATACAGTTTTCAACTTATAACATTTGAGGGTCAATAAATCATTTCTTATTTGAGGGAACAATAATTAATTTTTTCTTTGTGGTTTAATTTTTCTTAGCCACATGAAGACGATGGTTTCCTTCAACTAAGGCAGCCCTAAATGTGGTGGAGGATTCATCACACGACCGAATTTGATCATAATGCACTAATTCATGATGCCATCAGCCCTCTGATGCCACACACGTGGAAATTCCCCCCCCCCCCTTCCCCCTCCCCCCCACACACAACCAACACCCCCTCAACCTTCCGTCTAGTACTGAATTGGCGATCCCTTGATGCCTCAGAATATGTCCTGTCAACGGATCCTTTTTTCTAGTCAGGTTGTGCAACAAATTTCTTTCTCCCCATTCTATTCAGTGCCCCGTCATTAGTTACATGATCTCTCCATCTAATCTTCAACATACTTCTGTAGCACCACATTTCAAAACCTTCTATTCACTTCTCTAAACTGTTTACCGTCCATGTTTCACTTCCATACATGGCTACACTCTATGCAAATATTTTCAGAGAAGACTCCCTGAAACATAAACCTACACTCGATGTTCACAAATTTCTCTTCTTCATGAACTCTTTTCTTGCCACTACCAGTCTACATTTTATATCCTCTCTACTTCGACCACCATCAGTTATTTTGCTGCACAAATAGTAAAACTCACCTACTACTTTAAATGTACAGTTTCCTAATCTAATTCCCTCAACATCACTTGATTAAATTTGACTACATCCCATTATGCTTCTTTTGTCCGCCCGTTTAGCTGTGCAGTCTAACGCACTTTCCGGGCGGGAAGGCGTGCCGGTCCCCGGCGCGAATCTTCTCGGCGGATTAGTGTCGAGGTCCGGTGTGCCGACCAGTCTGTGGATGGTTTTTAAGGCGGTCTTCCATTTGCTTCGGTGAATGCGGGCTGGTTCCCCTTACTCCGCCTTAGTTACACTATGGTTGCGATTGCCGCGCAAACATTTGGGGCTACACTCGTCTGGTGTGAGACGTTCCCAGAGGGGTCCACTGGGGGCCGAACTGCAGAATAACTCTGGGTTCCGTGTGGGGCGGCGGTGGTATGATTGGACTGCCTTAGCCTGTTGTGGGGTTGTGAACCACTGAGGGCTACGGCGGGGACGACGCCTCTCCGTCGATTCTAAGTCCCCAGTTCAATACAATGCAATGCTTCTTTTGCTTTTGTTGATGTTCATCTTACGTCCTCCTTCCACGCCACTGTCCATTCCGTTCAACTGCCCTTCCAAGTCCTTTGCTGTCTCTGAGACAATTACAATATCATCGGCAAACCCCAACGGTCTTATTTCTTCTCTCTGGACTTTAATTCCCACTCCAATTTTTTCTTTTGTTTTCTTTGCTGCTTGTTCAATGTACAGACTGATTAACATCGGGGATAGGCTACAACCCTGTCTCACTCCCTTCTCAACCACTGCTACCCTTTCATGACCCTCGACTGCTATAACTGCTGTCTGGATCCTGTACAAATTGTTAATAGCCTTTCGCTCACTGTATTTTATCCCTGCAACCACTAGAATTTGAAAGAGAGTATTCCAGTCAACATTGTCGAAAGCTTTCGCTAGGCCAACAAAAGGTATAAAGGTAGCTTTGCCTGTCCTTATCCTATCTTCTAAGATAAGTCATAGGGTCAGTATTGCATCGCGTGTTCCTACATTTCTCCGGAATCCAAAGTAATCTTCCCTGAGGTTGGCTTCTACCAGTTTTCCCATTTCTCTACGAAGAATTCGTGTTAGTATTTTGCAGCTATGACTTATTAAACTGATAGTTCGGTAATTTTCAAACCTATCAGAAACTGCTTTCTTTGGAATTGGAATTATTACGTTCTTCTTGGAGTCTGGGGGTATTTCGTCTATCTCATACACCTTGCATATCAGATGAAAGAGTTTTGTCACGACTGGCCCTCCCAAGGCTATCAATAGTTCTGACAGAATGTCATCTACTCCTGGGACCTTGTTTCGACTTAGATCTTTCAGAGCTCTGTCAAATTCTTCTCACAGTATCATATCTCTCATCTCTTCTTCATCTTCGTCCACTTCCCTTTCTAAAATATTGCCTTCAAGTTCATCTCCCTTGTATGAATCCTCTCTATACTCCTTCCACCTTTCAGCTCTCCCTTCTTTGGTTAGAACTGGTTTTTCACCTGAGCTCTTGATCGATATTCATAGAGCTGCTTCTGTTTTCCCCAAAAGCCTCTAATTTTCCTGTAGTCAGTATCTAACTTTCCCCTAGTGAAACATGCTTCTAAATCCTTATATTTGTTATCTAGCCGTCCCTACTGAGCCATTTTGCACTTCCTGTCAATCTCATTTTTTAAACGTCTGTATTCCCTTCCGCCTGCTTCATTTGCTGCATTTTTGTATTTCCCACTTTCATCAATTAAATTCATTGTATCTTGTGTCATCCAAGAATTTCTTCTAGGACTTGTCTTTTTACCTATTTGCTTCTCTGCTGCATTCATTATTTCATCTTTCAAAGCTAACCATGCTTCTTCTACTGCATTCTTTCCCTCCTTTCTTGTCAATCGTTCCTTAATGCTCCCTCTGAAACTCTCTACAACCATTCGTTCTTCAGCTTATCCAAGGCCCATCTCCTCAATTTCCTACCTTTTTGCAAATTTTTTCAGTTTCAGTCTACAGTTCATAACCAATAAATTGTGGTCAGAGTCCACATTTGCCCCTGGAAATGTCTTACAATTTAAAATCCGGTTCCGAAATCTCTATCTCACCATTATAGTGTATATCGTTACCAGCTAGAGAGTCAGGACTATAATTTTCATTATCAGAATTACTGTCAGTAGTGTTTTCTATATTCTTAAAACATTAGCAAAAACAAAAAAAACCTCTGGAGAAGGTGGTGCTTTTGTCAGCCAAAGTAACCGCAAATAACTAACATGATTCCCAGTCTTGATCCTATGGGGTGTATCCGACACCGATAACTTGACTGACAAATGATTAGTGTCTTACTACACACTCTTCCACCATTAGCAAAACCTCCATTAAAACAGCAGTCTTGTAATGCATTTGCAAACCATACCCATTTGGTTACGACGAACAGACAGTCATCTACCAAGCGCCAATCCACAGTAGAACTGTCAGCCTCACTGGCTGTTAGTTCGTGTAATCAATTTCCAGGTTAAATAATTAAAACTATACATATACAGAGCATAGATTTATAGCCAATTATCGGTCCTGATTTCCTAAAATGTGTGCATATTCACATGAGTCAATAGTATTTTATTTAATTTTTTTCGGAAGATGCTGGTTTGGATCCCACGTCAGTCTGTCTTAGCAACTGTAAATCCGTGGCACAAAAACTGGACTGCGTCTTAGCATAGCAGTATGATCAGGATGGCCACCAGCAGCAAATGCTTTCTTCACTGATGATAGTTATTCATATTAATAGCAAAAACCTTAGGGCAAAGATCATGATGACAACACTACCAGTCAAGTGATCTTTTTATCATACCTTCTAAATGTGACTGGACTTGCAATCCAGCTACACTATTTTGTGTATGCTGCGACGAGTATTCCTCACGGCCATGGAATTGGGCATGGGGCCAATACGACAATCAACATGCATGTGTTTCACTTTTATGCATAGTGCTACTCTGCACACCAAAAACGCATACTTTGTGTTGTATATTTATTGTTAAGTTACCGTCCCTGATGTCTATAAAAAACGTGGGATGCTAGTCGCAAGGGAAAATCACAGACCGAACCCGACAACTGCATGGAAGAATGTGATAATGCCACCCTAGCATGGACGACTTTGATATCATTTCCAGTAGAACTAAGATGTGTATTTTGATAAAATAATAAATAGTAAAATAGTAATAATAAAAATAGAGCACTTGCCCGTGAAAGGCAAAGGTCCCGAGCTAGAGTCTCGGTCGGGCACACAGTTTTAATCTGCCAGGAAGTTTCAATAATAAAAATAATTAATATAAAATATAAATTTAAAAATATAAAAAATATACAATAGAAATATATAAAAATACGAATATAAAATAATAATAAGTTAGTAAAAAATTTGATAAAATAATATCTACGCTCTAGAATCAGGTTTTTAGTCCAATGCTTATGCACCCTCTGTAGTTGCAGTAAAGGTCTCAGAATCATAATTCTATATGCTCACAACAACAGCATTAGTCTACATAATCAAACACTGTTTAGTTGTTGATTCGTATCGGTAACAAAGAAAAAACATCTGGGTTATGCCACCGTAAGAAAAGAAGTTGCCTCAGCTGAAGTTGGGCGGTTGTAGACAGTTCTGGATAGTGGTCAGCTAGTTCTGTTCGTTAGACCTGTTACTTTGAAACGTCCCCTTAGAAAAATTATGCATGACTGTCCTTAAACTGACACACAATATTTTTAGCGCAAAGCAATCTGACTTTCAATAATCCCTGCAAAAGAATGGCCCTGACTAACATTAACCTATACCTTTCACAAATCACTTACCTCACAAAAATCTTCGTTACTCGAACTACTGCAATACAGCGAGCGCCACTACTGCCAGCTAAATAAAAGATTCGAACTACGGAAGGCCCTAACTAGTGATAGGCATAGCTAGCAAATGAAAGATTTTAATAGAGAACAAACAACGTATTTACCTTAATAGTGCTGAAAAATCATAATATACATAGCAGTTCATGACATCCAGTCTTACAAATTTCAAAACTCCGCCATTTCTCGCCCCACATCCACCACTGCTGGCGGCTCACCTCCAACTGCGCAACGCTACACGCTGTTCACATCCAGCTGCCCAACACTACAATGGCAGACAACAATGCAAACTAGCCACAGACTGCACACAGCACAGCCAGTGATTTTCATACAGAGCGCTACGTAACGTTGCCAATAAGAAAACATAAACAGTCTACTTACAACTTTAATGATTCGATTCTATTAAACAGTATGGAGACGACACTGACAACGCCGGGGGTAATGGAATATTGTGTTTTCGTTTTGTATTCAGCAATAATAAACAAATGTTATGCAAAGTTTTTGTTTTTTATTTATAAATATATAATCACCTAATACCTAGAAAGAACCAGTAGTCTAACCAACGACCATAAGACTATTGTATTCACTGGAGTTATGGGTTTAAGACTCTGCTGATGGGAGCTCCTTTTTTTATAAACATTATTAAGAAGTAAGCGGTCGTCTCATGGTAATTTGGAATGCATTGTCAACACAAAACAATTCTAAAAACATAGCGAACGCCCCTCCCTCCCTCCTCCAAAGGAACACCCTTGAAGCAAAAGACCACCTAAAGCTAGTCAAAATAAAAATAAGTGAATTCTGACTCTTTTTAAATCAGTATGTTCACTTACGTTTGCACTTCACATCGTAGCAAGTCTAGGGGTAAGACAGTTCAACAAATATTTTGCCTGTTTTCATTCTGTGACACCATATGACGTAACGTCTAGGGAATTTCATCTCTTGAAATGAAAATTGTTGCTGCAATAAAGTGTGTCATATAAATATCGTGCAATGCTTCTCCACGGTAGTCACGTAGACGTCTCTTTAAAAACATACACTTTTTAATTTTGTGGCCACAATATACGTACTCTTTAATGAAACTAGTTCAAATAGTCTACGGCCTTTCAAAATGAATAATAATGTCCTTCATTATAAGAGTAAAGCGTGTTCCATAATTGTGGAACCATCCTTCTAAAACAACAAGAGGCAGATAAAGAGACACTTAAAGTAATGTAGTGCGCCAGAACAACGGTTAATGTTGTTTGATGAGTTGCCGGTTTCTATAGTCCAACTTTCTGTTTGTCTGCGAGTAGCTTTATTACTGCAGTGTAGTCTGTCTAGGTGCATTGCCTGAAATCATCTACGATAACACGGGCGTTTCTCTGTCCTGTTATCAGGCCGATCTCAATCCATTCGTCTTGTGTTAGCGTCATCAGCTTTCGCGTCAACTTTAAGGAGGAAACATCAGTCATAGCTCGAGAACGAAAAAAGCTCTGCTCATGTGAAATCATAGCTATTTGATGTATCACATGATCCCATTACGTTCGAAAATTACGAGCTGCGTATAAGATGGTATAGCGTCGAAGATTTATCCCTCTCCCATCTCATACTAGATGGCTTTAAATTTCTGTTTTTGCATCTCTTTTTGTTTTAGAATGGTGGAGCCACACCTACGGTGCATCCTGTAAATGATAATATGACCTTAAATAATCACAAAAATTAGTAATTATAACACAAAAAAAATATTATTCTTGTTCTAACATGTATGCCAGAGACAGCAAATTTGTTTCATGTCGGGTGCCAAGGACAGCTATAAATTTATTAAAATACAATTCCAGTTACCACCTTGCCTGTTATAGAACCACTGTCAGCGGATTTTAAATCGTTGACATATATGGAAGGTTGTTCTCGGTCGATTCTACTACAACAGCAACAGCAGCTACACAGGGCGATTCAGAAGTCGTGTCCTATAGGACAAATTTGGTGCATCAGAAATCCACCGACAAATTTTCAGACTGCGTAGTATGCCACAACAAGGAAAAAAATGTCTAGTGGACACGAGCTCTAAATGCATGCCTTAAAACCATGTCCGCAAACGCAAGTAAAGTGACGCCACGGCTGGTGGCATACTGCAGTGGTACTACAGTCGTGTATGCGTACATATACACTCCTGGAAATGGAAAAAAGAACACATTGACACCGGTGTGTCAGACCCACCATAGTTGCTCCGGACACTGCGAGAGGGCTGTACAAGCAATGATCACACGCACGGCACAGCGGACACACCAGGAACCGCGGTGTTGGCCGTCGAATGGCGCTAGCTGCGCAGCATTTGTGCACCGCCGCCGTCAGTGTCAGCCAGTTTGCCGTGGCATACGGAGCTCCATCGCAGTCTTTAACACTGGTAGCATGCCGCGACAGCGTGGACGTGAACCGTATGTGCAGTTGACGGACTTTGAGCGAGGGCGTATAGTGGGCATGCGGGAGGCCGGGTGGACGTACCGCCGAATTGCTCAACACGTGGGGCGTGAGGTCTCCACAGTACATCGATGTTGTCGCCAGTGGTCGGCGGAAGGTGCACGTGCCCGTCGACCTGGGACCGGACCGCAGCGACGCACGGATGCACGCCAAGACCGTAGGATCCTACGCAGTGCCGTAGGGGACCGCACCGCCACTTCCCAGCAAATTAGGGACACTGTTGCTCCTGGGGTATCGGCGAGGACCATTCGCAACCGTCTCCATGAAGCTGGGCTACGGTCCCGCACACCGTTAGGCCGTCTTCCGCTCACGCCCCAACATCGTTCAGCCCGCCTCCAGTGGTGTCGCGACAGGCGTGAATGGAGGGACGAATGGAGACGTGTCGTCTTCAGCGATGAGAGTCGCTTCTGCCTTGGTGCCAATGATGGCCGTATGCGTGTTTGGCGCCGTGCAGGTGAGCGCCACAATCAGGACTGCATACGACCGAGGCACACAGGGCCAACACCCGGCATCATGGTGTGGGGAGCGATCTCCTACACTGGCCGTACACCACTGGTGATCGTCGAGGGGACACTGAATAGTGCACGGTACATCCAAACCGTCATCGAACCCATCGTTCTACCATTCCTAGACCGGCAAGGGAACTTGCTTTTCCAACAGGACAATGCACGTCCGCATGTATCCCGTGCCACCCAACGTGCTGTAGAAGGCGTAAGTCAACTACCCTGGCCAGCAAGATCTCCGGATCTGTCCCCCATTGAGCATGTTTGGGAGTGGATGAAGCGTCGTCTCACGCGGTCTGCACGTCCAGCACGAACGCTGGTCCAACTGAGGCGCCAGGTGGAAATGGCATGGCAAGCCGTTCCACAGGACTAACATCCAGCATCTCTACGATCGTCTCCATGGGAGAATAGCAGCCTGCATTGCTGCGAAAGGTGGATATACACTGTACTAGTGCCGACATTGTGCATGCTCTGTTGCCTGTGTCTATGTGCCTGTGGTTCTGTCAGTGTGATCATGTGATGTATCTGACCCCAGGAATGTGTCAATAAAGTTTCCCCTTCCTGGGACAATGAATTCACGGTGTTCTTATTTCAATTTCCCGGAGTGTAGTTTTCAGTGGCATCACTCAAGAGAGGCAACTTCTGTCATTCCACAAAATTTCAACTCTATTGTGCCTCGTGACACAACTAGCAGTCCCCCACCATTGCATAGCACAATTCGACAGTTCCCTGGTAGCTGTATTTCGAAACATCAGCATTCCCTCGTAATCATCGTGGAATAATTGCTGCTGTATTCCATCCTATTTCAATATATTTTCATTTTATTACTGGATAAAAGTCGAAACAGTAGCCTGCAGGTACACTTTTGCAGCTTCAGGAACAACAACACCAACCTGATATTACTGTTAAATTTTCTGTAGCAGCAACTGTGTATGTTTATGCGTGTGCCCACGTGTGCGCGTGTGAGTGAGTGAGTGTGTGTGTATTCATGCAGTATTTACAAATGAATGACAAATCCCACAGTCTTGACAGATTTTTGGATGAACAAATAAGTAAACTTAAGATGTACTGTAACCAAAAGAACGAATTGTACAAACCTCGTCGTTTGTAACGTAACGTTCATCTCTAGTCATGTTTCTTGGATGTGGGAAATGCAAGTCTTTACCTTGCTTGCTTCGATTTGCCGAATAAACTGTAGGTCTGCCTGTAGCTATCTGGGTGAGTTAAGTTCTCCAGGCCGAGGAAGAGAGTATACCACCTCGAACAAACAGAACCGTGACTCGTAGAGCGTTGAGGAGTTCCGTCCATTGTCTTAAGACAAACATATTAATGTTCATTCTTCACGGAATTTCTTCGCGAATTAGAATTCCGAAATCACAGAAGTCACTGCCGTGAAACTGTAAAAAATGTGCTCTATTCCCTGACGTTACGTTTTTAACTAAATCGCATGTCTTCGAGTGAGGTTGATGGAATTTATCGTGCGTTCGTTATGACCTGCACCTACTGGTCACAAATTATGTTTTTTCTCTGCGCCTGTCTGCTAGAATATAACAAATTACCTTCCATCCGATTGGTTTCTTTTAACATAAACCTATTTCAAGGTAAGTACTGGTAGTAGCACTAAGAGAAACGGTGTAGAACGAATAATCCCAAACGGATACCAAAATTCGTATATGCACGACCCTACAAATACAGGGATACTTACTCATCATGGAAACTTCAAATGTATTCATTCTTTAGTACGAAATTGAACAACAGTACCTACCACTAGGGTTTGAAAATTAATCATTGTACAGTATATGAGGTTACAATGTAACCGTCACTGAGTCTGGGCGTTTCATCAGTTGTGACTGTTATCATGCTCACAATTTAGTTATTTTACACGACAGGACGAGCACAGTTTTTTTTTAACTAAAGAGTAAGGTTATTTTTCACCAGTGAGTGGTATCGTCGGAATAAAACTATGAACAAATATAAGAATTCGGCGCAGTTATGGTATAGATTTCACACTCGCAGTTATTCGTTATAAAGAGGACATCTCATAGAGAAGCTGGCAAAAAGTATGGTATGGACGAATTTAACCGGCAGCGTTGAGTTGCGCTTGAGAATAAGTTGCAAACTGCCGTATTATCAAGAACATCCTGCACAGAGCAAAAATCTGGAAAATATCTTCAAATTGAAGCTAGGGTTCTTTCCTTTGTAAAACACAAAATACAATATGGGATACCTATTTCCCGATAAATAAATTATTTAAAGCCGTTGAAACTGTGAAGATCATTCACACTCCAGCCGCGTGGGATTAGCCGAGCGGTCTCAGGCGCTGCAGTCATGGACTGCGTGGCTGGTCCCGGCGGAGGTTCGAGTCCTCCCTCGGGCATGGGTGTGTGCGTTTGTCCTTAGGATAATTTAGGTTAAGTAGTGTGTAAGCTTAGGGACTGATGACCTTAGCAGTTAAGTCCCATAAGATTTCACACACATTTGAACATTTGAACATTCACACTCCACAGATAGAATTCCGTTATAGTATCAACTGGCGCCACAAGTAGAAGTGACGTCTTTATCTGATGAAGTACTTCACTAGCACAGAGACTGCCGGAATATTTTACTGAGAAACACTTCAACTTCCAGAGGAACGTGTTCAACAAACGGCAGTAGTACTCTTAAACTCTACAACAAATCGAGACTCCAGTCTTTTGGGACACGCTGCGTAGTACTGCAGTCAACTCTAAAGCTACAAAACGTATCCCATTAAGAACAAATGGAAACAAAATAAAAAAAGATTACAGTGATGTTAGCAGCTACTGCGGAAGGGGGAAAACTGCTATCGTTTCGGTCTGCTATGGACCACGATGATTTTTATCTCTTCCCTGATTGTGTTTCCCTCTTTTGCCAGTTTTGCCAGTAGATTTTCATTTTGGCTGACTGTGCTTCTTTCCTCTGTTTTGACCATTTGCAGGCAGGACGTGGGACTGGCGTAGTAAGCGAAATAAGGTTTTTAGTAATTTTGACTTTTTCTGTGAAAACTTCTCCATCCTGAATGTCATCAAATAAAATTTCAGCTTCCTGTAAATCCTTTTTAACTTGGCTTACCCATTTTGAATACGATTTCATCTCGTCTTTTTAACTGTATGCTGGCCGCTGTTTCAATTGTACAAAAGGTAGGATTCTTCCTACACTTCTGTCTGGGCGTAGTGTAACGCCGAAACTGGTAGCAAAAATAAATTAAAATTGGAAATATAGACAACTGGAGGGGTTTCTGATTCGACATTTTATATTGCACAGCCCAGGTCCCGCAACAACAATGTATAAATATGGACTTACAGTGACTTAACACATACAATTGTTATGCAAGGGAAATGGTCTGGAAGACAATATAAAAGAAAAGGAGTAGGAAGTAAATTAAGATAAGATGGAAGATATGATACAGCGAAAAGAATTTAACAGAGTATTCACAGATCTGTGTAGAGACGAGACCCCTGGAGTCGACTACATTTCCTCAGAAAAATTGAGACCCTTGAGTAAGCTGTTGTTGTTGTGGTCTTCAGTCCTGAGACTGGTTTGATGCAGCTCTCCATGCTACCCTATCCTGTGCAAGTTTCTTCATCTCCTAGTACCTACTGCAACCTACATCCTTCTGAATCTGCTTAGTGTATTCATCTCTTGGTCTCCCTCTGCTATTTTTACCCTCCACGCTGCCCTCCAATGCTAAATTTGTGATCCCTTGATGCCTCAGAACATGTCCTACCAACCGGTCCCTACTTCTCGTCAAGTTGTGCCACAAACTCCTCTTCTCCTCAATTTTATTCAATACCTCCTCATTAGTCATGTGATCTACCCATCTAATCTTCAGCATTCTTCTGTAGCACCACATTTCGAAAGCTTCTATTCTCTTCCTGTCCAAACTATTTATCGTCCATGTTTCACTTCCATACACTCCATACACTCCATACAAATACTTTCAGAAACGACTTCCTGACACTTAAATCTATACTCGATGTTAACAAATTTCTCTTCTTCAGAAACGCTTTCCTTGCCATTGCCAGTCTTTATTTAATATCCTCTCTACTTCGACCATCATCAGTTATTTTGGTCCCCAAATAGCAAAACTCCTTTACTACTTTAAGTGTCTCATTTCCTAATCTAATTCCCTCAGCATCACCCGACTTAATTCGACTACATTCCATTATCCTCGTTTTGCTTTTGTTGATGTTCATCTTATGTCCTCCTTTCAAGACACTGTCCATTCCGTTCAACTGCCCTTCCAAGTCCTTTGCTGTCTCTGACAGAATTACAATGTCATCGGCGAACCTCGACGTTTTTATTTCTTCTCCATGGGTTTTAATACCTACTCCGAATTTTTCTTTTGTTTCCTTTACTGCTTGCTCAATATACAGATTGAATAACATTGGGGAGAGGCTACAACCCTGTCTCACTCCCTTCCCAACCACTGCATCCCTTTCATGTCCCTCGACTCTTATAACTGCCATCTGGTTTCTGTACAAATTGTTAATAGCCTTTCGCTCCCTGTATTTTCCCCCTGCCACCTTTAGAATTTGAAAGAGAGTGTTCCAGTCAACATTGTCAAAAGCTTTCTCTAAGTCTACAAATGCTAGAAACATAAGTTTCCCTTTTCTTAATCTGTCTTCTAAGATAAGTCGTAAGGTCAGTATTGCCTCACGTGTTCCAGTATTTCTACGGAATCCAAACTGATCTTCCCCGAGGTCCGCTTCTACCAGTTTTTCCATTCTTCTGTACAGAATTCGCGTTAGTATTTTGCAGCTGTGACTTATTAAACTGATAGTTCGGTAATTTTCACATCTGTCAACACCTGCTTCCTTTGGGATTGGAATTATTATATTCTTCTTGAAGTCTGAGGGTACTTCGCCTGTCTCATACATCTTCCTCACCAGATGGTAGAGTTTTGTCAGGACTGGCTCTCCCAAGGCCGTCAGTCGTTCTAATGGAATGTTGACTACTCCCGGGGCCTTGTTTCGGCTCAGGTCTTTCAATGCTCTGTCAAACTCTTCACGCAGTATCGCATCTCCCATTTCATCTTCATCTACATTCTCTTCCATTTCTATAATATTGTCCTCAAGTACATCGCCCTTGTATAGACCCTCTATATACTCCTCCCATCTTCCTGCTTTCCCTTCTTTGGTTAGAACTGGGTTTCCATCTGAGCTCTTGATATTCATACAAGTGGTTCTCTTTTCTCCAAAGGTCTCTTTAATTTTCCTGTTGGCAGTATCTATCTTACCCCTAGTGAGATAAGCCTCTACATCCTTACGTTTGTCCTCTAGCCATCCCTGCTTAGCCATTTTGCACTTCCTGTCGATCTCATTTTTGAGACGTTTATATTCCTTTTTGCCTGCTTCATTAACTGCATTTTTATATTTTCTCCTTTCATCAATTAAATTCAATATTTCTTCTGTTACCCAAGGCTTTCTACTAGCCCTCGTCTTTTTACCTACTTGATCCTCTGCTGCCTTCACTACTTCATCCCTCAGAGCTACCCATTCTTCTTCTATTGTACTTCTTTCCCCCACTGCTGTCAATTGTTCCCTTATGTTCTCCCTGAAACTCTGTACAACCTCTGGTTTAGTCAGCTTATCCAGGTCCCATCTCCTTTAATTCCCACCTTTTTGCAGTTTCTTCAATTTTAATCTGCAGTTCATAACCAATAGATTGTGGTCAGAGTCCACGTCTGCCCCTGGAAATGTCTTACAATTTAAAACCTCATTCCTAAATCTCTGTCTTACCATTATGTAATCTATCTGATACCTTTTAGTATCTCTGGGATTCTTCCATGTATACAACCTTCTTTTATGATTTTTGAGCCAAGTGTTACCTATGATTAAGTTATGCTCTGTGCAAAATTCTACCAGACGGCTTCCTCTTTCATTTCTTAGCCCCAATCCATATTCACCTACTATGTTTCCTTCTTTCCCTTTTCCTACACTCGAATTCCAGTCACCCATGACTATTAAATTTTCGTCTCCCTTCACTATCTGAATAATTTCTTTTATCTCATCATACATTTCATCAATTTCTTCATCATCTGCAGAGCTAGTTGGCATATAAACTTGTACTACTGTAGTAGACGTGGGCTTCGTGTCTATCTTGGCCACAATAATGCGTTCACTATGTTGTTTGTAGTAGCTTACCCGCACGCCTACTTTTTCATTCATTATTATGCCTACTCCTGCATTACCTCTATTTGATTTTGTATTTATAACCCTGTATTCACCTGACCAAAAGTCTTGTTCCTCCTGCCACCGAACTTCACTAATTCCCACTATATCTAACTTTAACCTATCCATTTCCCTTTTTAAATTTTCTAACCTAGCTGCTCGATTAAGGGATCTGACATTCCACGCTCCGATCCGCAGAACGCCAGTTGTCTTTCTCCTGATAACAACGTCCTCTTGAGTAGTCCCCGCCCGGAGATCCGAATGGGGGACTATATTACCTCCGGAATATTTTACCCAAGAGGACACCATCATCATTTAACCATACAGTAAAGCTGCATGCCCTCGGGAAAAATTACGGCTGAGGTTTCCCCTTGCTTTCAGCCGTTCGCAGTACCAGCACAGCAAGGCCGTTTTGGTTATTGTTACAAGGCCAGATCAATCAATCATCCAGACTGTTGCCCCTGCAACTACTGAAAAGGCTAAGGCTGCTGCCCCTCTTCAGGAACCATACGTTTGTCTGGCCTCTCAACAGATACCCCTCCGTTGTGGTTGTACCTACGGTACGGCCATCTGTATCTCTGAGGCACGCAAGCCTCCCCACCAACGGCAAGGTCCATGATTCATGGGGGGGGGGGGGGGGGGGGGGAGTAAGCTATCCATGACAAAGTTATTCGTCCTGGTGTGCAATATACAATAGACAGTTGAAACACCCTCAGACTTCAAGAAGAATGTATTAATTCCAATTCCAAAAAAGGCAAATGCTGACAAATGTTAATATTATCATACTATCAGTTTAATAAGTCATGGTTGCCAAATATTGACAAGAATTATCTACAGAAGAATGGAGACACTGGTCGAGGTGGACACTGGAGAAGATCAATTTGGATCCTGGAAAACTGTAGGAACACGAGAAACAACACTCATCACGTAGTTCATCTTAGAAGATACGTAGAATAAAGGCAAACCTACAGAAACAGCATTTTCAGACTGAGAGAAAGCTTTCGAGAGTGTTGACTGGAATCCACTCTTCGACATTCTAAAGGCTGTAGGTATAAAATACACGGAGCAAAAAGCTAGTTATTCACAAATGGTACCAAAACCAGACGGCAGTCATAAGAATCAAAGAACATGAAAGGGAAGCAGTGATTGAGAAGGGAGTGAGACAGGATTGTAGCCTACCCCTGATGGTATTCAATCTGTACATTGATCAGGCTGTTAAGGAAACCAAGGAAAAACTTGGAAAGGTAATTACAGTCCAGTGAGAAGAAATTAAAACGTTGAGGTTTAATAACGACGCTATTATTCTGTCACAGAGGGTAAAGGTCTTGGAAGAGCAGTTGAATGGAACGGATAGTGTCTTGAAAAGCGATTATAAGACGAGTACCAACAAAGCTAAAACAAGGGTAATAGGATATAGTCGAATGAAATCCGGTGATGGTGAAGGAATTAGATTAGGAAATGAGACATTAAAAGTACTTGATGAAAATTTCCATTTAGGCCACAAATTAGCTGATGATGGCAGAAGTGGGTAGAACATAAAAGTAGATTGGCAATAGCAAGAAAAGCATTTCTGAAAAATAAGAATCTGTTAATACCTAACATAAATTTAAGTGTTAGAAAGTTTTTCTGAAGGCATTAGTGAAGAGTGCTGTAAGAGCCATGTGGGCTATGAATAGTTGATACAAGAAAGAAAAAATAAAAAAACGGAAGCTTTAAAATGTACAACGGAAGAATGCTGAATAGCTAATGAGGAGGGAATGGATCAAATTTAAGAGACTAGCAATTTACTACTCAACCTAACTAAAAGAAGGTATCAGTTGATAGGGCACATCCTGAGGTATCTAAGGTTCATCACTTTGGTAATGGAGGGAAGTGTGTGTGGGTGTTGGGGGTGGGTGGACGGGTGTTTCTGTGGAAGGAGACCAACGTTCGACTACAGTAATTATATTGAAACAGTTGTAAGTTGCACTGGCTATGCAGAGATGAAGAGACTGGCGTTAAGAGCTACATAAAATCTGTTTTCAAACTGAAGACCACAACAACAACTATTATCAAGAGGTTCAAGAAGTGTTACATGCCCAGTTCCTTGGACAACGTACTTTTGGAGCAGAGAGTAATGACAGTTATGAAACAAATAACGTTATTGAGGTTATCAGTGACACAAGTGAAAAGAAGACTGTGATTATAAGGCTATTTACTACTACTGTGCAACTTATTTACATTATAACACAAAAACCAGGAGCAGGTATAGACTCAGATCATAGTTTAGTAATGGTGAAGAATAGGCTGAACCTTAAGAGTGCAAAGTGGTAAGCCATTCGGCTAGTCTCTTTTCATTCATATTTGATAAATAATTCGATCGTACATGAAATGAGCTAGACAAGGTTTGATAATATAAATTTTGATACTGATTAATGCGATCACAGTGGTTGTGTGTATCGATTTCATCTCCTCTTTTTCATATTCTGTAATTAAAATAGTACTGGCTATTTCATTTGCTTTTCTCGGTGAGCTTTAGAACTGAGGTGCGCTGAGGATAGGAGACAGGAGAGTCATAAGAGTGGCATGCTGAAACTGACCTCCAGTAGGTTGAGGGAACACGTCCTTTACAGAACTGCTAGCAGGGGGATCGATAGGTGGAGCTGCCCTCGCGTTTTCTCGAAGTGAAGTCACCTCAGCTAGCATCATACAGGCACCCAGTCCTTATTTCACGTATCCACTTTGGACAACTGAACTGAAAATATGCGTTCCAGGCTACGGGGCTCTGCTCGTAGGAGGTAAGCATGCAGTCCATGCTAAAAAAATACATTCAGCTGATAAAAATTTCCCTGTGGTCCAAAAAAACATTACAAAACAGCTCTGACACGTTACATGTTCAGAAGAAACGGTTTTTCAGCTTTTCCCAAGGTCTGTGATATGAGGGTAGCTACTGTGTGAGAGGGCACCATTTAGTGTAATCGATGTGATGTGAAGAGTACGTAACACGTAGTGCAAAGATTTTAGCAAAAGTGAGGAGGAAATTGAGATTACTGGTTTTTAACCTTTCACCTCCGCTGGTGGGTGATTTTGTTACAAGAAAACAATGACACCATTGGCAGACTGATATAACTTTAAGAGGATTTGTTGCCAAGATTCTTGGTGGGAATAAGTGTGCAGTCAGTTCTTTACTGGCTAGAAATTAGGAACTTTGTTTCTGAACATGGCGCTGAACATATCGGCATACCACAAGGTTTTTCTCAAGGGGATAAGCAGACTCCATTATCCGAGTGGGATCCAATGTTCGATTCTTCGGCAGAGTAGTTTTAATGATACACTTGCGCGAGCAGACACAGTGTCACAGATGTCCTCGTACTGCACTGACAACAATGGTGAGCATAATTTGCAGCTTCAGCATGTTAGGATCATCGCAAACTAGAAATTCGGAACAATGTTCCAGTTGACTTTCCCGCGTTCTTCAATGTATTCTTATTTGCATGGGATTCTTCGCTTCTCCGGTCAGACAAATAATCACTGTAACTGATGTATAGACAGGTCAAGTTAACACTTCACAAACCCAAGTGTATACCATGAGCTAATTCCGACCCCCACCAAGTAACTTTGCCAACCGATAGTTCACTTACCTACTTCTCACAATTAATATTCTACGGTTGCAATTTTCAAAATTTCATGACGTTTTTGCAGTTGATCTCCGTGATCATATTTAACATTTTTCAATAATAAAATGTGTATTCCCAACCTACGTTTCACCGCTAGGGTCATGATCTTTCATAATGTTAACCATTCCGTTGCGTACTTTTATTTCAGCATTGGGTCTTAAGGCTGTGTCTGCATCACGATTAGTTCTAATACAGTTAGCTTCACTCACACATACCAGATGATCAAAAAGTCAGTATAAATTTGAAAATTGAATAAATCACGGAATAATGTAGATAGAGAGGTACAAATTGACACACGTGCTTGGAATGACATGGGGTTTTATTACAACCAAAAAAATACAAAAGTTCAAAAATGTCCGACAGATGGCGCTTCATCTAATCAGAATACCAATGATTAGCATGACAAAGTAAGACAAAGCAAAGATGATGTTCTTTACAGGAAATGCTCAATATTCCACCATCATTCCTCAACAGTAGTCGAGGAATAATGTTGTGAACACCACTGTAAAGCATGTCCGGAGTTATGGTGAGGCATTGGCGTCGGATGTTGTCTTTCAGCATCCCTAGAGATGTCGGTTGATCACGATACACTTGTGACTTCAGGTAACCCCAAAGCCAATAATCGCACGGACTGAAGTCTGGGGACCTGGGAGGCCAAGCATGACGAAAGTGGAAACTGAGCACACGATCATCACCAAATGACGCGCGCAAGAGATCTTTCACGCTTCTAGCAATATGGGGTGGAGGGCCATCCTGCATTAACGTCGTACGTTCCAACAGGTGTTTATCAGCCAGGCTGGGGATGATGCGATTCTGTAACATATCGGCGTACGTCCCACCCGTCACGGTAGCAGTTTTGCTGTCCAGTGCCATCTGTCGGACATTTTGTGAACTTTTTTTTTTTTTGTTCTAATAAAACCCCATGTCATTCCAAGCATGTGTATCAATTTTTACCTCTCTGTCTACATTATTCCGTGGTTTATTAAGTTATCAAATTTATACTGACTTTTTGATCACCCGGTGCATGGGGTTTCGCAAGAGAACCGCCTGGATGAATCAATATGTAAGGAAGTGGGATGGTGAAGTAGTGAGGAATGATGAGATGCATTTGAAGTTCGCTAAGGATGTGGACACTGCGATAAGGAATACCAGAGTAGGCAGTTCAGCTGAAGAGGAGTTAACATATCTAAAAAATGGAGTCACAGATGTTGTACAGACAAATATAGGTACAAGAAACGTAATTGCGAACCTTCAATAACAGATGGTGAAATACTTCAATTGATCGACGAAAGAAGTACAAAAATGTTCAGGTAAAGACAGGAATATAGCAGTATAAATCGCCTAGGAGGGTTGGGTTGGGTTGTTTGGGGAAAGAGACCAAAGAGCGAGGTCATCGGTCTCATCGGATTGGGAAGGACGGGGAAGGAAGTCGGCCGTGCCCTTTCAAAGGAACCATCCCGTTATTTTCCTGGAGCGATTTAGGGAAATCACGGGAAACCTAAATCAGGATGGCCGGACGCGGGATTAAACCGTCGTCCTCCCGAATGCGAGTCCAGTGTGCTAACCACTGCGCCACCCCGCTCGGTAAATCGCCTAGGAATGAAATAGCAAGTGAAGGTCAGCCAACTCAAAATGGCTGTAGGAAAGACATGAAGAATTTGAAAAAAGAAATTACCGTCAGGAGCATTGGCTCAGCCTATAGAAAAGTCAAAACAACCTTTGATAAAATTAAAAGCAAGTGTGGTAACGTTAAGAGTGCAATGGGAATTCCACTGTTAAACGCAGAGGAGAGTGCAGAAAGGTGGAAAGCGTACTCTGGAGGCCAACCTACTGACGAGAGCATAAACAGAAAAATGGAAAAGACAACTGAGGATCCTTTAGCTAACGATCAGTTTGGTTTCAGGGAAGATAAAGGGAGAGATAGTTCTGACATTGTGCTTGATACCGGAAACAAGACTGAAGAAAAATCGACACACGCTAATAGGAATTGTCGGCCTAGAAAAAGCGTTCACCAATGGAAAATGATGTAAGATGTTCGAAATTCTGAAGAAAATAAGAGTAAGCTATAGAGAGATACGAGTAATATACAAGTAGAATACCTTCAAGAACCAAGAAGCAAGAAAAAAGATTGGAAGACCAAAAACGAAGTGCTCAGATAAAAGGGATGTATGGTAGTCTTTCGACCCTACTCTTCAATCTATACTTCGAAAAAGCAATGACTAAAATTAAAGAAAGTTTCTAGAGTGGGGTTAAAATTCAGACTGAAAAGATATCAATGCTAACATTCGCTGATGACATTGCTATCCTCAGTGAAAGTGAAGAAGAATTACAGGATCCTTTGAACAGAATGAACGGCCTAATGAATGCAGAATAAATGGATTAAGAGTAAACTGGGAAAAGACAAAAGTAATAAAAAGTAACAGAAATAAGAACAGAGAGGAACTTAACGTCAGAATTGGTGATCACGAACTAGACGAAGTTAAGGTATTCTGCAAATTGAAATCTATTTATTTGCCTGTGGACAACTGTGATGTTGTATGAAGCAACATCATTATATACATAATTATAAAAATGTTAACATATATAAATAACACTACATGATATTGATTATCACGTAATTAAATTCAGATTATCACATGTTGTGTTACATATAAGGTTGTATTAACAGTCACTTTAATAAAAGTTCATCTTTTTTCAGTACATATAAATTCATTTGTATTATTAAATGATTTTTCTTTCAGTTATGTTTCGGCCACCATTGTAAATTTATGTTCACGTAATTCATTTGTGCTGTAAGATATACTGTTGTAATATGTTTTGCCAGAAAAAAAATTATTTTTGACGTTACTTAATTGAGTCCGAGGAATGTCTTGTAAATTCCTATTTCTGGTGCCATATAAGTGCACATCTGACCTACTTTCATACTCATGGATGTTCTGTTTAAAACATTAAGTGCCCCGATTACTTTCAACAAAGTATTGTTTACAAGGCAGAACAATACGACCACCGACCTACTACGGATATAAACCAGCCCAGGCGATAGCAGCGTCACCTGGAGAGGAATGACTGCTAGTCAGTCACACGCACGGTCCATGTAGTATCAGTTAGTGTACTGGCCGTTTGTAGAATGGGAAGATGTGCGATCTATCTGAATTTGACACAGTACAGATTGTGATAGCCCATAGACTCGGCACGAGCATTTAGGAAACTGCACGACTTGTTGGATGTTCGAGGAGTGCTGTTGTGAGTGTCTCCAGCACGTGGCGAAGAAACCACGTCCAGATGTGGTGGGGTTGGGCAGCCAGCCCTGAACCCCAGATGCCTGAGGCCATCATTCAGCATGCTGAAGAGGCTATTCCGGCAGCCATTGAGAGAACAGGGTGCAACCGACTGCAGTTTGTAGCGCATGTTGGAACAAATGCTGCGTGTCGTCTGGGCTCTGAGGTCATTCTTGAGTCATTCCAGCGACTGGCAGAAAAGATTGAAAGGACTAGTCTTGCGCGTAGAGTTTCAACGAAGTTCACAATTTGCAACATTGTGCCCAGAACTGATCGAGGCCCTTTGGTTCTGAGTTGAGTGGAAGGACTGAACCAGAAACTTCGAAGGTTGTGCGACAAGCTAGGTTGCTACTTCCTGGACTTGTACCATAGGGCTGACAACATTAGGGTCCCCCTAAATAGGTCAGGTTTGCACTACACATCAGAAGCTGCTACTCAGGTAGCTGTCTGTGTGTGGGGTGCACACAAGGGGTATTTTTAGATTAGGCGGATCTCCATCCAATCCAGATAACGATAGCTGTAGGAAAACCAGAAGTAACAATGTAACATCGAAAGAAATGCCTCCCACAGATGAAAAATTAAAATCCTATTGGCAAATTGCCGAAGCATTCGCAACAAAGTGCCAGAGTTTGAAGTGCTCATGAGAAGCAGTGAAACTCGCGTAATACTAGGTACAGAATGATGGTTGAAAACTGAAATTGATAGCAGTGAGATTTTTGGGGAAAGTTTAAGTGTGTATCGGAATGCTAGGCAAATGGGAAATGGAGGAGGTGTATTTGTTGCAGTGGACAAGAAACTCAAATCCACCGAGGTAGAAATTGAATCTGCATGTGAGGTTGTTTGGGTAAGACTTAGCATCAGGGGTGAGCATAAAATGATAATTGGATCCTTCTATCACTCACCAGACTCATCTCCTGATGTAACTGAAAACTTTAGAGAAAACCTCAGTTCAGTTGTACGTAAGTTCCCAATCATACAGTAATCATCAATGGAGACTTTAATCATCCAACAATTAATAAGTTAATAGGGAAAATTACAGTTTCGTTAGTGGCGGGAATGATAAGACATCATGTGAAACTTAACTAAATGCCTTCTCTGAAAACTATCTGGAACAGATAGGAACCCCACCCATGATGGAAATATATTGGATATAATGGCAAGAAATAACCCTGACCTCTTTGAGGATGTCCACATCGAAACTGATATCAGTGGCCATGACGCGGTAGCGGCAACAACGATTACCAAAGTACAAAGGACAACTAAAGCAAGAAGAAAGATATATATGTTCAGTAAACTCAATAAAAAATCAGTCCTGACATATCTCAGTAAGGAAATTTAAACTTCCAGCACAGGGCAGGAGCATGTAGAGGAACTCTGGCTCAAGTTTAAAAGAATAGTTGACCATGCACTCGATAGATACGTACCCAGTAGAATAGTTCATAATGGGAGGGAACCTCCATGATATACAGTCAGTCACTGTAAAGAAACTGCTAAAAAAATAGAGATTACTGCATGATATGTGTAAAACAAAGCCTAGGGCTAGAGATAGAGAGAAAGCTGAATGAAACACGTTTGACTGTCAAGAGGGCAATTTATGATGCCTTAAGTGACTACCGTAGCAGAATATTGTCAAGTGATCTTTCACAGAACCCAAAGAAATCCTGGTCATATGTAAAGGCTGTTAGTGGAACCAAAGTTAGTGTCCAGTCCCTAACGAATGAGACAGGAACTGAAATTTAAGGTAACAAAGCAAATGCTGAAACACTTAATTCCGGAGGTAAAATTATTTTGCACAGATCGCTTAATTGCATTGGCAGTTAAACCTGCAAAGTTGTCTACATATTATCAAATACATACGAGATTCACAAGAATATGGAAGCCAGTAAGATATGTACCAGTGTAACTACAATTAAATATTACGATTGTTGCTACAGTCTGACACCGATAAATGTACAGGTAATGTCTCGTCTTGACGACTCTGCTTCTGGAACCAACCTCAATAACTATAGTCCATATAATTTCCCACATAAAAAATCTCTCTCATACCCTCGCGGTTATCGATGTGCTGAATCTATATGTCCCTCACGATAGGACACACAGTCATCCTCTCTAGTCATGCCATAACGTAAACAATACTAACTTCACAATGCCATATATACACATTTTACACAATGTAAGCCACAATAACTTTACAATATAATATATACTCATTTTACACAAACAGTGCAGTCATCTTTTATATCTGTACGGCAACCGAAAAAATTATGGTATGCTTACACTCACACTGGCTATACGTCACGATGCTCCCCAGTCCTAGGGAAGCACAGTCAGCCTTTTCTTTCTTTCTACACTGATCGCCATATTACACCGACAACTAAACCTCCCAAAATGCCATACATATCTTCAAATACGGGAAAACTCTTACTCATTTACACTGTTATCATACCGAGGACAAGAACTTGAATATTAGTCTGCGAAACTGATCTCCAACCAGGGAATATATCACCGCCTGCCATGTCGATGTAGTAAACATACAATTCATATCCTCTGCCATACAAAATCATCCCTTTTTCATCATTCCTACACATACCGCAAAGACGGACAGTACCATATATATACTCTTCTCAGCACCAGGGCATCTGCGCCCAACAGGTGTCCACAGTACCTCAGAACTGTTCTAATTCGGGATCGTTTCCTCTAGGCACAAACGTGTTACTGTTTCTGCTTTCTTGCTTGCTCGCTTTTCTATGCACATCTCCAGACTCAGGGATTACAAGGACACATGTATTTACGCCATAATATTATACGATTTTCACGGTACTTCTCATCGACATCAAGCACTATGCAGCATCCTACCGATCGCTAGCGCAACATAATTCCCAAGATATGGAATGGGAATTATTTCTCTACAAACTACAAACGTTAGTGTTGTGGCTTGGCAAGACAGCCAAGCCACTATGAGGAAGCCGAAAGGCACGCGTTTAAGCTCACGCAGGCTGGCGTGAGGTCTGGAACAGGACAAGGTAATTAATATAGCCAATAACGTACGTAGCTGCTGGAATACTTAACTTTAATCCACAATTGGTGAACATCGCTCGTGACGGTACATGCATCACAAGATAAATAACAATTGATAATGGCGCAATGCTAGGTCGTAGCAAATGACGTAGTTGAAGGCTATGCTAACTATCGTCTCGGCAAATGAGAACGTAATTTGTCAGTGAACCATCGCTAGTAAAGTCGGCTGTACAACTGGGGCGAGTGCTAGGAAGTCTCTCTAGACCTGCCGTGTGGCGGCGCTCGGTCTGCAATCACTGATAGTGGCGACACGCGGGTCCGACGTATACTAGAGGACCGCGGCCGATTTAAAGGCTACCACCTAGCAAGTGTGGTGTCTGGCGGTGACACCACATTTAGCGTGGTGCAGCAGGCTGTAAACCACTGAGCAACTAGAAACAAATAGGGGAAACGGATATTTCCACTCTCGAATACCGATATCACTGATGTAACAGATGCCAAATCATCCCTATAATTTACAAGCCAACTAAGGTCTTTCCCATGTCTAGAGAACAGGCAAACGTGTCTTCCACATGCTAGATGCACATACCACAATCGATCTTCTCTCAATTAAACAACGGCTCGAAATGTGCAGAAGCAGTCAACCGAACAATTTACATGGGAGGGAACAACAGTCCAGCAGAAACGCACCTCTATACACAATCTTCTCAAATTTCCACTTGATCACGAAAGTCACCCAGCACATACTAAGTATTAGTTCGCTATTCGGTCTTCTATAGGATGGTAAAGTTAACTCAGATACATTCCTAAACTCCAACAAGCCTATGCATTCGGATGGCTGCAGTCGTTGACGAGAAACGAGAATCATTCCCACCACAGGCAACGCCGACACAGAATCATTCCAGAAAACCAGTCACATATATGTTTTATCTTTATACTTACCATTAAATGTTACGATAGCGGTCTCAATTGAATGGCATTTGACAATGAGTGAAGTATCGGAAATACACCCTGTTGTCGGCAGTGGCTCTGGAAATAGAAATATCACTACCTTTCTTATCACTTGATATACTCGTCCCTTTGGTATCACAGTACTCCAAGTCAAACCCATACCCTCCGTAAGACAGGACATAGTCATTTCCTTTCCGCAAACACATACTTTATAAAACCTGATGCTCAAATGCGAACATATGACACATCACTTACTGCTAAGTATAATACTCCGTCAATAACTGGTTGCCCATTATACGAATTAATATTGACCGAAAATCAACGATGGGTGTGCATGCCTCTTAGGTTTTGTTTGCCAGTCCTACCACCTTTTCCTAGAAAGAGAGACGTAATCAGCGAGATGTTAAAGAAGAAACCGATCGCAGCAACTACTGCATGTTACTGTCACAAGCGGTCTTGGTTCTATAGGTGCACACAAGTATCCATATTAAAAGCAATACCCACTTTACAAATCGAGGTACAACATGACCTCTGAATGAGGTAGGTTTTTTTGGACAAATACCGTGACGGTGATCGTACGAATGCGGGTTATCCGCCCACCATGCAACCTCGTGATAAAATCACTGAACTTTGAAAGTGATTTGGCTAAGGAAGGTGTTATGTAAGCAGTATTTGCGACTCCCTCACACTGCCCCAACTAGATAATTCTGTAATATTTGTAGCCCATTCTCTTTCGATACCATTTCAGAGGTTCTGTGATATATCGACTGAGTTATAGGCGATGACTGATTGAGAAAGAACACAAACAGTAGTAGTAGATGATGTGTTGATTGAGGTCGTAACAAGAAAAATATACACTAGCTTCTCAGGTCTCTAATGTTACGCTATCCGCTAGAAATGATGTCTGTGATTTGGGATCAGATCTCTCCATTCAAGAACATACCTGCATCGGATCACACCCACAAGTGAATTATATTTCTCGCTCTCACATTTCTCGAAACGAGTCACCTTTCCCGAGCCTAGCTGCTACAGTAAAATTCCAACGTGGTTTTACTAACCCCCTACGCATCTTGCAACTGATCCCATTTCTACAGCTTTCCACATGTGATCGTTCCAATTTAAGTCAGAACTGAGTAGAAGTCGGAGAAAGACACATCCAACACCTTCTGCAACCCGAGTAGAAACAGAATGACCTGAGTTACTGCAATAGCACCGTGTTTTGACCATTCGGCGGAAATGCACGCAGTGTGGTACATCCCCAAACTAGATACACTCACACCAATCAGCCCAACAAGCTATCATCGTTATTCTCTACCCCCCAACAGAGAATAATTACGAACTATAAAAGCTTATACGAATTAGAAGTCACCTAGGCACCAATGCGGGCGCAATGATGCAAAGCTGCGGTTGGGCCTCTAGTGCGGAGAAAGAGATTTCCCTATACTTCCCAGAATAGTATAGCATGCAGCCATCCAAGCATTCCTAATGGTATACAACGTCCGTCACCGAACTTACACATCAGACTGCTGCCGCTACTGCTGTTGCCTGTATGACATGATCCTATTAAATATACAAACACCACGGAGGCCACTTTAAAGTTTGATCACCTATACACTAAGCGAATAATTGCATCCCACAGAGTATACTAAATCGCATGAGACGCTCCCTCTGCTCCTGTTTAGTTACTTTAAACACCGTTTTCTAACACGCCTTTGTACAATGCCAAACATTTCCTTTATCTGCCACCAATTCGAGGCCTGTGTCAAGTTCTAAACTGATATAAGAAGTTCTGATCCATGGGATTTCGCAGAAAACTAGGCCGTGCATGGTGTAAATCATATTCTTATGGCGGATAGCATAACACACCACACATCGGTTCATTTTTTAATAAAAGACACTTACAACATAAGCAAACTGGAAGCGTTTTACGGCGTTGGCATAGGTTCCCAAACTACAGTCCGAAGGTGATTCACGAGCTCTACATTTAGACTCGTCTCTCTCACTGACAGAATAGCTGATGGCTCTGCGTTCCCTTTCGACTGATTCCTCATATTGTACTCATGTACGCGATCACTGTTTTGCTGCTAGCAACCCCCAGTTGTCACCCATAAACAAAACTCATTCCCCAACTCAAACAAGCGTTGTCAGTCAATCATTATGTCGTAAGTATACCAGACAGCGCTCTACATATTTCTAACACCTCGAGCATAATGCTTAATTTACGATCCATCTCTCTGTTTATGAGAGTCACAGAGCATTCAGGCTGTCTTAGGGTAAAATTAAAGTGTGAAAGACCATCCTCACACTGTCATTGACCAACCCGCCCTGCAGCACCATTACCGAATTAATCTGCAGCCGATCAGAAGTAGACCGATACACTCCACGTCTCGTGAATGAATAGAGCTTTCCAAACCATCACCCATCCAAGTATACGAGATTTCTGGAGATGCACCCATCTCGAGGAGCTTAGCACTCCTTATCCATGTATAGTAACGGATTTCAAAGTTTCGTGATGTACCGTAATAGCAGACGGTTAAGAAGAATAAGAAACGAATGATTTTTATGTGCGATGGAGCTACAAACGGATGGAGTTCGACGCATTTTTACGTAAATCAACCAAGCTATCAACTCTAAAGTATTGTTCTAGAGTCTAGGATCGGTACCTGGAAGGTATTAGTAAGAGAGAACATAAACACATGCTCTCCTAAGGCTACAACGTTCTGCACTTAAAATGGGCTATAATGTTAGATTGCTTGCATTTCCAACCTATCAGGCGTATGGAATGTAGTACTGTTAATATTCCAATGTAAGAAATATATTTCAGGTGCAGGACATACATCTTTCTTCCCGGTTTCTCTATGATAAACTATGTTATTGAACCGTAAAACGAGAAAACTACTTCCAAAAAACATTGGCTCTGTGTGAAATGAGTACAATACAGCTTTCCAGAGATCTATATCGCAAACTGTCAATGCAATTTAGTGATCTGTGGAAAATAGTTTTACCTCTGAAAACCCCAGGAAGAAAAGGTGGATGGTGCTTCGATACCGGCGGCATGAGTAATTTGGCGGGCAAATTCGATAAGAGTCAATCAGAATACTCGATTCATTCACACCGTTTGTGCTGGGATATAGGACCCTCTACATAGTGGAGGGAACGCTTGCTTATGTTGAGAGCAGGAACGGTATCATGTTAGGGGCGCTGGGATGAGTGCATTTGATGTTATTTTGACAACCAAGTTCTGTTAGGGCATGAATTTCCGTGCATACAAGCTGAGATATCTAGAAAGCGAGCATTAACTATTTCTGGGACACTTTACAATTCCCTAGAGGTCAACTCGTGTCTTATTTTTTTTACAAACCCATGTGACGTAAGAATAACATTGAGAACATTTTGGATTGCAAGTCGCCACGCAGACATATCGCGGTGAGGCTAGAGTCACGCTGGGTAGTTACGGTCACGCGTGTGCCATGTCATGCTAGAAGCAATGGGCCCTGTGCTATTCTATCGTCTGCGGTAAAGACATGTGCTGCTCGGAGGTGTCTCGTGTGAGCGCACGTTGGAATTCTGTGACGTCAGTGTAACCGTGACTGTATACCCAAAAATAGAGGCAGGCAACTTTCACATGCGTTCGGTGGCACCGCGGCTGTGCGCGCCCCCTGGAGCGTCTGCGCTCCCACACTTTCACGTCGGCCGTAATGTTTAGGTGAACACGTATTTAAATAGGAATTTCTCAGGTACCAAGTATGAATGAGATGTCGCTGCCGCATGCTTGCGGGACCCAAGTGGCGGCCTGTGCGTGGTTTGACAGTCACTTCGTTGGGGTTGCCTGTGCAATCTACTGGACGGGGGGTGGCGGAGGGTGCTTGCATACGGTGATTGCATTATTTTGTGAGCAGGTCTGTAAGCTGTACTATGTGTTATTTGGACAGTTTACGAGTACTGAGCGTGTCTACACATCACTGTGCTGCATTATTTGGGACGAGTGTGCATGTGTGTACTGAAATTATTTCGGTAAATTAGGAGCTGTTTGCGTGTTGGTTCAAATGGCTCTGAGCACTATGGGACTTAACAGCTATGGTCATCAGTCCCCTAGAACTTAGAACTACTTAAACCTAACTAACCTAAGGACAGCACACAACACCCAGTCATCATCAAGCAGAGAAAATCCCTGACCCCGCCGGGAATCGAACCCGGGAACCCGGGCGTGGGAAGCGAGAACGCTACTGCAGGACCACGAGCTGCGGACCTGTTTGCGTGTCTGTAGATCATTATTTAGTAGTAGTTCACATGTCTGTGGTCTGTGTGAGATGGCCCCAAGCATGTCAGAGCACGTGTTTTGTGTCAGTGTGATAAATATACTACATCCCTAAATAAATTGTTCAAAATGAGTAGAGTGCACTCCTTCCTTACTCTATACAGCAGCCCAGAGAATGCTGAGTAATTTTCGCACCATTTTCCCCCTCCAGACCACCACCTTGGTTTAGGTCACATGAGAGAAGACAGCAACATCAGTTGGCAGTGCTGTGCACTAGGTCAGCTGGACTCAAGATCTGGTGGTGGAGAGGCTGCCTGCAAAATAAAGACTTGTGTCCAGAGTCGTTTTCCCGCCATTTGCCCCCCCCCCCCACCATCTTGGATTATGTCATAGGATGGATGATGGCACCCTCTGGTGGCAGTATTGTGCACTAGGTTAGTTGGAGTCTAGGTCTCGTGGTGGAGACACTGCCTTCAAAATAAAAACTTGTGTCAAGAGTCGTTTTCCCGCCATTTTCCCTTCCCACCATCTTGAACTATGTCACGAGATGGACAACAGTGCCCTCTGCTGGTGGTATTGAGTACTAGCTGCAGACCTCATGGTGAGACTGGCCGGAGTGGCTGAGCGTTTCTAGGTGCTACAGTCTGGAACCGCGCGACCGTTATGGTCTCAGGTTCGAATCCTGCCTTGGGCATGGATGTGTGTGATGTCCTTAGGTTAGTTAGGTTTAACTAGTTCTAAGTTCTAGGGGGCTAATGACCTCAGCAGTTGAGTCCCATAGTGCTCAGAGCCATTTGAACCTTGTGGTGGACACGCTGTTTGATGTCATCTTGGATAACTGTACTTGCGTCATCACCTGATGTCATGGTAGCACCCTCTGGCTTTGATGATATGTACTAAGTCAGTTGGAGTCCAGACCATGTGTTGAACACACTGGATGACGCCATATTGGATTACGTCATAGATGAGAGCACCTTCTGGTGGTGGCGATGTGTACTAAGGCTGTTGGGCTCTCGATCTTGTGGTGAACTCAACTGCATGAAATTGGTTAAATAAATACTTATGTCCAAATCCTTTTTTCCCACAAATCCTTAGGAGGAGGTGGCAATCGGGTGACTGAGGTTAGTACAAGCGTTCTTTCTTTCTCACCGTTTTCTTAGATTAGTAGAGATATGCGAATTGACCTTTGCTTACCGCCAAAATTTAAACTTGGTGCCAGTTCGTAGGAAGAGGTGGTGGTTGGGTGACTTAGGTTAGTGGAGGTAGGCCAAGTGAGCTATCTTCCAGCGATTTTCTTTGCTATGTAGAGATAGCTGGGGTGTGATGCATTATCCTGCTAGGATTTGAAGTTCCCACCATTTTTCTGTATGAGGGGGCATGGAAATGTCCCACCAAAATGCAAACTTCCCGCCAAAATCGGCCATCTTGAATGAGGTTATCGCCGCCATCTTGGATTCCGTCATGACTGTTGCCAAGTCTAGACAATGCCATCTTCGATGACGTCATCGCCGCCATCTTGGATACATCTGGCAACAATGCAGAGTGTGCCTGAACCCCCCTTGTCCCACTACTACCGTACACAGTTCTTGCAAAAAGGTACAGGTCACACTAGTCTACAGTCTACAAGAAGGGTAATAGAAGTGATCCACAAAACTACCGTCCAATATCATTGACATCGATTTGTTGTAGAATCTTATAACATATTCTGAGCTCAAACATTATCAGGTATCTTGAACAGAATGACCTCCTTAACGCCACCCAGCTTCGATTTCGAAAACCTCGATCATGTCAAACCCAACTCACATTTTTCTCACGTGACATACTGAAAGCTTTGGATCAATGCAAACAGGCAGATGCAGTATTTCCTGACTGCTGAACAGCATTTGACTCAGTACCACACCTACACTTATTGTCAAAAGTATGATCGTATGGCGTATGAAGCGAACTTTGTGACTCGATTGAGGACTTTTTGGCAGGGAGGACACAGCATTTTGTCTTGGATATAGAGTCATTGTCAGATGTAGAAGTAACTTTTGGTGTGCCCCAGGGAATTGTGATGGGATTCTTGCTGTTCATATTGTATATTAATGACCTTGCAGACAATATTAATAGTAAAATCAGGATTTTTGCAAATGATGCACTTTTCTATAATGAAGTACTATCTGAAAGAAGCTGAATAAATATTCAGTGATATCTTGATAAGATTTGAACGTGGTGCTGAGATTGCCAGCTTGCTCTAAATGTTCAAAACTGTAACTTTTGCATTTCACAAAACAAACAAACGTAGTATCATATGACAATAATATCGATTAGTCACTGTTGGAATTGGCCAACTCATACACGTGCCTGGGTGTAACACTTTGTAGGGATGTGAAATGAAATGATGGCATAGGTTCAGTCGTAGGTATAGTAGGTAGTAGACTTCCGTTTATTGGTAGAATACTGGGGAAATGCAATCAGTCTACAAAGGAGGTTTCTTACAAATCACTTGTAGTGTCAGTTCTAGAATATTGCTGAAGTGTGTGGGACCTGCGTCAGATAGGACTAACAGGAGATATTGAACATATACATAGAAGGGCAGCACGAAATGGTCACAGGTTTGTTTAATCCGTGGGAGAATGTCACAGAGAGACTGAGGGAACTGAACTAGAAGACTCTTGAAGATAGATGTAAACTATCCAAAGAAAGTCTATCAATAAAGTTTCAAGAACCAGCTTTAAGTGATGACTATGAATATACTACAACCCCCTACATATTGCTCACACAGGTACCATGTGAAGAAGATAAGAATAACTGCTGCATGCACAGAGCCATTCAGTCATTCTTCCTGGGCTCCATACATGAATGAAACAAGAAGAAGCCCTAATAACTGGTACAATGGGACATACTGTCTGCCATGCACCTCACGCTGGTTTGCAGAGTATAGATGTAGATATAGATCCTCTGGGAAACATTCACTTGGGCATCCATGGGTCCAGTGGATCTTGTGCAAGGCACCATGACGGCCAAGAGGTATCATACGTTGGTTGCAGACCACGTACACCCCTTTATGACCATCATGTTTCCTGACAGCAGTGGCATTTTTCAACAAGATCATGCTCCGTGTCACAAGGCCAGGAGTGTGATGGAGTGGTTCAAGGAACACAGTGGGAATACCCAGTTGGTGTGCTGGCCCCTAACTTGACAGATCTGAACCCGATTGAACACTTCTGGTATTTATGGGAATTAGGTGACTAGTGTGTGCAGATGTCGTGAACTCCCTCCAGCGACTTGCCAAGGCCCTATTGCTTCCATGCTACGACACTTCGCCGCTGTTATCCGTGCAAAAGGTGGACATACCAGCTGTTGGTAGGTGGTCATAACGTTCTGGCTGATCAGTGTACATATGATGGTTTTTTTTTTCTGCCAGACAAACAACTCTTTTGCCCCAGCAGAGTTTCCCCAAAGAGGTATCCCATAATGCAAGTGTGTATGGAAAAAGGCATAGTATGCCATAAAGATGAGCTCTTTACTCACACAATCCTTCAGTTTTCTTAAGAGATATAAAATTCTTGCCAATTTACTGAGAAGCTTTTCTGTATGGATGTTCCAGCATAATTTGCTATCAGTGTAGTACCCAGGAAGCAAAATAACCAATAACAGATAAAGCTGGACAGAAACAGCAGACTAGCACTAGTATCAAACATGGCTTTAATTTGAGAGAGAAATTTCTGGGAATATACGTTTGGAGCACAGAATTGTGTGGTTGTGAATCATGGACAATGGAAAAACTCGGTTTTAGCTCAGATAATGCCTTCTATGTCTGGATGGCATACTCGGATAGAAGGGCCAAATCTTTTAATCAGTTGGTCCTGAAAAGGTGCGTTTTTAAGGCTTTTTGATTTTGATTAGTCTGGATGTTTGTAACCAGGAAATCCAATATCCGGTCTGGCTGCCGATTAGCTAGCTCATTTAGCGTTATAACAAGAATATTCATGTTATATACATATACTACTGTTATATACCTGTATTTTTAAACTGAATTTGAGCCATACGAATAAATAATAAACAAAATAGAAAAACTGGAGTAGAAGAGAATCGAAACTTTTGAGACGTGCTGGTGCTGCGGAAGAACGCTGAAAATTATGTGGAAAAGGAATGACAAGGTTCTCTGCATATTCACTGAAGAAAGGAACATATGGAAAAAGACTGACAAAAAGAAGAGATAGGATGACAGAACGTGTGTTAAGACGTCAGGGAATAACCTCCATGGTACAGAGGGATCTGTAGAGAGTAAAAACTGTTGGGGAAGACAGAGACTGAAATACATCCGACAAATAATTGAGGACGTAGGGTAAAAGTGCTACTCTCAGAGGAAGTGGTTAGTGCAGGAGAGGAATTCGTAGCGGCCACATCAAACCAGTTAGAGGTCTGATGACTCTAAAAACAGTGAAGAATAAAAAGAAAAACTAGAAAACACACATAAAGAAGTTATTAGGTGCGGTTATATTGTGAGCAGTTTTTGTAAATCGTTAATGTCACATAAATTGTCCTCCTCTGAGTTTCTTTCTTTTCTCTCTGTTCAAAGTAAAAGGTGCGGCCTACTTTCGTGGCTATATCGCTCTTTATCAACGTAATGTGCAAATGCGTTTGAAGAATACAAATTTGAAATAATATCTATGACGATTATATCGAAGTTAAAAGTTCATGAAACCACTGATCAGTAAATTCGTAATGGTTTTCGTCAACTTTGGTAAAACAAATTTTTTCATAAATGTTTACAATATTATCAATAAAGTAGACATTCATGAGGTGAACGGTTACGTTATGTCGACCTTTAGTATATATGGTATCTGCGCATGCGTGTTTGAAACAGTAACTAGGTCACAATTCAAAAGGAAATGTTTGACAGATGTATATCGTTGGAGTTGGTAGCAGGTGTGATATGTGTCAAATACATGTTTGTTTACAGTAACGGATAATGTGCACGTGTGCATATGTGAACGAATACTAATAATAATGAAGGAATTTGGTGTTGATATGGAAGCAACTTGAGTGAATAACAGCCAGAAGAGAAAAACAATCAACATGGCTTCTTGTCTTGTAAAGTTGTGACTAATGCATGAGAACGTATCGATGTTATTGCAATGTAGGCAGTGACCTGTGTTATAAAGTTTACTGGACAAATTGACCTGATGTTGCAAAGTATGTCATAATGCTGAAATCTGGCCAGAAGAGGCCTACAACTCCGAACAAGACGAGATCAGCTATTGGTTCTCCCGAATCTGCAGATCACTGGAGACAAGGTGTTCGTGAAACTGTTCTTACTGCCAGGCCCGATGGTAGTTTAAATTTTTCCATACATGGCGGTTCAGATAATGGTGAATTTGCTTATGTGAGTGATATTGTGCAAAATAAAGTGAATTATGTTAGTGGAAATTTGAATGAAGGCGATGTTGTGTTAGAGATCCAGGGACAGAAAGTTGCCGGTTACACTCAAAGGGATGTTGTGGCGTGGCTGAATCACTGCTGTAGAAACGGAAATCCAGTGACACTGAAGACAATAGATGCTGGTAAGTGTGACAAATTGCAGCTGTTCCCTCGTATAGGTGTTCCCTTGGTGGAAGTGTATAGGTTAAGTTACATGGTATCACGCATGGCAAGTGCATATAAGGCAGGAAACATCTAAAAAATACACTTCTCGTAGCTTCAGTAGTAAGACGTTAAACGTAGATTTTAAAATGTGAGGTTGCTACAAAGCTTCTTTCCCAGCAGGCTTTTGTGCATCATTTTCACATGTACATGTTTACTTCATTAATGTCGCGTAGCTACATTGCTACGTTGCATTGGTTATATCATTAACCTACGTTGGATGTACCTTTCACCTCCTGTTGCAATAGGAAATTCAGCTGTAAGTACACCGTACGTTGTTTACAGAATGTATCGAGTGATTGATCCTAGCAGTGTACAAGGGATAGAAACGTTTCATAAAAGCAGAATATTGTATATTTTCAAGTTTTGTACTTGTGGTTCTTGGAATATATAAAATGAAGTACTGATAAGTATATTCGTAGCTTCAGTTGTTAAGACACACAAGTCTGTTGAGGGAAAATATAGAAGATTTTTCCCTGGTATTACTAACGTTACTCTTACACTTGTGAAATTAATGAACGAACAAGGTTCAGAGCACAGAGGGACAGTAGAAGTCGGTCTCCTTAGTCTTAAAACGTTGGTATTACTGTTATTGTGCTTAGTGTAATACCAAGATAATTAGTCTGTGACTATTTGTTTTCATCCAAAAAACCACAATTAATTTGAGATACATGATTCCTGTGGTCCCCCATAAAAACAGTTTGATTTCATTCAGGCAAAGTTCTATGTTTGTTATTTGTCTTCTGTTGCCTTCAGAAGGAAATGATTGTAGGTTGTGTAGCGGTGCAGATTTCAGTAATTGTTTTTGTTTTATATTACATGATGTTGTTTTTCTCCACATTAAAATGTTTTGGGAATGTAACGTTATTTGAGATAAACAACTGTGGCAGTCGTGCTTTGTGGTGGAGCAGTGAACAACTCAAAAATATTGTCACATTTCTTTGATTGCATAAATGTTAATGCTATGTGATACTTCAGTGTTTTAAATTAGAAGGTAGAGTTAATCTTGTTGTGCAGAAGTAGGTGTGTGGCCCTTTACTTTTCATACTGGTAAACATATAAATCCTTCCTGTTATACTTTCCCATCTACACTCTTCTGCAATAAAAACAAATTCTTATACATTCACTCACTTTACAGACGTAAATTGCTACCAGTTTGACTAAGTGGTACCTGCAGGCCTGTGAAGGACCAAAGCAGTTTCACTGAAAATTGTTCAAAACTACAACTGCAGGTATGGTTCTGGATGTTTTCAGGCTTTCAGACATTTGATCTGTGGTCTTTTGATTTCAGATAGCAGCTAGTCTTAGTAACTTATTTGTCCAAAGAACATTTATAATGAAGTAGGCCATGTCAGCTTAATACATGGAAAACATAAGCCATACAGACAGACATAGAATATACACATGTATTAAAGGAGTGGAGACAGGTGTTCAGCAATGGCATTTGCCTACAGTGGTTTAGAAAAACCAAGGAAAACTTAAATCAGTCTGGCACAAATTTGAGGCCTCTGTGGTGACAAATGCACTACCTTGTTTGCGTGTACCTACTGGACAGTTCTCTTATGTTTGCACATACTTGGAACACGTGAACTTGGCAATGTAAGAAACTGTTATATGCTGTTAATTTTGTCTCGTGATCTTCTCGTTATGCACACTACAGACACTTGTAGATTACTATAGTACAAAGTCTCTCATACATCTTCATATCTTCCTTTCTGCCTGTCTAATCCTGTATCCGCTCTCATGATTGACATGTTGAACTCAGAAAAATTGTGAGAAAAGGATACACTATCGATCTTGGAAGTAAAATTTTCATGTAGAGAGCATTACTTATAGAAGTATGCTTTAACTGCCTTTAAATAAATTTATTCTAATTGTCTCTTTTTTTTTTTTTGTCCTTGGGCAGATTATTGCACTATTTTAATCCCTGACAGCAAATCCTCATTTAATTCTTTTATTTGTTATTCCTTGGTAGATGTAAGTTCAAACTGGCTTTTGTTCCATGAGCATGTCTGGAGCTATTTGTGTCATCCTTACTAATATTTTTCCTGATGTCCGCAGTGGATTGGTAGATGAATTGATTTGGCACATTATGAAAACACAACTTTTTGAATATGTCTTTGCAACTAGACCAACTACTACTTTTAGTCAGTATTGCATGTTAATGTTCTGGGTTTGATGATTGATCCACTTTTACACCATATTTTTCAAGTATGACTGGAACCACTCATAAGCTATTCCTCTTATTCATAGTCATATTAATTCATTTAGCAGTATTTTATGATCAACACTGTGAAAAGCTGTGGACATACCTAAAAAAAATATGCATGTAACATAATCGTCTCTGTTGGAAGCTCGAAGCACCACTGTCATAAACTCTGTTCTTTCTTGCTTTCATATCCAGTCGCTTGTGCAGTTTGCAGTGAATCCAAAGGAATATTATGGCTTAGTCCTTTCAGACTCCTAGTGGTATTTGAAGTAAAATAGTGTTATATGCAAGAAATTTCCAGTGTACTTGATTCTAGTCAAAAATCTCTTTCAGAGGTAGATTTTTCTTCATTAATGTTCAGTATGTTTTTGGCCGTGTATTTCTGCCATTAGGTTACTGTCATTTCCCAGTAGTCCTATGAGTGTTTCAGTTTGATGTCTTCCGACAATGTTTGTCATTTATTATACCACCTACATCTGTGTGACAGAAAATATTTCATTGGGCTATAAACATTAAACAAGTCATGTATAAACACCTGTAAGTTGTTTACATTCGTGTTGTTTTATTATGTGCAAGTTGTTAAGAGGTAACATCCTCTCAACTTTGTAGTAAAATAAGGTTAGTCTTATCTTTTGGCACTTAATATGGATGTCACTTTTATAGTGCTTTTTGTATGCCACATTACACCATTGTGCTTACACATGAAAATGTAGGTCAGCCCGATGAGACAAGGAAGCCATGTCAAGTAAACTGTTTTTTTTTTTTTTTTCAAACCAGTCTATGAATTGACATTTTCAGATTGATAATTGGTATCACAAATGTCTTTCGTTGTGTATGATTTTTTACTTCTGGTTTTGTGTTCATTCCTCTGTTTATATTTCAAGTGATAGCTGTTGTGATGCTTTTTGTATTTGTTATGTTTTTCTTCTGTTACTTAATCCGGGTGTGTTAAGTTTTGCTATGAATGTGTAATTTTTTTTATTTTATCACATCTTCGTAATATAAAATTCATGTATAGTGGATTGATGGTGGAACACAGTAGGCCTAACACATAACAGAAAACAACATTACCATGCAGACACCCAACAAACCACGCAGATACCCAACGCGCACTGCCGTGGTTTTGTTTTCCTGTAGCATCACCTATCATATCCTGCTGTGCGAAGACATTTTTCACTCATTCTGACTTCTTTCATCCAGTTGCTTCCTTTTAAGCATACAACTGATACACAGATAATGCAAATTGGAACAGCTTCTTGCACCAGTTACAAAGACAAGCACAGATGACACATAATAATCTGCTTCTTTCATCCTTCACATTGTAAACACATGATGACATGGCTCACAGCTGAGGAGTGAAATCACATGCCAGAGTTGAGTGAATAGTTCTAGACTCTCCTTCAAATCCTATCTTGGTCTGTATCTCCAAAACTAGATGTCTTTCAAGATCTCTTGTTCCTCCTCCTGCAGCTGGAAATAGCCTATCTTGTCTGAAGTAGCAATCCCTGTTGCAGATAACATGGTATTTTTTATTGTCAACATACGTCATCTCAAATTGGTATTCCGTGATAGGTTCTTCTCTCCATAGTTTGTTTTATTGTTTTTCTCTACAAAATTAGTGTATATGGAAGTTCATCTGTACTTCATAATGCAACTTATAAGGAATGTAAGTATCATTTGTGTTCCTTGAATTACGATTAATGAACATATGTAGTGAAAGTAATGTAGTAGCCCATCCACTTGAATTTTTCATAGTTGTTGTACAATATACATAGACCATACCTAGTATGCAGTAAAGTACTGCAGATTTATCTATTATGTGCTATAGCTTTTATGAATGTATCATTCACTTTTAGTTAATATTTATTATGAGAAGTGCATTAAATGTGAAATTAATGTAGACCTCTGGCTACACTGCAGATCTGTCTGTTGCCGCAACCTTTATTATGTATTTACATCTGTTTGCTTCATCTGCACTCAACCAAATTGCCTCCTTCGAATCCACTTTAGACCTCAGGTTACAAATTTGAGCAGTTTGTTCATGACAGCTAAGGTTATCAGCAGGGGACACTATCAGAATCTAACCTACATGGGAACACTTTGTGTCATATTTCGTGTTTACAAAGTTATTGGTATATGTGTTAGGTATAGTGTATATCAACTCAGGCAGGCTAAGAACGAATCTTACCTCCATTGTTTCAGATGTTGTTGAATATAACATATGTTATAATTCACGTCCCAGTAAGAAACCCAATTTCTTCATTTTCTCCAAAGAATTTCCTGGCCCGAGGTATGAGCGGTAAAAGATGACACCTTGGTTGCCATTTCACACGTGCAGATTTTGGGAAAAGTTTTAAAAATCTTTATCTTTGCAGAACGGTTCTAGATACTTTTTATTATTATTTAAAAGATAATAACTTCATAATTACAATGGCAGCCTTAGTTTGGAAATATGTTTCTACATTCTCGTGCTGTAGCCTACTGAATTTTTGAAAATTATATTATTATTTGTATTTATTATATGCCCTTTTCCCCCTGTTCTGTTGGTGGGATCCACAGCTTGTGGTCTAGTGACTAGCATTGATACCTCTGGATCACGGGGTCTCGGGTTCGATTGCTGGCCAGGTTGGGGATTTTCTCTGCCCGGGGACTTGGTGTTTTTTGTCCTCATCATTTCATCATCATTTGTGACAGTGGCTAAATTGGATTGTGTCAAAACAGGACTGCGAAAAAATTGGTACTTTGTACAGGCGCTGATGACTGCGCAGTTGAGCGCCCTGCAAGCCAATCATCATAATCTATTGGTGGGTATCAATCAGTAGTACTACATTCCATGAAAAGAAGAACCTCTGCTCATTGGTGTAACAGCTTTTATTAACAACTGAAAATTCTGCTTTACATTAAACCAGTTTCCGTTACCACATTAGCCTATGGCATATTGGCCTCATGAAATCAGAAGCTAGTCTTATTTGACATGGAGTTTTATTTCTCCTCAAAGATTATGAATAAACATTGCATTCTTAAACATTAAATCATTCCAAAATATATGTGGACAGGTTCCAAAGCACACAACATCTTGTGCTCTTTGCTTAGAACTGAAAATTGCAAGTCAATACTTAAAAAAATGTGTTCAGCTGCATCTGTATCCTCCTTTGATATTGAGTGATCCCTTCCTATTGAATCAGTAGAACTGTGGCACCTACAGTCTTTAAAACATTGGAACCAGAACTGAGCACAAATGGTTGTGTTGCTGCCTTGCAGCTGGAAAATTATATCCAGTTAATGGTCCATGTGGTAGCATAATGTTTATAATGGTAGTAGTTAATGCATAACTGATGTCTGCAACCTCTGCAATTCTCCAGTTACAGTCGTATACACAGGCCACAAACATCCCTGGTTGTGAATCTGCTTGTTCTGCCATTTCTGAGATTTGTGGTGAACAAATTAAATTTCTTCCTTCTTTCTTTTCGTCTGGTGGAATTCTTAACTTCATCTCCAGACAACTTTCCCACTCTTGTACAATCCGTTGCATTCTGAATTGTGGTGTTCCTTGGGGTGGAAATATTGTTATATAGCGTGGTTCTTGAGCAGGCTGTCTACACCTTCAGGAGGCCCTTCCTGTGACCAGTAACAGTGTAAATGTACTCCACAGGCACAAACGATTCAGTCGATTAAAACAGTTGGTAACGGGGTCTTGAAGTGCCTAGGATGGTATTTTCTGCCTGTGATTGCATGTGTTGACAAATTTTGCACATTTCCAACAATGCATTTGCTGAATCATATCCTCTGTCATCACTTATAGCTGGAATGCTTCTTATCTTGTTTTGAAAATATATTGCTCCTGTAAAACTTAGTCATGACCTCCTATGATACCCTTGTACTTCTTGTGCAGAATCAAATGCCCATTCTCAGCAAAATTACAGTGAAACACTAAACATAGTTATTCAATTTGTACATGTCCTTTCACTTCTGCAGTGCGTTGTAGTTGTTGGTGTTGTTGCAATTTCATCAGATGTTGGTGTGTTATTGCTTTCACTGTCCATTTTCCTCATTCATCAAAGAAGTTGTCAGTCACAGCAGTTTTCTTAGTGAGTTTGTTTTCCTCCCTTGTTGCTATACAGGGTGTTACAAAAAGATACAGCCAAACTTTCAGGAAACATTCCTCACACACAAAGAAAGAAAATATATTATGTGGACATGTGTCCGGAAACGCTTACTTTCCATGTTAGACCTCATTTTAATACTTCTATTCAAATCACATTAATCATGGAATGGAAACACACAGCAACAGAACGTACCAGTGTGACTTCAAACAATTTGTTAAAGGAAATGTTCAAAATGTCCTCCGTTAGTGAGGATACATGCATCCACCCTCCGTCGCATGTAATCCCTGATGCGGTGATGCAGCCCTGGAGAATGACGTATTGTATCACAGCCGTCCACAATACGAGCACGCAGAGTCTCTACATTTGGTACCGGGGTTGTGTAGACAAAAGCTTTCAAATGCCCCCATAAATGAAAGTCAAGAGGGTTGAGGTCAGGAGAGCGTATAGGCCATGGAATTGGTCCGCCTCTACCAATCCATCGGTCACTGAATCTGTTGTTGAGAAGCGTACGAACACTTTTACTGAAATGTGCTGAACCACATGTTGTGTCGTACTTGTAAAGGCACATGTTCAAGCAGCACAGGTAGAGTATCCCATATGAAATCATGGCGGTGAATCGAGGAAGTACAGTACATACTGACGAAACTAAAATGAGCTCTAACATGGAAATTAAGTGTTTCCGGACACATGTCCACATAACATGTTTTCTTTATTTGTGTGTGAGGAATGTTTCCTGAAGGTTTGGCCGTACCTTTTTGTAACACCCTGTATAACTACTGAAGAGCTATTCTCTATGTTTCCCAGACCAAGTGTCAGTAAAGTGAGTCAGTCTTTTCCAGGGCAGTCACCATATTCCTGTAACAAATAGGTCTCTCGCTTGATATAACAGATGACGTATGACGTGACACATCCAACCAAGGTGTCATATGTCATGTGTTGAAGTAAGTTCTTCAAAGGTACCACACATACAAACAGATGTCTCATGTGGGTTTGGAACCACCCACTTACGATGTGGTACATAAAATTTTTGTCATGCAGTGTGAATATTGTATATTCCTTTTTGTATATGGCGAATGTTTCTTTAATACTGAGGGTCATGTATCTTTTCACTTTCAACACTTTTTGTCCTTTAGCTGTTACAGTGATAGTGGCTTTTTTCACTCTGGCAAGGACAGCCCCAATTATCTTCCAGATAAAATGACTGTGCAATATGAACATGTGCGTCATTCACAGTATGCTTATTAGCACCTGGACTTCCAAACACTCCTTTTACAGACCTTGCATATTTTGTGTTGTCCACCATGTATTTTAATGTGGATGGGATATGGTGCAAATTCTTTTGCTTTGAAAAGTAGTCTGGGATAATTTATAGGACTTGCACCTTTTCAGTGTGGGATGCACCCAATTCAACAGTTGAATTGATGTTTTACATGAACTGGCAAGTTGGGCAAATTTCCTTTGATTCATCTTCTTCTGAAGATGGAATTTCTTGTTTGAAGAGTATGGTCAGTGCTGCTTTGGTGTACTCACCACAGCTTCAGTAATTTCTCTGAGCTTTCTTGACGCATACAGGTTACGGCTCGAATTCACTGATATGGTTTCTTAGTGCGACTAACACCTACATATTTAGTTGTCTGATTCAGGAAATGTGATTTTATTCCCATTGTTGACATTCTGTCAAAGCATTTAGAACATGGAAAGTCATCACTGGAAACATATAGACTTTGAAATAGTCTTTTGAAATAAGCACTCTTATTCTGAACATGAAGAAAGTCTATTTCTTTTCTAGTCCTATCCATCACCCTTTTATTGATATATAAATAGCCAGCACACTTCACCATCGCAAAAGCATATAGTTACTGTTGGACCACAAATTTGGTCAACAGCTCTCTTCATTTGCTTGTTAATGACTGAACTGTCAAGTTAAATGTCTTTCCTTTTATATGCTAGGCGAAACACATAATTATCTAGATTATCATATTTTCTTCAAAGCTCTGGGATAAAGAAATTAGCAATGAAAAGCAGCAAAAAATAAATTAGCAATAAACACTGAAACAAGGAAATTATCAATAAACATGTGCCGTAAAGACATTAGTCATGAAAATATAAACAAGCATTATTTATGAAACCTATTAAACTGAAAAGTGGAAGATCTCCTTTTATTGATCAACAGTAAAACATTAAATTATCTAAGATTGGCATTGTTGAGAAAAAAAAAAAAAAAAATTCCGGAAGGCTACAGCAAGAGACATATTTCCAAACTAAGCATGTTATTTTAATCATAAAGTTATTGTATTTCAAATGAAAAGCAACAAAATATCTGGTACCATTCCAGGGATACAGCATTTTAAAAATTTTCCCTAAAATCATGAGTGAAACAGTAATCCCCCTCCCAGCCTGAACTGAAATGAATTATGCCATTAATCATGGAAGACAAGACTGGCTAAATACTGAAACAGCAGCTCATGTCCCATGTATTTGATTATACTTTGTCAAGAAGTAGTATGAGTATTATATGCGCAAACAAAGTAGACACTCTGTGCAGTGGCCGGTGGGAGCAACCGTAAAGGCATTTCCCATTTACAGTTGCTCTCATCAGCCACTGCACCAAATGTCAACTTAGTCTGCACTTATAGTAAAGACTTCATCCCACTGTAACCAAAAGACTTGTCTGCAGTGTGGAAAAGTGGACCTGTTGTATTGAACTTTTCAATTCTATGCCAGTTTAACAGCTCATGTACACTGTTATTAGTTATCAAAGTTGGCTTCATGAAATACCAATTGTTCTGACTAACCCCAGGATTTTCCATTATAATATTCATGTAATGCCATCTTTCTTTGGTATGGATTTCTGTTTGTATGCAATCCCTACTTGTGTAATTGGTATATCTTCCAACATTCCACAGCTATTTATGTTTGCAGAAAGTATCATCCAAATATAAGAGTTACATCAAATAACTTCTCCAATGCTCTTCATTCTTTTGTCTAAATATATTATTTATTCTTTGACAAAGAAGATATATTTCCACCCCTTAGTGATTCTGAAGGAATTAGATTAGACTGCAGTAGCAAGGAAAGAATTTCTTAAAAAGAGAAATTCTCTTCTAAACTACTTATTGTCCACGTTTCCACTTCTGTGCAAGTCTACACTTAGACAAATACGTTCAGCCATGTGAAGGTAATTTGTATGGAGTGGAGCCCTTGTCTGGGAGTAAAACATGGCCAATAAGCAGTTGAGACAAGAAGAGAATAGACTGAATAATTAATGAGGAGGTACTGTACTGAATTGGAAAATAAAAAAAAATTCTGCCACAACTTGCTAAAGGAAGGGCTCAGCTGACGAGAGACATCCCAAGGCATCAAGGTATTATTAATGTGGTAATGAAAGGAAGTAGCTGCTTCTGAAAAATTGTAGATGGATACCAAGGATTGAATACAGTAAGCAGTTTCTAATGGATGTAGGCTGCAGTACATATGCAGAGATGAAGAGGCTTGCTCTGGATAGACTAGTACGGCAAGCTGCATGAAACCAGCCTTCAGATTAAAGATGATGACAAAAACAATTACCTTCAACATTTGTTTATAGTTAAAGCTCATAACAGGAGCCTTGCATTTCTGTGGGCAGTTTTTGTCCAATTCAGTCATTGTGTACATCTCACAGGTAGATTCATAGCCTCACCATATGACTAATTGTTCCTCAGTCTTTTAAATTCCACGAATGCTTTCGCTCCATAGTGTGGGATTAGACTCCAAGGGACAATGGTACTAAAAGAAAACTTTGACATGACTACTGCCTCTACATTGTTACTGAGCTGTAATGGTTTTACTTTTTTGTGAAATATGCACTGCATTGGACATTTTGTGTGGAATTGAGTATGTGATACTCTTCAGGTTATGTACACATGGCGTAAGTGGGAGTTTAGTGTGTTGAAATAATTTGTTGCCTATAGTACTACTGAAGTCAGTTAACAGAGAGCTTTTAACAATTGCTACATCACATCGTCAATTATTTCACCATAGATGTGCCTGACAGCATATATCATTCGTATTTAACTGATCCTCTCACTGGCTAACAACCACTCAAACAACTCACAGTTTTCTGCTTGTAAATGACAGAGCTGCCATAAAACTGCTATATAAAACTCTATTGTAAATACCACTGTGAATACCACTGTCACTTTTCACTTCATGATGTATTAGCGCACAATGTAATGGCATATGAACTTTTTTTGGCCACTCATTGTGCTTTATAGTGTATACAGTGTTAATATCATAAGCTAATACAATGTCTTTAATTTTGAGCAATTTTAGTCACCAGATTAAATGGGGTATGGCTTTGTACACTTCGGTTTTACACAGCAAAAATTAGGTATTTGGTCATACGTATCGCAGGTAGCAGGTATGCCCTGTCTTCTGATGATGGATGATAGTCTTCTGATTTGGCTTTGAGTAGACTTTGTTCTAGTTCCTCTTCTCTTCACCGCCATCGTTTATTATCGGATACATTCTGAGATATTTTAGTGAAACCTTTCCTTAATACTTGCAGGTCTTTGTACTATTTTGTTGTGCTTTTCACTTGTTTTGCCTGTATCTGCTGTTCCGGTAATAATAAACACATTTTAACAATCTGGTGTATTTCAATACAAATAAAGAAAAAAAATTGCATTAAGTTGTTGCTGCCCGTGCGAATAGATTAAATTTTCGTCTTTCAGAATTTAAAAAACTTTTTGTATAATAATTAATGATTTTCTCTCGATGTGTTTTGAAACTGTAATGGGGAGCTTTAATTGTTATAGTACGTGTACGACCTTCCAGTTATACGTTTACTATCCGATACAGTTTTCACGGGAAGACACGAAATGACGCGGCGTTAGTGTCTCAGCCAGGCTTCATCGTCGTTACTGGTGTTGTTATTAATTTAAGCTCTACCGTTCTTCTGGTATCAGTGGAGGCGTAGTGTTGCTTCACGTGTTCTACGACCTTTGCGTGTGGCACGCTAGCAACTTCTGGATAAATTCATTCATAGTAAATGCTTCGCAGACCCGTTTCCGAATCATCAGATCCTAACATCGTGTGAAGTATCATAAATCGTTCGTCAGAAGTACAAGGTTTTTGTTGTTCTGCACAAATGCATTGAAGTGTGGTTCTGTACGAAACGGGACCGGTACTTTCGCGCCACAGCAAAATCAACAGAATTTGGTAGTAATTTCGCTAGTCATGTGTTGATCATCATCGTCTTCAATATGTGTGTCATTCATTGATTAGGACCTTCCTTTTAGTTAAATTTGGTCCAGTTCATAAAAAGTATGTAGTTCAAATCAGTGAAAATAATTTCGCTCAGTTTCCGAAACAATGAAACTTGGAACAAATATCTGAAACTTGATTTTTTTTGTTAATTCCTGTTGTGCCTAACATGTTCTGCAGGGTGGTTATAATTAAACTTTGTCTACCTGAGAAGGCCCCCATGAAAGCGAGTGATCATAGAGCGATGGAAACATTTGTAGGGACATGCGGAAGACAAATTACGAATAACCCATTGCCAGATTCGACCACATTATCATTATGAAGTATTTGTCTATTAACTCTAAACTGACAAACATCACTCAAACACTTAACTTGAAATGTGAAGAAAAATCCTCGGGTAACACATTGATAACATTAAAACCGTGTTACTGTTTGCAGACCATACGTGATATCAAAATAATGATAATAATGATTATTATTATTATTATTATTATGCTAGAAAGAATATCGAGGCGTGTTCCATCGTTTCGGACCTGTTTATACTCGGTAATGCAATCATGATCAGTGGTATGACAAGTATGAACTGTAGCACTATATCTTGTGATAATATGCATTAAAAAAAAAAAAAAAAAAAAAAAAAAAAAAAAAAAAAAAAAAAAAACACCACGAAGGAATTACCCAAATGGGACGGAAATCAATAGATGTGATATAAAAGATTACAATTTCAGAAACATTGAATTATTTATTAGAGAGAAAAAACTTCACAAATTGTGCAAGTTAATAATTCATTCGCTCTCCTCCGATTCTTATGCAAGCAGTTATTCGGTTTGGCATCGATTGATGGCATATTTGGAGGCCATCTTGAGGGATATCGTGCCAAATTTTGTCCAATTGGTGCATTAGATCGTCAAAATCCCGAGAGGTTTGGAGGGCCCTGCCCATAATGCCCCAAACGTTCTTAATTGGGGAGAGATCCGCTGACCTTGCTGCCCAAGGTAGGATTTGGGAAGCACAAAGACAAGCAATACAAACTAACCGTGTGTGTGTGAGCATTATCTTGTTGAAATCTTAAGCCCAGAATGGGTTGCCATGGAGGGCAGCAAAACGGGGTGTCGACGTACTGCTGTGCTGCAAAGGTGCTGCGGATGACAACCAAAGGGGTCCTGCTATGAAAAGAGGGCGTCCCCAGAAGCATCATCTGCCTGGAGTCGCACTGGCTGGAGAAGACTTGTCTTCAATGGTGAGTTCCGCTTCGAATTGAGCTCCGATGACCAGGAAAGATATGTCTGTAAAAACACCGGACAACGGTGGGATACCAACTGAACTGTCGCCAGCCATATGGCCCGACAACCAGGAGTTTTAATGCTCTGGATTGCCATTTCTTTCATGCCAGGACCCCTTTGGGTGTATCCGCGGCACCCTTATAGCATAGCTGTACATCGGCGATATTCTACGCCCCGTTTTGTTGCCCTTCATGGCAAGCCATCCGGGGCTTACATTTTAGCAAAATAATGCCCGCCCACATACGGCGAGAGATCCTACTGCTTGTCTTCATGGTCGCTAAACCCTGCTTTGGCCCGCAAGTTCGCTGGATCTCTCGCTAATTGAGAACGTTTGAAGCACTACGGGCAAGGCCCTCCAACTAGGTCGGGATTTTGACGATCTGTCACGCCAAATGGACAGAATGTGGCGTGATGTCCTTCAGGGGGACATCCAACAACTCTTATCAATCAATGATAAGCCGAATAACTACTTGCGTAAGGGCCAGAGGAGGACGAAGGCGTTATTCACTCTCACAATTTGTGGTAATTTACGTCGTGGTGAATGAGATATTATTTTTATTTATTTATTTTTATATATCGCATACCATGACGCGAAGTAGAAAGAATATAAAATGCAGACTGGCTGTAGCAAGGAAAGCATTCTGGAAGAGAGGAAGTTGTTGACACCGAATATAAATGTAAGTGTTAAGAGAGTATTTGTCTGGAGTGTAGCCTACGGAAGTGGAACGTGGACGATAAGCAATTCAGACAATAAGAGAATAGAGAGGTTTAAAATGTGGTGCTATAGAATACTGCTGAAGATTAGGTGGTTAGGTCGCGTAATTAATGAGGAGGTACCAAATCGAAATGGGGAGAAAAGAAATTTATAGCATTACTTGAATGAAAGAAGACATCGGTTGATGGGTCACATGCTTAGGCATCAAGGAATCGTCAGTTTGATGCTGGAGGGGAGTGTGGAGGATAAAAAATTGAGACACGGCAAGGGGTGAAAACAGCAAGCAGTTCAACCGGATGTATGTTACAGTACTTACGCAGAGATGAAGAGGCTTGGGCAGGAGACACCAGCGTGGAGAGCTGTATCAAACGAAAACAACGATAACCACCAAGGCACATTTACAGCTACTATTGGATGTATAGTGTGGCTGATCTGATACGAAGTTTCACTGTTTCTGAAACAGCCTAGCTAGGTGTGTCAGTAGCGCGATGTTGTGACAGATGGGAAGCAGTCATGCGCTGTTGCATAATTTTGTCACGTTCTAAAGCAGAAGAATGCTGTTTGCGCACTATGCTGTTCATTCATATCATGTTCTCGATATGTTAAAAGAAGTCTCCCTTTCGTCGACGTAGAGGTCCTCAGAATTAGTATCTGGCTCCGACACACAGGAAAAGTTGGCATTTTGAAACAAACATACCGGTCTTTTAAAATGATTTAAGAAAGCCACGGAACATCTAAATCAGTGTGAGCGGAAGGGGAGTTGAGCCTTGTTTATCGTAAAGACGAGACCACTGGTTTAATATTTGCTGTGATGTCCCTTAAATACTGCACTGAATGTCATGATGGTGCATTCTGTAAGTCAGCAGTCGATCTCTTCTGGGACCTCGACTCACGCAGCTTGTCATCAGTGAATGGACGTGAACAACACCCACAATAAATTCGACACATTGCGCTCCTTCGACGTGGTATTTCGACAATAACACACGGAAACTGGGAGAGCTGTGGTGCCGATGGCAGCCACCGCAGCTAAAGACTTTGGGATGGCAAAGGGTGTTACCTAAATATTATGCCTGTAGTTCTTAATAAGAATCTGAGACATATCACTTTCTTTGTATGCTATTGATGGATCTAGTTACTCATACATCCAGAGAACAAGCTAACTCCTTTATCTGTTTACCGAATCCTGTGGGACAACAGAACATATCCGAAAATATCATCAAAGCCTAACAACATCTGCATCTAGGCAGCCGTAGTTATGGAAGCACAGTAGCCATTCGCCGGGATAGTATGTCGCAATGTTTTCTACAAGAGAAATGGTGGATAAGTCGAGCATGTAATCGGTGGCTCATGTGTTTAGTATGTAATGTTACCTGTTGTCTGTGGGAACTATGACCTACCGGAGCCCTCACGGTATCATGTGGCCATTAAGGCACAATTGTCTCTGACCTTATTGACTTGTGGCGATACATAACCTATACAGCTTATCGTGTTTCAGCAGTTTAATCAAGTTGCTAAGGACACATATGCAAAGTGAAATTAAATGAGATGCTGCTAGTAAATTTCCGCATGGAGGATTTTCTTTGCGTTCTTTTTAATTTTCTTAGAATATTCTGTGATTGAAATAGGAAACCACGTTACCGGGACTACTTTACGTATCTAAACTACAGTCAGTGAATTGCACTGGATCATCAAGGAAAATGTTCTCACGAGTCTCAGGCACACTCTGGGAATGATCACTTTTACTATTGTTATTTAGTCTTGAATACTTGGTCTATGACAGTTTTCCTGTACGTGTATTATAGGGGTCTGTCTGCACTCCAGAGCAACAGAATTAAATTTGGCCGTCCGGAGTGGCCGTGCGGTTCTGGGCGCTACAGTCTGGAGCCGAGCGACCGCTACGGTCGCAGGTTCGAATCCTGCCTCGGGTATGGATGTGTGTGATGTCCTTAGGTTAGTTAGGTTTAGGTAGTTCTAAGTTCTGGGCGACTGATGACCTCAGAAGTTAAGTCCCATAGTGCTCAGAGCCATTTGAACCATTTTGCTGCCGCCAGGGTCGACAGACTTGGACACCAACGCATTGAAGATAGAGATCGGCTGTTGCCTATTATCGATTGTAAGAGCATATAGGCCAGTGCTGCAAACGAAGGAAGGAAGATTAGGCTGTAACGTCCCGCCGATGACAACAGTATTAGAGAGGGAGCACAAGATCGATTGGTTGTAGAACGGGATAGGATATCGGTCGTGCCTTGCGCGAAGGAATCCTCCTGGCATTTGGTGTAAGCTATTTAGGGAAACCTCAGAAAACCTAAATCTGGATGGCCAGATGATGATTTGATCTGCCTTCCTCTCAACAGTAAACGACCTACCAGGTCAGTGTTGGTTAGCAACTGATGAGCAGCAGTTTCAGCCAGAACTGTCTTTTCACTGCGGAGCGCAGAGATCGTCACCCCGTTCGTGTACCTCTCTTTAGCGCACGTCGCAGGGCACAAAAAGTAGCATGGTCGCAAGAACAATGCCATGGGGTGCTTGAAATATGGAAAAAGGTCGCGTTGATTGAGGAGTATACGCCGATAACAGGGCGAGGACAAGTCGAACATCACAGGAATAGATGCGTCCCGCCTGTAAAAACGCACTGTGGAGGCTGATGGAAGAGCTACTGTCACGTGGCGGATATTTGCATGAAATAAAATTCTCGTGGGCGCACGATGCAGTGGCCTGTTCGATCGTGTATATCCGTTTTTTCGCCTATAGTTCCTTGCCGGCTATCTTAACATAAGCAGTGACTGTGAGGAACCCCGCGACTTGTTGCGAACGGTTGAGCATGTCTCCCCGACATTGCAGGTGTCTCGAGGAATACTGGGCATTACTCGTCGCCGTCATTATCGGGGCGTACGGCGGCGCTACACGCTGCTATACATGGTGAATCAGAACTCCGCCTGTTGTTCGGGGGTGTTTTCTGAGTGTTTTAGCATCTGGTGGCTCGTTACAGAGTGCTACTGTAATTATAGTTAAATTCCGTTTGTTACTCCAGTTACGTGTGTTTCTTTTAAAATTCCTCCGCAGCAGTGAAAAGCCTGTAATATGCTGTTACCAAAACTTACAACACAAAACAGAGTAATCCAGCATTGGTCGAACGAAACACGTACGTTTTCAGTCTGTTGCGTCAGTATTCAGTACAATACGTAAGAAATGCAAAACTGGTCGCTTACAGATATTGTTTAACAGTAAAGCTATCCATAGTGCTGTGTATTACTGTTAACCTACAAGTAACATTGCGGGAAAAACAATCTAGAGACAGAAATGAGCTATAGTAAATGTGCAGGCTTTTGGGCGCAGAGAAAAGTCGGCATTACTGTTTTATGATCATTAGTGTTTTATGAGTGAATGGAACACACAGCGCATACCGTCCACCTTTGCGCTTTAGTGCAGAATTTTGCAATGCAATGAAGATACAAAGATAAATTGGGAGCAAGAAATTAATCGAAATGCAATTTCTTTGTAACGAGCCACCGCAAACCACGGCTCTCTTGTAGCAAAATACTCAAAACATATCACAGAACAATCTCCGAAATTTGATTGGCAGAGTTCTGGTTCAGGCAGTAATGAAGTTGCTCGTGGATGTAATTGTAGGCTACATCGTCGACGAAAACGGGCACTGTAGTTCCGCGATGCGAAGTACGGAGGGCAGTTAGGTAAGGGTTGTCAGTAGTTAGTCGTCGACGGCATTCAAGATGAAGCGTGGAATTCGTGCCATGACGCGCCGCCGCCATCAGACCGCAATGAACGAGCGCCGTGTCTAACTTGCTCTTGAATGGAAATACAGTACAAACTTCAGGAAATACCACCACATGCACCAAAACTTCGGATCGGCGTGTAGAACTCCAGAGAAGGGACGCAAAGCTGTAATACAATTGTGTTTGATACTTGTTACAATATGCATAATTAGTCAGACCTTAGGCTGTAAAATTGTGAACAATATTTTTCGGTAAATATTAACAATTATGTCGATTTATATGAAGTAGCCCCCCCATGAACCATGGACCTTGCCGTTGGTGGGGAGGCTTGCGTGCCTCAGCGATACAGATAGCCGTACCGTAGGTGCAACCACAACGGAGGGGTATCTGTTGCGAGGCCAGACAAACGTGTGGTTCCTGAAGAGGGGCAGCAGCCTTTTCAGTAGTTGCAAGGGCAACAGTCTGGATGATTGACTGATCTGGCCTTGTAACAATAACCAAAACGGCCTTGCTGTGCTGGTACTGCGAACGGCTGAAAGCAAGGGGAAACTACAGCCGTAATTTTTCCCGAGGGCATGCAGCTTTACTGTATGATTACATGATGATGGCGTCCTCTTGGGTAAAATATTCCGGAGGTAAAATAGTCCCCCATTCGGATCTCCGGGCGGGGACTACTCAAGAGGATGTCGTTATCAGGAGAAAGAAAACTGGCGTTCTACGGATCGGAGCGTGGAATGTCAGATCCCGTAATCGGGCAGGTAGGTTAGAAAATTTAAAAAGGGAAATAGATAGGTTGAAGTTAGATATAGTGGGAATTAGTGAAGTTCGGTGGCAGGAGGAACAAGACTTCTGGTCAGGTGACTACAGGGTTATAAACACAAAATCAAATAGGGGTAATGCAGGAGTAGGTTTAATAATGAATAGGAAAATAGGAATGCGGGTAAGCTGCTACAAACAGCATAGTGAACGCATTATTGTGGCCAAGATAGATACGAAGCCCACGCCTACTACAGTAGTACAAGTTTATATGCCAACTAGCTCTGCAGATGACGAAGAAATTGAAGAAATGTATGATGAAATAAAAGAAATTATTCAGATTGTGAAGGGAGACGAAAATTTAATAGTCATGGGTGACTGGAATTCGAGTGTAGGAAAAGGGAGAGAAGGAAACATAGTAGGTGAATATGGATTGAGGGACAGAAATGAAAGAGGAAGCCGCCTGGTCGAATTTTGCACAGAGCACAACATAATCATAACTAACACTTGGTTTAAGAATCATGAAAGAAGGTTGTATACATGGAAGAACCCTGGAGATACTAAAAGGTTTCAGATAGATTATATAATGGTAAGACAGAGATTTAGGAACCAGGTTTTAAATTGTAAGACATTTCCAGGGGCAGATGTGGACTCTGACCACAATCTATTGGTTATGACCTGTAGATTAAAACTGAAGAAACTGCAAAAAGGTGGGAATTTAAGGAGATGGGACCTGGATAAACTAAAAGAACCAGAGGTTGTACAGAGATTCAGGGAGAGCATAAGGGAGCAATTGACAGGAATGGGGGAAATAAATACAGTAGAAGAAGAATGGGTAGCTTTGAGGGATGAAGTAGTGAAGGCAGCAGAGGATCAAGTAGGTAAAAAGACGAGGGCTAGTAGAAATCCTTGGGTAACAGAAGAAATATTGAATTTAATTGATGAAAGGAGAAAATATAAAAATGCAGTAAGTGAAACAGGCAAAAAGGAATACAAACGTCTCAAAAATGAGATCGACAGGAAGTGCAAAATGGCTAAGCAGGGATGGCTAGAGCACAAATGTAAGGATGTAGAGGCCTATCTCACTAGGGGTAAGATAGATACCGCCTACAGGAAAATTAAAGAGACCTTTGGAGATAAGAGAACAACTTGTATGAATATCAAGAGCTCAAATGGAAACCCAGTTCTAACCAAAGAAGGGAAAGCAGAAAGGTGGAAGGAGTATATAGAGGGTCTATACAAGGGCGATGTACTTGAGGACAATATTACGGAAATGGAAGAGGATGTAGATGAAGATGAAATGGGAGACATGATACTGCGTGAAGAGTTTGACAGAGCACTGAAAGACCTGAGTCGAAACAAGGCCCCCGGAGTAGACAATATTCCATTGGAACTACTGACGGCCGTGGGAGAGCCAGTCCTGACAAAACTCTACCATCTGGTGAGCAAGATGTATGAAACAGGCGAAATACCCTCAGACTTCAAGAAGAATATAATAATTCCAATCCCAAAGAAAGCAGGTGTTGACAGATGTGAAAATTACCGAACTATCAGCTTAATAAGTCACAGCTGCAAAATACTAACACGAATTCTTTACAGACGAATGGAAAAACTAGTAGATGCCAACCTCGGGGAAGATCAGTTTGGATTCCGTAGAAACACTGGAACACGTGAGGCAATACTGATCTTACGACTTATCTTAGAAGAAAGATTAAGGAAAGGCAAACCTACGTTTCTAGCGTTTGTAGACGTAGAGAAAGCTTTTGACAATGTTGACTGGAATACTCTCTTTCAAATTCTAAAGGTGGCAGGTATAAAATACAGGGAGCGAAAGGCTATTTACAATTTGTACAGAAACCAGATGGCAGTTATAAGAGTCGAGGGACATGAAAGGGAAGCAGTGGTTGGGAAGGGAGTAAGACAGGGTTGTAGCCTCTCCCCGATGTTGTTCAATCTGTATATTGAGCAAGCAGTAAAGGAAACAAAAGAAAAATTCGGAGTAGGTATTAAAATTCATGGAGAAGAAATAAAAACTTTGAGGTTCGCCGATGACATTGTAATTCTGTCAGAGACAGCAAAGGACTTGCAAGAGCAGTTGAATGAAATGGACAGTGTCTTGAAAGGAGGATATAAGATGAACATCAACAAAAGCAAAACAAGGATAATGGAATGTAGTCTTATTAAGTCGGGTGATGCTGAGGGAATTAGATTGGGAAATGAGGCACTTAAAGTAGTAAAGGAGTTTTGCTATTTGGGGAGCAAAATAACTGATGATGGTCGAAGTAGAGAGGATATAAAATGTAGGCTGGCAATGGCAAGGAAAGCGTTTCTGAAGAAGAGAAATTTGTTAACATCCAGTATTGATTTAAGTGTCCGGAAGTCATTTCTGAAAGTATTCGTATGGAGTGTAGCCATGTATGGAAGTGAAACATGGACGATAAATAGTTTGGACAAGAAGAGAATAGAAGCTTTCGAAATGTGGTGCTACAGAAGAATGCTGAAGATTAGATGGGTAGATCACATAACTAATGAGGAAGTATTGAATAGGATAGGGGAGAAGAGAAGTTTGTGGCACAACTTGACCAGAAGAAGGGATCGGTTGGTAGGACATGTTCTAAGGCATCAAGGGATCACCAATTTAGTATTGGAGGGCAGCGTGGAGGGTAAAAATCGTAGAGGGAGACCGAGAGATGAATACACTAAGCAGATTCAGAGGACTCGAACCCGGATTTACCGCTTCTCGTGAGCGGTTTCCTTAACAACTTCGCCCATCCGGACATGGTCCTTGACCGACTTAAGTTTCCAACTTATCGCACGCTGCAATGCAGCGTCTTTAGGCCATTAACCCCTACTCGCAAGTTATTGATTCCCGGAGAAGTTCGGACGATATTAGTGCATCCGCACTGTAACAAAAGTTCGCCCTCTTACAGAAATGTATATCTTTGAGTAGTGTCTGTTCTGTCAGACATTATATGCAATTATAATAACTGGATCGATGGTAGAGATTCAAATTTGATGTTGAGTTTTTAGATATCCGAGTTATTTTGAACAGCAGCTGCCCGCGATCCTTCTCACCGGTTTGATTATGAGCAGTGGTATTGTGGACGGAAGAAAATCCAATGTTGGTATGTGCAGTACGCTCTCGATTTTCAGTAAATAACAAAAAAAAATTTCATCGTTTGCTATGATCTTTTTATTAAATAATCTAGAAGGTTAACAGCGCGCTGTGTGTGCTGCCTTAACTATTAAGTCATTTTGCTCGTATTTGGTAGAAACTGTGCTCAAATCCCCGTATAGTTATACTATTTTACTTTTACTGTAAAAAATGTTACTCGAATACCGGGATACTTCCAGAGACACGCCACGCCTGATATCTTCCATCAATCTTTGCAAAATGAGCCACTTCCCGATCTCCAGTAGCCCTCACGTTAACGTAGTGATACCAGAAGCTATACGGATAGATATGTCAGTTTCAGATGACAACATTGGTTTTGATTTCTCTTTCTTTTCTTCCCTGATGTAACTTTCTTTCTTCTTTCCATTTTTGTCTACATCATCTATGGTTTTCATTCATGATTATACATGGTGTCCCAGGAAGAATGGTCAGTATTCAGGGAGATAACGCGAACGATGATTCGAAGCAAAAAAGTCTAGCAAACATGGGCTCTAAAACCCATACCATAAATCTACGAGCACTTACTCGGTAGAAGATGAACAGTCGTCCATAGCTGTTACTGTATGCACTTTCGAGCTCATGTCTACTAGGCTTTTTTGCTTCGAATGATTGCTTCTGCCATATCCCTGAATATTTAACATTCCTCCTGGGACTCCTTGTTTATGTATTTTCCGTGTTTTTCTCTCAACCGATACTCATTTGTATTAATCACGACATCATTTGTACATGTCATTTTCCTTAAATCGGTTACGCAGTGATTTAGCAGCACACAAATTTTAATCTGATCTTCCATTTTAAATTTCTTTTTCCTCTCCACCTCCACATGTCTTCGTTTTTTGTTCGCTGGTTGTCATTTCTTCAGGAAAGAAACACACCGAGCGAGGTGGCGCAGTGGTTAGCACACTGGACTCGCATTCGGGAGGACGACGGTTCAATCCCGTCTCCGGCCATCCTGATTTAGGTTTTCCGTGATTTCCCTAAATCGTTTCAGGCGAATGCCGAGATGGTTCCTTTGAAAGGGCACGGCCGATTTCCTTTCCAATCCTTCCCTAACCCGAGCTTGCGCTTCGTCTCTAATGACCTCGTTGTCGACGGGACGTTAAACACTATCCACCACCACCACCACCAGGAAAGAAACAAACCTTATATTGGGTGAGGAACTATGACCTCACATGCCTAGAATAATATTATGTCTAATAACTTAAATTGAGCCACCTGTCTTCCAAATTAAGCTTAAGTGTGCACCACAGTCCTTTATTTGATGTCACTCAAATGGTCAAATGGTTCTGAGCACTATGGGACTTGACATCTGAGGTCATCAGTCCCCTAGAACTTATAACTACTTAAACCTAACTAATCCAGGGACATCATACACATCCATGCCCGAGGCAGGATTCGAACCTGCGACCGTAGCAGCAGCGCGGTTCCGGACTGAAACGGCTTGAACCGTTCGGCCACAGCGGTCGGCTTGATGTCTCTCTCGATAGACTTTTTGGTTAGCATATACTTATCAAATGAGTAAAATGTCGATTTATTATGCGTGTGCTTGTCCTATGAGAGATAAGAATGTGTGACAAGATTATTAATATTGCGTTGTTGGCGAAGAAAACTAAAAGTAAAATAGACAGGCAGAATATGAAACGAAGCGGTGTTAAGTGGACCAGGTAAGGCAAGGTGTTTTGTTGAAAAAATTTACTACATGAATGAGTAATGTCGTGATACCTGAGGCGTCCAGGATCGGTCAATTTATTCTTCAAGGTGACGCTGACGGTTACGATATTTTCTACAGACGGAACGCTTATGTCAGGATAGAAAGAAATACGCCAGTTGCTGTTTTTCATGTTTCACATGTGCGTCGAAGAAACGAAGACTTTTGGGATATTGTTTGTTTGGCGAACGCGATCGGAGCGAGGAGCGGAGGAATGCGGCTTGGCCCCTGCCCTGGTTGCTGGTCACCGGTGCCAGCACAGCCTCGCCTTGCCCCCGGTGTCTCATGTCCACTCTCTATCCTGGTGTCCCTCTTCCCGTCACAAACACAAATACGTCTTTTACGTTTGTTCTCCAAAAGTATGTTATAAATCGGTGTGACTTGATTTATTTTTATGTTTCACAGTGACTGATTAAGGTTATAGTAGATACGTATTACGCAGTGATACCGCTTCACGCTTGTAACCGCTGTACATTCTGTGGAGGGCGAGCTTGAAGGTTCCTCGTTTCTCTTATAAAAGACTCATTCGCTTGCACGTTTGGGCATTATATAGATACCTCAGCAAGCTGTCAACGGTTAACATTCGTTGTTGTTCCTAACACATGAAAATGTAGACAGAAATTTCCAATTATACGAAATTTATTGGTATACCATCTTTCACCAGTGCAGCTACTAGGCGAATCAATAGTTATTTGGGTATTAGTTTGTCGACATTTTAGTGCAGTACAGGGTGATTCAGGTGTCGCTACCGCTATCTTTTATGCAACCCACAATGTTTTATCTGACCTTGAAAACCACTCGAGAGATTTTCATATTCTCTCGCTCGCTATGCGCAAACTATTAGTTCTACAGAAAAAATTAACAGCGCCTTTTCTGTAGGACATTTCATGCAGTTAAATTCTGTACCGAGATAAGTTTTTGCTGGAGGCCTCGGTTTTCGAGTTATTCAAGAAGAACTGACAAAAGTGACCTTCAAATGCACCGCCACCGCCACACTCATCCGTCACCATTGAGGATTTCTAGTGTGTTGTCCGTGGCACACCCTCCTATCGCTGTACAAAATTTCCGACTGCATCAACTGTTTCCGATATTTGAACTTTTTTGGGCTCTATTGATTGGACTACTATGCCACCACATAGTCGGCTATTTCGTTAACTTTATTAATTCAAACGTGTCCATGAGAGTAATTAGAGAGAAACTACTTTTGTAAACTTACGCTAAAAGTAATTATGACGACAATTCGGTCCAAAATTAACACTTACAAGCGCGGTTTCGTCGTTGTTAGGCCAGCCGAATACAACGCTGTAATAGTTTATTTTATGCTGTTAAAATTCACAAAATTGTTAGGTAAAATTTACAATGTAAATTTTACAATTTGGAAGTGCTCGCCCAAAACCGGTGACGTAATAAGGCAGGTCAGTGAAGACCAAAAACGGTCGAATTTGGGAAATAATTCGTGAAGTCACACATTTTTGTTCAGTGGTAGAAGGGAGTGTGATGAAAGACATACTAGAAATCGTGACCGGTGTGGGTTGAGTGTGGGAGTGGGGATGCGTTTGAACATCACTTTTGTGCGTTTTTCTTGAATAACTCGAAATCTACGGCCGGACTAACAGTTCGCTCTTAGCGAGCGAGAGCGTATGAAAAACTGGCGCGTGGTTTTTTAACGCCAGATACAACATTGCGGTTTGCATAAAATGACAGCGGTAGGGCCAGCTGAATCGCCCTGTATAACCCATGCATTATTCATATTTTCTCCGTGACATGAATGGAAATTTTGACTAGTTCATGGCTTGATTTATACATGGGATAAAATATAAATTTGCTATTTGTGACACTATTTCACTTACTAAGCAATCGTGACGTGTGTTTGTCATGTGATGCTTTTTCTTCCCGTTCATGAAAAGGCACATATATATGGAAATACCTGACACCTGTTGGTGGCATTACATTGCTAATATCGTCATATTATTGTCGGTAGTAAAATATAGTAACTGAGATGGCAGTCAGTGGTCAGTTCTCGTTACTTTGCAATCACGGAGTGCTGTGGTTTTTCATAGTACCATATATTTTCTCCAGTAAAAAATGGTTCAAATGGCTCTGAGCACTATGGGACTTAACATCTGTGGTCATCAGTCCCCTAGAACTTAGAACTACTTAAACCTAACTGACCTAAGGACATCACACACATCCATGCCCGAGGCAGGATTCGAACCTGCGACCGGAGCGGTCACGCGGTTCCAGACTGAAGCGCCTTTAACCGCACGGCCACACCGGCCGGCTTTTTTTCCAATAAGAAATGGCTTTTGTATCCTGTGGTGACACAGACTTCTGTACTTTTTTAATTTTGATTTTGATCGAACATCAATGTCTGCACGTGTAGGAAACGTGTACCACATAAATTTCCCGAAATGGTTTGCTGTTAATTGGCAAGCAAAATGAAGGCTTTTGCTAACTACTAACGTTTGCTTATAAGTTGACTAAAATCGTTTAGTCTCGTTGTAACCGACAAATTGTAGTGTTATTTTTTATTTTAAGTGTTTTTAATGTTAAAAGAAGGTGGCATTTTCCATTATTACATGTTGGAACATGTTATCTTCTTTTAATAAATTCATTGCTGTGGTACCTGCTAAGAAGAAGACATTTTAATACGCTTAGCTTTGTAATTCGTACTGCTGCTACGTGCGTACGCCTTACAGAAACAAGTATATCGTTCTTAGCAAGTTTTCAGGTTTGCGCCCATAAATTTCTCTTCCATGGTGACGCCAATAAGAGAGGAGCTGATACCTGCCATACTTGTCGAATATTCAGTTTCCGGTATAGACATGCGTAAGGATCGCGACACTGATTTTAATGTTGAGATAAATCTAATAGCGGTAACATACTAGATAGCAACACTTTGTCACAGGCACCGCGAAACTCTGTTAGCTTGTTCTAACCAACCATCGTAATGCACGAGGGGTTTCTCTGTATATGCCACAGGGTGGATACATGACCGTTTTTGCACCAACCGGCTTCTATTTTTTGTTCTTTTTTAAATTGTGAACATTTATTCAGCAAACTCTTGCTTTGTTTCTAATTTTCTTCTCAGATACAGAATAAATGCTGACTGCGAGGTAATTAGCGCTGGAGAACTAGCTCCGTTTTGACAAAGAACGGAAAAGAAGTTGGACACGGCTTTGTTGGGGAACAATCGCAAAATATACCTGGAGTGATTTACGGAGGCTCGGAAAGCGTAGATCAGGCCAGTTGTACGGGGGTTTACATCAAATTCTATCAATGGGCCTTCCTTACAATACCCAGGGAAACACACACACAAAAATTAAACGCCACGCAGAGAACTGGTCTTTCGTAGTTCTCAAGCGTAAATTTACTGTGAATTTAGTTTTCTGTGAATAGGGACGAGAAAGGGTAGAAGCTTGTATAATATGTATAATCTCCGTTCAGGCATTTCTTGTCAAATATATGCTGTAACTGGCATAGCTCACGTCTCACAAAACTAAACAGGCACCATGGAAAACGACTACTGTTTAGTTCACTGGTTTCCAGCCTTTTAGCTTTCCTGGGCCACATTGGAACAAGACTAGTATTTCTGGGCGGTACAATATACTGAACACTTAACAATAACAGCTGAGGGGGAGAAAAGAATGGACCAATGAGAGGACAGCATCGTGTGGTGTGAGTTTCAAATTGAAAATATTCAGTTTATCCTAACTTTATATCAACGGAATTTTATGGACCTTTTCTGATCGTGCGTTAGATGCTCACTTCTTGGACCGCTTGGACACTTGCTGTGGGACGCATGCGTGCCGCGGGTTGGACACCCCTAATTTAGATACATGCCTGATAGAGGAGAACCTGGATGCTACGTCCAGAGAGATACAAGAGAGGTGGCGGCGGTAAGGCCCATGTCTCCTTAATGTTTCACATAATTAATCAGTAACTCCTCTATCTTGCTCTTGTCGAAATGCGAAACTCTGGAGGTAACTTGGGACGCACCTGATATTTCTTGTTTGGGGGTTGCGGAAGGGCTTGAATGCAGAGTGCGTTTTGAATGTAGAGACATTAATAGAGTCAAATGTAAGTAACTTCTTCAAATTGAGGGACTTGAAAAATGATAATAGCTGTTGACGAAAAGTTTCAGCTTTACACTGTATCGTTTTGTGCCACTCGAAATGTCGCTATCTTCTCACATAGGTCCATCAGAACTATGAGGCTGGATTTGTACTTGTAGTAGGGGGCGCTGCGAATTCTGGAATAATTATTGACGTATTGTATCTTATGCTGAATTAAGGTAGCCTTCCAAATAAAGAACTCCGCTAGAAACCCACGCAGCTCATCTTCCGTATTAGAACAGCTAGGTCATGAGATCAGTTCAGCATTGGTACACTCAGGTGCCGAAACAAACGCGAGCTCAGCCTCGTCGTGACGGGCAAGGCTTCTTCCAATCTCGTTATCTTTGTAAGCATATTGTGTAAAAACACGTCCAAAAAGTGCAACTTGCAGGAATTTTAATGCTCTAAAAGAAAGATCTAAGTGTTTTTTGGCGTAGAACTCGAGGGAAAAAAATTATAGAGAAAACACTGAAAAAATTACCAAAACTTCGCGGTTTTTCGTCTGTCATCAAATTGGGTTGGTATTCTCCAGGTTGAAAAGTTGGATTCTACGCTACCTACTACCGATATTCAAAATACCAAAATTTCATTAAATTCGGACCTTTTCTAAGGTTAAATGTACCTGCCAATTGAACTAATATAAGGCAAAAAACATTAAGTAAGCAGTGACATCGAATGTTCGGTTTTGCATTTACATTGTGCGCTATTTGCCGCTACATCAACATCTACATGGACACACTGCAAATCACACTTAAGTGCCTGGCAGAGGGTTCATCGAACCACCTTCACAATAATTCTCTATTACTCCACTTTCGAACAGAGCGCGGAAAAAACGAACACGTATATCTTTCCGTGTGAACTCTGATTTCCCTGACTTTATTATGATGATCGTTTCTCCCTGTGTAGGTCGGCCTCAGCAAAATATTTACGCATTCCGAGGAGAAAATTGACGATTGCAATTTCGTGAGAAGATCCCACCGCAAGGAGAAACTCCCTAGTTCTAGTGATGTCCATCCCAAATCCTGTATTATGTCGGTGACACTACCTCCCCTATTTCTTGATAATACAAATCGTGCTGCCCTTCTGTGAACTGTCTCAATGTAGTCCGTTAATCCTACGTGGTAAGAATCCCACACCATCAGCAATACTCCAAAAAGGGAAGGACAAGCCTAGTGTAAGCAGTGTCTTTAGTAGATCTGTTGCATCTTCTAAGTGTCCGCCCCCGGTAGCTGAGTGGTCAGCGCGACCCGGCTGGGTCGGAGATTTTCTCCGCTCAGGGACTGGGTGTTGTGTTGTCCTAATCGTCATCATTTCATCCCCATCGGCGCGCAAATCGCCGAAGTGGCGTCAATTCGAAAGATTTGCACCCGGCGAACGGTCTACCCGACAGGAGGCCCTAGTCACACGACATTTTTTTTTATCTTCTAAGTGTTCTGCAACCACAACGTTTTCTGTGTATTCTTTCCAATTTAAGTTGCTGGCCACTAGGCTATGACCAGAAATAGTAATATAAAACCTCGATCGGAAGACAACAGTTCCTCTAGATAATTTCATATTAACTAGTGTTGCCAGTTTCTGCAGATGGCTCCTGAGGAAGGCCGAGTATTTTTACCGTCAGTAAAAGCTCGGGTTTAGTTTTGCGCTGCCTGGAGACCAAGTTTATTGTCAGAGACTGCATGTCAGGGATTGTGGAAGTGCAAAAACAACTGTCTGGTTTTTAGCGAAGCTAAAGCAGGTTGAAACCTTGAGACTGTTATACCTGTTAATTATTCCCAGTTATGATTAGTAGGAGGGCAAGGCCAATATTAGTACAGTTTGTACTGTTGCCATATTTTCTTCCCCTCCCCTAGCTTGGTACAGGGTTTTAGTGGTGGCAATGTTGCAATTTAATTATGCAGAATAAGCAATTTAATTTTGCAGATTAGCCCCTCCCCAACCGGCCGTGCTGGTGGGAATTCCAAAGTTTTGCGGGAGATTCAAAAACTGGTGGGAATTTCGAAAATGGCAGGAATTTCTTTGTACCTAGTCTTTGCGGACTTCCCACCCCCACCTGGAAATAGGTAGGAAATTCAAAATGGAGGGTGCCCTTTCTGGGACTTGAACCCCAGTCCTTCTGGGCGGAAAGCCCAAGTGTACCCCGCCCCCATTACACAGGGAAATGGCCAGTCTCTGTCCAGCTGCAGGATAGGAAGGTCAGGTTAGTATACTTTATTTTGGGTGGAAACCGAACTAAAGAGGCGTCCTAATTACGTAATTAATCATAAAGATTGGGCCCAATTACACGTCAATACGCATAGCGCTACACAAGGAGTGCCTAAAACCGCAATACAGCTCAAAAATCGACGATGTCATAGAACTGGTGCAATCCTGCTGGGGGGAAAAATTCACAATACGTATTTTTATGTTTCGGAAATGCCAGCACAGTATACCATTAGATTGGTAAAATGGGACCTGCCATAGTTTACAAAACAACAACGTCCTCTTGAATTACAGCTTGTTGTTGCCGAATGTAAAATGATTGTTTTTTTTACGATATGTGAGCAGATAGCGTGAAAGGCTGTAATGTTTGTAATACACGCATACCTGACAATTTATTTGCGGACACTGATTTGAATGCCAGTGACGCTTTGAAACCATTTAATTTTGTCCATCAAATTGAAAGAAATCGCTTAACATAGATGTTTCGTTGGAATGTACGATTTTTTTTTCTTCGGAGTTAAAATTCTCGCTGTTTCTTTACTCCGGTGAAAATTTTGGAATAACAAGGACACTCTGCACTGATCGGTAGTTTTCACAGAAAAATAGTGGAAGTTTTTTTCGATTTTACACATGGTGGCGATACATCTGTCAGATGTATCGCTGTAGAGCTCCGACCTCTGCCGTTTGCTCATCTGTAATTGGCGGCACTGCTTTTTTTCCCCCATATTGTTGTATGTCGCAGAAGAATGAGATGCGGGGGAGTGAGTTAGAGCTTGTAAACTGTATTCTGTAGTCGAACGTAAAAAACGGTACAGATTTTAAAACTCCTAGGCAACCGCAGCTGCACTTTTAGACAAACAACATGTGGTTGGCACAGTCGTAATTTATCTCGCTTTGATGTGTGGTCCTCTGGAGTCCGGCCGATTGTGTATGTGTTGCTTTTGTTGGCATCGATAGTGGTGGCCGCCCCCAGCCACTTGCTCGGCCGGACATGGTGTCTCCGACTGCGGCTGGCCGAAGACTTTGCTCAGAGGCATGGCAAGGGTTGCGGCAAGCATAGGCAAGTGTCAACTGCCCGCGACCAGCTGACTTCAGGATAAGCTTTCTGGATGGTTCTCCAGAATTTCGTTGTCTTTCTGGGGGAGGGGGCAGTCTTTCTGAGAAATAAGCTTAACGGCTTGCGGGAAGCATTCTGTTCTTGAGTCTTTTGTCTATCTTTCACTGATTTCTGCAGACTGGAGACAGTATATCACTGCCAGCAGATGGATCTCTTTGTGGACCATCAGCGGCAGGATAGAACAGGCCTGAATCCCCACCTACGGTAAGGAGGCGGAGGGGTGAGGAACGGTACGAAGGGAGGTAACACTGGCTGTAAGCCGGTTAGTCCGTGACTGCACAAACATGCAGCTGCCACCCCTCTCTCCTGATGCGATCTTTTGGGGTTGGTTTTTGTGGTAGTTGTGTTATTACAATGACTTTTCTCAATTCCCAGTACACGTGTTGCATTATGAACTGTTGCTTACGAGTGCTGGTTTTTTCACAACAGTTTAGGTGTGTAATTAAAACATTGGAGCATTTTCGATTAGTTATAGTAGCGTGTATAGGCCTTCCTACACTTCAGTGATGGTTTGCTGCCCTATCCTTTCTAACTATGAATCAGTGTGCAAGTTACTCAGCAGCTATACCAAAGTGACCTCTTGGGGACGAAGTTGTCGAGAAATAAAGTGAGCGTCGTTTGTTTGAATTTCGAGTGACAGGGCTACAGGGTGATTGTCGAAAATGTAGCAGCAGGAGGCATCTGTAGTGAACTCCAACGTCAGACAGAAAGACACACACGCAGTCGGTAAAAGGGGATGGACAGTGGGCACACGAAGTCGTCTCTTGCATTGTAGATTGACCGGCCATTTTAGAAACACGAACAACTCAAGCGCAAGCAAGAGTCTCTGAGTTGCGAAATGCATCTTCAATCCATCCTGCTGCATCACCGTTATTTGCTGAAAGGTATTCCTCCTACAGCTTTCCATTATCACCTCCTTCCATTCATCGTGTAGGAAGCTATAGACAACAGTCCTAAGCTGTACGCTTTCATGTAATACACTTATTAAACTCCTCTCTGTTCAACAGCCACATCCCGTCAGTTGAACACATTTCCCGGCAAAACTAAAGATAGTACCTTCCACCGCAGCCTCTTCCCCATCAGTTCACAAGTGGAGCAGAGATATTTATTTCAACTTGTAGGTAAAGAGATCATCCTGTGCAGAGTTACTATTTATTTTAACTTTTACCACAAGTTTCGAATGGTATTGTGAATTTTTTTCCCAGCCGGATAACACCAGCTCTTTGACATCGTCAATAATTGAGCTGTTTTGCGATTTTAGGCGCCCCTTTTGTAGCGCTATGCATATAAATGTGCAATAAGGCCCAATCTTTATGGTTAATTACGTAATTAGGACAGATCTTTACTTCAGTTTCTTGCCCAAAATAAATAAAGTACACTAACCTAATGTGCCTTTCTTGCAGCTGGACAGAGACTGTTTCCCTATATAGGGCTTTCAACCCAGAAGGACTGGGGTTCAAGTCACAGAAGGAGCACCTCCATTTTGAATTTCCTGCCAATCCAGTTCCCTGGGGGGGGGGGGGGGGGGGGGGAGTCAGCAAAGCCTTGGTACAAAGAAATTCCCGCCATTTTTGAAATTGCTACCAATTTTTAATTTCTTGCCAATAGAACTGGTGGGGCAGTGTTAATTTGCGTAATGAAATTGGTTATTTTTTGTAATTAAATTCTGACATTGTCCCATCTACCACTACAACCCTGTACCAGGCTGGGGGAGGGGGAGGAAACTTGGCAAAAATGCAAACTGTGCTCGTATCAGCTTTGCTCTCCTACTATCATTATTAAATAATGGTGGCTTATGTTTTGTTTTGAACAGTTTACCGATCAGGGGAATCCTCACTCTTTCATAAGTCCATGTTTGGCATGTACTGAGCACCAAGTAGTTTGCCTCACCTTGTTCCTCTCATGTGTTGCAATTTCCAACCTCTGACTATACTTACTTCTGTTACTTTCTAACCCATGGTGGCAGTCTTTGATGTTGACCCAGCTATGTCTCTAGGTTCTACTTTATTTTCTTAAAATCTGTTTCCATTTACTATTCATCAAGTTTTTCAGCTGAAGTAACTTTTCCCTTTTTGGGTTTGACCTCCATTTTTCCCAAATTTTTTGTTGTATTGTGTACTGATAGGGGAGTGACACTTTAGTGCAGTGTCACCTGCCTACCGCGTGAAAGACTCCACACAGTAACTACGTAGATTTACATATGCACTTAAAAGACAACGCAATAACAACAACGTTGTGGGATAGTTGTGTACCCTTTCGGTGGAGACCCCTGAAAACACAGGGATCATACTTCTGATGCCTGAACTGCCTACTCCCCATTCATACTGAGGAATGAATGCCCGTCATCTAGGACTCCAGGCAGCGGCCATTGTGCCAGATGACCTTTGCTGTAGCTGGGTGGCGCCTGTGCTAGAGCCCTTCATTGGGGTAGAGGGTATCATGGCGAGCATTTTGCACATGAAACGAATCAAACTGAACTAACATAATGGCTGTACTGATCCAACTGCAGCGGACAGGTGTAGCTATTTCAATGCAGACATCTCCAATCCAACTGCTTTCCCTATCCCGGCTACCCCATAGGAAGAGGGAAAAGCCAGGAGACTGGGAACGAAACAACTGGAAGAGATGAAAATCCTTACACAGCAACAAAACCATTGTTTAACGTGGAACAAATAGAAGATAAATTTCAAGAAGTAGACGATCTGGAGAAAGTGCGATTTGGGTCACTAGTGAGTAAAGCCTTGTCTCGTGCACAATCTCAAGCACTTTAGACATGTGAAAAACTGGGTGACATACCAGTGGCTATTACTCCACAGAAAACTTGAAATATGGTAGTAGGAGTTATCATTCGCAGGGACCTTACACGTCAGACGAGGAACTAGGACTTAATGTGGTACGGCGAGCTGTATATTTTGTCCAGCGGGTACAGAAATTTCGAAAAAATAAACGAATTAGATACAGGTGTTTTTATCTTATCTTTTGAAGGTAACGTCTTCCCACAAAAAGTTGATGTTGTGGTATATAGGCCGGCCGAAGTGGCCGTGTGGTTAAAGGCGCTGCAGTCTGGAACCGCAAGACCGCTACGGTCGCAGGTTCGAATCCTGCCTCGGGCATGGATGTTTGTGATGTCCTTAGGTTAGTTAGGTTTAACTAGTTCTAAGTTCTAGGGGACTAATGACCTCAGCAGTTGAGTCCCATAGTGCTCAGAGCCATTTGAACCATTTTTATGGTATATAGGTGTGACATGAAAGCTTATGTTCCACTGCCCATGATATGCTTTTGATTCTTGCATTTTTTATACATGTCATCCCACTATCTGCAGTCACAAAATGCGGAAACTCTTGAAGGTCACTTCACGGAGGTCGTCCTTGTGAAAAGACATCTTTAGAGTAAATTGTGCCGAACACCATCTTCGTGTTCAACGGTTTGCCCAGTATTTTCGAAAGAAAATACAAGAATATAAAACGATGGACCGCCTCTCAAATATCGAGAAAAGGAAAAAATAAGAACGCATGAATTCAGTCGGCATGGTGGCAAATTTTGCAAAAGTCGCAGCTATCATTTCACCTACCTCAACTTCTTGAAAACCAAATCTGCCAATTGCTATAACCCAAGAATATTTAATCGAAAAGAGAAATTATGTTCAAGAGAGCTCTCCACCCATAGGGGTCTCCCAGCGAATACAACAGGAGACACCTCGTATCACTCCGACAACATAAGAGAATATCCTCTCCTGAGCTTCTTCCTCCCATAGTATAACAATGTATCGTCAAATACTAGTCAGTGGTTAGAAGAGACTAAGATGATGGGCCGAAGTGATATCTGATTTTCTTCTTACCCGAACCTGCAACCTGAAAAATTACGCGAAGGGAAACAGCAAAAAGAGAAAAAAAGACAAGGAAAGAACAAAGCAAAGCACTAATTCGTTGATTTTGACTGAAGAAGATCCCTCCTCGGCAATGGCCGAGGAGTACTCGACAGAAAGCTCGTGAATTTTAAAACACTGGACGCGGCTGGAAGCCCGAGAAAATTTTATCAAGAACCCTCCTTGACTACAGAATAATCTGTGTACAGCACGCCAACAATACATGAGGCATTGGAAAACTCTACAGATCAACATATTCTCCAAGACAAAAAGCCAAAAAAAACCACGAAGAAATTATCTGAATGGGACGGAAATCAGTAGATGTGATGTACATGTATAGACAAACGAGTGTTAACAAGTTCGGAAATATTTGGTGATTTATTCAAGATAAAGACATTCACAAATTGAGCAAGTCACTAACACGTTGGTCCACCTCTGGACCTTATGCAAGCAGTTATTCGAGTTGGCATTGGTTGTTGTAGATAGAGTTGTTGGATGTGCTCCTGAGGACATCCTGTCAAATTCTGTCCGTTGGCGAGTTAGATCGTTGAAGTCTCGAGCTGGTTAGGGTGCCCTGTCCATAACGCTACAAACGTTCTCAGTTGGGGAGAGATCCGTCGATCTTTCTTGCCAAGTTTGGGTTTGTAAAGCAAGAGGACAAGCAGTAAAAACTCTCGCCGTGTGCTGGCGGGCATTATCTTGCTGAAATGTGAGCCCAGGATGTCTTGCCATGAAGGGCAGCAAAACGAGACGTAGAATTTCTTCGACGTACTGCTATGGTCTAAGGGTGCCGCTAATGGCAACCAAATGAGTCCTGCTATCAAAAGAAATGGCACCTCAGATCATCTGCTTGCCGGGCCGTATGGTGAGCGACAGTCAGTTTGTCTGGGACGTCACAAAGCACGTCTTCGGTATCGTCGTGTAAAGCAGAATGCCAACTGCAAACAGCCGTATAGAAGATACAAAAAGGGCCCAAAGCAATGGATACTGTTTCTCACCAACTGAATCACGCGTCATGCACTTTCATAGAATACGGTCTGCCCACCCTCATACACATCTATACCTCCAAACCCAACTTCTGGAAGTATTGAAGCTGTCCCGTTTTCTAGGACTTCTTTTTTTTTTTTTTTTTTTTACAATAAACTTACATTTTTACCACATATACAAGTCAAGACTTCGTGCATGAAGAAATTCAGTAGCCATAGTTTCCTCGGTAACAGTTCGTGGGGTATGAATCGACCAGTTTTATTAACTTTTATAAGTCGCCCATTTCATTCCGTTTGGACTATAGAAGCGTTATTTATGAATCAATAGCACCGTTCAATCTCGATTAATCGAATGCCAAACCACCCGTGCCATCCCTTTTATTTCACAATCCAACGACCCGGTTACACATAACCGACTTCTAACAGGACGACTAGCAGCAGTATGAAACACTCTGTCGAGAATGCATCCATGGTATGTTCCACAACCACTAGTAAGGATGGACCTATGACACCAAAGACAAAATAACTCCCAGTTTTTATTACTGTGCATTATACTCCGTCATCCAAGAGTATCCACATTTTAATCTCCTTTACACAGACGGCACCAAAGATAATTAACAACCAGAATAGAGAACAATGTTCTCTACCAAGAGAATGCAGTATTTATACTGCAGAGGTATTAGCCGTACATAGACCACTACAGAATATAATAATTTCCCTCGACGGAGTTTGATTATATGCAGCGACTCCTTTAGTGTATTGTGAACAATAGATATGTGCATCTAAAGCACTGTTTGATGTCTGCCGTTTATGGCCAACTGTATGCCCTCTGCAGTACGAGGATGTCCACCGTTTTGCTCTGGACGCCACGTCTCGTCGGCATTCTAGTTAATAAGATGGCTAACTAACCGCCCAAAATGGTTCAAATGCCTCTGAGCACTATGCGACTTAACTTCTGAGGTCATCAGTCGCCTAGAACTTAGAACTAATTAAACCTAACTAACCTAAGGACATCACACACATCCATGCCCGAAGCAGGATTCGAACCTGCGACCGTAGCGGTCACGCGGTTCCAGACTGAAGCGCCTTTAACCGCACGGCCACACCGGCCGGCTAACCGCCCAAAGAAGCAACGATGATAGAGACACTGGAGCTAGATATTCCAAGCTCAGACGTAAGGACACACATTCTGAAATGGAAAGGCTGTGATAATATAGTACACGGTCCAGTAAACTAAGAACCGTTAGACACACCTCCAAGTTCTGGCAGACTATCTCGTAATTGGACGTACCAAAATAACTCATGAATTTCCACTACGAAGAGAAGAACCCCCGCAGTGCGTCTGTAGAGAAACAGCTACAGTTCGCACATTCTCGAAGATTGAGCAGCTGCCCGAGACCTGCGACGCTGAATGCTCCTAGGACACCGCTATCAGACTCTCTAGCGGATGCTTGAACTGCTATAAGCTTTTGCTATACTTCATACCAAGGAGTTGGCATTACAAGATTTAAAGAAAATCCCGCTATATGTGGGCTTATGGGACGGAGATGCGAGGGTGAAGCCTCCCGCCGCCGGTTTAGCCCTGAGGCGCCACCCAATCCGTTCTTCGCACCTGAGCCCACCATGGACGACGAAACATCTTGTTTTCTGTCTCTGAACATAGGGTATTAACTGCATGTACTAGATTGACATTTTAACATTCACGGCATGACCTTAGTTTTACTTTCGACAGTTGAATTTTAGTGGACTACTTACTCATTCAAGTATCTCGGATGAAATAATGATAGCTACATTACCAATAAAGCAAGAGAGGGAAAGAAAGGCTCGTACCTACAGCTTCCAAGAGAGGATCAACAGACTAATAACTACATAGTTGAGCTACTTTATATTTACTGTCATCGTCATCATCATCTTGAACTATTTATTTAGATATTCTATGAAGCTACCTGTTATTTATGAATTATTCGTGGCTAAATTTATTATTTATTTCCCATCTTACATGAGGCATTATTAATTTCTCAACGTCGCAGGTTGTCAACCAATACTAATATATAATGCGTGTAGCTACCATGTACATACTCTACTTTTATTAGATTTCGGAATTGTTCATTTTGCAACACTATGAAATGTATTTTTATCCCTATCATAACATATTAGTCAGTTTTGTTTCAAAACGTCCTGTACATAGAGAATAAACTGCTTAAACTCTTTGACTTATGCCCATTGACTTAATGACTGTACCCCTGAGAAAATGTTAAAGCTACTTTTTTTTTCTTTTAGGATCTAACATCCCTTCACCGGAGAGGGCCTTAGAGGCAATAAAGTAATGTTGTTTACCGATTGTGACGGATACAGATAAAAGTATGAAAATTTTTAATAACATTTCTGTAGATAAATATTTTTCAACATTATTAATTTCTAGTCTTATTACTTTGTATTATTTTTTTCCAGTATTTTACGTTTGATGTATCTCAGTTAAAAACCAACTGCTCTCCAGACACAAGGGTTCTGGACTTAATATAAACAATCGGTGATAGTCGAAAAGCATATTAAGTACGTAGCGTCCGGCTACAAGCTCAGGAATATTACTTTACACTAGCAACGGTGGACACGCTGTCGACGGGACGTTAAAATGTAATCTTCTTTATTTTTCACCAGTCTACTTGGGCATCTTTAGACGGGCAGAAACGGCACTGACGGACTTGTTACTCAGGTGACATCCAATGAGTAGTTCACGTTCGAAGTCACTCAGCTCTTCTGATCGACCTGTTGTGCTGTTACTGCTTCTCTACTGACAATATTCTCCGCCTCCCTTTATACTGGCAGATCCGCCTCACGCGACATCCAGCGCTAAGTTCGGCGCTACATAGGGGGCTTTCCAGATACCTCTGATCAGATAGTGTGGTATACAGGGTGTTACAAAAAGGTACGGCCAAACTTACAGGAAACATTCCTCACACACAAAAAAAGAAAAATGTTGTGTGGACATGTGCCCGGAAACGCTTACTTTTCATGTTAGAGATCATTTTATTACTTCTCTTCAAATCACATTAATCATGGAATGGAAACACAGAGCAACAGAACGTACCAGCGTGACTTCAAACACTTTGTTACAGGAAATGTTCAAAATGTCCTCCGTTAGCGAGGATACATGCATCCACCCTCCGTCGCATGGAATCCCTGATGCGGTGATGCAGCCCTGGAGAATGGCGTATTGTATCACAGCCGTCCACAATACGAGCACGAAGAGTCTCTACATTTGGTACCGGGGTTGCGTAGACAAGAGCTTTCAAATGCCCCCATAAATAAAAGTCAAGAGGGTTGAGGTCAGGAGAGCGTGGAGGCCATGGAATTGGTCCGCCTCTACCAATCCATCGGTCACCGAACCTGTTGTTGAGAAGCGTACGAACATTTCGACTGAAATGTGCAGGAGCTCCATCGTGCATGAACCACATTTTGTGTCGTACCTGTAAAGGCACATGTTCTAGCAGCACAGGTAGAGTATCCCGTACGAAATCGTGATAACGTGCTCCATTGAGCATAGGTGGAAGAACATGGGGCCCAATCAAGACATCAACAGCAATGCCTGCCCAAACGTTCACAGAAAATCTGTGTTGATGACGTGATTGCATAATTGCGTGCGGATTCTCGTCAGCCCACACAAGTTGATTGTGAAAATTTACAATTTGATCACGTTGGAATGAAGCCTCATCCGTAAAGAGAACATTTGCACTCAAATGAGGATTGACACATTGTTGGATGAACCATTCGCAGAAGTGTACCCGTGGAGGCCAATCAGCTGCTGATAGTGCCTGCACACGCTGTACATGGTACGGAAACAACTGGTTCTCCCGTAGCACTCTCCATACAGTGACGTGGTCAACGTTACCTTGTACAGCAGCAACTTCTCTGACGCTGACATTGGGGTTATCGTCAACTGCACGAAGAATTGCATCTTCCATTGCAGGTGTCCTCGTCGTTCTAGGTCTTCCCCAGTCGCGAGTCATAGGCTGGAATGTTCCGTGCTCCCTGAGACGCCGATCAATTGCTTCGAACGTCTTGCTGTCGGGACACCTTCGTTCTGGAAATCTGTCTCGATACAAACGTACCGCGCCACTGCTATTGCCCCGTGCTAATCCATGCATCAAATGGGCATCTGCTAACTCCGCATTTGTAAACATTGCACTGACTGCAAAACCACGTTCGTGATGAACACTAACCTGTTGATGTTACGTACTGATGTGCTTGATGCTAGTACTGTAGAGCAATGAGTCGCATGTCAACACAAGCACCGAAGTCAACATTACCTTCCTTCAATTGGGCCAACTGGCGGTGAATCGAGGAAGTACAGTACATACTGACGAAACTAAAATGAGCTCTAACATGGAAATTAAGCGTTTCAGGACACGTGTCCACATAACATCTTTTCTTTATTTGTTTGTGAGGAATGTTTCCTGAAAGTTTGGCCGTACCTTTTTGTAACACCCTGTATATGACCTGACACATTTTGTCTGTAGCTTTCTCACGCAGTTGTGTGCAGTGAGTCGAATTCTTTAGGATACTGTTACGATATGCAGAGGGTCTAGCTGTTAAGGGGAACATGCTGACCGTCAACATAATTAAATATAGTGTGATGAGTGGCAAGACAAAAGTCCCGATACCGTTTTAGAATGAGGTGACAAAAGTCAAGGGAAACTTCTCAGTATCGTGTCGGACCTCCTTTTACCCGGCGTAGTGCAGCAACCCGTCCTGGCCTGGACACAACGAGTCGTTGGAAGTCCCCTGCACACATGTTGAGCCTTGACTGCCTCTACACACTTCCATATTTGCGAAAGTGTTTTCGGTGCAGGATGTAGTACATGAACTGACCTCTCGATTATGTCCCATAAATGTTCTATGGGATTCATACCGGGCAATCCGGGTTACCAAATCATTCGCTTGAATTGTCTAGAACGTTCTTGAAGCCAGTCACGAACAGTTGTGGACCAATCATATGGTGCACTGTCACCCGTAAAAATTCCATCGTTGTTTCGCTGCAGATGGTCTCCATGTAGTCGAACATAACCATTTCCAGTCAGTGATTCGTTCAGTTGGACCAGAGGACCTAGTCCATTCCATGTATACACAGCCCACACCATTGCGGAGCCATCACCAGCTTGCACAGTGCCTCGTTGACTACTTGGGTCCATAGCCTCGTGGTGGCTGCGCCACACTCAAATCCTACCACCAGCTCTTATCAACTGATATCAGAACTCATTTAACCAGGCCAGGACTTTGGCATAACCACTGGTCCTCGCTTCAGGGTAACAAGCTCCGGGGAATTAAGCCTCTCCCAGCGGCTTGGACGACCTCCTCTCGGCCCTCTCGCCGCGAGGAGATCATTTTAGCTACGTTACGTATTGAGCACTGTATTTTTACCCATCGCCATTTGTTAAGTTATAGCGAACGGCGCGCGATCTTTCGACTGCGTTTTACTTTTTATCCGTCGTAGGAATATGGCGATGGATATTCAGTCCCTAGTTCAGGCGTATTTTATAGACCTTTCTCCACGTCCCTGTCTTTAGCTGTCTTTCCTTCCGTCGATTGAGCTTAACGTGTAATCGTTTTTAACTCCTGTCTTTGTCTCCGTGTTCTACGGTTCTGACATGGGCACGTATGACCTTAGTTGTTTTTGCGCCCTAAAAGAAATAAAAACAAAGACCAGGCTAAGGTTTCCAGTCGTCTAGGGTCCAACCGACATGGTCACGAGCCCAGGAGAGGCACTGCGGACGATGTGCTGGTAGCAAAGGCATACGCGTCGGTCATCTGCTGCCGTAACCCTTTAAAGCCAGATTGCGCCGCATTGTCCTAACAGATACGTTCGCCGTATGTCCCACATTGATTTTTGCGGTTATTTCACGCAGTGTTGCTTGTCTGTTAGCACTGACAACTCCACGCAAACGCCGGTGCGTCGGCGATTGCATTGTATGTGGTGAGACGCAATGCCTGAAATTTGGTATTCTGGACACAATCTTGATACTGTGAATCTCGGAATATTGAATTCCCTAATGATTTTCGAAATGAAATGTCCCATGCGTCTAGCTGCAACTACCATTCCGTTAACTCCCGTCGTGCGGTCTTAATCACGTCGGATACCTTCTCACATGAATCACCTGAGTACAGATGACAACTCCGCCATTCACTACCCTTGTATGCCTTGTGTACACGATACCACCGCCATCTGAATATGTACAAATCGCTATCCTAAGACTTTTGTTACCTTATTGTACTACAAGATCGGCCAACAGTCACTACTATCCAATCTTAACCATCAAGGTGGAGCGACCTCGTAGATATAGCCGTGGGAAGACAGTTGCTAGACTCCGATTTATTGCAACAATCCTAAGGAATTGTCATTTACATACGACAGAGGTCGCTTACAAAATCCTCGTTAGACCAATTTTTTGAGTGATATTCGACTATCTGCGACCCTTACCAAGTTGGTATGACGGCAGAGAGGATAACACTGCCCACTTCACATAATGTGGTGGTAGTGGTATAAGCTGAACTTTAATTCAGTGCCACTAATTTCGAAACACGTTAAAATCCACGTAGTAGGTCTAGTTTTCAAATTGCAGCCATTAAGTTAATTAATCTCTCTTCAAAAAATATTGTGGCGGTAAGCAGTTGGCAGCACATACTGACCGTGATGTAGTCCTCACTACACGTTATCTATCATTCCATGCTTGCACATGTTCATCACGTGATCAGTAGCGTTGTATCCAGATAACAGCTTTCAGTTCTTAATAAAGTAGTCGTGTTTTATTGCTTCTCGAAATTCTTCCGAGAGAATTGTGTTGTGATGTACTTCTAGCTGGCACTTTATTTTAAACCGACTTGTTAAACGACGTCTCGTAAATGTGTTAATAATGCAGGTAATTCGAATCCTGCCTCAGGCATGGATGTGTGTGATGTCCTTAGGTTAGTTAGGTTTAAGTAGTTCTAAGCTCTAGGGGACTGATGACCTTAGAAGTTAAGTCCCATAGTGCTCAGAGCCAATGCAGGTAATTCTTCTTTTTTGCGATGAAATGTCGTTTTGTTTGAGGAATTGTTGAATTACACCTTCTAGAAAAATTCATGTTTCTTCTATTTTAGCTGCAAGTAGGAGACTAAGACAAGAAATGAGCACCACGCGTATGCTGTACAACGTGTTTGCCTCTAAATGCGTGAATGAATGGAGAAGGATATCGTATCTCATGATTTGGAAGTCGCCCCACCAACCACGTTAACGACTGTTACTTCTGTTTAGTTCTCCCTAGAACAAAGAAATCTCCAAGAAGAAAAGCTCAACAATTATTTACCCTAATACGCGCTCTGTACACACGACACGAGAAAAGGTTTATGTGAGCTCTGAGGAATCCTTGGTTGAAAATGAAAAGCGTTACAGTTCGAGAGATCCAAACTTAGCTCCAAGCACATCCTCATCGATTTACAAGATGACTCATGGGAGCTCAGCCACCTCATCGGGGACGTCAGACTTTCTGAACATAACGGTACTTTTGGCTACAAGTTTAAAACAGTGGAAGTATTTACAAGACTACGTGCAAGTCCCGCAGTAGAACTAAAGATTTGGAGCAGTTCTAAAGAACTTAAGGTGATCGCAAATACTACAAAGACACAACTTGCGTGATAGATGCACTGAATATGATCTGCAATCTTGATAAAAAGCCATTGTACATTCACGCTTCGAGGAAAAGGCTTAGATCAGTTCTTTTATGCAATGGTAACAATCGTCGTATTCCTGTAGCGTATGCCACAAATAAAAGAAACACATTCAGATAACTTGTTTATCTGGCCTTCATTAAGCCGGATCCCTTGTTCGCCCCGGTCGGTTTCTTTATATAGGGTGACTTTCTTTATACAGGGTGACTTGCAAATTGGTTCCCACTGTAGGGTGCAGATTTGCCTGCGACCAGCGATGGTTATCACGTGTGGTTTTGTGTCCATTCCGTGTAAACGTGGCTTCATCAGTGAATAGTATTAATGGAAGCAAATGACAGTGGTCATGTAACCCGTGACAAAATTCAAGTCGTGTGGCATTATCGCTAATTTGAAGACTATGGACACATTCTATGTAGAATTGGTACAAGTTTTCCGCATATAATGTTTGCCATACACGTGCTCGCAGGATATTGATAAGTGCAAAAAGTATCCGTGTGCTGGTAATAGGACTACGCTGCACCATTTCGACACTGTGTTGCTATTCTTGAACAAGTTGTTGCATTGCACGTTCAGAAAAAAATTGGAACCTGGAAGAATATCTGTTTCACACAGTGTGCTTAAAACGATGGTAAACACTCTACGATCAGGAATTCGACATGTCGGGAAGCGCCGACGGTATTGTGCGACAGCAGCAGAATCACAACCATCGCAGAAGCCGTAAACATACACCATATCTGCATATTCTTCGTTAGTGTAGATGTTTGACATTTTAGGCAGTGCGTGTACAAACACAGCTTCTCTCCGATACACTCTCAGTCCCTCGCACTACATCACTCACAACACACCATGGGCAACTGAGCCCTCAACGGGCTAGTTTAATGGCAGAAAGACAGCCCGAGCAAAGAGGCCGAAAGCAACGAGGTAGGTTCGGCTGGATTGGGTGGGTAAGATACATATTACAAGTGCGCACAACCAACCCAAAAACAAATTAATGTATGAGGGTGTGCTGAAAAGTAATGCCTCCGATTTTTTGTGTGAAAACTATTAAAGCTTTTTAAATAAAACAAACGTTATTAACATTCCACATCTCTCTTCTTCATATCTACGTATTTGCAGCCCTATGTCGCGAGAGGGCTCTGAATTGTAACGTGTAGCATGACGGTGTGTAAACCAGCTATATCGGTGCGTGAGAAACAGCGTGCTATAATCGAGTTTCGAATTCGAAGAGTTCGCACACACGTGGAGCACCCTCTGCATCACCACACAAGAACGTTGCAGCATCAGTAACAATCCGACGCCTTGCAGTGCCTGTGTTGTCAAGAAGTACGACGCAATGTTCCTTCGGACATGCATGTGGGCACTGCGGCGACTACAGCTGCGCTTCACACGGCCACTGCAATTTCGTATTTATCGGCCTGTACTGGGCCAGCGACTTACAAATAAAATGTGCCCCCTGTACGAAAATAGCATTAATGAAGTGTACGAGACGGGTCTGACACATGAACGACGACAAATGGAAGTTTGGGTCTGTCGGTGAGTCATGCTTGGATATCCGAAGCGGTTAAGGCTACAGTTCGCGTTAAGTGGGAAGTCTGGGTTCAAGCCCCGGTCCGGCACAAATCTTCGTTGTCGTCATTCGAGTATATAGTTGGAGGTGGTTCAAATTCGCACCTGCGAATGCATTTCACGTCCTTGTGTTCGCAGTCTTCGAACATCCTTGCTATAGTCCAGACTTGGCTTCGTCTGATTTTCATCTGTTTCCGAAATTTGAACAACACCTTCGATAATTTTGATAGTGATGAAGTGGTGCAAGGAGAGGTGAGGTTGTGGCTCGGTCAACAGACACACACTCTGCAGTGACGGTATCAACAAACAGGTCTCTCGTTGGGAGAAAGGTGTTCGTCGCCAGGGTGATTACGTTGAGAAGTAAATATGTAGACATGTTAATAACGTTTGTTTTATTTAAAAAGCTTGAAGAGTTTTCACATAAAAAATTCGAAGGCATTACCTTTCAGCACGCCCTTGCACATGAAATGTGTTCTATCTCGGAAACCAGTCTGAATAGGGCATACGTCCATATTAAGTTTTTTGCTTCAAATGGTCGTTCCTGTCATATACCCGAATATTGGCTATTTCTTCTATATATATATATATATATATATATATATATATATATATATATATATATATATATATATATATATCCTAGAAGAAATAGCCAATATGACAGGAACGACCATTTGAAGCAAAACCTATTCAGACTGGTTTCCGAGATAGAACACATTTCATGTGCAAGGGCGTGCTGAAAGGTATATATATATATATATATATATATATATATATATATATATGAGGAAGTGCCTTATTTTGCACAATTTTTTCCGAAAAATTGAACACTCACTTCTTAAGTGGTTTCTATTTGGTTCGATTTGCTCGGGAAAAAAAAATTAACCCGTGCCGACTAGAGCGACAAATTTTAGTATTTGGCGTTGTAGGTTTTGTAGTTTTTAGTCAGCGTAAAAGTTATTGATGGCTGTATAAAATCAAAATTAAATACCTTCTTGCTTTTTAGGACGAGTTTAGTATTCTTGAGAATACTTTCTTTTCAGTGTTTCTTTCTTGAAGTCCGGGTATAGTCAACGATGTTCTACACAATGCCATACAAATTCTGTTTCCCCCTCATCTACGCTCATTAACCCTTCAAAATCTTGTATTAATGTAACACATCTTCCCTTAGTCATTAACAGCTTTGATTTCCTCAGCGTTTCAATATGAAGTGCCGTTCGTTCATGTCCAAGGGTATTCTTGAATATAAATACTGCCCATAACCTTCAGGAAAGAGATCTGTCCTCTTGCTTAACATGGAGTCGGCTAACGGTTTCATCTACATGATTACTCTGCAATTCACAATTAAGTTCGTGGATATATTTCTCTGGAGTGATGGTGAGAGTGATTTAAGAGATGTGAATAAACGAATTAAAACCAATAATAAACGGTAATTAGAATAATACTAATCTTATAAAGATCCATCCAATTCTCCACAAAAAGGAATACATCTCTTTTCCATTTCTAGATTCTCTGTGTGCAAATTTGTTACAATTTTGATTGTGGTTTGTGTGTCTACTTTGTCATCAAAGAACGGTAAGAGAGGCAATTAGTTCAGGTCTTTCCAGAAGCAGAGACCCAGATAAAGAGCTTTTACAATACTTCTGCACTGAAGTCACGGCTTGACATATACACTTACTTGCGTTACTCTCGCGCGCTGGGTATAGTAGGGCAGCAACTAATTTTTTAGACTGTGATGCAAAAAGACAGCCAGGGTTACCATTAAAATGTATGTTCATTTAATTAGTTGGGACCACACGCATATGTACGCACTTTGTTTACGCTATTTTGACGGACATTGTACTTCGCAAACATTAGTATTTACTGGTTATTATATACTATCGATTTATGCTTTGCACTCGTTTTTAATGTAAACATGGTTTTGGATATATTGTAATTTTGACTTTAGGTTGGTTTGAAATGGTCGTAGCCTGAAACTGGTCTCCCTGTGCATCACAGTGTACACCCACAATGAAAGGAGAGAGATATCTCAACGCATTTTTATTTTCAATCGATAGTTCAAAGTTATGATGTTTGCAGAAACATGTTTAAGCCCCGAATTGTTCTTGCCATCCGTCTTCCTTGATTCATTGCTCCAGGAGGCTATATTTTTAGTTTTTACCAACGTCTTCTTCTAGAAATATTATACAGAGCTCTAAGCGTTCACGTAATCACCTTTCACTGTCGGTTTATATAATTCACTTCCATAAAATTCTAATATCTTCTTAATTTCTGACCCAGTAAAAACAAAGCCACCATCTAGAATGCAATTTTCACTCTGCAGTGGAGTGTGCGCTGATACGAAACTTCCTGGCAGATTAAAACAGTGTTCCGGGCCGAGATTCGAACTCGGGATCTTTGCCTTTCGCAGGCAAGTGCTCTCCTGCGAAAACTTGCATTGTAGAGTTTTAACCTGCCAGTAAGTTTCATATCAGCGTACGCTCCGCTGTAGAGTGAAAATTTCAGTCTGGAAACACCCCCTGGGTATGGCTAAGCCATATCTCCGTAAATATCCTATCTTCCAAGAGTGCTAGTCTTTCAAGTTTTCGCAGGAGGGCTTCTGTGAAGTTTAGAAGGTAGGAGATTAGGTATTGGCGGAGATGTAGCTATGAGGACGGGTCGTGAGTCGTGCTTGGATAGCTCTATTGGTAGAGCACTTGCCCCCGAAAGAAAAAGGTCCCAAATTCGAGTCTCGGTACGTCACACAATTTTAATCTGCCACGAAGTTTCAAAGCCACAATATTTTTGCTGAGTGTGAAAATTACTGACGTTGATACTTTCTCCCAAATGTTCAAAAACTGGTGTGTCAGGACTGCTTGTTACACCATGTACGAGGGTGAGTAAAATGAAAACCTTAAATATTTTTTTAAATATTATTTATTGTGCAGAAGTGATACAAAGCTGTATCACTTTTTAACGTAATCTCCCCCACGCTCAATGCACGTCCTCCAGCGCTTACAAAGTACATAAATTCCTTTAGAAAAAAATCTTTTGGTAGTCCGCGTAACCACTCATGCACCGCGTGACGTACCTCTTCATCAGAACGGAACTTCTTTCCTCCCGTTGGGTCTTTGAGTGGTCCAAACATATGGAAATCACTTGGGGGCAAGGTCTGGTGTGTATGGTGGATGAGGAAGACACTCAAAATACAAATCTGTGATGGTTGCAACGGTTGTACGGGCAGTGTGGGGACTTGCATTGTCATTTTGCAAAAGGACACCTGCTGACAGCAATCCACGTCGCTTTGATTTCATTGCAGGCCGCAGATGATTTTTTTAGGAGATCTGTGTATGTTGCACTGGTGACAGTGGTCCCTCTAGGCATGTAATGCTTCAAAATGACGCCTTTTTCGTCCCAAAAGAGAGCCAGCATAACCTTCCCTGCTGATGGTTCTGTTTGAAACTTCTTTGGTTTCGGTGATGAGGAATGGCGCCATTCCTTGCTCGCTCTCTACGTTTCCGGTTGGTGGAAGTGAACCCAAGTTTCGTCCCTAGTAACGGTTCTTGCAAGGAAGCCATCACCTTCTCGTTCAAAGCGCCGAAGAAGTTCTTCACAAGCATCAACACGTCATGCTCTCATTTCAGGATTCAGCTGCCGTGGCACCCATTTGCAGACACTTTGTGAAACTGGAGCAGATCATGCACAATGCGGTGTGCTGACCCATGGCTAATCTGTAAACATGCTGCAATGTCATTCAGTGTCACTCGGCGGTTTTCCTTCACGATGGCTTCAACTGCTGCAATGTTCTGTGGAGTCATAACTCGTTGTGCCTGACCTGGACGAGGAGCACCTTCCTCTGAAGTCACATCATTTGCGAACTTCCTACTCCATTCGTAGACTTGTTGCTGTGACAAACATGCATCACCGTACTGAACCTTCATTCGTCGATGAATTTCAATCGGTTTCACAGGTTCACTACGCAAAAACCGAATAACAGAACGCTGTTCTTCCCTGGTGCAAGTCGCAAGTGGGGCGGCCATCTTTATACTGATACTGTGACGGTATGTGTGCATCTGCACTATGCTGCTACCTACAGGCCATTCTGCACGCTGTTTTTAGCACGCTTACCAACTTACAGGATAACGGCGCGAAATTTCGATTTGTTATTACAAATTTAAGGTTTTCAATTGACTCACCCTCGTACTTTACATTCAAATAAACTTTTTAAAATACTTTCATATATGTGACGACTGCATGGGAAATACAACTCCCTGTCCATGATGAGTTCAACTAAGACGCATTACCGATGAAGGTGGTCATTGTTTGAGGCAGCTGTGTCGCTGCAGAGAATTTGTACATTGTCTTCAGTACCACAATAAGATAATGCATTACAGACTTACTTTACCAGAACCATTCTGTAATTTTGGAACGCCTATGAGCTGTTACTGTCGTCAAATGTAACAATGATGGGAACTAATCCTTCTTTTGGTTCCCTGACATTTACTGCTGGCAGCGGTTTACCATCCCAATGAACAGTAAGAACTGCGGGGATATCATTCTTCAAAGCGGATTTTATTGTTTTCCTTCACGATGGCTTCAACTGCTGCAATGTTCTCCTATCAGATTCTATAAAGAGAAGATGATTTATTACTACGGAGCTCTTCAGGATTATGGCCCAGTGCCTCTCGTGTCCCCTGAAGAATATATACAGAATCTCGTACACTCAGCTGACTTCCATTCAAGGCAACAGCTAATTTTTCGCATTCGGGAGGACGACGGTTCAATCCCGCGTCCGGCCATCCTGATTTAGGTTTTCTGTGATTTCCCTAAATCGCTTCGTGCAAATGCCGGGATGGTTCCTTAGAAAGGGCACGGCCGATTTCCTTCCCCATCCTTCCCTAATCCGAGCTTGTGCTCCGTCTCTAATGACCTCGTTGTCGACGGGACGTTAAACATTAAGCTCCTCCTCCTCCGCTAATTTTTCATTAATTAAATCTTTGGCAGCTCGCCTTGTAGCATTCGCCAATGAACTACTCTCAAAGTACACTCTAAACGTTAATTTCATCTCAACTTGAAAATTCCTTATCTGATTCTGCAGATAATGATGAAGGAAATACAAAAGAAGATGTAGAAGTAGATGCTCTGCGTTTTTTTTTTTTTTTTTTTTTTCCAGTTTACTCTGACGCGCCCTTACTTCTGTATCCGCAAGTATTCGGTGAAATCCCGCATCCCGCAAGGTAACCATTACGCCTAGCTCATTCTGCCGAAAGAAAAACTTCCTGTCTTCTTCCCAGTTGATTGTTTCTAGAGCATTGGAATGTGCGATATCAAATAAACTGCCCAAATTTGTAAACTTCTCTTCACGGCGCTTAAACACTGCTTTGCACGTGTTTGTGCTTTTTAAATTTTTTTATTTTCTGTTCTCCAAATGCTAGTTATTAAGTTCGTGTGAAGAATACTGAACAGCTCTTGTCGAAATTCCTGCTTCCTCTCAAAATATAATGCATTCCGAATCGCAAGTTTAGCAATTTCGCTAACGGTTAATTTTACTTCCCGTGTGTTATAAAATAAAACTTGCAACACTTGTCTGCTTAATGGTAATTTACGCCCAATAATGTGTTGGTTCGTAATCTGCTATTAAAAACACATTTTCTTTGGCACTGCGTAATTGATGTGACATCTTAGATAGCGAATGGAAAATAGTGCGGCACGATCGGTAACATATAAACAAATGACTGTATAGAACGTGCACACACTGATAAGCTGCGGTGACGTCAGCGCGACCTCTGCGAGCGGAGTGAAAGATCATGTTCCTCATGCGAGTTCGCGCTCAAGTCGGCACGGGTTACAGTGCCTCGATAGCAACAAAAATTTGTACAGATATGTTTTAGAGACATTCAGACAATACTGGATGGTGAAGACTCAAAAATATTGGAGTCGGAAAATAAGGGACATACTCGTGAATAGAAGGGCGGTGGTAGTGTCCATGGACACACACGCTACTGAAACACAGATGTTTATAAGTGACCGGCTGCACAATGACGCTGGCTACAGTATTGTTTCTAACGAAGAAATTGTGGTCGTTCGTTCGTCTGCAGACAATGATGATAGTGATGGCGGATTAGCCAACGAAGACGGTTCAAATGGCGTCGGACGATAGGTCAGTACAGTTCCGCGTGCCTGTCCGTTAATTTCTGAAATATTCTAGGACGGAGACTGACTAGTGTTTTTCTGGCATTTCCACTTTACAGTAACATCGATAATAATGAACACCAGCACACGAAAACATCTTCAAAATGTGTCTGGTGGACTACCAAAACTTGGAACTGAATGGTTCAAAATTGTTCAAATGGCTCTGAGCACTATGGGACTCAACTGCTGTGGTCATAAGTCCCCTAGAACTTAGAACTACTTAAACCTAACTAACCTAAGGACATCACACACATCCATGCCCGAGGCAGGATTCGAACCTGCGACCGTAGCGGTCGTGCGGTTCCAGACTGTAGCGCCTTTAACCGCTCGGCCACCCCGGCCGGCTTGGAAATGAATGGTCCCTTCTGAGTTAAACTGACATAAAACGCGCGTCTGAAGAAGTAGCCAGATGAGAAAGCAGCTTCGGATGTAGGCCTACCCCCAAGGAAGTATTACGCGGTCTTTACTGTATAATTCATCTGCTGAATGTCGTCGTGGAGCTCCGTGAGATAGGGAAGTTGCAATGGCAGAAGATGGTACAGAAATGTAGAGATCCTACAAAGGCTCTATGCTTGATTCAGGAATGGCTGTTGAAATACAACTTAAACAAATGTGACATGTTGCGCATAAATAAGTAGAAAGACGCATTATCGTTCGAGTACACGATAGGCGACGAATGACTAGAAACCTCCCAAACCGTACACTCACGTTCTATCGATTCTTGAGTGTTGTTCTTCAGTTACGTGATACAAATAAGTATCAGTCGAGAACGTTGAGAACATCCGGAGAAGGGGGCACAGTTCGTCACGGGTTTGTTTAATAAGAGAGAGCGCGTTACTGAGACGTCCATCGAACTCCAGTAGCAGACACTACGAAATAAAGGGAGAGGGAAGATTTTAGTGGAACGTCCCGTCAACGACGTAGTCACCGGACACGGAGTTCAAAGTCCGGACGGAGATCAAGTCCGGATTAGGGAGGAAACCGGGTGGGTTTCTTTTTTAAAGGAACCAGCCAACATTTGCCTTCAGGGATTTAAGGAGACCATGGAAAATCTCTCTGTCTGGTCGGACGTGGATATGAAACAGTCGTTGTTCCGTATGCCAATCCGGTGCCTTGCCATTGTGCCATCTCGCTCGATTGCTGCAAAAGAGACGTTGTGCGTAGGGCGAGAGGTTTATTGATAAAATTCTGCAAAGAGTCAGGGCAATACATTTCCCCCTCAAATAGGGGAGAGTTAGGTTAACTGAAAAGGGCAGGGCAGATGAACTGGACCTTGCTTTTAATTTCTAGCAGGAGTTCTTTCATGTGTCCTCTACCAGATGTTTCAAGAAACTCCTCAGGTCTAACAACTTAAGCTGTTAGTTGAAAAGCAAGAAGCCACTGTTTTGATTATGGCCCTTTTTTTCCTGAAGTGAGAAATTTTTTCTGGTTATTTCGTTTGTTACTTAGAGAAGAGTTTTGGAGAAGCCATGTGCACCATAATAATTCTGGGTACCTGTTCTTTACAGTAGTTTGTTTTCTTTCGATTAATCCTAGTTTATATGTAGTTTTAGTAACTTAGAAAGGAATAAAAAGTGTGGTTAAGTTAACTGGACACCAAGCCAGTTAGGTTATATAGATCGGTCCAGTTAAACACTTCATAATTATTTACCTTCGTAATTTACAGGTCTTTTTAATTTAAAAAATCGTGCTATGGGCAATAACGATCAAACATTAGGTGAAGCAGATTTTCTTTGTTCATCTTAGACAGACCGGCCATTTCAGCCAACTGAGAATGAAAGAGTTGTTGTAGAAAATAATATTCCTACTACAGTTTCTGGTCCACTTTGTCCATTTTCTCCCGCATCTTCTACTGATGCAGTTCTTTCAACTTCTAGTAACACCATTAGTAATCTCATTCCATCATGTCTTCCTGAACAAGAGATCCAGGTTGAATTATTTCTGCATCCTGAAGCCGTGCTGTCAGGAGATTCTCGAAAAAGAAATACTCATGACCGAAATAAAGGAGAATCTCGTATCTTAAAAGTTCACCTGTGAAGGCCTGCTTTGAAGAAGCAGCCTCTGTCAGAGAACCAAAGAAAAATAGAACAACTTGCTGTACAAGACACGCATTCATTGTCAGATGAAAGCATTAACTTGGTATTAAAAAACTCTGATTGTTCTTGAGATAAAGAATTTGAAAACCTGAAAATTTTTCAGAAACTGAAACCAGTGACTTCATAATAGTTAAAGTGCGTGGAGGTAAAAAAACTTGATTGCCATTTTATAGCTGTTGTGAAAGAGTCGCTTTGTTCTGGCATTAAAGAGACTTTCTGGAAGCGGCACATTCTCTCATATAGATTTTTCATTACGGTGGAAATGATTTTGTTGCCACTGCTGATATTATTACAAGACCTCATTCTCCCCATAAATATTTAAGTCAGGTATTTGAGGACGTGATTCATATCATTGTAGATCTGTATGAATACAGTCTTTGCTAAGTTTATTTAAAACTTTAATCAGTTACATTTGGTAATCATAGACTAACAACTAAATATTGTTACAGTCCACTTTTACTGTATTTTGAAGCTAGAATTCGATTTATTTAACGTATTTACACTGGTTTCGCTAGCGGGTTCAGTTAACCTTATCGGTTAGGTTAAATGGTCACTTTGCGAATGCGTTACCGTAATTGGTTCAGGTTTAATTATAATTAAATGTAATACAGAGCCCTTGAACACGTCAGTGTAAAGAAAACATGTAACCTAGACTTCCCATGAAATTTAATGCAGGTTAGTTATATAGATAATGCTTTACACCAGTTTTAAAAACTATGGCGCAGTTGACCTAATTCCCCGTATGGATCTCGTGAAATGACGATGTCGGTGAAATCAGAAAAGTTCGAGCCCAGACACAGGTTTGGCTCCTTCCTGCACACATAATCGTGATGGAACGAAGAAAAGGGGGTGGGGGATATACGGAGAGTAGTACCTTCCGACACGCTCGGTAACATCTGTAGATATAAGGGTTCAGATCTTTTGGTTTCGCGAACAACAAAGCATATGGAGAAGCTAAATTGATGGAAAAACAATTGAAACTATGTGGAGAGCGCATTATTCACTCTCGCGAATAGGTAATGTTAGCGATTACTGGATGGTGACAGCCCTCCTGCAGTGTGGTCACATTGTGTCTGTATGATGATTGTAGGGGCCGCACTGAAAAGACACGCGGCTGTAAGAGAATATCTTGGCGAGACCTGTCGAATGCAAAGTACCAGAATTACCACCGCCCGCTGCCATGGACGCGAGCAAATCCCGCGGGGGAGGGTGGGAGAGGCCTTTGTACGGGTTCCCCTCGGCTTTCTTACCTCACGTCTCCAGCTCTGCGGCTCCACAGGTAGATAACTTTGCAAGAACACTGCAAGTATCTGTGTACCCATCTTCGCAACAGTACAGAAGAAACTGGATATTAGAAAGCTAGGGTTGTTTTCCTCGTTCGAGCATTCAAATCTGCTTGCGTTTCGTGATTGAAATCAACTTATGGTGTGTTCTTATTACGATTCTCGTAGTCTCTTACTTGTTCGATTGCATTGTCAGAAGTCGTCATGCTTCTAAATTATCTGAATGTCGGTAGTATGTTACTACCTCCTCCTCCTCCTCCTCCTCCTCCTCCTCCTCCTCCTCGTACCCGCCCCTCCACTGATCGTCCTCCCCCCCCCCCCCCCTTCCACTCCTTCTCGCGCAACAAATGAAGGCTTGTTTCAAAAATGGCTCTGAGCACTATGGGACTCAACTGCTGAGGTCATTAGTCCCCTAGAACTTAGAACTAGTTAAACCTAAGGACATCACAAACATCCATGCCCGAGGCAGGATTCGAACCTGCGACCGTAGCGGTCTTGCGGTTCCAGACTCCAGCGCCTTTAACCGCACGGCCACTTCGGCCGGCGAAGGCTTGTTTCCATTCACTAAATTTGTGTTATAAAGTTACGCATATCCGCTGACCACAAGATGTGGTTACGGAACTAGGTGATGCTTAATCAGAAGAAATTTGCAAAGTCTTCAGAACGTAACTGAGAAAAAAGTGATAAAGCACATATTTCAGTAAAACTTACAAAATCTGTACCACGCATAATAACAGTTTATATGAGATTTGTTTGCCCCCACTGGCCCAAATGCTTAGCAGCGACATGGCCTTCTCTCTGTAAGGTAGTTCAAGAATTTTATTAGCAGTCGGTACTATCCCTGAGAGGGAACTGTGCAGAAATGTGGAAGTATATTTTGATAGCGGCAGTCTCCTGGGTGCTTCGTAGCAACACTCTGTGGCGATGGATTTTGTCAGGCGTAAGGTATCCAAATGTTCGATCAACTAGAAGCGGATGGCCATTATCGTTCATGAAGAGGAAATCTGGAGTAATTGCGGGTCCAAAAAGTGGCGCGCGTGGTTGCAGAAATTCACATAGGTTCCTCTGGGCTCTCATGTCGGAGAAGTCCATTCAACATTAATCCTACCTGCACTAGACCCAAGACACCACAAAGTGTGTATCTTTGCACGAAGTTTACGCGATCTGACCAGCTACCACTGTCCGCTTCGATCGGTGAGTGGCCAGCGCGACGGAATGCCATGCAAAGGGGCCCGGATTCGATTCCCAGCTGGTTGGAGATTTTCTGCGCTCAGGGCCTGGGTGTTGTGTTGTCTTCATCGTCGTCATATAATCCGCATCGACACGCAAGTCGCCGAAGTGGCATCAACTCAAAAGTCTTGCTCCAGGCGACCGGTCTATCCGACGGGAGGCCCTAGTCACACGACATTTCATTTCACCAGCTACCAGATGCCCTCCAAACTTATGTGCGACGCGTTTCATTCTGCAGACTGAAACGGGACTCATCTGTGAAAATCACACTCTCTTTTCATCATCCATCCATCCACCCACCCACCACCCACCAATATCGATGTTGTTGACTTTGCAATAGTCGTTCCGTGTATGGACTGCCGTAAGGCGCACAAACACTGCCTCATGTATAACATACAGACCAGCTGCTCGTATGTTTGTTTGCTTCTGGTCCACCTGTGGAAAAACTGTACTGCTTATCCGGCATAGCCCCCCCCCCCCCCCCCCCAGGACATCCGAAGAGATACAGCAGCACGGAGTGAAATGAAGAAGGCATTAACATCCAAAGCCCACCCACTACATGGCCACCAGCCGGCACAGCAAAGACTCGTGTCTAGAAAGAGCTTCCTTCACAGTACAGAACCACTCGCTGACACTCCACATCAACACCGGGAGAAGAGATGGCAGGTCAGATGCCAGCATCTGGAGCATTGGCTGATCGCGCAAGAAGTTCTTCCCCCAGGCCACACAGAGAAATGGTCCACATGGAAATCACTCAACCGCCTGCGTTCTTCTGTCACAAGATCCAAGAGTAATCTGGAGAGGTGGGGCTTCCAGGTGGACTCTCTCCAGTGTGACTGCGGAGCTGCCGTGTAGACATCAACACATCTACTATAATGCACATTACCTCCAACTGTGTGCACCATGGAGGACATCGTAAACGCTACACAAAGTGCACTGGACGTTGCAAATTTTTGGGCATCCACTGTATAGATTAAAATCACCTTAAATTTGACCACACAATCTGTGTCTAATCATTTATTTCATTCTTGACTAGTTTAATTTATAAACCATAATGTATGTAGTAATGTATCTAATAAATTTTTTTTTTTTTTTTTAGTTTGCTTCTGACACGATAAATATAAAAGCTGCTCGTAAGTGTTAACGCTCCGGCCACAGAAATTAAGAGACTGAACACAAACTCGGACTCGAGAAGAATGTGACAGGAAATGAGCGTTGAGTATTTCAAAAGGATCTAACCCAGAATTCAGCGATGTAAACAAACCCAAATTATGGCGTGGTTTTGAACCCTGCTGCTCTCGAATGCGCGTTTAGTGCCAAAACCATTTAACCAGGTCCCTCGGACTACTGCGTTGAGCATGCGATATACTGTTAGTAGGGAAACAACAGATGTAAGCTCTACATACAGTTTACTTGCTGACATGGTGATACGTGAAAGGTTAGATATCACTTCTGTTGTGGCAGGCCACTTTTGATCGACTTCGTACTGTTGGAAAACGTACAATTGCTGTACCTCGAAACCGGCGTTAAAAACTTGAAACAACATTTCGTGGCTCATTCAAGAGAGACTGCGGCCTGTCTCTGACCAATTCCTTGGCGTAGATGGATCCAACCTTGCAAAGCTAAGTCTAAATGACGTCTTTGTGACATTACACAGTAAACGTCTCGAAGAGACTACACTCTTTTCACAACCACGACTGATATATTTTTTGTTACAAAAATCCTCTTTTCCTTGTCGAGGAGTGTCTCTTTCCTTTGCAGCTATAATTCTTGTCTGTGGGGGAATTGTTACTGTCAGTTGCAGTAAGTGCTACCGCTTTGTCGTTCTCTTCTCTGTCAAGCTAAAATTTGGGAGTTCATTGTAGCCTCTCCACTTACGTCTTGCCAAGGGTCGCCTATGGTGTCACCTCGTTGGCCATTTATGATCTCGGCTGACATCACATTTGCTGCAAATAATTGCCCTTTAACAACGTTCTAGTATTTAAAATCACGTCTGCCTCACTGTGTACAAGCCACATAAATATGCGTAACAGATAACAGAACAGAGACCATTGTTCAACCACGATTGTACTTTCCTGTATTCTTACATGGGGAGTATGCGTAGTTCAGATTGCGATATATTGAACATGTGGCTCTACACGTTCGGGAAATTAGCACCAAGGAGGACGAAGAGTTATCGATGGTGACGGCCGTTGTGCAGAGACGTAATAATTGATCCGAGGTAAGTACTGAAGGGGAGAAGGTTAAAATCTAAAATATGGAGGGTAAATCATCTATAGCGATAGGCTAGTGCTCAGAGGCCTTCGTCTTTCTTAAGACCAGTTCCGGCATTCAGCTAAATCGATTTAGGGAACCTTAATTATGGTAGTTACATGGGCATTTTATATCCGCACTTCCCGAATTAGTGTGCATCGTTCTAACCACTGTGCGACGGCAGTCAGTTCAAACAAGTACCTCGCTCGACACAATATTGCTGCTTATGAACTCAGTGTAGCTAAATGTTACGGGATGCTCTGAACGGTCAGATTCCGCTGTTCGTGTTGGAAATATTGCAGTCTCCGGTGACAGTGTCATATTTTCTCGTGCTAAAATTGCGATAAGTTACTAAAACTCGATTAGTAATGTAAGGTTTATGTTTACCAGAGGTTCGTGAAAATGATTGATATAATAATTTTATTGTATTTTTCAAAGAAGTCTGGCTTATAACACTTCCAGGCATTTGTCGCTTTGGGCGTTAACACTGACAGTTATAACTGATTTATAAATTTTGTAGCACCTGCTGACATGGGCTAGTTCTCATAGTCAGCGTTTTTGTGCAGTTCTTACGGAAGGGCAGTGCCATCGACATTCAAGTCGAACAATTTCAATATTCGTGTAGTGTAATAAGGAAGTAGTTAAGACAGGATTCAGTACTCATTACTAAGCTCTGGGACATTGCAGAAATGTCACTTTACAATTTTAGGCGAGTTGCTGATGAAAATGCCAGACCCTTGTCTTCGTTTTGCATGTGCTTAATGCTATATGTGTAACTATACAATGTATTTTGTTTTCTTCTTTTGTGATGTTTTGCGTAAACGGGGGAATTTAAAGAGGAGGCTGTGTGAATACCAGAGCCAGCCGTAGCCTTTGTGTTCTTGTTTCAATTCTTTTCTTCCCCCCCCCCCCCCCCAACCCCCTCCCTTGAGGCTTTAGTGGCCACTTATTGGCGTATTGCTTGTTGACTTTTGTCTTGGTATCTACGATCGGCATTTGCTTAACGATTTATCTGACGCTTCGCCAGTACGAGTTCCTGGCATTTTCGTACGTTCACTCTACGTTGCTGGTGGCGAACTGGAATCGAGCCCCTGACCGGAGATTATGTGTACATCTCACGCCACGTACACTAGACAGCACAGAAAGTGGGCCGCCGCTGAATTACAATGTGTAGGCTCCACATGACTGTATGCAACCAACATAGCATAGCTGTGTCGCAGGTCCTCTAAGCCCTCTGCAGTAGAGTCGTTTGGCTGTACACAGTGGTTACGACTAGAGACTGATAGAGAACAATGCTCATTATGGCAGTCACTCCACGTGTGAACTAATGCCGCCATACAACAAACATTAGAAAACACGTTATTGGACATGAGACAGTCTTTAACGCTTCTAAATTAAACTTCATTGCAGTAAGTGACACTGCAGTAGTCTTATCACACACATTAAATGACATGACAAATCGTCGTTCGTGATCCGAATTTGAACCCACTGTTAACCAATGAAAGCTTGCGTGTATGATCGGGACTCGACTAGACATAAAGTGACGTGAAACATCGACGTGTTCGCAAGTATCAGTTTACAAGGCCGAATGTTCTAACCTGGAAATAAATGACGATATCAAGATAACTAAGTGGATTTTACAAGTAAACAGTTTTGGTGGAAACCTTGTCAAATAATTGTTTACACATAGTACATCATTCACATTTTGAGCACTTATAAAGTGTACTCAATGTCTCTGAAACAATCCGTGGTTCACGTCGCAGATTACGTTCTGCTGAGGCACCTCATTTAAAACGCAAAAAGACAGGATTACTCTGTATGTCACAGTTAAGGACTGGCAGAATCGCTTCAATTTCTCGACCGTTCCACTCACGTACGAAGCTCGAGAAAATTTTTACGTGCGAGTTCTAACTTCTCTTACGTTATTACAGTACAGTCATCCTTTGTACGATGGTGTCAACAAAAACTTTTTGCATTCGGAGGAGAAAGATGCGGCGTATGACAGAATGCAGGTCAGTTTCAGAGATGCCCATCTCCAGAAACGGTTTCTGCGTAGCCTGTTTGGCCAGCCTGTCGGCAAGTTCGTTTCCTGTGATTCCGACGTGTCCTGGGGTCCACACAGACTCCACTAAACGATGGGAACATTCCAGGGGATAGATGGACTCCTGAATGGACGCCGGGCAGAAGGAGTTCCGACCTAATATTAGGAGGTTGTTGGGGTTCCCGGTGCAGTGCTAAACCCATCGTCATTTATTTCCAGGTTCGGACATTCCGCCTTGTAAACTATACTGGTGAACACTTCGATATTTTACGTCTCTGTATGCCCAGTCGAGTCTCGATCAGAAACGCAAGCTTTGTTTGGTTAACAGTGGGTTCAAATTCGGATCACAAACAACTTGTCATGTCATTTAATGAGTGTGATAAGAGTTCTAGCCGGCCGGTGTGGCCGAGCGGTTCTAGGTGCTTCAGTCTGGAACCTCGAGACCGCTACGTTCGCAGGTTCGAATCCTGCCTCGGGCATGGTTGTGTGGGATGTCCTTAGGTTAGTTAGGTTTAAGTAGTTCTAATTTCTAGGGGACTGATGACCTCAGATGTTAAGTCCCATAGTGCTGAGAGCCATTTGAACCATTTTGATAAGAGTTCTGAAGTGTCACTGACTGTAATGAAGTTTAATGTACAAGTGTTCAGGACTGCCTCATATCTACGAGGTGCATTCAAGTTCTAAGGCCTCCGATTTTTTTTCTCCGGACTGAAAAGAGATGGAAACATGCGCATTGTTTTAAATTGAGGCCGCGTTCATTGTCAATACATCCCAGAGATAGCAGCACCGTACGGAAGATGGAATTTTACCGCCAGCGGCGAGAATGAGAACTGTTTTAAATACTTAAAATGGCGACGTTTTCCTTACTTGAACAGCGTGCAATCATCCGTTTTCTGAATTTGCGTGGTGTGAAACCAATTGAAATTCATCGACAGTTGAAGGAGACATGTGGTGATGGAGTTATGGATGTGTCGAAAGTGCGTTCGTGGGTGCGACAGTTTAATGAAGGCAGAACATCGTGTGACAAGAAACCGAAACAACCTTGGGCTCGCACAAGCCGGTCTGACGACACGATCGAGAAAGTGGAGAGAATTGTTTTGGGGGATCGCCGAATGACTGTTGAACAGATCGCCTCCAGAGTTGGCATTTTTGTGGTTTCTGTGCACACAATCCTGCTTGACGACCTGAAAATGCGAAAAGTGTCATCCAGGTGGGTGCCACGAATGCTGACGGACGACCACACGGCTGCCTGTGTGGCCTGTTGCCGAGCAATGTTGACGCGCAACGACAGCACGAATGGGACTTTCTTTTCGTCGGTTGTGACAATAGATGAGACGTGGATGCCATTTTTCAATCCAGAAACAAAGCGCCAGTCAGCTCAATGGAAGCACACAGATTCACCGCCACCAAAAAAATTTCGGGTAACCGCCAGTGCTGAAAAAATGATGGTGTCCATGTTCTGGGACAGCGAGGGCGTAATCCTTACCCATTGCGTTCCAAAGGGCACTACGGTAACAGGTGCATCCTACGAAAATGTTTTGAAGAACAAATTCCTTCCTGCACTGCAACAAAAACGTTCGGGAAGGGCTGCACGTGTGCTGTTTCACCAAGACAACGCACCCGCTCATCGAGCTAACGTTACGCAACAGTTTCTTCGTGATAACAACTTTGAAGTGATTCCTCATGCTCCCTACTCACCTGACCTGGCTCCTAGTGACTTTTGGCTTTTTTCAAAAATGAAAGACACTCTCCATGGCCGCACATTCACCAGCCGTGCTGCTATTGCCTCAGCGATTTTCCAGTGGTCAAAACAGACTCCTAAAGAAGCCTTCGCCGCTGCCATGGAATCATGGCGTCAGCGTTGTGAAAAATGTGTATGTCTGCAGGGCGATTATGTCGAGAACTAACGCCAGTTTCATCGATTTCGGATGACTAGTTTATTAGGAAAAAAATCGGAGGCCTTGGAACTTGAATGCACCTCGTAATAACATGTTTCTATATATATTAAACCGGGGACCTAGAAACGACGGAGAGGCTTCGTCCCGCCGTAGCCCTCAGTGATACACAACAGGCCGGGCAGTGTCCACCCATGCCACCGCCGCCCCGCACCGAATCCTGGGTTATTGTGCAGTTCAGCCCCCAGTGGACCCCCTCCCCGCGGGAACTCTCATACCAGACGAGTGCAACCTCAAATGTTTGCATGGTAGAGTAATTATGGTGTACGCGTACATGGAGACAGTTTCTGCTCAGGAATCGTCGAGATAGTGTATCCGAGGCGGAATAAGGGGAACCAGCCTGCATTCGCCGAGGAAGATGGAAATCCGTCTTGAAAACTATCCACAGGCTGGCCGGCACACCGGACCTCGACACTAATCCACTGGGCGGATTCGTGCCAGGGATCGGCATGACTTCCCGCTGGGCTGTCTAATATTTGTTGTATCGCGGTATTAGTTTACATGTGGACTGACTGCCATAACATATAGCATTCTCTTGTGGTAACAATTGTGTATAGTCGAAAGAATGTACCCCACAGGGTTTCGTCATTTAGAGGACCTGCGAGAAAGCTACGTTATGTTTGCTGCACTCAGCAGTGGACCACTTTTTGGCTGTCAAATGTACATGTACAGTGCGGTTACCTCCTAATATCATGTCGGACCTCCTTTTGCCTGGCAACTCGATGTGACATGGACTCAGATCGTTGGAAGCCCCTGCAAAAATATTGAGCCATGCTGCCTCTATAGCCTTCCATAATTGCGGGAGTGTTGACGATGCAGAATTTTGTGCACGAACTGACCCCTCAGTTATGTCCCATATACGTTAAATGTGACTCATGTTGAACGATTTGGGTGGTCAAACCACTCGCTTGAATTGTCCAGAGTGTTTTTCAAACCAATCACGAACAGTTGTGGCCTGGTGGCATGGTGCTTTGTCAGCCATAAAAATTCCATTCTTATTTGGGAACACGAAGTTCATGAATGGCTGCAAATGGTTTCCAAGTAGCCGAACATAACCATTTACAGTCAATGATCGGTTCAGTTGGAACAGAGGACCCAGCCGATTCCATGTAAACACAGCCCACACCATTGTGGAGCCATCACCAGATTGCACAGTGGCTTGTTGACAGCTCCATGGCTTCGTGGAGTCTGCGCCACACACGAACTGTATCATTAGCTCTTACCAACTGAAATACGGACTCATCTGACCAGGCCACGGTTTTCCAGTAATCTAGGGTCCAGTCGATATGGTCACTAGCCCAGGAGAGGCGCTGCAGGCGTTGTCGTGCTGCTAGCAAAGGCACTCGCGTCGGTCATCTGCTGCCGTAACCCGTAACGCCAAATTTCGTCGTACTGTGCTAACAGATACGTTCGTCGTACGCCCCACATTGACTTCTGCGGTTGTTTCGTGCAGCGTTGCTTGTCTGTTGTCACTGACAAGTCTACGAAATCGGCGCAGCTCTCGTCGTTAAGTAGAGGCTGTCGGCCACTGCGTTGTCTGTGGTGAGAGATAACGCCTGAAATTTGGTATTCTCACCACACTCTTGACACTGTAGATCTCGGAATATTGAATTCCCTGACGATTACCGAAATGGAATGTCCGATGCTTCTAGGTTTAACTGCCGTTCCCCGTTGAAAGTCTGTTAATTCCCATTCTGAGTACAGATGACAGCTCCGCCAATGCACTGTCCTTTCATACCTTATGTACGCGATACTACCGCTATCTGTGTGTGTTCGTATCGCTATCCCGTGACTTGTCAACTGAGTGTATAATGGGGCTTTTAGGGTGGGGGGGGGGGGGGTTGATAGTACCTGACTCTCGTCCTGGCGAAACGTCAGAAAAATAGTTAATAAACGTCTACTGGATATCCTGAGACAAACGTAAACATGCAATACGTCAGTATTTATAAAGTAAATGTGAGTCGCAGTATCTTATAGAACATAAAACACATTCAATCTTGCGGATAAAAATGACGCAGTAAGAGCTTAATGTTCGTAGTAAGACTGTGTGTGTATGTGTGTGTAGAAAATGTTTGTTTAGGAATTTGCTGCCTAGGAACCACGTAACGGGCGTCTCTTGAGGGACATAAATCTCTCCGCCAGTTTTCATAGAAATAATTCTGAGCCCACTGCACTTCCTGCAAACAAAAACAGTGTAATTTCTTCAGGAGGATCGTCGTCACAGTCGCCTTTGAGTAATCGAATAAATTAATTCTGAACAAATGGGTTTGGTATTCTCTATAGATGAATTTCATACAATGGATGTCGCTTCCGGTGCCGTTAATTGAACGAGCCATGGCTTATGGGGTTGTATGATGATTATTAGCGTACTCCATATGCATGAAAGATAATGTAAGATTCCGTTCTTCTTGTCAGTTAGTAAAGTCTAGTTGTTTGATAATCCGAGTAAATTCTACGAGGAGCCTCATAAGGGTAATTCATCAGTGCATTCGTACTTCTTCATACCAGATTGAGCTTTATTCAAATGAATACCACGTTTGACATTACTCAATACATTCTAAGTAGGTTTCACATACTTTGTATTTATTTGTGTCGTTGCAGCATTTAGCGGGTGTGACAAGTTCTAGGCCGCTTCTAAATTAAGGTGATATTGGAAGTATTTGACAGAATCCAGTGGTCCTCAGAAGTCGTCGCACCTCTCCGCGGAGACATTTTCCGTGAAATATCCGTACTTGTATTACGGGGCAACAAATACACTACTTTGTACGGAAGCATAACCGAGTTCTCATACTGTCGAGAATATAGTTTGTCTTTTTGCGTAATAATTCCTGCATGTAACTTTATCTGGCGGTGATCACAAGTGAGAAATTAATACTGCGCTATGGAACTATTTATCACTGAGTGACTGGTTGCTAGTAAATTGTTATAAATCTTAATACTGCAACTCGTTCAGAATCCACGACTCCGAAGAGACCTAGTATCGATGCATTGACCTGCTTGGTTGTGATGAAGTCTAGTGTATCTTCTAATGATACGATGACACAGATACATTTCAAAAATGCGGCAAATGTAACAGCAGATACGTTGCACGGGGATGATACAATGACCGATAGTGAATTCGAAAAGCAGCATAATCACCAACAGGTCGTGGCACTACGACTTACTAGCGGCTGCGTCTGCACACAGTGTTATCATTTCGCCCCCGCAGCCGAGCTAGCTGTTTTTCTAAGTATTATCAGGAGTTCAACACTGATCCAAATGAGTATGTCCCTCAGTGATACCCGTAATTATATAATATTATTGATGTATCTTTCAATACCTTTTGGATTTGATGCTAGGATGTGTGCCTTGTAGAATGTTTGGAGATCGTATTGGGTTAATGGCTTAATGTAATCCAGCAAAATTTAACCCGAAGATGCGATTCATTATCGCGAAACCGGTTGCACCTTGATTCCACAATAAACGAGGATTAGCAGCTACAAGTGGACTCAATCGATAAATTGGGATGCCGTGCAGTCATAAAAATCTTTGTGTATAATGGTGCATCTCCAATGGAAATTTAAGCACAGTTGGTAAAGGCTTTCAGCGAGTGGCGCTGCTCGTGTTACACTGAAATGGGCGTTGAATATAATGCAGCAGTACTTCCCTCTACGCGAAAGACGTCCCAGAACTTAATGCGGATAAAATTATTAATCGTATTGGATGATCGTTCGAAGTTTATGGCGTGTTTAAGTAAAGATCTGACCTAAGGAAATTTCGTGCAAAAGGAGTGCCTCATTTATTTGAACGAGATCTAAAAGCAAATGCCGAACAAGATCGTCATCAGGTGTTTCACTGCTTTAAAACAACCCATCCGATTTTTTTTTTTTTTTCTGCGGGTAAGACGTGGGTACGAAGCGAAACAGCAACAAAGTTGTGTGTGGAAGCTGATGCAGTGATTTCATCTGCCAGTAAGATTACAGAGTGGTGGTTGCTGCCGCTGTCTTGAAAAGAGTAAAACTGGATGCAAATGTTGAAATATGAGAGAAAAGCAGCTTTCATTTGGATAATGATTGGTGTTTGACACTTGGAAAACTGAAGCATTTCAAGTACAAAGCGTTAGAATATCGATCGTATTTAGCGGATTTGATGCCCTTTAATATTCAGGTATTCCCGCGTCTAAAGAAATGGGTGATTGGAAGACCTTTTGTGTTCAGTAAAAATGTTATGGCAGCCTTTATATTGGCCCTGTGCAGAACTTGCAGTATCGCACAAAGGCATGGAGTTTACTCACTGAAGTTTATTAACCTAAAAGGAGCCGCTGTTGAAGATATTACGCGTTGTTTGTGCAAAAAACATGTTTCAGTGCCAGAGTTTTCCCTTTGATTCGTATACCGGAACCGGTTGAGGAGGTATGGTAGTTACGGCTCTGGAATCGTATTTGGGAGGAGCAGCCATACTTATCTACGTTTCATTGTACTTTCTGTAGTGGATCAACGCGAACCTTCTTTTGACTCGGATCACAGCCTATTTCATTCCCTGCCTCTGTCCTATCCGAACTTGTGCTCTGTGCTGAGACACAGCCCTTTCAATTGTTCACTAAATCCATATTCCTCACACCGTCCCTTGCACAATTGCCGGCGAATACCCGTCATCGTGGATGTTGATGTCGCGTATTTTCAGCTGGAAATGTAAACTTCCTGTGTTTTGGTACATGTCAGAATCACACAGAGAACAGAGTTTGAACATACGAAAGAAGAGACTAGTAACGATCATCCTAGTGTGAGAGCTGTAATGATTTCCGTGAATTATTTCTCGCCTTTGCCTAAACAGTTCTTCGTGAAGCGTCACAAAACTGCCGTAAATAGTGTAAAATGGGGGGGGGGGGGGGGGGGGGTGCGGCAAACAAATAAAGATTTTGAAAATAAAAGCAGCCAAGTTCAATTTTACGGTTAGGATAATCGTGCCTTGTTAGCCGCAACAAGGTTTTGGATCCTGTAGAGGTAGCATACATGCAATAATTACTGGTTCCCAGGTAGTACACTATCAATACTTTATTACCATAACACATAAAGAGCAAGGTTCAACATAATATAGATTCTGATACACACAAACTAAAATGGTTCAAATGGCTCTGATCACTATGTGACTTAACATCTGAGGTCATCAGTCCCCTAGAACTTAGAACTACTTAAACTTCACTAACCTAAGGACATCACACACATCCATGCCCGAGGCAGGATTCGAACCTGCAACCGTAGCGGTCGCGCGGTTACAAACTAAAAGATCCTCCGTGTATCATAAGAGTGTGACAAAGTCAAAGTCCGCCGTGACATATGTCATGACGATAGCTACTAGGCACAGGTTCACAGTCTAGTTACACAGAAAAATACAAACCCAGGGACGCCGCGTCCGGCGAAGGCCAGTGTCTGAAGAGGTGGAGGATCCGAGAGTGATGGCTGGCTACTCGGTGTTGTTACTGTGGAGTATCATTCGTGGTGGCAGCAGGAGCGGCGTCGTGGTGCGGTGCAGATATAGAAGTAGGGCTCGATTGGGCGGAGCCACAGGGCGCGGCGACGTCAACTGACCATGAGCTACCTGCTAGCGGTCGGGCAGCGTCTTAAATGTACAGTAGGCAGAAGGATATCACCGCAGCCATCGTTAAGCACTTGACTCGGCGATGCAATATGGCGCCCGCGATTGCTGTGCCTCTGTCGTCGATGCACGCGCTGCTGTTGGCTCCTGCTAGAGATTGGCTTGTCAAGAGGCGTGCTTATGTTGCCATCTGTAATATTCCCGTACACACGGTGTGCCTCTGCACGCGCGCTCGTTTTTGGATTGCTGGCATGTGTGCTGACTGGTGGAAGATGATTGCGGTACTGAGACGCGGCCACCCGCTGGTTGCGGCTGTTGGCGTCGGCAGCTGTAGGGGCAGGCGAAAGGCTGGATATACACTGTCCAGGCTCATTAATGTCAGAAGCCTGAATAACCGTCTTTTGCAACGCGGACCGCTGCGTGACATGCAGGAAGAGTCAGTGAGGTACTGGAAGTTATCGATAGGGATTTCGAGCTATGCCGACTCCAGTGCCGTCCGGGGACTGGGTGTATGTGTTGTCCTCCTCCTCCTCCTCCTCCTCCTCATCATCATTATCATCATTTGTAGCAGTGGCTGGATTGGACTGTGGAAAAATTGGACTTCGTCCAGGCGCTGATGGCCGCGCAGTTGAGCGCCCTACAAACCAATCATCATCATCCAGTGACGTGGCCAGCTACGCTAGGCTTCTTGGTTGAAAATCCCACGGCGCGAACAGTCCGATCGAGGTGGTCCCACAGATTCTTGATTGACTTTATATCCGGGGAGTACGGTAAACTCACCCTGGAACTCTTCAAACTACGCACATACACTGTGAGCTGTGTGACACGTTGCATTGTCCAACTATTAGATGCCATTGTGCCGAGGAAGAACAACCTGTACGTAGGGGTGGACATGGTCCCAGAGGGTAGACGCATACTTGCGTTGATCCAGTGTGCCTTTGAGAACGGCGAGATCACCTACGCAATGTCACGAACACATTCCCCAGATCATAACGCTCCCTCGTCTGCCCTGGACCCTTCCAACGATTGTTGGAGGGTGTTTACTTTCAGTCCGATATAGCATACAACGTGATTCGTCTGAAGAGACCACGTTTTGCCACTCAGTGGCCGCCCATTTCAGTATGGCGTAAATTCCAGCCTTCGTCGCTGACGTGTAGCAGTCAGCGTGGGTGCATGAACCAGGCGCCTGCGGCGGAGGCCCACAAGCAGTAGCGTTCGCGGAACAGCCGTTGAGGAGATATTGTGGTCGCCGCTTGGTTCATCTGGGCGGTCATCTGCTCAACAGCTGCACTTCAGTATGCCCATACATAACTCTGCAGCCATCTTTCACCCCTGTCATCTGTGGCCCGTGGTGCACCACAGTTGCCTGCAGCCGGTTTTTGATATCTGCTTTTTGTCATACACGATATACAGGGTGTTCAGAAAGTCTCTCCGCAGTGCCGTATGACTGTTAGCCGCGCGTGCCGTATGATTGTTCGCCTGCCTGGGCTACTTCCCTTCAAGTGGACTCTCCCAACATTCCACTCTTTCGTTTATCTCAGTAAAAATGAATATTCAATAAATTAACAACTTGTATTTCACTGAGTTTCATTTCGGTATATTCACTGCGGCATACGGCACGCGCGGCTAACAATCATACGACACTGCGGAGAGACTTCTTGAACACCCCGTACTTTAACCATGGCGGTACTTGATCAGTTTAATACGCTTCATATGCCCTTCACTGCCACTGCTGCCATCTGCTGCCTGTGAGTGGTTATTGCGGGTTGACTTTGAACATAGGCGGTGTGACTGGACTGTCTAATAGTAGGTTTAAAATTTATCGGCACTCTGATAACACGCGAGGGGGAATAAATGAAGAAATTGTACTTCGCAGATGAATATTGACACCAGAATTCTATGACCAACGAGAAAGTCCTTTCCGTCGCGGGTTTGTGGTCAGTGTGTAAAGGGCGTTATTTTTACAACAGATTGCCGCTATGCATCTTCATGTTGTCCCGGCGCGTTTTCTGCGAAAGAAACGTTAAATTTCGGGCCGACCATTTATAGAAACTCCACTTCTTCCGCTGATATTTCGACGGTGTACTTTCTCGCCATCCCCCAAGCGAATCGGCTCTGTCGAAAGATCGCCGCAAGGTATACGGCTGAAACAAGCTGAGGTGGCAAAAGCCGTGGGATACCTCCTAATATCGTGCCGGACCTCCTTTTGCCCCGGCATAGTGTAGCACCTCGACGTGCATGGACTCGGCAAGTCGCTGGAAGTTCCCTGCAGAAATATTGGTTGAGCCATGCTTCCTCTGCAGCCATCAATAATTGCGAGAGTGTTGCCAGTTCAGGATTTCTTGCACGAACAGACATATCGGTTATGTTCAATAAATGTTCGATGGGATTCATGTCGGGCTATCTGTGTGGTCAAATCATTCGCTCGAATTGTCCAGAATGTGACATGGCGCATTGTCATCCATAAAAATTCCATAGTTGTTTGGGAACAGAAAGTCTATCAATGGCTGTATATGGTCTCAAAGTAGCCACACATCGGCTCAATTGGACCAGAGGACCCTTTCCAATCAGTGTAAACACATCCCACACCATTATGGAGCCACCACCACCTTGCACAGTACCTACATCTACGTCTACATGATTACTCTTCCATTCATAATTAAGTGCCTGGCGGAGGGTTCATCGACCCACTCTCGAACGGCGCGCGGGAAAAACGAGCACTTAAATTTTTCTGTGCGGGCTTTGATTTGTCTTTTTATCCTGATGATCATTTCTTCCTATCGAAATTGGATGAAAAAGTTGGTGATCGAAATTTCTCGAGAAGACCCGGCCGCAACGAAAAACGCCTTTGTTTTAATGATTGCCATCATGCCCGTGGCTCTTCTCACATATTTCGCGACAGTACAAAAAGAGCATCCCTTCCTTGAACTTCCTCGATGTCCTCCGTCAATCCCAACTGATGTGGATCCCACACCGCGCAGCGATACTCCAAAAGAGGGCGGAAAAGCATTGTGTAAGCAGCCTCTTTAGTAGACCTGTTGCACTTTCTAAGTGAGCTGTCAATAAATCGCAGTCTTTGGTTTGTTTTACCCACAACATTATCTGTGTGATCGTTCCATTTTAAGTTATTCGTAATTGTAATGCCTAAGTATTTAGTTGAATTTACAGCCTTTACATTTGTGTGGCTTATCGTGTAACCGAAATTAAGCGGATTTGTTTTACTGCTCATGTGGATGACTTCACACTTTTCATTATTTAGAGTCCATTTCAACTTTTCGTACCATACAAATATATTGTCTAAATAATTTTGCAATTGATTTTGATGGTTTGATGACTTTACAATATGGTAAATGCCTGCATCATCTGCAAACAGTGTAAGAGGCTGCTCAGATTGTCTTCTGTGTCGTTTATTTAAATGACTTTCCGTCCCTTACTACGAACTGTGATCATTCTGACAGAAAATCACGAATCCACTCGCACAACTGACGCAATACTCCTTAGGCACGCAATTCGATTAGAAGGCGCTTGTGAGAAACGGTTTCGATAGTCTTATGGAAAGGTAAAACTATGGAATCAGTTTGACATTCGTGAGAATAAAGAGCTAGTTGTGTTTTACTAGAACGATATTCTCTGAATCCGTGCTGTCAGTCACTAAATCGTTTTCTTCGAGGTCATTCACAAGGTTCAAACAAAGTATCTGTTCCAAACTCCTACTGCAAATCGCCTTTAGTGAATGGGTCTGTAATTCATCGGATAACTCAGTTTCTTTTCTTGGGTATTGGTGTGACTTGCACAACTTCTCAGACTAGGTACAGATCTTTGCTACTTTCGGAAAACAGCGTTTAGTAACCTGCTGTAGTGGCGCGGTAATCGTTACATCACCGTTATCGCGCAGTGAAGGCATTGATTGCGACTTGTCACTGGTGTACTTCACATATAACCAGAATCTGTTTGGGTTTTCTGCCAGATTTGCAGACAGAGTTTCGTTATGGAAACAGTAAAAATCATCTCGCATTAAGTTCGCACTAAATTTCGAGCTTCTGTAAAAATTTACCTGTCTTAGGGTTTGTGCGTTCTTTTAAACTTGGGATGCTTTCTCCGTTGCACCTGCAGCAGTGTTCTGACCCGTTTTGTGTATCATGTGGGATCAGTATCATCTCTTACTAATTTATGTGATGTATATCTCAATTGCCATGGATACTATTTCTTCGAATTCATACCACAGCTTGTCTACGCTTGCATAGTCAGATCGGAATTAGTGGAAACTGGCTATTAGAAATGCGTCAAGTGAATTTTTATCTGCTTCTTTAAACAGATGTACTTAGCCTTGTTGATAATCTGGGTCCACGGTTTCGTGGGGTCTGCGCCACACCCAAACCCTACTGTCAGCTCTTACCAACTGATATCGGGGCTCATCTGACCTGGCCACGGTTTTCGAGTCACCAAAATTCAACCGATGTGGTGACAAATCCGGGAGAGGCGCTGCAGGCGATGTCGTGCTGTTAGCAAAGACACTCGCGTTGGTCGTCTGCTGCCATAGCCCATTAACGCCAAATTTAGCCGCTCTGTCCTAACGGATACGCTCTTTGTACGTCCCACATTGACTTCTGCGGTTGTTTCGCGCAATGTTGCTTGTCTGCTAACACTGACAACTCTACGCAAACGTGAAGGCCGTCGGCCATTGTGTTGCCCCTGGTGGGAGGTAATGCCTGATATTTGGTGTACTCGGCACACTCTTGACACTGTGGATCTCGGAGTATTGCATTTCCTAATGATGGAATGTCATATGCGTCTAGCTCCGACGACCATTCTGCGTTCAGAATCCTTTAATCCCAGTCTTGTGATCGTAATAACGTCGGATACGTTTTCACATGAACCACCTGAGTACAAATGGCAGCACAGTCAATGCACTGACCTTTTGTACCTTGTTTGCGCGATACTACCGCCATCTGTATATATTCGTGTCGCTATCCCACGACTTGTCTCCTAAGTGTGTCAGTGAGTGAAATAGTGTTTGCAGCTGCACGCAAGAAATTTAATCGATCAAATAACCGATATTTTTTTCGCACTGGTAGATAACAGACTCAGCCTATAGTCGTTCGCCATTGCTCATTGCAGAATAACTTTGCATCAAATGTGTGTGTACATTCAACTTTGTCGCATAAATGTGTATTTGCTTACTTTGTAGTCTTAATGTAACATACTGTGTTAGACAAATATATCAAATGTGTGTTTTGTTCGTTCTGTTTCCGATTACTTTTATATTACAATATTCAGAAACAGAAAGTTTGGTAGTTTGTGTTCATATGTTGCCCTTCCGTGTCAATCGGAAAACTGCGGTTTTACAAAAAATTATGTGCTCGCTTATCTGCAAACTAATATGCCGTGGCATATTTGTATCCGACGATTTTCCGACTTTGAACTGTGTCGTTAGGCTGGCAAGTCCCGTGAATATTGATCCGTTCAGTGGCAGTGGACGAGCGAATTACTGTTTAGCCGTTTACCCTCTGCCAGCAGATGGAATGCACGAGACGCAACAAAAAACAAACGTGACTAAAGGTCAATACAAACTGAACGTCAGCGCAGCGAAAGAGGACGTCATCGTCAAATGGCGGTGTGTTCACATTAGGCGGAACATCAACACAACATCACTTGGCTTAGCCCAGTAATGAATTGTGAAAGTTTGAAATACAGTATAACAAAAAGTTGTCGTGTACGTAATTACACAGATATTGCGGTAAATGAATCGCTACGGACATAACTAAAGCCGCTATCGATAATAGTAGGTTCTGTTCATGGCCAAAGTAAAATTCGTAACGGATTTTCTTAGCGAAGCTCATGTGGTGATTTTTCCACACGGCTGAGAACTGAAGACATAAAATGTGATGTCCAACATTTCAGCACATCATCATTTGGTTAGTTGAGAAAATACGTACACTGACGTACGAAAACATTATAACCATTGCCCACTGCGTGATTAAATTCCGCCGTGGAGCATTACTGTCACATGACGCAGCGAGGAAAGTACAGGGTGATCAAAAAGTCAGTATAAATTTGAAAACTTAATAAACCACTGAATAAAGTAGATAGAGAGGTAAAAATTGACACACATGCTTGGGATGACATGGGGTTTTATTAGAACAAAAAAAAACAAAGTTCACAAAATGTCCGACAGATGGCGCTGGACAGCAAAACTGCTACCGTGACGGGTGAGAGGTACGCCGATATGTTGCAGAATCGCATCATCCCCAGCCTGGCTGATAAACACTTGCTGGAACGTACGATGTTTATGCAGGATGGCGCTCCACCCCATATTGCTAGACGCGTGAAACGTCTCTTGCGCGCGTCGTTTGGTGATGATCGTGTGCTCAGCCGCCACTTTCGTCATGCTTGGCCTCCCAGGTCCCCAGACTTCAGTCCGTGCGATTATTGGCTTTGGGGTTACCTGAAGTCGCAAGTGTATCGTGATCGACCGACATCTCTAGGGATGCTGAAAGACAACATCCGACGCCAATGGCTCGCCATAACTCCGGACATGCTTTACAGTGCTGTTCACAACATTATTCCTAGACTACAGATATTGTTGACGAATGACGGTGGACATATTGAGCATTTCCAGTAAAGAACATCATCTTTACCTTGTCTTACTTTGTTATGCTAATTATTGCTATTCTGATCAGATGAAGCGCCATCTGTCGGACAGTTTTTGAACGTTTGTATTTTTTTGGTTGTAATAAAACCCCATGTCATTCCAAGCATGTGTGTCAATTTGTACCTCTATATCTACATTATTCCGTGATTTACTCAGTTTTCAAATTTATACTGACTTTTTGATCACCCTGTACTTTCCTTGCCGTTTCATGTGCCCGTAATGCCCCAAGGCGGAATTTAATCACTCAGTGGGCAATGGTTATAATGTTTTCGTACGTCAGTGTATGTATTTTCTCAGTTAACCAAATGATGATGTGCTGAAATGTTTGGCCATCACATTTTATGTCTTCAGTTCTCAGCTGTGTGGAAAGATCAACACATGACCTTCGCTAAGAAAATCATTCTAGCCACCAGTGGGGAAGTCCTCGTAAGAGACTTTGACAAAGGGCAAATTGATATAGCCCTGCCTTAAGCATCTCGTAAATGGCGAAGCTGGTCGATTGTTCGCGTGCTACTGTCGTGAACATCTATGAAAAGTGGTTGAAGGACGGTGAAACAAGTAGACGAGAAGTTTTCGGACACAGACTGTCAAATAAGAGGCTTCTACGATCTGTAAAGCGGAATGGGTGGTGATATGTGATATATATGCCAACATAATGCAGTGTTGGTGCAGTCACAAGTGTTTCGCAGCGCACTGTTCAGCAAAAAATGGTACACGGGGCTCCACAGCAGAAGAGCCCTATGTATTCCCATGTTGACCCAATATCGTTAATTACGATTTCAGTGGATATGGGATCAGCAATATTGGATCGTGAATCAGTGAAAACGTGCCGCCAGGTCTGATGAATCACATTTCTCGTTTCATCAGGTTGACGGTCGTGTCCAGCTATGCCATCATTCAGACGAACGGATGTTTGAAACCTGCACCGTGGCATGGATGTTGGCTGGTGGGGTCAGTATTATATCATGAAGTACAGCAGCTGGGCTTTCATAAGACCTGTGGTTGTAGTCAAAGGCATCATGATAGGAGTGGACTATGTAAATATTATTGCGAACATGGGTTCCAGCAGAACACAAGAACATGGCTGTAGTAAACAACATGTCCACTGCCTTTGAGATGATCGATTTAAGGTGAAACTTCTCACGGAGTTAGGACACAAGTATTGTGTTAAAAATAGCGGTGCACTAATATGACATGATAAACAGGTTCGCTGTAATGTTGTTGCCAGTATACATGTCATTGACTATGATGATCTTTTGTCCAGTGACATCTCGTTTACTATGTAGAACACTCATGTCAGTTACGTCTAGCGCACTGCGCCAAACACAAGTTGTTATAGAGTTTATCACGTGGTATTGGTTTTGGTGAATGTTTTGCCAAATAATAGCGTACTGACGAAACTAACTGCCTACGCATGGAGAGTGATGCTTGTAAAAGAAAACTGCTAGTTCTGATGTGGCGAACACCCCTCGAAGATGCAAAGTAAAGGGTCGTTTTGGATAGAGCGCATGAAGTTCGGAGCTATGAGAGGAAAGCTGCTATCAACAAAAAGCTTTTTGTCAACGTTGTTGTAAAACATACTTGAACAATTTTTCTGTGCGCTTCACGAAGTAGAAGAAAACTCCAGTATTTGTCATGCTGTCGAGTATAAACTAAGAACATTGTGTAAATAACAGGCCAGGGAGAACGGTCAAAAAAGGGGATCCGAAATAGTCTCGTCTTATATCTCTTGAGTGAGGTGGTGCAAATGTAGAGATGCTTGACAAGCATTCAGAGAGAACTGCGTCAAAACCCAACCTGACTTCTCGAAATAAAGTTCTCTTTGGTTTCCGTTGGCTGGTTGGGTGGTCTGTTAGATTACTCTTCCTTGTCCAGTCGCTTGGCGGGAAGAATGCTATATGATGGAACTTGACTGGATAAGGAGGAACGAAACACTGTCCAATCAGACTAGCAGTCCTTCTATCATTTTCTTTCCGAGACTATGTCCCAAGACACATTATTTCCCAACTCTCACAGACTGGGTGTATCAGTACGGTTTGCCTCTGTGTAGTAGAAAATAGTAGTTGTTGCATGTAATATCATTATATACTCAATCTGGTTTTCCTATGGTATGTTAATACCGAGTGAAAATTATTGATCTATGTCAAATAAAATCGTCATAACATCTGAACGGTTTGCGTTAGCAGGTTCAAACTGCACGGTTGGCCACGGGGTATGATGGGAATTAGTATGTGCTTTGTTTGGTCTAGCGATGAAGCCCACTTTCATTTGGATGGGTTCGTCAATAAACAGAATTGGCGCATTTGGGGAACTGAGAATCCGCATTTCGCGATCGAGAAGGCTCTCTACCCTCAACATGTGACTGTGTGGTGTGCAGTGTCCAGTCAAGCAATAATCGGTTCGATATTCCTTGATGGCACGGTGACTACCTAATGGTACATGAAGGTTTTGGTAGATGATTTCATCCCCGTTATCCAAAGTGACCCTGATTTCGACAAGCTGTGGTTCATGCAATGCAGGGCTATACCCCAGCGAAGCAGGAGAGTGTTTGATATACTGGAGGAGCACTTTGGGGACCGCATTCTGTCTCTGGGGTACCAAGAGGCTACTGGCATGGGCCTCGATTAGCCGCCATATTCTCCGGATCTGAACACATGCGACTCCTTTATGTGGGGCTGTATTAAAGATAAGGCTCTACAGCAAAAATCCTAAAACCATTGCTGAGCTGAAAACAGCCATTCAGCAATTCATCGACAGCATCGATGTTCCGACCCTTCAGTGGATCATACAGAATATCGCTATTCGTCTGCGCCGTATCATCGCCAGTGATGGTAGGCATATCAAATATGTCATAAGCTAAATCCGAATATCTGTAGTGACACATGTTGAATAAAGTGTGTGCACGCCATAGTTTGTTACTAATTTACGTTTTTTTACATATAGTTCAACAATTGTCACCCTGTATTTTCAACGAAGTTAAGCACAGCTCATATCTTTATATATAGAAAAATAGTCTGCATCACTATCCAGACTCTGAGGAAACACCTTGTCTTTACTGCTTCATTTCGCTTCGCGTAGTAGATGGTGCACCCTATTTTATTCAAGGCTGCAACCCTCAGGGAGCTTGCGACTCTTTGGTGAGTACGTGCATGGAGAACATGCGCGTCCCAAGCTATTGGAGCACCTGCTTCCTTTCTCGTGCTGCAAATCTTTCATTTCCAGCTCTCCTTCCTTCGCTTGTTTACTTTCTCATTATGCCAGTCTTTGATGTTGACCCAGCTATTTACTTGGTTCTTCATTCCTTTCTCGACATATTCGTTCATTTACTTTACATCATCCCCCTTTTGAGTATGACTATCATTATCAAGATTTTTTTTTTTCTGTACTGTGGACCAATTGGGGAGAACGCGCCTTTTAGTGCCACAACTGCGTAGTACCATATGCGTGCTTAATAGCCAATTTGGTCAGCAATCCGACATAGAGGGGTTGTTATGTATCCTTTCGGTAGAGCTGCTGACAACACAGGGCTCACGCTGCTGATATCCAAACTGCTAGACCCCCATGCACGCCAAGGAGTAGATGGCCATCTTCCTGGGGCATCAGGACTCCCAGCAGTGACCACAACAGATGATCTTTGCTGAGGCTGGCTGGCGCCTGTGGGGGAGCCATTGATCGGAGTGAGTTGCATCAAGAGAGACGTTCTGCACATGAAATGTACCAAATTAAACCAAAACTATGGCCATTTTGACCTAGCCATCTCATCAGGAATTTCAGTATGGAGAGTTGCAAGTAACTGCTTTCCCTACCCTGGCTACCCTGTGGTAAGAGGAACAATCCAGACGATTGGGAATGAAACAACTTAATACCAGGTATGTACTGGAACAGACGGAAATACTGATATTGCAACGAAACCATTGTTCTTTGTGGAACGCATTGAGAATAATATTTGGAGACGTGGAGTCATAGGGTAAAATGCGCCAAGGATCAATACTGATTAAAACTTCATCTTCTGCACAATCTACAAATATTCATACAGGAATGGCTGACCTATCAGTGACCATTGCCCCATATAATACTTTGAATATGGTCCAAGACAGTGTGCTCCAGGACAAATGAGTAGCTATGGACCTGGAATGGTGAGGTGTATATTCTGTTTAGCGTGTATAATAAGATCCTAAGGACAGTGGAACAGGTATAGACGCTTTCATTTTAGCCATTGAAGGGAATGTTCTCCTAGAAAAAGGTAGACATGGTGTGTAGTTGTGATGTAAAATCTTACATCCCACCATCCATTAGGTGTTTCCGGTGCGTATGCTTTGGTCGTATGCAATTCCACTTCACGGTGGACCTAAAGTGTGGAATGAAGTTAGTACAGGGTGTACATAAAGTCTAGGAACACTTTCAATTATTTATTGCACAAGAACCAAACTTTTTACAGATATCATACATATCTCATTTTGAAGAGAAACCCTGAAAGTGGTTTTTTTTTTCTTCCGTGTGTACTACCACAGCGTAGTTTTGTAATTTGCCGATAGTCAGTGCTAGTCGCAAGCATGGCGAGTTCAGGTGCGGAGCGAGCTTCCTGTGTGTTGGAGTTCATGAAATGGCCTCCCCGATCACCAAATCTCACTTCGTGTGACTTTTTTGTGTGGGGACACATTAAAGATCTGTTGTATGTACCGCCTCTACCACATGACGTAGCAGAGCTTCGGGAGAGAACACCTCTAACGAAGTGTGGTGAGTCCACATCTATGGAGAAGTTTCAGAAATCTACGGTAGCCAGTTGAAATTAGTGATCACCATGATAGCACAGGCTGTATAGGGGCCTGAAGATGGTGCCAATGAGACTGAAACTGGTAGTCAAATGAAATAATTCATTAAATTATGGCTCTCAGTATTTATTTTCTTAAAGTGTGTTTATGGTTATCAGGTTAATGGTTCACTGGTGCCTTCAGCTTTGCAATCAGTAGACCCAGTCCATCAGTGTGGAGTTTGACTGGCCCTGGTGCCATCCAGACTTTATCATGGAGATAGTCTCCTTGCCAGAGTGAGGATCTTTCCCTCTTTAGTTCCGCTGTTCAGTTGGTACCAACTCTTGGTCATTCAACCATTTCCTCATCACACAACATATTCTATTTTTTTTGCATATGAGGGGCATTTATCCCCCCGTCACTCACTCTCAGTTGGAATTAGCTGTTTTTCCGTGCCTTCACGCCCACCAAAACCCCCACCCTCCCTTGGTTTGCACCCAGGCCACAAATTATAACCGACCTATTTCAAGGTCCTACAGTTTCAGTCACCCCTATGAACCGTCAGCGTCTGGTCGTTTCAGGTCTTGAGGAGTTTCTGGTGCCATCATTTTTTACACTGACGGCCCAGAATCCATGGATATGCCCCCAAATCAACCACCGAGCCAGCTAGATGTTGTATTCGTAACATTATACACAGCTAGTGTATCGAGGGAGATTGTCTCATGTCGCTGCTTCGTGGTTTTAGAGAGAAGGAACATAAGAAACAGCCTTGTATAAAATGCAATCTGACATGTGCCTCGGTATGTAGAACCCAGTCTGGCGTGCTGATGAGTCACCAGATTTCCCCACCCCAGCCCCTCCACCCCTTGACAAAGACCAGTTTCCCTATGTATAAAATGGCTGGAAATTCAAACTTAGTGGGGTATTCAATAATAGACAGGGTTTCCCCCCCACTGCTGTGTTGTCACTGATTAAGTAAGGATGGGATACTGGAACAGGCTCTGTGATGTCAGAATCTAAGATACTAGGAGAAAGGGAAGTAATCAGTCTGCTGACCTTTTCCACAAGCTATTATTCACTCTGACGTGTTTGGCCATTTATAGCAGTCAGGTCACTTGTAGAATTCAGAACGGTTACTGACGTCACACGGATACTGCTCCTCCTAAGTTAAAAGTCCAGTTTGCATCTGATCACTTGTTTTATACTGAGAGGTCACGTGCAGAATTCCTGATATCACACAAACTCCTTGTCGTCAGTGAAACGAATTGTCCCTCCAACGTCATAGTTTAAACAATTATCACCCTACATTGTTTTGGAGCTGATTTGTGCTAACTTTAGAACTGTATAGGAGTCACCATCATGTGTAGCAGGAATAGGACAGGAACAATTGCGTCTTTATTTATTTAAAGAAACAGCTCGCTGGAGGAAGAGCCTCACGCCACCTCTATCACCACCATCACGAGCTTCCGCAGTTAATGTGGCGCACCGCCGGCCACGAATCGCCGTAAAGAGCAGGCTGGACCAGGCATATTTCTGCCGCCGCTAGTGTCACTTTACGCCCTTTGCCGCCGAGAGACTGAGTCCTATGCCGTGAGCCTCAGACAGTTACACTGCCCATGCTGTACTTGCAATTGACTGCTAGATGCTCCAGTGGGCCACTTCGTCCCGTGTAGTAAGCCACTTTCAGCTAAACGATAGAAGTCTGAACTGGCCAGTTAGCCAGTTCAGAAAGCGGGCAGATTTTGTCAGTCTCCTGTTGTCGATAAGGGCTGAATACCGCGCCACAGCGGGTTACATGATTCAGAACTCACCCTACTGTAAGTTTAGAACCGCACAGCAGCTTACTATGTTGATGGGCGTCCAGGCCGGGCACTAAGACAAGAGCAAACACCCCCAAGTTCACTGAGCGAAACAGCACCACCGTTGGAAGCTATAATAATATACTAAAAACAAGCGTGAAACTGCTTTTAAATGTGAACTTTCCTCTACGTTTAGCGGCAAAGGACGTGATGTGACACTGGCAGCGGCAGTAATGTGCCTGGCGCAGCCTGCTCTCTGCGATTCGCGGCCAGCGGTGCGATACAGCAAGTGCGAGGCTCGCGATGATGTGGAGGTGGAACGTTGAGGCTCTTTCTCCACTAAAGAAGGAAATTAACGTGTGGGATTGATGTCCGGGAGGTCTCATCCGGGGAAGTTCGGCCGCCGAGCTGCAAGTCTTATTTCAGTCGACGCCACATTGGGCGACTTGCGTGTCGGCGATGATGACGACAACACGTTCCCCAGTCCACGAACGAAGAAAATCTCCAAACCCGACGGGAATCGAACCCGCAGCTGCAGCATGGTAGGTAAGCACGTTACCACTCAGCTAAGCAGCCGGACTCTTTCTCCAGTGTGCTGTTTCCTTAAATAAATAAAGAGACAATTGTTCCTGTCGTATTCCTACTACACATGTTAGTGACACCTATACAGTTCTCAAGTTAGGAAAAGTCAGTTCCAGAACAACGTAGGATGATAATTGTTTAAACTGTAATGTCAGAGGGGCAATTGTTTCACTTAAGACAAGTAGCATGTGTGACATAATGTATTCTGTATTTAGAACACGTGACCTGCTGGTATGGCACAAGTGGTCAGATCCAAACTTAGGACAATTGAACTTTAAACTTGGAAGAAGTTGTATCTGTATGACGCCAATGGACATCGTGAATTTTAAACTGACCTGAATGTTATAAATAGCCAGACACATCAGAGCGAATTACAGCTAGGGGAAAACATGTTGAGTAGGTGAGAAGACTGGATACTTCCCTTCGTACTAGCATCTTGGATTCCGATGTCATAAAGTCTGTACCAGTATTGTAGGGGATTCTGTACTTAGAACAATAGCACTACTTCCAGAGTGACAGCGCAGAAAAACCCAGGGCTATTTTGAATTCTATATTTAGAAAAAGTGATCTACTTCCATCAGCATAACAATGCACCATCTTGGAATTTTTGAATTTCCTGGCAATTTATCATTAGGACAACTACCCTACTTCCACAGTGACGTCATAGGAGTAGGAGAAATGCTGCCAATTTTTGAATTTCCTACCAAGTTTGAATTTTACCGCCATTTTGTAAGTAGGACTTTCGTCAGAGGGTTGGAAGGTGGGGATATCAGATGTCTCATCGATGACATCATGGATGACCTAATAACGTCAGAACTGGAACTACCTACCTACTTCCCTCCTTATATTGATATGGAGAACACAAAAGTGGTTGTGAGTGTAGTTGTTCAGTCGTTCCCGTAGGCCAGTTTTTCTCTCTGTTGTTGCGATGTGCTCTGAAACTGAAGCTGAAGGGACGGCAGCAACACAAGGGAAAACCATTGGGCGTTCGAGTAAAGGGACTTCCGTATGCTGTTCATTCATTATTCTGAAAGCACTAACAAGACAGTTACATAAATCCAATGTGATTCAGCCATCAATCACAGGTGAAGCATAAGAATTATGACTGCCACATGTGATCGTGCTTATTCCTTGCTTGTTACGCTAGGAAGTCGTTAACCTGCCAAACACTACCTGCTTTTTATTGTTTGTTGGTAGTCACTTTTCAGACATATTTCCAGACTGTGGAGAAACAAAATCGTTAGCACTTGGTTGCTTCAATGAGTACAGCATCCATGTGAATCTTATAGATCTACAAAAGCTTTCCTATTCCTGAGTCATCTTACTCCATATTCCAGGAAGGTGCATAACAGGATGACCACTAAGTATTTAATTATACTAAAACACCGAGATAACAGTTCAGTCACAATTTATTCAGTACATCAACATTTACGACGCATATCCAGGTAAGATAAATTAAGACTTCTGTGCACAGCAGGATATCAACTTAAATAATGTTTTCCTTGAATGTCATACGGTTCACATAACGTCTGTATATACAGAGTGTTAAAAAAAGGTACGGCCAAACTTTCAGGAAACATTCCTCACACACAAAGAAAGAAAATATGTTATGTGGACATGTGTCCGGAAACGCTTACTTTCCGTGTTAGAGCTCATTTTATTACTTCTCTTCAAATCACATTAATCGTGGAATGGAAACACACAGCAAAAGAACGTACCAGCGTGACTTCAAACACTTTGTTACAGGAAATGTTCAAAATGTCCTCCGTTAGCGAGGATACGTGCATCCACCCTCCGTCGCATGGAATCCCTGATGCGGTGATGCAGCCCTGGAGAGTGGCGTATTGTATCACAGCCGCCCACAATACGAGCACGAAGAGTCTCTACATTTGGTACCGGGGTTGCGTAGACAAGAGCTTTCAAATGTCCCCATAAATGAAAGTCAAGAGGGTTGAGGTCAGGAGACCGTGGAGGCCATGGAATTGGTCCGCCTCTACCAATCCATCGGTCACCGAATCTGTTGTTGAGAAGCGTACGAACACTTCGACTGAAATGTGCACTATCTCCATCGTGCACGAACCACATGTTGTGTCGTACTTGTAAAGGCACATTTTCTAGCAGCACAGGTAGAGTATCCCGTATGAAATCATGATAACGTGCTCCATTGAGCGTAGGTGGAAGAACATGGGGCCCAGACAAGACATCACCAACAATGCCTGCCCAAACGTTCACAGAAAATCTGTGTTGATGACGTGATTGCACAACTGCGTGCGGATTCTCGTCAGCCCACACATGTTGATTGTGAAAATTTGCAATTTGATCACGTTGGAATGAAGCCTCATCCGTAAAGAGAACATTTGCACTCAAATGAGGATTGACACATTGTTGGATGAACCATTCGCAGAAGTGTACCCGTGGAGGCCAATCAGCTGCTGATAGTGCCTGCACACGCTGTACATGGTACGGAAACAACTGGTTCTCCCGTAGCACTCTCCATACAGTGACGTGGTCAACTTTACCTTGTACAGCAGCAACTTCTCTGACGCTGACATTAGGGTTATCGTCAACTGCACGAAGAATTGCCTCGTCTATTGCAGGTGTCCTCGTCTTTCTAGGTCTTCCCCAGTCGCGAGTCATAGGCTGGAATGTTCCGTGCTCCCTAAGACGCCGATCAATTGCTTGGAACATCTTCCTGTCGGAACTCCTGCGTTCTGGAAATCTGTCTCGATACAAACGTACCGCGCCACGGCTATTGCCCCGTGCTAATCCATACATCAAATGGGCATCTGCCAACTCCGCATTTGCAAACATTGCACTGACTGCAAAACCACGTTCGTGATGAACACTTACCTGTTGATGTTACGTACTGATGTGCTTGATGCTAGTACTGTAGAGCAATGAGTCGCATGTCAACACAAGCACCGAAGTCAACATTACCTTCCTTCAATTGGGCCAACTGGCGGTGAATCGAGGAAGTACAGTACATACTGACGAAACTAAAATGAGCTCTAACATGGAAATTAAGCGTTTCCGGACACATGTCCACATAACATCTTTTCTTTATTTGTTTGTGAGGAATGTTTCCTGAAAGTTTGGCCGTACCTTTTTGTAACACCCTGTATACTCCTCAAGCCAGCTTATGGTGTGTGGCAGAGGGTATGGTGTGTAGCTGCCGTTCTCTCTGCCTCACCTTTCCTGTTCCGGTGGTGAATGGTGCACAGGAAGAACAATTACCGGGAAGCCTCCATGTGAGTTCGAATCTCTTAATTTTACCTTCATCGTCTTTTCGCAGTTTAAATTACGTAGGATAAAACTGTTGCCCTCAAATACACTGATGGCACAAAAATATCGCAACACGAAGAAGGAATTGTGCGACATAAATGAAAGTTGGTAGGTGTGTTTCTACATCTGAAAGATGATGTCTTTTCAGATTTCGTGCCAGTCGGCCAAGAGCGGCGCTAGTAGCGTCACTACCAAGATTCAAATCACGTTTGCTTTAAATATACCCTACAGTGGTCCTGAGCGTTAGTCGCCTTTGAGATTGGACGTGGTGAGTAGATGTTAGTAAAGAATGCCTTTAAATAGACAAAGGCGCCATTATGAACACCTCACTGACTTTGAACGAGGTCGTGTAATAGGGCGATGAAAAGCTGGATGTTCCTTTTGCGATACTGCAGAAAGACTTAGCAAGGATGTAGCGACTGCATGACTGCCGCCAGCGGTGGTCAAGAGAATGTACGGTCGTAAGAAGATCGGGCTGCAGGCGGCCTCGTGGCACTACAGAGAAGGAAGACCATCGTGTTTGGCGTATGGCCTTCTCGTATTGTAGTGCATCTGCAGCAGCAATGTGAGCAGCAGTTGGCACCACAGTGACACAACCAACTGTTACAAAATGATCACTTCAAGGACAGCTCCGAGCCAAACGCCCTGTATCGTGCGTTCCACTGACTTCAAACCACCGACATTTGTGGCTTCAGTGGTGCCAAGCGAAAGCTCATTGGAGGGCAGATTGGGGATCCCCCCCTTTTTTTTCCTGATGAAAGTTGGTTCTACCTTGGCGTCACGGATGCCCGTATGTTGCAGCCAACTTGTCTGTGCGCTAGACACACTGGACCTACCCCTGGAGTTATGGTCTATCGGTCGATTTCGTACTACAGCAGGAGCACTGTCGTGGTTATCTCACGCACCCAGACTGCAAAATTATACGTCTATCCGGTGATTCGACCTGTTTTGCTGCCATTCATGAACAACATTCCAGGGAGTGTGTTGCATCAGGATAACGCTCACCTAAATACCGCTATTGTAACCCAACATGTTCTACAGAGTGTTTAAATGTTGCCTTGGCGTGCTTAATCACCAGATCTGTCTTCAGTCGAGCTCATATGGAATATCAGCAGACTACAATTCGAGCGTCATCCACAAACAACGTTAACCGTCCCTGTATAACCGAGAAGTGCAACAGGCACATAACTGCATCCCACAAACTGACATCCAGCACTTGTGCATGTTTGCATTCAGCATTGTGGCGCTTACACTGGTTATGAATGTACCAGCATTTCACATTTGCAATGGATTGCGCTTATATTACCCTGTGATTTTTCAATGTTAATCGCTTAAATATGATACCTGGACAAATGTCTTCCCAAAATTTTATTACCCCACATTAATTGTGTTTTGGTGTTGCGATTTCATTCCGTCAGTGTATTTCCGGAACCTTTTAATATGTCGTAAATCTGCTTTCATCGATATGAATTGTGAGGAAGTCCTTACTGAAGTACGTTTCGCCTCTCATCACACTTTATTACACACACACACACACACACACATACACATACAGAGAGAGAGAGAGGGTGAGGGGGTATAAACTTTGCTTTTTCAAGTGGAGTTGTTAGAATTTGTGCTGCTGGTATCGTGGTTCATAGAGAGAGGAGAGCAACGGCGTTTCACTGTTTAAAATATGATTGATAGTTTCGGAGTAATTAGAATATTTATAACTTCGAATTTACTTGTTTGGAATTTGAAACCAATTGCTGCCTTACTTATAAATTCGTGATTTCATGCTCAAATAAGAAAATACTTCATATCGGATAAGGAGAAAACGGTGTATTGCACTGCCGAGATGGCATAAAATGGGCACAGAGGAAATGTAACTTCAATTTTGTGTCGTTCACGTGTATTAAGTGCTGATTAGTTGGAAAAAGGAAGTGCCTTTCACAAACCAAGATAAACTAGATATGGTACTCCTGTATATTGAAGCAGAAGGAACGTGAACAATTGAACTGTACGGACAAAGGTATCCCCACAGACATTGTCCAACAAGAATGACAATTCAGTGAGTGTGCAAAAAATTTTTACTGGGAGAGCCCTGGAATACTAAGCAGAGGTTAAGGAGCTAGTGAACAACAAGCAGAAGGAACGAAAAAGTGTTCAGGCAGTTACTCATAATTCTTGTCAGCTCCAGAGAAATTTCGAGTGCCTTTGTAAAAAGTCAGCCCAGCGTTGTTCGTATTTTGCGCGCAAATACCGTCCATCCGCACCATGTGTCACATCTCTAGCAGATTAACGAATGGGACTGCAGAAGACGCGTGGAATTTTGTCACTCGGTTCTGATACAATGCCAGATCAATAGGGTCTTTCTTTAAAGAATTCTCTTACCTATGGAGCTACCTTTGCAGAGCATGGAAAGCTGAATGTAAGAAATATGCATTATCGGGCCGCTGAGAATCCGTACTGACTGAGGCGGGTTCAGAGACGTTGGAGTGTGAACGTTTGGTACAGGGTTATTGGAGACTAAATGATTGATCTTTATCTCATTGAAATAACCTTATCGGATAACTTCTTACCGTTGTGCTACCAGCTCTCCTAGGGGAAGTACCGCTTGAAATACGTAGGTGCAAGTGGTACCAGCGCGATGGTGTCCAGCTCACTATTAGCCTGTGGCTGGGAAAGCGCTTACCCAGCTATTTCCTGCTCACTGGAAAGGACGAAAGACGTTACCGGTTTACATGCACATCCGCCTGATTTAAAACCTTGCGTTTTTGTAGCGTCTACAATGGTACCGAAAATCTCTGCAGTTAGTCCAAAAATCGTTGGCCAGCGACAACAAACGTTTATCAGTAGGCGATGGGCATTTCGAAAGACTTGATAAAATAAATGGAATTTTAAGGAACCTTTATGTGATCACATTCTTTAGTAGATAATAGTGGGCATACAGGCTGAGCTAACGATCTTATCAAAGCCAGTGTCATGTTGCACATCTGGTGTCAGGTTACCAACTTCGGCTCCTTGGTATCCTCATTCCCTCCTTGGGGAACCACCAGGCAGTGATCAAGGTCCCCCAGGGGAATCATCCAGGCGATTGTACGACTTATACTCGAGGTCATGACATAACTCGATAGTGATCACGTGGTCCTACTCACACACCATATGGTATGCAATTGAACTTTATGCTGATCACATGCCATAAAAAATGGTGGGGTCGCCAATGGAACCAGTCACGATCAAGCACCCCCCCCCCCATACTCCTTCCCCTTATCATCTTTTATAACTAGCTCAACTGTGTGTGAGCCACTTCATCTGAGGTATGAGCATCATGGGGGAGAGTTGCAGGTTTGTTATAAATAATAGCAAATTATCAGGAACAATTTTGTCTATACAGTTCAACTGCATGAGCCTAGCCAGTTGGACTCTGTAGTGAATGGGTTTATATATAATAACTCTGATATAAAGTAACTTACGGTTTATTATCAACAATTTCTTTTTGCAATATATTATTTACAATCCTTTATTATCAATGCTATTTGTTATACACCGTTTTCTTTAATGACACTAATCTGTTATTTATTAACAATATATTATTTACAATCTTTTGTTCTAGTTTATTAGCAATTTATTTCTTACAAAGCTATTTATACATACACTGGGTTTCTTTACGAAAATTTTGTTTCTTATGTAGAATAATTTTCCTTTTTTGTTTTAGTTACATATATACACACACACATTGGCTTTATTTACAAAATACTTTTTCTGAAGACTCGTAACTATCAGTTACACTAACATGTAAGAACTTAAATATTATGTTTCCCATTTTGTTACTATATACACTTTTATATAATGTTTACATTTGTTTTCAGATTGGTTTCATCATTATTTAATATTTACATTTTTCTTCCTGATCATTCTATTACAGTATTTACATTTCTTAATCCCCAGTCGATGATTCCTTTCTACACTCATGGAAACAAAGGCAGCACTAAAAAATAATTAATGTAGACTAAAGAAATTTCCGAAATACATTCGTCAAGGTAAGGGATTTAACTGATTAATATTACAAGATCACAGGTTAACCTAAGCACAAAATAAGCCATTGCAGATGTGAAATACTGGTACATTAGTAGCCAGCGTAAGCGCCAGAATGTTGATTGCAAGCATGCAAATGTGTATGCAATGTGTTTTACAGTTGCCGGATGTCGAGTTTGTGGGATGCAGTTTCATGCCTGTTGCACCTGGGGTCCGCAGCTCGTGGTCTAGTGGCTAGCATTGCTGCCTCTGGATCATTGGGTCTCGGGTTCGATTTCCGGCCGGGTTGGGTATTTTCTCTGCCCGAGAACTGGGTGTTCGTGTTGTTCTCATCATTTCATCATCATTCGAGAAAGTGGCGAGCTCGGACTGTGTAACGATTGGGACTGTGTACGGGCACTGATAACTGCGCAGTTGAGCGCCCAACAAACCCATCATCATCATGATCATCATCATCATCATCATCATAATCATTTTGCACCGGGTCAGTCAGTACAGGGACTGTTAATCCTGTTTGTGGATGACGCTAGAGTTGTCATACAATGATGTCCGATAGCTGTCCAACTGTCCAATTGGAGGCAGATCTGGAGATCAACCCAGCCAAGACAACATTTTGACAATGGAGTGTATTGGGTTACAACAGCGGTATTTAGGCGAGCGTTAGCGTATTGGAAAACACTCCCTATTGATGACTGGCAGCAAAATGGGAAGAATTATTTGACTGATGTACAGTTTGCAGTCAGGATGCATGAAATAACCACGAGAGTGCTCCTGCTGTCATACGAAACTCCAGATGTAGCTCCAATGTGTCTAGCATGCAGACAGGCTGGTTGCATGCCTTCAATTGGTCTTCTCCTAACCAACACACAGGTATCACTGGCGCTGAGGCAGGACCAACTTTCATCAGAAAAAAAACAGAGCTCCATCCTGCCCTCCAATGAGCTCTCCCTTGACAAAACTGTAGTCACAAATAGTGGTGATTTGGGGTCAGTGAAATGAATGTTAGAGGGCATCTGGCTCGGAACTGTCTTTGAAGTACCTGATCTGTAACAGTTCGTTGTGTCACTGTGGTGCCAACTGGTGCTCAATCTGATGCTGCAGATGTAGTACAATATGCCAGAGCCATACGCCAAACATGCTGTTCCTCTCTCGTGGTATTGCCACATGGCTGTCTGGAGCTCAGTCTTCTTGCAACCGTACATTCTCTTGACCACCGCTGCCAGCTGTCATGTACAATAGCTACATTCTTGCATGCATCATCATGACAGGACAGCCCTACTTTCAGTTGCAGTACAGTATGTACCTCATGGCCTCTTGATACAAAGATTGGCTAGCACGCCATGTGTGGAGCTGCGCCAGTGCCCTTGAGAAGACATCTTCAGTTGTAAGAGCTTTTGGGACTGTATGATTCACATACTCAGCCCACGTTTGGATGACACCTGTATCTATACGGTAGGCGTACATCTCAGATCTGAGCCCCACAAACTCCACAGTTTGTGACCATTCGCCTCATCTATCATCAGGCCGACAACCTTTTTATTTTGAGGTTTTATACCAAAAGGATTATCGGCTTCATATCCAGACATGTCAAATTCTTCGTGATTGTGCCTGATTGCTTCATATGGATTACAGCTTTTCACCCAGCAGATGAAACTGTCTGTATCCGTATTAAGTCACTTGTGGTCTGCGAAGCTTTGCGTAGCAAAGTTGTAGTGAAACGGTACCTATGGCGTTTGGAGATGTCCAGAACACACATACCAATATAAATAGATTTCGTGAACTTTACCGAAACCTGGACCATTTCCACAGTGACTAGTCCATCACTGAAGATGGTGACCCATTTGAAATTTGCTCTGGTGACATAATCTCTTGCACCAAAACGCCCATCACACCAGTTAACTAAATGAACTTTGTTGTAGTCTGTAACATTCTCCATGGTTTTTTCCAAAAATTCATTAATTTATAAAAGTTTTTATCGATATTGCTTGTCGTGAGAGCCCTCTGTTTAGTATTTAAATCAATGTGGTCCTTCAACCAGGGACGCTGCTTGAATGTGATCCCACAGGTGATACTAACAAGTTTTATCCCAAACCTGAGAAACCACTGGAGTTTCTGTCATGGATAATACAACGTTGTTTGTTCCCCAGTTTCGTCAACAGCTTCGGGTTGGAACCATTTTGCGGGACTAGGTGCTCCGGACATAGCGGTAAGTCACTGTGTTCATTGTGCCGATGGTTTGGATATTCCAGATCTACCTCCTGCACACATCCCTCACCATCATCCTCAGCCACATCATGGATCTCTTCCTTCAGTCTGCCGATTTCTTAGTTGGACAGCCGTTGAAATCCTCCAAATGATAGACTTTGTTGTATGGGTTGCCCATAGAGGTTGTTTACATCCAGGTAAAGGATGTAACGTAAATCATCAGAAGACCTGTACTATTACTCCTCACTCATTCACGCATTACTCGTACCTGTGCATGTATGGCAAAGTCCCCCATGACTCCCACATTCAAAGAAGAGCACTATGTCAACATCGGCCAGCTGTTCAATGTAGACAAGTTTCTTTCTTAACATTATATCCCGTGAAAGCCCAGATGCAATGAAGTAGAAGGCAGGATACAGAATGTATGTGCCAAGACATATGCTCTGGATCTTCTCGAAGCTGTCTGCAAGCAGGTGGACGTCAGTATTCATGTATAATTTTGCATATTCACTAAATCAGTGATACCAAACTCCTACCACACATTCACTGTGTGATCATACTCTGCATCCATTATGACAGTGCCTGTTAGTTTAATGGTGAATGCAGCAATGTTGGGCAGTGTGGTTTCGAGTCTCCATCAAATACAGGTATTCGCTTGGAGAGACCTGCTTCTTCATCTCAAGCTGAAACTTTGCATCTTTGGAATATACGGCGTTGGTGATTGCATATCTTCTGGACAAATCGTCTCAACAGGTTTCAGAAGAGAAGTGTGCATGAAGCGAAGTGAATTTAGTAAGTAGAGCGTTATTCTTGGTGTGATTCTCATTGGAAATGAGAGATAGTTCTCAACGGTATCTGGAATGACCCTGACCTTAACCCAAAATCACCAAGTGCTGAACTAGAAAGTAAGTGTCATACACACTCAAATTATGGAAAAAGGTAGATACGTGCAATGACAGTTGGTACTTTGAGTTGCATGCATTGTTAGCTATACTGCGGAACTTCCCTGTTACATGACATTGGTCTCAATTGGGAGTTTCCACTACTCTGTCCAGTGTCCCAGAATTATGACAGTCAGCTACCTGCTTGTACAGTGCGTCATTCTCCAACAAGTTGGTCACTATAAACACTATCAACTTCCCATGCAAGTTTTTCGAGTGAGCTCAGCAAGGAACCGTCTCGCAGGATTATCTCTGACTTAAGATTCGAATTTGTTTCAACTGGAAGTGTACATGCACACAACTTGATACGCAGCTGCGTACAGTACATGCCATTCTGTGGAGGTAGTATGGTAGGCAGAGGAGTCGTCTCCACAATGCACCACAGGAGCCAGAAGGCACTCAAAATCGGCATCAACGACGAAGGGGCATTGCTCTTGGTTGTGGCGTTCTTAAAATTTAAGAACTTTCTGTCCTGGTAGGCATTTACACACGTACCAGTTCCTGGTTTGAGAAGTCAATGAGGTGTCTTTCAAGGCCGGCCGGAGTGGCCGTGCGGTTCTAGGCGCTACAGTCTGGAACCGAGCGACCGCTATGGTCGCAGGTTAGAATCCTGCCTCGGGCATGGATGTGTGTTATGTCCTTAGGTTAGTTAGGTTTAATTAGTTTTAAGTTCTAGGCGACTGATGACCTCAGAAGTTAAGTCGCATAGTGCTCAGAGCCATTTTGTCTTTCAAGATGGTCATTTGTGGTAAACGATCGGAGATACTTATGGCAAAAATGCTGAGCAGTGTGATGATTGGACATTTGGGTGGAAAGATGGTAGCACATGTTTTTGAGCCACATGTAGTGTTGTTCATTGCCCTCATGGATCAGGAAGCGGTCATCATGTTTGGGTCATTTTTCGGCTAACTTGGAAAAATAGTGGGGTCCAACTAATTTCTACTTGACTTCTTTTTTCTGCACAGTGTGAACATTGTCATTGGACTATCAAGATCCAGGTTCTACACATGAATTGAGTTATTGGTGTTCTGCCTCTCGAATTTTGGAATACCTTGGAGTTTTACGGGGAATTCGATACTTTGGAAATTACAATGGCCACAGACAACAGCTGTTTGGTATGTGCTCAGATCGCATGAATTTTTAGGATAATTCTTTCACTAGCCAGATGCCATATGAATATTCTGGCCATAATGATTGCTTGCTTTCGCAGTATATCTCCCAGAAGTGGGATGAAACTGGATCGTGCCCCCCCCCCTTCCCCCAAATAAGTGGATCAGAATTGTGCAAGTAAACATCAAGGTGGAATACACACATTACTGGACCTGTTTTTGTGCATCTCAGAAAAGTGGCCCAGTATGACACTCTTTGTAAAAGTTCTGAACTGCTGTGCAATTGACTCCCCTTTGTTATTATACAAGTTCTCCTCCAAATTTTGATGATGCTCATCTCCTCAACACCACTGCCCTCTTTTTGGTGAGTGTGTTAGTTAAAAGTACAGCTCCACATTGTACTTGATGGGGGGGGATACTGCTGGCCTCACCGGTCGTTGATGAATCCAGGGAGCTCCCTTTCCGAAAAACAGCTTCACAAGCATTGAAGAAAGTGGCAGGATCTCGGTAGCTTGCATTCGAATTATCAATTCAAGCAAGTGAGATCCTGTCCCCAAATGCGCCTAACAGAACAGATGGGGGTGCTGCTGCTGCTGCTAGATCCAATGCAGTGTCTTGGTGATCTACAGTGGTGGTGACACTCAAGAGATGGGCCAGGGCATGGAGAGTCCTTCCCAGCCCATGGAAAACAGACCAGTGTCGTGCTGCCATGTCACAGGCTTGCCTTGGATGTCAAATGATAGGGATGCACGACAATTGCTGATGGGGCAGCCCACTGCTGCTGCTAATGTTTTGTGGTCGGTCGCTAGTACATCGTCATAGACATAGAAGGAGCTGATGCTTTGCAGTCAGTGGTGGATAGAACATGGGAGGCTGTGTCACCACCATGGGAGGACCTGCTGCTGCTTCGGCTACTGTTTGGAAGCATAAGTTTACTACCCAGTATCTTCACCTTGTCATGTGCACAGATGGAAGGAGGAATATTATTAAGATATATATATATATATATATATATATATATATATATATATATATATATATATATATATATATATGTGTGTGTGTGTGTGTGTGTGTGTGTGTGTGTGTGTGTGTGTGTGTGTGTGTGTGTGTGTAGGGCTCTATAGTCACCCTACTTAAATTCAAAATACGTCAACGAGCTGAGCTGCGTGATGGACAGTGGTGGGTACTTCATGGGCAGTTGCTGATGCGTGGTTAGTTGCTGCTGGTATGTCATGGATGGTGGTGGGTATAGCCATGAGCCAAAGTGCTGCTGCTGCATAAATGACTGTGGATGCATCCATTTACCTGGCTGCTGCTGCATGACCAAAAGTGGATACATCCATTTGTCAGGCTGCTAATGTACTGCTAGCTTAGGATTAATTTACAGAGCTGGCTGCATCATCATCATCATCATCATCATCATCATCATCTGTGGAGCAGGCTGCATTGTCATAGGTATCCACTTGCAGCTAGAGGCACATGTCTGCGACCCAGCATCTCCCCCATATCACTTGCAGAGACAGGAGGAGGAACAGAATAATTTTAGAAAAGTAAAGATGTATGTAGGAGTCTGTAATGTTTTTACTTACATTCAAAATTAGTCAGTGGGCCAGGCCACATCATCGTGGACAGTGGAGTGGGCTACAGAAACATACATGGCACATAGGGATGCTGCATGTCTGACCACAGCTGCATCATTGTCGACAGGGCTGCTACAACTGCAAGTTTACCACCCAGCGTCTCCTCCATATACCTACACAGACAGAAGAGGGAGTTATAATAAGTATCATGCATGTTTTTTAAAAATAAAGGTAGTTTTTCTGATGCTCAAAATTAACTGCCTGTGAATGAGTCAAGAGGTTCTTATTGGCCACTATGCCTAGCAAAAGCTGGTTGAGCTCGACCTGTGCAACGAGTGCATCTAGAAACAAACAAGAGAGCACATCACAGTAGTGCTCCATGCATGCAGTTGTTGTTTGTTAGAAGAAGGAGGGGAAGGAGAACTATTACTCATGTATTTACTCCTCAGTGACCATCAGCTAGTGTGTGCGTGTTTGCGTGTGTGCGTGTTTGCGTGTGTGCGTGCGTGCGTGCGCACGCACGCACGCATCCTGGGTATTAAAAGAAGAAGTAACTACTACTCATGTATGAGCTGCTTGATGTGTGATGTAATCCCTCATTAACTGGCTGCAGAGAGTGGCTTTGGCTCATCTGGGATCACTTGTAAGTGTTCATTCACATCACTAATGATGATGGTAGTGAGAGTTGGAATTGATCTTATTGTTATTGGACTTGGATCCATCCCCATATCCTCGAGCTCATTGAATAGTTCTACAAGAGTCAGAAACAGAAGCATAACGTTAGATAAATAAACACATACACGTATGGAGAGGGAGACACAGGGAGAGAAACTGCTACTTTCACAAGAGTCAGGATTTATTCAGAAGCTATCCACTGGAGTGCCAAGCGCCTCACCAGATCGTCAAGTGCACTGGCGATCAACAGAGGTGATGCGATGCTCACGTCTACAACAGAGAGAGAGAGAGAGAGAGAGAGAGAGAGAGAGAGAGAGAGAGAGAGAGAGGGGGGGGGGGGCAGTGCACGCGAACGTCAGACGTCAATCTGGGCGTTCATTAGCGACACCATCGTCGTCAGCAGGTACTTGATAGTGCCGACAGAGGTGCAGGGAAAAAAAGAATTGGGGTAACAGCAGTGGGAATGAATGAAAGGATATTGAGAACCAGGCTACTAAGTAGAGAGTGATGGATAGGCGTGTAGAGAAGCACCAAAGAGTAGCTTTGGCAAGTCTAACACACTAGCTCAAAGCTCACACCTGTCACTAATCAGACTTGAATAAGTGGCTGCACTGAACCGCCCTTTTATATACACGAGCGCCGCCTAATCCAGGAACTTTTATCGCAGCATAGCCAAGTTGATTCCTGTGCGCGTAGATGTGGCGAGTCAGGACCCCGCCACAGGTTATTGTGCTCAAAAGAATAGTTTATTCATCCGCCACATTGCGGCAGCACTATCAAGCAGATGACGCGTGCATAGCCTGCTGTTATATTTCAGTGAAGGTGCGTGGCATATTATATTAGTGGTCATATGTGGGCTGCTACACATCCTGTGGCGACTGTAATGCTTTCAGTGATCGCAGGACTTCCCCATTAACGGTAGAAGAAGAAGAAACGGGCAGCGGTCATGAGCCAACAGCGGTTAGCATCTGAGTCGCCACCGCTATCTGGAGAGTCCTACCCATGTGAACAGATAACATCGACTGGTACCGACCTTCTGTGGACCTTGGCCGAGAGCAGGCAACTGTGTGAACAGTAGTGCCCGCGGCCACTTTGATTCTGTCTACTGCTGTCTGCTGCTGCTTGGCGACCGGCCGCAGCGCAAAGCGACGCACGCAGCGTAGCAGTGATGCTTTGGAAGAAGGTACACTTTCCACAAGAGGAGTGCATCTCAGTTCGTGTATTGGATGATAGGCCACTTATCGTATACAGAGAGGCTTGTGTGGCTTCTTGGATGCATGCAGCTGTTGAGGGGTGGCACTTCCAGAGAGGTATTGAAGATGTTTCAAGAATTATAAGTCGAGTACCCAGTGAGCCACAAAGACATCGTATAATGAACACTTGTCTGAACCTTGTAAGAGGAGGAGGATGTGAATAAATAAAACTAAGTTTTATAAAAAAGATAGTATCATTTATTGATCTCCAACTTAAAAGTATTTATACATTTTCTGAAGCACTAATATAGTCATTTATGTCTCCAATGTGTCCATTCCTTTTTCTCTGTCCCCGAAGAGCTGGGCATTTACAACCTTCAACGTCCCTTATTGACTCACTTCTGAAAATGTCATGAAACCACACAACTTTTCCATGGCCTGTTATGTAAACAATGTTGTCTTTATGCTTGTAAAGGTGAAGCGTGATCACTATTTCTAAATACTGTAAATCATTGCCAACCCACCGCCTCCCATGGTGACTGAACAATAACCAGGTCGCTGCCCAGCGAACCTTGGCACTCTCCACTGTTCTAAATGGCTTGGGTGAAGCACTGATTGTTGAGAACATTTTCAACACTCTTCCAGAATTTTCAAATATAAGGAATGCAACATCTTTGAACACACATTGTCCACACTCGTCGTGAAAGCCCTGTACATCCACAAAGATGCTCACACTTGAAGTACCATTGCGGAGTGCCTCTGATGTGAAGCAGTACTGCCCATTTTGTACTGTTCACTGCGCAATTTCTATGAGAGGTGAGTAATTAATAATACGATCATGCGACAACGATGAGTATGCCGCTGTGTTTGATGGGAAATTGGCTGATGATTCATATTCAATGCGGATGTCTGTGATACTCTCATTTGCTTCAAGCAATCAGTCACAACAATTAGTGATAATTCTTTAAACTGCTGGGGCGGTTACATCCGAATTCACCTTATAGTAAGAAGACGGAAATCTCGAATACATATCATACAGTAGAGTGATATTGTCATTGCTCCAGTTAAGTTGTCGATTATCGTATGGGTAATATACCGAATCCAGGAACACTTTTGCATTGGTTAGGCTACAGTTGTCGAATACGCTGGAATCATTAGTCATATTCCCTCTCTTGTCTCTCTGCAGCCTCAGAATAATGAATCAAGGCGTTTCTATTTGAACAGCCATCTTAATTGAGCAGATATGTTTTGAAGTTATCGGTAGAGCTGTATACTCGTAGATTTCCCACGAATAGGAACTTAATGGTAGTTTAGCTCCGGAGTTCAGCATACGTAAAAGTTTCAGGTGGGTTTCATCTGATACTGAAATGTGCGATACTTTCCATACTAATATATCCAAAACAATTTTATTTTCCACTGCTTGCACTTCGTGAATGTACGCATTATTACCTAGTACACTTGGAATGAGAGTCAGTTCCTGTTCAGCACTCGGAGGCACTCTTACTATTCTGAAAGAACCCCATAAGCATTTTGAGAGGGATGCACGTGCTAAAGTGATTACTTATCCATCCTTCAATGAATCATCCTGCTCTTTGTAGAACATTCAGGTCCGAATTTGATGTGGATACGTACATTTTGAGTATTGATGTAATTCCAATGTTTCTTGTTCTGTCGACCAGTAAGTTCAAATTGTATTTTTTGAAACAGGAAGACAAAAGCATTACCGGCGAATCTCGAAATTTCTGCTGGAGAGCTTCCATCATTCATCATAAATGAACTTTCTAAGTACAGCAAACTGCTGCTCGGAATTGTTAACTTATCTTGATACTAATTCAGTACTCTTATCTCTCCATTATTACTGAATGCCATCGAAGCAAATGGTTTGTTTGATACAAATTCCTGACAAGCGATTCATTTGTCATATTGAACTGGTGGTGTTAATTTGAACAACGCCATTGCGAGGTTTCAGTCCAATCGATTTGAGGAACTCGTAATTCTGATGTGTTGTCACCTTGTCCTCCTGCTGCCGAGTGAAGTACTGGATGGCATGTCGGTTGTTTTTATACCTTAATCCCATGTTGCTGCTTCAAATGAATACGTGCCATGATTACCTCTCCTCTCCGTGTGTGATTCTGCCAAGCCAAGCCATTTCGCTTGTTCCTGCGACGCGACATGCTCCATGAGAAACACGTTCGGTTCATAACTTTTCTGTAATTCCTCTGTGTAAAGCTTCCTGCAATTTGTTCAACGTCGATGTCCTTTAAGACGTATGTTCTCAGGTTTTTCCTCTGTATTGTCTGCTGATCAGCGAGGAAGGTAAAACGTCTCAAATACACAACAAATGACCTACTTTCTGCTTGTATGGATCGACCATCTTAATATGACAGTCTCCTGTATTCAGAAGTCCATTGTCACATACAACGATAGGTATGTGATCGGTCTGTCATAAATCATCCAAACCGCGTATTACGATTTGTCTGCACTGGAACAACCTGTGAGTGGATCTGTGAAGCTCACAGACCACCGTCTATACTACTACTACTACTACTACTACTACTACTACTACTATTATTCACTAATGCGACTTTCTCGAAGCTCTGAGATGATTAATATTATTTCATTCATGTGTGCTGTATTCCCTGCTGCTGCTGCTGCTGCTGCTGCTGCTGCTGCTGCTGCTGATGGTGATCAGTAGCCTTACCCGGTCTATGATTTCATTTGGATTGAGGTAGTCTGTTCAGCTTTTTATGTTGAATGTCAATGCTGTGTCCTTCGTTAAGTTCACCACTTAACACCAATCTGATACTGTTAATGTATTTCCTACTGTTTATTATTCGTCCTTCTGGAGTACTGACTCGCCTATGTACATTAGTCGTATGTAGTATTTCAGCATATGACCACTTCTCTTTAGGCAAATACTTTTGAGGGTCCTATGTTTTTAGGAATATTAGCTCCAAACTCCTTGTCGGAAGGAGAAACAGCCTGGGTCGTATTTTTTTTGTTTTATTATCCGCAAAATCGATTTTCGGTCACCTAGTGACCATCCTCAGTGCTGTAAGATACAATTAAAATTGTTAGGCACTGGTATCAACAAGCTTAGAGCGATCACATAAACTACACTCCTGGAAATTGAAATAAGAACACCGTGAATTCATTGTCCCAGGAAGGGGAAACTTTATTGACACATTCCTGGGGTCAGATACATCACATGATCACACTGACAGAACCACAGGCACATAGACACAGGCAACAGAGCATGCACAATGTCGGCACTAGTACAGTGTATATCCACCTTTCGCAGCAATGCAGGCTGCTATTCTCCCATGGAGACGATCGTAGAGATGCTGGATGTAGTCCTGTGGAACGGCTTGCCATGCCATTTCCACCTGGCGCCTCAGTTGGACCAGCGTTCGTGCTGGACGTGCAGACCGTGTGAGACGACGCTTCATCCAGTCCCAAACATGCTCAATGGGGGATAGATCCGGAGATCTTGCTGGCCAGGGTAGTTGACTTACACCTTCTAGAGCACGTTGGGTGGCACGGGATACATGCGGACGTGCATTGTCCTGTTGGAACAGCAAGTTCCCTTGCCGGTCTAGGAATGGTAGAACGATGGGTTCGATGACGGTTTGGATGTACCGTGCACTATTCAGTGTCCCCTCGACGATCACCAGTGGTGTACGGCCAGTGTAGGAGATCGCTCCCCACACCATGATGCCGGGTGTTGGCCCTGTGTGCCTCGGTCGTATGCAGTCCTGATTGTGGCGCTCACCTGCACGGCGCCAAACACGCATACGACCATCATTGGCACCAAGGCAGAAGCGACTCTCATCGCTGAAGACGACACGTCTCCATTCGTCCCTCCATTCACGCCTGTCGCGACACCACTGGAGGCGGGCTGCACGATGTTGGGGCGTGAGCGGAAGACGGCCTAACGGTGTGCGGGACCGTAGCCCAGCTTCATGGAGACGGTTGCGAATGGTCCTCGCCGATACCCCAGGAGCAACAGTGTCCCTAATTTGCTGGGAAGTGGCGGTGCGGTCCCCTACGGCACTGCGTAGGATCCTTCGGTCTTGGCGTGCATCCGTGCGTTGCTGCGGTCCGGTCCCAGGTCGACGGGCACGTGCACCTTCCGCCGACCACTGGCGACAACATCGATGTACTGTGGAGACCTCACGCCCCACGTGTTGAGCAATTCGGCGGTACGTCCACCCGGCCTCCCGCATGCCCACTATACGCCCTCGCTCAAAGTCCGTCAACTGCACATACGGTTCACGTCCACGCTGTCGCGGCATGCTACCAGTGTTAAAGACTGCGATGGAGCTCCGTATGCCACGGCAAACTGGCTGACACTGACGGCGGCGGTGCACAAATGCTGCGCAGCTAGCGCCATTCGACGGCCAACACCGCGGTTCCTGGTGTGTCCGCTGTGCCGTGCGTGTGATCATTGCTTGTACAGCCCTCTCGCAGTGTCCGGAGCAAGTATGGTGGGTCTGACACACCGGTGTCAATGTGTTCTTTTTTCCATTTCCAGGAGTGTAGTTTATGTAGTCAGTCGAGATCAGCAGCAGGGAAAACAGCACACATGAATGAAATAATATTAATCATCTCAGAGCTTCGAGAAAGTCGCATTAGTGAATAGTAATAGTAGTAGTAGTAGTAGTAGTATAGACGGTGGTCTGTGAACTTCACAGATCCACTCACAGGTTGTTCCAGTGCAGACAAATCGTAATACGTGGTTTGGATGATTTATGACAGACCGATCACATAAACTAGTTTATGTGATCGCTCTAAGCTTGTTAGTACCAGTGCCTAACAATTTTAATTGTATCTTACAGCTCTGAGGATGGTCACTAAGTGACCGAAAATCGATTTTGCGGTTAATAAAACAAAAAAATACGACAAGACTGTTTCTCCTTCCAATTATATCCATTATCTGGTCGTGGTGCACAGAACACTCCATGGAGTCGCCAATCAATAAACTCCTTGTCTCCATCGTGGAGTATTAAGCTTATAGGTAGCTTTCCCAACACATGCAGCTGATCTCGACTGACCACATATGTAGTATGTAATTCGCTAGCACTGTGGCATTTGATGAAATCGGAGGTAGAGTATCCTCCTCCTACTGCCATCTAGTACCGCCAATGAGAGCTGTTTAATTACTTTGTTACAGGTCTTAACGTTTCATAGAGAGACTGTCATAATCCCTCTGTTTCAGTTTTAAGAGTAGCAATTTGCGACAGATAGCTTTCTGTGCCTCTATGACCTTGCGTTTTGTCGACATTCTGTTGCATACTGATCACACTTCGAGATAGTACACATCTTATATACTCTGGGAGTGAGGGGTCTTTGCCTTCTTTACTGTTCAAGCTCAGACTCATGTCAATGGCTTCTTTCATTCGTATCCTCCAACTTAGTTTGCGTATCAGTTTCCTTGATCAACCCATCCATTTCCGTTAATCGTACGTTGACACTTTAATTGGTTGTTTCAGTTTTCCCCTCTACCTATGTATGCCTCACGTCACTGGATTCTGTCATGAAATTCTTCGACTTTTCGTAGCTGCTGCATTACTAGTGCTTTCCAATTTCGCTAACCTTGTGTTGACAGCTTGCTCACTTGAGCGGATTCTATCATTCAGCTGAGATTCACCTTTCGCAGCGGCTGCCTTGACGCCGCTGTCCAGTTCCGTTAATCTTGCACTGATGGTCTCGATTTTTCTGTCGACGTATAAACGTATGCTTGGCTTACGCTTAATCCAATCGGAATGAGCACACTCCTTCATTTCCAATTTGTCCTTAGCGTACAACATACTGACATGGTTATATTTTGGTACACTTCCTATTATTCAGAATATCATCAAAATTTCGTCTGTATCGCTCCTCATTCAGTTTCTTCATTTTATCGATAAGTAGAAAACCATACTGAGAGTTACTCCAGCAATCCCAGCATATGGCGACGAATTCGATGAAAGACATATCGTTGTTCAGCTGCTTCGGGATTCTTGAGTATGCCTGACTCAAATTAAATATGATTTGCATATGACGACCAAAGCAGAAATTTTTTTGATTTTATTCTGGTTTTCCACCGCGACATTTTCAAATATGAATATGCTGTTTGGCTTAACTTTTTCAGGTGCTGGAATATCGCTGCTTTCGCTGAACATCTGGTACGTCACCTCCTTAAAGCTTATAATATCTTCTGCAGTTGCTGATGTTTTGGCTGAAACAGGATTTTTGAAAAAATATACACATGCTCGAAGTTGACCTCTTCAGGATGTGTTAACACTGTCAGAGCTAAATTAGTTTTTCCACACGCTGAAGAACCCACGATTAAAGCGCGAATGTTATCGGGAAGTAATGATTCAGTACTCTTCCCCCTCAAGTTTCCAGCATCATCGTTGCAGGACCAGGTGGTTGCCACAAGACTCGTGTGAAGGAAATGTTTCATCCGCTCCGCCGCGACAACAGCTAAATGACCACATTGGCATAGAGGGCATTTTGTAGGGACCATACACTAAACTTTTTTGTAAACATGTGCGTGTTGCAGGGTATATGTACAGACTTACTTACAAGCGCATTTCCATGCCTATATCTGGCATTCTTGGCTCGTACATCTCCACCTCCAGTCTGGCGCAACATGATTCGTGCAATTGAGAGACGGTTTGTGCCGATGGACGCAGAGTTCAGCGAGCATACTCCAAAAGCTTACAGCACAATGTTGTCTCGTAGAATCGATACATATACGACTGACACCTTTTTCGGCAGACTGTAGCATACTTCATATATGACTTATGTACATTAGATTCGTAAACGTCTGTTCCTACTTATGTATGCACTCCCTGTTGAATATTTTAATTGATCCAGGGAAGTCTACTGTGACAGGGTGATCACCCAACATTAGTGACAGTGAATGAATGTTGCCATGGAACATTATGAAAATATACATTGATATACCTTATAGTCAGTACAATTCATCTGCAGATAATGTCACTTTAGCATCACGTAAATAGCGGATTTTCAAATACAACTGTATAGAACTCTCGGTCAGATATCGTACCGACACTGACTTGATTACAGCCTGTATTGCTTAAACTGAAGCTAACGTCAGACAACATGATAACTACGTCATGGGGCCTCTTCTCCTCGCCTGCTGCTGCTATGCATCTTGACATCTTAGCCCTTTGCGAGGTCTCTCACAACTGGATGAGCTGTTTATCGATTGCTGTTTATATACTTTTTTTGCAACAGTGTGAGCAACTTTTTTTTTAAAAAAAATACTGTATAAATGACTGATACACTGGTCTCTACAGCCAGTTGACAGCCAGAATGAACACAGTAATGATCATTTGTGGAGCGACTGTGGTCGCCGTTAACTTAAGTGAGGGCAGTGTGTGTATAACTGCAAGTCAGATCTGCTGTAGTGTCGACCATTACATCTCTAGTGTATTCAAAAACACTACTTAACCTAGACGTTCTGGATCTTCCTAAATATGACGATTCAGCTGGAGGATTGTGGGTTTCAAGAGGAAGGGGACGAGCTACTGTGACCACCTGTTCCATGTTGAAGTGGCTGAATTCAAGAAATATTTGAAAAGTGCTTTCTAGGCATTTATAGGAAACTCACTGGAAGATGTAACGGACTAAATACAGCAGACTATTACCTGATTCCTACACAGCTTATACCTCAGCTATGTGACATTTCACACAGATTTTACTACCTCAAGTGTTTAAAAATGATGAACTTTTTTTCTCTGCAGGAGCCCTGCTATAAACATTGTGATGTAAATGCTTGACTCTAGACTGATGGGCCTCCAGTCATCAGACTGCCCTGTGTTGGTTGTAAAATCGAAAACAGCAAATGAATCTTTTTTCTTCCTCATTGTCTACTTATTTTGTAAACGTTTACCAAGCCCAACTCGTTGTCGCTCGCTCGCTCTGTCCGTTAAGGGCAATCATATAAGCTATTCACACAGCGGGCGCTTCTTATCACAGGCACGATAAATAGCTTGCTGTACCTGCTCTTCATATCTGACACTCATTCGAGTGTGTATCGATTTGATGGCAGTGTCTTGCCGGTTGGTGGTGGTGGCGTCCCGGGTGGCTGTACTAACACCTCTGGGGGGAGGTACTAACAACTCCATGGGTGGCCGTGGGCCGGGGACGGCAGCGCAATGGTGGCTGCAAGAGCCTGGGAGTGGCATTCCGACTGCCAGTATGAGGAAACTATATATTCTTTTAATAGGTTGTCACATAGGACATGGGTGGACCTGAGGGGGGGGGGGGGGTAGAAAAAACAACTCTTTACATACATCATTCTTTATTCACTTTTAGGTACGTTACATAGTGACAGCAACAAAACTTTGCAAGTAACTGCCGTCCATAGGCCTTAAATTCCTTCTGTATGGCGTTCTGGCCAGTAGACAGCATTACCCACAGAGGAATTTCATCTAAAAACTCTCCCTCTGCAGTCTTTGCAGATTCTACAGTTGTACACTTTGGCACAGGGGCTGTACAGGAATTTATACGCTGCTCCACTTGGTTTGTTGTTATACTATTTTTACTCAAATAGTCTACGAACTCGTAGTAAGCAGCTCTTACATACGGCTGCCGACACAGTGGTTCCTCAGCTCCAACAACACAGTCGTTCCATAGCGATCGTTATTGCACAGTAAATGTCATCTAATTTCGCAGCACTTGATTATTTTATGCGTTTTGCGGGCACCTGGAAATTAATTCTAACGGGGCCTCGCTGTGCATATCCACTGTGGAGACTTCACAGCCTAGCATTTGAATGTCAATCGGAGTATGAGAAGGATCATGCTGTCTGTCACCTTTTTCGTTATATAACCTATCATGCTGCTCATATATTCCCGGTTGTACTATGAATATTGAACTTCAGAATCAACACATTGTATGCTTTCAACTTCAGTGACCATGGCAAAGCCATTATCCGGATCCAGACCCACATTTACTCGTTTAGATCTGCACGCAGTTACATTAAATTTGCTTGCGGACAATCGTACTCTTGATGGGGGATTTGCCTGTGGTTCTGCGATCTGTGGCAGCTCCAGAAGTGGTCATAGCTCCCGCTGCTGTGGCACAGCATGGTTGAACGAAGGCGGCTGCTGCGATGGTGGTACAGTATACCTGAAAGACACCAGGTTCGATACATTGGAAAGCCCATCTGTGGGCCATTGATGTTGCGGCACTGTGGCTAGTAATATGTGGGTGTCTTCATCCAGTAGTTCTGCTAGTGCTGGTTGAGGGGCGCAAAGCGCTGCTGGAACAATAACAAAACATACATATATATTAGAATATGTATTTGTTAATAACAGTAATAATTGTATTGTTGTTAGATTCTCACTTCCAGACGTGTTGCTCTTGCTCATGGGGGAGCTGGCTGGTCAGTGCTGCTGCTGGCACTTCATCATCCTTTCACTTGAAATTCAGACATCAAATGATGAGGGGTTCAAGCTGCTGGACTCCTAATACAATAAAGGGAGGGGAGGGGAGAACTCAATTCCTATTGGTCCCCTGGGTTTCCCGCCATTTTATTGTGCTCCCATTAGCTGAAACAGGGTTACCGCCGTTTTTATGTGATATGGCACAATTTCCTGTGTGGGGGGGTTCCCCTGGGTGACCTTGATCAAGTCCCAGTGTTTCCCCAGGGGAGAGGGGGTGGGGCACCAAGGAGATGAAGTAGGTAATCTGCCACTGGATGTCTTTATCACTATAACCTGATACTCAAGGTCAAGATCAGCAGGGATTGCCACTATTATTCTACCACATTTTTGTTGCTGTTGCTGACGTAATTTTATTACGTATCTTCACATTAAACTCATGATACGAAGTCATTATTTAACATTCTCTATACCTAATTCCCTGTTTTACATATCCATTCAGTTTTTGATATGCACGTTTCTTTCAAGGCTCTGTAAGCTGCCTCAAGATGGAGCACCCCATCAGCCTGATGTGACTGTTCCGAGCAACAACAACTTTCGCATAAAACAGCAGTCGGCCTTGTGTACAAAACATATCCTCGGTTATGAATGTTGTATTTTCTCCAAAAACAACTAACCGGATTCTGAAGAGTGAAACGTCGTCGAATTCTTCTCTTTTAGAGCTACGATACTAGTAGCATAAATTACTGTAGTCGGGTTTGAAAGCTCTTCGTTGTTTCAGATATTTCTGTAATTAGCATAAGTCTGGAAGGAGGTAGTACAACATTTATTGAGAAGTTTTACGCAGTTCATTTCGGTGACAACAGAGTTACAGAACCGTAAACAGTTCAGACAATATCTGGTGAACAGCGTAACTGAGCCTCCCTGTATATTGGATGGTTATTCTAGAAACGTACGCTTTTGGAAATTTAATTGTGAATCACATCGTGATGAATAAGGCTTCTCTTTGCCGCTGAAGTTGGATGAGCATCTCAGTAACGCTTTCGCGTCGTTGGAGCACTTTGGAAGCAACTGCGGTATGCAGATATCAGCCGTCATTCAGACGTGTGCAGCAACAAATGTTAATTACTTAATCGCTAAAATTCGACATAAATATTGACATACTAAACGAGTTGTGACTATGTGCCAAAAGTCGGTTGTTAATAAATAACCCACTCGTGTTGAGAGTTTTGTTGGTATATGCCGCCACAAACGATGCCATTCGGAAAGAATGAGTTTCAAAAACTCAAAACTCACCAGGACATCGTGAATTAGAATTTTTGAAGTTCCCCAATATCACGTTAGCGTATGGAGTGAATTCTTCAACACCTAACATGATGTGGACGTTCAACTACAAAAGGTCGTGATCAACATTGTTCTCTGGTCATGTGTGACTTGGAGCTTAATTTGCTCCATGTAGCAGGTAGCCCTGTCTCTTGGTAACATGCTGAAGAGTGTGTGACCTTTCCAGAAACAGGTAGTGTGAAAGAGCGGCATATCGTAGCGTGAAACAGTTAATTTTAAAGGAATACTATTCCGCGTTAGATACTCTGCGTCGATTGCAGAATACCTTAGTGTATGGAAGTGGACTATAAGTATCCCAATACTGACAATAGAGATCGACTTGGCGCAGACTATATATTCTGGGATCTCTGTTCAGCGCGCTCTCTACGTGAGATGTGGTGGATAATCTCGCAGTATCCGTGATGGTATGAATGACAACATGTTTGCCTTATATTAATACAGTATTTTGGTTCATTTTCCAAACGTTTTCCTTTACAAAATTTCGCGAGATTGTGAAAACCAGTCGTACGAAGTTGTTATCCGTGAGATTGTTCACGGGTGCTGCTCCTATGTACAGGAAATTCGTAACGAAAAAAAAAAAAAAAAAAATTACAACGATATATGCGAAGACTTGTAGAGGATCGAAACATGGTTCAGAAACTGACAGTTGGCCCTAAATACAAATGTAACTTAATGCTCATAAATAGGCGGAATACGATTGACGATCAATCATTGTAAACAGCATCACCCGTAGAATATATAGAAATGTACGTCCGGCGCTATCTAAAGTGGAAAGTTCACACACAGCTTCAATGGCACACGCTACAAGAGAAGCGTATCCATCACGGTGAGATTCATTGCTGAAATGCCAGTAGGGTTCGTGTTTAGAAGTTAGACAACATACTATTTCCTCTAAAGAACATGTTAAGAAGTGATCATGACGGTGAAACAGAGAAATTTGACATCTTACAGAGGCTTGCAGACAGTCGTTCTTCACGCGCAACATTCGCGAGTGGAACAGGAATAGGAATAGTTCCCGCGGCACTCCACCCGCTGGTCGATGTAATCCGGAGTACAGATGTAGAGATCATACTCAGTAAATGAGAGAGTGTATTCTTTGTACAGCTCCGAGATTTATAACAACATTGCGGGAATTGTGGGTCCACCTCGATGCAAAACACTTTTGTTACTTATTTATTCTTCAAACTAGCTTCAGCGACAAATATCGCCATCATCAGGGGGTTCTTTGGTTCAAATGGCTCTGAGCACTATGGGACTTAACATCTGAGGTCATCAGTCCCCTAGAACTTAGAACTACTTAAACCTAACTAACCTAAGCACATCACACACATCCATGCCCGAGGCAGGATTCGAACCTACGACCGTAGCGGTCGCGCGGTTCCAGACTGTAGCGCCTAGAACCCCTCGGCCACCCCGGCCGGCTGTTGAGAGAAGGCTATGAAAACTATAGCGAGAGTTCTGACCACTTGTGTTCCTTATTTGTGTTTCTGTATACGATGGAAGGTGGTTCTTGTGTGTTTGTGTGTGTGTGTGTGTGTGTGTGTGTGTGTGTGTGTGTGTGTGTGTGTGTGTGTGGTGTGTGTTTTCTGTTCTGTGTCCTGTGCCTGTGTCAGTTCTCTCAGAGCGGTAAAGAGTGTGTTATTAAACCAGAAAACCTTACACAGGGACTAAATATACTCAAACAAAATGCTGTTGAAAACGACTACAAAACAGATATCGTAAACAAGCTCAACAACAAGGTAAAAGTGAAAGACAAAAATAGTGGCCACCGACTCAAGAGCACATCCAAAGGATCTGAAAACCCAGAGAACCTCAGATAAATTCAGCAATGCTGGAATATACCAACTCACATGTAACGCCTGTGAGGCCCAATACATTGGACAAACAAGCATAAATTTCCAAACGAGGTACACAGAGCAAGTGAAAGCTCTAAAGAGTGACATCACACATACCACTTTCGCAGAACGCGTAATGAACAAAAACCATAACCCCACTAACATCGGAAGTGATCTACACATCCTGAAACACAGCAACGGTTCATACCGACAGCTAACAATAGAAGAAAATTATTACGTACAAAAGGCTATAGTGGAAGTTATGTTTTTCTGTGTATAAACGTAGCTGCAAGCAGTCCAGCGAACGTGAGTACACGACAAACTACGTAACAACCTAGTACACACGAAAACTGTATCCACAGCACTACCGCAATCCCAATTGTATAACTCTGACATACGTAAGTTCACGTTTTTGTATTTGTTTACTAACAGCCGCTCACATAGTTGCAGATGACAGGATGTATGCCCAGAAAAACAGCAACAGGAAAACACAGAAAATATGCCACAAACAGCGTCAACAATCTTAAAACCATATTGTGGCGTATAGTAACTCAGGTATTATGAAAGTATTCACAGAAAACATCATTTGTGAAAAACAAACAGTAGATATGTAATAATGGTTTACAATGTTTTGTAACTATGCTATTTCTACATGTTTCAGAATTAAAGAACCCACTGATGATGGCGATATTTATCGCTGAAACTAGTTTGGGGAATAAATAAGTACAGTTCTGGCCATTAAAATTGCTACACCAAGAAGAAATGCAGATGATAAACGGGTATTCATTGGACAAATAAATTATACTAGAACTGACATGTGATTACTAGACCACGGATTTTTAGGTCGTAAAAAAGTGTGTTTTAGGCGTCTAAAATAGGCTCCTTCAGTAGTTCATTTAGGCTATATAAAACCTAAAATAGGCTCTAATAAAAATGATGCAGAGAAAATAAAAATAAATTAAAATACGCAGTGTTGACAGTATGAATATCTTATTAGTCATTAAAACAAGGGGAATGAATATTTACACAGTTACAGAACACAGCAATCTACAACATTAATGTTGAACATAACTCCAAATATTTTTGAGTTCCTGCAAGATAAAAGATCTCCGTAAAAAAGATGTGGCAATGGTTTAATTAATACATTCGTAGTTTCACATATTCTGACCATAGTTGGCTTCACAATAAATAACCAAAATCTTTTCTAGGTTTTCTATTGAAAACCTGTGGCGCTTGTCAGTCAGAATCAATTTATACGCTGAAAAGGAACGTTCTACATCAACAGATGTGACAGGGGCGTACTTCATTTTCGGCACATGTTGGACAGGAATGCTGCAGTCAGGAGTGCTGGATTTTCCACTAAGTATGTCGGCAGCTGCACACAATTGCTTCAGGCCAGTGTTGTTCTGCAAAACCGTTTGCATTTTTGCCCGTACTTTTTCCCGTACTTCACCTGGCGCTTGATTAATTTTCATTTTGACTTCTTCAAGCAAAGAAATATTGTCGTAGATAGGTTTCCCTGAGCCTTCTAATTCTGAAATTATTCTTGCCATAAATGTTTAGTGGGCCCTAATGTAAGATAAATACCGTTTTAAAGAAGAATCTTTGAGTAACTCCATTGCTGCAGTTATGGGTGCAGCATCCTCCGGTATATTTTCAACCACCTTCTGGACAGCTGAGAGATGCGTACTATAGTATTCTGCTGCTATCAGCCACGTGCCCCAACGGGTGACAACAGGCTCTGGCGGCAATGGGACATCTGGAAGATGTTCTTTAAATGCCTGTATTCTTGATGGTGCCTTAACAAAAATTTTCTTCAGCATAGATATTACTTTATTTACTTCAGGAAATTGTAGCCTTACTTGCTCTGCTATGCGGTTGATCCCATGCACAAGTTATGTGCAACATCAATGGGTAGAATACTTTTAATAGTTGAAACGCTGCTATCATATATGCAGCAGCATCAGTGACGGCCAGAAGCACCTTATTCTCATCCACTCCGTTTGGGTATAGCACCTTAAGCCCATTGTTCACAAACTGTGCTGTTGTTTGTTGGTTAGTTTTTGCAAGCTGTTTTGAGTAAATCAAATGAGCCCTGGATGGAGCATCTGGATCTAGCTTGCCAATAATCAGGTTTGCAATGTAACGGCCAAGACTGTCAGTAGTTTCATCCATAGAAATCCATATACAAGATTCTCCAACATCCTCCCGGATTCTGTGCAATTTAGCATTGTAAGCTGAATCCACATAATTCTTACGTAAAGTTGACTCTGCAGGAATAGACTGATGGCAGTACTTCTCAAGAAAACCTCTGAAAATAGGGTTTTCTAGTTTCCGAAAGGGGATGTTTGCTGCCACAAGTGCATGACACAGATCACTGCAGAACTTGTTTTTTTTCGGAGGTTTCACCAGATTTATTGGTTAAAAGAGTTTGCTTCAATTTTGACTTTCGTTCAACATTAGCTTTATGTGCGATTACATCTGCATGCTGAGTTTAGTGAGATTTCTTAACACTCGAAACCTAATACGAGAGAAAAGCGAAATGCAGTTTAGAATCACATATAACGAGTATTTCGTATTACTAAAGGATAGCGATAAAAAGAATCCTAAGTGACAGGAAAATAAGATGTCTAAGAAAAACATCAACTAACCTCCTTGTTGCATGCTTGGCAGAAAATAATTTTCCCATCTGTTGTATAATGCGTAAAATCTTGCAACCACTGCCTTATGTGAGTAGACTTGCAGACTTTGAACTAGCTGTTTTCGGCATGGCGTAGTATTCTCACACAGAAACTAGAATTTATTTAGCACTTAGAACGTCAGTAACACTTAACACGTCGGTCGCTACACAATGTACTGATTTGTTTTCGCAGGGAAAAAGTGAACGATGACTTTTTTTTTTTTTTTTTTTACGGGATCAGGGGAGCCGTAGGGGAAGTACCGTACTCGTTGCTGGACATATGGCACCTGACAGATGGCCGCCCCTTAGGAACAATCGAATGGAATCTACCGATGCTTCTGATGAAAACGTCTCACTACTGGCAAATTATTTTCGAACCGGAAAATTCACGTATAATACCTTTCACGAAACAGTAGTTTGATAGGACTGCCTGTAGACAGCAGCGAAGGACAGTAATTTAGCTATAGAGGGCGTCTACGATTAGGCCTAAGATTGTGATTTTTTAATCCATGCTCAGCTTAAGGCCTATGGAACCTTTTCTTTGCGAAAATACACAGCTGACCAGAATCCTGCGAACGAAATATTTTCAAATATAACATTTAGTACTCCCACGTTCGATTCTAATGTGTAACTCAAATCTTTGACCGGTTCCCATTCGCTCACAGAAGTTAAGCATAGCCGCGCTCGGCGCGTACTTGGATGGATGGATGGATGGATGGATGACCATTCAATCGTGCCTAGTGCTGTTGGTAGTAAGGCAAGCAAAGGAATTGTAAAGAGTCTCTAACGACCTTCGCCTTCGACGAGACGTAAAGGCCTAAGTTTACTTCCTTTTTCTAATCTTTGAAAACCCAAGAAGATTAACGAAATAGGTACTTTTTAGGATTTTGGTGCCGAAATAGGCAAAATTAGGTGTCAACGTCGAAATACGTAATTTTAGGTCCTATAGAACTAACGGTATTCAGTTTAGTTAGTCATGAAACGCATAAGTACCAACTTATATGCAAATTGGAGCTTAGGAAAAAAATAGGTTTTAACCTAAAGATCAGTGATCTATTTTTTATATATGAATAATAAAACACATATAAAGAGTATTTGGTATTAACAGGGATAGCGATATAAAAAAATTAAAAAAAAGACCGGAGTGTTAGGCAAATACGAAGCATGAGATCATATCAACTAGCCATCTTGCTGGACGCTGGGCAGAAAATATTTTTTTTCCATGTGTATTATAGTGTGGAAAAACTTGGAGCCACTGTCTTATATGATGAAATAGGCACTTTTTAGGATATTAAAGCCGAAATAGGCACTAACGTCGAAATAGGCTTTTTTAGGTCCTATAGAATTAACGCTATTAAGTGTAAATAGTCATGAAACGCACAAGTACAAATTTTTATGCAAATAGGAACTCGGGAAAAAAATAGGTTTTTGCCTGAAATCCGCGGTCTAGTGATTACATTTTCACGCCATTTGGGTGCATAGATCCTGAGAAATCAGTACCCAGAACAACCACCTCTGGCCGTAATAACGGCCTTGCTACGCCTGGGTATTGAGCCAAACAGAGCTTGGATGGCGTGTACAGGTACAGCTGCCCATGCAGCTTCAACACGATACCACAGATCATCAAGTGTAGTGACTGGCGTATTGTGACGAGCCAGTTGCTCGGCCACCATTGACTAGACGTTTTCAGTTGGTGAGAGATCTGGAGAATGTGCTGGCCAGGGCAGCAGTCGAACATTTTCTGTATCCAGAAAGGCCTGTACAGGGCCTGCAACATGCGGTCGTCGTGCATTATCCTCCTGAAATGTTGGGTTTCGCAGGGATCAAATGAAGGGTAGAGCCACGGGTCGTAACACATCTGAAATGTAACGTCCACTGTTCAAAGTGCCGTCAATGCGAACACGAGGTGACCGAGACGTGTAACCAATGGCACCCCATACCATCACGCCGGGTGATACGCCAGTATGGCGATGACGAATACACGCTTCCAATGTGCGTTCACCGCGATGTCGCCAAACACGGATGCGACCATCATGATGCTGTAAACAGAACGTGGCTGGATTCATCCGAAAAAATGACGTTTTGCCATTCGTGGACCCAGGTTCGTCGTTGAGTACACCATCGCAGGCGCTCCTGTCTGTGATGCAGCGTCAAGGGTAACCGCAGCCATGGTCTCCGAGCTGATAGTCCATGCTGCTGCAAACGTCGTCGAACTGTTCGTGCAGATGGTTGTTGTCTTGCAAACGTCCCCATGTGTTGACTCAGGGATCGAGACGTGGCTGCACGATCCGTTATGGCCATGCGGATAAGATTCCTGTCATCTCGACTGCTAGTGATACGAGGCCGTTTGGATCCAGCACGGCGTTCCGTATTACCCTCCTGAACCCACTGATTCCATATTCTGCTAAAAGTCATTGGATCTCGACCAACGCGAGCAGCAATGTCGCGATACGATAAACCGCAATCGCGATAGGCTACAATCCGACCTTTATCAAAGTCGGAAACGTGATGGTGCGCATTTCTCCTCCTTACACGAGGCATTACAACAACGTTTCACCAGGCAACGCCGGTCAACTGCTGTTTGTGTATGAGAAATCGGTTGGAAACTTTCCTCACGTGAGCACGTTGTAGGTGTCGCCACCGGCGCCAACCTTGTGTGAATGCTCTGAAAAGCTAATCATTTGAATATCACAGCATCGTCTTCCTGTCGGTTAAATTTCGCGTCTGTAGCACGTTATCTTCGTGGCCGTAGCAATTTTAATGATCGGTAGTGTAAATAACAAGGTATGCAAACACGGACCCATGGAAGAGTTCAAAGATAAAATTATCCCATATTTATATTCGTGGTTAGATGCAGAGGCAAGTATACATCATTATTGTGTGTTGTTTGATTATCTATAAGATAGGGAACATTGCCGCACTACGTCATTGAAAACAGAATTGTCCTAAAACTGGTTTCTCACATTAGACAGGACTGTTGCCATTCGCTCTTTTATTGACTCTTAAGAAGTTTAGTATAGCAGTTACTCAATCGAAGGCAGAAATGTAGGAACGGATATCGGAAACATAGATGCCGAAGCATGAACAGTAAATATGACTTCGCAAGCTAACAAGACGAAACAACTTGTGATAGTCTTCTCTGATTTGTAGGTGGATCTTTAACTCAAGTTGACACAATATTTCGACCGGCCAGCTGGTCATTATCTTCAGGTGAGACGCTGCTGTTGCTGTGTCTCGTCGAATTGTTCTACATTAATAATGTGTGTGTTATGTTTCCAATTTTGCCATCCTTAAGCTAGTACTCTATAATTTTTCAGCATACAGGCAGTATCCATTCCAGCCATATCGAGTTACAGTATGATAAAACAATTAGAATCACTACGATATACACTTTTTCTTCAATTGTTGCAAACTAGTTTTTAATTTTTTAAAAAAATCGGAATATTGCTCTGTGCTTTCTTTCACTAACTGCACTGACAGTGTCATACCTCAAAGAATATTTCTTTCTTTGACGAACGTTTTAAGCTTCACCGAAGTCTATTCAATCGGATTTATATCTCATCTGTGTGCTGAAAATCACCACACAGTCTGCCCATGGCTTCAACTATGTTATCAGTTTTAAACATTTGGCTTTTTGTCTTACGTAAATACATAAGTCAAACACTGTTGTTTTCTAGTTGACGCGGTAGCGTTCACCTTGGTTTTAGAACAGCCGCTCAGTCATTTCGCTTTTATTCACGGATCAGACTTTATTTTGCTCTTTGTTGTGGTATGAAACATTATTCTTATCAGTGGGGCTCATACTTTTGGGATACAAATTTCGAATTTTTTCGTCGAAATCCAGTTGGAAAAAATTTCATAATTAAATTGTTCACGATGGTCTCCAGGTACTCAACTCGCTTTATTAATTACCTGTGGCGACCTGCGTTGCGCAGTAGATTAGGCAATGGAATCACAGTCTTGAGAAGCACTGTTCTAATACCGGTCCAGTCATGCAGATGTAGATTTTCCGTAATTCCTCTAAACCGATCGAGTTGAATACTTACATGATCCCATTGAGAAGGACAGGGTCAGTTTCCTTTCCCGTCCTCGTCCATTTTGAGCTTGAGCTGTCTGTCTAATGACTCAGCGTCTACTTCTACACTGATCTATTTCGATTTCAGTAGTGTTTCCGGCGTTGTCGACTTTGACACGAGTTCGACGTAGCTATTTCCGAAATGATATATACCTTGGATTAAAAAAAAATTATTTCTTTAATCTGTAATCACACTTTTGTGTACTGACTACAGGTTTCGATAGTATGTACCATCTTCAGGGCATCGGTTGGCGCACAGGCGTCAAGCTTGCTTTCCCTTGCAGGTGTCTCATAACCCTGTGTTTATTTTCCTTTCCTCACACGCTTTATTGTCGACACAGAAATATCGGCAAAAAGTTATATTATTTCTGTAATCTGTTTTGTCGCTTTTTCTGTTTCATCGTACGTCGTATCGGTAGTGCTGATGATTTCTCAAAACTTCCCGAAAACATTAATCTGTTTCTCGACCGTTTTCAACCGGTTTTCATATCTTTATTTCACTGCAGAAAATGAAGCAGCTTCGGATATTTTGACACCATATTCCGAAGGACCACATGGACGCGACCGACACACCCACGGACACACCCCACCCCACACGGCGCGCACGCACACACACACACACACACACACACAGAGAGAGAGAGAGAGAGAGAGAGAGAGAGAGAGAGAGAGAGTGAGAGAGAGGGGGGGGGGGAGGGCGGATCTACAAAATGTCCTGTTTTGTACTCTATGATGACAGTTTTCCTGCTCAAAATGATAGTGGAAAAAGAGGTCATAATCTGTTGTGCACTACCTACAAATTATTATAATTGTTAAAATTCCAAGAGTACTTAACACAAAGAATGGATAGTCTTCTGCTGTAGACACAACTAATAAAATCCAAGCAAGACCTAGCTCAGCGTTTCTTTTACGGTCAGCCAAGGATTCTTCTTCCGATTCCTCGGTTTCCGTAATGCCGCCTCGAAGTGTTAGTCCACATCACTGTCTTCTGTACACACAACATGGTCTTCAGGAAAACTTCCTCTTTACTATATTCCCCTGTCTGTGTCTTTATCAGCTTCTTCGAGCAAATCACCCAGTACTTTAGTATCAAAATCAAACTCAGCACCATGCATACAGTTCTAATTTGAATAGCAGAAGAAGATATTAGCACTGAAGAGGCACTCGTGATATAAACTAACACTCTTCTAACCGTGACTGCTTGATAATTCACTTAATTCACCACACTAAGACAAATTCTAAGCGACAAACAAATATCCCGACTATTAGAAAACACGCACACCGTTACTAAACATTCGTAACTGTTACGACAAGAGCACCAGTGTCAGCAAACCGCAGGAGTCAGACAGTAAATAACTGAGCCGCTCTTAACAACATTGTTTGCCATGAAGATACTCAAAGAGCACGCGTCACTCGTGTGTCCGGATTGGCGGGAACCGAAAAGAGATACCAACCGCAAACATAAATTTTACGAAGGTTTAGTAATCTAGGGGTAACAAAAAACACAAGCACTTGCAAAATAGTAGTATGTGTCGCTGACATTCGCGTTAGACACATTACAGCCGCGCGGGATTGGCCGAGCTGTCTAGGGCGCTGCAGTCATGGACTGTGCAGCTGGTCCCGGCGGAGGTTCGAGTCCTCCCTCAGGCATGGGTGTGTGTGTTTGTCCTTAGGATAATTTAGGTTAAGTAGTGTGTAAGCTTAGGGACTGATGACCTTAGCAGTTAAGTCCCATAAGATTTCACACACACTTGAACATTTTTTGAACACATTACATACATAAAACATCAGCAGAGCCTACTTCTAGTAATGGTACAACGCCCAGTGGATCAGGACTGCTTCCGATGTGCAATCATCGAGGATGTTTTTATTCATATTAAAGTAGAACTTAACGCCGAATAGAGTACAGTAGTGGAACAAAGCTGAGATTTTTGTACTGGAAATTAGTCCAGTAAGGGGGAAATGACTTTGAGAGCCGTCGCTCTTACTTTATATCACACAGTCTCTGCCAGACTGACAATCAAGTCGCCCCCCCAGGCTGTGGCTAAGCCATGCCTCCGCAATATCCTTTCTTTCAGGAGTGCTAGTTCTGCAAGGTTCGCAGGAGAGCTTCTGTAAAGTTTGGAAGGTGGGAGGCGAGGTACTGGCGGAAGTAAAGCTGTGAGGACGGGGCGTGAGTCGTGCTTGGGTAGCTCAGTTGGTAGAGCACTTGCCCGCGAAAGGCAAAGGTCCCGAGTTCGAGTCTCGGTCCGGCACACAATTTTAATCTGCCAGGAAGTTTCGTATCAGCGCACACTCCGCTGCAGAGTGAAAAAGGCATTCGGGAATCAACTATTTGTTCGGAGCCTACCTTGTGAAAAGTGAACTTTCTGAAATCCGAAGTAGCCAGTTGCCAGATGGTCATAAATATTTTCAACAATACTACGAAACAAGGTAGAAGCAACACTTAATAGCCATTTAGGAGAATATCAGAGTGGATTTAGAAAGGGCACATTTTACACAGAACAGATTTTCAACCTAAAGTCCATAATCCGTCACAGACTTACAAACTCTATAAAGACATAGTTGTAACATTTTTAGATTGTAAAAAGGCATTTGATTTGGTCGATACGGAAACACTAGGTAAAGTGATCGGAGAATTTGGCATTAAATATGAACTAGCAAACCTTATTCATAAAAGGCTCACAGACACCAAATCAAAAGTAAAGTTTCGGGGTGAAATATCTAAGGCATTCAAAATAAAAACGGGTGTAAGTCAAGGTGACGGCCTGTCTCCACTTCTCTTCAACTGCGACCTAGAGAAAAACGTAATAGAATGGAAACAAAAACTAATAGAACATAAGATGTCATCAACAAGAGATGTCTAGCATTTGTGGATGATTTTGCCATTCTTTCTGAAAAGCTAACAAATTCAGAAATACAAATCAGTCTTTCAGAAGAAATAGGCAACAAAGCAAGTTAAAGACTTTCTGAAGAAAAAAAAATTGACGAACGTAAAAAATGCTCCGGAAATTCTAGCAACAGATATTGGACAGATAAGGAGGGTAATAAATTTAAATATTTTGGAGACATAATTAAAGACACTGGCTTACAAAAATTCGCTGCGGAAGAAAGAGTGCGCTAAATGGAGAGAGCATGTCGGATGACCAGGAAAATTTACAATAAAAGGTTCTCTGTCTAAAAATTTGAAAATACAGCACTACAACACAGTAGTAAAACCAGAATGTCTTTATGCGAGTGAATATTTAGTATTGAATTACGGATTACACAAACTTGAAGTCCCAGAAAGAAGAATCATTCGAAAAATACTCCGCTTCTAAATACAGAGGTATGGAAGCTAAGAAGTAATTAAATAGTACATCGTAACATAGGAAACCTAACTGATATGCTATAGAAGAGTACTATTTTTTAACATTAATACAGAATGAACGGCGACAGGTTAACCAATCGTATATTTAAATATCTTTTGGATAAGAAATCAACAATAGCCTGGATTCAAGAAGTTAGGAAAGATTTGGAAAGAAACAACATAAGTGAAAAAATGCAACAGAAAGAGAGATTTTTAAGAAGAAAGTGTTGAGACTGGAACGATTCCGAAGCAGGAAGGAGAAGACCGGGTCAGAATGGTCTGTGGAGAGAAAAAGGATACGTAGTGAGAAGATGAAAGAATACTGGAGGAGGAAGAAAGAACAACAAAGGAGGAAGCACTGAAATTGGCGCGTGGTCCTTAGGTGACGCAAACGGAAAAGAAGTTGTAGTAAGAATCTGTCGACACAAACCTTGTGCAGGTGCGGTAGTTTAGAACTGTTTCGTGTTTAAAACAGGGAATGCATGCTACGTGAACTCTTGAGAGATCCTCTTCGTCCTTAGGACTTGGATCCATGGGTTGGGCGGGGGGGGGGGGGGGGGGGCAGCTGCGGAAAACTCCACAGCTACCTGCGCCCGTCCCTCCTACAGCCACACCGATCGGCCACATCGCAGCGAGGTAGGCCTCTGCAGGACTGCATAGCTCCGTATCCTTCACACCAGCTGCATATTCTGGTCAGTAAAAGGTACCAGAGGATGTTTTCAGTGTGCCGTATACTAGAACTGGGAAATGAGAGCGAACGTCTCGAGAGACACTCAACAACTTCTCGATGCAGTTCTCGTAAAGCATGCCTCATGAGACTCGGTAATGTAAGCACGGTTCTGACATCACCATTGCTGGCACTCTTTGAGTATGAGGACAATAGGCTTGGGCACTCGCGGAATGGACTGAAAGGCTTATTAGTCAACGGAGGTGTGGCCCTCTGTTCACAGCGAATAGTGTTCGTGCAATCTGGTAGACCTGTAACACCAAACAACACAAGAGAAATCGGTCATTTCACTTCACATGTACCATTCGTTTGCTGCAACAGCTGTACTAAACGCAATACTTGTAGTGCATATTGGTGGTACCGAAGAGGAAATAATGTACTTGAGGCTATATCACGTGAGTTCCAGAAAAAAAGTGCAACGCCGTATTTGTTCCCAGTATATTATTTGAGAAGGCCCAAGTACGAGTTACACGATTTGCCATTTGAAGAACCATACAATAATTCACTGTGGTCAAGCATCAAGCTTCTCTTCTTTGTAGGTCACTAGTGCAGGAATAACGTTTTTGCATATCTAGATACTTCGGCGTTGCAGATTGTTTAAGGGGAGGAATCGCAGTGTCAGTAAGAGCAAGCGCCGTAGATTGAAGATGCTGTAGTATATATTTTGCATATGAAGTACGCTATTAATGATACACTGCGTAAAATGGAATAAACCTGTAATCGGTCTCCCATTTTGGAAGCAGAACAAGTATTCGAAAACGTACGTGTTTCTTTTTTTTTTTTCTTTTAATAATTCGTGTGGTCAAGTTGTTGTATTAACATCGATTGGATGCGTCTGGAAACTTATAAAATGTGTTGTGACACGAAGTCATTGGGGATGAATTACTGCGACGGTATGAGCATACAGACTAGGCAGAAATTTTCAAATTGTCTATTATTTACAAAAGTAGGAGAGGAAACTTGAAAAAACACGCAGAGCGTAAATTGTATCACACTAGTCACTAAGTGTTAGTATTGTTTCTTCTCCATAAGTACTCTGCGAAGGGATTTATTAATTTGTTCCGCCAGTTTCGATGTCTTCGCTACCGATATTTTGGTCCAGGCTTCTGGGAGTGACTTCATCATGTCGCTTTTATTTTCGGTGTCATTACTTGTAGTGCGTGGGTGCAAGATGCTCGACAAATTTTCAGCATACGTAAATCTGGGGACTGGAGTGTCTGCATGTGTATGCCCCAAAAGGAGCGATGTACAGGAACCACATTCTGTTTGTGGCGGTTGCGTGGCACCACTGTGTCGCGCTGAAAGGTACAATTGTTTTTCAGACACATCTGTACTCCAGAACCCACCATACGGTGTGTGGCTGGAGGTACTCAGTCGGCACTGTTTCAAATACAAACCTAGTTTCTTCGCGCACATGGATAATTACCTTCAGTATAACATTTCATGTTGCCCATCGTTACGTCACCGGAATGCAGGTGTCCGAATCCAGCTCCCCTCCTGTTACGCAGTGACTCACCTGTGTACTTTATGGCTGCAAATACTGTATATATTCGTGATGCAGCTCTGTATGTGCCAAGTGTAAAGCTAGAAATAAAAGGGATATCAACGAATTAAATAACATCTCTGACACAGAAAAAAATTGTGTCGTTTACAAAAATCTGAGTAAACTGTTCTTTTATTTTATTCGGTCTTACTGGCCATAGAGCAAAAAATTCTGTTCATCTTTGCGTTGTAAATCTCCCACTAAGGATTAATGAGTTTTTGAGTAAAGGTTAGAACAAGTACACGTAATAGACTAATTCAGTATAATAGTAAATACATTTTATTCGAAGAAAAACAATAAAATGTTTGTTTCTGAATACGATTCAAAGTGGGTTTAGTTCATTGTGATTTATTTTTGTAAATTAATTATTTGAGTGTTAATCTAGAGCAGATGTTCTGGATTATGAATAGATAATGCAGCCTTTTGATGCCACGAGTCTATACGCGCAACGCTACGCGTGACTGTTCTGCACGCGGAACGCGGCTTGCTTAACTCGATAACTGAATCCTAGAGAGTAGTTCTGGATTTGCATACATGGTAAAGAGAGTCAGCAAAACACTTATATCGCTGTATTACTAACGCGCACTACACGTGAACTCCGCACTGGAGAACTGTGTACCCCAACATCAAAATAATTATTGAATCGGTGAGTTGGGAAACGGGTCACGTCCACTTTTTTTTCCCAAATTACGTTTAGCAGCGATAACTGATCTTGGCACCTGTATGCATCGTTTGGTGTAACAAGGGGTCATATTCCATCAACAGAAGTGCTCGTTAAAGGGATATTGAGGTAGAGAAGGAGCCATGTCCAGATAAATAAGCGCATGGTGGATTTCATCCCGTGAAAAAGAAGAAACTAGATGATGTAAAGAAAATTCTACAACACATACACGTGACGACCAGAAACCATTTGTAACAGAATCTACAAGTGGCCAGCTAAGGATGGACAGTATAATTTAATTGTGGTTGTATTCTGAGTACATGACGAACAAACCTGCATGCTCATAACAGTCTTTTGTTGCTATAATGAATCTGATTAATGTAAACTCACATATCACTATGCTTCTTCTGAAAAAGAACGCTAACTGCCTAATCAACGTCATCAGGTTCGAAACAGGGTCATCTCTAGGACATTGAAATTGGATTATTGATCACCCTGCATCTTTGCAACCCCACGACACCATGCTTAAACCCATTTCGTAGTAACGCAGTTTCATGTCTCTCATGAAAAATTTACATTCTGGGGCATGATGACACCTTTTCCAACTCACAGATTTAATTAAATTCACTATTCCAATGGTGGAAATCCATGTTTTATTGCTATGAAGTTATTGATAACAATCCAGTGAAGAGTGAAATCAGTTTATAGTTGATAATGTACAATCAGAACATAAAGACGCTTTATATGTGTTGCAGATAAATCTGTTGTAACTTTATCGTTGCTATCTGTCGTACTCACCGGGACAAACACAAAAGCGTCCTGCTCTAGTATTATTCTCTTTTGGGATGGTTTATAGGGGTATAGAATGAGGTTCTTTTCCCAAAAATCACACCCTCTTCAATGTAATTTCATCCTCTTCAACATAATCGTCACTGCACTCATCTTCATCTATTTCACTGCTCCCATATTTGTCACCTCTTTTAGTATCATTTTCATATTATTAGTAAAATATCCTGAGATTATCTTCGTCCCATGGTTTTTTCTTCGCCATTTGCAGCAAATCTCATTCATAAATAAAGAAAATCTGATGCCTATTGGACTTGTATTATTTATAATTATTGGGCCAACTATTCCTGGAACACTTAACACAGTTCAGTTTTATATCCCTATATAAACTTCATAGAGATAGATATGTGGAAGGAAATACTTGCAATGATACAATAATGGAGTACGGGGCGATCCAACATTGCTGTTAGTGAAAAACGCAACCACTTCATCCAAGTTTCGATCTGCTATTGGGTAGGTCTCTACGTATCCAAACATTAACTCGAATCTCAGATAATAGAGAGTTGCCATCTCGTAGAAATACTTGGTGGTTATAACTAAACTTTCGCTGTCTGAGCCAGTGTAGACGAAACACTATTTGCCACTACCTGTTACCCACGGCTGCGCTCGCGTACAGTACAGTTATGATGAGGTTTTTAACATAGTTCATGTTCACTGACGTGAAAAACGATGTTCCATGCCGTACTTCACGCTCTGAAGGGTTGATTTTATTTATTTACTTACTTTCTAAAGTAGCCTCCTTCCTCAATGTCGAGTTATCCCTATACCGAATTTCATCGAAATCGGTTCTGCAGCTAGTCGTGACAACGTAACAGACATTTACTTTCGTATTTAATGATATTAATGTGGAAATATCGATTAAACACGTTGAGGATTGTATAAGCATTACATTCATTATGCAGAATGCTCTTCGGCCTACGTAGAACAATCAATAAAAGCATTTCACAAGTATGGTACAGCTCAAACGTCGAAGAGTAACCAGCTTTTTCGAAGACTAAATATGATTTCCCAACCCGCGTTAATACTTTAAATTACGGTGTTTTTCCCGTGACCCGCTTTTGATGAAATAAAGCCTATACTTTGCCTCAAGCTACGCTCAAGTTACCTGTGGAAACCCCATGAAAATTGGTGTAGTATTTTGGCGATTAGCGTGTTCATGCAGAGACACACCACGGTTTGACTACTTAATGTTAGTATAGCTTAGCTATACGCCCGTCTTTCGCAACAGAAGTTGAGGAATGGCCTTTGAATACCGTCGCTTTTTGGGGCTCCTTACTTCAGTGGGTGAGAACGGAACCCATGTAGGATCACTTTGTCAATAAATTCGTTTTTTCTAACCAAGAAGTCAAATGTAAATGAAACCTAAGGAAAGAAGCAAACCAATTGCGTTAAGTTTTTAATACTCAAAGCAAAATTAATAAAATACGCATATCCGTGCGAAATAAATTCTATGTTAGTTTGTTTTCGTAAATATAAGAATTGCGGCCGTTAAATCTGTCATTGACGTTAACTTCCGTAAATATTTCTGTCGCTGAGATAAAAACCTAACAGCACTACTAGTTGATTCGTTGTATTATACCGTCACTAAGATAAACGTACGAACAACTAGACTGAGCAGACTCCTAAAACTTCAAATTATGATATCTTTTTTATCTAATTTTGATGAAATATAGCCGATACGTTACCCCAAACTACGCTGACGTTACTTGCGAAAGCCTATGAAAATTCTTCTAGCAGTTTCGGTGATTAATGTATTCAAATAGACAGACACGCCAGTTTTACAGTTTTGTTATTGGTATAGATATGGGTACCCAACTTCATAGAAATGATGTTCAGACTGTGCGCTACAGGATTTGCGTTGTTGGTATCATTAGTGTCATGACTTGCCATTAGGATCCGTTAACTGGTACTGCAACGGAGGGATGAAACACAAGCATAAGTCTGCATTACAGTTGCAGACAGTCAACATAGATCTGGACAAGATGAGTAGGGCTTTATTCGTAAAGCTGTTTTATCAAAACAACAGCAATAGTGCAGCTGCTCTTCGCGAGTATCGGCGCATTAAAGGAATACGGAGAGGTAATCTTTCAGTACCGGGGTTGAATAACATGATTCGTAAGCCCGCGGCCAAGTGCGCCACAAATAATAGTTGAAGAAGCTGTTACCATGGCAGAGAATGCTGGACGCAATGTGCGATCTTCAAGCAGTGCACGAGCTGTGTCACTACAGCTGGACATTCCATGGTCCACCGTTTGAAAGGACTGCGAACAATTGTGAAATGGTATCCGTACAAACTTTTAGGTTGGCGTGAATGCAGATGGTCGTCACACTGAGCAACGTTTGTAACCTGGAACGTAAACATGGTATACAGTTAACAAATGTTACATTCTCATGTGGAAATTAAAAGCCGCGCGGGATTAGTCGAGCGATCTGGGGCGCTGCAGTCATGGTCTGTGCGGTTGATCCCGTCGGAGGTTCGAGTCCTCCCTCGGGCTTGTGTGTGTGTGTGTGTGTGTGTGTGTGTGTGTGTGTGTGTGTGTGTGTGTGTGTGTGTGTGTGTGTGTGTGTGTTCTTAGGATAATTTAGGTTAAGTAGTGTGTAAGCTTAGGGACTGATGACCTTAGCAGTTAAGTCCCATAAGATTTCACACACATTTAAACATTTTTGAAATTAAAATGTTTCTTTCAATGATCTGTTTGTTATTTCTCTCCTGCGTGTCCTTACAAATTTTCCACAGTTTCATTTTTCTACGATCACTCGTTATCCACGGGCGCCCTGTCAAGTAGCGAAAGCTTTATAATAATTACCCTCTATTTAAAACAAAAATAAGTGATGAATACAGTACCCCACGATAGTATTCCAGGGCTAGAGATGCATTACGAGTTTATCGAGAATTTGGCTATTTTTCTCTAGCGAGACAATTTCTCATCGCTACGATATACATCAGGAAGGGAGGAGTGGGGGAACGAGGTCGGCGGAGGATTTCATTATTGTATTTACCGTTTTCTTCCCCATTCTGGAGTCCGCATTACGTGGTCTACTGCCTAGCGTTGCTGCTTCTGGATCACAGGGTCCCGGGTTCGATTCCCGGCAGGGTTGGGGATTTTCTCTGCTTGGGGACTGGATGTTTGTGTTATCATCATCATCATTCGTGATAGTGGCTAGATTGGACTGTGTAAAAAAAATTGAACTATGTAAAAATTGTGACTTTGTACGGGTGCTGATGACAGCGCAATTGAGCGCCCCACAAACCAAACATCATCATTCCCCAGTCTGGTAAAATATTTATAATTTCCATAGTTTTCATCGGTTTTGCGGCCAAATAATATTACACAAGGTGCGTCATTGCCAACGCAGAAAGAGCTAACGTTACGACGGTTAAGTAACGTGGTTTCAAATGATTGCCGAAGAACAAAGTCAGAATCGTCTTAAACAGCAAAAGAGTATCACGGAGTTTGAAGTCGATGTCCAGATCCAGAAAGCGAGGTAGCGGTATTTAAGAAACGGCGTACAGAGGCTTCAGTAACGGGATACGAAGTGATGTTACAAGTGGCGGCGCTTATTGCCCTCCGCTAATAGCAGCCTAATACTCAATAAGTATCCCACCTACCCACACAACGTCCTACCCTTGTTGTTTGCCATCCATCCTCCCTCCTCTCCCACCCTGAGCAAGATCTGACTATTATGTTCGGCGATTTTTTACGGAACTCAGGGGAATCGCATGCCTGCTCCGACTCTAGCGCGCAGCATACGGCATAGAACAATCGACGCACTGCTCCAGCGTCGAGCTAGCACTGTGGAGCAGGGCTGTCGCACATGGTACGTATTCATTACTGACTACCGAGTATCCCACGGGACTCGGATGAACCGTTTCGTTACTTCCCAAAGTGTTTCGCTACTCAGTCGTCTTTCCCGCACGTTTGTACCAATATGGTTCTCCCAATTTCTTATTGTCAGTGGAGCGTAATCCTCCTAATTTCTTCTCGCACCCTAAGGTGTCCGGCACACGACAAATGGTCCACTATTCGCTTGCCCACAGCGTTAAAAGTTTTGTTTAACAGCAGTGGTCACAGTCAGACGATTGTGTACGCGCGTTCCTACATGGCATAGAACGTCGATATTGAGCTGAACCTGAAAGCTTTATCTATATGTGTAGTTTGGCGGCGCTAGCCGTGTGTTCGATTCCAACATTAAAGGGAGCGAATCCGAGTTTCACTGCTTAGCAAGGGCGCACCTTAATTCGTTGAGAGCCGTGTAGTCACGCTCCACTTCCTGCTAGTTCGCTCGGAAGTTCTGGCTGTTCCGCGGAAATTCGTCTTAGAGGTCGCAACGTAGTTAGCAGCGCTGGCCGCTTCTCCTTGTGGTACCGGTTCGAGGTGACGGCGGGTTGGGTCCACAACTTACGAATCCAATTTGATGCGTGAAGGACTTCAGTGTCCTCCGTTGTAGCGGAGTCGCTCCGTGTTGTTTCCCTCTCTTAACCCACTCGGAGATTAACAAGTCTAAGTTCATCATTGACTTTTAACAGCCATCATTTTAGTTTAGTTAGAGTTACGCAGATATTGTGTTTCATGAACTTCGTACTTAGAGCAAGAAAGCGTGGAAAGAATGATGTGCAGATGCCTTCTTACAAAGTGTAGTAATTGTAGCTGTTTTTCTCCTAGTTAGAATTCTACTACGAATCCTGTTTTCACTGCAGCGCTCTTCCCATTCTGTGACGCAGAGGAAACCGTTTTAAAAGTTGTTACCGAACTGGACACATAGCGAGGTGGTGTTAAGTCACTGGACTCCTGTTGAAGGACAGTAATGTTCCAATCCACACTCTGCCCTGGCTTAGGATTTCACAACCGACACCTTATCAGACCAGTGCCCTATTGAGCAGAAGCTAGGCCTACGATGACCGCTTTAGGAGTATTCCAGGGAAGTATGATAGGATCGCTCTTGTTCTCCATATACATAAATGATCTGGTGGGCTGGATGGTGGGCTGGATGAACGTTTGCTAATGAAGCTGTAGTGTACTGGAAAGTTTCATCGTTGATTGACTGTAGGAGGATACGGGACGACGTGGACAGAATTTCTTTTTGGTGTAATGAATGGTAGCTAACTTCAAATTTGGAAAAATACAAGTAAATGCAAATGCGCATGACAAACAATCCTGTAATGTTTGAATACAGCATTAGTGGTGTGCTGCTTGACACAGTCACGTCAGTTAAATATCTAGGTATAAAGTTGTAAAGCTATATGAAATTGAACGAGAGGAAAGGGCGGTAACAGGGAAGCCAAATGGTTGGCTTTGATTTATTCGGAGAAGTTTAGGAACGTGTAGCGTATCTGTAAAGGACACCGCGTATAAAACATTTGTGCGATCCATTCATGAGCAATGCTAGAGCGTTTGGGATCCCCGCTGCTCAGATTAAAAGAAGACATCGAAGCAATTTACAGGCATACTGCTCGATTTGCTACCGGTAGATTCGATGTTACGCAAATGAGTGGACTCAAATGGGAGCCCCTGGAGGGAAGAAGAGGTTGTTTTCGAGTAACACTATTAAGAAAATTATGAGAACCACTATTGCGGCTGGCTACAGAAAAATCCTACTGTCACCAACCTACATCTCGCGAAGACAAGACGAGAGAAATCAGGGCTCGTACGGAAGCATGTAGATAGTCGATTTACGAGTGGAAGGGGAAAGAATGTGACTCGTCGTGGTACAAGGTACCCCGCATGGTAGCGTGCTGAGTATGTGTGTAGATATAGATGTTGACAGGATATTACACTGTAACCCATCTGTCAACTGCAGGTACCTCAAAGTATGACGGCTTATGTTGTTGTTTTTTTTTTTTTTTTTTAGCAACATTAAGAAACTAAATTTTTACATTGCAATGTTCTCATGATTTTGTCTGCTTTTGCAAAGTTAAGTGTTTCTGTAACACATGTATCCTTTATTTCACTCTTTCTTCCCCCTTCTCGCCATGCTAGGCGAATGAGTGGTTAAGGAGATCATCTTCTGCAGGAGGATGCCTCAGATCCCCGTCTGACCACCGTGATGTTCCTTCCATGCGCTTTCCATAAATCATTTCAGGTGAATGTTTTCATTTGGATGGTTAATGCCGACTACGCCAGCTGTTTTTGCCTTGCTGAGCTTAAGCTGTGTCTTTCATGATCTCCAGGACTACTGGCCGATGATAGAATTCCAATTTTTTTCGTGGTGTTATGATGTCTGGTAATGAACCGAAGAATGATGCCACATCTGGTGTATTGCACAAGAAATTTCCAGCCGAAGGTGTATGTAACATTTTGTGGGAATAAAGCTACTTTTACCTGCTAAATATTTTGTCACGTAACGAATGCAGCCGGCCGGTGTGGCCGTGCGGTTCTAAGCGCTTCAGTTTGTAACCGCGTGACCGCTACGGTCGCAGGTTCGAATCCTGCCTCGGGCATGGATGTGTGTGATGTCCTTAGGTTAGTTAGGTTTAAGTAGTTCTAAGTTCTAGGGGACTGATGACCTCAGAAGTTAAGTCCCATAGTGCTCAGAGCCATTTGAACCATTTGAACGAATGCATTGAATTTCTGTTTGGTCGTCCCGCTGGTGGATGGTAAAGATTGGGTGGGTGCACTCTCAGACGAAAGTAAAAAAAAAAAAAAAAAAGGTAGTAAAAAGAAAACACCACGAAGGAAATACCCGGATGAGACGAAAGTCGGTAGATGGGATTTACACGCACAGTCAAACAAATGATTACAATTTCAGAATAAAGTGAATGATTTATTCAAGAGAGAGAGCTTCACAAATTAAGTCAATAACGCGTTGGTCCACCTGTGTCACTTAAGCGAGCAGTTATTCCCCTTGGCATGGATTGATAGTTGTTGGATGTCCTCCTGCAGAATATCGTTCCAAATTCTGTCTGACTGGCGCGGTAGATCGTCAAAATCTCGAGATGAGTGGAGGGCCCTGTCCATAACGCTCCAAACGTTCTCAATTTGGGAGGGATCCGGCGACCTTGCTGCCAAGGTAGGATCTGACAAGCAGAAAGACAAGCAGTCGAAACTCTCGCCGTGTGCGGTTGGGCATTATCTCGCTGAAGTGTAACATCAGGCTGGCTTGCCACGAAGGGCAATAAAACGGACGTGGAATATCGTCGACATACCGTTGTGCTGTAAGGATGCCGCGGATGAGAACCAAAAAGGTACTGCTGTTAAATGAAATGGCACCTCAGACCAACAGTCTTGGATTTCGAGCTGTGTGGCGGGCGACAGTCAGGTTCGTATCCTACCGGGTCACTGACTGGAGTAGAATTGTCTTCAGCGACAAGCCCCGCTTCGAACTGAGCCTCCATGATCAGCGAAGACGTTTCTGGAAACGCCCGGAGAAAACGATGGGATACCAAACTGACTAGCCCGCCATACGGTCCGACAACCAGGAGTGATGGTCTGGGATGCCATCGCATTTTATAGCAGAACCCCTTTGGTTGTCATACGCGGCATCCTTAGAGCACAACGATATGTGCCCTTCATGGCAAGTCATCCTGGGCTGACGTTTCAACAAGATAATGCCCATCCGCACACGGCGAGAGTTTCTACTGCTTGTTTTCGTGCTTGCTAAACCCTACCTTGGCAGCAAGGTCGCGGGATCCTTCCCCAGTTGAGAATATTTGGAGCATTATGGGAAGAACCCCACAATCATCTCGGGATTTTGACGAGCTGACGCTCTAGTTGGACAGAATTTGGCACGATATCCCGCAGAAGGACATCCAAGAACTCTGTCAAAGCCAAGGCGAATAACTGCTCGCATAAGTGACAGAGGTGGACCAACGCCTTATTGACTTAATTTGTGATGCTTTTTCTCTTGAATAAATCATCTACTTTTTCTGAAATAGTAATCATTTGTTTGGCTGTACATGTACATTACATCTACCGATTTCCGTCCCATTCGAATAATTCCTTCGTGGTGTGATTTTTTTTATTGTCTTAGAATTTAATAACTTCCTTTACTTGATTTCCAAATGCAGATCTATAACAATGTACAATAGAAGTTCGTAAGATAGGCCGAGTCCGATATCCACTATAGTAACAAGGGCTGAGTGAGTGACAACTCTTCGACTAGACAGACCGACAATTACAGTTAAGGTCGGTGCGGCGTCCTTTAACCCGTGAGAACTCATGCCTTTAAAAGTTACGCGATCGGTCGCGCCTCAAGCATTTTGCTCACATTCAGCAAGCACTCTGAAAATGTACCTAATATCTGTAAATTACTATGTTTTTCGTTATTCTATAAGAAAACACCCGTATTTTACTATTTAAAATATTTATTGTCTGTACAAAACATATATATATTGTTGGCCATAATCTAAGGACAATTAAAATCGCGTCTTCTAAGGCACTAATAAAAAAATTTGAAAAACGAAACAAGTATTTCTTATTATTTAACTTTTGTGACTTAATCATTGTGATGTATCTGAGCTTTGCCCACATCACATAATGCTGCAGAATGTTCATTACACAAAAGTTTTTGTCAATAAATATACGCATTTTTTGTCTTCCTATTTTTGTGTGTTGGACAGACTTGAGATCTACCACGGGGGTTTTCAGCATCTGAAACTTCAGTTTCATTGGTGAGCGTTTTATAACTTGCTGTAGAGAATAAGTCAAGTTTTGGATTGTACTTCTGTGCACAACATCTTCTAACTACACCAAAATTCTGTCTTCTTAGCGATCCATCTATAAAAATACAAAACAATTTTAGTTTACTCGTTTCATATATGCTTAGCCAAGGTAAATAATAAACAAACACAATAAACCAAGAGTAATACACAGAAAACGACATTTTACAAAATACGAATGGCGAAATACACTGAAGCGCCAAAGAAACTGGTATAGGCATGGGTATTCAAATGGAGAGGTACGTAAACAGGCAGAATACCACACTACGGTCGGCCACGCCTATATGAGACAAGTGTTTGCCGCAGTTGTTAGATCGGTTGCTGCTTCTACAGGTTATCAAGATTTAAGTGAATTTGAACATGGTATTATAGTCGGCGCACGAGCGATGGGACACAGCATCTCCGAGGTAGCGATGAAGTGGGGATTTTCCTGGATGACCATTTCACGGGTGTATTGTGAATATCAGGAATCTGGTAAAACATCAAATCTCCGACATCGCAGCGGCCGAAAAAAGATCCTGCCAGAACGGGACCAACGACGACTGAAGAGAATCTTTCAACGTGACAGAAGTGCAACCCTTCCGCAAATAGCTGCAGATTTCAATGCTGGGCCATCAGCAAGTGTCAGCCTGCGGATAATTCAACGAAACATCATCGACATGGGATTTCGGAGCCGAAGGTCCACTCGTATACTCGTGATGATTGCACGACACAAAGCTTTACGCCTCGCCTGGGCCCGTCAACACCGACTTTGGACTGTTGATGACTGTAAACATGTTGCCTGGTCGGACTAGTCTCGTTTCAGATTGTATCGAGCGGATGGACGCATGCGGGTATGGAGACAACGTCATGAATCCATGGACCCTGCATGTCAGTAGACGACCGTTCAAGGTGGTGGACACTCTGTAATGGTGTGGGGCGTGTGCAGTTGGAGTGATATGGGACCCCTGATACGTCTAGATACGACTCTGACAGTTGACACGCACGTAACCATCCTGTCTGATCACCAGCATCCATTCATGTCCATTGTGCATTCCGATGGGCTTGGGCAATTCCAACAGGACAATGCGACACCCCTCACGTCCAGAATTGTACAGAGGTGCTCCAGGAACACTTTTCTGAATTTAAACACTTCCGCTGGCCAACAAACTCCCCAGACATGAACATTATTGAGCGTATCTGGGATGCCTTGCAACGTGCTCTTCAGAAGAGATCTCCAAACTGCCGTACTCTTACGGATTTACGGACAGTCCTGCAGGATTCATGGTGTCAGTTCCCTCCAGCACTACTTCAGACATTAGTCGAGTCCGTACCACGTCATGTTGCAGCACTTCTGCGTGTTCGCGGTGGCCCAACACGATATTAGACAAGTGTACTAGTTTCTTTGGCTCTTCAGTGTATATTCATACATTGACACTCGCGTGGTGAGCTAAACGCTGCACGGCGATGACCGGCTTAACCAGCTAACCTCTGCGAGCGACACCCGCGTACTGGCACATCGACAACTGTTTGTGTGGGTGGAGGGTCGTATAAAACTCAGCTACTGAGCGACCAAGAACCCTGTAGGCATGGTAGACAAATGCCGAGTGTTTTTAAAGTTCCCGCGAGAAAAATGTTCATACCGCGAGTGATCACGGGTAAGTCGTCTCCGTGGCGGCTGTGGCAACACCACCTAAATAGTTTAGGTGGCGTTGGCTGAGGAGTTTGTGTCTCGGAGCCGACCGCGGATTAGCTGCACGATCGCATGGTCGCTGCCAACTTCTAAATTTGGACTGGTGCGGCGTCGTATCGATAGCGCACGATGCCACAATTTCTTTATCCTGAAGTGGGAGAACATGCCTGCTCTTCCTGTACGAGTCCAAGATGCAGCAAGACGCTTATGATCTGCGCATGAAAGACGTCTGGCTTCTGTTTTATGGCAGCTGCATTATATTTAGTGGTGTATGACTTGTTGAGGTTTTTTGTTGTCGCCCTTTTGGTATGCCTTGGCTTGTCACTATTAAATCTGATCAATTACTTTACTAATTATGTTTTCCGTGCACTAGAATTATGCTCTAAGGACTGCGCATGGACCCATATCGGGTAGAAATGCAAAAGAATTAGTTTCTACTATTTGGTGGTCGCCAACTGTGGCTCAGAAAAAGCACTGAAAGCCTAAATCACCATTACGTTCCGGGATTGCTGTTAAAGCTTTCCCATACTAACGTATCGAAAACGAAGTTCACTAGTATCTTCGTTTTCGTTATTCCCTTATGGGACATTCTCATCTTGCCATCGTAAACAGTAAACACAAAAAAAGGCCAGAAATTCCCAGCCTTTTTGTTCGTTAGTTCTTTTCATGGCTGAGCACCTTTGCAACACTCTGAAACGCTTTCTTACATTCACTGTAAATTACAATGTCAGGAACTTTTTATAGTAGCTGTGATCACCATGATTCAGCTTGTAACTGCACCACTGTTTGGATCGATGTTCAGTTGCTTTCAAAAAGTGCACATACATTTAATCAACTGAGACGTTTGTAGTCACCAGGTGGCTTTGTAATGCATAGCAGGGGTCTTCTGGTCCAAGCTTCACTCCGTCGTCTGTATATCGTTAATTGATTGAGTGTGCAATATGAGAGTACCTTTCCGCTCTAGAGGTTTTTCTTTTTGTGTTTTCGTTTGAATTATATCGTTATCTTTGAAGTATACTTCCAGTTATAGAGGGAAGTTATTGAAAAATCTCGGAATTTTCATTATCGATGTGTATTGAGACTGCTGCTGGTAACTTGTGTGAAGGCACCGACGTTGAACCTCTATTCTAGTCGTGAGTAAACATGCCTTTAAATTATTGCACAGCTATTCCCAGTACTTATGGATATTGCCAATTAACGGTGGCAGGGGACCCACGCGCAATTAGTACTCTAGAGCCGGTCGCACGTGTTATTTACAGTCGCGCAAGTTTTCCAGTGGTCCCTCTGAATTGCTGGGTTCCGCTTATCATGCCCATTGCTCTACCTGATGTGACTTCTAACTTAATTCAGATTTTCTGGAGAAGGTTTCACGTCATGGTGAGAATGAAAAGGGAAGAAATTATTAATTTAGGCGCTTTTTAATTTGGCGTGAGTTTCCTGTGAAGAGCGCAACGTATATACGTTGCTTGGCATGTCATCTACATTTACTTCTGAGAGAAACAGTGCCAACAAAGTACTCTCACTGGTTGGACAGCTCTAGCTTGCGTTTCTAATGTATTCCCGAGAGCTGTTATCTGAATTTAATCCACCCCAGCCGCTCCGTATGTCACCAGGTATGTCAACGTATTTCAGATGTTCAAACGACGATGCGCGACTGTGTCGAGGCCTTTCACCACTTCTAGAAAAATAGCATTTGTAACACTCTGTAAGTAATTTGGGAAGAGTACGAAATGCCAGCTCACCACTGGAAATTGTAAGTCGAAAATTTCAGTAAATGATTTTAGACTGAAATAGTCTCGTAGTCAACGAGGTAACAGCATGAACCTCGATGTAGGAAATTCATTCTTGAATATCTCACATTGATAAAGTCGAAGTAAATATTGACGAGTAAAGGCGTCTTTCTCAGAGCTTTACTAGCTCTCTATTTCAGAAGTCTCCCGTAACACACTCCTCTCATTCTTTCCGTCATGTCAAGCATTCCTCTTCCCCACTCTCCCCCCTCTCCCACGCTCCCCGCCTTCCCCCCCCCCCCCCCCCACCCCGCACCCCCCTCTCTCTCTCTCTCTCTCTCTCTCTCTCTCTCTCTCTCTCTCTCTCTCTCTCTCTCTCTCTGTGTGTGTGTGTGTGTGTGTGTGTGAGAAAAAAACCGTGTAACCATTCTCGCCGATATTTTTGTATGGATTTCATGTCTCTTCTTAATAGAAACTGATACAGATGCCTTGCACTCAAGCAATGTTTCAGTTAAGGTAGCTCAGTCTTATTTGTAGATAAACTGATATTGCCGATTCGCGCTCTCATTTTTGTATGGATTTCATATTTCTTCGTAATAGAAACTGATACGGATGCCGTGCACTCAATCAGTGTATCAATTCAGGTAGGTCAGTCTTATTTGTAGATAAACTGATATTGCCGGTATCACGCTAATTTTGCTGAAAGCCCTTCCATGGGAGATCATTGACAGTTTGGATGCATGTCAAACTCAAAACTGGTCAAATGATTGTATATTCTTCCTTCCCCTGTCAATAGACTGCGGCAACGGTTTCTGACTACAGGTTATGCATCCAAAAGGTCGGATAAGAACGGCTAAGTACTACGACGTCCGCCGATAACCTATATTTGCTGCTATACTACCAAAAATAAGACCGTGTAACTATCACAAATCCTAATCATTCTTCATTCATTCATAAGAGGTATGTTTTGTCGGACGGGGCAATGTACGCGTGTGGCATGGTATTATCTTTCAGTGGGTGTACAAACATTCACGTCTTTCCAGGAAGAGGCCGAGCGAGGTGGTATAGTGGTTAGCACACAAGACTCGCATTCGGGAGGACGACGGTTCAGACCCGCGTCCGACCATCCTGATTTAGGTTTTTGTGTGGTTTCCCTAAATCGCTTCAGGTAAATGCCAGGATGGCTCCTCTGAAAATGTACGGCCGGTTTTCTTCCCCATCCTTTCCTAATCCGAAGGGGCTGATGACCTCGCCGTTTGGTCCCCTCCCTGGAATCAGCCAACCAACCTTGCCAGATAGAGCTGTGACAGCGAGCAATAGGTATGACGTCCTTGATTCTTACTTCAGTCCTTACGGAACAATGCCTATTAGCCAACAGCGCTCGTTCCCCAGGTTCCCAGCATAAACTTCAGCTCTCGTAGTGGCCAACTCTATCCTCTAATATGATCAACACAGAGCACGTTCGGTATTGCCACAGTCGTCCTCTCCGGAAGCAGCGCTGAGAGCAGATTGTACAGAATAATTTCATTTACATCCTACGGAGCTCATAGATACCACCATTTACTGCGTCATATGTGCAGTGTTACATTGTACTTGTGCTTTGTCTGACTGACGCATCCATTTTATGCAATTCAGACTATTTCTTATAAGGTGGCGTTCTACACTCTGGGTACTTAAACATATAAATATTTCAAGTCCAAGCTTCGGTTCCTGGTTTCGGCACACAGTTTTAAATTTGGAAATTTGTGGTAAGAGTCTGTAGGACCGAACTGCTGAGGTCATCGGTCCCTAAAAAACCGACGGCGGGAGGCGCGCAAACCATGACAAGGTGCCCTATACAGCGCGGCTACCCCGCGGGGCACGGTTTTAATCTGCCAGCAAGTCTCGTGTCAGCGTGCATTCCGCTGCAGAGTGACAAATAATTCAGCATAACTATTTGAGTTTACGTTACTTTTGTGAATTATACTTTACCTATAAAAAGCATGGTGCTGTCACAATTCCATGGCTCTATGGGAGAGGATGACGCCCGAATTAAATTCAGTGTTCGTGGATGACTCACAGTTAAGGATAGCGTGGTGCCTTCCGCTCGTCAAAGATTCCTCACTTCTTATTTACGACTTTTTAAAATAAAAGGTTAAACCAAGACTCATTTCTCTAACATATGCATATACAAATACGTATCAGTTTATATTACTTAACAATACACGTATCACAGAGAGAACATTGTGGGCGCTAACGACCCAGTTGTCGTATTTCGCTGTGGTAAGACACTGGACTCGCATACGGGAGTATCGAATCCGTTGTCTCCATAAATCGCTTTAGGTGAATGTCGTGATGGTACCTCGAAATCTGGCATGACTTCTTTTCTTCCATGATCTCATCTTCTTCGAGCTTCTGCTTCATATCTGATGTTATCATCGTCGATGGGTCGTTATAGTGCAATCTTGCTTGCTTTTGGCTTTCAGATATCTTTATCTGTAAACATGAATCCATGCACCCCATCCCCGCAATCGTAATACACCTACATACATAGTCCGCAAGCGACCATACGGTGCATAGCGTAAAAAAAAAGGTACAGTGTACCACTGTAAGTCCTTCCCATTCCTTTCCCACTCGCAGATGGAGCAAGGGGAAAACGACTGCCTATAAGCTCCCATACGAGCCCTGATTTCTCTTGTCTTGTCTTTGCACCCGATACGCGAGATGTACCGGGTGGCAATTATTGAACTATATGAAATAACACGCCATAACTTTTGAACGGCATGATGGGAATTAGTATGCGCCTTGTTGTTTAGTTTAGCGACGAAGCCCACTTTGATTTGGATGGGTTCGCCACTAAGCAAACTTGGCGCATTTGGGGGACTAAGAATCCGCATTTAGCGATCGAGAAGTCTCTTCACGCTCAACGGGCGACTGTGTGGTGTGCAACGTCCAGTCACAAAATAATCAGTGATTTCTTGATGGCACGGTGACTGTCGAACGGTATGTGAAGGTTTTGGAAGATGATTTCATCACCATTATCCAAAGTGACACTGATTTCGACAAGATTTGGTTCATGCAAGACGGAGCTCGACACCATCGAAGCAGAAGACTGTTTCATGTCCTGAAGGAGCACTTTGGGGACCCAGAGGCCACTGGCAATGGTCTCGATTGGCCGCCATATTCTCCGGATCTGAATACATGCGACTCCTTTTTGGGGGGCTATATTAAAGACAAGTTGTACAGAAATAACATCAAAACCATTGCTGAGCTGAAGAGAGTCTTTCAGGGTGTCATCGACAGCATCAATGTTCCGACACTTCAGCGGGTCGTGCAGAATTTCGCTATTCGTCTGCGTCACGTCATCGCCAGTGAGGCAGGCATATCGAACATGTCATAACCTAAATCTGAATATCAGTAGTGACGCTTACATGTTGAATAAAGTGTGTGCACACCGTAGTTTGTTAACTAAAAACAACTCCTTCCTCCTGGGGTTCCGTGTTGATCGAACCTGTCTGTAACAAATTTAACAGTACGTTTGTGAATTACTTTGATGTCTCCCTTTAATCCACCGAGCGAGGTGGCGCAGTGGTTAGCACACTGGACTCACATTCGGAAGGACGACGGTTCAAACCCGCGCCTGGCCGTCCTGATTTAGATGTTCCAGATTTCCCTACATCGCTTCAGACAAATGCCGGGATGGTTCCTTTGAAAGGGCACGGTCGATATCCTTCCCCATCCTTCCCTAATCCGAGCTTGTGCTCCGTCTCTAATGACCTCGTTGTCGACGGGACGTTACACACTAACCTCCTCCTCCTTCCTTTAATCCAACGTGGTGGGGATTCCAAACACTCGAGCGCTACTCGCGAATGGATCGCTTAAGTGTTCTGTACGTGATCTCTTTTATAGATGAACACCACTTTCCCAGAATTCTCCCAGTAAACACAGATTGATCATTGATGTTCCCTACCGCCGACCGACCTTAGGTGCTCGTTCCATTTCGTGTCGCTTTGCAACGTTAAGTAGTTGCCACGCCTTTTCCATTTAGAGCGTGCTCGCTGTGGAAGCATAGGAACTGTGTATATGCGAGTGGGGAGAGTTTGGGACGAGCAAGTTTACAGCAGATGTCGGCAGGCGTCGCTGAAATAGAGGCCCGGATGCTCTGCCGGCTGCTTCCGGCCTGATTAGCGACCCCGCCTGTAGCCTCTAGTCTGCGGCCTGACCCCTCTAGTATCCTCACCATCTCCGCTCGATAGTGCTTATGACTCGTATCACTTCTATTTAGTAGCATTTATGAAGCTGTCTGACCTACATTATTGTTTTGAATCGATGTTTTTCAGGTGTCTGGTTTGTTGTGATAAGATGAAGACATATCCGTAAACGACAGCTTGACTTATTTTTCAGTTTTTTCGTCTGCCATGAAAATGTGTTCCTGATTTTACTGCGTGAACTTCAGGTACAGACACATGTTTGCTCCTGTGTTTCTTTGTGTAGGTTTTTTGTGCGTGCGTGTATAAAATGTTGCCCTTTTTCTCTGTGGAAACTACCAAAAGCCCATTTATTTTTCGCCAGATCTGTAGAAAAATCCTACCAGCAACCAAACCCGCTGAAGGAAGCAGATAAAGTAAGAAAAGTAATGAAATACCTCAACAATCATCGTAAATGGTATAAAGGAAACGTTTGTTGTTGGTTATAGAAAATCGGCATGACTTTAATAACGTGGGGCGCTACCAATGTGGAGAGATTCCCAAAGAGACAGCCCAGTTCGAAACGGAGTAATAAGTACCGGTCTACCGCAGTCTGTTCATTGTTGGAGAGAGATCGATATGTTCTGACTTCCAAGATTAACATTGTCGTAATTTTTCTAAATCGTGGTAGGCAAAAGCTGGAACCAGAACGGTCCTGTAATTAATCTCTCTGTCAATTCTTTCATCAACTGTTATTTTCATAACACGTTTCTGTATTCTGAAAATATTCTCTCCTTAGCCAGTTTCACCAGAATTGTTGTGTAACACATTAGTGAATGGAAATATGTAGAATGACAGCCGGCCGCGGTGGCCGTGCAATTCTAGGCGCTGCAGTCCGGAACCGCGGGACTGCTACGGTCGCAGGTTCGAATCCTGCCTTGGGCATGGATGTGTGTGATGTCCTTAGGTTAGTTAGGTTTAAGTAGTTCTAAGTTCTAGTGGACTTATGACTTAAGATGTTGAGTCCCATAGTGCTCAGAGCCATTTGAACCATTTTATGTAGAATGACAAGTTTATTTAAAGTCGCTTGTAGCAGTAACCGTACGTACTGCAAATGTAGCTGAACTAATGCGCTAATTCTATTTTTCCTTTATCTGTAATCTTGATGAATGAATACAGTGTTTTTCTCTTTAAACTGCTGGACATTTTTATTTTTTTAAAGGCCTATGGTATCCCTATGTTCTGTCAGTTCCTGACGTTTTTATTCAACTGGTAAAGCAAAATTTTGGAGACCACAGTGCGGGGGAGAACATTCGTAACCATTCAAATTCAGTTCCACTTCTTGTTTTTATTATTTCTCCTCTTGTTGTGTCAGTCAGTAGAGGGGAATCCTTCAGTGACGTCACACCTGTTTTTTTCAACTGTGTTCTGCTCTGAGAAAGACGTTTGTACTTTGGCATAAATTCAAAGCAGCCTCAATGGTTAAGTGCCAGACTAGCAGTCCAAAGATCTGGGATCCGACTCCTGGTCACACAGACTGGGGTCATATGGCTCACACTCGGATGTGATTTCATTGTATAGCTGACAGGCGAGCTAGAAGTAGGTGGTAAGAATTATAAATCTTTAAATCCTCGAAAAGCTTATCAAATGATATAATTCTTTATCTCCTCGTTTTATTCAGTTATTTCTACTTTTGATGTTTGCTGCTTCAACCTTATTTCGGGGTAGAAAGCTTTTACATCTTTCACGGTGTCCAAAATGTTGTCCATGTACATCATACTCTACAAGCCGCCTGATGGTGTGTGGCGAGGGATACTTCTGTACCACTAACTGAGCCCTCCATTCCTGTTCCTCTCGCGAATAGCGCATGGGAAGAATGATTGTCGGTGAGCCTCTGTATTGGCTCAAATTTCTAGAATTTTCTTCTCTTGGTGATTATACGAGACGTATGTTGGGAGAATTAATATGTTGTCCGACTCTTTCCGAAAAGTGCTATCTCGAATTTTCAGTATTAAATCTCCGTGATGTACAACGCCTCTCTTGTAACGTCTGCCAATGGAATTTGTTGAGCATCTCCGTAACGCTCTTGCGCCAACTAAACGATCCCGTGACGAAACACGTTAGATCTTCTCTCTCTCTTCTATCAGTCCTGTCTGGCAGAGATCCGAGATACATGAACAATACTCAAGAATCAGTAGAACAAGCGCCTTATAAGCCACTTCCTTCGTGGATGAGTTATGTTTCCTTAAGATACTTCCTATGAATGTGGATCTGGCATGTGCTTTTCCCATTATTTGTTTTACGTGGTCATTCCACTCAAGGTCGCTCTGTTTAGTTACTCCTAGATATTTTGCGGTGGATACTGTTTACTGCGGTTTGTCATCAATCATCAGTAGAGTAGCTGTGCAGTCGCGGATTTCTTTTCCTGTGTATGCGCAATATGTTATATTTTATTTACGTTCAGAGTCAACTGCCAGAGCCTGCAACCATTCATCAAATCTCTAGACGTCATTCTGCAAATTGTTACTATCTTGTAGCGTTGCTACTTTTTGTAGACAACCGCATCATCTGCAAACAGTCTTAAAGAGCAGTCGACGCTTTCTACGAGATCGTTTATATATATTGTAAACAGTAACGGTCCTATCGCACTTCCTTGGATTACTCCGGAAATTATCTTTACACGTCGATTTTGTTCCGTTAAGAGCGCCGTGTTGCGTTCTGTCTGTCTGCAAGGAAGTCTTGAATCCAGCCGTAGGTCTGCTCAGAAACTCGATAAGCTCGTGATTTTTTGTCACTAAACGGCAGCGTGGGACTGTGTCAAATGCCATCCCGAAGTCGAGGAACACGGCATCAACCGGAGCGTCGTTGTCTAAGGCGCTGTGGATCTCATGGAGGAACAGAGTTAACTGAGTTTGGCAGGATCTCTGTTTGCGAAATCCATGTTGATTTTTATAGAGGAGATTTTCATTCTCCAAATTCTTGAGCATAAAACATGTTCCATAATTCTACAAGAGATTGACGTAAACGATATAGCTCTACAGCTGTGTGCATCTGTCCTACGGCCCATTTTAAAAACGGGAATGACCTGCGCTAGGTACCCTTCATTGCTCATGCGATCTACGATAAATTGCTGCTAGAAGGGAGCAAGTTCTTTTGCATAATCTTTGTAGAATCTTATAGGTATCTCATGTGGTCCTGACGCCTTTCCTCTACTAAGCGATTGCAGTTGTTTTTCTATTCCATGATCGATTGTCTCAATATCTGGCATTTCGACGAGGATGGAAAAGAGGGACCGTTTTACGATCCTCCGCGGTGAAACAGTTTCGAAAGACCGAATTCAATATTTCGGTCTTCTCACTGTAATCTTCCGTTTCGGTGCCTGTATAGTCAGTGAGTGAATGAACAGCTGATTTTGACTCACTGATGTTACATACGGCCGAAACGGTTTTTACTCAGATCGGTTGACAAAGTTTTACTTTCAAAGTCATTGAACGCTCCTCTCATTGCTCTCCTTACGCTCATTTTCGCTTCGTTTGGCTTTTGTTTGTCAGCTAGGTTTTTACTTCTCTTGAATCAGTGATGTTCTCTTTGTTTACGTAGCAGTTTTCTAACACGGCTATTAAACCGTGGTGGATCTTTCCCATCCGCCGGCCGAAGTAGCCGTGCGGTTAAAGGCGCTGCAGTCTGGAACCGCAAGACCGCTACGGTCGCAGGTTCGAATCCTGCCTCGGGCATGGATGTTTGTGATGTCCTTAGGTTAGTTAGGTTTAACTAGTTCTAAGTTCTAGGGGACTAATGACCTCGGCAGTTGAGTCCCATAGTGCTCAGAGCCATTTGAACCATTTGAACCATTTGATCTTTCCCATCCCTTAAGACCTCATTAAATTTCGAAATGATTCCATAAATACGTTACTTCGTTTCACAACAGTCAAGCATAATGATCGTAACGTATTCCAAATACCGGAACTCTTTGTTCGTCAGCACTGTCCGCGACTGGACTAGAAAGGGGGAAATGACACTAATACGCAATTTACCCCGTGTCACACTTGCGAGTACGCTTATAAACATTCATTGTAGTGGCGGCAATAGATGTGGCGACTTCTGCTGCAACGAGTGACACAGATTTCTTTTTCTCACCCTGTACGTCTGTTTGCGCAACAACTAAATCGCAAAAAATTAAAATTCCAAATAGCTTAGGGCTGCAGTACTTTCAAGATGGGGGTGCTCGCTTTCATATAGGCTATTCCCCCGTTTAATAAAGGGATAGTTGTACAAAACATCGACACATACTGGCGCTTGAAAATGGCCTGTAAGGCCGAAATTGAATTGCAAGATATAATAAACTGAATACTTGTAAAAGACAGCCGAGGTGGAAGACTTCAAAATGTCCTTTAACAATCATATATACAGGGTGTCCCATTTATCTTGACCACTCTAAATAACTGTTTGTCCAGATGCAAATTACAATATGTTTCAAGCAAATGTTCTTTAGCCGTCAGAGGGACATCAGTCAGCATGATTGCCTTCGTTGTAGTTTTGTATTGTACAAAGATATGAACAGCGGTATGACGTTTTTAAATGGCGCCCTGTATTTTTTATTCGATAATTCATTTCCTTTCCTAAAGACCTATTCAAAAACATATCACAGTGTACCATTCACTGAAACACAATGTTATTAATTGCATAACATAACATTGACTTTGAGCCCAGGATCACAAACTCGTCCACTTGCTGTAGTTGTCAGAAAACAAATGAAAACCAAGTAAAAATATAACACAAAATTGACTTTGACTCTCCTGTACCATTGCCCAGGAGTAGAACATTCAAAGGTGCTAACAGTGGTGACCCTGGACACCGATACACTGGGCCCGCCAGGGTGGCCGAGCGGTTCTAGGCGCTACAGTCTGGAACAGCGGGACCGCTACGGTCGCAGGTTCGAATCCTGCCTCGGGCATGGGTGTGTGTGATGTCCTTAGGTTGGTTAGGCTTAAGTAGTTTTAAGTTCTAGGGGACTGATGACCTCAGAAGTTAAGTCCCATAGTGCTCAGAGCCATTTTGAACATGAATTTGTGCGTGTATTTCTTCGTACATCAAAATGAACTGGGAAAATCTCAAACTGTCATATCACCATCGAGATGCGCTCTCACCAAAACAGATTCAGCTAAATAGTAATCAACAGGCGTCCACTAGGCTTACACGCACCTATCTGAGTGCCAAATAGTGTTTTGTCACCCATCACGTCATAAAATGGTCTCTCACTGCTCCACAGAGCAATGACAGCATTACTTTCACTACGCCACGCGACGGCGAAAATTCACTCCTGTGGTCAGTGGCTTTTGGGTACTAGGGCTCTGTGAGTTCCAGTCGTTGGACACTGTACCCAAGCTGCAATGGCAGCCCTCTGTAACAGCTGACAAACAAGTCTGATGACTGATTCATAAAGTAGGCTTTGGAAATCAGCGATCCCTGTTAGCTAGGCTGCTGATTGGGAGTAGGATTATCTAGATGTTTTGAGTTACAATAAAATACATAAAGTGAACCTAGGCATGAGTGAACGTGAAATTTCCCAGGAAAGTCACTAACCCGATTGACCTCTATAACCATCCCTGGCGAACTATTTGGAGCCTCTCTGTGTACTCATTCGGATAGAAAATATGATGTTGGTGCGTTATGCTTGCAATTGCATACCCTCTAATATGCATGCTGATGTCACACACTGCCCATTCATTGAAGTTTCGGGAAATACGTGGCTCCATTGCGTCCAGGGAGGCCCAAAAGTCCATTAACATCTGAAAACTGAATATTTCACGGAATAATGTAGGTAGAGGTGTAAAAATTGACGCAAATTCTTGATATGTGACGGAGTTTTAATTAAATCGAAAAAAAGTCCACGAAATGACCAAGAGATGGCGCTTCATATGATACAAAAGCAATAATTAGCGTAACAATTGATTTTTAGCAAAGACGATATTCTTTATAACAAATGCTCAACATGTCGGCCGTCATTCATCAGCAATACCTGTAGTCGAGACACAATATTGTGAACAGCACTGTACAGCATGTCAGTAGGTATGATGAGAGATTGCCGCCGGATGCTGTCTGTTACCACCACTGGTCAGATCGGACAATCGCGGTAGACTTACGACGTCTGGTAGCCCTACGACACACAATCACGCGCAGTTAGGTCTGAGAACCTGAGAGGTTAAGCATGACGGAAGTGGCGGCGCAGCACGCGATCCTCCATAAACGATGTGCGCAAGATATTTTTCAAACCTGTAGCAGTGAGGGTTAGAGCGCCATCCTGCATAAATGTCGTACCTTCTGGCAGGTGTTTGTCAGCCAGGCTACGGATGATACGATTCTGTAACATATCAGCGTACCTCGCACACGTTACGCCGACAGTTTGAAAAGCTGCACCGCACATTTCCTCGAAGAAAAAGTATGTGATCACGACTGATGTGGTAAATCCACACCACACCGTACCTTTCTCGTAATGCAGTGGGGTTTCCACGACAGATCTAGAATTTTCAGTAGCTCAAATTCTGCTGATGTGAGTGTGTGCGGCGTCAGTGACACGTTGCTGTCCAGCACCATCTGTTGGCCGTTTTATGCACTCGTTTTTTTTTCTCAGTAAAATCCCATGTCATGTAAGGCATGAGTGTCAAGTTTTACCCTCGACCTACATTATTCCGTGACTTAGTGCATTTTTAAACAATAACAGACTTTTGTGTCCGTCAGTTTATCAGCACCGCTGTTGTGTATTCTCTCTTTCGTCGTTGGTGATGATGATGATTTGAAATATGAGAGATCTTTGCACTAACTTATAGTAAATCCTATTAGAGTGAAAGCAAGACAAGAGATTGTTAATGATTTTTTTTTCAAAGAATGATTGAGTGGTTTTTTTGAAAATGGACTCTACCTAAATTTTGAAAAAACACCCACTATTCAGTTCTATACAAAAAATTATCATGATGGAGCATATGAACAGGAGTCAGGAAATAGTGTAGAATGCCCCGAATGTTTGGGCGTACATATTAATGAAAGCTTGAACTGAGGAAGCATGTATGTATGTAGAGATGTATGTATGTATGTATGTATGTATGTATGTATGTATTGAACTGGGGACCTAGGAACAACGGAGAGGCTTCGTCCCCGCCGTAGCCCTCATTGGTACACAGCCACACAACAGGCTACAGCAGTCCACACCCCACCGACGCCCCACACCGAACCCAGGGTTATTGTGCGGTTCGGACCCCAGTGCCGAATAATAAAAAATATAATAACTTTATCCTTTATTTATGCCTGTGTTCAGTCTGTTGACGTGGGGTGAAAGGTACAGTTGCAATCGCCATTCGAAGTGGATGGATGATATGGTACAGCATGCACTGGCGGTTCGACGACACATATCGTGTGGCGTAGTTGCGGCGTCGTCATAGACTGTGTTTTTGAGTGCTCCCCAAAGAAAGAAATCAAGAGTCAAATCGGGGGACCTTACAGGCCATTTGACAACAGAATTTCGTCCCCTCCAACGTCCAGGAAAATTCTCATTCAGTATCTGCGTTGCAACACTGGACGAATGAGCTGGACAACCGTCGTGTTGCAGCCACTGTCGAATATCCAATAGTACCTCTTCTAGAAGACCCGGCAGAGTGTGCGTGCGAATGCCCATTTAGAACGCCTATAATGAAGTAAGGTCCCACAGTGGAACTTCCTATTATGCCACGCCATACGTTTACGCTCCAGGTACGTTGATGTTGCACCTGACGAAGCCAGTGTGGATTTTCGGTTGCCCAGTAGTGCATATAATGCAAATTTACATTAGCGTGGTTAATAGACGTTGCTTCAGTGGGAAAAAGCACTCGCCGGAAAAACGTAGGGTCGTCTCTCAGTTGCTGAAGGGCTGACCGACAGAATTCTTAACGACGTTCGAAATCACGGTTTTCGAGTATCTTATGTAGTGACATGATAGGGATGGAAATCCTATCGATGCAGGATGCGATTGATACTTGTCTGCCTGATACCACATTCCTTGACTGTATGTCTCGTAGCACTGTGCGGGTTAATTAGCGTCGTAGCCAGAACAGCTTCTTCATGTCCTCTGTCAGTTGCAGTCTTCTTTCTTCTCTTTTTGACGTTCAAGCGACTGTGCGCACTAGCGTATTAATAATTCGTGCAATTGCCTGGCGCGTCGGACGATGGCGATCCGGATAGACAGCCCTACGTCGTTGTACTGTTTCTACGGCATTTCTTTTACTTTCAGCATATAAGGTAGTATATCCAACCTCTCCTCATTGGTATACATGTCTGCTCGCAACGAATGTTGTAGCAGAAATGAGCGACCAGCAGTACAGACAAGTAAACAGGCAAATGTGTTGATATTCCGACACAGCGTAACACGAGAGCTCAACTTGGCGGTGTTTGCACCGCTAATGCCGATTCCGGTCACTGTGCTCTCACATTGTAGGACATTTATCGAATTCTTTTTATGATTGGTTTCAACAGCAACACTAACAAACGCTATATCACTGTAACTGTCATCTCAAGAGCTATCGAGTGCAGTTATAAAAAGTACACGGTTTCATTAAAAAAAGAGTACTTAATTCAATGTATCCGTTGATACCAGCGCTAAAAACGTTAACCAAACAGAAAAATATGTGCCCCTCGAAGTTCTAACATTACCTAAAACCGAGTTTCGATGTGTGTAACTGTTCACGAAATAAAAGGGGTGTTACGTCTTACGAGGCTCCTTTATATTCGCTAGTAAAATTCGTCATAAATAATCCATCACAGTTTGAAAAGAAGTCATGTACATACCTACAACACTAGAAGAAGAAGAAGAAATCGCTGTTATTACTCATTATTAAAGCTGTGGCTCAGAAAGGAGTTCAGTGTGCGGCATCAGAAATATTTGATCATTTGCCCAAGAACATGAAACTTCTGCCAAGTAGCCAATCACATTTTAAATCTAACTCAAAAGTCATTTCTCCTGGACAGTTCCTTCTATTCTGTGGACGAATTCCTATTTAGAAACTGGTACTTGTAAAATGGAAGACACCAAACTTGTTTTTAAGTGGTACGAAAAATGTGTTCATTAATGTTAATACTAACAGTGTATACGTATCCTGTGAAATGACTCATTCCATATTATTTCGATAAAAGAACCGTTCAGATGAACTTTGGAACATGGAAATAACTAACTAAAAATGTCGAGACAAATGAAAATGTGTGCCAGACCGGGGCTCGAATACGGCTTTCGTCCTGTTCACTAGCAGTTGCCTTAACGATTACACTATCTAAACACGTCTCGAAGCTTAAAAGTCAATATCAATAATGTAACCACCTATGAGTTCTAGGCATGGTACAGATTTGCATTTATCCCCACATGTTCATCACATTTAGATTTTAGCACTTCTGATCGCTATTAGCTGCCAATTTCTGCACTGCATCTTGATGGATTTCATTCCCATCATACACACATTTCATTTCAGTGATTCTAATTCAAAATTTCAAACATGGCATTTACCGTGAAGATTTTAATTCATTTGAGATTCTCATTAGTTACTCTCCGCAGCTTACACCTGACGATGCTATAGCGCACATATGTGACTTTCTAACCGATGCGAGATAACTGTATTAACAGCGTCGAGATATTTTATAAGACGTGAGCCCTCATCTCACCGACATAACGCGCCGCATTTGTATTGAAAATTTATGATTCCAAAATCACTAATACTTGAATGCCATTGCGATCCTTTCTCGTATAGGCAAGCGACACTGACACATAGTAGCAGCATAAGCCATTTCACAAGAAGGAGCAAAATCCATACCGGGAGACAACAGTAAGAGGCTGTAGGTTGAATGCTGCTACAAAGAATGTTCCATCCAGTCCGGGTGGCAATTTTTCCAAACTTCTCACATGATCTTGCACAGCAATTAAAGTAAATACTGGTGGACCGTATTTTATGCAGTCAGGTGTAATTTCTCTAACACTTTATTTTCCAGTAAAAATTAGACTTAAAAAGCGCTGTCCATATCAAGAAATTAAAAGAATAGCACTTTTCATTTAAAGTAGCTTTGTATCTGAGATGGTTCAAATGGCTCTGAGCACTATGGGACTTAACTGCTGTGGTCATCAGTCCCCTAGAACTTAGAACTACTTAAACCTAACTAACATAAGGACATCACATACATCCATGCCCGAGGCAGGAATCAGTCAGTCATACACCCGAGGCGGTCGCGCGGTTCCAGACTGTAGCGCATAGAACCGCTTGGCCTCTCCGGCCGGCTATCTGAGATGTTTAACGTACAAAGGGGTCGCACGATCATATTGACATGGCGTGTAGGGCATGGCTAGAACTTCAACATATATAAACTTTTTCAAGAAATTCGGGTTTGAAAACTTGATGCGCGCTTGTATACTCCGGTTGCTAGTAATCAAGGCGCCGGGCCCATAGCGGTTGAGCGGTTCTAGGCGCTTCAGACCGGAACCGCACTGCTGCTACGGTCGCAGGTTCGAATCCTGCCTCGGGCATGGGTGTGTGTGTGATGTCCTTAGGTTAGTTACGTAGTTCTAAGTCTAGGGGACTGATGACCTCAGATGTTAAGTCCCATAGTGCTTAGAGCCATTTGAACCATCATTAATCAAGGAGTCCCGAACCAAGAGAGTAAACGCTTAGTTTCATAAGCGCGAGGCCTCTGGATCGACTTTTGGTTGCTGCTACTTTCTGCTCATTCCCACGCAGACCTAATAACAAATTTATTACGACAGTGCAGGTCAGCAATATCTAATGAATCATTTATTACTTTCGTAATCTTTACCCTGAAAAATCTGATTTTTCTCTAAAATTTTGGAAGCAATTGACTATTACAACCGTATTCCTTGATATACATTCACCATGAGCCCATTTTTTACGATATCCGTTCGTGAGAGAACAACTATTTCTTTTGCTTCTCGATTCATGGGGAGAGCAAACTAATCTGGGTTCGTACGGCAAAACATTTCAGGATGGGGAGGTATCTGCCAACGTGTAGTAAGCAGTATTAGAATAATTCCATCAAAAATGTACTCTGCTGGTGCAGCCTTGCGATGTGTATTTTTTACGGGCAGGTGAAGAAATTCATAAAACGACTACAGAGTTGCACTTACATCACTGAACAGATTAGAGAGGGAGCTTATAGAGAAGATTACATAAAAATTCAGTCAGTCATACACCATTAGTTTTCTGCACCAATCTTCGGTGATGTGCTACGGTATGCGTGGTATGGCGTGGAATCATGATGACCACCGAGAAGCATTTATGAATGTAAATCGTGTTAGTTTTGCAACATACACATTTTAAAAAGTATGCACATGCAAAAATTCGGCGTTCATTACATGCGCTGTTTGTCACAGTAATCATTGTTTACCATGTTTCTACAGACGGTATCATCCTGATTCATGCAGTGTTCCATAGGTTCCACATACTTCTCACAAATGTTGATACAGTAATGTAAATAAGTTCACTATACTGATTTAATTAAAAGTTCTCATATATCATTTTTTAATTTCCAATCTCGTTACGACAAAAAATTTTCCTCCCTTTTCCAGGATAAATATTATGAAAATAATAAATTAATAATTAAATATTGATAGTTTACAGAGTCATAATAAATCTGTTGTTAGAATTACGTGGGAACGAAAAAAAGTACAGATAGTGAGATCTGATCGAGAGACATAACGCATATGAAACTAAGCACTTACTTGCTCAGCTGCGGACCCCTTGGATGCTGGCGGCCGCACAAAGGGTACATCAACGTCGGCCACGGCGTGCACAATGTGCTGCGCACATGCGATCCAGAGAGCGACCGCTCACGTCACATCTCGGAACTGCTTAGTACAGCGCGACAATTTATTCAACAGTGCTATGCGACGCTATTTCTTCTACATCTACATCTACATTTATACTCCGCAAGCCACCCAACGGTGTGTGGCGGAGGGCACTTTACGTGCCACTGTCATTACCTCCCTTTTCTGTTCCAGTCGCGTATGATTCGCGGGAAGAACGACTGTCTGAAAGCCTCCGTGCGCGCTCGAATCTCTCTAATTTTACATTCGTGATCTCCTCGGGAGGTATAAGTAGGGGGAAGCAATATATTCGATACCTCATCCAGAAACGCACCCTCTCGAAACCTGGCGAGCAAGCTACACCGCGATGCAGAGCGCCTCTCTTGCAGAGTCTGCCGCTTGAGTTTGCTAAACATCTCCGTAACGCTATCACGGTTACCAAATAACCCTGTGACGAAACGCGCCGCTCTTCTTTGGATCTTCTCTATCTCCTCCGTCAACCCGATCTGGTACGGATCCCACACTGATGAGAAATACTCAAGTATAGGTCGAACGAGTGTTTTGTAAGCCACCTCCTTTGTTAATGGACTACATTTTCTAAGGACTCTCCCAATGAATCTCAACCTGGTACCCGCCTTACCAACAATTAATTTTAAGTAATCATTCCACTTCAAATCGTTCCGCACGCATACTCCCAGATATTTTACAGAAGTAACTGCTACCAGTATTTGTTCCACTATCATATAATCATACAATAAAGGATCCTTCTTTCTATGTATTCGGAATACATTACATTTATCTATGTTAAGGGTCAGTTGCCACTCCCTGCACCAAGTGCCTATCCGCTGCAGATCTTCCTGCATTTCGCTACAATTTTCTAATGCTGCAACTTCTCTGTATACTACAGCATCGTCCGCGAAAAGCCGCATGGAACTTCCGACACTATCTACTAGGTCATTTATTTATATTGTGAAAAGCAATGGTCCCATAACACTCCCCTGTGGCACGCTAGAGGTTACCTTAACGTCTGTAGACGTCTCTCCATTGATAACAACATGCTGTGTTCTGTTTGCTAAAAACTCTTCAATCCAGCCACACAGCTGGTCTGATATTCCGTAGGCTCTTAACTTTGTTCATCAGGCAACAGTGCGGAACTGTATCGAATGCCTTCCGGAAGTCAAGGAAAATAGCATCTACATGGGAGCCTGTATCTAATATTTTGTGGGTTTCATGAACAAATAAAGCGAGTTGGGTCTCACACGATCGCTGTTTCCGGAATCCATGTTGATTCCTACATAGTGGATTCTGGGTTTCCAAAAACGACATGATACGCGAGCAAAAAACATGTTCTAAAATCCTACAACAGATCGACGTCAGAGATATAGGTCTATAGTTTTGCACATCTGCTCGACGACCCTTCTTGAAGACTGGGACTACCTGTGCTCTTTTCCAATCATTTGGAGCCTTCCGTTCCTCTAGACTCTAGAGACTTGGGGTACACGGTTGTTACAAGGGGGCCAAGTTCTTTTGCGTACTCTGTGTAGAATCGAATTGGTATCCCGTCAGGTCCAGTGGACATTCCTCTGTTGAGTGATTCCAGTTGCTTTTCTATTCCTTGGACACTTATTTCGATGTCAGCCATTTTTTCGTTTGTGCGAGGATTTAGAGAAGGAACTGCAGTGCGATCTTCCTCTGTGAAACAGCTTTGGAAAAAGGTGTTTAGTATTTCAGCTTTACGCGTGTCATCCTCTGTTTCAATGCCATCATCATCCCGGAGTGTCTGGATATGCTGTTTCGAGCCACTTACTGATTTAACGTAAGACCAGAACTTCCTAGGATTTTCTGTCAAGTCGGTACATAGAATTTTACTTTCGAATTCACTGAACGCTTCACGCATAGCCCTCCTTACGCTAACTTTGACATCGTTTAGCTTCTGTTTGTCTGAGAGGTTTTGGCTGCGTTTAAACTTGGAGTGAAGCTCTCTTTGCTTTCACAGTTGTTTCCTAACTTTGTTGTTGAACCACGGTGGGTTGTTCCCGTCCCTCACAGTTTTACTCGGCACGTACCTGTCTAAAACGCATTTTACGATTGCCTTGAACTTTTTCCATAAACACTCAACATTGTCAGTGTCGGAACAGAAATTTTCGTTTTGATCTGTTAGGTTGTCTGAAATCTGCCTTCTATTACTCTTGCTAAACAGATAAACCTTCCTCCCTTTTTTTATATTCCTATTTACTTCCATATTCAGGGATGCTGCAACGGCCTTATGATCACTGATTCCCTGTTCTACACTTAATGAGTCGATAAGTTCGGGTCTGTCTGTTATCAGTAGGTCCAAGATGTTATCTCCACGAGTCGGTTCTCTGTTTAATTGCTCGAGGTAATTTTCGGATAGTGCACTCAGTATAATGTCACTCGATGCTCTGTCCCTACCACCCGTCCTAAACATCTGAGTGTCCCAGACTATATCTGGTAAATTGAAATCTCCACCTAAGACTATAACATGCTGAGAAAATTTATGTGAAATGTATTCCAAATTTTCTCTCAGTTGTTCTGCCACTAATGCTGCTGAGTCGGGAGGTCGGTAAAAGGAGCCAACTATTAACCTAGTTCGGTTGTTGAGTGTAACCTCCACCCATAATAATTCACAGGAACTATCCACTTCTACTTTACTACAGGATGAACTACTACTAACAGCGACAAACACGCCACCACCGGTTGCATGCAGTCTATCCTTTCCAAACACCGTCTGTGCCTTTGTAAAAATTTCGGCAGAATTTATCTCTGGCTTCAGCCAGCTTTCTGTACCTATAACGATTTCAGCTTCGGTGCTTTCTATCAGCGCTTGAAGTTCCGGTACTTTACCAATGCAGCTTCGACAGTTTACAATTACAATACCGATTGCTGCTTGGTCCCCGCATGTCCTGACTTTGCCCCGCACCCTTTGAGGCTGTTGCCCTTTCTGTACTTTCCCGAGGCCATCTAAGCTAAAAAACCGCCCAGTCCACGCCACACAACACCTGCTACCCGTGTAGCCGCTTGCTGCGTGTAGTGGACTCCTGTCCTATCCAGCGGAACCCGAAACCCCACCACCCTATGGCGCAAGTCAAGGAATCTGCAGCCCACACGCTCGCAGAACCGTCTCAGCCTCTGATTCAGACCCTCCACTCGGCTCTGTACCAAAGGTCCGCAGTCAGTCCTGTCGACGATGCTGCAGATGGTGAGCTCTGCTTTCATCCCGCTAGCGACACTGGCAGTCTTCATCAAGTCAGATAGCCGCCGGAAGCCAGAGAGTATTTCCTCCGATCCATAGCGACACACATCATTGGTGCCGACATGAGCGACCACCTGCAGATGGGTGCACCCTGTACCCTTCATGGCATCCGGAAGGACCCTTTCCACATCTGGAATGACTCCCCCCGGTCTGCACACGGAGTGCACATTGGTTTTCTTCCCCTCTCTTGCTGCCATATCGCTAAGGGGCCCCATTACGCGCCTGACGTTGGAGCTCCCAACTACCGGTAAGCCCACCCTCTGCGACCGCGTGGATCTTGGAGACTGAGGGGCAACTTCCGGCATTTGTTGCGGCATCTTTAGATCAGAACAACTTTCTTAGGTTCGCAAGAATCGTGGTATCAGCGCTGTTTATCCTTCGCTGTTTGTTCGTGGTATAAAGTAATTTCACAGGTCCAGTGGCTGTTTGCACAAAAAGAGGCAGCTAGCGATCTGTCGTCGCAAGTCATTAAAAATTAATAGGTATCATAGAACAGAAGGAGAGGGAATTCTCATGTCTATTATGCAGTCGCATAATCGACAGATACCGTACATTTGCTATGGGACGATATTACAATACCATGTAGAAAGAAATTGAACATTTAGTTGACAATTAAAGAGCGGAAACTTAGAAAGATCGACAGTCTATTTATACGGTATTCATTGTTTTCTACATCAAGATGCGCTTTCTGCTACGTTTGCTGCCATGGAGCTGGTGGTCAAATTGACGGTATGGATAGAAAATTTGTGAAGTCACTCGCATTATTATGTCATCAGTTATAACAGTTTTTGATCGAATTGAATGAAGAGTATAGAGACGTTACATACAACTGCAGGATGCTTTGGTCAAGAGTCATGCCAGGAACGACTTTTCGACGTAAGATCCACAAACTGTTGAATAACTGAAGGAAAAAGGAAAGTGGGGACGAAAATTAGAAACATTGAGAACGGATTACAGACCTCTCACTTTAAGTACACTTGACACCACCCACAGTAAAATGTTCCAAGATGAAAAACAACTTATTTCTGCACATTAGTGTCTATGCAGATGGAACTGATTGTTATGCTTTCCAAGTCTCTTTTAAAAGACAAATTCTTTTACGTTAAAACTGTCAGTGGTTCTACATTGTTTTCTTCGGGAAGAGTTTCCATGTTTGCATAGTGAGGTTCCAAACATGATTCAAGGTTTCAATCGTTATAAGTTCATAAGGTTTTTTAATTGTGAAACTAAATACTCGACTATGACGTGGCAGCCGTAGTGTCGAAAATGTGTGAAATCGTCTGCATGTGTCAGTATAGAGACAGTTGGTACCAGATATAAATTTTTATTACGTCTTCAGCGCGACAAAAATAATAAAATAATACCGAAAATTGCGGCGCTTGCCAGTTGCCCTGCCCCCCACCTCTTTCCCCCTCGGACAGTATGGCGTGGCAGTGGGTGTAGTGCGTACTTGGGTGACAAAACAAGCACGTAAGAGCTCTGCACGTGTGCAAGGTTCACTTGCGGCCGGGTCGAGGATTTTCCCTGCCCGGGGACTGGGTGTTTGTATTGTCCTCATCATTCCATCAGCGTTCATGAAAGTGGCTAGATTGGCCTGTGTACAGAGTGAGAATATGTACGGGCGCTGATGACCGCGCAGTTGAGCGCCCCACAAACCAAACGTCATCATCATCCCTGGCGTATTGGGGCGCCTAAAATTTTCGAACTCGACTTTTTCGAAAGCGGTCGAGAGATTCGTCTTCCTGTTTAGACATGGTGAAGACCTAGTAGTTTCCTACACATCCTGTCAATATGAATCAAATTGATGGCTGGAAGTTCGTGCGGTCCTCTTGTTAGACTTCCACGCTCCTGTCTCAGGAGCTGCATGTTTCCTTCAGTGTTTGTTTCAAGGACTACACAAAAAGATTAGATAATTGTTTGCGAAGGATCCCACGTGAGAGGTGTCTGTTGATCAAAGTTTATATGTTTTATGAGAACAGACTAGATGTACGACCAGCTCTATTTCCAGCCATTTCACATCTGACGACAGCTCGCAATGGTACGACGAGTTTACAAAATACACTTGGAACTATAGGAGCCTGTGAAACACGCTGTTGCTCGTCCAACCATGGAGCGACTGAATAACCATTTGCGAACAATGAGGCTCTTAGGATTAGTGCAAAAAGCCTGCCTCTGTTAACAATGAGAGCCGCGCGGCAGGAAGTGAGGGATAGCAAACTCCAGCCATTGAAAGAAACAATCCCCATTGTTTCGTTCCTCCTTATAGTAACAGAGGTGGGATGTAGTTGTATTCATCTCCATCCAGAAAGACCCCTTAGTTGTAATGTACAGATTTCAGTATGCCACATTAGAGGTAAGCTTTATATCCTGTTTAGCAGGTAGCTGTAAACTTAAGTCATGATTTGACCACCGTGTTAGTTAGTAATTAGACGATACTTGTAAAACCTAAAATTCTGGACATTGTCTGAACTCCGGGGTTAGCTTTCAGAAGGCTTTTTGTGTGTATCACAGAGTGACTACCTCATCCATACATTTATATGCGATTAGCCAGCCACGTCCATCTACAATTGCATTTTTCTTCTCTTTTATTTCAGCAAAAAAGGTGCAATTTTTAAAAATGTGCTTTTACAGTTACAGTAGTGGAAAGAATTTTCGGTTTTTACTATACTTGCCTCTGTCTGTGGATACTGAAGGCAGTAATTTTTAGCGAGAAAAGCCCAATAAAAATGAATTGCTCTCGGGAGGCGCATTAATGTAAAGTCCTTCTCCATATCATTTCTGTGCGAAGAGCGACTTTGTAAGGAGAACAAGATTTGCTTCCTATTGAGCTAGTTCACGCAATTTTTAATGACATTATGGCTTTGATTCCTACGGTACTCACAGTGCGTGTTGACGTTACGTGAATATTGACCTAACAAATTCATTTCGTACAGTTAAAATGTGTTTTAATTTCGAATATAAATTCAAGGTCATCTACTAAGTTCTGCTGAAATGAAATGTCGTTTGACGAGGGCCTCCCGTCGGGTAGACCGCTCGTCTGGTGCAAGTCTTTCGATTTGACGCCACTTCGGCGACTTGCGCGTCGATGGGGATGAAATGATGATGATTAGAACAACACAACACCCAGCCTCTGAGCGGAGAAAATCTCCGACCCAGCCGGGAATCGAACCCGGACCCTTAGGATAGACAGTCTGTCGCGCTGACCACTCAGCTACCGGGGGCGGACTAAGTTCTGCTTTTTTATGCCATATAACGTGTTTTACACGAGTTATTTTATCATAATTAACACACAACCTCAGAGTTATCCCCGCTTTCCTTATTTTTTCCTTTGTTAAAGGAATAAATTATATGAATCCCACGCGTCGCCGGCGTAATACTGCATTCTGCATTGTACCGTCTGGTCTGTGAACTTACTACTTTTTCGACTTTCGTTGACACTTGCGCAAATGTTGTCGACCAGCAAGCACAATCGTCTCAAATTGCTAAGAATGCTATCGAGTGCATCGAAGGGAAGTTAATGTGACTTGATTTGAATTTACCGGTGGAAGACTAGAAAAGTAGACAGTATGCGTCCGAGCGTTGGTAGCACTGATTTTTTTCCTCTGGTACAATGCAGGAAATTAACCTCCGGCAGTTGTATGGATTTATGAAAAATGACAAGCTGCACCGTTGTTCGTGTTCTACGTTGGCAGTACTGAGCTCGGAGGAAAGTAGTGACATACCAATAGCGTCAGTAGTTTCAAGTAGCCATAGGTCACTTTTACGAGGATGCTGGATATGACGTTGGACACGACATGATATTAGAGTTAAAAAAACTTAATTCATATATAAAGGCATTTGCACGTTTGCAGGTCTAGTTTCACAAGGATGGGATCGGTAGTGATCTGTGCCTTTATAGGAGGAAACATACCGGCATTCGCGTACATCTACATCGCTACTCCGCAAATCGCACTTAAGTGCCTGGCAAAGGGTTCATCGAACCACCTTCACATTAATTCTCTTTTATTCCAGTCTCGAACAGCGCGCCGAAAAAACGAACATCTATATCTTTCTGTGCGAGCTCTTGATTTCCCTTTCTTTTATTATTGTCGTTTATCTCTATCTAGGTCGGCGTCAACAAAATATTTTCGCATTCGGGGGAGAAATTTGGTGACTGAAATTTCGTGAGAAGATTCCGCCCCAACGAAAAACGCCGTTGTTTTAATGATGTCCATTCCAAATCCTGTATATTGTCCGTGACACTCTCTCCCCTATTTCGCGATAATACAAAACGTACTGCTCTTCTTTGAACTTTCACAATGTACTCCGTTAATCGTATATGGTAAGGATCCCAGAGAGTCCGGAACCGCGCGACCGCTACGGTCGCAGATTCGAATCCTGCCTCGGGCATGGATGTGTGTGATGTCCTTAGGTTAGTTGGGTTTAATTAGTTCTAAGTTCTAGGGGACTGATGACCACAAATGTTAAGTCCCATAGTGCTCAGAGCCATTTGAACCATTTTTGATCCCAGATAGCGCAGCAGTACTCCAAAAGAGGATGGACAAGTGTAGTAAGTTAGAGAAATCACGAAAAATCGAAAGCAGGGTGGCCGGATGAATATTGAAGCTTCCATCATCTGGAATCCAAAGGTAGTCTGTTACAAACAGCGCAACCTCATTCCGTTTGTTCTTAGTTTACACTGCTGTTTTGCAAAGAAATTATTTCATTATCTAAGAAACTAGTGTTCCTCAATAACGTCTACCTCTTCAGTATGTAGCACTCCACACGGACTGTTAGCTGACATCAAGACCATAGTGTTGGAACTTGGTTTCCATTCTGTGTACTGCAACATCCCATTTGCTTACATGAAAAATCGAGTCCGCAGCCCTCTATAATGAGTGAGCTGTTGAGTTCAAAAGAGGATAAGGTGTTAGTTTTATCGTAGAACTTTGAGAGTTCCGTTTTCTAGAAAAGAAATAAAAGAGGAAACTATTGTATGTAGTGCGGGAATGATGTGTGAAACGACGGAGAGATTTTATTATTATTTGTTTTTGTTACATTTGTGACCAAACCCCTACTCTGTGATATCTAAGGAAACCGTCTCTGCAACAAATGTGTTGCTTAACGGATACTTTTTTTGCTGCCTTTTTAAATAAGTTTGTTGCAGTAATCTCTTTACTCTAGTTGGATAGCGCAAGTGTAACACTTCGTTGTTCAAATCAACCCTCTGGTCGACCACTGCTATTGTGTGTCCGCGCCAGTGTTTACGTTACGCCGAGATCCACTCTGCACATGACATGGAAAACCCGGTGGACTGCTTAGGATGGGAGAGGTTATTTAATTCATCGTAGAGTTTTCGAAAGTTGGACAAATGTGTTCGAAAGCGTGTTACCGAGGTGTCAGAACAACGACGTCGCGGGGGGAGGGGCTCAGTGACGCGGCAGACTCATAAAAATGTGTACTGGCGACGGTGTGACCCGCTTTCGTGTAGCAACCGGCAACGCCGGATAGTGGCATCTGCTGTGACGGTTGGAGTGGGGAGCGCAGTCAGTCTGCAGCAGCATGGCGGCCGCGCCGCGCGCCATGTGCAGTGCTGGCCAGCGCGCAGGCGCCGCTGCCGGTTGGGAGGCTTCCGACAACCTGCGCAACGCCAAGCGCGATCACCTCAAGCACTTCACCGCCGATCCCTCCTCGGACTTCCTCGCTGACGCTGAGACGTCGAGCTCCTCGCTGAATAGACGTACGTAGTGACCCCGATGTTTGTTCTTTAATGCGTGCACCGCCACAGTTTGTCATTTTAACGGGACGCGCATGTGTACGGCTGTTTATGTGTGCACGAGTGTGTGCAGTGAAAGGAAAAAGATAACTACGTAAAAGGCAGACGAGCGGATGATTGAGAGGAGAGTTACAATCGCCCACGAATGCTGTTTGCTCGAAGGAAGGAATGGAGGGGGCATCCAGAGGAAAAGAACCTGTCCACCGATGTTGGCGTCGGTAGCTGAGGCTCGAACTGACCTTGGCACGGCACCAGCGTTTTCTTTCGTCGTTACTGCGGTGGAGTTTAAAATACTTCTCGGTTAAACGAGTTTATTGTGAGTGAGACGGCGACGTCAGCCGTTGGGACTCAAACCTGTTATTCTTACCCCCATTGCTCGAGGACGTCGTAATCTCGTGGACCGGATACGTTTAATGTGTGCATACAGTTTTAAGATTTCGAGTGTTTCCGTAGAAGTGTCTTGCAGCACAGGTGATCTCGCCCGTCTGTTAGATTTGGCTCGTGATACGTGAAACAAGTGGTCGTTCACCTTTTTGTCACCGGAATCATCTGGTAAACATTGCTTCTATTCCTTTGGCCTTAGTTATTTGATTTAGCGCAGTTGTAATTGCTTCTGATTCTCTACTGCAACCGAGAAAAGTAATCACTTTTACCATTTAAGTCCGAAATCTGCAGTGGCGTGGGTGTGGTTGGTCAGTAAAGACATCTGACTGAAGATTATTTGAATAGACGCTGGATTCCTTTTATTACGGCATACTGTGCGCATGCAGCATAATACATTTGGGTTGTTTCGTGGATAAAGTTTGTCGCTTTGTAGAGTGACACTGAAGGGGGGGGGGGGGGGGGGGAACACGAAGTGGCACCCATAGGTAGAAGTTATTGTGTCCCAGTCGTCTTGCTTACAAACGGGAACACCACTTGTAATCACATGTGTTACAGGTGATCTGCCGTGAATACTAGTTTTTATCAAATTATAATTTTTTAGGAATATTGCAGGGGAGACTATCTCGATATGTGCAGTGTACTTCCGAAACACGCATTGTGTATCACAAGTTTTTTTAGCCAGCTTACTTTTTTTAAGCAGGGATTGAGTAAAATTATAAATGGATTAATCATTTTAAGCAGGGATTGAGTAAAATTATAAATGGATTAATCATTTTGGTATCGGGCACAATGTTTCATTTACCGGTTGTTGAATGTTTAATTCTTTTGACTGGAACGATTTTTGACTAAGATTTCAACATTTTTTTGACCCATTTAGTCGGCTTCATAGTGGTAGTAAATTAATATTGGTTTACATACACAAAGTCTTAGAATCCTGCTCGCGCATTCAATCAAAATACAGTTTGTTATTGGAGGAGCACTTTAATAGAAGAGTGACTGTTAACAGCTATGAAGTGTTAATACATTTTTGCATCCGTCCGTCTTTGTGTTAATATTCATTTTCTGATGAATATTTTTTTTAACATCCAATGTATTCCGATAATGCGACAATCTTTTAGTGCCGATTTCGAGCAGTGCCGAACCTCGAACACACCGCAATGTAATAATATTTGTCATCGCTCATTTCTGTTTATTACTCCTTCGTACAAGAAAGTAATTAGCGCGTACTGCCGAAACAAACTATTTTATCTGCTAAACTCTACGAGTGGACGGCTGCATTGTGCATGTTTCTTAGAAAAACATATGAAAATAACTGGGTGAGCGGTGTCAGTTTTGATGGAGATCTTTCGAAATAACTCCATACTTTGTGGTTTTTGTCAGGCATCCCTCCACTGGTATTATTTTTGTGGTTTTCAGTTCAAAACCGTTCACTTCTGGTTTTCATGATGATAAATACAAGCGCCGTCGAGTCTGTGTATTTTATTTTCTTGTTTTTCGTCCATTTGAACGATGCCTATATTTCGGACTGTCAAACTGTATTTTATGAACCGTACAACGTCAGGCCGGCCGCGGTGGTCTAGCGGTTCTAGGCGCGCAGTCCGGAACCACGCGACTGCTACGGTCGCAGGTTCGAATCCTGCCTCGGGCATGGATGTGTGTGATGTCCTTAGGTTAGTTAGGTTTAAGTAGTTCTAAGTTCTAGGGGACTGATGACCACAGTAGTTAAGTCCCATAGTGCTCAGAGCCATTTTTTTTTTCGTACAACGTCAAAAAAAGAAACAGAATAGTGCAGCTGTTACAAAGGTATAGTAATCAGATTGCAAATTCTTTGTATGTTGATATGGCTGCCTCACATCGGTGTTTCGTCTCCAGATCATGAAGTAATTTTGTGCTGTGTCTATTATAGTAAGATAGTAAGAGTTTGGAGGCAGTAGTGTGAAGGTGGCGTTTGACTTACGCCGCAAGGCGAAAGATTGAGGTCTAATCGTAAATAACACATTTTCAAATTCGGACACCGGTTCATTTCAGCAAATGCGATGCTGGTGGCTGAAACATTTCTTTTGGAACGGATGCAGGCTAAGGATCTATTCATTGGCATTTATTTTCCAAATTCTCCTGAAGCGTGTCACTCATGTCACCAATAATTCGATTTACCGTGTTTCATTATGTGATTGACATCAGAACTTGCGCATTATACGGTGTAAATTCGTCGACTGTGCAATTCATTGTAGTTACGCTCTTAAAATCAGTGCTAGGAGTAAAGAGCTGATTTGACGTGTTAATTGTCTGTGAGGCAGTGCAGCTTTATGATGTTTCGGTACGGGAGAAACAGAACGTGAGCGACCTCACCTGTGTCAGGAGGCGGAACTTGGGTAGAGATGAAAGCGGAACGGCAGCCAAAGGCGCGGATGAAATGCCGAGAAAGTACTTAGTGGAGCGCGAGCAGCGACCAGCTGCGCTCACAGCTTGCCACAGCTAGTATGTCGCTAAGTTAATCGGCTGCCGTCTCCGCCCTTAGCTAGCAGATAATGAGGTTCAGCCTGTGGTAGACAGTTACAAAGTACTTTACACTCCGTTAACAAACCAGCTGCGTTTGTAAATGTTGTAAACATATTTTGAATCGCATAACCGCTAGCAGTAACAAATCTGTTTTTTTTATAATTTACTAAATTACGCCGGCCGAAGTGGCCGTGCGGTTAAAGGCGCTGCAGTCCGGAACCGCAAGACCGCTACGGTCGCAGGTTCGAATCCTGCCTCGGGCATGGATGTTTGTGATGTCCTTAGGTTAGTTAGGTTTAACTAGTTCTAAGTTCTAGGGGACTAATGACCTCAGCTGTTGAGTCCCATAGTGCTCAGACCCATTTGAACCATTTTTTTTTTTTACTAAATTACGATGCATTTAGGGTTGTGGAAGCTCATCTTAGCTCATCGTAAGGCATTGCGTAATTGTAGAGTTTTAAACGGCTAGAGTAATAACAGTTTAATTTGATCCGTTGAAATGAATGAATCGTTGGGGATGCAGCGAATGCAGTGAGAACCGGTTGAGAAATACTGTAACGAATATGAAAAAAATGGAAACCTCCGCAGACTGGTCCCAACAGGCCATCCAGCACCGAACGGTCGCTGTGACACCCAACGAAATCACTTGTATGCGATATGGAGGCGTTTGGGGTTGACCACAGCGCTCTCCTAGCCGTTGCGGTTCGCACACCTTGCAGCCGGGTAGCTGTCACTCGAGCAACTCGTCAGTTGCCTTACCGAGGCTGAGTGCACACCCGCCCGTTCTTCCGCCCAATAATAATAATAAAAAGAATCACTGGCAGTACCGGGAGTTGAACCCGAGTCATTCGCATGGCAGTCAGACACTCTGACCACTAAGCTATGGAGGTAAATTTGTGCCAGACGGGAGCCCGGGTTTCCTGCTTCTTGCGAGCAATCACCTTGACTGTTAAGCGATCTGAGCAGACCTTATGGCCCCTGTCATTGTCACTGACATTTACACCTGCCAATAAGTTTAATTACTCACGCAGTACTCATTACATTGCAGGCTCGACATTTCTGATCGGTTTTCGCTGATATGATTTCGATATCGATCATATCGATCCATTCATCTCAGTGACTCTAATTCAGTGGATTATATATATGTCCCCCAATTCGTTCCCCCAGTAGTACTGTACTGTTACTACAAACTCCGTTGTAGAACTTATTGTTGTGTTCAGAAATCTTAGGTGGAAACATCAGTGACAGTGGCAGGCTTGGACCTGAACCCGGGTAGCCTAAAGGTGACTCCTAGCGATAAGTACGAAATCCTGTGTCGGATCCGGTCTGGCACTAATTTTCATTAGTTGCTGCATACTCATTAGCTTGAGTTGTGCTTAAACCAAGTAGATAAAATACTTCTAATTAAGTGTTACTGTTCCGTACGGAATTAGGCGCTGCCATTGCAGTTACCTGGTAAATTGATACCACCATTGTGTAACGTGTGGAATATTTAGTATTTTCTCCTCATAGATGTCAGAAATTCGCAAGGCAATAGGACAGCAGTGTAATGGCGTCCTATATTATTAAAACTTTTGATGAACAGCGTTTTTCTACGTTGGGTAAGCATTACTCGACCTGTTAGAGCTTTGTATACGACGAGCTCCCAGACTTTAAAATGCATCGAATTAAGTCGTCCAAAACAAAACCAATTATAAAGCATAATATATTCCTTTGCATCCTCACAGAGCGAGGTGACCTAGCGGTTGAGACATTAGACTTAACATTCGAGAAGAGCGGGATTGAAATCCCCGTCGGGCTGTCTAGATTTAGATTTTCTAACATTTCTCTAAATCGGATTACTCAGATACTGGTACGACTCCTCTGAAAAGAACACAACCGATCTCATTCTTAAACCGTGACCTATCGGAGCATGTGCTACGTTGACAGGGCATCAAATCCTAATCTTCATTTGTTTCTCGTCTACAAGGTAGCGCACAGTGTATGTGGACTACCTGCGTGGGCGATCAATGCTGCGTAGTATATTATTATTTTCTTTTGAGCAGTTTGGATCGCCGGGATATTCCAAAACTTCTGTCAAACTTTCGTTCGTACAAAACTGTTTATACCGTTATTGATAGTAATTTCTTTTCACACTAGTGTCCAGTACCCACCGTTTTTCTTCCTACATCCTGAACCTTGTCGCTAATGAGGTGTACGTTACTTTTAGAATGTGGCAGGGACTTGCGGTGGCTGTGCCATTGCATTAGTTAACACATGCCAGGAAGAACGTTCGTATATACAGTTTGTCCGAGTATCATGTAATCTATGCTGTGGTTTATCGAGGAGTTTCCTAAATCAGTGTACCAGACGGTCCAGTGTTAAGACAGAGCTAGATATCCTTCTTGATGTGGCTCACCACCTTGTTTCAGAATTAATCGTCAGTGTAAGATAGATATATTTTCTACAATGATAGATATTAATGTAGAAAACAGCACACTCATCGTCGAAAACTTAGATTTCCCGAATTTCGACATCGCAGTACAGTTAACCATATTTTGTTTGCCCTAAGTATATTTGGAGCTTTTATTTTCAGTTTGAGCGCTTTTGTCTCATGTGTTTGAAGAGTTTTCGCATTCTTTCACGGAAAAAGTGTTCAATTAAAATGCTGCTTCAGATACATCGGAAGTGCGTCCAAGAAAAGAGTTGTCGAAAGCTTCAAGTGGTGTGTACATAAAGGGCCCTAAATTCGCATTTACTTATGTGTCGAATTAACACAGTTTGTTCTCACAAGAAGAAACAAACTTTTCATCAGACATGACATGGCTAGTAATTTAATCGAATAAAATTTTTGCCCCGTAGAAACTAATAATGCTGATTAATATTTCAGGAAAATGTAATTGCGTAGATTTCCCTTCGGTTGGTATATGTGTGTACCGTGTAGGAGTGGAGCAGCTTTGTTGGCAAAAGTGCCTGACAGAGCATCGTATTCACGAACGTACTGGTTGGTTCTATTTTGATATATATTTCAGTACCGTATTTTCATATTTATCGTAAATAATAACCGCATTTCTGATTAGCTTCATATAAACACAGACACCCCTGGACATATGCAAGCCTTACCTGTTCTCCCAACAGCACTATCTTGCATGTTTGAGCTGGTAAACTAAGATTTTAATTAAGTTTCCAGAACAGAGAGTAACATAGTGACGACTAAACAATAAAAGGGTACTATAATAAAGATTTATTTACGATTACGCGATTGGCAATGTTGCAGTACTATTGCCGTCTGGCAAATCCGAAGTTGAGTGGTTATTCTTTTCTGTGAGGAATCGTCTATTTTGGGACGAGTGAGTAAATATATCCTGCGGCCATTGACGCACTCCCCCCGCAGCCGTCGTTTCTTTCATTCAAATTTCGTTTTTAATATAGTGACTTGTGTTGTAGGGTCTCTTCCCTTTGCCAGTTTCAGTTCTTCATTCAGGACGTGCTTGTATAGTCTGCGTAGTACCTGGCGTACTTAAAGAGATCCACAGAATTAATCACGCAAATTTTTCATATATTTTCTGTATGTTTCCATAGATGTCATTTCCAACTCGAGTCTCGAATGTTCACTAGCTACCACGTTTTTGCAGCCATGTAAAAGTGGTGTTTGTCTCGCCCGCTTTCCTCGAAATATGTTACAGCAGCATAGAAATGGGTTGATCGTAGTTTCACAAACAAAATTCTTTGTGGACATTCTGTGATGGGAAAGGGAATCCTTTCGAACAGTTACTTAATTACGCCGATCAGAGGATGCACTGTCATATCGAACATTTTGGTACTGTTATTGCGCGCTTCCATTGCTTGAGCGTTGTTTCTCCGTCTCTTATTATCCATAAATACCATGTCTGTGAAATCATTTACAAATTTTCTGACTGAGCTGGTATCAGTCTCTAGTTGTCCATCCCGACTTTAGACATCTCGTGGTTTCCATTAAAAAAAAAAAAAAAAAACCAAAACTTCAAGAGAATGCCAGAATAGTTCTGTTAACTACATTATGGCCACGTCATTTCCAATGTCTTGCACAGCTGTGGTCTCTGGCCACATTGTGCGCGGGACGTTAAACACGCAGATACCGTCCTTTTGTTGACAGAGTCTTCAGCAGCACGATTAGCGTTTTCTACCTACTGATTATATCCGATCTAAGAAATAGTGCAGCAGTAACTGTCGACTATCGGAAAAAACCACTTTGAATTTTTTCAAAACCTGTAGAGCAAGTGCCAGATCTATACAACTAAAGACGTATTTACTAGATTCGGAATCAGTGTAGAATTTCAATAAATATTTTAGGAATGTGATTATCCATGTGCGGGTCACGTGTGACAATTTGCTACTGTGTCTCGGAACTGAGCTGGAATCCGGGCAGCCACATTTGGCATTCAGTGATCCACCAGTAGAGTCCTGCAAGTACCAGGTTGCTCACTTAGTAGAATACTCAGCGGGAGGTAGATAGGTATCACCATTGTGAACTTATGAAATACGTTTTTGCGTTTTGTGATGCTTCTATGTGAAGGATATACTTCTATTTGTGTATCCTGTACGTACCATTTATGGTGCAAAAAAAAAAAAAAAAAATAGTGCTCAGTGCAATTCTTGACCTTCCTCACGATACGTGCGCATAAGACCTTTGACAGCTACTAAATAGATAACGTGTTGAAATACAGTTAGGTTACAAAGTCCATTAGATCCCTCTTAATATTGGTAGCATAAATGTTCGATGGGATTCATGTTGGGCAATCTGGGTGGCCAAATCATTCGCTCGAATTGTCCACAGTGTTCTTGAAACCTATTGCGAACAGTTGTGGCCCGGTGACGTGGCGCATCGTCATCCATAAAAATTCCATCGTTGTTTGGGCATATGAAGCCCATGAATGGCTGCAAATGGTCGTCAAGTAGCCGAACATAACCATTTCCAGTCAATGATCGGTTCAGCTGCACCAGAGGATCCAGTCCATTCCATGTAAAGACAGGCTACACCATTATGGAGCCACCACCAGCTTGCACAGTGGCTTGTTGAGAACTTGTGTCTATGGCCACGTGGCTTTCCGCCGCACTCGAACCCTACCATCAGCTCTTACCAACTGAAATCCGGTATTATCTGACCAGGCCACGGTTTTCCAGTCGTCTAGAGTCCAACCAGTACGTTCACGAGTCCAGGAGAGGCGCTGCTGGTAATGTCGTGCTGTTATCAAAGCACTCGCTTCGATCGTCTGCTGCCATAGCCCATTAACGCCAGATTCGCCGCTCTGTCCTAACGGTTACGTTTGTCTTACGTCCCACACTGATTAGGCGAGTATTTCACGCAGTGTTGCTTGTCTGTTAGCACTGACACCTCTACGGAAACGACCCTGCTCTCGGTCGTTAAGTGAAGGCTATCGGCTAGTGCGTTGTTCGTGATATCCTCGTAACACACTTGATATTGTGGATCTCGGAATATTGAATTCCCTAGCGATTTCCGAAATGGAATGTCCCATGCGTCTAGCTTCTACTGTCTTTCCGCTTTCGAAGTCTGTTAATTACCGTCATGCGGCCATGATCACGTCGGAAACCTTTTCACATGAATTACCTGAGTACAAATGACAGCTCCGCCAATGCACTGCGTTTTATATCATGTGTACGCGATACTACCGTCATCTGTGTATGTGCAATCGCTATCCCATGACTTCTGTCACCTCAGTGTATATACTTAACAACGCTGAGTCAGTAGTGTGGTAGCAGTATTGCACGTCTTGGTTAGATCAACTGAATTGTGTGATAAATTGAGCCACATGAAAAATACCATTTCAGAACAATTCACCATTTTCGTAAACAGCCCAAGCATTATTTAAGCAGTTACATCATTGAGTTGGTTATGGGAAGTGTTTGGAGAGACAACGAGCACCTCTAATCACTTTCACGAGTAGTAGCGTCGGACAGAAGTAACAGGGCGTGAATTAAAGTTGGTGGCGCTTCAGTCGGGCTGAAGAGCAGTAGGCGTGGGTAGCCCGTACTGCGCAAGCGGAGGCGCTTCCGGTGTGGCCGATAAAAGGCAACCGCCCAGCCACAGCGATACAGTTATCGCTGTCCGCCTGGTCGTCCCAAAACAACTACAGCGCTGCTTCGTGCGCATTTGTTAATCCTAACGACGCTGTTGAAACATTTTTGTTGTTTCTGCTCTGCTCTGCTCTGCTCTTTCGATCCAAAACAATCGTTTCAACAGAAATAGACAATATCGGTACTCTAGCAGAAAAAACTGCAACACATTCAAGGATCGTTTTAGTTTAGTGAAGTTAGCGCGCGCGTGTGTTTGTGTGTGTGTGTGTGTGTGTGTGTGTGTGTGTGTGGGTGTGGGGAGGGGGGGGGGACCCATGCAAATAACGGAGACATTCATTTCACAGTGTGAGGTATCACTTCATTTCAGTGCACCACGTCTCGCGCCCAAATACGGACTTGTATTCACGCATGCCGACGAATGTGTAGCTGGCGAATGGTATCCTGCGGGCAAATTGCCTGAAACCTATTTCGTATTTTCTTTCAATTCAGCACTGGTTCCGACGACTCGTGGCTACGAGTCAGTGGTTGTCACATACGTGTTCGATGGCCAGAACATCGGAGAGATCTTACTGGCCAGGGCAGCTGTACGCCACGAAGAGGAATTTGCCTGGCAGCAGCCGTAAGAAGACGTTCATTGCCCTGCTGAAACAGCTCAAACCTCCTCTCGCAGGAATACGTACAGCATTGGACTAAAAGGATGATGAACCTAACGAGCACTTTTCTCGCGCCCAGTTACCTTGCCCCATTCCACGAACACTAAAGCAGTTTGCGCGTGTTAACTGATGCTGCCCTCAACCCTCACAGGCACATAGATGTATGTTTGTATCGCTGGCTAATGCCCTGTGGATGATAATGTGCACCATGGATGCTCAAACTTTTCAGCTCTGAGATCTACTACATGCAGGACTACTTTTAGAGACCTACTAACTTAAAAATTCGTGAAGGCTTAAGCACAAAACAAGACCGAAGCCAAAATTAACCATTTTAATTAGACAATAAAGATAAAAGGTAATTTTCTCTCCATCAAAAGCTTTAGGCCTACTGCTCAGTTTTCGAGATATTACGCATGTGAAAAAATATACGGCTTCATAAATGTTGATTTTTTTTTTTTTTTTTTTCATATACGAGACTTTGCAGACCACCGTCAGGTTTATTATAATCTGGCGAAAAATTTGTCACAGGCGACCTTTCAGATTGTGTAAGATGAGGATCAGTCATTTTATTTTTACAGTTAGATTTCAGTATGTTCATCGGTGAAAACGCTGCTTCACGTAGATAAGTTGATCCAAAAAACGATTAAACATACGATGCTACTTTTACAATGTTTTGGTAGGTTTATATACTCAATAATTTCCGAAAGTTATCTTCATTGTGTTTTGACTTTAAGGAAATGTAATTTTGAAATCGAATTATTTCCTTTTCAAGTTCGGTCTCACTAAAAGAGCACTGATTTTACTTGAAATATCTTCCACCTCCATTTCCTGAAAAAATTGAGCTATGAAAGCTAGAGCAAGTTCCATTGCCTTGAAATCTGAAAATCGGTTTTCAAATTCTGTCTTTAGTGTTGTTGTCACGTTTGCCATATACGTCTTTGCAGCTCCTTGATCCAGTGATGCCTGTTGATCTGACAGTTCTGACTGTATTTAAGGAAAGTGTTTCACATTTTATTTCTGAAACTGTGCTATCCAGTGGTCAAGTTCCACAGCAAACCTTGAGTGAGAGAGAGATTGCTGGGTGCTAAACAGCGGGGGCCGGGGTTGTTTGGGATAGGAGACCAAACAGCGAGGTCATCGGTCTCATCGGATTAGGGAAGGAAGTCGGCCGTGCCCTTTCAGAGGAACCATTCCGGCATTTGCCTGGAGCGATTTATAGAAATCACGGAAAACCTAAATCAGGATGGCCGGACGCGGTATTGAACCGTCGTCCTCCCGAATGCGAGTCCAGTGTGCTAACCACTGCGCCACTTCGCTCGGTAAAACCCTGAGTGATCTGCCCGTTCACCGTAGTCCCCACTCACAAAGCACCAAATTACAATTCGCGACTAGTAACATCACAACACAGGAGGAATGATTGTTGCTTGGCGACAGCACTAAAAGCGGTGGAATGCAGATACAGACGAAATAGATGGAGACAGAGTTGACAGACTTACTGCCTATAAATACCCTTTGAAACACTCATTGTCCACAAACTGTTATTTTACAAAAGCAGCTTATGGAAACAGACAAAGGTTTTGAAATATCGACTTCTATAGTGATGGCGATCGATCTGTCGATCGGGATCAACGGGTTGAGCACCACTGGCGTACACCAAAAACGTTGTAGAATCTAGGCGGACACGACCACATAGGCAGAAGCCGCTGAAATTAAAGACAATAGAGCGCTATTCCCTTATCCTCTCTGACGATTACCCGTCACCTCACGCTCGGTGATGGTTAGTTGTGAGAGACAAGGTGGCAGTATTACTACCGAAGCAGTTGCTTCCCAGTGCCTATATCGTATGTTAGAATGCTGCTCGGGCGGCAATTGATGCTCACACAATGCGTGTGTCTGTATAGTACAACATAGCCGTTCTGAATCATATCTGTAGGCGTGAAGATGTTCCACACACTACCCCTGAAAGCTCCATTGCGTTGCGACTAACACGTTCAACAATCGGTCGATAGGGCCATCCATTTTGTCGCTGGCCTTCAGTGTGACCGAATTAAAGGGCAACACACACGTTAGTTGGTCGGCACAGTCATTCACCCGTAACGGCTCCTCAGTGACGGCCTACACAGTGGTGGGACGCTTGCGTGCCATGAACACAACACACTAATCGCTAAACTCCCCCATATCATTGAGCACGGGGAGAAAAACCTAAAGTTTTTTTTCAGTTGAATAAATACGTAATATTATTCGAGGCGCTTAATTGGAGTAGAATGCTGCTTGCCGTAATGTAGTTTCTGCACGATGCCCGATAGTACCATTGGGGCTACCGTGTGCTGGGAAAGGAAGAGCTAGTCAACAGTCATATCCACGTACAGCTTTCCAGTCGCCCGTGCGTGATAGAGTGGTAAAAATATATTTTTCCAACTTACCTACCGGCAAAAAGAATATACATTCGTAATAGCAGGTTGTGTAAACACAGTTTTTCTTACTGAAGGAATTTTTACCACTGGAGTAGCTTAAATTTCGTAGTACTAACGTCATAATTCATTGTTCGAGAGCTAAGACACTGCATTGGCGTTGTGGCCGAGCGAGTGGCCTAATAATTATTGTATTGTAGAGGAGTGGCCATCCAGATTTATTTCCTGCAGCCGATGGCGGGATGGTTGCGTAAAAGTGACCGCGTCTCATTTGCTGCCTAGCGTTATTCAGTTAAGCTAATTCTCAGTCTCTAATGACATCGACCCCGACGAAACATTAACGCTAACTTCCCGTTCATTTGTACAGAGTGCAGCAGTTGCGTGGTTGTATTTTAAATCAGTGTGTGTGAGACTCACCGGCATCAAAGTCTACGCTGTGCCATTGTCCATTAATTACTTATTTCACAGTCCTGTTAGGAACCAGTCAACAAATGCTGTATTCCTTCTGGCTATAAACATTGTTAATCAGTTTTGCTTACTGTCAATTCTGCTTTCATGTTCGTTTAAAATCTATGTATGTTGAAATGCAGTAGACAGTAACTGATTGTCAAAGCACCTCCACAGCATTGCAGTTCACTGTCAGATCAGTGAAATAGTGGATTGATATCCAGCTCACGCGTCGTTGCCTAGTGGAAGTTAATGCGTCACGAGAGAGAGAAGGCGCAACTAAAGGTTAAGCTATAGGTTTTTTATGCCATTATTGCTTTGCAATTCCTTAGCTACTTGAACATAGAATGAAGAAAAAATGCAGTAAACAGTCATAATTTCTTTGGCATAACGGTTTATTTCGTGATAACCAGTTTCAAGCCTTAGATCTTCAGGTTGCAGCATAAATCTCATGTTGCATTACATTGATAGACCTCATATAGTTTGCTGAAAGAAAAGAGCAGCAGCAAGATGAAATTTTACGCAATTGAGAATCAGAGAACACAGAACTGGTATATGGGTGACATATAGAGAAAGGATTATTTCCGTACTGGTAATTAACATCGATCATAGTTCGCAGCGTGGGGTATACACGCACTGTCTCTTGAAGAACTAAATGAGGCCAGTTGGTGGATAGTAGAGTTTTAAGGAACACCACTTGCCGTACCGTCTAAGAAATAGTGTACAAGGATCTGTAAAGTCCGTGTGAAGGGACAGGGGTGACATGTAATCGAGCCATGAATATCTTTTCGATCAACGCTGCCTTCTCAGTTTTTTTCTGATCGTAGTGCACAGGAATCTTATTGAAAATATTCCGATCAGCTGGCCGAGTATAGCTATGCCACAAATAGCACTTCACACCATATGTGGAACGCAAAACAAATGTATTTGGTGGAAGCATGGCTTCAGAAGTCAAATACGTAGAGGGAGGCAGATAACAGAGTGCAAATCACGTATTTCGTCTGAATTACGAAGAGAGAATTGTAAGGTCTATTGTGTCACTCGCTCAGGCACCAGAGTTAATCGAAGACGCTAGACTCGTATTCTTGCTTCTGACATAGGTATTGTGTGGTTTTCCTAAAGCGCTTCAGACAAATACGAAGATGGCGCTTTAAAAAAAAACAGCACTTGACGGCCACCACATTTTTTTAACTGAATTGGTGCACAATCTGCGTTGACCTCAACGTGTAAGGGATGATAAATTTTAGCCTTCCTACATTTTCATGTATGATGACTGATAAGGTTGATAACAGGCGAAATCGTGAATCAAACGTGTATCGTTCTATGTCATGATCTTCAAACTACTGTAGTAAAACGCTGACCTTAGGTGATAGACTTTGAAACGTCATGTGAAGCAGGGAACACATGTTTGTGCTTCTGTCCACGTTAACTCACTCCATGGTTCACGGTCCACTCAAGATATGCTGCTATCCTAACTGTAACTGTCTTTGGGTTACGGACTAAACTATTAACGATTGTGTGCTAGGAGCCAAATTTTAAAGAGTGTGTGTTGAACAGTTACCTTGCGCCTTTCTCGACATTCTACGCTATTGTCATTTGCATCCCAGAGTACAGGCTTCTCTGCTCTGAGTTTAACCAAACCGAATGCCCGACGTCCACGCCACTGGCAATGGCACTGTCATATCCAGCACCTTATCCCAATGGTTTCACCCGCAATTCATCTGCTTTCGATAGATAGTGCGAGGTAAGCACATTAACATGTGACGAGTCTCTACGTACACATATCAGTTGTCCGCAACCGATTGACCGAGCGAGGCACTGGACGCCTATTCCGAAGGATTTGGGTTCAGATCCCGTCTGCTCCTCAGGGTTTTTGTGTGTTCTCTGATTTCCTTAAATTCCTTAAGGCAGACGCCATGATGGATTCTTAAAAAAGTCAAATTCCTATTCGGTGTTTCGGTACTCGAGCTTGTGCCTTTGCTCTAAGGAGCTCACTGTTGAGAGGTTAAACCGTGACGTCTCTTCTTTTCGTTTATATTACCAGTCGCCAGACTATTAAACCTTTGCTTTTTAATAAACAGTGGCAACGTCGACTAAATGATATCTGTCGCTGGGACCCATTATAATACATTGACTGGAGTTGGTGAATTTTAAGCTCATCTGAAGTCTGACACCTGCGACTGATTAGAATAAGAAATAATCTTACGCCTACGATGCTTATTCGATCTGCACTACGAGAAACAACGCGTCTGCATACCAGTAACATAGCACCTATTTTTTAGTTACGTTGAAAGTTTGAGGCCTCAGACGCAATTGAAGTCTGCGTCACACTCTTCTGGAAAGACCCTTGTATTTTGTTATTGCCTTTCCCAAATTAACTTTATCATAATCACTGAATATCAACTACCATGGTAGAAATTAAAGCCAATGTAAAAATGGATGGGGTCATAATTGATCAGGTGAAACAATTTTATCACCTCTGTAGACAATCACAGAGGACAATAGATGCTTAATGGAAGTGAAGAGGATTTCATTGGCAAAGCGTTTTAACCAGCAAACATATTAACATAGATGTTCAAAAGTCCTTCCAAAATCATTTCTATGGAATACACTGCTTTTTGGAAGTGAAAGTTGGACTCTTAGTAAATTGGAAAGGAATCGAGTTGAAGGTGCCGATGTGGCGGAAAGTGACAACAAAGAGCTGGACGGGAAGAAATAACCAACCTGGACGGTTCAAGGGATATCAGCAAGGAGACAAGATTAAGAATCTTGTCAACGAAGACCAAAAAAGGTCGATTAGGGGATAAAAGCGTGTGGTCGCAAATTTCTGCACGGTGCTAGAAGGGAGTGGCCTAAACAGCATACTAAAAATCATGACAGGTGGTGAGTGAGCATATTTTTTATATTTTGTCTTGAATCACTCGAAAACAGTAGCTTCTAGCGAAAATGTTTCTCAGTATGTAATTAAACTGCATTAAATTTCCTCCAAAAAGAAGTTATATTAATTTTTTCTCAATGAGTAACAGTTTGCGTGTTGCAGGCTTTTTTAAAAAATCTCATATTAGTGAAAATAAAGTTTTAACGATATAAAATTAATGTTTGTCTTCAAATAAAGTTGGATAACAACAAATATTAAATGCGTGTACCACGTCTATTTGCAGTAGAGCAGTATTAAGGGATGCATTGTGCTCCAGGGATGCAACAGGGGGGAAGGGGAGCGATGTGTGGGGTAGATAGGTAGCTGGATTGTGTTCATGCACTTCCCCCCTTCATAGGTCTGCAAAATGAATAGCGAGCAGAAGGTTCTCCACTCCATCAACCCCAGTACCTCACAAGAAGCAACTATGGGGTGTCTCACAAAGTTTTACTGACCCTCCACAGCGCGCCTTACGAACCACCGGCAACACAGTGAACAACATGCCCGGAGGATGGTATTTCCACAAAATACGTTAACGCTACATGGAATGCAACTACGAGTTAAAATAATAATACTAACACAAGAATGCATATGGAGAAAGCCTACGTAAATATCTGCACACTGTTCTACACTGCTAGAGGGGAAACTGATTCTTAGTTATCCTGTACGACAACTGTAGTGTTCTTCCGGGAAAGGCAACTTCCCGCACTGTGAGCGCTGTTCGATTTTCAGTTAACAGACTACACCTCCCCGCTATTTCCTGAATATGTGAATAGACAAGATAACTTAGCCGAGCTCGTGTTATATAGTAGAGTTATTTTCAATTTATTGAATGAGTACTTATTTGCGGTTGTTAAGTGAGCTATTCTGAAGAAAAAAAAAAAAAAAAAAAACGCAACAGGCAGAGCTGTCAACTGTTTACCACACTGATGAGTCTGTCGTGAGTGTGACGTTCTGTCAGTATGTATTCAACATTGTTGATTTCATTCTCTCCACTACCACTGTCCGGAATACTTTTCACAGCAGAGGGTATCCAAAGCATCACCCCAGCCTCACCTCTCTTTACACTTCAAGACACCCAGAGGCTTAAACTGCATTCCTCTGCAACAGAAGTAGATTACTTTGGTGTTACAGAACTTCAGATGCTTCAACATAAGTCAAGCAATGCATTACAGCAGATTATTGTTCTAGACGTGAACATGGTCAGTCTCATTCCATCAGATATATTCACATACATCTTGGAGGATATACTGTGGATGTGTGGTAAATGGCTCCACGCAGTGCAGCCAACTCTGAGTGCCACCAATTCTTGAACTGAAAAAAAAAAATAATTATGCTACGTACCATTACCGCAATTAATGGCGAGAGAAGTGCAATAACTTTTTGATCATTTACTAATTCACCACCAAGTGACTGCAACACATTTAAATGGCTTTCCAATGTGCCGTCAACGATAGACAGCAGAAAGGGGTCATATTTACAAATCCGCTCCCTTTCCCTGCAACAGTACATAGGTCCCTGGCAACATCACACTTACAAATCAAACACACCTCAGCCATTGTTTACAGGAACGTATTTACATAAAATTTCGCTTAATGCTGGGGAATTATAGTCTGTAAACTGAAAATCGAATAGCATTGGTGGTGGGGGAAGTCAACTTTTCAGGGAGAATATGACTGTGAATCAATTTCCCCCCTGGCAATATAGAAGAGTGTGCAGAGATTTACGCAGATTATGTCCGTATGCGTTACTTACTTTAGTATTGTTAAAAACTCATATCTGCATTCCATGTAGTGTTAACGCATTTTGTGGGAAATAAACACCCCACGTGCTTGTCTGTGCACTGTGTCGCCAGTGCCAATAAGGCGCTGTGAAGGGGTGTTTTAACTTCGTGAAACATCCTGTAGTTGCTTATTGTGACGTAGTCGGGTAGATAAGAGTCTGAACTCACCTGATCCATCTTCAATTTGCAGACCAGTGAAGGAGGAGAAATAAATGAACACAATCCGGCGACCTACCTCCCCTCACACTCTGCCCCACATACACCCCCATTCACCCTGTTACTTAATATCTGTTGTTGTTGTTGTTGTTGTTGTTGTTGTTGTGGTCTTCAGTCCAGAGACTGGTTTGATGCAGCTCTCCATGCTACTCCATCCTGTGCAAGCTTCTTCATCTCCCAGTACCTACTGCAACCTACACCCTTCTGAATCTGTTTAGTGTATTCATCTCTTGGTCTCCCTCCACTCTGCCCTCCAGTACTAAATTGGTGATCCCTTGATGCCTCAGAATATGTCCTACCAACCGATCCCTCCTTGTAGTCAAGTTGTGCCACAAATTTCTCTTCTCCCCAATTGTATTCAACACCTCCTCATTATTTATGTGATCTACCCATCTAACCTTCAGCATTCTTCTGTAGCACCACATTTCGAAAGCTTCTATTCTTTTTTTGTCTAAACCATTTATCGTCCACGTTTCAATTCCATGCATGGCTTCACTCCATACAAATACTTTCAGAAACGACTTCCTGACACTTAAATCTATACTCGATGTTAACAAATTTCTCTTCTTCAGAAACGCTTTCCTTGCCATTGCCAGTCTACATTTTATATCCAGAAAAAATGAATAGGACCTTTTTTGTTGGAAATTTTATGCAGTTTAATTTTCTACTGGGCAACATTATCGCTAGGAGCCATAGTTTTCCAATTGTTAGAGTTATTCGCTACATGCATTGCACTGAATGGGTCTTGAAACCAAGTGATCGTAGCGATTTGACGTACAGGACACAACTGAGTGAAAGTTATTCCAGGACTCGCCGCATAAGGAGCGCAGAATAGACTGGCTTTTAATTCTTATATTTGTCAAAGATTGTCTTTTGTCTCTCTGTAAGTACGAATTAGTTCTTGTTTGGGTATATATAGCTTTGAAATGACGAATTAAAGGGAACACACAATCGTCAATTTTAACTGCGTATTGGGTTGTTTGAAAGGGGTTCCATATAGATGAGTGTGCGGGCGTTATCTTTATTAGCGGTTGACGTCCCGTGGACGGCGAGGTCGTTACACTGTTAAAACTGGGCGTCGTGTCGTGTGTGACCGGTGAGGGTTACGGTTGCCAACGACGTGTCCGTTGGCGCGCCCACGCGCATCGTCTGCCGCTTCCACCTTAGGTATTGGCCACAGCCTAGCCAGAAACTGCCAGGGGAAGGCCTACTACTCTTTCACTAAGTTCTACGTTTTGCTTTGTACGCAGAAGGAAATGTAATTGGTTCACTAATCGTACCATTTTGCATTCTGATCGTTGTAAAAGGCATCAAAAATGTCTACATATTTACTGCTCTTTGCCGCGAGAGGGCTCCGAATTGTAGCGTGTAACAGGGCGGTGTGTAACGTAGCTACGTCGGTGCGTGAGAAATAGCGTGGTGTAATGGAGTTTCGAATTCTAAGAGTTCGTCCACAAATGGAACACCATTTCCTTAAGCATGACAATGCCAGACCACACACGAACGCTGCGACATCTGCAACAATCTGACGCCTTCGGTTCACTGTCATCGATCATCCTCCATATAGTCCTGACTTTGTCCCATCACATTTTCATCTGTTTCCAGAACTTATAGATCAGCTTCGAGGACTTCATTTTGCTAATAATGAGGCGGTGCAAGCAGAGGCGAAGTGGTGGCTCCGTCAACAAAGTCAAACATTCTATAGTGACGGTATCTACAAATTGGTCTCTCGTTGGAAGAAATTTGTTCGTTGCCTGTATGACTATGTTGAAAGATACTGCACGTAGACATGAAGAATAAAGATGTAGAATTTAATAACGTTTGTTTTATGTGAAAAGCTTTCAGAGTTTTCACATAAAAAATCGGAGACATTACTTTTCAGCATGCCGTCGTGCCACTGTTTCAATAGACTTTCCGCCCTATGTCAACTGCCACATCGAGCTATCCCGTGCACTATAATAAGCCCAGTAGCCGTCCGACTGCTGTCCTTGTATACGTTCTGTTCCCGTCACCGCAGCCCAAGTAGCTTTGCACTGTGGTCAGGTTCATGACATTAAATAAAAATGGAAAGTCGTTTAGACAGGCTGATTTTTGAAGGTGCCACATATTCGTATTTGTGATGACGCTTAAGGTTAGCACTTGATTTAGCTCTTGTGCAGAGTAACACTTTACGAGGGAGTTCACGGCGTGGCGAGAACGTCAGATTAGTCTTCATATGGGGAACATGGATGTGCATCACGTTATAGAGAAATTGTGTGGCTATCTGTGTCAGTGTATATAAACTCTCGAGAAATATTTCTCCCCCACCAGGAATTTATGGTCCGTGTTGTACATGAATCTATGTTAGATAGGTAACTGAGATTGGATTAGGTCGCATAGAAAGTTCCAGCTGCGCGTTAAGTGAGTAAAACTTGTAGATAATGGCTTAAATATACACTCCTGGAAATGGAAAAAAGAACACATTGACACTGGTGTGTCAGACCCACCATACTTGCTCCGGACACTGCGAGAGGGCTGTACAAGCAATGATCACACGCACGGCACAGCGGACACACCAGGAACCGCGGTGTTGGCCGTCGAATGGCGCTAGCTGCGCAGCATTTGTGCACCGCCGCCGTCAGTGTCAGCCAGTTTGCCGTGGCATACGGAGCTCCATCGCAGTCTTTAACACTGGTAGCATGCCGCGACAGCGTGGACGTGAACCGTATGTGCAGTTGACGGACTTTGAGCGAGGGCGTATAGTGGGCATGCGGGAGGCCGGGTGGACGTACCGCCGAATTGCTCAACACGTGGGGCGTGAGGTCTCCACAGTACATCGATGTTGTCGCCAGTGGTCGGCGGAAGGTGCACGTGCCCGTCGACCTGGGACCGGACCGCAGCGACGCACGGATGCACGCCAAGACCGTAGGATCCTACGCAGTGCCGTAGGGGACCGCACCGCCACTTCCCAGCAAATTAGGGACACTGTTGCTCCTGGAGTATCGGCGAGGACCATTCGCAACCGTCTCCATGAAGCTGGGCTACGGTCCCGCACACCGTTAGGCCGTCTTCCGCTCACGCCCCAACATCGTGCAGCCCGCCTCCAGTGGTGTCGCGACAGGCGTGAATGGAGGGACAAATGGAGACGTGTCGTCTTCAGCGATGAGAGTCGCTTCTGCCTTGGTGCCAATGATGGTCGTATGCGTGTTTGGCACCGTGCAGGTGAGCGCCACAATCAGGACTGCATACGACTGAGGCACACAGGGCCAACACCCGGCATCATGGTGTGGGGAGCGATCTCCTACACTGGCCGTACACCACTGGTGATCGTCGAGGGGACACTGAATAGTGCACGGTACATCCAAGCCGTCATCGAACCCATCGTTCTACCATTCCTAGACCGGCAAGGGAACTTGCTGTTCCAACAGGACAATGCACGTCCGCATGTATCCCGTGCTACCCAACGTGCTCTAGAAGGTGTAAGTCAACTACCCTGGCCAGCAAGATCTCCGGATCTGTCCCCCATTGAGCATGTTTGGGACTGGATGAAGCGTCGTCTCACGCGGTCTGCACGTCCAGCACGAACGCTGGTCCAACTGAGGCGCCAGGTGGAAATGGCATGGCAAGCCGTTCCACAGGACTACATCCAGCATCTCTACGATCGTCTCCATGGGAGAATAGCAGCCTGCATTGCTGCGAAAGGTGGATATACACTGTACTAGTGCCGACATTGTGCATGCTCTGTTGCCTGTGTCTATGTGCCTGTGGTTCTGTCAGTGTGATCATGTGATGTATCTGACCCCAGGAATGTGTCAATAAAGTTTCCCCTTCCTGGGACAATGAATTCACGGTGTTCTTATTTCAATTTCCAGGAGTGTATTTCCTTGTGAAACCAAAGGTTATAGTATAATGCAGTCTGCCTACATATATTGTTAACAACGATTTTAGTCGCGAGAAGATCGGCGTAGAATGAGGAACTGTACAAAATTCTTACCATTAGTGGATAACCAAATGCAATAAAACCTCGCGCTCCTTTTTTCCCATGTACAAGTATTGGTCCTGCCAGCAGTATCTTAGAGTTGCCACGGTAGGGACAAGAAACCGGGTAAATGAAGTAAAATTGAAATCGAGTGACTTGTTGTTGTTCGTTCTATTTCGTGCTTTAAATTTACAGTTTTCGTACTAAATGTCTTCTGGTCCCCCCAGTCTCGGCTGTTTGCCTTCCACGTCTTATCTTTGGGTGTTGTCGACTATAGTTGAGCCTTTTTCTGAGACAACATCGGCTGGAAGATTAAAACTATCAATATACTCTTACTACAGTTATTATTAAAACCTGCTTTCCTCTAAAAACATGGTTCGTGGTACTTGGTACGTCTTCAGCTGGTTCGACATTACGTATGGCATGATCTGTTGTGCCCATTTTGCCGTAGTTACTTCCCCTTCTACAAGTTCTGTTGAAGTGTTTATGATATGCCCCGTTTACGGAGAGGTGTTGTGGACTAGTCCATATTTATCTAGAAGTGTGTTAACTGAAGCACCCCGTTACGCGAGGAGGAATGTGAAAACTTTTCTTTCATGTATGAGAGGAAGTCCGCCTCTGATACCATTGCACAAATGTTAATTTTCTTATTTCTATTAGATTCATTGGTGGTTCTCCGAGAGGTGGTGGTGATGATTGGTTTGTGGGGCGCTCAACTGCGCGGTCATCAGCGCCCGTACAAAGTTCCAATTTTTTCACAGTCCAATTTTTTACACAGTCTAATCTAGCCACTGTCACGGATGATGATGATGATGATGATGATGATGATGATGATGATGAAATGATGAGGACAACACAAACACCCAATCCCCGGGCAAAGAAAATCCCCAACCCGGCCGAGAATCGAACCAGGAACCCCATGATCCAGAGGCAGCAACGCTAGCCACTAGACCACTAGCTGCGGACCTTCTCCGAGGGTGCAATTTATATGATTTGCGATCAAATTTATGCTTACCTTCGCGTCGTGTCTTTTGTGGATGGTAGTACTTACGCCTGATGTAAAAGTTCCTCGACAGACTGAAACAGTGCTCATGTTTTCCCATTATTCTCGTACCAGCGTACTTACTGCGGAGCGTTGGCAACGAAGTGGAACCGTGGTACGGCACAAAAAACCTCACTGCTCTATAACAGAGATAGTACTCCAAACAAATTATTTATTAATTTCATTCGCGGATTTTCATTAGCGTATACAGTCATTTAGAGGACGAATCGTGTCATGGTTTCCTTACGAAATACATTCATTTTCTTTTGAAGTATATGCTACTCAGTTATATTATCGCTTAACCGTAGATACCGTGAATAAAAAGAGTTAAAATGTGCTCCAAAGACAGAGCCGGATGCTGGGTCGTTCTGTCCACTTGGCAGTCGAACTCTCCCTTAACCTTAGCTATGACTTATTTATTCGAGCATCGTATTCTGAGGCTAGCGTAGAAGTTACGACGCGGGATGACTGCAGTATTTGAAACTTTGACGGGCAGTGGGGGGTTGATGTTCCACGTGGGGACGCCAGCCCCGAGGAACGCTGCTGCGCTCCGATGTCCCCAGCCACTGGCCTGTGCGGTTACCGGGCTAAAAAGATAAAGTGTTTCCCTCAGGGGTATTGTACTACTTCAGTTTCTAGAGCACACGGGTCAAACCGCGTTTGCGGCATCTTCACTACTTGCTTATGGAAGGCAAACTGGAGAGTGACAAAACACCACTGAGTACAGTATATGGACATGTCGAATAACTGGGAGTGATCGAAAAAATCCAGTAGGCTGCTGTTATCGACAGCCAGGAAAGTCCTATAGCTATTGCTATATTGCCCCCTTTTTAACAATTGAAAAGAGATGTCCAGTTTACAAAGTACAGTATGTCATCGATTGCGTTTACCAAATCGTAAACTCAGGTGAGCGGCTAGACGGTTTCATCCGAAATTTCCGAAAGACTGTATGTAGACTGCTGTGCAAATTTCAAGGACGAGCAATTTGAAGTAATATAATTTGTTAAATACTCGGTGGAAGTGAATCGGAGTGCGGGAACATGTCGCACAGATATCTCCAATTCATGAGCAGAAAGTTGGACGTCACATGGCGTCTGGTCAACGTAACTGGCCCTGCGATACGAGGCAGTTGAAGGAACGGAGTAAACAGTGGCAAGGTGAAGTCAACACCTGCACTGTGCGATAACATTGGTGATATTATCACGAAAGAAGACGAAGTAAATATTCCAAAATTCGAATCAACAACAACTGCCAACGTGAGTAACTTAGAAGTAGATATCCTTGGTGTAGCGAAGCAGCTTAAAACACTTAACGAAGGGCAAGGCTTCCGGTCCAGATTGCATACCAGTCATGTTCCTTTTCAGAGTATGCTGATACGATAGCTACATACCTAGCAATCACACACAACCGTTCGCTCGTAGAAAGATCCGTAACCAGGATTGGAAATTTGCACAAGTCAGACCAATATCTAAGAAAAGAAATAGGAGTAATCCGCTGAATTACAGACCCATTCGCTAACGTCGATTTACAGTAGGATTTTGGAACATGTTCTGTGTCCGAACATTATGAATTACTTCGAAGAAAACGATTTATTGACAAATAGTCAGCACGGATTCAGACAATATCGTTCTTGTGAAACACAACTAGCTCTTTATTCTCACGAAGTAATGAGTGTTGTAGACAGGGGATCTCAGTGTTTCCATAGTTTTAGATTTCCAGAAGGATTTTGACACCGTTCTTCCCAAGCGTCTTCTACTTAAATTGTTTGCATATGAAATATCGTCTCAGTTGTGTGACTGGATTCGTGTTTTCCTGTCAGAAAGGACACAGTTCGTAATAAATGACAGAAAGTCATCGAGTATAACGGAAGTAATATCTGGCGTTCGACAAGGAAGTGTTACAGGCCCTCTGTCGTTCCTGATCTACATAAATTACTTAGAAGACAGTTTCAGCAGTCCTCTTAGATTATTTGCAGGTGATGCTGTCATTTGCCGTCATACCATCAGACGATTAAAACGAATTGCAAAATGATTTAGACAAGGTATCTGTATGGCAAAAAGTGACAATTGACTCTAAATCGTGAAAGGTGTGAAGTCATCCATATGACACTGAAAATAATCCGCTGAATTTCAGTTACACAATAAATCACACAAATCTAAAGGCTGTAAACTCGAGTAAAATCTAAGGGATTACAATTACGAACAACTTAAATTGGAACAATGACGTAGATAATGTTGTGGGAAAAGCAAACTAAATTTTTATTTATTTAGCACATGGCTAATACAGACATATGATGGAATTAAGTTACATATACATATGTACATATTGACACACAAGAAAATTAAGTTTTTCTTTACGACTGAATATCCAGTCCTTCAATCCAGCGCACTGCATCTGGAGTTGCTAGCAGGAAGTCCTCTTCGGCGCCATGATAGGCTCGAATCCTGCATTCACTGACAATGTGGTGAACAGTCTGGTATGGAGCCCCGCAGTCACAGGCTGGATCAGGCAGCTTCTTCCACTTAAAGAGAGCATCCCTGCATCGGCCATGGTCGGTACGGATTCTGTTGAGAGTAGTCCAGGTCTTGTGTGGTAGGTCGAATCCACTTGGAAGTTTAGCACCTGAGAAGATGGTATGCAGGTGCAAGTCTGTCACTGGTTCCCACCGACCTTTCCATTCTTCAAGAGGTTTGAAATCCTTAGCAACCATGTCAGCAGCATCCCACAGAGTTGGATTGCGTGATTTCAGTCTCTTACGATTTAAAAGTGGCAGGTCGCTATGCACGGGTAGGTTAGAATTCCTGGAGATCTTGTGGGATTCTCTCATAAGGGCAGTACATCTGCGTAGATCAGGAGGCATTATACCGGTTAACAGTGGAAGCCAATAAACTGGAGTAGATCTGATTGCACCAGGCAGAATTCTTCGTCATAATTGGAACCCAAAATATCTTGGTGTCATCCGGGATCGTACACTATGCTTCAAACAACACCTTCTTAACTTAGCTCAAAAGTTGAGGAATCGAAACAACATCCTCCATAAGCTATGTGGAACTACCTGGGGATCTTCAGCAACCACCCTGCGATCTTCAGCTCTGGGCTTGGTGTACTCAAGTGCTGAGTATTGTGCACCTGTTTGGACGAACAGTCATCATACAAGGCTTGTTGATACCCAGCTGAGCAAGACAATGCGCATAATAATAGTAAACTGAAAACTGTGCTTTACTGGTAGAACACTTAGAAAATGTAACAGGTCTACAAAAGAGAGTGCTTACACTACGCTTGTCCACCGTCTTCTGGAGTATTGCTTGCGGTGTGGGATCCGCTCCAGATGGGACTGATGGATGACTTTGAAAAAGTTCAAAGAAGGGGAACTCGTTTTGTATTATCGCGAAATAAGGGAGTGTGTGCTGCGGATATGATACACTAATTGGGGTGTCAGTCATTAAAACAAAGGCATTTTTCGTCGCGGCTGGACCTTCTCACGAAATTTCCACCACGAACTTTCTCCTCCGTTTGTGAAATATTTTGTTGGCGTCCACCTACAGAGGGATAAGTAATCATCATAATAAAATAAGAGAAATTAGAGTTCGCTCGGAAAGATTTAAGTGTTCGTCTTTTCCCGCTGTAACGGTAGAGTAGTTGCTCAAGGGTGGTTCGATGAATCCTCTGCCACACACTTAATTGTGGATTGCAGAGTAATGATATAGATGCCAATTGAGTAATGATATAGATGCTGCCGCGTGGGATTAGCCGAGCGGTTTAATGCGCTGCAGTCATAGACTGTGCGGCTGGTCCCAGCGGAGGTTCGAGTCCTCCCTCGGGCATGGGTGTGTGTGTGTTTGTCCTGAGGATAATTTAGGTTAAGTAGTGTGTAAGCTTAGGGACTGATGACCTTAGCGGTTAAGTCCCATAAGATTTCACACAGATTTGATTTGATATAGATGCCAATCAGCGAACAGTTGCGGTGCATTGTGGTGGTGTTCTTCATTACAAAATAGTCTAGAGACAATATCTGTATGACTTCATGAGCGCAAGAACCGTCTGAAAAATCGGAGGAGGACGAAATGCGACGAGTGTAACTCAGGAGTTTTGGTACTGCACATAGCATTGTTCCGCGTTCGTCTGGAGCGTTCCGAACGAAACACAGGCAGGACTGCCCGAAGAAGAGGTGGTCGACCACGGCCAGCTACGGCAGCAGAAGACTGCTACATTGTGTAAAAGCCAAGAACAAAAAACAGCGGGTGCAGTTTAACAGCACTGCAAGGGACGTAATCCCGGCGGCTTCGTTGTGGTGGTCTCTTTGGCTGACGACCAGCACGTTGTGTTGACACTCGGTCATCGGCGGCACCGTTTGCTCAGGTGCTGCTTGGGACTGGACCAACGAGGAGTGGGGTCGCGTGCTCTTCTCGGATCATAGCAGGTTCACTCTTTTTAATGATGATTCTGGACGAACTGTCATACGGCGAGAGATAAGAACACGCATTGCACCCAGGAACATTGTCACCGAGCGAGGTGGCTAGCACACTGGATTCGCGTTTGGGAGGACAATGGTACAAACCCCGCGTCCGGCCGTCCTGATTTAGGTTTTCTGTGATTTCCGTAAGTCGCTTCAGGCAAATGCCGGGATGGTTCCTTTGAAAGTGCGCGGCTGATTTCCTTCCCTGTCCTTTCCTTCACCGATGGGACCGATGACCTCGCTGTTTGCTCCCCTCCCACAAACCAACCAACCAGGAACATTGTCATTGATCCTTTTGGTGGCCCGGGTGTTGCGGTATGGGAAGACATAATGTTACGCGGGCTACTGACCTCCAAAACTTTGAACACGGTACACTTGCCAATCAACCTTTACGCTGTACTCCTTCACCATGTACGTCATTTCAGGGGTGAATTCGTCCCTGATTCCATTTTTTTGGATGACGATGCGCGACTGCATCTAAGAGACCAGTTGGAGGAGTTCGTGGAACGAGACGATATTCGGCGAATGGGCTGGCTTTCCCATTCCTCCGACTTATATCCCATCGAACACGTGTGGCGTGTATGGGGAGACGTATTGCAACAACGACCACCCAGCACTCTTCAGCCGCGCTGTTGGAGGAATGGATAGCCCTACCACAAGAACTCCTTTTGAACCTTTTGACCAGTTTGGGAGCATGTTGCTTTCCATACAGTGCTGTCCCTGGTGATCACACACCCTATTAAGAACCAATGTGCAGCGGACCACCACAAATCGCGGTGATTTCAGTGTCATTATTGACGAATGAAAATGTCATTTATGTTCGTGTCATTGCCTGTTCCTTTCAGTTACCGTGTATTCTATAATGTAGCATTTCTCTCTCTGTGTGGTCCAAGTTTCATCGAGTTACGTTACAGGGCAGTGACACATAGGGTGGAAGTTATTTTCGTCCTCAAGCTTTGCACATTAATGTCTTCCTTCACTTTTCGTCTTATGACGAAAGATTGATAATATTAAGTATCATTTCAGGTATTATCCCATCTGGAGGAATCTTGATCAAATGAATGAATGTGTTGCCGTTATCCATGAATTATCACGAATAATTGTAGTAGTAGTGAGTGAAAGTAATAAACCACATATATCTTCGTTGCTTTTGTGTTAAGACATAAAACACAAGTAAGTGTGCGAAATATAATATGTATATGAATGAGAGACAGCTTTATCCTCATCTGACTGCTTGTTTTTCATCGTTTGTGACGCATTAAAGCTGTGTTTCGACTTTTCTTGAAAGGATCATCAGATGCTGCAGTCTCGCTATGGAGACACGGGTTTATGCGACTGATTCGCGAGGTGTGCCATACGCTTGCACCTATATTCCAACGGTACTCAAACGGCATAAAACTAAACCCTCTCACATCACTTTCTAAATTCATTTTGGCCACAGGAAATAGCGACGTACAGCCATCTGAGTAATGGAGGTAAAAGTAAGTCTATACTGTTGGTGCACAGTGCAGTTCAATAGAGCGCGTGCTCTCTCCAATCGTTAACGGAATAGTGCGGCTGGTGTACACTGTTCGATGTGACAGCGTGCTAGGAATTGCGGTTGTCGCTGAAACAACGAGTTTTCGCTTCTACCGGTTTTTTTTCACGTCGGTTAAACCTGACTTAAAACCGCTCAAAATAACCAGTTTCTGATACAACTTAATTTCGATTCTTCATTCCCATTATTTCCTGTAATAAACATAGAAGTCGAACAAAGACGGAAAAGCTTTGACTCAGTGTAGAGATACGCAGACTCAAAATATTAAATAGGCAAATAAAAGAAAACTTAGTCCATCCACTGTTCGCTGCTTGTCTCGAAAAGTGGTAAGTGGTTGTATATTAAAAAAAAAAATCATCAGTATTCTCGTATTGATTCTAATTTTTTGAAACTCCGTTAAAAAAATTGTTGTAGTCGGGGATCACAACACTGTTTGCGCATTACAAGTAGTCAGTGCAAAGGGTTTTAACTGAGGTTGAAGAACTCTGTTTTTCATGTTAATTTGCCCATTTCCAAGTGCTACAAGCGGATAAAGGCATATAATGTGGATATAAATAGCAGATTAGCTACTCCTGTGTATATTGTATACTATGAATTACGTGTTTTTAAGTTTATAATTTTTTATTGTTACCACGGTTTCCTTCGTCTTTTATTATTTCATAAAAATGGCAGACAAATCTTTAATATTTTAATGCAAGCCGGCCGAAGTGGCCGAGCGGTTCTAGGCGCTTCAGTTTGGAACCGCGCGACCGCTACGGTCGCAGGTTCGAATCCTGCCTCGGGCATGGATGTGTGTGATGTCCTTAGGTTAGTTAGGTTCTAAGTTCTAGGGGACTAATGACCTCCGATGTTAAGTCCCATAGTGCTCAGAGCCATTTGAACCATTTTTAATGCAAATGAAGCATTCTACCCCATTGCTACGTCATTTCCTAAACATATTTCCAAACTAGGGTTGAGGCCATTCTGCAGTACAACGAATGTCCGACAACGACAGCGAAGGTACCTTATAAGTTTATTGAAAAACGAGTGATTTTAGCACTCCTGCTACAGCTAATTGGTATTTTGATTTTTTACTTATTTAGTAAAAAATAAAAGAACACTTGTTATAACAGAGACCAAACAAATACCGAAAAATACCGGTTATTCGACACTAAAATACCGGTATCTGTTTTAACCGATTGGTTTTTCCCATCCCTACAACATGCATACTCTCAAAGTATAAATGAGAGAAGAACCTAGAAAACGCAGAAGTTATTCAGCAGCGCTGTATGGCGTCAAATGTACTACTCTGATGTATGTGGGCATATGCCGCAAAATGGTGCAATGGACAGAAAGAAATAAGTAGAATCAAAATTGTGGGGAATATTTTTAATTTGTTATCGAATACTGTAACTCGAGAAATGCATAATTTTCAAATTATGAGCTAAAATCTAGTTTTTAACATTTTTTAAACTTTCTGTATTTATAGGGAAAAATTTAGAAGCCGAAGATGAAATCTTAATTAGCATCACAAAAACAAGTTTTTCGGTGCTTCGAATTCAGTGCTTCTCTTTTGTCACAACAAATAGCACACAGTATTGACTCAGTGGGTACAATACCTTACATATTCAGCATGATTCCTGCTTTTAAGTTTAAATACCAAATTTTTGTGTGTCCATTTTGCCAGTTTGTGTTCGCCCAGAAAGACTACCAAAAGTTATAATTTTAGAAGCTATGATAATTAGCTCAGTGTAATAGTTATATCGTTTGGTTATTGTACCGATGTAATGTGTACCGATTTCTCTTTGATCCCTCTCTTGTCAGTGACGGGTTGGACGTTTGAGGCATCTCTTTTGCGCGGTTTGACCTTGACTGCTTACAGGAGGCTGATAGGAGTCTCATAATGTGCCGGTGTGCACCATCTGTCTTAGATAAGAACCGTTTTCTGTGTTACATCTTACGTTTGCAAGACGGTCGTGGGGTAGTTGCCTTGCGTTCATTAAAATGGATTTAAAACGACATACTGGTAACTGACAGACTATCGGCGGTTTATCCAGAGAGCGTATTAATTTTTGTCGGTCAGTGCTCAACGTTATTTCTAAAAGTCGTGATCATACATCTTGAGGGACAGATTTGGGATTCAACTAAGAAACTAACTCTCAATTTGGCAATTGGCTGCTTACGCATTTCTGAATGCGGAGGCAGTTGTTTCTCTTGTAAGTTATGTCGTTTGTCCAGTAAAAATCTGTACCTTTGAAACGTTATTTAAAAACTGGAAGGAGGCGTCTGAACGAGAGTGAAGGGGAATAAATTAAGAGACTATAAGTCCCATGAATATATCGTGGCAATTGAATATTTTTGCTTCGTCAGGTCTCGAATACGGACTTTTTAAACCATAGTTGGGAAAATCAGTACGAATCAAGCCTGGAGGCGTGCTCAGATACCCTAAAGGTTAAGGCGACTTTCTGAGTGTCCCACTCTGGCACATCATACTCATTACTTTACACTGACAATTCATGTCTTTACTCCTTCATTGATTTCATCTTCATCGATCCATTCTTTTTGTTTCAGTGCATTTAATTCCTATCACAGTATAACTTCACTTTGCAGAGGGCGAAGTCCCAAGAATCTGAAGATTAATGTATACGGGGGCGATTTATAAACTTGTCGGATAAATAACTGTATCTGTTTTGGAGCACAGTTGTGTGGTGAGCTGCAAGTTATCTGTAAAATTAACTGACAGTTTTCAACTCAAAATTCTGTGTATTTCTGCCTGGATCAATTTTGCCGTGTTGTAGCTGTCGGCAATAAAAAGTATATGCCAATTACCTTGTATTGGTAATCTTGCAAGTTGCATGTTACATATCATGTAGAGCGCTGCTTTCTTAGAATCCAAGCCAACGATTTGTTTGGAGTATCTCTGTAACAACCATTCGAACGTTTTTTCCTCACGTTTTGCCATGATATCCATATCGCTTAGCTGTTTCCATTTTCACTGCTACTGTGTTACGGCCGGCCGGGGTATCCGAGCGGTTCTAGGCGCTACAGTCTGGAACCGCGCTACCGCTACGGTCGCAGGTTCGAATCCTGCCTCGGGCATGGATGTGTGTGATGTCCTTAGGTTAGTTAGGTTTAAGTAGTTCTAAGTTCTAGGGGGCTGATGACCTTAGAAGTTAAGTCCCATAGTGCTCAGAGCCATTTGAACCATTTTTGAGTGTTCCACGTGCCGTCATGCCATGCTGATTTAGGTTTCCCGTGGTTTCCCTAAATCAAATCGGAGGAATGCCACAATGGTTCCTTAAGTAAAATGGCGATCAGTTTTCTTCCCAGTCCTCGTGCAGTTTAACTCTTCCTAGTGACTTCTACCGGTTTATCTAAAGCTGTGTTCCACGAATCACTATAAAATATATGGCTGGTGGGACGTTTAATTGTACCATATATTACTGTTTCTTCCCATTTCTTTGTCAGATTCGATAAACTAGAGCCAAATTAAAGTTTATACCCCTCTGTGAGGGCTGTTCTTTGTCTAATTTCATCTCTATGCTTTCTCCAGAGTGACGCATTCGAGATTTCGTCCAGATAATTGGTTCTTTGAAATTCATTGTTAGTTTCTGGGGTTCTTTGTTAGTGTGTCTACAGATTGTTCAGCAATTCTTGGACAGTTGCTTCCCAATCAAACAAGCACTGCCCTTCATCATATTCGATTGTCTCTTGTTAATCCGGCTTGATACGAATCTCACACACTGGAGCAGTAAAATTGAGAAAGAGTAGGGATTTGCGTCTCGTCGACATGACGAGCTCCGATTGGACAATGGAGAGAGAAATCGATCTTGTCTTTTCATTGAAGCCCCTGTAATTTGCTAAAGCGATCTGGGCAAACCAACGGGAAACCTAAATCTCGATCACTGGACTGGAATTTGAACCTTCGTCCTCCTGAATGGTAGTTAAAATTCACCAGCAAGTTCTCTTTAACATTTTTCCAGTATAAACTGTAATTGCTTTGTAAGGTACATCTTTTTACGAGACCGAGCGAGATGGCGCAGTGTTTAGCACTCGCACTCGCATTCGGGACGACAGTTCAAATCCCCGGCCGGCAATCCACATTTAGGTTCTCCGTGATTTCCATAAATCACTCCAGGCAAATGCCGAGATGGTTCCTTTGAAAGGGCACGGCCGATGTCCTTTCCCATCCGTGAAACAATCCGAGCTTGTGCTCTGGCTCATGACCTCGTTGTCGATTCCTTCCTTTCTTAGAGAAGCTGTAGTTTCCAGGCGTCATACCTACATGCTAACGGTATCGTTAAACTGTCGAAACGAGACGTGAAATGCAAGCACATGTCTCAGCAACCATAGCAGTGATCTGAGAAGGGCGACGTAACAGAACGTCCGCTGTGGCACTACAAAATTTTATAGAAAACTGCTACATTCACTGGACTTGGATGTAAATCGATGTTCTTTTACTGAAGTTTGGCAACGGTTTTCATGATGATGTGGAGACAAAAAAGCATCGGAAGGGAGGTGTGGTGTATGCAGAAGAAAGCGTCAGGGCCATGTGCATAAGACTACTTGTGTTGCAGAATAAAAGAAATCTTCCTCGCGAATAAAAGCTGAGTGCAGGCTGTTTTGTGGGATGTGAGCTGCGTATCTGCTGCAGCGGGCTGGAAGCGCTTTGTGCACAGCTCAGGCCGCCTCTTTTTGTCGCGCAGCGCTGTTTATTTGAATGTGTAGCTCTTATCCCAGCAGTGAGGAATCGTAAATATTTGCCTAGATATTTTCCGAGAAGCTGGCTCCGCGGAGAGCTCGCGCTGTTTTTAGACCATAAATGCGTCCTCGTGAATTATTGTCAGAATAATTTTAGGAAATTAAAAGACGTGATCCGCGTCGTGCCACATCTTCACGTCGCATTTCGCTTGGCAGACAGGTCATCTTGCACACTCGAGCTTTCGAGTGGTGTAGAAATCACTGAAGATGGCAACACTGTAAATTACGGGGATAGTGTGCATTTCGTTCTACGGTATTTTCATCTATTCTCCAGACTTACTTACTGCAGAAAAACGTAATGCTGAAGAGGGTACCGTGTATTTCATTTTCAGTAGCTCATCAAAATTACTGATAATATTCGCAAGTCACAAAAAATACATCACACTTATCTGTATTAAGATTTGTATGCGGACTGAAACGACGACTGAAAATACGTACCGAGGCCAGGATTCGAACCTGAGTTTCCCGCTCACTAGGCAGTTACGACTAGATTCATTTGATTAAAGCACTTATACCTGGGTTTCAGGCAGGACCCCAGTTTAGTTCGATGCTGAGGTGCTATTCCAATACAACTGGGGAGGCTCTACAAAGCTTTTAGAGTTAGGGTGAATACCAAGTGAAGCGCGAACAGGAATTTGGATTGAGGGGAGAGGGGTGCTAGGGCAGTCCGTGAAGTTGTGCAAAGCCACTGTGCCAGGATAGCATGTACATATCGTAGATGTTTAAGACTAGAAAATATCTCTGAAACCATTTGTATTAAGATGCTTATGAAGTAAATAGCCAGAGTGGCGAAACGCAGCAGCTTTTTATGAGCGTGGAAAACAAGAGGTCGAAAAACGTATTATACGGGGAGTACATAAAGTCCGGGAACACTAGTAATTATTTATTGTACAAGAACTAAACAATGTACAGATGTCATACAGATTGCATTTTGAAGTTTATTAAACAAGTGTTTGAATTCGTAAGTGTCAGGGTATGAAATTTTTAGTCTAGTGTGGAAACAGATAAACAAATGGTTAGCGCGGAAGCGTTGGCAAAGCTATACACATGTCATGTACATATCACCTACGAATGCAAATTAGAAATGCTTTTAATCTTTCCCCAAAGAAATCTATGCTGATAAGCGTGTTTTATTTCTGCTGTCCCTGATTACTCAATAAATCCGCCAACCTGATCCCTGTTTTTCAAGGACAGGCTGTGGTGGCCGCAAGCCAGGACAAACGAGGGGTGATGAGGAATAGAACCTCGTAAAAATAGCTTTGGTGCGACTGAAAATACGTTGCCAGGACATCTTGCCATATTTACGGTGAGGACAACAACTGCCTTTGAGGCCAGTGGGACTAAGCGATCACCGACAATGTAATGTAAGGGTTATCTGCAACGAAGAGAACAGTAATGATGAAAATGAATAGGATCGAGCACATCTTATATCCGTGAAGACATGCCAACCAAATAATTGTGAAACAGAAGCCATGTATGGTAACATTTATGAACTCTTAAAATATGTTCAGAGGAATAAGAATTTAACCATAATGGGAGAATGGAATGAAGTCGTTTGTGAAGGTAGGGTACATAAAATAAAGGGAAGGTTGGGCTTTGGTAAGGGAAATGAGGGGGGAGGAAGGTCAATAGAATTTTATGCTGGACATGAGTTAGTCGTTGCGAATATGCTTTTCGAAAAAACCCTGAAGGATTGTGACTGTATTTAGGTAAACTAAACTACAGGAATAAAGTTAAGTACTAAAAGAGTTACGCAGATGCTGATATCTGTAGTGACTATAACCTAGTACTAATGGCAAAGCGAAAGAACTTAGAAAAGTTAGGACATCGACGATTTCAAGAAACCACAAATTGGGATGTCAGTCATAAACCAATACTTTTCCCGCATTCCATTATCACCGTAATAAAATGAGAGAAATCAGAGCTCGCAAGAAAGATTTAGTTGTTCGTTTTTTCCACGTTCTGTTACAGGCTAGAACGCTGTAGAAATAGTCGGAAACTGGTTCTATGAAAACTGCAAAACACTGAAGTGTGGATTGCAGAGTAATCATGTAGATGTAGAGGTAGACGTAGGGCAACATACTTACTGGACACAAAATAATAAACGATCAGTCAAAAGAGCACAACTCAGTTAGCACAGTATTTAGAGATGCAATGGGTAATTGAGCAATGGTAGCACAAAATAAGGTGGAAATATGGAAACTGTACTTGGGGGAGCAACTTTATAGTGTGCCATAAGAAATAAGGCTAAATGATAAATGGGAATATGGGCCAAGAAGGTGATAAGGGAGAAGAAGTACTTACTTTTGAAGAAAATTTCGAAAAAAGTTGTATGAACTCAGAAGGAATAAATGCCAAGATATTGATTACATACCAGCACAACTCTTCCGGGAATAAGGCCAAAGAGTAGGGTAAGAACTATTCACGCTCGTGAATGAAATTAGTGTAACTGGGGAAGTCCCATCAGATTTTGAAAAGAAAAAACACCGACGGGTTGTTCAGCTACCTAATCGGAAAGGATGTCTTTCCCCGTGCATACTGGTCCCTTTCCACAAAGTGTGTGGGAGTTTTAAGTGCGCCTATTGAGTGTAGGTGACATTCATAGGTGTGATGGCATGTTTGTGTTTGATGATGATGACAGAAAAGAGAGGATGAAACATGGTGTAGGTACATGGTCTGCTCTTTTCAAATAGTAGCACCAGTGGCACCACCGTACTTAACGACCCCATTCGTCAGACCGATCACCATCGACAGTGTCACATGCCCTCACTTCGGTAGACGCTGCATAGAGTTCTAGAATTTAATCTAGCACATTAACGCAAAGTCTAGCGATTAAGAACGCACTCCCACCGGCTGTCTTTCCCTTGGCGGCCAAATAAAGCTGGTAAAAATTACTCCCACCACCAGGATTCGAACTTCCGAGTCGAGCGCCATCACACAGCCGTGCGTTAGCGACCTCTGCTACGGAGCGTGTTTTTGAAAATAGCGTGTTTATCCGAAGAAAACGAGTGGTTGGATGTGAAAATTGTTATATAGCCAGTCTAGCAACAAAGAATACTCGCAAGAGCAATTTATCGAAAAAAGAAAGATAAAAATTGAAAGTAATTTCAGCGATGATTAGTTTAGCTTTAGAAGAAATAGTGGCAAATAGAAACATACTTAGCATTTGTATTTTTGGAGAAAGCTGTTGATAATGTTGAATGGCACGAAATGTTTTATATGCTTCGACAGTGTGGCACAAACTACATGCATATAAGGATAATCAAGTGTCTTTATGCGAAGCAGACTGCTGTAACCACGTCTGACTGAACGATAAGAGGGACGAAATCAGGAAATGATGTAACAGAGAATTGCTCATTTTCGTATATTGAAGAGGTAATTAGGGAAGTAAAAGCCTATCTCCATATGGAAGCTGTCGCGGACAGGAAATTAGCATGATGTAGTTCAATGATGACAAAGTAGTACATGCCGAAAGAGAGTAGGAATTTAGTCCAATGCAGAACGAAGTGGAACGTGTGCTAGATGTTAGCCAAAACAAAGATAAAAGAAAAATAATGGTGTTATATGGGATGCAGAAATCAATAGGATAACTGGCACCTACCCCCATGAACTTTGCCGACGTGGAGTGGCGTGTTTATCATAACGAAACAGGTAGCCGTAGTGAAGGGGTTGACTGCGTTTGGTTCCTGAAGAGGGGAAGCAAAGCCTTTTCAGCAGTTGCAGGGGCAGCAGTCTGGATGATTGACCGATCTGGCCTTGTAACATTAACCTGCATGACCTTGCTGTGTTGGTACTGCGAGCGGCTGAAAGCAAGGAGAAACTACAGCCTTTATTTTTTTCTGAGGGTATGCGGCTATACTGTATGGCATCGTCTTCGGTATAATATTTCGGAGGTAAAATAGTCCCACATTCGGATCTTCGAACTGTTTCTACACGGGAACTGTCGTCATCAGGAAAGACAAAACTAGCGTTCTGTGCGTCGGAGCGTGGAATGTTAGGTCCATTAATCGGGTAAATAGATTAAAGAATTCAAAATGGGAAATGGATACGTGGAAGTCAGATGATGTATGATTTAGAAGATTCCTTCTGGTTAGGCCACTACAGGGTTGTCAGCACAAAATCAAATACACTATCTGATCAGAAGTATCCTAGCATGTTAGTGGGCATTACTATGAGGCGTGTCCTGTCTTCGCCTTTACGACGGAATTCCGCATTAAACAGGTGTGTCGAGATACTTTTCTTCATCAGATAGCGTTAGGGTCATACAGAAGTAGACCTAGTAATGAATAAGAAAATAATTTTGCGGGTAAGCTAGTACGAGCAGCGTAGTGAAAGAATTATCGTAGCCGAAGTCGACACGAAGCGAACACCAGCCACAGAAGTACAAGTTTATATGCCAATTAACTCCGCGTATGATGAGAGTGGAAGAATTTATGGTGACATAAAGAAAATTGTTCAGGTAGTTAGATGAAAATGTCATTGTGATAGGTGACTGGATTTCGATAGTAGGGGAAAAAAAGATAAGGAAAACGTGGAGAACGTGGACGGGGGGAAAGTAATGAAAGAAGAAACAGCATGGAAGAATTTTGCACAGACCCTAATTTAATCATTGCTGATATTTGGTTTAAGAAGCTTGTATAAGTGAGAAAGACCTGGGGACACGGGAAGGTTCCAAATTGATTTATAATGATAAGACAGAAATTTCGAAAAGAGATTTTTAAACTGTATGACATTTCCAGGAGGAGATGTGGACTCTGACCATAATTTATTAGTTTTGAACTATGGGTTAGAACAGAAGAAACTGCGAAAAGATATGAATGTAAGGAAATGGCCCCTAGATAAATCGAAAAAAAAACAGAAGTTTTTGAAAGTTCCAGATTGAGCATTAGGCAACGGTGGACTGAAATAGGGAACGGAATACCACAGAAACCGCAAGAGTAGCTTTAGATATGAAGTAGTGATTAGATAGGTAAAAAGACAAGGCCAGTAGAAATCCTTGGGGAACAGAGTAGGCATTGATTTGAATTGACGAAATGACCCAATATAAAAGTGCAGCATGTGAAGTAGTGAAAGGGAATACATATGTCTTAAAAATGAGATTGACGGAAAATGTAAACTAGCTAAGCAGGAAAGGCTAAAGGACAAATACAAGGCTGTAAACACATACGTGACTAGGTAAGGATAGATGATGCCTATAGGAAAATTAGAGATACCTTTAGAGAGAAGAGAAGCAGCTGTATGGATATCAGTACATCAGATGGCAAACCAGTACTAAACAGAGGACGAAAAGTTGAAAGACGGAAGGAATAGAGGGCGAAGAAACCTTACCACACTTGGAGGTCGGCATGCGATTCCTCATCGCGATTCAAGACAAATCTAACCAAATCAGATCGGCTGCATTTTGAAAACACATGTATTAAATCGAGGAGTTGGCAACACTGTTACATCGTGCAGCGCATCAGAATGTACAGAGGAATTTGTACCACCATGCACGACCATACCAGCCGTCGTAGCTCACTGAGTAGACTGCTTGGACATCAAACTCACATCCCCCTTGGAATTATGGTTCGAATCCCTCTCAGGTTGCTTTTTTTATTTTTTAGACGCTCGGTCCCTAGTTCTAGTCGTTTATAAGCAGGACAGCATTTCGTCACATGACAGTAGCCTATCACATGACAGTTTCATCAATTAAACTGCATGCACGTGTCTACTACCCGCGCAGTGCACAACAATAACTGGTCCTGTCACGTTCATGTAGGGATCTTCCTGATGGATTACACAAACGATGAATACGTCGAAATGCTTTTGGTGCTGGGTACATCCGATAACCAAGCTGCTGCTGCTACTGCTCGTACGTATGCTGCACGGTACCCTCAGACGCGCCATTCCGATAAGATTGCATCGGAGACCGTATAATAAACATTGAGGCACTGAATCAAATTGGAGAGAAAAAAATTTATGACGCAACTTGATTGAAAGGAGTGATCAGTTGATATTACGTATCGTGGGGCAACAAGGATCCGTCAATTTGCTGATGGAAGGAAGAGTGTGAGTGGACAGGGTGCGGGTGTTGTGAGTGGATAGAGTGCGGGGGTAAATTGTAGAAGTGAGCGTAGGCAAGAATACATTAAGTAGGTTCATATGGATATAGGCTACAGTATTTATTCAGAGATAAAGAGTGTTGCATTGTATAGGCTAGCATAGAGACCTCCCTCAAACCAGTCTTTGGACTGAAGACCAAGAACAGAAACAACTACTGCTAAATGACAGTAATGGAGAAATGCATCAAACACACCTTATTGTTGATTACTAATACTACTAACAAATGTTATTTAACCTCTCTGCATAATTCTTGTTCCCGTTTTGCTTTGTGTCAAGAAAATTGCCTTGTTACAGTTTTGGCGAAACTGAGACCCCTTTAGTTTTCGTGTGCAAACACACTCGCCAATTCCGTAATTAGCTTGAAGATTAATAGTGCTTGCCATCCGTATTATTTGCTCTCAGTAGACCGGCCGACGTCGGAGGAGGAATAGCAACGTAACATTTGCAACCATTGTGATTCATTTCCTCTTTCGACACGGCTTTTTCACCTGCGGCGATACAGCTAGACAGCTGCAGTTTGCTGCGTCATACTGGTCTTTTCAAGGCTGCGTAGAACAGAAGTCACTGCTGTCTTGGATAAGAGCGTTTATGCAGAACATTCGAGACAGATATGCAGTATCGATGAAAGAATCAAGCAGTGTCGACTGCTGACTTATCTCTCTCTCTCTCTCTCTCTCTCTCTCTCTCTCTCTCTCTCTCTCTCTCTCTCTGTAGTATTAAACGAAGCAATATGGTTTTTTGTAGATTGTAGATAACTATATTACCGGTCGATTTAATTTTATGAACATCAGAGGCTGTGTTCTCGCTATAAGAGTTTGAGTATTTAAATCTGGCTCTGTTTTGTGACGCGTTTCAGATTGTTTCTGAAGATAATAAACTCTGTGATTTTGACGTTCTGTCGACCTAGTTGATTTTGTATATTTGAGTCAATTATTGAAAATGCTCCTGGAATTTGCCTGAGTTGGTGTATAAAACCGTCTGTAACAGGCGCTCTCGTGTTCAAATGGCTCTGAGCACTATGGGACTTAACATCTGATGTCATCAGTTCCCTAGAACTTAGAACTACTTAAACGTAACTAACCAAAGGACATCACACACATCCATGCCCGAGGCAGGATTCGAACTTGCGACCGTAGTGGTCACGCGGTTCCAGACTATAGCGCCTAGAACCGCTCGGCCACTCCGGCCGGCTCGCTCTGGTGTTGAACGAATGTAATTGCATATTCATCAGACAGATGGCAAACTCATCACGGCCCAAAACAACATGTGAAAAGACGAAGCGATCTGACACACTGGGAAATCTAGTGCAAGCTGCACAACGTAATGCGGTAAATTTACGTCTCGTTTCCATGCAGTGACAGCACACAGAATATTTCTGTCTGTTGGTTTTTTTTTTTTTATTTTTTTTTAGGGCAGTTGTTTTCTGTTGCTTGCTCTAGCTTTCTTCGTCGTGTACTAATGTTTGTCAGTGGATAAGAAAAGGAGACTTAAGTGGATCTTTCGAAAGTATTTTCGAACGAAAGGGCTTATGTCGCTTCCATATCGGAGTCCTCATACTTGTTTGGTTGAAATGAATTCTATTGTTCATGTGGTACTATCTCGTTTCAAATTGTAACGTGTTCAGTTATAATGTGATATTGAACATTTTCGCGAAGTGTACTTCGCCTGATTGAATTCTAAATACAATGATCTACTGTTTCGCCGGCCGGAGTGGCCGGGCGGTTCTAGGCGCTACAGTCTGGAAACGCGCGACTGCCACGGTCGCAGGTTCGAATCCTGCCTCGGGCATGGATGTGTGTGATGTCCTTAGGTTAGTTACGTTTAAGTAGTTCTACGTTCTAGGGGACTGATGAACTCACAAGTTAAGTCCCATAGTGCTCAGAGCCATTTGAACCATCTACTGTTTCGCAATAATCCTACAGTGATTTGCGTCTGAGCCACATGTGTGATTAGACCGGACGTACTTTTCTTCTAATGACCAGAGTAACAATCATTTGAGCAAACACAGTAACTAAACGTGCTACCTAGTCACCACCACCACACTATCATTGACATATCAATCACAACGATCGAGATGTTTCAACCATATAAAATAGCTTAAGATCTGGGCTGCACTATTTTGTTAAAAGATGCCACTTTCTACAGGCAGGAAAAATTACCTACGGATGAACGACATCCCTAAGGGTAGTGTCTTAACCAAATGGACAAAGAATGCCTTTCCCATGATTTCTGTGACTTCATAGTTGTTAGTACGCATGCAGGTACAGCCCGTACACCCTGTAGTCCTATACTCTGCAGAGTTCGCTGTACTATTGTGACCAACACAAGCCTGGTTGCTCCATTCACTTCGGACATAAATTGGGCCTAACGTTTCGGAACTATCACAACGGTAGATTGCAGTGGTGCCTTTAAGACTCACCAGCGAAATACTGCTCCCTTGTTAACAAAAGTCGTCGATTATCCCTTTTTGGAACACTGACCATGTGAAGTGGCGCAGTACTAATACAGTGGACTCGTATTAGGGTCAAATCCCCATCCGGTCATCCAGAGTTAGGTTTTCCGTGAATTCCGTAAATCGATTAAGACAAATGGTGGGATAGTTCCTGCGAAAGCGTACGCCCAACTACCTTCCGGACTGTTCCTTCGTTCAGAGCTTTTGCTCCATCTGTAATGGGGTAATCGTCGTCGAAACGTTAAGTCTTAATTCTCCTCCCTTTCGGTAAATCGTTTCATTTGACAAAGGCAGCAGTTAACGAAAAGTGTGGAGACAGCACATCAGTCGCCACACACTTACAATTCAGTCTGAGACTCAGTGTAGTAGCGTGTATCATGTTCTTTGGCCGTGATGTCGGAGGAGAAGTGTCGTTACATGAATCTGACAATACGTAAAAGCGTTGGGGAAAAATACTGATCCAACAAGTCGCAGAGATAGGGATACACATTGTCTCGTTGAAGGTATAGGTTGTTCACCGATTACTGTGGTCGAACAAACGCGTACACGTGCTCCACAGCAGTTTGCTAGATCTTTCGTGGCTGGTTACGGTAGTAGACACATTCGCGACTCCATCCCATGTGATTTTTTCCACACATTGGGGGTCTGATGGCGTTGCTCCGACACCCACGCTAATCTCTGTTCTGTGTGAAGTGTGGTGAACAGAACTGCACAGGGGGGCGCTGTGACTCGAGGATGGTGTGGCTGATCACTTGCTGCTGTTGTGTAGTACTGAACTGATGGGGATATCAACTGCTCTGTGCGTTTTCCATCTTGTGTTAACAGCCTGTGATAACTGACGGTGACACTGGTTAGGAACACGTTGCTGCCCTCAACTGACTGGCGGAGGATTTCCCTGAATCGAGCTACTCATAGTACACCCTTTACAAGTTGACGCTTGGAAAGCAGATGGCACGCATAGTGTCCCATGTGTCGGACAGCCGTTGAACACGTCTGCAAGCGAGACATCAGTTCGCATCTTGGATTTTCCTCCGTCCGAGCACCACAAGTTTTGAATTGTGGGTGGTTGTTACGTGATTGTGTTTACACATGCGTTGGTATCATTAAGCGTAAACACCACAACGCCTCGCCGTTTCGTCTCTGCAAATTGGACTGGTAGTAACTGCAACTCCTCGAAAGCGAAGTTGATTTTTGTTCAGAAACCCTACTGCAAGAACGTCTTTAGACATTTCATTTGTGTAACTGTTCAACGGGGTGTGTCTTTGACACCAGTCTCTTTACTGTTGTTAAAATGTCTTCGATTTTATTCCTAGTATTGAACGCCTCGCTGGCACATAAATAACCAGAGACAAATTACACCTATAGTGGCCGGCCGGTGTGGCCGAGCGGCTCTAGGTGCTTCAGACTGGAACCGCGCGACCGCTACGGTCGCAGGTTCGAATCCTGCCTCGGGCATGAATGTGTGTGATGTCCTTAGGTTAGGTAGGTTTGAGTAGTGCTAAGTTCAAGGGGACTGATGACCTCAGAAGTTAAGTCCCATAGTGCTCAGAGCCATTTGAACCATTTTTGAACACCTATAGTCGCCAGCGTGAGCTTCAAAGTGATAGTCGAGGCTCTGACTGGTACCTACGCTGCAACCAGCGAACAAATCTAATGCGCCGCTCGATGACATCCCAGAATGTGGAACAACGGTTTTTCCTTGTTCCTCACCTTACTGCTGACTCGCGGACCTATCTGCGTTCGGCTCTCCAACTGCTTTAGTGCAACAAATACCGTAAATCATCGACATTTGCAGTAGAACATTACACACTCTTAATTACCCCCTGGGGAACGAAATGAATTTTTCTGAAGAGTAAAAAGAAAGTGTTATATTAAGATTTAATAACAACTCGTAAGTAGTCTGTAAAAATAAATCTCTATTACAACTATTTTGTTAGAATCAAGTCCACTACTGACCATTAAAATTGCACCACCATGCAACAAACGTCGAATTGCAAGAAGTGTGTGTAATATATGGTTGGATACGCAAATGATTAGCGTTTTAGCGCAATCGCACAAAGTACGTAGACGTAACGCCATCTACATTTTGTATACAGGATAGTTTTAAAAGTATGAAAAACTTGCAAGGGTGTTGCAGGGTGAGGAGTGCTGAGAAATAATTGTTGAAAAAATTCGATACGTTGCGCCGTTTCCAAGTTATTAGCGTTGAAGTTAGCCAATCAGACGGCCGTTGCGCGCGCAAATTCAAGCGGCCCGCCAGATAAATTTGAATGAGAATATTGAGAAACCCCTCATGTCCATTTTTTTCTGTTGACAAAATTGAGTTACCTATGATTTTGTAATTCAAAGAAATAGGCCGATGATGACTTTTATGAAAGCTGAAGATACCACTCCGCCTCATCTGTGAATAGGATGGATGACTCAAATCCCGGAATCGTGGTTGCTTGGCGAAGAAACCAGTGACAAAACCGGTCCCGATATGGAAAGTCCGTCGCTAGTAAGCCTTGCACACGCTGTAAGTGATAAGCGTAGCAACAATTGTCATGGAGAATGTTCCACACGGCCGTCTGGCTTAACACTGTACTGACACGGCGGTCGCCTTCCACAGTGTTTAATGACATTTGCGTTCAAGTCTGGTGTCCGAACATTTCGGATACGTCCTCAATGATTTCCTGCTTCCTGAATCGACCCTGTCTCAGACATGGTGTTTACTTACGGATGTGTCTGCAACCTCTCGGCTCGAATACGGGACCATTGTGTACAAAGCTGTATCACATCCTCTACAAGGTGAGTCAGCAAGATGACGATGACGATGACGACGACGACGACGACGACGACATTAACACCCAGTTCCCGGGCAGAGAAAATCCCCAACCCGGCCGGGAATCGAACCCGGGACTCTGTGATCCGGAGGCAGCAACGCTGGCCAGTAGACCGCGAGCTGCTAACTTACTGTCATAATACTAATCAACAGTTATTTCTTGTTTTGGAGTTTACGTTCCAGAAAATGGGTTAGAAATGGTGTTTAGAACCATACTGTACAAATATCTCCACAAAAACTCTTGAAACTTGTTTTTGAGTGTACCAGAGAATGAGAAGATGTGTAAAATGTGGTTACACTTTAGCGGCAAATTGCCACCACGTCGACCCACAAGTTCACTAACTTAATTAAAAGTTCTTACACTGTGTAGGTGAATATGGATTGGGGGACAGAAATGAAAGAGGAAGCCGCCTGGTAGAATTTTGCACAGAGCACAACATAATCATAACTAACACTTGGTTTAAGAATCATGAAAGAAGGTTGTATACATGGAAGAACCCTGGAGATACTAAAAGGTATCAGATAGATTATATAATGGTAAGACAGAGATTTAGGAACCAGGTTTTAAATTGTAAGACATTTCCAGGGGCAGATGTGGACTCTGACCACAATCTATTGGTTATGACCTGTAGATTAAAACTGAAGAAATTGCAAAAAGGTAGGAATTTAAGGAGATGGGACCTGGATAAACTAAAAGAACCAGAGGTTGTACAGAGATTCAGGGAGAGCATAAGGGAGCAATTGACAGGAATGGGGGAAATAAATACAGTAGAAGAAGAATGGGTAGCTTTGAGGGATGAAGTAGTGAAAGCAGCAGAGGATCAAGTAGGTAAAAAGACGAGGGCTAGTAGAAATCCTTGGGTAACAGAAGAAATATTGAATTTAATTGATGAAAGGAGAAAATATAAAAATGCAGTAAGTGAAACAGGCAAAAAGGAATACAAATGTCTCAAAAATGAGATCGACAGGAAGTGCAAAATGGCTAAGCAGGGATGGCTAGAGGACAAATGTAAGGATGTAGAGGCCTATCTCACTTGGGGTAAGATAGATACCGCCTACAGGAAAATTAAAGAGACCTTTGGAGATAAGAGAACGACTTGTATGAATATCAAGAGCTCAGATGGAAACCCAGTTCTAAGCAAAGAAGGGAAAGCAGAAAGGTGGAAGGAGTATATAGAGGGTCTATACAAGGGCGATGTACTTGAGGACAATATTATGGAAATGGAAGAGGATGTAGATGAAGATGAAATGGGAGATATGATACTGCGTGAAGAGTTTGACAGAGCACTGAAAGACCTGAGTCGAAACAAGGCCCCCGGAGTAGACAATATTCCATTGGAACTACTGACGGCCGTGGGAGAGCCAGTCCTGACAAAACTCTACCATCTGGTGAGCAAGATGTATGAAACAGGCGAAATACCCTCAGACTTCAAGAAGAATATAATAATTCCAATCCCAAAGAAAGCAGGTGTTGACAGATGTGAAAATTACCGAACTATCAGCTTAATAAGTCACAGCTGCAAAATACTAACACGAATTCTTTACAGACGAATGGAAAAACTAGTAGAAGCCAACCTCGGGGAAGATCAGTTTGGATTCCGTAGAAACACTGGAACACGTGAGGCAATACTGACCTTACGACTTATCTTAGAAGAAAGATTAAGGAAAGGCAAACCTACGTTTCTAGCATTTGTAGACTTAGAGAAAGCTTTTGACAATGTTGACTGGAATACTCTCTTTCAAATTCTAAAGGTGGCAGGGGTAAAATACAGGGAGCGAAAGGCTATTTACAATTTGTACAGAAACCAGATGGCAGTTATGAGTCGAGGGGCATGAAAGGGAAGCAGTGGTTGGGAAGGGAGTGAGACAGGGTTGTAGCCTCTCCCCGATGTTGTTCAATCTGTATATTGAGCAAGCAGTAAAGGAAACAAAAGAAAAATTCGGAGTAGGTATTAAAATTCTTGGAGAAGAAATAAAAACTTTGAGGTTCGCTGATGACATTGTAATTCTGTCAGAGACAGCAAAGGACTTGGAAGAGCAGTTGAATGGAATGGACAGTGTCTTGAAAGGAGGATATAAGATGAACATCAACAAAAGCAAAACAAGGATAATGGAATGTAGTCTAATTAAGTCGGGTGATGCTGTGGGAATTAGATTAGGAAATGAGGCACTTAAAGTAGTAAAGGAGTTTTGCTATTTGGGGAGCAAAATAACTGATGATGGTCGAAGTAGAGAGGATATAAAATGTAGGCTGGCAATGGCAAGGAAAGCGTTTCTGAAGAAGAGAAATTTGTTAACATCCAGTATTGATGTAAGTGTCAGGAAGTCATTTCTGAAAGTGATCGTATGGAGTGTAGCCATGTATGGAAGTGAAACATGGACGATAAATAGTTTGGACAAGAAGAGAATAGAAGCTTTCGAAATGTGGTGCTACAGAAGAATGCTGAAGATTAGATGGGTAGATCACATAACTAATGAGGAAGTATTGAATAAGATTGGGGAGAAGAGAAGTTTGTGGCACAACTTGACCAGAAGAAGGGATCGGTTGGTAGGACATGTTCTGAGGCATCAAGGGATCACCAATTTAGTATTGGAGGGCAGCGTGGAGGGTAAAAATCGTAGAGGGAGACCAAGAGATCAATACACTAAGCAGATTCAGAAGGATGTAGGTTGCAGTAGGTACTGGGAGATGAAAAAGCTTGCACAGGATAGAGTAGCATGGAGAGCTGCATCAAACCAGTCTCAGGACTGAAGACCACAACAACAACAACAACAACACTGTGTAGCTAACATATCTTCGAGATATGCTCTCCCACTGTTATAACGAAGGATAGCGTAATTCAACGAAATTAAACACCTAGTGAAAATTGTCGTTTTCCTAACTACAGCTTAAGTACTCGGGTGTGGTAGACCGTCGAATTTTGTAAGACGATGTCCATAGATCGCTGGTTCGAATCCAACCTGGGAGAACATTTTCACTTATTTGTAAAACGACAGTTCTCTCACACGAAAACCAAATCGACATTACAAAACTTCACCACACCGATCATAAACAGAATATTATTGTGTTTCCTAGCTGTTTACATGCGCTTACATTTGCAATCACTGTTCACACTCGTCACGTTCAAAAATATATTTTCTAGTTATGTGACCACACACTTTTTACTTTATTAAAACCCATGTTTTTGTCTTTGTACTGTATAGCTGGGATCCTTATTGTTTAAATTTTTGCAGTTTCATCATCTTATATAAAAATGAAGTAATTCTTCATCAGACGCTAACGTTAGTTTACACTCACAAACATGACAGCCCTTACGTTTGTGTCACCTGCGTGTAGTACACGCTTTATATCTCCTCGTATAACCTCATCGTCCTTTATCATGTTGTACTGTGGAGGTGTGGCTATAGCTTCACTACTAGCAATGCTTTCCAAAAAATTGAATTCTTTGTTCGCAGAGTAAATGCATTTATCCTCTGTTGTCCGTTTCTCAGACTAAAACTAATGTGAAGCTATATATAATACATCCCACAATGGAAACAACTGCTACAGTCAGTTCTTGCTAACGCTATTTCGCATTTCGTGTAAAACTTTTAAAAAATATATGACCCTTCCAGGATTCGAACATATGACCTCTAGCGTTACTGTTGTATGCGCCGCGGAACGCCTGACAAATGCACTGTCTCTGCTGTCTTGTACACACGAAATTAGCATTCAGGAATAACTTTTTGTGCTTTGGATCGTAGCTCATGATTAATAGTTGACAATCTACTCGTAATATACGAATCCATTTGCAAAAGTCCTACAATTCCTTATTTTTGAGCGAATTTAATGATGTTGCAGGGAAAGAATGTCCCTCGTCGCACATATCGCCGCTCTAAATAAGTGGAACATAAACGATCAACTTTCGCAAAGCTTCCATTATTAGCGTTCACAAAATTCCTTTCTATTGTTACTTAAAAGTTTAATTGCGTTTTCCATCTTCCTTTCATTAAGACAACATAGCAGCGCATCTTGCCAATAGTGTATGTATCTTCATACAAAGAATGTTGGACTGTTGCCCTGGACGGCACGTTCCCTCTCTCTCTTATCCACTGAAAACATTTGGTCGTGGCTCTGTGAGAGAGTGGCACGCCACTACGATTGATGGAAACTCTGACACAGAGCAGAAGCAGCAAGGAATGGCGTACCCGTAGCTGTCATCTATGTTCAAACCGTCTCGATAACCAGCTTGTTAGTGCAGTTGTTGGTGCCACAGATGACAGCTCTGTGCTCTAAACTTCGCACCATCCATATCCCCAACTTACCTACAAATTTATCAATGTATTATTCATAGTATACTGTATACTCAGAATGAAATTTAGTTAAATTACTTGCTATCCTTCTTGGTGGTGCGGTTTCAGTGGCCAGCTGTGTACTTATCAATAACCTACCATCCTTCCATTAGGTCTTCATCACGGTTGCCTCTTATATCTCGGAATCAAGCAAAAAACTTCCTCGGTTCATCTTTTTTTCCAATCGCCCGCCTGTTTATCCTACCCAAGTTCATGTCGTTTTCATTATGATCATAATGATTTCTTCTCCAGTTTATTCCCCGTGTCTCCTAGTAATGCACCTTCCCACTGATCACTAAAAAACTCTCAGATTTCGAATAATCCCCATTACAATTCTCGTCTCACTCGTATTAGTAAAACCTCTTAATATACATGGACTGTCAATTTTCAGTTTCAGATACATTGGAAACTTCATTTTGCAAAACAAAATTTAGTTTACTAAAAGCACTCCAGGAAAATTTTATGTTTACTTTCATTTCTTTTGCTGAAAATCCAGTCGAAGTTTTCATTACTTGTCATCAGTAGTAAACTAAGCTGTTTTACTGATTTTTGTAAATTGATAAGTAAATGTCTGGAGTCGAAGACCATATTAAATGAAGAAAGGAATATTTTCAGATAATGATATTCCAACTAAAGTGCAGGTCTTGGACCCCTCGAAGGCAACACACTAAAACAGATTTTGATGAAACAGAACTGTCATGGCGAATGGTGGACGGCTAGTATCCATTACCACCGGAAAAAGTCTTAAGAGTAACTCTTTCTTTAATTTATATCTACTTACAAGTGTGAAAGTAGACCCTGAGCTACAGTGGCAATGATAAGGAAGAATCTGAAATTTACATTATTGGATGCCAAGCCAAAGATAATGGGGATTGTTAGAAATAAGAGTACCAACTGTTTCATTGATTCATTTTCTTTCGTTTAATAAAAACCACATATGAGTTTCATTTGTTTGGACATTAAGTATTACTTATCATTTGTCACTGTAATTATATAGGTCTCAGTTTCGTTTTCAATATACAGTTCACTTATGTGTCCAACTGTTTTGGAGGTATCTACTCTCGTGCAGGGGTAATTGTTTCTCAGAAACTTAGGGAACTTCTGCTCTCGTCTGTGACTGTCACTGGTGCGTGAAACAAGTCTTAATAACTACGTACGAAGCTTTACGGTTCAAGCTAATGTTAAGTTGCTGTAACTAAATGCAGCGAAGAACACATACATAAAGTAAACAATAAATATTGTTCTAAAGTTTTGTTTTTGCGCTACTGGGCCTAACAATAAAATCGTGTCGCAGACGGTATTCTGTCGAATTGTGAGTCCTAAGAAACTACCCAGGAGATCGACAGAATTGACTCAGTGATTAACACACTGGACTCGTTTTCGGGAGAATAAGATTCCAAATCTCCATGCAGTCAGCCAGATTTACGTTTCCTGTTGTCTCACTAAATCATACCAGGCCGAGATGATACCTTTGAGTAGGGCACGGTCAGTTTCCTCGCATTATTTTCCAGCCGAGCAGGAGTAAATAATAATAATAATAAATGTAATAGAATATGTAGCAGTAATGTTTCTTCCTAGTTGCGATGGATGGTTGCACAACAATAACCAAATTCAAGAGGAAAAAAGAAACAGATTATTGACAGAAGGAAACGTTGTGTTTCGTTGAATCGATGGTGTTGCGTATTACATTCTTTTGTACGATGCCGTCTTTTGCACAATGATTGTCATACTTGTCGCAGGCTCAGATGTTAATGCTTGATCGATGAGAGGATACGCAATAAAAAAGATCTAATGACTTTACGTCCGGAAATGCATGGTTTCCATGCTACAGACCATTCATTCAATCATACGTTGTTACAGGGACCGCGGTCTAATACGCGCTGTACCACGCAGCCACAGTTACAGTATATGTTGAAAATGATTTCCATGTGACTCAACGCATGCGTCTACGCGTCCCACACGTTCACATCGTCCAGGCTGTATCCGAACAGTGTCAGAGGCAGAATGAATACGCTGCTCCATTGTCTCCACATCTTTTGACCAGAAATCCCATGGGTTGACATCCGATGAACGAGCAGACCATGACTGTAGACCCTCTCGTCCGATCCATCGACCAGGAGAGACACGATTGAGATGCGTCCGGACGTTACCGGCTAAGTGGGCTGGAGCAGCAGCCACATAACCTTTCGAATCATCAATGACACTACTTCTAGCAGGGGAGGCAAAGTCATTCGCAAGAAACGCCGATAGTTCCGGCCTGTTAGGCGACGTGGAAGGAAGACTGGTCCCAAATACGGTCGCCAATTATCCCGGCCCGCACATTCCGGCTGCACCGATGCTGATGATTCACTGTCACATACCATGAGGATTCCGCATACTATCCCGCAGATGACTTTTATGAAAGCTGAAGATACCACTCCGCGTAACGGTGGCCGCATCTGTGAATAGGAAGGATGACACAAATCCCGGAATCGTGGTTGCTTGGTGAAGAAACCAGTGACCAAACCGCTCCCTATGTGGAAAGTCCGTCGCTAGTAAGCCTTGTACACGCTGTAAGTGATAAGCGTAGCAACAATTGTCATGGAGAATGTTCCACACGGCCGTCTGGCTTGCACTGTACTGACACGGCGGTCGCCTTCCACAGTGTTTAATGACATTTGCGTTCAAGTCTGGTGTCCGAACATTTCGAATGCGTCCTCCATGATTTCCTACTTCCTGAATCGACTCTGTCTCAGACAAACGGCAAAACACTGTTGCAGCCATTTAATGCTGTGGTTGTTGTTGGTGGGGATAGGTCTCCTGATACAACCTTGCTGCCATTTGCCTTTCCGTAAGTAAACACCATGTTGACAAGCTCTCGGCTCGAATACGGAAACATTGTGTACAACGCTGTATCACATCCTCTACAAGGTGAGTCAGCTAGAGAACTGACTCGGACACAACATTAACAAATATTATGACAGGAGAGGGCGCTATGGCATGACGTACGAGGAACAGTACCATTCTCTAGGAGGAAACCATGTAAAATGTAAATGTGGCTGCATGATACGGGGCATATTCCACCGCAGTCTCTGTAACAAAGTATGACTGAATAAATGGTCTCTAGCATGGAAACCATGCATTTCCGGACATTAATTCATTAGACCTTTTTTGTTCCGTATCTTCTCAGCGATCAATCCCTCGATTTTGTACACGGTAAAAAAAATCACCGCAATTTGTAAAGGTAACTATTGGAAGGTATAAGAGCGCTGTTTTTTGTTTATCTAAAGTATTCAGCTATTTCCTAAAAAGGCACTTCAGACTTTCCTCTACCTCACGACCACTTCTGCAATACGTTGCGTTGGCGGAACGAACTGCACGAATACGCTGTCAGAATATTACATCTCGGCAACTAGTATTAAAGACCTAACCAAAAATATGCTTACAGTTATATAGTTGACCAGATTATCCACTCCGTGTGATAGGTACTGCGACTGCTTGTATCACAGGAGAAATAACGTTTTGTGTGCTGTATTTCAAACGCGAGTCCAAGTAGTTGTTGCTAAGAAAAAAGGCGTCGTCAGTAGATGCGGTAGCATGCCTGATATAACTATACTGCCCATTCACATTAATGTGACCTCCTGTCAATAACCACCTATTGCAGCGTTGACCGTTGCAAGACGTACCGGAAGATGGTGAGAGAGGTTCTGGAAAGTATCGAGAGGGATATGGAGCCATACGGACTCCACTGCCCTGGCCAGCTGCGGTACATTTGTCGGCTGAGCACTGAGGGCGCGAACAGCCTTCTCGATTGGGTATAAATTCGTGGTTTTGTGTGGCGAGGGCAGTACGGTCAACTCTTCGAACCACGTATGTACACTGCAATCTATATGACACGTTGCATTGTCCTGGTGGTAAATGCCGTCTATGGGCCTTAGTGCACCACAATTGCCTCGGGGCCGGGTAGTGCCATTTTGCCTTCCACGGAATACTTCAATCACGGCGGCGCACGAACAGTTTAAAAACTTGGCCGTTTCGGAAATGCTTCCGCCCTTGGCCCGAAAGCTTATGATAGTGCCCTTTTGAACGTTAGATAAATCGCTCCGTTTCCGAATTACGACAATGACTGCACAGTTTTCATACCCTCCACTGCTACTGCTGCCACCTGTCGTCTGTTAGGGGTTATTGCACCTTGACGTCGAACATAGGCAGTGGTAACATTAATGTGACTGGACCGTGTATAACGGTGGCAGCAGCGCTGCGCCAGAAAGCGTGAGACTGCGCGCTCGCGCCTTTTGACCTTGTTGCTAGTTTCCGCCGGATCCGTTTCCTGCTGCCGATTTCTCCGCCGACTTAGCTCGCTGCACTTGCAGTGCGTCGGTGTACGCTTTTCTTTCCTCGTTATTGCGGGACATGGAATCTTGGCGTAAAAACGTGTACAAGTGCCGAACTGTTGGTAATGGTTAAAAAGAAAAAAGACCAGTAACTGCGCGTACCTCTTATTTAACATGCGACCGAAGATTTTCTGAGAGTGGTTTCCCGGGGGAAAAAAAAAAAAGTGTTGCAGCCTTATTCAGTCGGACGTGCAAGCGACCAGTGCATTGAGTTCGGAATTAGGAGATATTGGATTTTTAATTCAGACCTGACAGCAGTGACTCAGATATTTTTCTCGAATGACTTCAAATGACGGTAGAAGACCACGTTCGAGCCCTTCCTCCATTCATGTCTGATCGCACTTGAGCTTTATTTCTAGTGATCTTGGCGCCGACTATCCGGTCAACTCTAATCTTCCTTTATGCCTAGTGTGGGGGAACCAAACCTATACCGTATAAAATTACAATTAAATCAATACCATTAGCTACTGACGGGCGTTGATATACAGCAACGGGGACAGTTGAAAATGTGTGACCCGACCGGGACTCGAACCCGGGATCTCCTGCTTACATGGCAGACGCACTATCCGTCTTTTTTTTTTTTTTTTTTTTTTTTTGTCTGGTATTGTTCGTTGCGTTTGGTCTGCGCGAACGTCACGAGACATCCATTCACGTTGATCGTTGATTCCTTTACTCAGTTTTTTATTACAGAGGGCGAGCAGCCCTCCGACCGAAAACGCTGAGCTACCGTGCCGGCGTATGATTCATTTAACTCAATTAACTCATTCTAAACATGTATCAGAAGTACAAATTATTGATGGGCAAGGCCAGAATGGCTAATATATACCCACTGAAACTTCCTGGCAGATTAAAACTGTGTGCCCGACCGAGACTCGAACTCGGGACCTTTGCCTTTCGCGGGCTAGTGCTCTACCATCTGAGCTACCGAAGCACGACTCACGCCCGGTCCTCACAGCTTTACTTCTGCCAGTATCTCGTCTCCTACCTTCGAAACTTAAAGCAGCGAAATTCCCCATTCTACCACTCTTCACCACAAAAAGCAACTACGGGGTGTTTCACAAACACTTCCACAGCTTGCTTTATGAATTACAGGTTGTGTGGTGTGCGGGCACAGCTGGGAGTGTTTATTTTCCACAAAGTGTGTTACCACTATATACCCACTGCCCTTAATGTTAAAAAAGGAAAGAAAAAAGTTAAAATTAGGACAGCTTCAGGCAATGAGAAGCGCCATCGTGATACATTGTATTCGATGGAGAACTTCACTTTGTTTGTGTGTACAAGAACCACGCTCTAACGCAGGAAATGTCCGAAGTATGCCCAAGGCCAAGGTCCAGTGACATCAATAGCATTATTTACTAAAGCTATTACCGTGATAACAGTATCAGAGCATTGTAATCTGTGTGGAACTGACACTCAGAAATGAGAGTTGCATTCCGACTTCCCTGTTCTTTCAATTCAGCAATGATATTGAATAGTATTTAAACGAGGTTGAGGGTGCTAATCACCTACGACAAATTAAGCCTCATGTGTGCCATATATGCAGACAGGAAATCTATGCTGTAGTGGAGCCACCTTACTGATGAATGCTGAACGGATGATCAGATCATATATACGATGCCGTCGGTGACAAGGAAACGTGAAAACACGACAGAAAACGTTTGCACAAAGGAAAAATAAAACTTATAGAAGGTTACTGACATGAAATGAAATTAATGTTTCATGTGCGGAAAGTCTATCGCTCGCCTACAGTGTAGGTTTGAAAGTGCACGAATATGCAGAGGATATACATAGAATGATAGAAGCATCGATACCCATTTTGAGAAGCGCTGCTGAGCCGAAGCACTGCAAAAATTAAAATTTGAAACAGAGAGAGCCGGAAAACTTCGCCATATTACCGTGACGTAAGAAGAAAGAATCCGAAAGCTACATACACTATGTGATCAAAAGTATCCGGACACCTGGCTGAAATGACATAAGTTTGTTGCGCCCTCCATCGGTAATGCTGGAATTCAATATGGTGTTGACCCACCTTTAGCCTTGATGATGGCTTCCATTTTCGCAGACATACGTTCAATCAGGTGCTGGAAGGTTTCGTGGGGAGTGGCAGCCCATTCTTCACGGAGTGCTGCACTGAGGAGAGGTATCGATGTCGGTCGGTGAGGCCTGGCACAAAGTCGGCGTTCCAAAACATCCCAAAGGTGTTCTGTAGGATTCAGGCCAGGACATTGTGCAGGCCAGTCCATTACAGTAATGTTATTGTCTTGTAACCAGTCTGCCACAGGCCGTGCATTATGAACAGGTGCTCGATCGTGTTGAAAGATGCAATCGCCATCCCCAAATTGCTCTTCAAAAGTGGGAAGGAAGAAGGTGCTTAAAACATCAATGTAGGCCTGTGCTGTGACAGTGCCACGCAAAACAACAAGGGGTACAAGCCCCCTCCATAAAAACACGACCACACCATAACACCACCGCCTCCGAATTTTACTGTTGGCACTACACATGCTGGCAGATGACGTTCTCCGGGCATTCGCCATACCCACACCCAGCCGTCGGATCGCCACATTGTGTACTGTGATTCTTCACTCACACAACGTTTTTGCACTGTTCAATCGTCCAATGTTTACGCTCCTTACACCAAGCGAGGCGACGTTTGGCATTTGCCGGTGTGATGTGTGGCTTATGAGCAGCCGCTCGACCATGAAATCCAAGTTTTCTCGCCTCCCGCATAACTGTCATAGTACTTGCATTGGATCCTGATGCAGTTTGGAATTCCTGTGTGACGGTCTGGATAGATGTCTGCCTATTACACATTACGACCCTCTTCAACTGTCGGCGGTCTCTGTCAGTCAACAGACGAGGTCGACCTGTACACTTTTCTGCTATACGTGTCCCTTCACGTTTGCACTTCACTATCACAGCGGAAACAGTGGACCTACGGATGTTCAGGAGTGTGGAAATCTCGCGTACAGACATATGACGCAAGTGACACCCAATCACTTGCCCACGTTCGAAGTCTGTGAGTTCCGCGGAGCGCTCCATTCTGCTCTTGCACGATGTCTAATGACTACTGAGGTCGCTGATATGGAGTACCTGGCAGTAGGTGGTAGCACAATGCACCTAATATGAAAAACATGAGAAACGTATGTTTTTGGGAGTGTCCGGATACTTTTGATCACATACGCTGAGCAACACTTTACAGAAGAGGTACGGAGAACAAAAATCGAGAGTTGGAGGCCGTTCTGTCTACGCTCAAACGAAATGAGGATGCAGTAACAGAAATCTGGGAACAGTCGGCTACACTGTTGGTGGGAACACTGTTGCCTAGCGATTCAAAAGAAGGGGCGTGTGCAGCGACTTTAGGAATAATAAACTTCTTTCGCAAAACAACGTTGACAGACTGATGGGTTAAAGCGTTAAAAAGAAAATATTTTGCTCCATGTGGGGTTCCTGCAGATGTAATACTAGCCTTAATTCAACAGTGATGTTTGTCATGTAGACAAGCCAGCCGCTGTGGCCGAGCGCTTCTAGGTGCTTCAGTCCGGAACTGCGCTGCTGCTACGGTCACAGGTTCGAATCCTGCCTCGGGCATGGATGTGTGTGATGTCCTTAGGTTAGTTAGGTTTAAGTAGTTCTAAGTCTAGGGGACTGATGACCTCAGATGTTAAGTCCCATAGTGCTTGGAGCCATTTGAGCCATTTTGAACCACGTAGACAAGAGTGAATATTTTTATTTATCTATTCTAAATATAAATACAAGTTGTTGTTTAACGTTGTTACCAAAAATTTTGAAAAGTTCTTGACTAATTAACTTCAAAATTTTACACAGTAACATGAACAAATTTTCTGTTAAAACCGATTGCGAGAAAGGAAGTGCTGTGCTGTGAAAATGTGCGGTTTTGTTTTCTTTCTCGCAATCCGTTTTATTTACGACAGCAGAGTATGTAAACCATTAGCCAAATTGTTTTTCCCATAAGTATTCTTTCTCATTATGTACATTTTTAAACAAGAATTGTTTACGCAACTATGTACTGTTTTATTTTCTTCGTCGCAGTCGATTTTCACAGAAAACAGGAAAGTTTTGCCGCGCGGGTTAGCCCTGAGGTCTTGGGCGCCTTGTCACGGTTCGCGCGGCTCCCCCCATCGGAGGTTAGAGTCCTCCCTCGGGCACGGATGGTGTGTTGTCCTTGGCCTAAGTTAGTTGAAGTTAGGTTAGGTACTGTGTAAGCCCAGGGACCGATGCTCTCAGCAGTTTGGTCCCATAGGAACTTTCTACCACCACCACGAAAGTTGTGTTTATGGCTTATTGGCTTCAGATTTGAATGCATCTACGGAATCTGAATTTGTAGTAAGAGGGGAGAGAAAGGGGGAGGGGAAGGGGGAGATAAACAGTGAGATCAGGGGAGGAAATTGACGTACAGGGAGGAAGATGAAGATTAGATGATGATGATGATGATGATGGATGATTTATGGTGCAGGGTGCTAAACAGCTTGGTCATCCGCGAAGAAGGAAATTACGACGTATATACAATTCTCATACATTTGAGCGATTGCGAAGCATTGCCAGGCTCGCTAGCACACACAATCAACGTAACCGAAGTGGCAACTTATAAAGAATGACTGCAGATATCATTGTAATGTAACTGATAAAAATGAAATGAACCTGAGTGAACAGTAAATCGAGTCTCCAGCAGGGGAAGGTGCCTATATCTAAAAATACACATTGAAATTCGAATTATCGACGGTCATTTTGAGTAAGTAATTCTGTTACGCAAAAGATTATGAGACTATGGAGTAGCCGCTTACCGCACGGCACGACCCCTCACCAGCACGAGACAGTTTAACGGAAGGTGTAATAAATAAAACACTGGGCATCCAATCAGCACAAATTCTAGCGACGATGATAATCCCGAGGGGGTGTCAAAGCGTTAAACTGAACATCTCTAAAGCCCTTGGTGCTTTTTTCCTCCTACCGAAAGGTAACCTATCAAGATATAAGAGAAAATTAAAAGTTGTAACGATTAGATGAATCGTAGTAGGGAAACGTCTAGCCGTATACCTAGATGGACGCCGCAGCGTCACGGACATTAAGGAGGTATGCAGAAAATGAACGTAAATAATTCGCAGTCATCAATACAGTTATTGACAGGGGTTGTTTGAGAGTTGACTCATGGGCGACAAAAAACGCTGACTAGTTCAAAAAATGGTTCAAATGGCTCTGAGCACTATGGGACTTAACTGCTGAGGTCATCAGTCCCCTAGAACTTAGAACTACTTAAACCTAACTAACCTAAGGACAACACACACATCCATGCACAAGGCAGGATTCGAACCTGCGACCGTAGCGGTCGCGCGGTTCCAGACTGTAGCGCCTAGAACCGCTCGGCCACACACGCCGGCCGCTGACTAGTTTAAATATATTAGTTCCGCATGAAAACAATGTTTGTAATGACATCTAAAGAGAGATGTGGTGTAGATGTGTAGTAGTCATAGTAGTATTAGTAGTACATGTAGTTGCGTATAGGATTAAATCAGGGGTGTATAGACTTGTCAGTGCCGTTGGGCGCAAACCCCTTAATGTGTCTACGTAATGTCCGCAAGCTCAAAACTATTGAGCCGAATTGGAATCCACCTGCCCCAATGCCAGCTAGACTGGGCTCAAAACAACTACGTTCTACAAGGACGCGCTCTCTCCATTTCGGGAGGGATTGAAAGAGGTGCGGGCCGCCATCAGATCAGTGGTTGGCCGTAGTCTGTGTATCGCAGGATTAAGTGGTCCATAACAGTATTGTAGCAGGAGGCATTTGTTTTTTGTTTTAATGTTTCGCAGTATTAGTATGTAGCAAGTAGTAACAATTACTACACACACAATTGTTATGGAAATGTGTGGGATTGTATGGTCCTTTATAATTATCAAGGTAACATGCGGTAATTGCGAGAGCATAAATAAATAAGAGTTCATAGTTGGTGATAACTTCCACTCGTATTGGATCGTGACTTGTGCTGGAGTGGAGAACAACATAAACGCCTCTCTTGCGTGTTGGAGTACATTTGCATGTCAGGTTATAGATCTCACAGGTTGCCTTTTAGTAGTGAAGAAAATAGAAAAATAAAGAGCGGTCGTTGTGCGAAGGTAAATAAGATATACAATTCTTCTAATTTGAAAGGGGAATGATGTAACAAACAAATATTATATCTTTTAAAGGAACTCTAAATATTTATGTGTTTGATTTAGAGCGCATGGAAACGGCTAAGAGTGTGGGAGGCGAAAACATCTTGTGTACCTTCTGTACTTTTTTGTTTTTATAGTACACACCGAGGCTTGTAAATGTTGCGAAAAGTAAACTCGCAACTTTTCATACCATCTGTTGTCACCTAGCTGTTAATCTGCCGACGTAAACTGTAATGTGTCCGTTCCTCTTTTGTTAGTCTCTGGGGACGAATTTATTGACGCACTCGAAGGCCAATCTGTTGATGATGTGTACTGTTAATAGCTCAGACAGAACAGTCACCGATGGGCGGGAGTGATTGCGAGCGTTATGACGAGTTTTTTACGCCCCAGCGACGACCGTATCGACTTGGGGCGGGGCTAGCGGCCAGTAAAGCCAGTGCTGTGACCTGTGAAGCTTCGCGTGCGCATTCACGTCTCATCGGAAGTGCCGCTTATTCCTCACGCATCACCAACTGTCCACGCTGCTGCCCATCCCTCCGTATTTCTGGAGGTTTGTTGGCAATGCATACACAGTCTTTGACGCACGCCAAAACTGGGCATTGGGTGGCCGATGCAGTAACTAAGTCCGACCTACCTGCTAGTCGAGACTACATGAACGATAGACATCAGAAATTTCAGTCCACCAATCTGCACAAGCTGTCAACAACGTAGGCTGCGGAATTTTCTTGGGAAAGTACTGTCTTCCGGTTGACATTTCCTTTATCGCATGTAAACGTGCTCTTGTAGTAAATGGCTTGGCTTTAAACCGGAAATTTCAGTATTCGAACTCGTTGCGTAAATGTTATATACCGCATTCCGTCTGCACGCCAAAAATGTGCACCGAATGAAAACACAATGACATTATATTTGACTTTGTGGCACGCCCCTATTAACAAACTCGTCTAAAAATGTTATCGATGTTGGTTAGCTACCTTCCTCGGAACAATTCATCCTGGTCAATTTGCCCTTGGCGCTTCGAGTCCGGCAGACACCTAAAATGTCTATCGCCTAAAACGCCTACTACCTGATAGCGGCCTACCCTACTAGAGTATGTACGAAAAGCAGATGGCAGATTAGGATTCATAGGGAGAATCTTAAGTAAACGTAATTTACCCACGAAGACAGTGACTTACATAACACTCGTTCGATTGATTCTTGGGTATTGTCCATCAGTCTTGGATCCTTACCAAGTGGGATTAATAGGATAGAGAGAGAGAGAGAGAGAGAGAGAGAGAGAGAGAGAGAGAGAGAGAGAGAGAGAGAGGTACTCCACAAACACAAGTAGCAGACTCAACGAGAGGGGCGTTGTGCATCACTGAGAGGTTTGTTGGTGAAATTTCAAGAACTTATATTCCAAGAGAAGTCAAGTAACACTACATTCTCCCGCATACCTCTCGCAATATGATCACGACGAGAAGAATATTTGAGAAATTAGATGTCAGAATGTTCAAATGTGTGTGAATTCCTAAAGGACCAAACTGCTGAAGTCATCGGTCCCTAGACTTACACACTACTTAAACTAACTTACGCTAAGAACAACACACCTCACGCGTACCCGAGGGAGGACTCGAAACTCCGGCGGGAGGGGCCGTGCAGTCCGTGACATGGCGCCTCAAACCGAGCGGCCACCCCGGGCGGCAATTAGATGTCAAACTGGGCTTGACCGGTGATCATTTTTTCCCAGTAGATAGTTTATTTGACGGAGCTAGGGGTAGAGTTTCTACACAGTATCTTGCAATAGGTTAAGTTTGCTCCTAATGAAGTTCCTTAGAGCTTCACACTAACGACGCGTTTTATCGAGATGCAATTGCTTTAACACACTATTTCTTTAAGAAGTGTTCCATTTGCGACTGAATATGACTCGGGCCTCGTGAATTTGTCGTGTCGTTTGGTACTCGTAACAGAATGCGCCGACGTGCAAAACTGTTCACTGTTGTTGTGAAGAGGATCTGCATCTTTACTGATATTCTGATTAGTCATACAATTGAAACTCTGATACCAGAAAAACAAAAAGAAAGATTGTGTGCAGTAAGAATGCATGCATGGAAAAATGTTTCCCGGAAACATGGAAAATTCCCTGCTTAATACAAAGTTTCAGACAGAACCTGTTATAAGTGTCAATCGTACAATCCTAAAAATGGCTCTTCTCTCACTTCCTCACGAAACAAATTTAGTGTCAGTGTAGGGAGACCCCATTTCTCCTATAAATGATTGTCTAGTTAGTCCCTAATATATTTTTCTCTTTTTCGTGTATGTTTTTAGTATCTCGTATTACTTTGTGAAAAAGTCACTTGTTTCTTGGGACAGAAATTCGAGTCGACAATCTGGCTCATCCGCAAATACTTTGGCGACGTACAAGTTAACACTGGCTTATGTCAATAAAGACTTACTCTCCTCGTTTTTCTTCTGTGAAATAGGCGACAGATCGGGAAGGAATGCCAGTGTGTTTGCCTATAGGTTTCACTTAAGATGTGAAGGAAGTTCTGCCGACACTATTGAACGCATTGGGTGCAACTGGCTGCAAATCTTAATTTCGCTACGAATGATGCCAACCGTCTGGGTTCAGAGGCAATTGCTTTAGACCGCTGGGTGAATAGGTGTTGACAGCTAGCACCTCAAGCGGGGTGGAAGTGCTGCTTGCGATTTGCAATATTGCACCGAGAACTAATCACGGTCCGAGCCAAGTAGAAAACTTCAACAAGACGCTCAGATTATTCTGGACGTTATCGCATGCAGAGTTCTTGACGTCCGTTTTTGGGCGGAGGATTTAGGGTGGTCCTAGATAGATCAGGGGCGTACTACATAAGTGAAGCGGCTGCTCTGGTAGAAATGTTTTATGTACTTTGGGGTTTTCCAAATTAGAGCAAAAGTGTCGAAGTTGTGGGCCCCATGCGGCCTTCGTCTATCTCTTTTGCAATCCGTGATCGTTTTTGGGCACGTAAAAAGTAATAAAGGAAATTTTTCGTGAAATCCAAAACTGCATCTAACCCAAGTGTTTGGGAACTTTAAATTGTGAAGGAAGAAAATGTAGCCAACACTGATGTTCTACAACATAGACATGTACAACAACTGTAGCTGGGTCTTTAATGTTTCAGTTCGTTGTTGAATGCTCGGTAGCCTGCGAACGCAAAAGTAGTGTGTGTTCTCACTCTAATGTAACCTTAGATTCTACAATTGGTGGATGATACCACGGTGTTAATTGGGTTAAGGGACGGATAGTTTGATTGGTGATATTTCTTTTCTAGACATTAGGCATAATTCTCTGGGTAAAGTTTCGTCTTCCAATGCTGGGGGCATCAAAAGCTTCAACGACTCAGAAAGCTCTTACAGTATTAAACAAACACAGCAAGCTGGACTGTTATCCACGCAACAATAGGTTCGTGACGTCATCAGACCGGTGCCTAAGATTGTGGAGTTGGGCCGACGTACATTGAAGCACCAAAGAATTTGGTATAGGCATGCGTATTCGAATACAGAGACATGTAAACAGCAGAATGCGGCGCTGTGGTCGGCAACGCCTATATAAGACAGAAAGTGCCTGGTGCAGTTAATAGGTCGGTTATTGCTGCTACAATAGCAGGTTATCAAAATTATAGTGAGTTTGAACGTGGTCTTCCAGTCGGCGCACGAGTGATGGGACACAGCATCTGCAAGGTAGTGGTGAAGTAGGGATTTTCCCGTACGATCATTTCTCGAGTGTACCTTCAATGTCAGGAATCCGACAAAACACCAAATCTTCGACTCACTGCGTCCAGAAAAGATCCTACAAGAACGTGATCAACGACGACTGGAGTGCAACCCTTCCGCAAATTGCTGCAGATTTTATTGCTGCGCCATCAGCAAGTGTCAGCGTGCGAACCGTTCAACGAAACATCATCGATATGGCCTTTCGGAGCCGATGACCCACTTGATGATTGCACGACACACAGCTTTACGCCTCGTCTGGGCCCGTCAGCGCCGACACTGGACTGTTTGATGACCAGAAACATGTTGCCTTGTCGGACGAGTCTCGTTTCAAGTTGTATCAAGCGGATGGACGTGTACGGGTATGGAGACAACGTCATAAATCCATGTACCCTGCAGGTCAGCAGGGGACTGTTCAAGGTGGTAAGGCTCTGTAATGGTGTGGGGCGTGTGCAGTTGGAGTGATATGGGCCCCCTGATACGTCTAGATATGATTCTGACAGGTGACACAAACGTAAGCATCCTGTCTGATGACCTCCATCCATTCATGTCCGTTGTGCATTCCGACGGACCTGAGCAATTTCAGCAGCACAATGCGACACCCCACAAGTCCAGAATTGCTACAGAGTGGCTCCAGGAACACTCTTCTGAGTTTAAAAAACTTCCGCGTGCCACCAAACTCCGCAGACATGAACATTATTGAGCATATGTGGGCTGCCTTGCAACGTACTGCGTTCTCCACCACCACGTACTCTTACGGATTTATAGACAGCCCTGCAGGATTCGTGGTGTCAATTCCATCCAGCACTAATTCAGACATTAGTCGAATCCATGCCACGTCGCGGGGGCCCTATACGATATTAGGCAGGTGTACCAGTTTCGTTGGCTCTTCAGTGTACATCGTATTGTACGGTAATGTGTTGTGTTCTCACAAGGGAACATCCCCATCGCACCCCCCTCAGATTTAGTTATAAGTTGGCACAGTGGATAGGCCTTGAAAAACTGAACACAGATCAATCGAGAAAACAGGAAGAAGTTGTGTGGAACTATGAAAAAATAAGCAAAATATACAAACTGGGTCGTCCATGCCTAGGATAGGCAATATTAAGGGCGATGTGAGCCGAGGAGCGCCGTGGTCCCGTGGTTAGCGTGAACGGTTGCGGAACGAGAGGTCTTCAGTTCGAATCTGCCCTCGGCTGAAAATTTTGCTTTCTTTATTTTCGCAAAGTTATGATCTGTCCGTTCGTTCATTGACGTCTCTGTTCACTGTAATAAGTTTAGTGTCTGTGTTTTGCGACAGCACCGCAAAACCGTGCGATTAGTTGACGAAAGGACGTGTCTCTCCAATGGGAACCGAAAACATTTGATCGCAAGGTCATAGGTCAACCGATTCCTCCACAGAAAACACGTCTGATATATTCTATACGACACTGGTGACAGCATGTGCGTCACATGACAGTAATATGTTGTCGACCCACCTAACTATTACACTTGGCGAATGGGTAAAAAGATTCTTCTACCTTGCCCGATTTAGGTTTTCTTGTGGATGTAATAATCACTCCAAAAAAAGTGATGAAAACATAAGGGTTTGTCACATAAACTGAAAATAAAAAGTTAAAATTTTCGGTCGAGGGAAGATTTGAACCAAAGACCTCTAGTTCCGCAGCTGTTCACGCTAACCACGGGACCACGGCTCTCCTCGTCTTACACTGCCCTTAATATTGCTTATATTGCACATGGACGACCCAGTTTGTATATTTTGCTTATTTTTTTATAGTTCCACACAACTTCTTCCTGTTCTCTCGATCGATCTGTGTTCAGTTTTTCAAGGCCTATCCACTGTGCCAACTTATAACTAAATCTGAGGGGGGTGCGATGGGGAGGTTCCCTTGTCAGTGTCCCCATATTTTTGTCCAATCCTACGGCTTGTGTGATTTTGCTTTTCAAGTAGATTCAACAGTTCACTTGAACGAGCTAAACGTAGGTCTCCAATAGAAAGATACATTAATAAATACTATGTAGAATTAAGTGTCTGCATTTGGAACTAAATTACGTATGTGGGAACCACGAATTAAAAAAATAAAATAAAAAATAGCATTTTTCTTCCCTGTAGAAATGTGATAAAAAATTCCAACATATATTTACCAATAATATCTGACCTAAAAGACACATTCAAGAGTTCACAGTCAGCAAGCTCAAAATGGAAATGCCGTGTGGCTAGGGTCTCTTGTCGGTAAGACCGTTCGCCTGGTGCAAGTCTTTCGAGATGACGCCACTTTGGCGACTTGCGTGTCGATGGGGATGAAATGACGATGATAAGGACAACACAACACCCAGTCCCTGATCGGAGAAAATCTCCGACCCAGCCGGGAATCGCACCGGGGCCGTTAGATATGACATTCCATCGCGCTGACCACTCAGCTACCAGGGGCGGACAGCAAGCTTCAGACTCATTTCTATCCCTCTCTCCATAAACATAGCCGAAAACCCCGAGCATTTTAAGATATGCCGTGTCGATTTTCAGTGCGAATCAGAGTTTAAGAGCAAGTAATAGTGTACCTCTATTGGAATTCTATCGCAAATACGTCCCCAGGGGAAAGTATCACAGCATTAATAGGCATGCTGTTTGTTTCGCATCACTTATTGACGTCACGTAAATGTGCGAGAAAGTGCTTGCTAGATCGTGAAAACATGTTAAGTGCGTAACGAGGTTGAGAATCACTGACACTCATCCGAAGGGCTCACCTAGATAACAGCGCCCACGTAGTTGTGGGAACAGTAAGATGGCAGAAATTGGAAATGAATAAAAACTATCTTAAATTTAGATTGAAATATGTGTCGCAGAGGTAGGTTGCATAGCAGTGACAGACATTGCCGTAAGGAACTCGCTATCATCTGTTGAGATTATCACAGGTTCTAAATGTAATATGATCCCAGTGAATATGAGTGTCAAAAGATTTATCAAATATGGTATTGGACACTTTAGTAGACGGCATGTCTCAGCTGCATTGGCGGAACGCATCAGAAAAACTTCGAAAACATCTGAGGATTCATTTCGTGGTAATGCTGCAGTAATAAGGGAAGGATTCAGCTATAGAATGGAACAGTGCCTCGACTGAAACAGTTGTCAGGGGCAGAGATTCATGGTAGGTAGTTCTGAATGTCTTTAAAAAATTTTGGAGCGTTTAGAGAACCAGTTTGTGAGAACATCTTACGAGGAGCCAACAACACCAACTTTACGTTTCAGTTTCCGTAGAGGGGGAAAATCAGTCGCCATACGACTGCTACGATAATAACATTAATGATTACGGGTGTTAATAGAAATTAAGGAAGGCAGAAAAATATTTTCTTAGCAGTTGTGACAGGAAACAGATTACAAATTATCTGAGCTGTCAGCATCAAATAGTTATCGCTGGGGCGAAGACGGAGAGTATCAATGGATAAAATTTGGAATACAATACGCTTTACACATGTTAGGCGACGTGCGATGCTTTGAGCAATTGTAAAGACCCGCTGTGGTTCAGTAGCTGATTTTTAATGAAATGAAAAAGATTTTTACGAGCAAAAACTGAACAAATCTTGAACGAGCATAATTAAAGCGTACAATAATAAAAAGGAGACAAATAAATGGAGAGGCAATAGGCTCGATTATTTACAAGTAATGCAAAGGAACCTGTTCCCTTTCTAACACCGGTGTATCGTAAGTCGGTGGAGAAACGAAGTGTTCCAAATTATTGAAAAAAGTCGTAGGTTATTACATGTCAAGTGGTCGTCTGAAACTATTATAGGCCCGTATCGCTTAAGTCAATCTATTGTAGAATTACAGAACCGTTTTTACGCTCAAGTATTGTGACCTCCTTCGAGAACGAAATTATTTTCTGTGGGTATTTTACAAATAGTGGTGATGTGGAACTTCTCTCGTTCTGTTCGTCCATGTCATACAGGGACAATAGGCAACGGTGCACAGGATGACCCTGTTCTTTGACTTTACGAAATTATCCGGCACAGTTCTACAACGTTGGATAGTGAAGTTTACAACTTTGCGGAATATCGAATCAGTTCTGTGACTGTATAGAGGACTACCTAGCAAAAAGAATTCAACATGTCTTGCTTACGTGGCCAAATCGTCGGATGTGAAAGTAATTTCTGAAGCACTCCAACGGAATGTTCTAGAGCCATTACTGTTCACGGTGCATATAAATGGTGTGGTGGATAATGTCGGAGCCGGCCGGGGTGACCGAGCGGTTCTAGGCGATACAGTCTGGAACCATGCGACCGCTACGGTCGCAGGTTCGAATCCTGCCTCGGGCATGGATGTGTGTGATGTCCTTAGGTTAGTTAGGTTTAAGTAGTTCTAAGTTCTAGGGGACTGATGCCCTCAGAAGTTAAGTCCCATAGTGCTTAGAGCCATTTGAACCATTTTGATAATGTCGGAAGCTCCGTGCAGCTGTTCGTAAATGGTGCTGCTATACAGGAAAACGCCAGTTGTATAATATATTATGTGTTTTGTATGCGTGTGTGTGTGGGGGAGGGGGAGGGGGGGGGCGTTATGTCTAGGGCAAGGTTTGCTCGGAACCTAGAGTGCTTTAGGAAGCACTTTTCTAGATTTGTGTTGTGGGTAATCAGTCAGTACTAGTATGCCGCATTGTGCTAGTTCAAGTGGACAGGAGAAAGAAATAGAGGGAGAGAGGTGTGGTCAGGGTTTAATGTTCCGTTAATGACGAGGTCATTCGATTCAGGGCACTAACTCTGGTTGCGAAAGGCAAACAGTCGTATCCTTGTGTAACAAACAAGCCAATCATTTACCGTAAGCGATTTAGGAAAACCATAGAAACTTCAATGTTGATAATCGAACGGGCTTTGCACCGCGATGTCAGTGTCTTTCCACTGCACCACCTCGTTCAGTGAGGTAGACAGCGAACCACCAGTGAAATGCATCTGACGACAGTTGTAGAATCTAAATTGTTTTTGCGTTTCCATTGTATTTTTAAGCCGAGAAGCGTTAAGACAAATTGAGAGCAACAACAGCAGGTCAGCACAGGACCATATGTACAGCAGCTTTGTTGTAGTATTTTGCAGATACAACAGGAAAGGAATCCGTCTGTCTAGTAATGTCACAGAAATGCTGAACGAACTTCGATGGAATAGCTTACAAGAAAAACGTTGTGCTTCCTGGAGAGTCTTGCTTACTAAATTCCGAGAACCCACGTTCCTAAATCAGCAAAGAAATATAATATTGCTTCACGCAACAGATATCTAGCGAAATAATTACTGCGCTGAAATTAGAGAAATTCGGGCTCATGCATAATTGTACCGACAATCGTTCTTCACGCGTTCAATCCGCGAGTTGAATCGGAAGAAGGGGAAAATGATAATGATGTCGTATTTACCCTCCGCCACACACCATATGATGTGCACAGTGTACGCGTAGATGTAGATGCAATGGATAGGACGTTGAACTTAACTTTCCTTCTTCCCATTTGCATTTTCTACACAGTGTATATCTTGGCACAGTGCTGGAATAGTCGTTCCTAACGTCAAAAGTGTAGAAGTCGCCGCGTATACGTTGGAACGTGTATCGCGTCAGCTGTCGTCTTGGAGGCTCGGACGGCACGCGACCGAGGTGCTTGTTTTCCAGTGACTGGCGAGGACCGTGGGCGCTGGCCGCCTCCGTGTGGCCGCTCACCTGTTGCGTCACCGCCCCCGCTTCCTGCCCGCCCGCGTGACTGATGCAAGTGCTATTCTGTTTCGCCAGCGCGCTTAACGGTGTACCGCTGTCTGGTTAAGCTCACAAGCCTATCTGTATGGGAGGTTATTGCTCCAGGTTATGTCTCCAGGAGGAAGAACTGTTCAGAATCGTACAACCTCTTAGGACAAAAGCCTTTGTTATTAGAGTACTGTGTATTTCGGCAGTCAATACGATAGTTGAGGCATAAAAAAAAGCACTCAAAATCGGTTTCGTTTCATACAACAGACATAAAACTTAGATTAAAATTTATATAAATTAAAATCATTTTAAAATAAAAATCAAATGGTTCAAATGGCTCTGAGCACTATGCGACTTCTGAGGTCATCAGTCGCCTAGAACTAATTAAACCTAACTAACCTAAGGACATCACACACATCCATGCCCGAGGCAGGATTAGAACCTGCGACCGTAGCGGTCGCTCGGCTCCAGACTGTAGCGCCTAGAACCGCACGGCCACTCCGACCGACAAGAAAAAAAAATATAAAAAATAAAATAAATAAAAATCACTCAGCAATGAATTTAAAACGCTACAAAATCCTTACAGTCATCATCTAAGGAAGCAGCTCTTCAAGTACATCCTCATTTTCGATCTGTCACGAGGTTCCGATGGAAGAGCCGTCTAGTGGCTACAACACATCATACAAATGTTATCTTTGCAATAATACCTGTCAGTTGTACCTATATACACCGTTCTTAAAGTGGATTTGCACTGTTTAGACCGTGCGACGTGGCGCAGTGGTTAGCACACTGGACTCGCATTCGGGGGGACGACGGTTCAAACCCGCGTCCGGCCATCCTGATTTAGTTTTTGCGTGATTTCCCTAAATCGTTTCAGGAAATGCCGGGATGGTTCCTTTGAAAGGGCGCAGTCTAAATAAAGCAATATTTTATTGCGATCTTGGTTGTTGGATGGTTTTTAGCAATTACAAGAGATCGGCCTTCACTAATCTCAAAATTATAAAATTCTCATGTAGTGAAACTTCTTGGTATGTGATAGGTGCTTTAGATTATGTACATACATATACATAAAAAGTGCATCATACGGTTTGCGCTGCTGCAAGCTTATAAGCAGTATGCAGTGGAACGTAATATCGCGGATTTTTCGTCGGGACCTCCACCCGAGGGAAGTTTCATCAGTTAGGAAAACAAAAAGCGAAAGCTAATGTAAAATGTATCTCAATGTGAACTAGCCGTCTGAAGATGAACCTGTCGGTTCGAAACCGGTAACGGTGCTATTTAAATAAATAAATAAATAGCATTATAAAAAATGGCTGGTTGCTGTTATCTTCCATGTAAGAGTCAACCTTTATAGTAACTTTGTGCTCAAGATCTTACGGTAACTTCTGCGCAATTTTTGTTTCCTGTCGTATTATCAGATTCTTTGTGTTCTTGAAAGGATTGCACCAACGTACTTTTCAAATTCTTTGCCATGCTCGTGCCCACTTAAGTGCGTATGCCGTAATCATATTTCTTGCAACAACATAACAATTCTGCCTCTGTTCTTGTACCCATTCTCCAACGATATTTTCTAAATCTGGCCAGCAGGCTATTCCTCTCCTCATAGAATACTTTTTCATTGGCATTTTTGAAATAGCAACTTTATTCTTTCGCCAATCTCTTACTATTTTATCTGTTATATGGAAATCCCTTGCTGCAGCACAGTTGCTCGATTACTTAGCCTGTTTTATGACCTTTTACTTGAATGTTGCTTCTTCTTTCCTTCTTGGTGTTGCTTCTATCCTTAGGCACACACTATACAAATTTTACGCCGATTATACTTACATTACAAACTGTTTGAACACGCGACACAACCTACAACAATAGTTGTTAGCTGTACATATGAGTTCGTTATTCGTGACGTGCTTCTACAGGCAAAACCATGCTGAAGGAGGCCTTTGCTTTATGGCGTGTGCAACCGTCCCATTTGCTTAGTAGTACAGAGTGGGTATGTCCGCAAAATTGAGTAGCCAATACGACGCTTGTATAAGTACTAAAGGTCATTACTCGAACCATTGCGCGTATTATTACCCAGATGATCACTGTTCTTAAATAAATTTACAGGCCGTTCATAGTTTGGAGATCGTCTTGTAGGATGGGCATACGGTAAAACTATATATCTTTGACGAAAATTTGTACCTCGTCTTATCCGAAGGTCGCCTTATCTGTCGAAATATATGGATTTTTTTCCTAATTTCTTCACACGTTTGTTTCACTAAAAAGAAGTTGACTGTCATTACCGTGTTTCTATACCTGTATGAATACTCCTTTGTGTTTGCGTGTCACTTCAGTTGCATTTCTGTGTTGTTTGTAAGGAGCGTTTATTCGTAAGGAGTTTCACGTGTGTTTCTGTTGCCTAGTGTCAGTTTGACACAGTATCATTTATCGTACTTATTGGCTGAAGTCATTTCTTGTTCTCCTCCTCCTCCCACTCGTCTGTAGCATTTATCCTGACTAGTAAGGGGTCCGCTTTTTGAGGAGTTGGTAAATTTTATTTTATTCTTTAACTGCGTGGCTTGATGCTCTTCCTAGCGCCACAGTCATCAAGGTAACCAGAGGGACTCATGTAAACTTTATTCTGTGTGGTACCGTATTTAATTATTTTACTATGGTATTCTCTGAGAGTGACTGTGGGGACCAGTCCAGTACTCACCTGAACCAGTGTGGAAAACCGCCTAAAACGCACACTTAGGCAGGCTGGTGTTCAATTCCACGGCGCGCTGGTTCACCTCCCTCTCTCGAAGTGTGTGTGTGTGTGTGTGGGGGGGGGGGGGGGGTGTATGGTCTACTCTACTCTGTATAGTTCCATTTTCGGACGATATACGTTATGTCAATGGTGGATGGGGAGAATCCAGTGATCATCTGGTGGAACGGATGTGGTGAATAATATAGAAACCACTCCGAAACTCATATGGGTACAACATCCGACACAGCTGTCCATTTCTGTCTTACCTTTATGTCTGTACAAGCAGATCGGGTATTGCCATTTTTAAAAGCAAACGATGACGTCAGGGCACCTATCAACCGGGAATCAGAGTTTAAGAGCAAGTAATAGTGTACCTCTATTGGAATTCTATCGCAAATACGTCCCCAGGGGAAAGTATCACAGCATTAATAGGCATGCTGTTTGTTTCGCATCACTTATTGACGTCACGTAAATGTGCGAGAAAGTGCTTGCTAGATCGTGAAAACATGTTAAGTGCGTAACGAGGTTGAGAATCACTGACACTCATCCGAAGGGCTCACCTAGATAACAGCGCCCACGTAGTTGTGGGAACAGTAAGATGGCAGAAATTGGAAATGAATAAAAACTATCTTAAATTTAGATTGAAATATGTGTCGCAGAGGTAGGTTGCATAGCAGTGACAGACATTGCCGTAAGGAACTCGCTATCATCTGTTGAGATTATCACAGGTTCTAAATGTAATATGATCCCAGTGAATATGAGTGTCAAAAGATTTATCAAATATGGTATTGGACACTTTAGTAGACGGCATGTCTCAGCTGCATTGGCGGAACGCATCAGAAAAACTTCGAAAACATCTGAGGATTCATTTCGTGGTAATGCTGCAGTAATAAGGGAAGGATTCAGCTATAGAATGGAACAGTGCCTCGACTGAAACAGTTGTCAGGGGCAGAGATTCATGGTAGGTAGTTCTGAATGTCTTTAAAAAATTTTGGAGCGTTTAGAGAACCAGTTTGTGAGAACATCTTACGAGGAGCCAACAACACCAACTTTACGTTTCAGTTTCCGTAGAGGGGGAAAATCAGTCGCCATACGACTGCTACGATAATAACATTAATGATTACGGGTGTTAATAGAAATTAAGGAAGGCAGAAAAATATTTTCTTAGCAGTTGTGACAGGAAACAGATTACAAATTATCTGAGCTGTCAGCATCAAATAGTTATCGCTGGGGCGAAGACGGAGAGTATCAATGGATAAAATTTGGAATACAATACGCTTTACACATGTTAGGCGACGTGCGATGCTTTGAGCAATTGTAAAGACCCGCTGTGGTTCAGTAGCTGATTTTTAATGAAATGAAAAAGATTTTTACGAGCAAAAACTGAACAAATCTTGAACGAGCATAATTAAAGCGTACAATAATAAAAAGGAGACAAATAAATGGAGAGGCAATAGGCTCGATTATTTACAAGTAATGCAAAGGAACCTGTTCCCTTTCTAACACCGGTGTATCGTAAGTCGGTGGAGAAACGAAGTGTTCCAAATTATTGAAAAAAGTCGTAGGTTATTACATGTCAAGTGGTCGTCTGAAACTATTATAGGCCCGTATCGCTTAGGTCAATCTATTGTAGAATTACAGAACCGTTTTTACGCTCAAGTATTGTGACCTCCTTCGAGAACGAAATTATTTTCTGTGGGTATTTTACAAATAGTGGTGATGTGGAACTTCTCTCGTTCTGTTCGTCCATGTCATACAGGGACAATAGGCAACGGTGCACAGGATGACCCTGTTCTTTGACTTTACGAAATTATCCGGCACAGTTCTACAACGTTGGATAGTGAAGTTTACAACTTTGCGGAATATCGAATCAGTTCTGTGACTGTATAGAGGACTACCTAGCAAAAAGAATTCAACATGTCTTGCTTACGTGGCCAAATCGTCGGATGTGAAAGTAATTTCTGAAGCACTCCAACGGAATGTTCTAGAGCCATTACTGTTCACGGTGCATATAAATGGTGTGGTGGATAATGTCGGAGCCGGCCGGGGTGACCGAGCGATTCTAGGCGATACAGTCTGGAACCATGCGACCGCTACGGTCGCAGGTTCGAATCCTGCCTCGGGCATGGATGTGTGTGATGTCCTTAGGTTAGTTAGGTTTAAGTAGTTCTAAGTTCTAGGAGACTGATGACCTCAGAAGTTAAGTCCCATAGTGCTCAGAGCCATTTGAACCATTTGAGACGTCCTTCATCTTGGTTTCTGCAACAGGTCTTGTTTGTTTATGGCACACACGCAGAAATTGCTTGAATCCATCTGTTAACGTTGTTCTGGTCATTTTCGTTTAGGTGTTATCATCTCTAGTATCGCCAACCTGCCTACATTTGTACTGCGTTTCTTGAAACTAGTTTTTGTAACCATAACTACACAAACAGAACTGGATGCGCAGTCGTTAAGGTATCCGTCCCTCCATCAATATTTTGGTTTTCCATGATTTCCAAAAATCAGTTTCGGCAAGTGTCGATATTGTTCTTTTAAAAAGGGCGCTGCCTGTAATTGTCCAGCCCGAGTGTGCGATCCTTCTACAATGGCATTGCCTACGTAATGTTTTCTTTCTAGTTTTTGTCTTTCGGGCCATGCCCGTTCAACTATCTCAATAGTAATGTCAACTGTGACGATACTAAAGTAAGGACAACACAACACCCAGTCCCCGAGCGGAGAAAACCTGCGACCCGGCCGGGAATCGAACCCGGGCACCTTCGCTTAGCAATCCGCCGCGCAGCTACCGAGGCGGGCGACGTCAAGTTAAACCTCTTAATCTTCCTTCCGATTAACCGGTTGAACACTACTTCACAAATCACTCAGTGTAGCCTTCTACTGCCCGACGCAGTGCGCTACATAGAATCCCTCGTTGTTGGCAAACGAGGCGACTCGGAGTTTGAAGCTCTGGATTCGTACTCGGGCCGGCCGCGGTGGTCTCGCGGTTCTAGGCGCTCAGTCCGGAACCGCGCGACTGCTGCGATCGCAGGTTCGAATCCTGCCTCGGGCATGGATGTGTGTGATGTCCTTAGGTTAGTTAGGTTTAAGTAGTTCTAAGTTCTAGGGGACTGATGACCACAGATGTTAAGTCCCATAGTGCTCAGAGCCATTTTTTCGTACTCGGGATGGACTAATAGCAACTTTCTGTGTAGATATTTTCAAATAAATTCTTCGTGTTTTGCACACATTACATTATGAGATTATCGTGATTATTCCTTTAGCTAGGCCACTACGGTTCATTCGCGTTCATCCAACGTAAGAAGTAATTCTCCTTCTCTAGTGACCACTGTGCGTATGAAAAAAGTTCCTATCTAATATAAAGTTCTTGACTTCACATCCGAGCTGAGGTGATCGAAAAGGCACGACGTTTCTATGAGATTCTCTCCTATTATCTTCTGTCGAATTTGGTAATAGGGAATGTCATCGAAATGTCGCGTCTCTTGTGCCAACTCAGTCGGCAGGAAACCTGACAACTTTGGCTAGTATAGACTGTCTCTGGGAAAGCCGAAATGAACAAACTTTAACCGCCCTGTCCTCTTCCTGTGTCCTCGAGTGTCACTATCGATTCAGTTACAGTAATGCAGACATGTGGACATATAACTGCACGTTTTCGCCATTCGGTAGATCAATATTGTTAGTGGTGTCTTTATAACTGATTTTCGCATAAGACCGAATCGGTTTCGGTAACAAGAAACTGAACTGCTTCAGTTGTGGTCTGGAAGAAAATAAACGGTCTTTCGCCCTTCTTTCAACGGTTGAGCAACAAGGAGGAGGCGCCGCCGGAAACGGCTGCGGCTGTTTGCCGTCTCCCAGCGCTGCGCGGGGTAACGGTGTCGCTAGTTTCCGCAAAGCAGGGGGCTTGCTGTTCATCAGTTTTTGCGCGCCTATCCTCAGGCCTTTGCAAGTAGGTCGGTTGCTATTTCTGTTACAGGAATCTTCAGTTTATCATGTTAACTAAAGCAACAGGAAGCGCCCTTCACCATCTTATTTGGCTTATTTCCGTCTCCTTCGGCGCTTATTCACTACCGCTCATACAATTTGTTATATGTTTCCGTATGTCTTTTGGGGAAGGATGATGGTCAGATACTGATTGTGTGATTTTTATCTTGGACAGAAAACTACTTTAATTAGCAGCTCCGAACGCCTTACTTTTGTCCTAACCGTTTTCGAGAAGCTTCGCGATCTGTTAATCCCTTTCGCAAAGTTTTAGTTGGAAGAAGCGGAAATACCTTATTGATACCTGTAATGGAAAAAAGATGCGTGTTCAATCCAGCTTCATTTTTCTAAATCTGAGTCAACAGCCTGTATTTTCGCGTGCCGTTTAATATTTTCCACTTACGAAATAAAAGACACTATCCTGAGACGTTTAAAGCGTGGATATTATTCAGTCATCTTGCGAGCATTTAGGTATTACAGCTTGCTTACTTCGGCCGATGCCTTCTGTAGACATCAATCACGACATTTTTCACCAAATACCAAAGGTGGACACTGAAAATGGCTACACCCATCTTCTAAACAGCAATTAAGCACAACAGCTCAGTCCTTCAGTATAGACCGTCTGAGACTGTCGTACGCAAAAGGTGACTGATGACCTCAGAAGTTAAGTCCCATAGTGCTTAGAGCCATTTGAACCATTTTTCTAGTCTCCGAAGTCGTTTTGGTCTCTGATTAAAAAGGGAGTATTTCAGGTCTACGCAATATGGCGTACAGTATATGGACACACGTAGCTGTTTGTTCCATCAAGCCGTGTAACAAAGATTGTAGGCCTTCATTTTGCCACAGTTACACTGTTCAATCAAAAATGGTTCTGAACACTTTGGGACTTAACATCTGTGGTCATCAGTCCCCTAGAACTTAGAACTACTTAAACCTAACTAACCTAAGGACATCACACACATCCATGCCCGAGGCAGGATTCGAACCTGCGACTGTAGCAGTCGCGCGGCTCCGGACTGAGCGCCTAGAACCGCGAGACCACCACGGCCGGCACTGTTCAATCGTGGGGCAAAATTTTCTGCTGCGATATGAAGGTGATTCATACTACACTCATGCTCATACATTAAGGATAATTGCAGAATGTGGTGCCACACAACAGGCGCCAATAGCATAGGTACATAGGGAACGCACACGACACAGATTTGTTAGTGCACGGTATTGGTGATAAGTTGAGAAAACGCCACTGTTTCCTGCGCATGTACCCCGACATCAATATGGGATATGATCACCGTGCACACGTACACAGGCCGCACAACGTTATTCCTAAATAACGGTTTATAGTGCTTTACACATGTTTCGTGTGAAAAAAATGGCACAGTGTTCGTTGACAGTAGTCTTTTCTAACTGTGATAACTGTGTGATCTGACGTCAGACATCGTGTTTAAAACAATGCCGCAAGGCCTTTCCAGGGAGCTGTCTGATTCAACGGTATACAGTCATACGTTCCGGCACAGCTGCATATCGTGAGCCGTGTTAATACGTCACGCAACGAAGATAGATAATATTGAAAAGGAAGTCTGTGGGAAACCATGTAATCCTTTCTTTGGTTTTCAGAGGCTAAATCTCCACATGGTAAATTGTCCTGAGAGACTATATCCACATTAGACGAAAAAATATCCAGATTACTCTGACAGAACAAACTTGCTAGCACCATCTTATTAGGCTGTTGTCTATACAGCACTGTGGCGACTCTATTGTCAAAAGGCAACATAACACGGCACCCTCCTGTCGGTTTTCTGTTTGAATTGTCGCCATTGTCAGTGACTATCTATCGCACAGCAATGTCGGTATTTCAGAGAAGAGGCAAAATTGCCTGAATGTGCTTTAACGAAAAGAGAACTAGAGTAACCAAGTAAATATTAGCAAAAACTAGGAGCGAAAATATATCACATGTGTAATGAATATAAAATTATCCACGTCTTGTTTCTTAGTTTTATTTTCCTTTTCAAGACTTCAAGTCTCCTGTATGTTATACTTTAGCCTACCACCTAGTACTGTGGAGAATTTCGTGACGTACAAAGGTTGTCAGCAAAAGGAAAATCTCCAATGGAAACGGCATCAAATTTTCGAAAGTTGTCAGTTATGTAGCCATCACACACCAATAAAAGTAGGAAATTTGATGAATCGTCTCTCACCCCTTTCTCCGGGCACAAGCCGTATTTATCGCGAGTTCTGACGCCCTATGAGCAACTCGTAGAGCAACCTGCAATAAATTATCTGCAAACCATCAATCTTATTCGCCAATATTGCTGTTACTGGTTGAGGGTATTGGCTAACAGCACGCAAACTTACAATCTGAGTTACTGAGTCCTTACGCGATTAAATGAACAGTTCTCTTTATGCTGTGACATCGCTTTATCCGTGGTTCTCTCTCTCTCTCTCCCTCCCTCCCTCCCTCCCTCCCTCCCTCCCTCCCCCCCCTTTCCTTCCACCTTTTTTTCCCAAGTGAAAGTACCTATTGATGCAGAATGCATACACGGTTCCGTCACATTTGTGTGACACCGCCTTATTTGACGCCAGCGTGCAATAACCGATCACATACGGTGGGTGGTTTCAGTAGCAGTGCAGGGTACATAAAGCGTGCCAGGGGAACGCAGGAAACAGTGCAGTTGTCGTAATGCAGAAACGGAGCGATTTATCTGACGTCCAAAAGAGCATGGACATCTTTTTTCTTTTTTAATTTATAGGTTTTCGGGACGTGCTCACACTGCCATCTGAATAATGGAATGTCAGTTATGACGATACAAACTGAGGACAACATAACACCCAGTCCCCGAGCGCAGAAAATCTCCTACCCGGGCAGGCATTGAAACCGGGCCCCGGGTCCAGGCCGGAGGAGGGAGCGTTATGGTTTGGGGAATGTTTCCGTACCATTTCCTGGGTTATCTCGCTATTCTGGAAGGTACAGTGATCAACACAAGTATGCATCCGTCCTTGGGGACTATGTCCACCCCTCCATGCGGTTTGTTTTTCCTCGGCGATGTGGCTTCTACCGCCAGAACAATGCAACGTGTCGGACAGCTCGCAGTGTATATCCGTGTTTCGAAAAGCGACAGAATGAGTTTCGCGTACTCCTTTGACTACCCACCTCCCCGGATTTAAACCCAATCGAGAATCTGTGGGACAACTTCGATCAGGCTGTTCGCGCTAAGGCTCCTCAACCGAGAAATCTAGCGCAGCTGGTCACGGCACTGGAGTCGATATCGCTCCACATCCCTGTCGGTACTTCAGTGTACTACTTGCATTGGCTCTAGCTTATTAAAGGTAAGAATACTTTGCTCTATGCCAAAGGAATGGTTAAAATTGAGAGACTGCTATACCAGTGAAAATTTTCAGAAGGAACTATTCCGCGCAGTGCCTTGTGATTACCAGCATATTAAGATTCTGTGGATGGACAAACTAACTTTTATTAACTTGTTGGAATTATTTTGCACTCGTATTGAGTAAAAAGATACATTTATACGATAATATATTCCTTTTCCACGCCACACCGTCGCGTAGGCATCTGTATAACGATCAGAAAGTACTGACTTCTTGATTTTTCATGTTCTCACTCTCTTAAGTTGTGCGTAGATTATTAATTTTTCACCTGCTTATTAGAGGAATTTACTGCTTATCATTTTATTTAACGTTTTAAAAATTGCCTTTTATATTGCAGGAAGGTTCACCTGCGTCACACATTGGTAACTTACCGTCTGACTACGGACAATGGCTAGATAAAATAACTGACATACGAATACGTTTTGTATGAAGAGGCATTTTCCAGATACCTCATGTTAACTTCTCTCCCGATAAGAGAGGTAGAAGATTTACTCCAGCAAACTAAGAAAGAAAATTGACTAACGTTAGATAAATCCGCAATGTGTCGCTCATTTATTCTGTGTTTTTCTTCTTTCTTCAATACATTTGATTGCTGAAACTCTCTCGCTTGCAGATACCTCAGCATTTTCAGACTGGAAAAAGCATTATCCGAAGTTCTGAACCAACACACAAAATCCCCAGCCCATATAAATGCGTACTAATCATGGCGAATATTACACTAACGTTTGCGTCTAGGCAAATGTTTGATGAAGAAAATCAGAGACTTATTTAGGCTGAGATTGAACCTTGGATGAAAAATTAAAAACGATTGCTTTGCTTAACCCAGTTCGTAGGAACACAAGGAGCTGGCGTTTGGAGCGACAACAGATATTCTCTGTGAAGAAAGTGGGAAATCCGGTTCACGTCACAGTCCGGCACAGAGTAAGCTAAAATGGATTCATCGCTGTTATGATACGTCGCTTGTGTGGAAAAATATTCTCGAACCTTCGAACTGGCACATGTCGTCGAACCGTAAGCAACCATATCTTACCATCCGCAGATTCTTCGATTTTGTAAACACGACTGTTGTCGGTTGACTTTCCTCTTCGGAAGTACATCCGAATCTCGGCATGCGTGGAGATGATTTGGCTGCACGCTCGCGTGAAGCTAGCCATTGAAGCTCATGTGTGTGTGCGTGGGGGTCGTGTAGGCAGCTTCCCGGCAAGACGCGACCGCGTGTGGCTTAGCGTCCTAAGTCGACTCCCAAGGTCAGCGCCTGCCGCTGCAAGGACCTGAGGTCGAAGTCCTCGCCGCTCGGACGAAACAAATGGTAAAGGCCGCTTCAGGCTGCATCGTCGCTTTCACGTAGCTACAAAGGTCATTGGTTGTTTATAATTTGAGAGTACAGTCTATAAGCCGAACTATTTAATCTTTAAATCGACTTCTGTACTTCGCAGGCCACCATGCGGTGCGTGCGGACATACTGTGCAAGATTCATTTCGCCTTCTTGCGATTCCGTTTGCAGATGGTGCATGGGGGAAGAAGATGGTTAGCACCCCTCTGTCTTTTATATAAGCCTGAATTTCATTAAGTTTATAGTCGTGATCATTATGCGAGATACGTTTTGGAGGAAGTAATGTCTTTCTTGACTCGCAATTTTGTGAGTAATTGCAATTTGTTCGCAAGTCCTGTGACACTCCTTCGCTGACTAAACAAACTCGTGACGAAGAACGAATATCTCGTTTGTTTCTTCTGTATCTCTTCGATTAAAATCAACTTCGAAGGTTCCCAAAGTGTCAAACACCCCTCAAGAACTTACCGAACGAGGGTTTTGTGAGCGATCTCTTTCGTGTGTTAATTACATTTCCTCGGGAGGTGTTAACTAAAGGTATTTATTTGCCTGTAGTCTAGCCTTGTAGATGTTGTGATCTTCAGTCCAAAGGCTGGTTTGATTCTACTCTCCATGCCATTCTATCCTGTGCATGCCTCTTCATCTCCGAATAATTACTGCAACCTACACCCTTCTGAATCAGCTTACTGTATTCATCTCTTGTTCTCTCTCTACGATTCTTACCCCCCAAACCTCCCTCCAGCACTAAATTCGTGATCTCTTAATGTTCTCAGAATGTGTCCTATAAACGAGTCCCTTCTTCTAGTCAGGTTGTGCCACAAATTTGTTGTCTCCCTAATTCTATTCAGTATTTCTTCAGTAGTTACGTAATCGATCCATCTAATCTTCAGCATTCTTCTTTAGCACCACATTACGAAAGCTTCTATTCTTTTTATTTTATTTTATCTAAACTGTTCATCGTCAGTGTTTGTCTTCCATAGACAGCTACACTCCAGACAAGTACCTTCAGGAAAGACTTCTTAACACTTAAATCCATATTGTGTGTTAACAAATTTCTCTTCTTCACAAACGCTTTTCTTACCATTGCCAGTCTACATTTTATATCCTCTCTATTTCAGGCATCATCAGTTATTTTGCTACCCAAATAGCAAAACTCATCTACTACAATTCGGAGTCTCGTTCACTAATTTAGTTCCCTCAACATCACCTGACATCATTGGACTATATTCCATTATCCTTGGTTTGATTTTGTTGGTGTTCGTCTTATATCCTCCTTTCAAGACACTGTCCATTCCATTCAACTGTTCTTCCAAGTCCTTTGATGTCTCGGACAGAATTACAATGTAATCGAAAAACCTCAAAGTTTTTATTTCTACTCCCCGAATTGTAATCCCTACTACATTTTTTTTTGTTTCCTTTAGTGTTTGCTCAATGTACAGCCTTATACGGAAGCGAAACATGGACGATAAACAGTTCAGGCAAGAAGAAAATAGAAGCTTCTGGAATAAGATGTTGCATGAGAATGCCGTAGATGAAATTGGTAGATCGATAAATAATGAAGAAAAAATATATATTAATGAGAAAAAATATTTATGGCACAAAGTGACTTATAGAATGGATCGGTTGATAATACACAACTTAAGCCATCAAGGAATCGTAAATTTGCCAGTTTAGGGAAGAGAGTGTGTGTGTGGGGGGGTGAGACAAAGCCTTGCTTAAAGTAAGCAGGATCAAATGGCTACAGGTACAGAAATGAAGAGACTTGTACAGGATAGACTAACGTGGAGAGATGCAAAAAATTGGGTCTCTGTGCCGGTCGCTGTGGCCGAGCGTTTCTAGGCGCTTCAGTCTGGAACCGTGTGACCTCTACGGTCGCAGGTTCGAATTCTGCCTCGGGCTTGGATGTGTGTGATGTCCTTAGGTTAGTTAGGTTTAAGTAGTTCTAAGTTCTAGGGGACTGGTGACCTCAGATGTTCAGTCCCATAGTGCTCAGAGCCATTGGAACTATTTTTGGGTCTCCGAACTGAAGACTACAATATTATCATCTATTACTATTACAACAATATTCTTCTTATAAATATCTGCCTGGCACTGTATTTCTCTCGACTACATTTGCATTATCTGATGAAAAGTATCTAGGGATGACTCTGTAATGCGGTGGAAACGCGAAGGAACAACCACAGCTAAACCAAGACAAGGTAGACCTCATGCACTGAAGGACAGGGGTCGTAGATCGTTGATGAGCGTGGTTGTAAACAATTGTATCACATCAGCGGAAGTAAGTACTCATGAGTTGTAAAATACAGCAGTCCAGCTAGCAAAATGAATGTGCATAGGGAGTTAAAAAGAGTGGTTTACAATGGCCGAGCAGCTCCTCATAAACATCACATTTCTGTATGCGTTACTAAGCTCGCTTGGGATAGAGTGAAGTGCGACGCCAGTGGCTGACTGGAAACGAGTGATATGATGAATCTCGTTATTCCCTGTGGCAGTCAGATGGAAGGTTTTGGGTTTGGCGAATGCCCGGAGAACGTTACCTGCCATCACGTGTAGTGCCAACAGGGAAGTACGGAGAAGGCGGTTTTACGTTATGGGGATGTTTGTCGTGGGTAGGGCGTCTTCCCCTTATTGTGATTAAGAAAACGCTAATGCTGAAGGATTTCTTACAGCTTTGTGTACTGCGAACAATAGAGGAACAGTTCGGAGACGATGATCTTTCAGCATGACAGAGCACCCTGGCATACAGTAGGATTTGTGAGGCAATGTTTGGTGGGCGATAACATTCCTGAAATGGCCTGGATGAGCATAGTCCCGACCTGAATCCAATGGAACCACTTTGGGGTGAGTTAGAACTTCGACTTCGCTCCAGACCCCAGCATCTAACATCACTACCTTCGCCGGCTTTGGCTCTTGAGAAAAAATGGGCTGCCTTTCCTCCACAGACATCCAGACATGTCATTGAAAGTTCAGGGCGTCATAAAGGCAAAATGAACACAACTTGTATTAATGTTCGGATACTTTTTGATCTGATAGTGGATGTATTCGTTCCAATTTGGAAGTCATCCCGAATAGACACTTCTAGATACATTACTCGTGTGAATAATTCCAGTGACTGATTTTCGATCGCGTAGTGTTTACAGGTATTGCACCACATTACATTTATTAATGCTGAAGGTCAGCTATCAATTTTTCACCACATGCTGATTATCTTCAAGCCTCTCTGCGTTTCTTAACAGTTTCCTAATGCTGTCGACTCGCTGTACATAACTGCGGCGTCTACGAATAGCCTCTGGGAGCTGCAGGGGTTATCTTCCAAGTTATTTAATCATGTTGTGAACAGTAGCGGTTCTGTCGCCGTACGCCGGATGCTACTTTCGCCTTTGACAACATTTCCCCACTAAGAACAACGTGCTGAACCCTGACAGTCACATAGCTGTTCGGATATTCCTTGTGCTCGTATTTTCTTTAGTGACCGACTGCGCGGAACTGTGTCGAAGGCTTTCTGGAAGTCTACATCTATCTACGAACATACTCCAAAAGCCACCGTAGGGTACGTGGTGGAGGGTACCCTGTACCGCCACTAGTCATCTCCTTTCCTGTTCCACTTGCTAATAGAGCGAGGGAAAACGACTGTCCGTATGCCTCCGTACGTTCCCTAATTTCTCCTCTCTTATGTTCGTGGTCCTTACGCGAAATTTATGTTGACAGCAGTGAATTGCTCTGCAGTCAGCTTCAAAGCCCTGTTCCCTAAATTTTCTCAGTAGTGCCCCTCCAGGCAGTTCCACTGGAGTTCCGGAAGCGTCTCCGTAACACTTGCGTTTTGTTCGTCTGTACTAGTAACAAATCTAGCGGCCTGTCTCTTGAATTACATCGATGTTTTCCTTTAATCCGACCTTGTGCCGATCCAAAATACTTGAGCAGTACTCAAGAACAGGTCCCAGTAGCGTCCTGTATGCTGTCTCCTTTATAGATGAACCACACTTTTCCAAAATTCTCCCAGTAAGCAGAGGTTTGCCATCCCTACCACAATTCTCACATTTTCGTTCAATCTCATATAGCTTTACAAAGTAACGCCCAGATATTCCAACGACGTGACTGTGTCAAGCAGGACGTTACTAATGATATATCCGAACATTACGGGTTTGTTTTTCCTACTTATCCGCATTAACTTACATTTTTCTACGTTTAGAGCTAGCTGCCATTCATCTCACCAACTATGAATTTTGTCTAAGTCATCTTGTATCCCCTTACAGTCACTTTACTATTACACGTTCCCGTACATCACTGCATCATCAGCAAACAATCGCTCACCCTGTCGGCGGGCCCTTTATGTATATAGAAAATAATAGCGCTCCTATCACACGCCCGTGGTGCACTCCTGGCGATACCCTTGTCTCTGATGAACACTCGCCGTCGAGGACAACATGCTGGGTTCTATTATTTAAGAACTGAGAAACCGTATCGTTTTCAAAGGAACCATACGGGCATTTTCCTTAATCGACTTAGGAACATTTCGTGAAATGTAAATATGAACGGCCGAACATGTATTTGAACCACCGTCCTCCTGAATGAGAGCCGAATGACTTAACACATCTCCACCTCACTCGGGTGTAATATTTCACTCTTCGTTTTATCCTCTTCACCTGGACACTTGACTTGCTTCCATTGTTTAAGGTTACGTAGGACCAGAACACTTTTCGATTCTTGGACAACTCGGTAGACAAGATTAAACTTTCACATTCAAAAAAATGCCTCTTGCTTAGCTATCATTACGCTTGTTATCATTATCTTTGATTTGATTTCGTTCCGCGTCTAATCGACAGGGATTAGGGTTCGTTTCATATGCCATTCAGCTCTATCTGGTGTACATCAATAATGGGATCTTCCCGCCCCCCACTGTATTCCACTGCACAATGGCCTCCGGTAGGCCTGAATTTTCGCCAGAGATCTTCTGCGCTCTCCTAACCAGGACTGGACGTTTGATGCTGACTTCTCAGACAGTTTCTAAACATTTTAATATCGAACTAGTGAAGCAGAAATGTTTCTGCCTTCCTTTTCATTTAACGTAAGTGATCAGTTATGGTGTAATATCCTTATGCTCTTTGATCTATTTCTCTGAGTTCATTCAATCGAAAAGTATGGGCATGTTTGCTGGCAGCAGATCGTACACGTTTCCCTCGTAGAATGGTTTTCTAACCAACAGGTCAAAGTATTTTTCGGAAAAACGTTTAGTAAAAAGTCGCAAGATTAATAGCGCGTCTCTTCCGTTCTAAGTGCAGATAGCAGAGGAGTATTTATGTGCAGTGTTACTCAAGTTTTGTGTGAGATGTTTCATCAATCTCATATATGATGTGGGTGGACTGTAGAAACAACCGATTACTGTTTCGGGCCCACCTTTAACGCTTATAGTCACCTAATTTTCTCCCATTCTGACTCAATATTTCTCTCGCCAGTCGTTACGAAGCTTTATACGGGATTTAACATGGTGACACCATTAGTGTACAGTCCCATCCTCGCGGTGTGTGTTCAAGTCAGCATTTAGTATTGCATTGTTGTTTGTATCTAGCTTCAGGGCCGGCCGCGGTGGCCGTGCGGTTCTAGGCGCTCCAGTCCGGAGCCGCGCTGCTGCTACGGTCGCAGGTTCGAATCCTGCCTCGGGCATGGGTGTGTGTGATGTCCTTAGGTTAGTTAGGTTTAAGTAGTTCTAAGTTCTAGGGGACTGATGACCACAGCAGTTGAGTCCCATAGTGCTCAGAGCCATTTGAACCATTTTTCTAGCTTCAGGCAACTTTCTGCTTCAGTTAGTACTTGGGCGTTGTCGTCGTTAATGAAGGAAAAGTCAAGCTGCGACCTTATCCTGAACACTTCTGCAGTTGACTTTTGATGGATATGGACAGGTCGTCCGCTACTGATCCCATGGCGAGCTACATCTCCTCAAGCGATACGCAGAGAGGTTTCTCTAAACTAAACTAAAATGAATAAAACTAAAATAAATTCCTCATGTGTGCTTGCTGAATAGCCGCATCCGGAGTGTTGTACACGCCTGACCAAATACAGTTCTCCACCCGATACCAAGGTCAAGGAACCTGCACCCGAGACCATCGCAGAATCGACGGAGCCTCTGATTTAAGCCTTGTACCCAGCTCGAAACCAACGGATCACAATCGGTCGTGGGAACGAAGCTACAAATCGAGAGCTATACTTTCACACCGAGAGCATGGTTAGCGGCCTTCGCCACTTCAGCTATTTCCAAAACGGTCGGTGAATGGCCTGTGAACCCAGGCGATAGGCGACGTTGGTGCTGACATGAGCCACGGTATACAGCCGTTAAGTTGTTTCTTGTAGAGCCTCCTCCACATGTCGGCTGAACTCCTTGGCAAGTAACGAGTCGGCACTGAAATTCCTTCGCGATCTGGCAGTTATTTTCCGGAAAGGCTTATCACCAACCTAGCATTTTAAAACCTGATAACGATAAACCCTTTCAGCTTTGAAAGCTTGAACTGAGCTGGAAGAACGCCCACCAGTAAAAACAGAAGGTATGGTCTGTTGCAGCATCAGTTGTACGTGCAGCAACGGGCAAAGCCTCATTTCTGTTTTTAAGACGGACACCAGCATACGTAAGACTGGTACAGCAATCAACCCTCGCCCACCATCCGCCATACATGGCCGGACGAGCACTAATTACCCAGGAAAAATGTATCGGAAGGCGCAGGGACGTTAGGGGCACAGCCGACACCAACGCCACGAGAGATGCCACAGCGGCAGCTCCTTAAGCTCATAGTGCAAGGCAGCAGTCTGAAGCCAAAGCAGCTTTCAGTAGTTTTTTCTGACTTTGGCCAATTCCTTTTTCATGCGCACACAGAAGGCACAATCCCTAAGAATCTTTCACTTTTAGTAGACATAATTAACCAAGTACGTATCTTAAAAAGATCTAAAGCAGTCTGATCTGATGGTATAGATACGCGTGGCACCAAGTGTGGGCCGGCCGGAGTGGCCGAGCGGTTCTAGGCGCTACAGTCTGGAACCCCGTGACCGCTACGGTCGCGGGTTCGAATCCTGCCTCGGGCATGGATGTGTGTGCTGTCCTTAGGTTAGTTAGGTTTAAGTAGTTCTAAGTTCTAGGGGAGTGATGACCTCAGAAGTTAAGTCCCATGGTGCTAAGAGCCATTTGAACCATTCGAACCAACTGTGGCTAAAGCTGGCTGAGCTACTGCGCACTAAGAACATCTAAGTCTACATTCCACATACGGTATGTGACGGAGCGTCGTCCCAAAGCGATCAGACGCACGACGTTGTTGCTCCAGAAACTACGTGTTATGAAATTAAAAAGTACTGCTACGCCCAGACAGAAAAAGTTGTATTTTTAACCTAAAAAAATCACACCCAAAACCAAGCTAAATGGAGTGCACTAATTTTCAGCAGTGGGTGCTGCAAATGATTCCGCGGGTAAGTACTTCTGATACAAGTGTCTGGCGCTGGGGTTTGTATGGGGAAATGATGTTTAGGAATGCTGAGTGGAGAGAAAATACTAACACTAATTGGCAGATATCGGATTGCAGACCCCAAAATCTGTCCAAATTACACTGACGGAAAAAAGTAGCAACTCCAAAAAATAATTAATGCAGAGTAATGAAATTTCGGAATACATTTGTCTAGGTAACACATTTAAGTGATAAACATTGCAAGATCACAGGTTAATGTAAGCGCTGGATAAGTCATTGGATATGTGAAAGGGTGGTACATTAATAACCGGTGTAATCGCCAGAATATTGAATTCAAGCATGCAAACGTGCATGCATTGTGTTGGACAGGTGCCGGACGTCAGTTAGTGGGACGGAGTTCCGTGCCTGTTGCACGTGGTCGGTCATTACAGGGACTAAAAACTGTTTGAGGATGACGCTTGTGTTGTCGTCCGATGGTGTCCAGTCGGATTGCTCGATTGGAGACAGATCAGGTGATCGAGCAGGCCAAAGCAACATGTCGATTCTCCGTAGAGCATCATAGGTTACAACAACGGTATGTGGGCGAGCATTATCCTGTTGGAAAACACCGCCTGGAATGCTCTTCATGAATGGCAGCACAACAGGCCGAATCACCTGGTTGACGTTCAGATTTACAGTCAGGGTGCGTGGCATAACCACGAGAGTGCTCTTCCTCTCTTACGAAATCACATCCCAGACCATAACTCCAAGTGTACTTCCAGTGTGTCTAGCACAAACACAGGTTGGTTGCAGTCCCTCAACTGGCCTCCATCTAGCCAACACACGGCCATCCCTGGCACCGAGGCAGAATCCACTTTCATCATAAAACACAACAGACCTCCACCCTGCCCTCCAATGAGCTCTCGTTCTACACAAATAAAGTCGCATATGGCTGTCGTTTGGGGTCAGTGGAATGCATGTAACAGAGCGTCTGGCTCGGAGCTGTCCTATGTGTAACAGTTCAGTGTGTCACTGTGGAGCCAACTACTGCTCACGTTACTGCTGGAGATGCTGTACGATGCGCCAGAGACATACGCCAAACACGATGGTCTTCCCTCTTGGTAGTGCCACATGGCCGTCCGGAGACGGGCCTTCTTGCTACCGTACATTCTCATGACCACCACTGTCAACAATCATATACAGTGACTACATTCGTGCTAAAGTCTTTCTGCAGTAACACGGGAGTAGCATCACCTTCTCGTTGCCCTATTAAACGACCTCGTTCACAGTCAGTGCGGTGTTGATAATGGTGTCTTAGTCGCCTTAAAGGCATTCTTGACGAACATTAACTCATTACGTCCTATCTCAAAAGAGACTAATGCTCAGCACCGTTGTAGCGTACATTTAAAGCAAACCTTATTTGCATCCTCATAGTGGCGGCATTAGCGCCACTCCTATACGACTAGCTGGAACCTTGAAGACATCATCTTTCAGCTGTAGGAACACGCCTACCAACTTTCGTTTATGTCACACAATTCCCTCCTAGTGTTGCGATTTTTTTTCCGTCAGTGTATGACCGAGATTACTCTGCCCATGGAGGTCTCTTGTTTGAACACACTGGCCTTTCAGGCCTCCATTTGATCTCAAGGGCCAGAAATGTCTCGGTGCCTTTTATGCTTTAAACTTACTTTACTTTTTCGTGTCCGGAAACTACAATTTGTTTGCCCAGTATTGGGCAATGTCCAATGCTTCTTCTTCAGCCAGCCATAGATTGTCGAGGGTACATCTGTGGGGGCAGGCATGGCATTGTAGGAGATGTCCCATGTCCTGTCGAGTGCCGCAGTCGCATTTATCGTCATTTTCGTCCAACAAACCCCATTTGATCAGATCAGATTAGATTTCACAGGAGCCACCCCAGTTCTGATGCTGTTAAGCATTCTCCAGGTTTTCCAATAACCAGAAACGCCGCTTGGTGGGTCCTCTCTTAGTGGATAAAAGATGGGAGGCTCATCTAAGGCGCAACTTAGGAAACGGCGTCTGGATTTGAGTCTGCTGGGGCCACACTCTTAGGCCAAATATTGAGTGACGGGCATCAAAGGTTTGTTTTAGCTTCTCGGTATGTTCATGGGCTTTCCTACGTGAGTCAGGGTTTGTGGAACCTGCGGCCGTGTGAAGATTTTCTATGGGGGTTGGTTTCATGCAGCCTGTCACTATCCTGCATGTTTCATTCAAGCTAATATCTACCTTTTTTGCGTGGGCGGATCTGCACCATACCGGGCAGGCATATTCTGCAGTTGAGAAGCACAAAGCTTGGGCTGAAGTTCTGACCACGGTAGGTTTGGCACCCCATTTGCTATTGGACAGCTTTCTTATTACGGAATTTCGTGATTCTACATTTTTGGGTGTTTTTTTCGCAATGATATTTGTATGTCAATGTTCTGTCCAGCACGACGCCAAGGTAGGTGGGAGTATCTGTGTGTTCTGGTAGTGTCCCATCCCAGGTAACATTGAGCCTGCTGTACTCTGCCTGCCTCGAGTTCAGATGGAATGCACTCACTTGAGTTTTGGAGGGATTGGGTTTTAAAGAATTCTTTTTGTAGTAGGTTGACATTGTAGAAAGGGCGGTTTCTAGTTTGTCCTCGATGGCTTCAAACCTGTTGCCTTGAACTGTTATTGCCAGGTCGTCTGCATATACAAAAGTTTTGGTTTTGTCTGGAGTTGGTTGGTCATTTGTATATATGTTGAATAGGATTGGCGCCAACACGCTCCCTTGGGCGAGCCCATTTTTCTGATTCCGCCATCGACTCTTTTTCCCCTCAAGCATTACGAAGAACTGTCTATTTTGGAGCAGGAATTCGATTATCTTGACTAGGTGGTAGTCTTTCAGGGTCTCGTAGGTTTTATGCAGTAGTGTCCGGTGATCTACTGTATCATAGGCGGAACTTAGGTCGACTAGTGCCAGCCCGGTGATTATGCTTTAAAAAGGACACAAACATATATGCAGAAAAGACTTGTTTTTTACTGGTGTCGTGGAGGCCAATTCGTGGAGCTCTAGCGGTATTGTAAAGCAGACAGTCCCGTGGTTAGGCTCTTGTACCCGCTGATAAATATACACTGGTGTGTAAAATTTGAGGACTACAGTAATTTCCGCCTTGTGTGTCACTGCCAGGTAACATAGCTTGATGAAACTTGGCCCACACATAAAAATAACTGTTACTGTATGGTACAGCAGAAATAAGCAATGAGACGAACTGTTACGACTCTTTCATTCAAAGGCATTAATTACACTGAAATCACAGCGATTTATGATGGTCCAGTGGACATTACAGAAGGCAGGACATGGTTCTTAATAGCGTTTGTGATCACCACGGATGGTAACGCATTTGTTGCAACGTGCTCTCATACTGGCCGCAAGGTTGGTACGGAGTTCTTGGGTTAGGGCGTTCCATTCCCCCACCAGCGCGCTTGATAACTGTTGGATTGTTGTTGGTGCATGTGGACGGGCTCCAGTACTTCTCCCTAACACACCTCACACGTGCTCGATGGGATTTAAGTCGGAGGAAAGGGCAGGCTAGTCCATCCCCAAATATCCTCTCGTTCTAAGACAACATCCACCTGCGCTGTTCGATGCGGTCCCAAAAATTTATCCATAAAAATGTAGGGGCACCTCTGAAAATACGAAATTTCTCGTAATGCAAATTAAACAGTGTCAGGGTGAAGTAAGTGGCCGAGTCTGCTCCGTAGCGGTCGCCGGGGGTGCCGGCTAAGCGCTGCATCCTATATCGATCTGAAGCTGCGGACTGGCTTCTTACCTTCCCACTGAGTGAGCCACAGATTCGACTCCAACTGAAGCATCGCCTCAACATCCCAGTCTTACAGTATCTGCAGTTATGCGTATTTACTATTGCGGGCGAGTGTCAGATGATTAATTTTTCCATTTAGGTTACTGAATGATGTCTGCAGCACGTACTTTATGACTGCTTCTTGTCACGTACGCGTTTGCCGATGTAGCCAGCTGGTACAATGAAGAATTTTTAGTGAAGGCACGTATGCGCCGTATGTTTGAGTGTCTGCACAGTAACGTAGAAGCAAATATCCTCGGAGCAGTGAAGCAACTTAAACCACTTAATAAAAGCAAGTCTTCTGGTCCAGACTGTATACCAATTAGATTCCTTTCGGAGTATGCTGATGCATTAGCACCATACTTAACAATCGTATGCAACCGTTCTCTCGACGAAAGATCCGTACCCAAAGACAGGAAGGTTGCACAGGTTACACCAATATTCAAGAAAGGTAGTAGGAGTAATCCACTAAATTACAGGCCCATATAGTTAAGATCGATATGCAGCAGGATTTTGTAACATATATTGTGTTCGAACATTATGAATTACCTCGAACAAAACGGTCTATTGACACACAGTCAACATGGGTTTAGAAAACATAGTTCGTGTGAAACACAACTAGCTCTTTACTCACATGAAGTGTTGAGTGCTATTGACAAGGGATTTCAGATCGATTCCGTATTTCTGGAATTCCGGAAGGCTTTTGACACTCTACCACACAAGCGACTCGTAGTGAAATTGTGCGCTTATGGAATATCGTCTCAGTTATGTGACTGGATTCGTGATTTCCTGTCAGAGAGGTCACAGTTCGTAGTAATTGACGGAAAGTAATCGAGTAAAACAGAAGTGATTTTTGACGTTCCTCAAGGTAGTGTTATAGGCCCTTTGCTGTTACTTATCTATGTAAACGATTTGGAAGACAATCTGAGCAGCCGTCTTCGGTTGTTTGCAGATGACGCTGTCGTTTATCGACTAATAAAGTAATCAGAAGATCAAAACAAACTGCAAAACGATTTAGAAAAGATGTCTGAATGGTGCGAAAAGTGGCAGTTGACCCTAAATAACGAAAAGTGTGAGGTCATCCACATGAATGCTAAAAGGAATCCATTAAACTTCGGTTACACGATAAATCAGTCTAATCTAACAGCCGTAAATTCAACTAAATACCTAGGTATTACAATAACGAACAACTTAAGTTGGAAGGAAGATATAGAAAATGTTGTGGGGAGGGCTAAATAAAGACTGCGTTTTATTGGCAGGACACTTAGAAAATGTAACAGACCTACAGGATTAGGGCTGCACATCATTAAAAGAAAGGCGTTTTTCGTTGCGACGGAATCTTCTCACGAAATTCCAGTCACCAACTTTCTCCTCCGAATGCGAAAATATTTTGTTGACACCGATCTACATATGGAGGAACGATCACTACGATAAAATAAGGGAAATCAGAGCTCGTACGGAAAGATATAGGTGCTCATTATTTCCGCGCGCTACACGAGATTGGAATAATAGAGAATTGTGAAGGTGGTTCGATGAACCCTCTGCCAGGAACTTAAATGAAATTTGCAGGGTGTCCATGTAGATGTAGATAAAACAGACTGGATGAAGCAGTTGCATGCAGTAGGCATCTTGTATTTTGATTAAACATATTTTTAACTAGCGTACGTTTTCCGTAAACAAACTACCTAGCCACATGTGTCTACAAATGTATGTCTTGAGTTTTTCTTCCGTGTCTTCATACAGTGTAGTTATCTATTTCTACATATACACGGTTACTCTGCAACTATCGAGCGAGGTGGCGCAGTGGTTAGCACACTGGACTCATTCGGAAGGACGACGGTTCAATCCCCCGTCCGGCCATCCTGATTTAGGTTTTCCGTGATTTCCCTTAATCGCTCCGGACAAATGCCGGAATGGTTCCTATGAAAGGGGACGACCGACTTCCTTCCCCATCCTTCCGTAATCCGATGAGACCGATGACCTCGCTGTGTGGTCTCCACCCCCGAACAACCAAACCCCAACTCTGCAACTCACGCTTACATGTTTGACAGAGGGTTCATAGCAACACCTTTAGACTGTTTCCCTAGCATTCAGCCCTCTAATAACATGTGGAAAAAATAAACTTCTAAATCTTTCAATGTGAGTTCTGATCTCTTATTTTATCACGATTGTCATTGCTCACTTAATAATGTTTTGGGATTCGGAGGAAAAAGTTGGTGATTGTAATTTCGTAACAAGATCTCGCCGCAGCGAAGGACACCTTTTGTCAGTGATTGCTACTCCAACTGTGATATCCACTATTTCTGATAATATAAATCAAGCTGTCCTTATTTGAACTTTTTCTATGCTCTCCGTCAATCTTATCTGTTAAGGTTCCCATACCCTGCAGCTACTCCAGAAGAGGATGGACTAGCGTAGTGTAGGCAATCTCGCGTGAGTAATCCACACATCCTGTTGAAGCGTCCTAAATTTCGCGTGCATCGCAATTAATCTTTGCATATGAGTAGTGTTTTTCCTTTACATACGGTTTCGGTTTTGGCTTATTCGCGTCAACCGACTAAACGACTTTGCACCTCGTCGCATCTCGAGCCAACTGTACAGCTTCCTAAGGGAAATTTTTGCATTCAAATTACCTAACATATTCCTCAACCTATGTTATTTCTAATGTCATGTGCAATACGGTATTAACTCATTTGTTACCGTACTATGTTAAAAACCATAGACTTCTTTGCCTACAGTTTTACTGATTGCACGTCTAATTCATATGTAATTTGTGCTTATACTAGTATTTAACCCTTTCCTTGATCATTCTGCTGTGTAATTGTTTGTGGGCCAAATTAAAAGCAGGAGAAGCAGAAGAAAAAGGAAGATTACTTTTGAAAGAGGTACTGCCGACAGGAAATCCGCTAAGGTACGGAAAGTGCTGTGCTCCTGGCGCCACCTAGAGTGCCATGCAATTAAAACTGAAACCTAATTGAGTAATAGAGTTAAGAAATTTATAGTGCGTATCAGTCAATTGTAATTAAGTTTATTATCGGCGTAAAATGTAGGCGGTGTGTATTGCGAAAATATGTGACTGTTGGTGGGAAGAAACAATACTCGTTCAGGTCTCGTTCAGTGGAATACATCTTACGAAACAAGCAAAGTGATTATACTGAGTCGTGTGTTGTTCGAGAAAGAATCTTAGAAGCATTTGGACAACTCTGGCACCATCTTATTCCTTGCTGGAATATCGCTAACGATAAATTGCAAGAAAGGTACTACATTTGTTTGTAACGCCTCTCAGTTGTATTGTTGGTTAGTTGCGATCATTATGGAAACTGACACTTATTACGAGGGCCCTCGTCGTAAAAGGCAGCCGCCTGTGATTTCCGCCAGTCTCCTACGCTACTGCGCAGCTCGTTGTCTGCGCCGAAATGGTGTCCTCATAGCCAGCGATTCTTGTAAGCGAAGAGATGAAAATAAGGGAGCCGATCGAGGCTGTATGCCTGGTGTCTCATGAAACACATCCCACAGAACTCATGAAACACATCCCACAGAAAACACTGCAGGAGCATCCTCTTCGCATCTGCAGTATGCGGCCGACAATTGTCATGAAGGAAATGCATGACAGTTACGTTATTTGGGCTGATGAAATCAGGCGAAACCTCTAAGCAGGACTTCATACTTGGCGGGAGACACTATTTTCTAGGCATCTTGACAGGCTCACTGTACGTATGGAACTGAAAAGTGCCGCGTGACGAAATAGACAGACTTACTAAGAGACACTGAGCAACACATCTGCTCAAGGTTTCATCGGATTTTTACTTTGTTTTTAATTTCGCGAGCTGTCGGATGTTGAAAAAAGCTCTCGTATGTGACACATGAGATTAGGTCGCTATCAGGATGGTGTGATGCTCGTCGTGAAAGAAGACCTATGCTCGTATATGACTGCAGATGTTTCTATTCCAAACACGGTTGGTGTTGCAAGTGTCCTTGGATGAGCTCGAATACTAGTCACGGCGATTCAGTAAGAGTATGCAATCCTTTAAGACGGCTTTTACTGCTGGAGGTTATTAGAGATAGAGCTTTGTAGCTACGTTAAAGGAATCGTAATGGAATTCTCCAGGATTGATTTTGGAAAGCAGCGTAAAACCAAAATCAGAATGGTCTTACTAAATTATTTTAACCAGTACGTACCAACCGGCTAACAAATTCCAGTACTACAAATTCATACTGAGCCAATAAAAGAACTCCACTGTCGTCCAAACAAACTAGATGTGTGACGCCTAATGTCCACGCGGCAGATGTTTTTCTTACCTGCCGAGTATTGGTATGCTTTCATTCTGTCGCTGCGTACTAGTCAGCTGACCTCTGACATCCCAAGCTTACACGCGAAGGAGCATTGCCCGCGTGAATCCCTTTTAAACAACAGATTTAATCTGTCGCTTATTTCATAGAAGCAGCAAAATGTGCTATGGAGTGAAAGATATATTCCAGTATTTTAATATTGTAGAATTTACTGCAATTGGAAATGGCAAGCAATAAGTTATATAAACGTGTTTTACTAAATAAAAATTTACAGAATTATTCTCAAGTGAGTCAGTTGCGGTAGGTACCACATCGCAGTTTCTTCTATAAATATGAAAGTAGTATGCCATAACGTAGCAAACATATATAGAAAATCACCAGGTTGTACAGTGTGAAGTGAGTTAACGAAATGGCCTCTTTCAGTGCTTCCGTTTAATTGCAGAACTGTCCTACACTAATACAGTATGTAAGCCGTCATTATCCCATTTTTATCGCACTTTGTTGTCCTATGGGGCATAACAAGTAGATTCAAGTGAAACATTTCAGATTTTAACAGTTCTGGCAGCAAATAAAGTTGTTTTGTAATACTTGAGCAACCGTCTGTGTGAAGGTCACGAATTGAAACCGGAGATGTCTGTGACAGTGGAGAATAGCTAGTGTCGGCGCTCAGTTTCTGTGTAAGAGCTTCAGTGCTGTGGGCCGAATTAGGTGCCACAGTGTGAGGATACTAATTGGCATTCGGGACGACGTTACACAGCCAATTTCCTTGTCAACCCTTTCCCAATCCTCGCTTGTGTTGCAGTTCTAATGATCTCGTAGTCGACGGGACTTTGATGTAAGTGATTAAAAATACTTGATTCACCTGTTTATTAGCTCGTCTTGTGAAAATACAACGTCGCATTTACGGGATTTCTGTGTCAAATTGTATGAACTGTGTTTGTTGCAGTTAAGCGTCAATCTGTAAGCCATAACCTTATTTTATTCAATTCCTTAATTTGACAAATCCTATACATTACATCTCATGTATTTCACACTGTTTCATCAGCAAATAGGGGAAAAAATTTAATCGTCTGCCATATTCACTAACAAGTGATTGATGTATGTAAAGAAAAATAGTGTACTTAAATCAGAATTCCAGCCGGAACCATCATTTTAGAGCGGACCTGACGAATTTAAACTGGTTGACACATAAGAACAGACGTATGTTTTCTGTTTATTAGCTACGAAAGGTACACACATGGCAAATCCGTACAATCTACTATGAATGTGTTAAGCGAGGCCAAACAATCGTGATCATTCGGATAAAAGCACAGTCTGATATCGAAGGTAATGAACGAACCCGTTGAACTCGATAAGGAGGCTAATTGCAAAGGATTATTACTGAGTATTGAACCACCGTTCATAGAATTTAATCTCAATATCAGGGACAGACCAGTGCTGTGTGTCAAGAAGAAAGAATCTTTACATCTTTCTTCTGGGGTAAGCATTATGCGGATATTCAGCCTAAAGTACCAACACAACCATGGTTCGCTTCTTTTAATTGCCGTAGAAAGAAAATATCCGCTATTAATGACCCGATGGGTGTCCAGGCGTGTTAACGCTATTGCTTCCGGAAGAGGGTGGTATGCCGGCCCTGGATCGAATCCGCCCGGTGGATTAACGCGAGGGTCGGTGCGTCTGCTAGCCTGGATGCGGTTTTTAGGCGGTTTACCACATCCCACTAGGCGAATATCGGGATGGTTCCCATGTTCCGCCTCAGGCGCTACGCAAACTTTTAGAATGCTTTCTCACATTTGCAAACAGCCTTTCTCTATATGCAGAATTTACTGTATATGCAGACAGATTGGGTACACTAGTTTTTTTCTGCAGGGTGAACAGGAGATTGATGACCTTAGCTGCTTGGTCTCTTTAAACACTTTCAGCATCGCCAGCATTATTATTGGGATGAGATTTGATCATGTAGCTGCGCAGCCCATCTGCACAGAATTCATTTGTTAGATTCTCATAACTGAGATTGCGACAGTAATTCGCCGATATATATCGATCTTATTATTTTCGGTTGCAAGAAGTACTGTGTACACATACTCGTAGAAGCGTTTCTATATAGAAGCTGAAGAAGACGGACATCTGTCAACCAATTACCGCCAAGTCTGTCATATGTACCGACAATCCACAAATATAAGTTGTTCTGTTGTTCACAGCAATCATTCATTTGTGACTGTATAATATTAATGTATATTATTCCCAAGTGTTTTGTTAGACTGCGAACATTTAGATGTAAGTATATCATAACATGTATAGTTCGATGAATTTTATGCATTAAGTGATATTTTCGCTCAGTTTGAATTATCTAGTAGTAGGGAAGAGAGAAGCACGGACGTGATACAGAATTTGGGGAGGAAATCACCGATCCACATAGGGGGAAACGATCATCGTAATAAAATACGGGAAATCAGAGCTCGCGCGGAAGGATATAGGTGTTCGGTTTTTTTCCGCGCGCTGTTCGAGAGTGTAATAATAGAGAATTATTGTAAAAGTGGTTCCATGAACCCTCTGCTAGGCACTGAAGTGTGATTTGACGAGTAGCCGTGTAGATGTAGAAATCTAGAACAAAAAGAAAAACGTTCTTCCTCGATGATGTGCCTAGAGCGTACGGGTCAGTTAATAGGCGCATTTGCAAGCGTTGATGGTGAAAACGTTTGAGTTTTGAGCGTACGCGGAGCCCCGTGAGCAGAATAAGTAAATAAACAAGGAGGGCGCAAGTGCAGGCGTGGTGGGCGGCAGCGTCCGGTTTGGTCCGCAGGAGCAGCGGCAGCGGCGTCCCAAGTATGCAGCCGGCTTTCAAGGACACGCTTCACACCGACAACCGCGTCTCGTTTCCCCCGCCATTTCTTTGCCGCTACTATACTATTTGCGCCTCTTGCGACGAGAAATGCTCTCTATGGCTACCGTAAAAGTAAAATAAACGTGTCGCAGTGGTTTTTCTTCCTACATAGGACAATCAAATGAACGGAAAATTAAATAAGTAAATCCATCGACATTTATAGCGGAAGGCGCTCAAAAGTAACTCGTCTAACAGTCACAGATCACGAGGCAGTATTTATTGGATTTTATGGAGGCTCAGTTGTTACAAAAACCAAAATTTGGAGTTCGATTCCCGGCTGCTTCTAGGATTTTTTTTCCTGTCACTTAGCTCTCCTTTCATCTCTGGCAGTGATTTGTAAATGTTAAAAATTCAAGCTGGACCGTGGTTCGGAGTCCGTGTTAAACTATTTCCCCCAATGACTCTTTCGTTAAGTTATGGTCGGAAGAAGGCATGGGTGTACCACCTACAATAGGATCTTGTCGACTGTGATCGGGGCAATGGTCTGGTGATCGTCGTGCGAGCCAACGAATTTCTTCAACTTGTGTGCTATTTTAGGTGCAGATTACATTATTTGTGTTTTTGTTTCGAAGTTTATCATCCTTTTACGGAACTTTTTGAACAGAATTCCTTTATTTGCTTATCCCCACAAGCCAGTTTTAGTAACCTTATGGTTTTATGAACTTTCATTGATCATTGATTGAACATTTCCCCGCAGAAGATCACCAGCAGAAAAAAGTACATGGTTTCCACGGAGAATGGAAAGTGGTCGGCAGGTACACGTTGTTTACGTGTGCACAGTAACAATACACGACGACGCAACTCCCAATTGTACGCTCATTAGTAACTGAATTAGAGAGAGCTGCTGTGATTGATTTTGGAACAGATGGTAAAATATAATTTTTGGTGAATGAATGTTTCATAGGTTCACAAGAAGTGAAAAAAGCCTACTGATAGTTGCCTCTGGTGACTATGAGAGTGCGTGCGAGGACGAAAATAAAAATCCTGTTGTCCTCTAATCAGTGTTTGCTTTATTACAGTCATATAATGTTTAGATAAAGATATTATTAGTCTTAGAAAGGTTTCACGTCCATTCAGAAATGGAGACTGAAACTAAACCCCACCAAGACAGAGACAGCCTGCTTCTATTTGAGCAATAGGGCGGCGAATAGGCAGCTCCAGGTCTACTTTGGTGACAAGCTACGTCACCACAATCACCACTCAAAATATCTAGAGATTACATTGAATCTGACACTGTCCTGCAAGAATCGTGTGGAAAACACCGCAACGAGGATACGAACTAGGAATAACATGCTAAATAAGCTTTGCGGAAGTACCTGGGCCTCCGATATTGAAACTGCGCACTTCAGCACTTGGACTAGTCTATTGCGGAATATGGCTCTCCTGTATAGTTCAGCAGCGCGTTGACACAAAAATGCTCGACGCACTGTTGAACGACACAGTAGGAATTAAAACTTGGTACACAAAGATCAGCCCCCGTTGAATGGCTGCCCATATTGAACCACATTCTATCATCTGTCTTCGACGAAAAGCAGCTCTTTTCCGTGAGTTTGAACGCCTACAAGGTAACTCGCAACTCCCTATCCTCCAAGACGCTGTTATCCTAAAAAGAAACCGGCTTAGATCAAGAAAACCACACATGAAAACAGCCATTGAACAGCATAAGTCTCAGTTCAAATTAATCGACTCCTGGGAACGGGACTGGACAGAGTCTTGTCCTCCGCGTTGTCAGAACATGCTTTGCATAAGAAAGAAACCTCCTGCCTTCGACAAATCGCGCAGAAGCTGAACAACGATTAACAGAAGTCGCACCAATCACGGCAGCAGCGCGGACTCTCTTTACATGTGGGGTTGGGTTCCATTTCCAAAATGCGATTGTCGAGCAGCCAGGGAAGCTGTTCGTCACACTGTTACAGAATGTTCTAGTTGGGCATATCGTGGAACTTTCTTCATTTCCCGATGGAAACGAACGGCGCAATTGATTATGTTTAAAAATTAAATATCTTGCCGCAAATTGCATGTGCTACTGTTTGTATTTTATTGAAGATTGTGATTTAAAAAAAACTGTGCGATAAATAAAATAACTATGCAACCGAATAAAACCCAACGGATTATGGGCCCAGAGAAAAAAAATAAAGAAACGAAGTGCATGTGAACAACGTAAAATTATTGCGAAATAAACTGAGAAATGTAAAATTATCGCGAAATAAACTGAGAAATATCCTAGCACGTATGAAACGTTGAAAAGAAGAAAATACTTAAAAACATCTCAATAAAATTCAGAATTTCGTGGGCTTAAGCCACGTGGGACGCTATCACTGAAGGAAAAAAGAAAGGAGACAGCAAAGAAGACACTGCGTTTGTCGCATATGAACGGAACCAAAAAATTATTTCAGAAGAAGATAACAAGAAAGAAAAAATGGCCATGTCTATTGATTTTGCATGTACAGGACATGTGTAATGAAGTGGAAAAGTTAACAAACTTGGAAAGACTATGGTACTGTTATAAAAGTTGCCTGCCGATATGGATAGTGAAATTAATAGCAACAGGAAACTCTGTGGGTGAAAACTGTACTCTCAAGGACGTTGGATGTCTTCCTGAACAGAATAGTAATCTAAATGCTATCACTGAGAGAGGTTCCACAGTTGTGTGTAGTAAACATGTTGTTCAAATTTATAGAGATAAAATCCTCATTTTAGAATGACCAAAAATAAAAAATGGATTGTATGGAGTAAAAAAAAAAAAAAAGGGGGTGTATGTGAAGCTTATGTGAGAGCTAAGGAAACAAGAAAACCATTTTCCACTGTGGGCAACAGGAGCACTTGAATTAATTCATACTGAACTCTGTGTGTGTGTGTGTGTGTGTGTGTGTGTGTGTGTGTGTGTGTGTGTGTGTGTGTGTAGAGAGAGAGAGAGAGAGAGAGAGAGAGAGAGAGAGAGAGAGAGAGAGAGAGAGAGCTTTCCCAAAATGTAGTAGGTACTGATACCACGTGATTGTTAAGTGATTTCGCTCCGCTCTGTGTAACCTATATAGGTTACGATATAATTCAGAGGCTGCAAGCTTGGTAAGAAAATGTGTACTGGAAAGTGAAAGTCAGATTAATCACATAGTTAAACTGAATAAAAGTGGCTAGGGAGAACACAAGTTATGCCAAGACTTCAAACTTTTGGATCATCAAAAATCAAGGCCACACAAAGAAACTACAAGGAATGATCAACAAGGACCTCAGTCTTTTTTTTTCACTGATTAGTCCATTTCAGTGTTAACATGGCATTTTCAAAGGAGTCCCCTCCTATCTGAATGCACTTTTCATAGCGTCTCTGACAGTCCTCGAACACAGGGTGTAGGCCGTTCTATGTCAGGTCCTTGAGAATCACCTCACTTCTCTTGAGCAGTGCTTTGGAGTTCTCAAGTCGAATGTCCCAAAGCTTTGCCTTTAGTGATGGGAATAAAAAATAAAAAAAACACATGGTGCAAGATCGGGGCGGTACATAGGTAATGTTACAATGAGCCAGAAACTGGACGACTTGATTTGCGACGTGAGGTTGCCCATTGTCGTAATGTAGTCTCCACCCAGTCCGAAAAAGTTCTGGTCGTTTCCTTGCAATGTGCTTTCTAAGTTGAGCCAATATTGAGGTGTAGTATGCTGCTACACAGTAATGTGAGGGGGAACTTCATGCTGGTAAATCATTCCCTGATAGTCAAAAAATGTGATCACCATGACTTTCCCAGCAGAGGGAACAACGTTCGCCTTTTCTCGTGTTGGAGAACCTGGTGATTTCCACACTGTGCTGGCTCGTTTTCCTTCAGGGTCACAATGATGCGGCCATGACTCATAACCGGTGATAATCGATTCCAGAAACGCATTCACTCCATCAACAAAGAAACGCGGCACCTCATGGCTTGTCTCCATTCGCACAGCCTTTTGTTCGGTAGTCAACAGTCGTGGCACCCAATATGTGCAAACACGGCTCATGTGGAGATGATCATGCATAATTGTAAAGACAGTGCCGTATGAAATTCTCAACACTTCAGTGAGGTGACGTAATGTTGTCCGCCGATCCTCACAGACAATCAGAGCAGCTGTGTTGATATAGATTTCAGTTACAGCCGAAGTCGAAAACACCAGGCCCATTTTGCGTAACACAGACAAGCCGGCCTTCTTTGAAGTCTTTGGACCACCTAAACACGTTGCGCGAGGTAGTGCATCTTCACCGTAAACTTTGTGTAGCTTTTTATAAGTGTCATTGGCTGTGTGGTTTAAACGATTTCAGATTATTATTGCACCGTAGTATTCCTCTCGCGAGGAATGGTATGCGAAATGCGAACAGCATCTATAAAATAGATCATTACTACCAACCTACCGATTTGAGAGTGCTGTCGCATATGGACATTATATATAAAAACCAGCACTTTTCAAACATTCATAGTACAGATAGGAAATTACCATGGAAGCTTAAGGAAAAATCAATTTGTCTTTGTTGATCAGCCCTCGTAGATAAAAAAGTAATTCATACATTTTCCTTTGCTTGAACTGGCTACAGACCCTGATACAGCAATAAGAAATATTGTTGTGTCAAGACATGCTGAATTTGAACAGAGAATGAAAAAAGAAACGGCGAAGAAAAATCGTGTTTTTAATGAAGAAACAAATGACGCTAACAATCAAATAGGTAAAATTCAAGGCCAAGGAAATAAAGAAGGAAGAGGATGTAATGGAAAGAAAAGAAACTACAATTTTAGGGATATAGGCAATCTAAAGAGTCCTTGAGATATGGAAATAACGAAACCGTAATACTTTCATAATATGAAGGACGAGTTAATGGTCCAGATACACAATAAAGTGCACGAAGGACACAGAAATCACTTGAACGGAATGACACATGGAAGTTGGTGAAAGAAAATGAGACAAAAGAGAAAGAGATATCGACAAGCGCACGGATATTTAAAGTCAACGAGGATGGTCGACATAAGGCAGGCTGGTTGTCAAAGGTTTTCAACGAGGAAAGGATATAGCCTAGATTTCAAGAATCATTCAGCCCAGTAATAGATGTCTGTTGACTAAGATTGTCGTTTGCAATGGCAACCGAGAAAATTTTCCATGCGAGAGTGTTTGATGTAAAAACAGCCTATCTCTATGAAAAACTTGATGAAAAGATTTTCATAAAGATACCTGAAGGAAACAAGAGGGCGGAAAAATTTGTGTTTTGAAGGAAGCTGTGTATGGCCTTAGACAAGCCACATCCAAATGGAATAAAAGTATGACAGATTTCGTAAAAACAGGACTGCTAATTCTGTTGAAGTCAGGGTAGTGCATAATTAAAAATGAAACTGAAGAAATGTGTATGACAATGCACTTTGATGAAGGAATTATTCTAGGGAAAGTCTTAGAGAAAATTGAAAACGTGCTGAAGAAATGTCGGAAGAATTTTGAAATATTTGCGGTGGAAAATCTAGGTATATACCTAGGGATACAGATATTGAGGACAGAGAAGAGAATATTTCTGCATCAAGAACACTATGCAAAAAAAAAAAAAGAGTACTGGCAATAGTCAATATGAATGATGCAATGTAAGGCCTCCTTTAGTTTCAGTGGGGAAGGCAAATGAAGGAAGCGAAGAGAATGAGTATATCTGATTTCCTTATCGTGTAGCAGCAAGAAGTCTCCTTTATTTGTTATGTGAAACCATACCAGATCTTTGATTCGCAGTCATTTGTTAGAGCCGCTTCGCAGAAAATCCAAAGAAAAGGGACCATCAAAATGTCGAAAGAACTTGGCGGTATCTTCAAGGTTCCAATAACTATAGTTTTTTCTGTAAGAAAATGAAGACGATGACACTATTCGTTTAAATGTGTATTTTGATGCCGATTATGCCCAAGACTTAAAAGTGGTATTCAAATGACCAAGTCATAACAGTTAGTTAAACGAAATAAGCACATTTATCTGAAATTCCAATCTATCAGCGATAGGTTTGTTTAAGATAAACTATTATAGTACAGAAGAACAATTGGCAGACATACTTACCAAAGCTCTGCATAGGTCAAAGTTTGAGAAATTTAGAAATGCTGTTTCGGTGAATTCTGTTTCAGAAATGTATTAAGTGATAACCGTTTTCATGTAATAGTTTAGTTGATGCTCTGCAAACTTAAGTGTAAAAACATTTAAATTTTGTATGATTCACCAAGAACGTAAAACCAATGCCACAGAGTTATTGAAAACAAAAATTGCATTTGAGGAGGGGGATCTTGGTATAATAAAATGTTTGGTGTATTGTTCAAAGATTGGCTACAAGAGGAGAAATCTGACAGAGAATTGTCTGTGTTGACTGTGAGTGTGTGTACGAGGAAGAAAGTTAAATAAAAATAATGTTGTTTTCTTACCAATTTATGTATTTTATTCATGTCATAAGCCGCAGCGCATGCGATGGTTCGACGTGTAAGTACGACGGCAGACATGCGTGGTCTTGGCGATTAACTAGCAAGGAGACAAACTTCTTGACTCAAATATGTTTTACGTTGTGTGGGCTGAATTATTAGTTTCTTAAGAATAAATTCTTTTGACACTGTTTGCGGAAAACCGCACGGCGGGATAAAGACTGTTGTTTTCCTCGACTAGTATCCGGGTGGACTAGGACAGTATGTCGCTATATCGGTACCATGCACTGTACAGTGTCTTGTTGAGTATATGTAGAGGTATAAGTAAATACCGATAAGTAATGAGAAAACTAAATCAAATCAGAAGGCCGGCCGCGGTGGTCTCGCGGTTCTAGGCGCTCAGTCCGAAACCGCGTGACTGCTACGGTCGCAGGTTCGAATTCTGCCTCGGGCATGGATGTGTGTGATGTCCTTAGGTTGGTTAGGTTTAAGTAGTTCTAAGTTCTAGGGGACTGATGACCTCAGAAGTTAAGTGCCATAGTGCTCAGAGACATTTGAACCAAATCAGAAGATGAATGATGATTTCAAAAATTAAAGAAATTAACAATAAAAGAAAATGACACTCCGTGAAATACAAATGAAGATGAATGTAATGATACCATTTGTTCCATAAATATGTTGATTATGTTCCTACGACAGCGAAATTCATAACGAATGATCAGGTTGTCGAATGGTTGTTCCGCCAAGAATGCTTGCGGCGTCGTTAACGGCCACGTTTGGACTAATATCGCTTCTCTTTGATAAGACAACGAAGACCTACGCGGTGCGGGTAAGGAAACACCGAACTTCGGTTCGCGGGACGCAGTTGTCAGAACATACTATTCGGCTCCATACGCGAATGAATGAAGATCTAATGAGTTGCTACTTTAATTCGATTCCTAGAATGACTACTAGGATAGCGAGACTATGACAACAGAAACATCCATCGGTGCCTTCGAGAAAGCCCAAGTGTATCTCTGAAAGGAGCAGAGCCATTTGTAAAATGTTAAAATAGATGTAAATAAGGACACGTCTTCATTGCGATGTGCAGGCATTGCGCCACCGTGTCGAGGGTTAGTGACTCGATTTGTGTGATACCACTGGCGGCAGAGTGTTACCATGTAGCTCTGCTTAGCGGACGCCACTGGCCACACAAGTTAGTCCGGGCTGGTGAGTCACGGTAAACGCCGGTGGCAGTTTACGAGTACGCCGGAAACCACAGTAGGTGATGCATTCCGCCCTTCCAGCCGGCCGGTGGAGGTATGTACTGTCCAATGGTGGAGTTTATACCGGACGATACATCTGCCATCGTCTTTCCTCGGCGCAAGATTTCGGAACGAAGCTGCCCAAACTTGTGCATTCATTTTTTCACCTACAGCACTCCTTTAGCCGGGCATCGGATCACCGCATGGCTCCTAAATAGTGTCACGCTGGTCTGAGGGGCACTGCACAGGCACCTGAAGTCTGTTAACCACACCTGGTGCACTATCTTCGACCAGTGTCTCTGAGTTGTCAGTTATGATAGAGCTTTTGTGGAACAAGATGCCTCCCCAACGGCTTTGTTATTTTTTGGAGTCAGCGACAGGATGCATTGTCACTGCTATCAGTACACGGTACTAGATGGCTGTATCTAGATCAGTTGCGTAAGAGTAATTCAGAAAAACTGAAGTATATTGACTGAAACCCTTTTTCTGTAGCTACTTTTGAGTCGCTTCATGCCACAAAGCACGTCGAAGCTTGCCAAACCGTGGGACATAGGGTGTAACCTCGCCTTTTCCTGTAACACTTTGCCTGAGAACACGAACCAAGCAGCAAATCATTGATTGAAAAATTCTTAAAAATTGTGAAAACCTACAGTTATTCGAAATTTTTGTTTATCTTTGCAACATGTGTATATAAAGCACATAGTATATTTACAGTGAGTAAAAGTGAGTAACATGATGTAATGTGATGTCATATACAAAATAACGTCACAGGTATATAGGGTGAACATTAATAAAACAGAAAAACTGCAGGGACAGATTCCTGACTCGAAATGGAGGAAAAAAGGTCCTATGAACATGTGTCCAGAAATGTACCGATGCCACGGTAGATGGTGCTGACGAACAAAAGTCCTCTGGCCGTGTGCCGTGTGTTAGCTGTATGTTGCAGGCTGTGTGATTGATGCAAAGTAATGTAACCAGCAGAATAGCTGATATTCGTGTTGGGAACAAGCTGAGATTGTGTTTGTGTACAGCCAAGCTGATGAAAATGGTAAGAGGGAGAACCCAGTCCTCCGAAACTGGTGTACATGCAGTCTGCTGCCTCCCTGAACATTCATCTGTCTGGAAGGACCCACGATCACACAAACGCCCAAAATGGACATGGAATGTTGTGTGAGAGCAGTTGGTGTCTGTGAGGGTAGTTGTTTTGGTATCGCCGTGCTGCCGCTCGACTGTTTCCGTCTGCTTGGCCGTTCACAAATACCATCTTAACTTGTTCCCAACACCAATACAAGACCATTCTGCTGCTAACAGTGTGCTGCAACAATCGCACAGCATACGACACTCAAGGAACACATGGCATGTCGTCAGAGAAACTTCCATTCATCAGTGCCGTCAACCATGGCAACAATGCACTTTCGGACATATGTTCATTGGACCTTTTTCCTCCATTTCCAGTCAGGAATCCGTCCCTGAAGTGTGTCAGTTTTATTCATATTCACCCTTTATATGACTTTAAAATATTCCCACTCCTCCAAGATTATTTTTGCACATTTCTCCGTTTAATTTCATCATAGCTATCCACAGACAGAACCTCCAAGGCATTAATGTGGCTGTAAAGTTACCTGTACAGTTAGCTGAGCCCCTAGCTGTGCTTCTAATGTGTGTATTTAAATAAAACACACTTTTTGTGGACAGTCAGTGGGTTTTGTCATGTAATTTTAGAGTTTCTAAAATATTTATGCGAGTTTTCATTAATTCCATGTTTTAAAGTTTTTTGGGTACTGAGCAATATGGGACTGTGACCTGAGTGTCTACCATAAATTGAGCTAATGTACACATACATGCAGGTTGTATTTCATCGTAACGATGACAAAATAGTGACAGTATTATGTATGTCACTTTCTTTGTATTTTTCATCAATTAATTTTCAAAGTTTGAGGGGAAAATTATTATTGGGAAACTGCATGATTTTGTTAATCAGTGGTACATGTTATGTTGGTCACTTCCTTCTCTTTCCTCACCTGCACATCCTTAATGATGTGTGTGTGTCATCAACATAAGAAGCAGACACTATTTAAGTCTGGATGACTGTAAAATAGAAGATTTCGCACAATAATCAGTTAAAAAGAATGTGTGTATTTCTCCAGCTCCCTCTTAAAGCAGCACTTTTCTGTTAATACTTGTTTCTGTTACCTAACAATGAAGAGCTATCAAGAGAATTTTTTTCATTTCACCACTTTCCTTATTACTACTGGATGCTGGTTTCTTTGTGGATATTCTGCTCTTCTTCATAGCCTTTTCCACTGTTTCTACAAAATTTCTTATTCATATAAGAAGAGACCATTGTGGAACAAAATTGATATTAATTATTTAGAAGTTTATGCCAGTTATTCAAAATTGAAAAGATACAAAGTTATCTCCCTTTGCCAGGTTCTGTTCTATGGGACTGAGCCTTCACATCCAGCATTGAGCCATAAGTTTCTTTAATTTCATGTCTCTGAAGTTCTTATTAGCAGTAGTTGGAAGACTTAAAACAACTAATGTGTTTGTGCCTGTGATTAAGCAGTACTATAAAGCAGTCAGAGTCATAGCTCTATTAAAAATTACCACTTGTGGCCATGGACTACTAACAGTTCATATACAATGGCTTTACATGTAAGATACAGCTAACAAGTGAGGTCAATTACCCATGGAATTGTTGGTAAATTTTGAAGCAAATTTCAGGGAGCTGTGTTGTGTTTAGTTTGTAATAGTAATGTTGAGTGACCTCCAACAACTACATTATGTAGATCAAAGACAAATTGTGATGTACTGTCAGGTATTACTTTACTGTAAAAGATTCTTGATGAACTTGTAGAATTTATTACTCCCAGGTGTCATTTTTGTGAATGAGGCACATTAAATTCCATAGCAAAAATCATCTTGTCTCCAAAAAAATAAGCAGTAATCAACACAAAAGTTGATTTAAAAAGCAGTTCTTCACTAGATATGTTCCTGTTGCCAGTAGATTGTTGTATGCACTTTCTTTCTGTGAATCTGAGAATCAAGTCAACCAACTTGTTATAACTGAACCTACTGTTTATTGGGTGACCCAACCATAGAACAGTTTGCTTTTTACCACATTCAGAAAGCAATGTCAGAGATTAATTGTAGGAAACCTATAGAAAATGTAAGACCGATGAGGGATCATAATGTGGACCTTAGGATTTGTAATTCTTAAGTAACTGCACAGCCACCAAACTGTTGATGGGAAGTATGGCCTGTTAATGAAACTATTGCAGCTCAGTTATCTCAGTTATACTCTGCTGTGCTGACTGAGATAACTCCATTAAAATCATTGTCAACAATAACTGTTGATCTGAGAAAAGTGACAGAGAAATCATTTTGAAAGTTGTCTACGTTCCATAAATTGTCTTTCTGTACCTGAAGAGATATATATAACTCATGCTACTTCACTTCCAAATATCTGGAAGTAATAGCCATTATCAAGTACTTGTATAAGACACCAATTAGCTGCAAGTATATGAAAGTAAGAAGCCTTATGAAGTGCTTGTCATATGCATATTATCCTAGGGTTTCCCCATTATCTATCCAGCATACCCATAACCCCATATGTCTGTCTTGCAATCATAAGATACAGGTTTGATGGTGCCCCATTCCATTTCTAAATTACAGACTACGTCCATTTCAGTTCTTACTACTGCGCTAAATGACTTCAGCTTCTTATACTGCCTTTGGTTCTCGTATAAACAGGAAGTTAAAGTTAATGCAAAGTAATTAACAAAGGTGACATTCATATTGCAGCAAAATTACTTTTTAACTCTGTGCTGGAATGGCTTGAAAACCCTTAATATTTTCTTTCATTCTTTTTTTTAATATTTATTTTTTTATTTTTTATTTTTATTATTATTTTTTTTTAAATATGCGTTTCATCTACACTATTGGATCACAGAGAATCTTTGAGATATTATGGCTAGATTACGTATGGTACTTCACCAAATTGGAGCAAGTGCTATTAGAATTTATTAGCATAATATGTGATCAGTAATGTTCACTTTCTGACACGTGTTTTGAATGACTTACAATGTTTTGTCTGCAAAGTATACCTATTGCTTCAAGTGAACTACAGAGAAACAGTTGTCATTTTGCTTCTTAGCTTTAGTTAATTCATCTATACTGCACTTTTTTGTACTCACTTAAGTCATGATGCATGTTGAGATATGTAGGTGATACCTCAATTTCTTGGTGTTTTGGCTCTTAGGATGTTCTGTTACTGCTTATAATGTAAATTTGGATGTCACAATATTTATTATAATTGCTGTGTGTTTGTTACACATAATCTGTGTTTATTCTATACTTCAGTCGACAAACTTAACACTATTGCAAATGTAGAGTAGCTGTAAATGTTTTATTTTATGTAAAGCTTTTTATTTGCATTTAATTTCATTGTGTTTACTTTGTTTGGAATTTTATGAAAGGTATTTAATTTTACAATATCTTGTTTTCAGCATCTATAACTAAGGACCTCAGACAGTTCTTGAACACAAGATTCCAGAAGGGGTCAGTGGATCATGACCTCCAAAATACAATTAGAGATAACTTATACTTGCGCACTGTCCCAGTTACAACACGTGTACCAAGAGATGGAGAGGTTAATGGTGTGGACTACACATTTCTCAGTGCTGAGGAGTTCATGGAATTAGAGAGAAGTGGAAACCTCCTGGAAAGTGGAATTTATGAAGGTAAGGATGCAGAATTTTCTACATGTAAAGGACCATTGTATTTGCTTTCTGCAGAATCAATTGTAATGATGAACTGAGGTCCCAATTTCTAATTTGTATAACAATAGTTTCACAATAAATGATGCCATAGGAAAATATAAGCAGTATGCACATGCCTTTTGTCTTTTGCTGAAAATTTTATTTTCAAAATTAGTTATTTTTATAACATTTTATGTGTAGGTAATCACTATGGGACTCCAAAACCATCAAAAGAAGCACCTGTTTCGCCTCCACAGAGCAGTGGCTCCAACTTGAACCTCAACAGTGTAGGAGTTTTTGGGACACTTTTTCCAGGCGCACATCCCAGTTCTGAAGGAAAACGCAAACGAAATCGTTCAAACGTGGAGGCAATGGCTGCCAAGAATAACATGGAACCTGAACCTGTTGCTGGAAATGTACTTGATGGTAATTTAAATAATATTTTATTACATACAGTGAAGGTGACCACACTCAAAAGTATGCAATACACAACATATCATGTTTTAGACAGTACTTCGTATCTCCAGGGGGGTCGGGGAGCCTAAAAAGTGTACCGTCCCAAGTATAAGGGCCAATCAAAAAGTTTCTAATTGAGGGTGGTGCTGCAATATATATGCTACGTAGCATGACTTGGATGCTGGTATATAACCACTGATATGTAGGCAAGGGATCAGTGTGGTATTTGTGTGTTTCCAATGCAGAAAAGTGAACTATAGCATCAATATTACTGGATGCCTCCAAATGGGACCAACATGCTGTTATTCTTTTCTTGGTTGCCAAAGAACAAATACCAGTAGAGATATGTTACAGAATGAAGAATGTGTATGGTGCAGCATGTCTGTCGAAAACCAGCTGCGACAAGGGGTGCTGCTGCTTCATGTTAATGCAATTGCCCATATCGCAAATGTCATTGTGTAGAAGTTGTGCCGACTCAAGTGGGAGACTCTCGAGCACCCACCCTATAGTCTTGATCTCTCCCCATGTAATGACCATGCCCTCAGTCCCTTAAAAGGGGCCTTGAAGGGTCAATGATTCCTGTCAGGAGATGTTTTGCAGTAGTTAATTACGGACTTCTTCACGCTTCAGGATATGATGTTTTACTAACAGGCATTATCAGCCTGGTATGTTGCTGGAATTCTTGCCTTATTGCACATGGTGATTTTGCCTGATCGGCATGCTGATTCTGGACTGTACAACATTCAAACAAAATCTTTTTGATCGCTACTTATATTTACCAAGGGCATAACTTTGACAAAATCAAACTATTGCTAGTGCGCTGAACAGTAAGAAACTTCATTTCTGTGCTAGGAGTATTGTGAAGTTAGCACAAATATCTGTAAGACACCTATAGAATACTATTTATGGATGGTAAAGGCATCCACTAGCAGCCTTGCTGAAGAACAGTTATTGAATGAATGCACAGTGTGTGTAATTTGTGTAACTAAAGATGATCAGACAACCAGTTACATGTCATGCCATTTCCTATTCATTAACAAAATGTATTTGTGTAGTGTAAAAAGAACTGAAGATTTTTTGCAGTTACACAATGGTAAAAAAAAAAAAAAATTAATAAATTGACACAAAACAGCAAATGATTATCTCCAATTTTTTTAAATCTCTGGAATCATAAAGCTTATTTTTTTCTTTAAGTCACTACCAAATTTATTGCGAAAATAAAAACATTTACTTACAAATATCGAGAACATCCAGCAAAGAGGAAGGAGGATTTAGAAGCACATTGATGGATAATGAATAGTAAAATCGATGTTGAAACCTAAAAATAATCGATGACACCATCGTTTAACTGTTTGTGGATTACCTCATTATTGTGGATTTATAAAATTCTCTGATAGGAATCACCTCCAGCAGTAATACGTGAAACAGAACTGAGCTGCAGCCTCTTAAACATACTGAATTACTCTGCTGAAATTATTTTGTTTTGATTCAAGAGCATTATTTAATATTCAAAATAGTTCACAGTGCATTAGTAGACTTTCTCAGTACATGTGACTGAGAAGTGTTTCTTGTTTCATGTTCATACCATGCTGGTTATTCCATTTTTAATTATTTTTATTGTAGATTTAAGACATCCAGGGAAGGAATGTAGACAGTCATAGCAACTGTAAGTTGAGGGCATAGATAACTCCTTTTTATTCCAACTCTTTTGCATGGTGGGTAACAAAAATTTCATCTGTCAAGAAAACAGAATTTGAAAATGACTGTTCAGTTAAATAACTATAGAAAAAGAAGCCTGGTAACAGACAGATTTTGAATTTTCCTCTCATTCTATTATGTTGTCTCTCTATTGATGCTATGTGGTTTTTCCTGCCAATTCCTTTCATCGGTATATTGTTCCAAACCTTTCATTTCTCTGTCATCAAAAGAAGAACCCCCACATTCTGGTAGCAAGTAAATACACTCCTGGAAATTGAAATAAGAACACCGTGAATTCATTGTCCCAGGAAGGGGAAACTTTATTGACACATTCCTGGGGTCAGATACATCACATGATCACACTGACGGAACCACAGGCACATAGACACGGGCAACAGAGCATGCACAATGTCGGCACTAGTACAGTGTATATCCACCTTTCGCAGCAATGCAGGCTGCTATTCTCCCATGGAGACGATCGTAGAGATGCTGGATGTAGTCCTGTGGAACGGCTTGCCATGCCATTTCCACCTGGCGCCTCAGTTGGACCAGTGTTCGTGCTGGACGTGCAGACCGTGTGAGACGACGCTTCATCCAGTCCCAAACATGCTCAATGGGGGACAGATCCGGAGATCTTGCTGGCCAGGGTAGTTGACTTACACCTTCTAGAGCACGTTGGGTGGCACGGGATACATGCGGACGTGCATTGTCCTGTTGGAACAGCAAGTTCCCTTGCCGGTCTAGGAATGGTAGAACGATGGGTTCGATGACGGTTTGGATGTACCGTGCACTATTCAGTGTCCCCTCGACGATCACCAGTGGTGTACGGCCAGTGTAGGAGATTGCTCCCCACACCATGATGCCGGGTGTTGGCCCTGTGTGCCTCGGTCGTATGCAGTCCTGATTGTGGCGCTCACCTGCACGGCGCCAAACACCCATACGACCATCAGTGGCACCAAGGCAGAAGCGACTCTCATCGCTGAAGACGACACGTCTCCATTCGTCCCTCCATTCACGCCTGTCGCGACACCACTGGAGGCGGGCTGCACAATGTTGGGGCGTGAGCGGAAGACGGCCTAACGGCGTGCGGGACCGTAGCCCAGCTTCATGGAGACGGTTGCGAATGGTCCTCGCCGATACCCCAGGAGCAACAGTGTCCCTAATTTGCTGGGAAGTGGCGGTGCGGTCCCCTACGGCACTGCGTAGGATCCTACGGTCTTGGCGTGCATCCGTGCGTCGCTGCGGTCCGGTCCCAGGTCGACGGGCACGTGCACCTTCCGCCGACCACTGGCGACAACATCGATGTACTGTGGAGATCTCACGCCCCACGTGTTGAGCAATTCGGCGGTACGTCCACCCGGCCTCCCGCATGCCCACTATACGCCCTCGCTCAAAGTCCGTCAACTGCACATACGGTTCACGTCCACGCTGTCGCGGCATGCTACCAGTGTTAAAGACTGCGATGGAGCTCCATATGCCACGGCAAACTGGCTGACACTGACGGCAGCGGTGCACAAATGCTGCGCAGCTAGCGCCATTCGACGGCCAACACCGCGGTTCCTGGTGTGTCCGCTGTGCCGTGCGTGTGATCATTGCTTGTACAGCCCTCTCGCAGTGTCCGGAGCAAGTATGGTGGGTCTGACACACCGGTGTCAATGTGTTCTTTTTTCCATTTCCAGGAGTGTATTTAACAAAAAATACTGCAACCTTACAGATTGACGGTGAAGTTTTATAAGTGAGCAAGAAAATTTTGAGAAACAGCATTTTTTTTGTTACACTATTGTGGGCAGTAAAAAGCTAATTTCTTATACACACAATACTTTTTGACAGACTTGTATTTAATTGTTACCAGGATACAACAGTAGTGGAGACCAGGTGCCAACTGACCCTCCAAGTTACTACCATTCTGGTGAAGGCCCTGAATCTCTTCACGCAGATCTAGGTCCTCTGCCACCTAACTGGGAGAAGGCCTACACTGACAGGGGTGAAGTGTATTTCATTGAGTAAGTTTAATTGAGTATTGTTTCATTTTAATTTCACATATTAATGAAACAGGGACAGAATGTGTTACCGATACAAATGTGCAGTTTGTTGTTACTTTGGATTGTTGTTTGATTTGTACTTTGAGTAATAAGTGACAGAAAATAGTAATAATAATAATTGTGCAGAATCTTTCATTTACTCACCAATGGAATTTGACAGTTGTGTGTTGTTATTTCTTCTTATTGACTTGTATGCCATAAATTTTGTTTATGTTAATTGCTGATTTTGAAGGTTACAAGACTGGGGAAGCTAACTCATGAAGTAATACTCCAAAACTGAGCTAATGTTCACTGCTGGGAATTGCGTTAAATTTTATCAGTGGTACGCAGTTCTTAGCTATGCATAATTTAGATTTTTTTTATGTAACATATTTATTGCCTTGGGGCACTTTTTGAAGATACCATTCAATTGCTTTTCCACAGTGGCTACTGATATTTGAAATCTTAGATAGTGGCGCTGTGGATTGTGCCCATTTTCTCATAGATATTATTTGAGCCAAATAATGCTATTTCAAATTCAATAGTGTTATATAGCACATTCATATGAGACAGAGAATTACAGACGCTTCAGTTACTTTTAGCTAATTTGATGTTGAACTGCACTTTGAATTATTGTTTATGATTTGTAAATATTATTGAACAGTGAAGATTAAAGATTGGGTGGATGTTTTATTCCTTGTTGGACACGTAAGCTTTTACACATATTAAGAGGCTACAGCAAACGTGTGTGTGACTAAGTCAGGTTAGTTTACTTTTGAATTAAGATTAATTTGAACTTGAAGGGAACCAGCAAACAACCTGTTTGTTTTAAATTTGTAATCAGTACATAAATTTTGTCTTCAAATGACTGAGCAGAGTGCTCTCCATTCATGTCTTTTAGAATCTAGAATAAATGTTTGGTACTGTAATGAAGGCATAATAACTTGTCCGTACAAACCATGAAGTAAATTCTAGTTTCATTTTGCATCTATGCATATATTTTTCTAATCATTTGTTTTGCATTAGGAATACATGTCTTGAGATGCATGTGTAACCTCTGATGTTACATATTGATTTCCATCAATTACTCTATTCATTTTAAGTATCTATAACGAACCTCATTGCACATGAGTTGTGCATTGCATACTGTTGCAAGAAATTTCTGATTAAATGATTAAGAAATGTGGTTGCTGCTGCATTGCATTATATGCCAAACTCCTGTGTGGAATTGCTACAGTAACCATTAGTGAGTTATGGGGTTCGCAGGTAAATTCAGAGTGGACTGTACAAGGAGGTGGGAAGTAAAAAATTGCTAGTATTGCAGAGAAATAAATAAATAGTGATTTGTAAAGTAAGCATAATAGTGAAAAAATGCAGAAAAATGTAGGTCATTAAAAAAGGAAGGTCTCACACCGGAATAGAAAGACATTGATGACTGCCAAGTATTTATTGAAACTAAGGGGAAAAAGAATAGATTTTATTGTCCAATTGTTGATGAGATCATTGGAGACTGAGGACAGGCATTGTTTGGACAACAATTGGGCAGTAAACCAGCCTGGCATTCATGTTAAGTGAACCGAAGTGTGAATATTCAGATGAGGATTTCAGTCCTGCTTCTCCAGAATTGATATAAAGGTTTTTTTTTTTTTTTTAAAAAAAGCTATTGCACCACCTTAATCAGGTTCTTGATTGTAGATAAACATTTGACTCTGGTTAGCTATGACAGTTCAAGAGACTTTCAAAAATTGTTCCGAATATTAGGACGGTTGGAGTTTTGTAACTTCTATTTATGCAGATGTTGCCCACTCTATTTTTTTTAAATACATACTCTCTTTCAGTTTCTAAGTAATATTGTATCTACCTGAGGGACTCTCCTCTCCCCAATGTTGTCCTTGTTTACCTTAAATGTGCAGACATATCACTGATTGCAAAAGTTTTCTCTTTCATGGGAGATGAGCCTTTAACATCATGTTTAGGAGTATAGAATCTTCAGTGTGCTTGTGATTTATACTGGCCACTCTGTTATTTTCATGCTGAACAACACACACAGTCATGTAGTAGCAGGAAAATTTGTCCACTTAACATATGGAGTACATCTGAAAATTGAACATTCCCTCTTAAATATCCCCTTGATAATTTCCGGAGGAACATTTGTATTAGTTAAAGATCTATACTGTAGTAGATTATTCACACAACATTTTATCGGTAAACTGCTTCATTGTTTTGTATTAAATTTTCATATTTTAGGTACAAAAATGTGTAGAACATATATGCCAGCAGTGGAAATCATAAATGAGTTGATAATAGTGTATGATGAGGCTCACTGATTCAAAGCCTGCTATCCCAGAACCGTGTAACATATAACAGAAGGATTAATATCAATATGATGATAGATCACATGTCATGGAGTACTGAAAAACTGGTTATCAGCAGTTTTGGAAGCCGTATCTGAGTGACGTCTCTCACACAGAAGTATTAGACTCCGTATATTTAATAATTTTTTAAGACCCTGTGTATATTGTATAGGTATTGTTTAGGTTACAATTGACTTGCTGTGGACAGTAAAAATACTGCAGAATTAATTATAGCATGTGTATTTATATTGGATATCAATTTTATTTATGGCAGGCTTAAGAAGTGCAAACCATTATCTGGAAATATGATTTTAGTTCTGATTAATACCACCTGGTTTTAATATACTTCCTTACCATATCCAAAAGCTGACAATTAAATGGTTACAAAATTATGTGCTTCACATTTTAATTTCTCAACAACTGTATTATAAACGGCAATCTTATTATGTGCAGTTAGCAAAATAAAAGTGGCTTTTTCGTAGTCTTCATATTTCCTTTTCAAACTTTCAGCTGTAAATCTTTACCTGCATATGTTTTTGAACAGTTTTCATATGCTAGATTTGACAGACAATAGAACTGATTGCTATATTAAACTATGTATCCCTGATGATGTATTTAATCATACGTTTTACACCGACTTCCAGAGAAACCAAGCACCCACAAGACATGGTCAGATGTCAGTGTAACTGCATACACAGATATATAAAAGATTAGAGTTGCAATCCTCTGTGACAGATAGAACAGCCACCACAATGCATTGGTATTGCTCATGTTTGATGTTACCAAGCCTGGTAGGCTATATAAGGGGCATGAAGAACAGTATCAGGTGTTGAATGATAACTGTGAAGGACACGTAGATGCCATGTTTTCATATGGGTTCACATTGTGAGTCTCCATTTGGTCAGCTGGTCGAATAGTGCAATATCCTGTTGGACTGCATGGGAACGCGAGAGCAGTCATACTTGTGTCAAAGCTCTGTTGACCACGTCTGAACATCACAAGGGAGGGTTGCCATATGGTGCACCAAACACATTGTTAATCCACCTTGTCCGCACCTGCCGTCTAAGAATAAAATGGACTGCTTGCAACATTCCATGTCAATTTGCACCATAGGTTGGACACTAGTAGTAGTCGGACTAGCGAATTACCATTTGTTAGTGCTCCAACAAATCCCTTGGTGGACTGAGGCCTGCTGTGACGCATTTCGCATGCAGGGACGTACTCCCTGCGTTTTTCACTGTCATCCTACAATGGACAACTACTTTTGTTGTAAACAGTTGCGTGCACAGTGTTGTCGCATTCCTTGGAATAGCAAAAAAGCTAGCTGGATTTCAGTTACTAGTTCCTTTAACAGTTCCACTCCCTCTTCCATTATGTGGGTCAACCTCAGACGGCTCTCTGGGAACAAGGTCCATTTCTCAGTTTCTGGTCTGATCATAGAAAATGATGTCATAGTGGACCCCATTGCTGTCTCCAACATTTTGGCCACTATTTTGTGGAGATTTCGAACTCCACCCAGTGGCACCTTGCCTTCCTCCATCAGAAATGAGTGGAGGAGGCTTGTGTGATACCCTTCTCCTCTCAGAATCGTGAATCCTACAATGCCACCTTTACTATGTGGGAGCTAGATCATGCTCTCAGTTCATCCCAATCTTCCACACCAAGTCCGGACAATGTTCATATTCAGATGTTGCAGTGCCTTTCTGTTGGGGCAAGCACTTCCTGCTTCATACATACAATCACATATGTGCAGATGGCACATTTCCCAGACGCTGGGGTGAAGCCACTGTCATCCCTGTAGTGAAGCCCACTAAGTACAAACTGCTTCCTTCTAGCTACTGCCCCATTTCTCTCACCAGCTGTGTTTGCAAGGTGGTGGAATGTATGATTCGTGCCCAGCTGGTACGGTGGCTCAAGTCTCGCAATTTACTAAGCATTACATAATGTGGATTGTGGGTGCGCCGTTCTGCAGTTGACCATCTCGTCACTTTGTGAAACCATGTCATGAATGGTTTTTCTGCAGAAATACCAGACTGTGACCATGTTTTTTGATCTGGAGAAAGCCTATGGCACCTGCTGGAGGACTGGTATCCTCTGTACACTCTACACCTGGAGCCTTCCAGGCCACCTGCCTGGTTTTCTTCAATAATTTTTAAAAGACAGAGTTTTCAAGGGCTGTGTGGTTTCTACTTTGTCAGATACTTTTATCCAGGAGATCGGGGTGCCCCAGGGCTCTGTCATGAGCGTCATCCTTGTTGCTATTGCCATTAACCCTGTTGTGCCCTGTCTCCTGCTGGGCATCTCCAGCTTCTTTTTTGGTGACAATTTTGCAATTTATTGTAGTTCTTCATCTACTTGTCTCCATGAGTGGCGTCTTCAGTGATGTTTCAATCGTCTTTACTTGTGGAGAATTGACAATGGCGTTTGCTTTACCACTGACAAAACTGTTTGTATGAATTTCTGGTATCACAATGGGTTTCTTCCATTGTCTTTACATCTTGGGCCTGTTGCTCTTCTGTTTGCTGAAACTACAAAATTCCTTGGGCTCATGCTTGATATGAAACTTTCTTTGTGTTCCCACATGTCTTACCTGGCCACCCACTGTACCGGTCCCTCAGTGTCCTGCTTGTCCTAAGTGGTACTTCCTGGGAAGCAGATCGTACTACCCTCCTTCATTTGTACTGTTCCCTTGTCTGTTCGAAAATAGACTATGGGTGTTTCGTTTATGCATCTGCACATCCATACATCTTATGCTGACTAAATACAGGCTGCCATTGTAGCATCCATTTGACTACTGGTGCCTTTTACACTAGCCCGGTTGAGAGTCTGTATGCAGAAGCTGCCGAACTACTCCTGTCATACTGATGTGATGTTCTCCTCAACAGATACACATGCTGTTTGTCTGCCGTGCCCGTCCACCCATTCTATGCCTCCTTCTTCGATGACTCCTTTGACTGCCAGTATTGGCATGTCCCTCTTGCAACACAGGCTTTTCAATTGTGTCATTTGCTCCGATTCTCTCAGTGCCCTTCAGAGCCTCTGTGCACTGTACACAGTCCATCCCTTAGTGCAATGGGTCCAAGAAAGCTTCTGGTTGCCCACTTTTAAGAGAGCCACTGTGATGTTTATGTGGGGCCCTGGTCACGTTGGTCTGGTAGGAAATTAGGCTGCTAACACTGCTGCAAAGGCCCACTAGTTCTTCCATTCCTTCTGCTGATATACAAGTTGCCATTTGTCAGCAGATGGTGTCACTTTGGCATCACCACAGGCCTTCCCTTCATGGAAACAAGCTCCCGGGAATTAAACCTCTCACAGCTGCTTGGCTGACCACCTCTCGCCACAAGGAGATCATTTTAGCTAAGCAGTATATTGGGCATTATCTTTTAAGCTGTCACCATTTGTTAAGTGCTGATCTGCCATGACTTTTTGCTCATTGTCATCAACCTTTGAGGGTTCACCATATCATGACTGAATGCCCTTTTTTAACCACCTACATTCTACTGTATGTTTTACGTCTGCGTTGCCGGCTGTTTTGGTGAACAATGCATGGGCTGTTGACCATGTTTTACTTTTTATCTGTCGTAGCGATATGGCGAAGGATGTTTGCTCTTTAGTTCAGGACCTCTGTTGTCTCTACAGCATATTTTGTGGACCTTTCTCCAAGAGGAAGTCCTTGTTTTTAGTTGTCTTTTCTTCCATCAGTTGGGCTTAACATGTCACTTTTAACTCCTTTTTTATCTTAGTGTTCTGTTCTGACATGGACACATATGACTTTTGTTGCTTTAGCACCCTAAAACAAAACAAAACGAAAGAAACGCCCCAACACAAACAGCTGTGTTTGGGAGGGTGCTGTGACAGGGAAGCATGGACTGTTGATGAATGGTGTCACACTGTGTTCAGCAGTGAATCACAGTTCTCCACTGCCCCAGATAACCTTAGTCAACGAGTATGGTGGTGACCTACTGAGAGAGGTCCCATTCTTTCAATATTTTAGGAAGGCACATTAGTGCTAATACTGGCATCGTGGTATGGGAAGCCATTGGAGATGACTACAAATGACAGCTGGTAATGATTGAGGGAACTCTGAATGCACAGTGGTATGTCACAGGCATCCTGCATCCTCATCTGTTAGCTTCTATGTCACAGTATCTTGGTGCCATTTTTCAGCTGGACAGTGCTCATCAATACTTGACACATGTCTCTTTGAGCTGTTTGTGTGATGTTGAGATACTCCTATGGGGAGAAAGATCTGTCCCCCAATAGAATGTATAGTACCTGCTTGGACATCAACTCCATCCTGGTTCCAGAATCCAGGATATCAAGGACAAGCTACAACAGATGTGGCCAAAGGCGGTGCAACATCGTATTGATAAGTGGGCTCATATTGCCAGTTCTTTGTAAATCTGACTGGATTTTTTAATCACTGGAATAACGTCACATACCCTCTCAACCCATGAAGTTTCATTTTGTTTCCTGTTCCCTTTCTGGGTGCTTCACCTTTTTTGTGAGGCAGTGTATGTCAACCCAGGTTTGTAGTTCTAGAATACATTTAAAAATATTTTTATTGTGTTTTGCACTCCTCTCAGTTTTCTTGCATTTCATGAATTGATTAATAATTAAGCTAGGTATAAGGAAGGCCATAATTAAGCGTTTAGGGTAATGTTTGTCGCCATTAATAACATAAACGGGTGTCTGTCAACATCATTTGTCTCTGGCATGTCTAAAATTACTCCGCATATCCATAAAAAAGGCCTTTAAAATAATTTATAGAATCAGTAAGAGTGACTCACTGCATGAAATTTTTTGTTGTTTCTAGCCATAACTCTGGTACTTCACATTGGCTAGATCCTCGCCTGTCTAAATTTCAAAAGAAATCACTTGAAGAATGCCTCGATGATGAGCTGCCATATGGGTGGGAGAAAATTGATGATCCCCATTATGGTACCTACTACATAGATCACGTGAATAGGAGAACACAGTATGAGAATCCAGTCATACAGGCAAAAAGGGCAGCTCAAGACAGTGGAGGTAAGTGAAATAAAGAGTTCTGTTCAACATGGGGACTCCAGCTCTACAGATAATTCTCCTATTTATTAAGGGTGTTTCAGTGGTGGGAAATGAATACATCTAAAGATGTAAAGTTGAAACATTGTTGGCTGAGGTTACCAGTAGAGTGAGTAGAGTGTAAGCAAGAGTGGACTTGTAACAATTGTATTTTACTTGATGAGATAATGGTCCATTTTTTTTTCTAAATTTTATTTTACTGAGTAACAGGATTGTAGGCATGATTTTTCAGGTTTTCTTGGTGTGAATAATTGATGATGTGTTTCGGGTGTTGAGCCGAGTTGTTGTCCCCACTTTTTTGGATACCATTTTGGTGACTGATCTGGTTGTCTCCCTCAGGTATTGTGAGCTGGTTATTATGAGTGCTCGTTATTTGGATGCCAACCAGGCTATTACGTATTGTTTTTGTCATGCTACTATTTACAGACAAGTTTGGCTCCTTGTGTTCCATATGTCCCTTGATGCACATCTGTTGCTCATTTGAACTCTCTCCATCTTACTATTAAATTTATTATGTAACATGAAAAAGAGGGCAAATGACGTTTCTGTGATGTGTTAGTTAGTGGATGAGTGGTTGAATCCTTGGGTCACAGTGTATATAGGAAACCTACACACACTGACCTCCATTTCCACGCCTCGAGCCATCGTCATATGTCACAAAGAAATTCCATGCTAAAGTGTCTGATTTATAGACCTTAGATGCTGTCAGACAAAGAGAAACTTGTTGAAGAATTAAAACACTTATGAATACTGTTCTGAAGGAACATTTACTCTGGTCGAAAAATTAAGCCAGCATTGCAGTCAAAATAAATGACACCTGAGGAAAAGGTTGAGACTGAGGAAGAAAAAGAGAAGCCCAGAATCTCTTATCTGTCTTATGCTGGCCCAGTCTCTGGAAAGATTGGTAGACTCTTCCAGAAAGATGGCATCCAGTATATTTCACTACCATCAACAAAGCCCGCCTGGTTAGCCATGCGGTCTAACACTCTGCTTTCCGGGCGGGAAGGCATGCTGGACCCTGGCACAAATCCACCCAATGGATTAATGTCGAGGTCCGGTATGCCGGCCAGTCTGGGCGGTTTTCCATCTGCCTCAGTGAATGCAGGCTGGTTACCGTTATTCCGCCCAGTTACACTATGTCGGCGATGGCTGCGCAAACACTTCCTCCACATATGCATACACCATAATTACTCTACCACGCAAACATAGGGGTTACACTCGTCTGGTGTGAGACGTTCCTGGGGGAGGGTGGTGAGGGGGGGGGGGGGGGTGTCCACTGGAGGCCGAACCACACAATAACCCTGGGTTCGGTATTGGGCGGTGGTGGGGTGAGGGGACTGTTGTAGCCTGTTGTGGGGTTGTGAACCTCTGAGGGTTACAGCGGGGATGAAGCCTCTCCATCATTTCTAGGTTCCCAGTTCCGTACAATACCGTCAACAAAGGTAAAATGTCTTCCTTGTAATGTTAAAGATGATCTAAGTGTCCAAAAGCTGGGTGTGTACCGCATCCTGTGCGAATGTGGTGTGTCTTATATGAGGAAAACTATTAGAAAAGTTGAGGGAATTGCAAGGAACATCAGCAACACACATGACTTAAATAATCAGGCAAATCACTGGTGCGAAGCACTGCCTTAAGTTAATGATGAAACATGAGGAGGCCAGTATTGTGGCGCAACTGCTGAATCTCTAGGACAGTGTAATTAAGTATTTTGTCAAAATAAAGGTGATGGTAAAACTAATAAGCCAGTATGATGCTTTCAGTTTAAACAAGGTTTCACATCTAGAATTCAGTTTACTAAGAGCTTTCCAGCCATCTCATCAAGGCTAGAGATTGCTGAGAGAATGTCCATTCACAGAGTAACAGCATGGGCTAAAAAAAAAAAAAAAAAAAAAAAGAAAGAAAAATCGGCATCGAAGGACATAGTCGTCATCAGGAGTCAAACTCTGCTACGAATAGTGGCACATCACCAACATTCACAGTCTGGATGGCATCCAGGTGGCAACTGTGCATAATAATGCATCACGTGAAGAGGACAATTGGGTTGATTATTGAAATACTGTGCACAAAAATGGAATCAACAAAGTGACTGAACAAGCAAAAACACACCATTGGACAATAGAACCTGAGAAACGACATCATATCAGTTGACTCTATGGCGAGGAGATATTCAGCAACATATAAAAGTGGGATAGTGCACTGATCTTCCAAACGAGGTGTCAAGATGAAAAGTTGTTCATACATTTGCCAAAACAAACATGATATTAACACACCAGTAGCTAATAGCATTATGTGTCAAGCCTGGGACTGGTACAAGAGAGAGTTGATTCCCACTGGAAGCAGCAGAAGAGGCCTGCTGTTGAACTTGTGGGAAGCTTACCAAAGTGCCAGTGCTTAGATCCAACAGTGCCAGGGAATCAGTGATCATAAGGCCGTTGCAGCATCCCTTAATATGGAAGTAAATAGGAATATAAAAAAGGGGATGAAGGTTTATCTGTTTAGCAAGAGTAATAGAAGGCAGATTTCGGACTACCTAACAGATCAAAACGAAAATTTCTGTTCTGACACTGACAATGTTCAGTGTTTATGGAAAAAGTTCAAGGCAATCATAAAATGCGTTTTAGACAGGTACGTGCCGAGTAAAACTGTGAGGGATGGGAAAAACCCACCGTGGTTCAACAACAAAGTTAGGAAACTACTGCAAAAGCAAAGAGACCTTCACTGCAAGTTTAAACGCAGCCAAAATCTCTCAGACAAACAAAAGCTAAACGATGTCAAAGTTAGCGTAAGGAGGGCTATGCGTGAAGCGTTCAGTGAATACGAAAGTAAAATTCTATATACCGACTTGACAGAAAATCCTAGGAAGTTCTTGTCTTACGTTAAATCAGTAAGTGGCTCGAAACAGCATATCCAGACACTCTGGGATGATGATGGCATTGAAACAGAGGATGACACACGCAAAGCTGAAATACTAAACACCTTTTTCCAAAGCTGTTTCACAGAGGAAGATCGCACTGCAGTTCCTCCTCTAAATCCTCGCACAAACGAAAAAATGGCCGACATCGAAATAAGTGTCCAAGGAATAGAAAAGCAACTGAAATCACTCAACAGAGGAAAGTCCACTGGACCTGACGGGATACCAGTTCGATTCTACACAGAGTACGTGAAAGAACTTGCCCCCCTTCTAACAGCCATGTACTGCAAGTCTCTAGAGGAACGGAAGGTTCCAAATGATTGGAAAAGAGCACAGGTAGTCCCAGTCTTCAAGAAGGGTTGTCGAGCAGATGCGCTAAACTATAGACCTATATCTCGAACATCGATCTGTTGTAGAATTTTAGAACATGTTTTTTGCTCGCGTATCATGTCATTTCTGGAAACCCAGAATCTACTCTGTAGGAATCAACATGGATTCCGGAAACAGCGATCGTGTGAGACCCAATTCGCTTAATTTGTTTATGAGACCCAGAAAATATTAGATACAGGCTCCCAGGTAGATGCCATTTTCCTTGACTTCTGGAAGGCGTTCGATACAGTTCCGCACTGTCGCCTGATAGTAAGAGCCTACAGAATATCAGACCAGCTGTGTGGCTGGATTGAAGAGTTTTTAGCAAACAGAACTCAGCATGTTGTTCTCAAAGGGAGAGACGTCTACAGACGTTAAAGTAACCTCTGGCATGCCACAGGGGAGTGTTATGGGACCATTGCTTTTCACAATATATATAAATGACCCAGTAGATAGTGTCGGAAGTTCCATGCAGCTTTTCGCGGATGATGCTGTAGTATACAGAGAAGTTGCAGCATTAGAAAATTGCAGCGAAATGCAGGAAGATCTGCAGCGGATAGGCACTTGGTGCAGGGAGTGGCAACTGACCCTTAACATAGACAAATGTAATGTATTGTGGATACATGGAAAGAAGGATCCTTTATTGTATGGTTATAGTGGAACATACAACTGGTAGCAGTTACTTCTGTAAAATATCTGGGAGTGTGCATGTGGAATGATTTGAAGTGGAATGATCATATAAAATTAATTGTTGGTAAGGCGGGTGCCAGGTTGAGATTCATTGGGAGAGTCCTTAGAAAATGTAGTCCATCAACAAAGGAGGTGGCTTACAAAACACTTGTTTAACCTATACTTGAGTATTGCTCATCAGTGTGGGATCCGTACCAGGTCGGGTTGACAGAGGAGATGGAGAAGATCCAAAGAAGAGCGGCACGTTGCGTCACAAGGTTATTTGGTAAGCGTGATAGCATTACGGAGATGTTTAGCAGGCTCAAGTGGTGGACTCTGCAAGAGAGGCGCTCTGCATAGTGGTGTAGCTTGCTGTCCAGGTTTTTAGAGGGTTCGTTTCTGGATGATGTATAGAATATATTGCTTCCCCCTACTTACACCTGCCGAGGAGATCACGAATGTAAAATTAGAGAGATTCGAGCGCGCATGGAGGCTTTCCGGCAGTCATTCTTCCCGTGAACCGTACGTGATTGGAACAGGAAAGGGAGGTAATGACAGTGGCACATAAAGTGCCCTCCGCCATACACCATTGGGTGGCTTGAGGAGTATAAATGTAAATGTAGATGTAGATGCCAGGAAAAAATGAGTAGCATTTGAAAATCTGCAGGAAGAAAGTGAACATAATTTTGTTAGCTGACAAGAACAACGCTGATGTTGATGTTGCTCATGGACTACAACAAAAAGATTTTCAGTCTTCTGAATGAAATTACCTACATCAGGCTTGTCATGTAACATCATTAAGGGTGTTAGAACATGAATGACTATTCCACCACAACCTTTACAGGCTTCCTAAGATGCACAAGGAAGGCATTCTTTAAGACTTATACTTAGTAATATTGGTGCATTAACATACTAGGTAGCATAACACCACACACACACTGTCAGCAAATATGCTGGGAAGTTTGAGCACGACATTCGCAACTCTGCCCACTTTGTACATCACCTCAGTCATTTGTGGCTGTGGTAAATGTATATAATGGAGAACTTTGATCTGCTCTCCTTCCATAGGAGAATTCCACATTCTGAATCCTTGGAAAAAATTGAGGGAAATGTCAATGACTGTAGCACAGAACTCTTCAGGCACATTATCACAGTGCCAGGAGTTGAAATTAGCTATAAATAGTGGCACAACACCAACAATGCTTCATGGTCTAGTTGAAGTGCAGGCAGCTAGTAGGTGTAATAACATTGTTTGCAGTATATGTAGAAGATGGATGGGTCAGTCATCAAAATATCATGCAGTGAAATGGAACCAACTACATGGCTGAGCACCAGAAAGCGCGCCGTTATTCATTGTAGACATGATAAAGTTAATATAATATGTCATGTTTCTGGCCAACAGCGTCATATATATTCACACCTGGACTGTTATGTTGCACGAGTGATCATTCTGATCACATGGTAGTTGCAGCAGACATTAAATTTGATGTTACAAGGGTGTGTCGAAAAGTAATGCCACAGAATTTTGTACATGAAAACTCTTCAAGCTTTTTAACTAAAACAAAGGTTATTAAGATTCTATATCTTTATTCTTCATGTCTACATATTTATTTCTCAACACAGTCTCCCTGGTGATGAACACATTTCTCCCAACATGAGACTAGTTTGTTGTTACCATCACTGTAGAATGTTTGACTTCGTTGACAGAGAAACCACCACACCTCTGCTTGCACTGCTTCATCATTATCAAAGTGAAGTTCTCGAAGGTGTTGTTTAAGTTTCAGAAATAGATGAAAATCAGATGGGGCCAAATCATGACTGTATAGAGGGTGATTGTTGACAGTGAATCCGAGGTGACAGATTGTTGCTGATGTCACAACGTTCACATATGATCTGGCATTGTGCTGAAGGAGAAGGTGCTCCATCTGTGGATTAATTCTTCGAATTTGAAACACTATTACAGCACGCTGTTTCTCATCACCGTGTGTTACGCACTGTAATTGGAGCCCTGTAGCAGCAGAGGGCTGCAAATAGGTAGACATGAAGAATAAAGATGTGGAATGTTGGTAAATTTTTTTATTTAAAAAGTTTTAAGAGTCTTCACATAAAAAATTCGAGGGCATTACTTTTCAGCACACCCTTGTACATCCATAGTGTCAACAGGAACATTGGGAATCATTTCCTGGAAACTCAGGAGTGAGCATTGGTGCTCTTTGCCATGCTTTCTCTCGCACCTCATCACTGTGCATCCGACCTCAACTAGTTTAATAAAAATTGAGGCTAGTTTTGGGTTTGCTGCTATCAAGTTGCAGAAAAGTAGACAAGCAATCTCACTGTCAGTGATTATACTGCATTGTACACTTTTGTTTTTTTGATACAGTGGATGCTTTGTCTGCTGGGGTCGTGGCCAATCTTCAGCAAATTCTGAACAAGTACAGAGTTTGGAGATGTTGGTCATTCGGAAGTCCAGTGTTGAGTGGGTGATGGAGTACCTCAGGAAAATAGTTGGTGGGTCAGGATGAAAGGCTATCTCAGTTTGTTTGCTGGGAGGTCTTGTGTGAGATGTTGACGAGGTTCTGCTGGTGGTCAACCCCGGATGCAGTTTTTTTTAACATTCACTATGGAGTGGACAATCTTAAAGCCCTTTAAATGGGTCTAGTGTACACTACTTACAGAAAGTGGCTGGCTGCTCAAGTAGTAGATTAGGTGTGTTTTGTCCATTGGGGAAAGTGGGGGGGGGGGGAGGGGGGGTAACTGGAGAGTGATGGCTTGATGATGAACTAGGTGTTATCAGACAATGGAGTAGGTCATCCATATTGTAAACAGTGAACGTCCATCCTTCCATATCAGAAAATGTTAATGTAGTATTAGTTAACTGCAGCAATGTGGATGGTAAGGTCCCTGAAAATAGTATCACAAGAATAGGTTGGATGCCATTGTGGCGGAGTGTTTATTGCCATAAAGAATTTGATCATATGTAGTCAGATTATTAGATTCTGAGTTTGAAATAAACTGTGTATAGGTTAGTGGCAATTGTGGGTTAAGTATGCTAATCAGATGCTTTGTGGACTACCTACTTTACAGTGATAGAATGTGTCAGAGAAAACGGGAAGAACATGGCTAAAGTTCCTGATAATGCTAAAGTTATAGGGGAGATTTCAAGTTGCTAGTTGGAGAACTGCTTTTGGATGAGCAATGTTTTAGACATCATAGTAACTAACATACTTAAAGTATTCATTTCATTGACGATGGAGGAGGGCATTGGTGACTATAAATCTATTGGAGCGTGAATGACTACAGATGTAACAAGAAATGTTTAAGTACAACAATATTTTTGTGTGGCAAGTGACGAGAAACACATTGTAATTTATCTTAGCAGTTGAACATCAAACATTGATCTTGATTGATGAATATTTGAAGTATCACAGGATAAAGTTGAAAAGTATAGTACAGTACACTTTTTAATACATGTATTAGTAAGGTTGTTAGTGATAGAAAGACACATAGTTGCAGAAAATTTTTATGTAAGCAGAGTGATTTGTTGCATATTTAAAACAAGTCACAATTGTCGACAATCAAAAGCAAGAGGCACCAGGATGGATGTAAGAAGAGCAATCCAAGAAGCATTCAGTAAATTAGAGTTCATAATTTTATTGACTGGGGTGACAAAAAAAAAAAAGTCCGTAGGAGTTTTGGCCGTACATAAAGTCAGTTCTTTATAAATTATGTGAAAGAACTTGACACCCTTCAAGCAGCAATTTGTAGTAGAGTACTGTAGCAGCAAAGCATTTCAAGTTATTAGAAAAAGGAACAGGTCATTCTTATTGCCAAGAATGGTCATAGGAATGATGTAGATAATTTTTGTAGAATTATGGAATATGTTTAATGTTCACATGTTATGACCTTTTCTGGAGAATGAAATTTCCCTCTGATAATATCACTGTTTGCAGAACCCATGTCGATTTCTACAAACTGTGCTTGCTCTGTTCATCCTTGAGATGCAGAGAGCAATAGATAATAACACCCTGGTTGATATCATGCTCATTGGCTTTTCAAAGACTTGTGATTCACCTAGTTAAAAAAAAGCTTATAGAATAATGGACTAACTTTAAGACTGCATTATGACTTCCTAGCAAGTGGAATTCAGCATGTTCTTAACACTAATATTTGAAGTATCCCAAGGGGGTGTTACAGAGCTGTTACTGCTTACAATATTTAAACAACTAGGTGGGTACTGTTGGAATCCCTGTGAGGCCATTGGCAGATGATGCTGTTGTAAACAGAAAGTGACAACATTAGAAGGTTGTTGCAAAATATGAGAAGACTTGCGAAGGATCGACATTTGGTCCCGGGGCTGGCAGTGAACCTACATCATAAATAAATGTGTTATATTCTGGATAAATAAGCAAAATAAGTATTACTCTTCCATTATACTATGGCCAACAAAGCACTGGAAACGGTAACAACCCTAAAATATTTGGGAGTAACCACCTGGAGTGACCGACAGAGTAATCACCGAATAAAACTAGTGGTAAGAAAAGTTGATGCAAGGTTGAGATTCATTGCAAAAATCTGAAGGGTGTCTTGTCGGCTTCCTTGCCAACATGGTCAGCAGGCCTGTCTCCCCATTTAACATGTTTTGGACATGATGGGGTGGCATCTGGTCTCTGCCAGCATCACTAATAATATCCAGTAACAAATTTTAAAATAGATGGAAGTAACATAGAACTGTTCCCCCTCCTAACAACATCCAATACTCCTCTGATTGTGTTAAAACATGGTTCAATACTACATTGCAGCCAAAGGAAGCTATACAGAATATTGAAATGATTGAACGTTACAATCTGTTCATAGGTGCAGGAAGCTGTAATTTATGACACACCTAATGTTGATGTGGCTTCAGACACTAAACCAACCACATGAGACACAGAACCAAATCATGTAGTTTGTTTACAAAAATGGATTGGTTTAAAATTCCTGTGTTAACCCTATTAAAATGCTCATTTCCTGTCTTGTCCATAAGCTACTTGCATTGTTCAGACTGTAGTATACACAAATCAAAACTTCAATACCCATGAACATGTTATACGGCATAAAGGAAAGTTCTATGTCGAGTCAGTAAACATCAACTAACGAAAGTTCCATTTCAAGTAGTGCCATAAAATTTGAAATACTCTTCCACGTAAGCAGAAATTATTTTTATCATTGTTGCTTTTTAATAAAACCCGATGGTCATTCTTACTTGATAACTGATTCTGTTCAGTAGCAGAATTTATAGAAACTGCAAAATGGAAAGGCCTGAAACAACAAAGTGCAAAATATCCTGCTGCAAATAGTAGATAAAGCAAAAAACAAACAAAACATTATTTATTCACTGCAGCATTAACATTTTTGGATGAAAAAATAAATGCTGAATTGCAAGTGAATCGGGCAGTGATGAGAAAGCAATCTCGTGATTTGTTGCTCCATGTTCCTTGGCATGTTCACAGAAGTGAATGACCTTCTGAGAGTAACTTCACATATATTTATGTAACATTGAATATTATATAGAACACACTTATATTAAATTAATACGAAAGTTCCAGAACCTTTTAGGAAATCTGAAGGTAAATAAAAAAAGTGTTGGACATAGCAAGCCACTACACATAACTTCATAACTCCATGGCTTTATCCATTTCACTATGCTTGAACTTCAGAAACACACAACCACATCTTTTATGTTATGATCTTTTGGAGGCTTTAATGTTATTAACTGTCATTTAATTATAATAAATCATGCCAAGAGCAATGCATTATTGATGATTCTTCAATGCATCTTTTGCTTGAAACAGTATACCTTCATAACACACAACTTATGATACAAGAATAACCAAATAAGAAAATTCTTTAACGGCCAGTACAATCATTTCCCCATCATTTTATTCAGTAAATCATACTGAGATATTGTACGGGGGGCCAAAGTCACACAAGGGATGATCCCTGTGGTTAATGGGAGAAGGCAGACAGGTTTCTTAGGTTAAAGGCAAAGTCCAGACAGACAGCAATCTAGAAGAATAGAATAAAAGAAGCTTCATGTACAGTAAATAGGGATAAAGCTAAGGATAGTATCAAATTAAAATTGTTGGATGTGAGCTCCGCCAGTTATGCAAAACACCGTTTTTCTCAGTACCCAAACATGTTTTGGCACCACTGTGCCATCATCAGTGAGTTTTCGTTTTTATTTATTCTGCAATGTGAACATGTTTGGGTACTGAGAAAAACTGTGTTTTGCATAACTGGCGGACCTCACATCCAACAATTTTAACTGCAAACACGGCCAATACAAGGAGTTGCAAATCAAAGTGATGGATAAGTATCAACTTACTTCAGCAAAATATCAGGGGAATAAAAAATAAATTAGATAAGTTGTTAGTGTGTTTAGATGATCTCAAAAATAAGAATGAGATCGATATACTTTGTCTGTCTGAACACCAGATAACTGTGGGGATGGAAAGTGTCAGTATAAATGGGTATAATTTAGCATCTTACACTTGCAGATCTAGCATGGATAAAGGCGTAGTTCCCATCTACGCAAAACAAGGGTATAAATACAAAACTGTAGAAGCAAGCAAACTTTGTGTCAATCAGCACTTTGAATTTTGTGCATGTGAACTACATCTAGATAACGTAGTGTTGACGTTTGCAACAGTGTGCAGGTCCTCATTAGGAGATTGGAAGATATTCATAAAAAAGTTTGACTCCCTGTTATGCTGTCTGTCAGACAAAAAGAAGTTATTAACCTGTGGTGATTTCAGTGTAAACTTCCTAAGCAATTCTGATAGGAAAAGTGAACTAGAAGTGTTATTAATGACACATAACTTAGAATCAGTGATCAATTTCCCTACACGTATAGCTCAAGACTGTAGTACTCTAATACATAATGTATTCGTACAGCAAGAGGATGTAAAACTAACACGTGCTTTCCCTGTGATAAATGGATTATCAGACCATGATGCACAATTGATTAACTTACAAAACCTAGCAGGGTGTACAGTTAAGAAACCATTAAGTAAAAGTGTAAGGTCGCTCAACCTGGTATCTACAGAGCACTTCAGAGAAAGTTTAAGAAATGTTAAGTGGGCAGATGTATATAGTGAGCCAAATGCTAATGATAAATGCAACATATTTCTTAATAAATTTATAAAAATTTACTAAATGCAACACAAAACCGTTTTCAAAGAAACCTTGGGTTACAGCAGGTATTAAAGTTTCTTCAGAAATAAAAAGAAAACTGTATGAGACAGCAAGAATTAGCAAAGACCCATAAGTAATTTTACACTATAAAAATTATTGTAACCTACTGAGAAAAGTTGTTACAAAATCAATAAATATGTATGTTAGAGATGAAATTAACAACCCAGGCAATAAAATCAAATCAGTATGGAATGTTGATAGAAGGGCGACAGGAAAAGTAACCAATGGGGTAGGTAGTATTACTTTTAAAGGGAATGAGACCATCTTAACCAACAGTACACAAGTGGCTAATGTATTTAACAACAATTTCTTAAGTGTAGGTGAAAAAATTGATGAGAATAGTTCAAAAGAAAAAGCCAAGCAGTACATGGAAGAGTCAGTTTTGAGAAATCTTAAGTCAGATTAATTTTCACCTAACAGTAATTAAATGTTTGGAAAATAAATGTTCTATGGGGGTAGATGACATCTCTAACAAGATAATAAAACAAGGTGGAGCAGTTACAACTGATGTTGTGAGTCACATATGGAATGCATCAATAATTTAAGATATATTCCCAGATATGTTAAAATATGCACTGTCAAGCCTCTCCTCAAAAAAGGGGTGCCACAGATGCCAATAATTACCAGCCAGTATCCTTGCTTACAGCATTTTCAAAAATCGTCACGAAAGTAATGTACTCAAGAGTGATTAGCCATCTCAACAGTAATGGGATACTTACTAAATCACAGTTAGGATTTCAAAAATGCTGTTCCACTGAGGCAGCAAATCCAATTCCACTGCCCACATAATAGAGTCTTTAAATAGTGAAATATCACCAATAGGAATTTTCTGTGACTTATCCAAAGCATTTGATTGTGTGAACCATGACATTATATAACAGAAATTACATTTCTATGGTATAAATGGAACAGCAAATGAGTGGTTTAAGTCATATTTACAGAAAGGGAAGCAAAAAGTTCCTTTATGTGGTTTAAGTGATTTAAGGAAGTTTGCCACTTCATCTGACAGGGGTGAAATTACATTAGGTGCTCTACAGGGTTCGATCATGCGTCCCATTCTGTTCTTGATATACTTGAATGACTTCCCTTCTTATCTGAAATAAGAAGCCAATGAAAGAAACTCCAATAGAAAATGATACAAATAATGTCTTTGGAAAAGTTTTTAATTGGTTTTCTGGGAATGGGCTTTCTCTTAACTTTGAAAAGTCAACAGTACATCCAATTTTCTGCTACAATGAGTGCAGGTCCTTCAGTAAATATAACATATCAACAGAAGTCAGTAGCCATGGTAGAGCATACTAAGTTTTTGGGTATACATATAGATGAGAATCTTAATGCGTACACACATTCAGAGTACCAGGTAGGACTGGTGGGGCACATAAACATGTTCAGAGCATACAGGGACAGGTACAAAGGCACCTATGTTAACACGTCCAGAGCAGTTAAAGGGTTAATTGGAAAATTCATATTTTGGATCTCCTCAAGTGACTAGGTTCAGCAACTTTTGCAATCAGAATAATTGCCAATTTTGAGGATATAGAAATTAGTAAGTTAGCATTGTACTGTATTGTATTGAACTGGGGACCTAGAAATGATGGAGAGGCTTTGTCCCCACTACAGCCCACAGTGGTACACATCCCCACAACAGGCTACAGCAGTCCACTCACCCCACCACTGCCCCACACTGAACCCAGGGTTATTGGTGTGCGGTTCAGCCCCCAGTGGACCCCACACCCCCCAGGATTGTCTCACACCAGACGAGTGTAACCCTAATGTTTGTACGGTAGCATAATTATGAATGCGTACGTGGAGAAAGTGTTTGTGTAGCAATCGCTGGTATAGTGTAACTGAGGTGGAATAAGGGGAACCAGCCCGCATTCGCTGAGGCAGATGCAAGACCACCTCAAAAACCATCCACAGACTGGCCGGCGCACCGGACCTTCACACTAATCTGCCGGGCGGATTTGTGCTGGGGACAGGCATGCCTTCCCGCCCGTATAGCAGTGCGTTAGACCGCACGACTAACCGGGTGGGCAAGCTAGCATACTTTGCACTTTGCATACTTCCACTCTCTGATGTCAAATGGACTAATATTTTGGGGTAACTCAACACTTAGGCAAAAAGTATTCACTGCTCAAAAGAAAATGTTCAGGATAATGTGTGGGGCTCATAGTTGCACATCTTTTAGGCATCTGTTTAAAGGGTTTGGAATTTTTACAACAGCCTCACAGTACACTTACTATCCTCTACTTAACCTATCTTTTGAACGGAAAGGAATAAAATATGCTGTAGTAAAACTTTTTAATAAATTACCAGATGTAATAAAAAGTCTGACAGATGCAATAATAGTTTCAAAAATAAATTGAAATCATATATCCTTGACAACTCGTGCTGTACCATAGATGAATTCTTGAATAGGAATAAATAAATCTATAGGTATAATATATCCATTTTGTGCCATTTAAGGAAAAGGGTTATGTAATAAAAATTTTAAGCTTAAGAAAGAAAAAAGGAACCTTGATTCATGCATGCATTTTGTATGCATTTGACATATTCTGCATCATGACGGTTACCATGAGATTGATCAATGGAACATGTAACTAACTAACTAACAATAATGATGCATTTTGAAGAGTTCCTCAATGTGCTGGTGACAGAAAATGCCATATTTTCATAGGACGTAAGTTATAACAGGAAACCCACCAAGTATGGGCTTCAGATGGAAACAACAAAATCCAGTATGGTATGTCCCAAGCTGTTCATGATGTAGAGAGTGTTCTTGCCTCAAAGAAGCTAAGTGTAGGTCAGTATCAAAAGAGAGTAGGAAGAAGAGAGTCTTGCTGCTAGGTAGTAGCCATGGGAGGGGTGTAGGGCCAGATGGTCCAGGACAAATTAGTAACAGGGTACCAGGTCAAGTGTTGCTGGCCTTAGGCAGGTGACAGAGGCCATAGGGAGTTTGTGCAAAGCTTTTGTCAAAGAGGATCGGGATATTGTAATACGAGGGCAGTTCAATAAGTAATGCAACACATTTTTTTTCTCGGCCAATTTTGGTTGAAAAAACCGGAAATTTCTTGTGGAATATTTTCAAACATTCCCACTTTGCCTCGTATAGTTTCATTGACTTCCGACAGGTGGCAGCGCTGTACGGAGCTGTTAAAATGGGATCTGTAACGGATGTGCGTTGCAAACAACGGATAGTGATCGAGTTTCTTTTGGCGAAAAACCAGGGCATCTCAGATATTCATAGGCGCTTGCAGAATGTCTACGGTGATCTGGCAGTGGACAAAAGCATGGTGAGTCGTTGGGCAAAGCGTGTGTCATCATCGCCGCAAGGTCAAGCAAGACTGTCTGATCTCCCGCGTGCGGGCCGGCCGTGCACAGCTGTGACTCCTGCAATGGCGGAGCGTGCGAACACACTCGTTCGAGATGATCGACGGATCACCATCAAACAACTCAGTGCTCAACTTGACATCTCTGTTGGTAGTGCTGTCACAATTGTTCACCAGTTGGGATATTCAAAGGTTTGTTCCTGCTGGGTCCCTCATTGTCTAACCAAACACCATAAAGAGCAAAGGAGAACCATCTCTGCGGAATTGCTTGCTCGTCATGTGGCTGAGGGTGACAATTTCTTGTCAAAGATTGTTACAGGCGATGAAACATGGGTTCATCACTTCGAACCTGAAACAAAACGGCAATCAATGGAGTGGCGCCAAGGAACAGCCTGGCTAAGGGCAGTACCTAGGAGCAAGGAACAACCTGACTAAGGACAGTAATTACGGCACCGTGGGTGACCTGGCGAGTTGAGCAGATTGCTGCTGACTGAAATGATATCTTATATGAGTGCAATTCCTGTTGTAACAATTGGGAGGTGGGGATATACTAGGCATGACTGGCACCTGAATAGGAGAATGAATGATAGATTGGCTGAGCTTCTTGCAGAAAATGTACAGGTGGTTGCCGTCACCCAAAGCAAGATCCTTGTGTTTATGTATGTCAGAGAGGTACCTTTTTTAGGCTAGAATCAGGGTTCAGGCACCCTGTTTTGAAAGAAATCAAATAACAGAAGAGCTCCGTGAAATGCTAAATAATTGACAGAAAATTGGAGTTTGCTTACTTCATCAAAATATTACAGGATTGAGTTATAAGGTAGAAGAGTTTCTTGTCTGTTTTGAAAATTTGAGAGCTCTGAAAAGGTAGACATCCTTTGCCTGTCTGAGCACCACATAACCATGGGGTTAGATAAGCTACATGTAAAAGATTACACTCTAACAGCTTACTCATCCAGTACTAATACAGAAAAAGGAAGAGCTGTTACATATATTAAGGCAATTCACTAGTTCAAAAATATTGAGACAAGTAGATTTTGTAGTGATCAGCACATAGTAATGTGTGATTTTGAATTAATACTGAAAAATAGTTCACTTTTAATTGTAACTATATACGGGTCCCTACTGGGAATTTTGAACTGTTTATGAATAATTTGGGTTTCGTTAATATGTTACTGTCAGACAGCAGCAAGCAGTTAAAAATCTGTGGTGACACTGTTGTAGATTTTCTTAAGGATTCTGATAGGAAAAATCATCTGGAAACCTGATTTGGATCCTACAATTTGATCTCGGTAATTAACTTTCCAATACAGGTGGATAAAACCAGTAGCGCCCTAACTGATACTGTTTCCTTTAGTGAAGCTTAGACCAAGAAAATAACTGTTAATCCAGGAACAAATGATCTCTCTGATCATGATGCACACTTAGTTAGGATAAATAAGATAGAGCATTACAGTAGGGAGACTCCTCAGTAGGTATCAATTAGAATAATATTAATGACTCCAGGACAAATGTTTTTAAGAATAGTCTTCAAGAAACGACGTGGGACGATATTTATAAAGAACAAATGCTAACATAAAATTTAATCTATTCCATGATAAATTAGTGTCATCATTTGAACGTAGCTGTCTGCAGAAGCTAAACAGACAGTACATTAAACAGCCATGTAAAAAACCAAAGATCACTAGAGGGATTAAAGTACCTCATGAAAGGAAAAAGGAAATGTACGCATTGGCAAGAACAAGTAGACACCCTGAAGTAGTTGCACACTACAAAACTATTCAAAGTTGCTTAGCAAAGTTATTAAAAGCCAAGGAACATACCCATAATGTCAGAAAGCATTAATTCCAACTACAGACTACAGCTGTATGGAATGTAGTGAAATGAGAGACTGGACAACCAGCTATGGAACAGGATAACATCACTACTGAACTGAATGGGAGAGGTATAAGTGATGAGTCAATGGTAGCAAAGATATTTAATAATTGTTTCTTAAGTATAGTAGGAAGTATAGGGGCAAACAGTTCAAGAGGAAAATCACAGCAGTATGCCAAAAAAGCAGGTCTCATAACACTCAGACATATGGATGCACACCACCTTCTGCTTCTGAAATTAAGAAAATTATATATACTCTAAAAAATAAAAACTCATCTGGTATTGATGGTGTTTCCAATAGAGTACTAAAGATTTATTCTGATGCAATAAGTCCTGTCTCACCTGAAATATGTAATGTGTCGCTAATGCAAGGCATTTTTTCCAGAGACACTGAAACATGCTGTAGTCAAACGCCTCTTAAGAATGGTGATAGTACAGATGACAATAATTATACCAATCTGTTTTGCTGCTGACATCATTTTGCAAAGCTTGTTAGAAGGTGATATATTCTAGAATAGTATCTCACTTAAGCAGCAATTATATTCTCAGCAAATCACGGTTTGGACTTCAGAAGAATAGCCGTACTGAGAATGACATTATGTGTTCACTCAACAAGTTTTACAACCATTAAATTATAAAATAGCACCAGTTGGTATTTCCCAGAACATGTCCAAAGGATTTGACTGTGTTAATCACAGTATTCTCCTAGATAAATTGATTTCTTGTGGGATTGATATCTACACATATAATTGAAACTCATTGTCGAGTGAAAGTTATAGGTTATGTGGCTCTACTGACAGTCCCTGATATCTGCCTGTTGTACTAGCTGGGCCAAACATTCCGAATGCAAAACACATTTTTGGATACATAGAGTTGTTTATACAAGGATGATTATTATTTCACACCATTTGGTTCATTTTTAAAAATGTTTTGTCTTCATTCACATGGCTATTCTTATCCCAGCAACAACACTTACTGCAAATGCTGTCATTATTGAAAACTATAAAAGTTTGAAAGTTTTGCATGGGTCTCCTGATGGATGTAACAAGGGCTACATGTAAGTTAGTGCCTACTGAAAGACATATGTCAAGCTAAGAAAGGTTAATGTTAATCATTTTGTTGGGCTGTTCGATATAGGCTGGATAATTGGCATGTCTCTTATTCCTTGCAGATAAATACATTTAAAAACTCATTGTCTCAGGAAAATGAAGTTTTATTTCTGATTAAATGCACAATGTCTGTAAACATGTTTGGTTTATGATACAATCAATAAAGATTAAAAAAAATCACATACATATAATCAGTACTGCTATTAGTAAACCATATTATGCTAACTTTCTGTGCAACATCAGCATTAGAACCTGTAAATTGCTTATTTCAGCATAGGGCTAAAAGTAGACTGCTTGCAGTAACCCTCTATGGTCCAAGTCACATCAGCTGATCGTTCTTCGTAATGTACACTACTGGCCATTATAATTGCTAAACCATGAAGATGACATGCTACAAACGTGAAATTTAATTGACAGGAAGAAGATGCTGTGATATGCAAATGATTAGCTTTTCAGAGCATTCACACAAGTTTGGCGCCAGTGGCGACACCTACAACATGCTGACATGAGGAAAGTTTCCAACCAATTTCTCATACACAAACAGCAGTTGACCGGTGTTGCCTGGTGAAACGTTGTTGTGATGGCTCGTGTAAGGAGAAATGCATACCATCATGTTTCAGACTTTCATAAAGGTCGGATTGTAGCCTATCGTGATTGCAGTTTCTCGTATCGCGACATTTCTGCTCGCGTTGGTCGAGATCCAATGACTGTTAGCAGAATATGGAATCGCTGGGTTCAGGAGGGTAACACGGAATGCCGTGCTGTATCCCAACGGCCTCATATCACTAGCAGTTGAGATGACAGGCATCTTATGCGCATGGCTGTAACGGATCGTGCAGCCACGTCACGATCCCTGAGTCAACAGATGGCGACGTTTGCAAGACAACAACCACCTGCACGAACAGTTTGACGACGTTTGCAGAAGCATGGACTATCAGCTCGGAGACCATGGTTGTGGTTACCCTTCACGTTGCATCACAGACAGGAGTGCCTGCAATGGTGTACTCAATGACGAACCTGGGTGCACGAATGGCAAAATGTCATTTTTTTGGGTGAATCCAGGTTCTGTTTACAGCATCATGATGGTCGCATCCATGTTTGGCGACATCGCAGTGAATGCACATTGGAAGCGTGTATTCGTCATCGCCATACTGGTGTATCACCCGGCGTGATGGTATGGGGTGCCATTGGTTACATGTCTCGGTCACCTCTTGTTCGCATTGGTGGCACTTTGAACAGTGAACGTTACATTTCAGATGTGTTGCGACCTGTGGCTCTACCCTTCATTCGATCCCTGCGAAACCCTACATTTCAGGAGGATAATGCACGACCGCATGTTGCAAGTCCTGTACTGGCCTTTCTGGATACAAAAAATGTTCGGCTGCTGCCCTGGCCATCACATTCTCCAGATCGCTCACCAATTGAAAATGTCTGGTCAAGGTTGGCCGAGCAACTGGCTTGTCACAATATGCCAGTCACTACTCTTGCTGAACTGTGGTATCGTGTTCAAGCTGCATGGGCAGCTGTACCTGTACACGCCATCCAAGCTCTGTTTGACTCAATGCCAAGGCGTATCAAGGCCGTTATTACGGCCAGAGGTGGTTTTTCTGGCTACTGATTTCTCAGGATCTATGCACCCAAATTGCGTGATAATGTAATCACATGTGAGTTCTAGTATAATATATTTGTCCAATGAATACCCGTTTATCATCTGCATTTCTTCTTGGTGTAGCAATTTTAATGGCCAGTAGTATAGCTTCTTGTTCTCTTTGTAGACATCAACATATTTTGTAGTCTGGAATTTCTGACTAGCTCTCAATCAAGTACAGGTACAAGTAGTCCTTACATAAGGATGCAGTTGGTGTATTGTGTCACAAATGGTTCTCCACCAGACAAGAGTGAGTAGTGAATTAGGTGTTGGCCTCATATTGAGGTGGGGGGGGGGGGGGGGGGTAGGCTTAATTCTTTGATTGACTATACAGGTTTAGAACTTCTGTATTTTCCCTAAGTCACTTCAGACAAATTCTGAGAATGTTCTTTCAGCAATGACATGATCAGTTTTGTTCCCCATTTTTGTCCACTCAAGGTAATGCTTAATCATTAATGACCCCAATGTCATAAAGACATTACACTGTATACTTCCAACCTGTTTCTTCAAGCACCCCAACTTTGACACATCAGTGACTAATATATAAATTACTTAGTACATACAGTAATAGTTTGATGCTACATGAAAGATGTTTCAAATGATGCTCTCTCACAAATGAATCTCACAGGACTACAGCAACTATGAGTGAAGGGCCAGTCAATCCAAATGTGTTCAGTGGAATACAACTGCCACGGGCATTCGATATGCATTTCTTGTTCATAATTATGTCTTAACATGTACTGTAGCTTGCTTTTCTCTTAAACGTTTTAGTAGCTGTGCACATTTTTTTCTTCTTCTTGTTCATGATTCATGACTTAACTTGTGTTGTATAAGAAAACAGGAAAAGTGTGTAGTTTCCTCCTCCCAGTCAGTAGTTTCTGAAGATATTCTTCGTCAAACACATCAACAGTTAGTCACTAGGTAGTTTTTTTGCATGTTCCATGCATCATAATTGCAATATCTTGCTATGATGTGGAATGAGTCAGTTTTAAAGTACACTTTCTCACTGAAAAATATGACTGTATGCTGACCAATTACATGATTGACCTAGGTTACTTTTATAACACAGTTTTAACTATAGAATCTGATACAATTTGCCTACGACTTTATTCTATTAAAAAGTTAAGGATGGTTATAAAAGATTTAAGCTACTTTTTAATTAATTCATACCTTTTCTCATGCATATGGGAAATTTTTAAAAGTATTCTAGAGGAATGCTCTTATAACAAAGCTGTGAACTATGTGCATAGATCTTTATGAAAAATCTGTGTACACTCACTGTGTCAGTAACCCTCTATGATCCAGGTCACATGCACGTCAGCTGAGTGTTCTTGACAATACAGCTTGTTCAGTTTTCAGCCATCAGCATTTGCTGCTCAGTTTTGTTACATATGGAGAATACTCCAGCTGTCCTAATGGAATGTCATCAGATGCTGTGTGTTCCAAGAATAATTTAGTATTTAAACACACAGCATTTGATGTGAACAATCAATTTACCATCATTTAATTGTAGCATGTTTAGCTTCTACCTTTGATGATTAACATGATTTTATTGTTCTTTTCTAGTGACTGGATCGAGTGAGGTTGAAGATGGCAGTTACTCACAGTATAGGAAGCCTCAGAATTCACAGTCATCTAGAACAAGTGGAAATGGTCACAGTTCTACATCAAAAAGATCAAATAGTAAGTGAAATATTTTAATAAAATTGATGTATTAAAATAAAATCTCTCTCTCTGTCTCTCTTCCCCCCCCCCCCTCCTCCCCCTTCCCTCCCCCCCTCTCTCTTTCTCCAATTACTTTTATTTATGAAACATACAGTACCTGACATAACATACAGTCACCATCTACACTAATAATAAAACTGTAAAACTATCTTCTGTTTGCACACACAATCTTCAAAAGTACTAGACGAATTTCCATGAGAGTTTCACAGGTAACTTGAGCATGACGTGGGGCAACATGTAGGTTTTATTTCATGAAAATCAGATTATGGAGAAAATATAATATAACATAAAGTTTCACCCATATCCATACTAATATTATAAATGTGAAAGTAACTCTGTCTGTTGTACTTTCATGACTAAACCATTGAACCGATTTTGATGAAATTTGATATAGAGATAGATTGAACCCTGAGGAAGAACATCTACTTAAAAAAGATTGAAAAATGGATCCCTGAGAGGTTAATGTAAGGAATGGAACATCATTTTTACATCAGTGGACATAAACTATGTTAAAATAGTATTAAAATTGTTGCATAATGCATATGTTGTATAATGTATAGCTACTTTGATAGTACGATGCACGGACCAGCGATGCTGTGCATGCCGCCTCATCGTGTATTGGGATAGCTTGGGGGGGGGAGTGAAGAGCGGGATGCACATCATGAGCTGTGCTTACCTGAACAGGCAAATATGTGAGGGCAGCTAACGTTAACGTGATTGCATGTACAACAGTTTACTTACCTGCCATCACTCATCATAACAAAACTACTGATGTGCCAGAGCAGCTGCAGGTACAGCTAGCCTACCATAAGAAAGCACAATATGGATGCTGTTTATTTACTGCATATCTGTAACTGCACAATCATGGATGATGACCTATTCCATCATTTGTTGAACAGTAATTTCCATTTCAGTTACTTATTACTTGATGAAACATTATAATAACTAAACTGAATCAATTTATTTGCTCCAATAACTTTCAACATCGAGTCTATTGGAAAACTCGGTGTACGATAGTAATAAAGCATTTTATGGAATTGATTACTAGTTTCAACTTTGGTTGCTCATCATCAGATGAAGTTCTAGTCAACTAGGAGAGGTTATTAAACAAGAGAAAACAGAAAAATTTTAGAATGGTGTACTTTAAACACAGAATCTAAAAGAAGCTGCAGATAATTGGGTACTAATTTTTCTGCTTCCTTAAATCGTGTCTGTACCTACTTGATTCACACCATATACAATGAGGTGTGTGTGTGGTTTCACTTGGTGCTATTGCTGTTTAAGTGTGATATTTTTCCGGAAAAGTGATGTGTCTGTGCTATTATCAGCTCTGATTATTACTTATATATTACTTGTTGGTGGATGATATATTTACATTAAAAGTTCCATTAGAGTCAAATGAACAGTTTTTTACACCCATGTCCTGGTGTATTATTTGTATACTGTGTCAACAGTTCAGGTGATCAATGCATCTCTTACAATTCTGATAGCTTAATTGCTAGTTTCCTGATTTATTAGTATTCGTGCATGCTTCTGTCCTAGTTTTGTAATCTATGAGAGTACTTTACATTCCTTTCATCTTGTTTGTGGTTTCATTTCTACTGTGTAACTTTTGTGTTTAATATGCTGTCAGTGTGTAGGCATAGTTGATTTGTTTGTTGACTTTTGAGGGTTTGAAGGTTTGCTGACTTTTGAAGATTTGTTGCCTTATGAAGGTGAGGTTATAAAATTCCAATTTTTCCTTCTTCCCCTCAGGACTGTGGAACATGGAGATAGGTCTCTGCCTTGTATGTGATGTTCCTGTATAATTCAGAACAATTACTTTTTTATTGTCTTTAATATCAACGTCAGGGCCAGCCTTCTTCATCCCCCAAATCCTCTCCACACCCTAATGATGCAACTGCCACATACTCTAAGGGAGAACCTCTGATTCTAGTGTTTGGAAGTAATAGAAGTAAACATCAATGACACTGAAAATTTTTTAATAAAGAGGAACACTTATACCAATCCATATGTCATTATTTATTATATGGCCATCAGTTTTGGTGCTTCAGGGCACCATCTTCAGGCCTTAACTGACACTGAGGGGCTTAAATCATACACAGTTCATCAGTGGCCAACATCTATGAACTGGTTTTCACAGACTATCTGTAACAACAATGTTGTGTCTCCAACCATGGAAACCACTGATGAATTACGTCTACAGTTGGAGTTAACCCCCCGCCCCCCTCCCCCCATCAGCAGTTAAGGCTTGAAGATGGTGCACTAAAGCATTGAAACTGGTAGCCATACAATAAATAACACCATAAGGACAGCTTTAGGTGTTCTATTTTATTACATAAGTAAACGGCTGAAGTCCCTCAAACCTCCAGTGAGAAGGATGGACATACAAAAACATGAAAATTTTAGTAAGCTTGGAGGCGTGCTCAGATAGCTGACTACTCGGGACATGGGAGCAGATCTGGTTTTGAATCCCAGACAAGCATAGATTTTCATTTGACACATCATATTCAGCATTCCTTTAGTTAAATTTCCTCTGTTCCATATATTGGTGTAGTTTTGTTTATGGCAACATAAAAATATGTAAGTATACATATATATATATTTCTGTATCTCTTTGCAGATTTTGAACGAGCATTTTTTACTCGCAATCCTAATGAACTTCAAGGAGAAAGGATAACAACTACACTTATTAAATCTTCTCGCGGTCTGGGCTTCACAATAGTTGGTGGTGATGACACTGAAGAAGAATTTCTCCAGATTAAATCTGTTGTTCCAAAAGGACCAGCATGGCTTGATGGTAAATTACAAACAGGTAAGGAGTACTGCTTCTGTTAAGTTAAAAAAAAATGGCTCTGAGCACTATGGGACTTAACTTCTGAGGTCATCAGTCCCTTAGAACTTAGAACTACTTAAACCTAACTAACCTAAGGACATCACACACATCCATGCCCGAGGCAGGATTCGAACCTGCGACCGTAGCGGTCGTGCGGCTCCAGTCTGTAGCGCCTAGAACCGCTTGGCCACTCCGGCCGGCTTCTGTTAAGTGAATATGTTAATTTTGTTAGATCAGTTTATGGAGCTTGGAGATCACAAAATAGTATGAAATAATGTTACATTTACATTAATATTTATTAATACCTTTGTAGTAGTTTTTTTGGGTAACTTTGGCCATTTACTCATTTTAGACTATTTTATTGTCCCACAAGTGCTGGTACATATATAGAAGAAAGAATTGGAATTAGAATCTTGAGCTTTTAAAAATTTACTTAAGTTATGTTAATAATGGTTTCTTACAGGTGATGTGCTGGTCTATGTAAATGAAACCTGTGTACTAGGCTTCACACACCATGATATGGTTAGTGTTTTCCAGTCCATTGCTCCAAATGAGACAGTTACATTGGAAGTTTGTAGAGGGTACCCTCTGCCTTTTGATCCCAATGATCCTAACACAGAAGTTGTTACTACTGTTGCTGTAAATGCTCCAGGTAAGTTTGTTTATATTGGATATGTCATGCCATTTGGCTTTGGATCATATATCTTCATGTTACTCTTTTGATACTGATACACATTTTGTGATAGACAAGTTCCAAACCTTCAATACTAATTCTAATAGTTTCCTCTGTTGTATCCTGTGTGCCCATTCTTACACAGTATTTACTAGTGCCGGGGATCTTACCTAGAGTATCATCAAGTGGGTTGGCTATTTTAAGTAATTATTTTTTCTGAAATGATTTTACTTAAAAGTGTAATTAATTTCATACTAGAATGTGTCATGTAGTATCCTTATGAACTGTAACATATGACAGTTATTGCTGACCCATGTACTTTGAAGTCCCGTTACAGTATGCTTCAGAATCATTGTTGTGTAATTAAGGAAGTTTTTCTTTTATTTTTTTTATTTTTAATTTTTTTTTTTTATTTGTCAGTAGTCTATTTTGGAGGAATCCCTTTTACAAGCAGCTCATTGTATGTGGCAGTTGTTTTTGTATGCTGTGTGTTATATTGATAACTATATCTTTCAGTTGCTTCTTACGGCATTTCCAAATTCACTTTTCACTTCTGAGCAATGTACAGTCCCTCGGCATGCAGTACCTCTTTAAAAATATCCACTTTTTCACAATTGTTTTGAGACATATTTGAGACAATGGTCAATTTTGTAACTCTTAAACAGAGCTGGTCATCAAATAACGATAAAAAATGGCTATTCCCACATTCTTATATTTCAATAAAAAATTATTTTGGTTGATATGCATCAGTGATTGACAGCAAATGATACGAAAGCATTTTTTACCCGAATGTTTCTTAATATTATTTTTTAATATCATTTGCATCCAGTACTGATGTATAAAAATGTCGTATTTGTAGTATGCTATTTCACTCTTGTCTTATGCTTAGTGAGACAAGATTCTGCTCTAACTACAAGGGAGGATTGGAAAGTAATGCACAATAATATTTTTTCTCCCCTGATATTGCAGCTTGAGTATTGAAATCTCATGACGATATAGATTGAAGTTTACACTGTAGAGGTTATTTTGTTTTCATGTGCAGTTCTAGTGAGAAAAGCCGAACTACGACACAAACATGGTGTGCATCTTATTGTTATCGTCTTCTGAAGATATTTGTGAGAAAAAGGGCATAAACAGAGTCAAATTCACAGGGACTGTATGGGACGAATCTGTGGACCATAGCAATGTCTCCAGGTGGTGCACATTCTTCCAAGAAAGCTGTGTGACCTTTAGTTATTCACTACGCACCTGGCAGCCGGTAACAGCTGCAACCTCGCGGAATGTCGGAGCCACTGAGGAAGCAATTTTGAAAGATTACCATTTGCAACTGTGAACTTTATTGTACAGTTCAACATCTCGTATGGTCTGGTGTATGATATTGTTCATAACATGTTGAAATTTCATAAATTTAGTGCTCACTGGGTGTCTAAGAACTTGACAACCACAAAGGCCAGCAAATGACAAAAAGCTTGGATCACTTAACACGTTACGCCACAGAAGGTCATGACTTTCTGAAAGAAATCATCACTGGTGATGAGTTGTGGCCATACCACTACACACCCAGAACCAAGCAGGCCTCTGCAGAGTGGAAACATGTTGGTTCCCCAAAACACACACACACACACACACACACACACACACACACACACACACACACACACACACACAATAAAAATAAAAAAAAACCTGTGTGACTCAATCTGCTAGGAAAGTGTTTGTGACAATGTTCTGGGATATACATGGTGTGTTATTGGTGGAGTTTGCAGAACACAGGACCACTGTAAATGCTGCAGCCTACATTAAAACTTTGGTTAAGCTGCATCGTGCTCTTCATGACAGACCCACAACATTAATGCTGAAGTGATGAAGTTCTTCATGGCAATCTCATCCCCTTATTCCTGTTCCTTTTTGTGAGGAAATTGCCAGATTTGTGTGGGAGGTGCTCCAACATCCACTATACAGTCCAGACCTTGCACCTTCTGACTTTCATATGTTCGGTCCCATGAAGAAATTTCTGGCTAGTCAGTGTTTTCTGACAAATGTGGAAATGAAATCGGCAGTCCACAGATGGCTGTGCTCCAACCAAATAGACTTCTACAAACAGAGCATGTAGAAACTGGTAGCACAGTGGGAAGCATGTGTTGAGAACATTATTGACTATGCGGAAAAGTGGGTAAAAGATGTTAGTTTATTTGTGATTTTTTTTTTTTTTTTGTGTGTGACCTATTAAACTTTTTGATGATAAAATTATTACGCGTCATTTTCTGATCTCCCTCGTATATTGAAATTCCTACTTTTTATGCTGAAGTTTTCAGAATATTTTGCATATCATTATTAGTTTCTTTTTACAGTATTAAGTTAGGCATGAACAGATTTAATGTCCTCTGTGTCAACTAATTGTTGTGGTTCCTTCACTTTGAAAGGACCAAGTTTATCTTGAAGCAGAATGTTCAAGTCATCTTTCATTCCTCTATCTATGGTTTTCTTCGGAAGATATTGCAACAAGGTGCTTGTTTATATTTGTTTCATCAATTTTCTTGGCTATTGTTATTTCCTTGGCAGTTGTATTGATTGCACTTGTAATAACTATGATAGATTTTTTTGTCTTTACATATAAAATTACCTATATCTTGTTTTGTTTCATAGTCAACTAGAATCATATAATTGTTTGCCTAGATTACTATTTAAATCAGAACTCTGAAAGGTACTCTGTTTATGATTTGTTATTTCTTTAGTCATTTGTCACAAAAAGTATATTTTATTGCTTTCTTACAGCCTGTCTGTTAGGGGATAGATGATAAACATTCACTGCATGCTCGAGGCTTGGGATCTACATCTACATGTTGTACATGATTACTCTGCAGTTCACAGTCAAGTGCCTGGCAAAGGGTTCATGAAATCACCTTCAAGCTATTTCTCTACTGTTCCACTTTCGAACAGCATGTGGGAAAAACAGTCACCTAAATCGTTCCATCTGTGCTCTTCTCTGTTTTTTTATTATCATGAACATTTCTCCCTATGTAGGTGGTTACCAACAAAATATTTTCACATTCAGGGGAGAAAGTTGGTAATTGAAATTCTATGAGAAGATCCTGCCTGCTGCAACACAAAAAGACTCCGTTTTAATGATTGCCACCCCAACCCCAATTCACATGTCATATCTGTGACACTCCCTTCTTTGTTTTACAATAATGAAACACAAGCTGCCCTTCTCTGAACTTTTTTGATGTCCTCCATCAATCATATCTGATGTGGATCCCACATCACAGAGCTACACTGCAGAAGAGGTCAGACAAGGTTATTGTGCAGGACCTCACACTTCTCGTTATTCAGAGATAATTGCCACATTTTTCACTATGCAGAAATTTTGTCCAAATTATTTTACAGTTGGTTTTGGTTATCTGATGACATTACAAGACAGTAAATGACAGCATCATCTGCAAACAATCTAAGAGGAGTGCTCCGATTGTCTCCTAAATCGTTTATTTAAACCGGGGACAGCAGAGGGCCTATAACTCTTTCTCATGGAATGCTAGATATTCCTTCTGTTTTACTTGATGACTATCCATCAGTTACAATGAACTGTGACCTTCCTGAAAGGGAATCACGAATCCAGTCACACAACTGATGGGATACACTGTAGGCACACAATGTGATTAGAAGTCACTTGTGAGCAATGGTGTCAAAAGTGTTCTGGAAATGTAAAAAATATGGAATCAGTTTGCATATTCAATAAACACTTAAAAATAATTTGAACATTGAAGCTCAGAATTTAAATTTAAGTTGTTTGCATTCTCTGAAGAAGAATATTGTTTTGAAAGGTGAAGTACAGTGTTCACTAGTGGTGTATACCTTAAATACACTGAAGAGCCAAAGAGACAGGTACACCGATCTAATATTGTGTAGGGCCCCCATGAACACACAGAAGTGCCACAACATGACATGGCGTGGACTCAACTAATGTCTGAAGTAGTGCTAGAAGAAATTGACACCATGAATCCTGCAGGGCTGTCCATAAATCCATAAGAGTATGAGGAGGTGGAAATCTCTTCTGACCAGCATGTTGCAAGGCATCCAAGATACGCTCAATAATGTTTGTGTCTAGGGAATTTGGTGGCCAGCAGAAGTGTTTTAACTCAAAAGAGTGTTCCTGTAGCCACTCTGTAGCAATTCTGGATGTGTGGTGTGTCACATTGTCCTGCTGGAATTGCCTCAGTCTGTCGGAACGTGCAGTGGACACAACTGCATGCAGGTGATCAGACAGGATGCTGATGTACATGTCACCTGTCAGAGTCATAGCTAGACATATCAGGGGTCCCGTATCACTCCAGCTGCACACACCCCACACTGTTACAGAGCCTCCACCAGCTTGAACAGTTCCCTACGGACATGCAGGATCAATGGATTCATGAGGTTGTCTCCATACCTGTACACGCCCATCTGCTCAATACAATTTGAAATAAGACTCGTCCGACCAGGCAACATGTTTCCTAGTCATCAACAGTTCATTGTCGGTGTTGACGGACACAGGCAAGGCATAAAGCTTTGTGTCGTGCAGTCATCAAGGGTACACGAGTGGGCCTTCGGCTCCAAAAGCCCATATCAATGATGTTTCATTGAATGGTTCGCACACTGACACTTGTTGATGGCCCAGCATTGAAATCTACAGCAGTTTGCAGAAGGGTTCCACTACTGTCACGTTGAACAGTTCTCTCTAGTCGTCATTGGTTCCATTCTTGCAAGAACTTTATCCAGCTGCAGCGATGTCGGAGATTTGATGTTTTGCCAGATTCCTGATATTTGTGGTACACTCATGAAATGGCCATTAAGGGAAAATCCCCACTTCATCACCACCTCAGAGATGCTGTGTTCCATCGCTCATGTGCCAACTATAACACCATGTTCAACTCATTTAAATCTTGATAACTTGCCATTGTAGCAACAGTAACCGATCCAACAACTGTGCCGGACACTTGTTGTCTTACATAGGCTTTGCCGACTGCAGCTCCGTATTCTGCCTGTTTACATATATCTGTACTTGACTATACATGCCTATACCAGTTTTTTTGCCACTTCAGCGTGTATAGTGTTTGTATTCCACTAGAAAAAACCCGGATCTGCCATAAATAGGATTAGACAGGACACGTGTTTTGTTACAGTGGAACAGAAGAGAGACGAAATTAAACAGTAGGCTATATTGTAAACAAAAAAAATGGGAAACGATATTACATTCACACATTCTTCTAAATGACACCAAAAATGAACTTGGGAAAGACCAAATTAACTAAAAATAAAATTAAGTGCACTTCCTGACAAAAAAAGTGAAGCACCTGGAAGAAATGGTAGGATGTCAATGTAAACTTCCTACATGTGAACAATGTCAGTGGATGTATAAATGATTAAGGTTGCAATTCTCTGTGATAGGTAGGTAGAATGACCACCAGAGTGCATTAGTGTTGTTCAATCTTAGTGTTGTTACCAGGCCTGGTGGAGTATATAAGGGGTGTGAGTAGAATCAGATGTTGAATGATCACAGTGAAGGACACGGAGTTGCCACACACTCGTGTTGAGATAACTCAGGACCTGACCGGGTTTAAAAGGGGCCTCATTATGGGTCTCTATTTGGCTGGCTGGTCGAATTGTGCAATATCTAGGTTTGTGGGGCATTCAGATGGGGCAGTGGACTGCATGGGAACGTGAGGGGAGGTATACTCACCGTGAAGGCTGCAGTCAAGCCTGTCTGACCACCACTAGTGAGGATCTTTGTATTGTGCACCAATCACGTAGTAACTCTTTCACACCTGCACCTGGTGTCTGAGAAGAAGTAATGGACTCCTTGGAACAATCTGTGTCATCTTGTACCATTAGTCAGAGACTAGCAGCAGCCACACTAGGATATCACTGCCTTGTGTAGAATACCATTAACACCACAACGCAAGTGGCTACACTTCAAGTGGTGCTATGAGTGGAAATTGTGGACAGCCGATGAATGGCATCGCATTGTGTACAGCAACGAATAGTGTACTCTTCTGTGCCAGATGACCGTCACCGGTGAGTGTGGTGGCATCTGGGTAGAGTTACCATCTTTTGGAGAGGCACAGCAGTGTTACTCCCAGCATCATGGTATGGTTAGCTATCAGATATCACTCCATATCATGTATGGTAGTGATTGAGGGAACTGTGATGGGACAACATTGCATCACCGACATCCTGCATCCTCGTATGTTACCTCTCATGCGACAGCATTGTGGTGCCATTTTTCAGTAGGTCAGTGTTTCTCCATACGTGACATGTGTCTCTGTGAACTGTCTGCATGAGGTTGAGCTGTCACCAATAGAACGTGTGAGACCAGCTCAGATGTCAATTCCATCCCAGTGCCAATATCCGGGATGTCAAGGACCCAGTACAACAGTTGTGGGCCAGCTTGCCTTAGGAGAGTATACAATGACTTTACAACACAATTCCTAACCAGATCAGTGTATGGACTCATGCCAGAGGGGCACAATGTCATACTGATAAGTGGGCTCATCCTTCTAAGCTCTTTGTCAGTTTGACTCAATTTTATAGACACTGAAATAACATTTCATATCCTCTCAACCCTTGATGTTTGATTTTGGTTACTCCTTCCCTTCTGTGTGCTTCACTTCTTTCATCAGGCAGTGTATATTTTATCAAACAATAATGAAATCATATGTAAAGTTAGAATTCTAAACCTCTTTCAAATGGCAAGTTATCATAGGCTCACAAGATGCGTAGTAAAAATAGGTCGAAACAACTGATCAGGCAGGAAGTCAAAATTGTGTATTATGAGAATTTTTTGAACAGTAGGGAGATACACCATATCAATCTATGAAAGAAATTCATCATTATTGGAAATGAAGATTATAAAAATGTAGACAGTTATTTAACAAAAGTTATTTCACAAATGGTAAGGATAGAAGTATGTCATTAAGATGAGCGCTGTCTCACTTTCACCCCAAGTCAGTGCAAGTTGGAAGTTTGTTCAGCTGGGCAATCTCTTCATGGTTTTCGGGTGGTTAATCCCAGTCATTTAGGCAATGGTGGACAGTGACATTTTATTCCAATGGGGGAAGGGGGAAGGAACATGATTTCAATAGAACACTAATATGTATATAGATTTAAGCATCTGTGTATCCATGCAAAGATGTAACCATAGTCATTCTGTTTAGATAAAACACCCTCAGGAGATTTGCACAAAAAGATGACTACATCAGACTCTGTATCTCAGAAATTTGTATCATCAATCTCAACTCTCTCCTAAGGAATTAGCTCTTACTCATAAAATACCATATTCCACCACCACAAAAGCAAATCTTATACTGAAATCAATGTCAAAAATTTAAACCAATATTAATCAAGTTATCATATAATTATTATATATCTAAGTGAAAAAATAACTTGGGCAACAGATCATTAACTTTGAAGCACACATGAAAATTCACGTAAGTGTAAAATGTCCTGGTAGCTTGAAACTGTGTGCCAGACTAGGACCTGTACCTGAGATCTTTACCTTTTGTAGGCAAGTGCTCTACTGACTGTGCTACTCAAGCATGACTCACAACTCATCCTCACAGCTTTACTTCCACCAGTACCTCATCTACTACCTTCACATTGTTTTAATCTGCCAAGAAGTTTGATATCAGCATGCAACTCTGTTGCAGAGTGATAAAAAAAAATTGTTCTCTCCTCACTGTACTACATTAAAACACAGCAGACAAGCCTGGAGCGACAATTTAAAATTAATGAACAAAACATAAAATAGGTTTGCAGAAACAGGACTACACAAGGGAGATTATCACTAACATTAGTTCTAGGTGTGAGACTTTGGTAGTATAAGCAACCTATGTCAGTTGGTGCAAGAGTGTATCAACATATGATTTTTAGTTGAGTGTATTAATAATTTGCAGTAAACTATTTTTGTTAAAAATATCATGGTGTAAATTCATAAAATGTACCACAGACGAGGGTGGAACAGGACATGTAAATAAGCCTCTTGTTCCAATTTTTAATACATAAAATGTGATGTAGTAAAGTGGAATTATAACAAATGTAGCCTTGAACTGTTCAAAAATACACACAATTTTGTGTGAGTGATCCATTATTTCCAGCACTTTAAAACTACTGCACAATCATACCAAAATAATAAACAGTTTTATAATTTGTAATTGAAAACTGTTAACAGTTAATTTTCTTACCAAAACCTAGGTAGTACAGTTGCAGGACAGCTGACAGCAGAGGGTCCATAGTATGCGTTACATGTGTATATGGAAAACTGCCTCTGCATGACTCGCTGCTTCATCTAACTGAAAACACACAACCTCTTTGCTTGTCAAACACAACTTCTGGACCTCGTGGAGAGTCAGACAACACATCTGCTTTAATAAATTTCACCCCCATACGAGTATGTATGGAACTTGTGCACTGTACATGTAATCATTAAATGGCTCCTGTTCAACAAGTTTGTTTGTGTGGCCATCCTCCGCAGCAAGCATATAAATACTTGTTTTGCAAATCAAACTGCCTTTTCCTGCTGCTAGTTATCCCATAGCATTTCATGTTCTCCTTTTCTAAGGCATCATCAGTGGGATCTATAATGATACAGTTTTGTTAGTTATAGATTATCAAACAGTTCACTTCGCGATTTTTTGTAAAAATGTAATTACTTACGATTTGCTGATCTGCGTTTCCTCACACTTGGTCTGGAGGTCACACTACCATTTTTATCACTGTTCTATATTCACATCCTGCTCACTTTATGAGTAGTTAACTTGGACTGAGTTTGATTCTTCAGAATGGGATTCTCTGCTCCATTTTGGTCTTTATGTGACTGAACTGCACTAACGCCATGATTGAAAGCAACTATTGCAAAAACCAGGGGTTTCCCTGGGAAATATGTGCTGAGGCAATGATCTTAACAAAGCATCTGTTTTAGCCCTATGAAAGCTTTGTCACACACTGCAGACCACATGATTGCCACACCTTTCTCTCACAATGTGTTTAATGATTTTGAAATCTGGACAACACTCACAATGGGATGATTGTTATAATTAACGTTTCACACTTGGACTTCTTTAAGATTTTGGGGGTGACATTTCATTGATTGCTTTGATATGCTACTGTGTGGGGAGTATTCTATTTTTGTTTATAACAAACCCTAGGTACGTGGGCTGATTCTTGAAAGAATTAGTACTTTTTGAGGTTGCACTTTGACCTTTTTCAGATTCTAAATATTGTGTTGAGTATTTTCACACCTAGTAGTAATGGAGTCAATATAATTACAACATAATTGAATAACACTGATTAATTGTTCTAGACACCAATGGAATGCAGGCTATACTGAAAAGTAGACATACATATTTGTAGAGACCAAGTCCAAATGAAGTGGTAAGCATTAGAAACTTTTGAGAGTCTTCTTCTAAATTTAACCATAGATAATAGTTTTTTGCTCCAACCACTGGAGAAGCCACCTAAGAGTAAACAATTTTGTTAACGAGTCCCACAGATTTTCCTCAGCTTGGTAATGGATTTCTGATAATAGTGTGTTCAGTGATTCTCGTATGGTGAAGTCCAATGCCTTGAACGTTTACGCCCCAAATGTATTTTCTAGACTTGCTGCCTCAACAACCGGTAATATTATTTCTCAGAAACATAATTTCTGAGCTGACCTGCTTCTGGAATTCTGTTACCACCATAGAACATAATTTCTCTGTTATTTGCTGGTAATGATTGTGATGCTAATGACAGATATGTATTCCAATTAAGCTATGATCCTGAGTTACCTATATCAACTTCATAAAACACCTTGCAATGACCTATTAGTTACCCACCACCACAGCTGAGGTCACTAACGCATGCCTGTGTAGTGTCACTCAACGCGGAGCCTGTGGGAATCGTGGTGGTGGATGAAATTTTCACTGTCAGTATTTGACGAACAAGGGGAGAAGAGGTGGTGGCATAAAGTTCCTGATCAACAATCTTTCCACCATTATCATGGATTAAATTCCAGACCCCTTCAGTGTCTCATGAAGTGATGATACATGACACTGCTGACAGTGATCAATCCATTGGATGGCGATGTTAAGCTTGATGGCCCCCTTAGTGCTATTCTACAGGAGTAAGCTATGTTCCATCAACAGGTTTCACTCTCTCCCTTCTATCATCACCATACAACACAAACGTAATACCTCACTATATGTGCATCCACTACATTCACCTACACTCAGCAAATACACACATGAAACAACTCTCATATATCCACAAGGAAAAGGGCCAATGTGCACGGGGGAAGAACACCCTTTCCGACAGACAGCAGAACCAGAACCTATCCTGTGGGATATCCCAGCCAACATTGCCTTACGACATTCAATTTTTACCTGTCATTTGCTGTAATAACAGCTTTTGTGGAAAGCCTACCACTCAGTTCTACTAGGCTCTGATTCTGTTTACATGCTGACACTTCTGTGTCTTTACCTTTTTATCTATGCAAAAAATTTTGACGTATTTGTGTGCTTCACATTGAAAACAAATTGTATTTATAAATGTGGATATTTGGCACAAATTGAGGACAGGAGCATAATCTTGCCGCGTTCCTTTGTGAAGTGGGCTGAGAAGGAAGAATCGGACAACTTTCCTTTTATTGAATGCTGCCAGTTTGTAAACACCAAGTTTTCTTGCTGCTCATCACTCTAGTCTATTGAACATAGCTGCCTCTTAATATGACGAAACTTTTCGGTATATTTGGCTTTGCTGTGCCCATTGGCAGTCAGGGTTTACCCACATGACATGACAGTGTGTGCAGTGTGGATACTTCCTGTTTGCCAGAAGCTTTTCTGCAAAACTATAAGCTATCCTTAACACATCTGCTTGTGAAGAATCATGTTGACATAGCACTTATGATCTAACCTCTTTTTCCAGGACTGATCTAATCATTACATCCAAGATTAGAAATTCTGCATAGGATTGCTGGCCCTGCAGATTTTCCCACTGAAATTAGCAATGACAATTTTGTTTGAAATATCAGTAATCTATTATTGATATGATTTCTTGCATCTCTTCCAATGATGGCCTACTTGTGTGTCTTCTGATGTTGGACAGTTTCTAAACTAGATGTTACTAAATAATTTTCTGACTTCAATTTTCAGCCAACACTTCACCCATATATGAAAATCACAGCTTATCCAGATTCTCTAGTGGGCACAAGTTTGTAAGCAATTTTTTTGTGTTGTGGAAGAGAGAACTCTGCCAATTAATGTTCTCCAGCAAGAATAAATTAACTTCATTTACTCTCATAAACAGATGCAACAAAACAGTAATTTGGACGTAACCAAGTACTACTGGGCTCCAATCCACCAACAGTCACTGACATTGCACTGGTAGAGTTCCTACTTGAGTTGCTAGTCACAAAGCTGATGCCATATGTAACCATAATGGCTGCAGGAGGTGCAGTTGACAACTCGGAGTGCTTATGTTTTTGTCGGGCTGTTTCCTGCATCTTTCGTGATGGTGTAACCAGTGCCAAGAGGCGGCAGCCCCCAGTACACACATGTATTGCTTGGAGGTAGATCCCTGGTGAATGCAATACAATTGTATTGCTTTCTGGGTTGACCATGACAAAAATAATGCATGCTGCTTGGAAGGACACTTTGCTTTGAAAGCTTGGAAGTATTGCTGCAGTCTCTGAAAATACAAGTTCGTAGAATCTTGTCACCAATTGTTGTGAAAGGCTTCTGTTCAGAAGAAACAGCAGTAACCATAAGTGAATTTATGAATAACAAGACAACCACAAGCACAAAAATCAGTGCATACAATTAAGATTTGCAAAACTGCTGCAGTGTACTTGGTGTAACACGGACTGAACCATGACATCCAATCAGGTTCACTTCAATAGTAGTAGCCATAATCAAAAATCTGCCAGGTAGCATAGACACGAAGTACGTGCCAGTAAATGCAAGTATGTGTTAGAGCTTCACAAAGTGGACAGGCTTATCCTAGGTGTTTGCTTATTGATTGGACCACATGATCCTGTCCAGCCAGAAGCACTGCGAGTGATAGGACCATAGATACCCCTGCTGATGTCTTTGTTGCTTTGACTTTGAGCCTGTCCCCTTTAGTGTTGACTGGTACAAAATGATTGGTGATGGTCAATATTTTCCAGTGTTACATTATTTCGTCTCGCTATTGTGAACAGGTATGAGATGTGGTTATATTTGTTTTATTGTAGTTCCACAGCTGTGGTGTCATATGACTTATGAGAGTTGTAAAAATTCTTGTTTCCTCTTTATTCTTATTTTATATTGCTTCATTTTTTGTTCATAGTGTTACATCAAGGATCATTTTATGTATTAATTTTATGTTCATTTTTTCTCCATATTAAGATTGTTTTTTATAGGCAATTCTTGTCATTACCAGCGTAGATACACAAAAAAGATACCACATTTTAGGCTTCAAACAGTAGCAGTTCTGCAAGGGAGCTGTTCACTCCGTTCAGCCAATATGTCACTACTACTTTGCAATAACAGTTCTTCGAACTAGTGTGTGAGAGAGTAGGTTATCGAATGTAGAATGTTCTTGTCCACAAGAACCACCTAATTTGCTCAAAAGGTACTACTGACAGTCCTTGAGCTGCTATAACACATGAATATTATGACATCTGTTGTGACACTATTAAAGAGAATTCTAATTTAAACATTGATGTATTGTTATATATTAAAAAAGTGAAGAAAATTTTCATGCTACCTCTTGTTCTGCTCTCTGGTTTTACTGTTATTATTCAGTTTTTATTTCTGTTGTATCTCTTTAACAATTATGAAGATTTCAGTGAAAGCTAACTGTGCCTGAAGTTGACAGATACAAGGAAAAAAATTCATACATATGATGTTCAAAAACTAGTCATTATACTAAGAGAAAAAAAGTCTTTTGTTGTGACTTTATAGTTGGTTATACTGTGTACTTTTAGTTCATTTCTGTTTTAAGTAAACAGGGGTTTAAGAGAATGCTGAGGGGAAGGGAAATTAAGAGAGATTTCATTCATGTTATGATCATGCAAGGAAGTTGCTGTTAAATGAATATGAGTGGTTTTTGTATTTTACAGATACATTTGCTGTTGACGCCAGTGTGTATATGGATCAAGATGGCAATTTGAAGAATGAAGGTTACAATTTTTTAGATGTTTCTTCAGATATAACTCATACCCATAATGGTTCTGAAGACCTTGTGAATAGTTCTGTGAAGTCTGTGCCAGATTTATGTTCCTCTGAAAAAATAAAAAATATCCAGAGACCAAGCAGTACAGATGTGCTCCTGAGTGATATGTCGGGTGATGGTGTTGCTGATTTTGATGAGAACTCTACAAAACCAGAATACATTACTATAATGATTGTAAAAGGTGCTATGGGGTTTGGTTTTACAATTGCAGATAGTGCGTATGGTCAGAAAGTGAAAAAGATTCTCGATAGGCAAAGATGTAAAAATCTTATGGAAGGGGATATCTTAGTGGATATTAATGGTATTAATCTTCGCAACATGAGCCACGGAGAAGTGGTGCAGGTTCTTAAAGATTGTGCTCGTAATCAAGAGGCAACAGTGACTGTGCAGAGAGGGGGACCTGGATCTCCAACAAAAAACAAGTCCAGGAAAAAAGATGATGCTGTAGGCAACAGGAAAAATGTATATAAAGACACGGTAGGAGGTATGTACCGTAGCAAGACTCCAACAGCTGAATTATACAGTACTCAGCAAAAAGAAGTTATTCCTAACAGACCAAAAACGCCTCTTGTTGACACAAGGAACCGTCCTAAGACTCCAACTGATAGAAGACCGTGGTCACCATCAGAGACTGACGGAAGTGCTGTGGACCCAAGTGCCAACAATGTAGATGATTCCAGGTTTACAAATGAAAGGAAGTGTGATGAAAATGGTGTGGACTTATCCAGTTCAGTGCAAAGCCCATCATCTCCCCTCACACCTTATCTCCAGGAGAACTATAAAACTGCTTTCCCATATCCTGAACATTATGACCCACGTCATGAAGCTGCTAGGAGTCCTTTAACAAACTTAAGTGATCACCTCATTTCAACAACACTACAGGAATCGGGATCAATTCGTCCTGGAGATTATTCTCGAAGTAGGAGTCCTGGGAATGAAATTGATGTTGATCAGATTCAGCAGAGAGAGGTGTGGGCTAAACTGCATGGACATTATGATTACAAAAACAGTGGGGATTCTTATTCAGAGAATTCACCTCACTCTCCAGGGGTATTTAGTTCTAGTGTCGGTGATGTACAGAACGACTGCTCGCCCTCTTCTGACTACTTGAGACATTATGTTTCACACCCATATTACAATGGGTACAGTGGAGGACAATACGATCAGGGATACAGTTATGGTTATGGGGAAGTGCAGACAACAAGTGCGTACCTTCAACACAAAGACTTTGCATATTCTCAGCAAATGTCTGGCTACAGTTCGCAGTCGCATCTGATACCTGGGACTTCCATACACCATCCAGCATTTTACACATCTGACCCTGCCAACAAGAGAAAGGAGAGCACCAGTTTCGAGCATGAACAGCCACATCCTAGCAATGTTACAAGGTAATTGACAATTAGTGTTTGTAGTTAATGTTCTTGTTGTATTAAGTTCATAATGTTCCCAACAAAATGTCTGCACTCAAAAGTGTTGTTTCATTGGTTTAAAAAGTAAAGTTAACTGCATACCATATAGGAAAGGCACTGAAAGCTGTATAGCCATGTAAATAAAAACTTGTAAATTGTAAATTGTATCTTATTTTTTACACTGTTGCTGTTGCTCTTACTGCTGCCGCTGGCACAAAGACTTTCAAGGTTTTCAAATTCTGCTAATCCCTGTTCACTAACAAAGTCTCTCAGAAACAGATAACCGTAGCACAGAAGGTCTGTGGACCACCTCTGCTCAGCAAGGTACTGCCATTGTTTATTCACAATGTCCTATCTGCACAACCAACTTGACGTTGCTTTCCTTCCCTGGGTCCTTTCACATTGTGTCAATCTAACGGTGGATGAAAAACAGCTGTTTGCAGTCTCAGAACTGACATTTCTTCCTGCAGTAGTTTCCACAGTGCTGTAATGAAGCACAGTGACTTAACTGATTATCTGGCAACATGTATCTACCAGCTTCTTGGTACTTTGACCTACAAGACTTAGTGTCAGGACACTAAGCCCAACCTAAACCCTTTCACCAAAATAGACCTCATCCCTCACGACATAATCTTACTTAATGTAAAATGTTGTGTGTGTGTTTAATTTCTTAGCTATTTTTTAGTTTTCTAAATGACGTAACATAATTATAAGTACTATTATGATTTCCATTACAGTGTATTTAATTTGTGGGCAGGGAATGTGCTTTTCTAGATATTGATAAATGTTAATTACAGCAGTATTCATTACTGAAAGGTGAATATTACCATGTGGGAGATCCAGACAGTTTTTCCCTGGCCTTGTGTCTGGATATTAATTTATAGAGTATTTGTGGTTGGTTGGTTGGTTGGTTGTTTGGGGAAACAGACCAGACAGCGAGGTCATCGGTCTCATCGGATTAGGGAAGGATGGGGAAGGAAGTTGGCCGTGCCCTTTCAGAAAAACCATCCCGGCATTTGCCTGGAGTGATTTAGGGAAATCACGGAAAACCAAAATCAGGATGGCTGGACGCGGGATTGAACCGTCGTCCTCCCGAATGAGAGTCCAGTGTCTAACCACTGCGCCACCTCGCTCGGTAGTATTTGTGGACTTGTCTTAGCATCTACATTCACTTTACCCAGAACATAGATGTAATTTACAGTAAAATGTTGACATCTCTTGCTTTTTTCACATCTTTGCATGTAGCTGCTTTTGAATGTATTCCTCACAACAACATTTTCTTGGACTGTATCATTAGCAGATTTCTTTTCATGGCAAGTGTGGAGGTGCTTGCACATAGGTCAATAGAATGGCTGTAGCCACCTGTGTGACTGAGATTTGAGTTACAGAATATGGAAAAGATGACCATTTCTCCAGCTTACACTGTTTATGTAGATATTTAAAATTTATAGTGACACTATTTCTGATGTAAATTTTGTACATTTACTGGTTTTTTATTTTTCTATAAGTCTGAAGACGAATATGCAGTGCCTATTTTATTCTGAATTATGATGCAAGCTGGTGACTATAGCCTTTATGAAAAACAATAAATGTATTCGCAATTGCGAATATATGAGAAACCCTCAGCTGTAGAATGGAATGATGACATGTCCAAAGGAACTTTGTATCCTAATTGAGAATAACACAGGCACTGAAATATTGTATTTATCTGCTGCACAGGTTAAGTGACTTTCAAGTAAAATGTCTCACCTGTATGGGAATATACACAATGAATGTACGAGTACAGGTTGTAGACGCATGATTGACAACATACAAAAATTTGGATCTGGCCACGAGTCATGAATGGATAGCGAAATAGTAAGGCCACCAGTCACAATAAGCGGGAAATCCGGGTTCAAGTCCCGGTCCAGTATGAATTTTCATTGGCGTCATTCTATTCTACAGCTGACATTTGTTCATTTTGCAACTACGAATACATTTAATTTATTTGAAGAGGAAGATTATGAATGTTAAAATAATTATATTATTTATGTATCTTTGGTGTGTATTCCTTGCCAAACTCAGTGTTTTGTTTTCAGAATTATTTTAAATTTTAAAAGAAAGCAAATACAGTTCCTGGACTTGTTTAAGTGTTTCATATGTTTTATACATTTTTCACTAAAATTTTGCAAAATTGCATTAGACAGTAAACATAAATGCATTGTTACATTCAAAGGCCACATGTGCTGTTATTAGGATAATTTTCTTTATTTTCTTCTTTAGATACCCAAGAGACTTAAGATGGGTAGGTTTAGGACAAGGAGTTCGAATCTATCCAGCTGGTCCAGATATGGAATGGGTGGAAACACTGGTGACTTTAGTTCGCCAAGAAACTGGTTTTGGATTCAGAATTGTTGGTGGTACAGAAGAAGGCTCTCAGGTATAAATATATAGTGTAATGTGCAACAATTAAGCAAGTTGGCTGCTTTCCCATATTGCTAATATATGCTGGTGTGCAACTGAATTACCCATACCTTTGTAGTAACATGTAACACGCTATAGCACCCTATTAGTTATTTTCGTGTTGTGTGGATAATTTTAACTACCTGATATGGAATGAATCAGTTTTACACTTATAGCACATGTTCTTAAAGGAATATGTAGCAACATACTGACCATTTCTCCATGGTTTCTTAAGCGACTAAGTGACCACGAAGTCTTTTGTATCACTGCTAGGTGGTCAAAGATTTTTATGGCCAAGTACCTTACTCCTTCCTATGCCACACAAAGGCTGAGTGATTGATAGTGTAAATCATCTCTTCAACTAGAATTATATTTATGAATGCTACTGTTTTCAAACTGTGATTGATTGTTGACAGAAAACTTAATAAGGGAGTAAATATAAAGTGGATTTTATCCATAGTGGATGATGTCGAACTCTGTAGCTGTTCCTTTATAATGTGTGGAAAAATTTTCACTACCAGTCTAAATAAAAGATTATTTATTCGTCACATGACCGGTTTCGGGCTTGTGCCCATCCTCAGGTGTTTATACATTCATGTACGTGTTTATATTGCTGGAGATCAATAAAGGTGAAGCATTATTATTATAATTTTGACAGTTTTTCCATTTAGTTGCAGATTTGTTGTTATATTCACATCCATGTTCCAGTTTTATAAAATTTAGCAGCATATTTCACTGTTGCAATGTGCACTCATGATATACACTGTGTTTATATGCAGTGTATGCCACGAGTGCAGGTCGCAAGAGTGAAATATGCTTCTAAATTTTATAAAACTGGAACATGAATGTGAATATGATAACAAATCTGCAACTAAATGGGAAAACTGTCAAAATTATAATAATAATGCTTCACCTTTATTGATCTCCAGCAATATAAACACGTACATGAATGTATAAACACCTGAGGATGGGCACAAGCCCGAAACCGGTCATGTGACGAATAAATAATCTTTTATTTAGACTGGTAGTGGAAATTTTTCTAGACCCTAGGGAATAAATGTTCTGTGAGGCTATTGCCTGTATGCCCAACTGTCCAAAGAGCTATGTTCTAGAGGTTTTAGAGTGGACACTACACATTATTTTTATTGCATGCTTCTGTGCAAGAAATACTCTCTCCCCAATGACAAGTTACTCCAGAATATGATGCCGTAAGACATTAGTGAATGAAAATAGGAAAAGTAAATCAACTATTTTACATTTTCGTCTACAAAATCTGATACTATCCGTAACACAAAACATGCAGAGCTAAAACATTTACAATGATCTGTAACATGTGACTCTCAGTTCGGTTTTTATCAATATAAACCCATAATAATTCAGAATATTGTGTTTCATTTATTGATTTACCCTCATGCTTTATTTATAATGGTGTGGTCAGGCCTTGTTCAGTACTGAATTACATGTTCTATGTTTTAATTAAATTCCGTGACAGTCAATTTGCAGAGAACCAGTTATTCATTTTTGAAACAATATTATTTAGATTTTCAAGGTTAGGTTAGGTTAGGTTAGTGTTTAACGTCCCGTCATTAGAGATGGAGCGCAAGCTCGGGGTAGGGAAGGATTGGGAAGGAAATCGGCTGTGCCCTTTCAAAGGAACCATCCCGGCATTTGCCTGAAACGATTTAGGGAAATCACGGAAAACCTAAATCAGGATGGCTGGAGACGGGATTGAACCGTCGTCCTCCCGAATGCGAGTCCAGTGTGCTATAGATTTTCAAGTGTTGAAACTACTGTTTTAGGCTTCATTATAATACTTACATTATCAGCAAAGAGAACTGTTTCTGCATCTTGGATACACAATGGTAGATGATTTATTATAATAAGAACCAGAGTTGACCCTAATCAATCCCTAGGCTAAACCGGTACTGCTTATTCCCCATTTGAAGATGGATGTTTCATTGTGTGAATTCTTTGAGTTTCTTAATGTAGCACTCTGCATCAGTTTAGTCAGACATGATTAAAACCTGTTACTAACAACATCTTTTAAGAGCATCTGTAGGTGAATACTGTGAACTGCACGGTCTGGTACTTTTGACAAGTTTCAGAAGACACCAGTTGACAATATTTTTTCATTCAGATTTTGTGTAATCTGGTATGTGACTTGAAAAATAGCATGTTCTGTGAAGAGACGCTTTTGAAATCCAAAGTGAGACTGACTAAGCATTTTATTTTGAGAAAGGTTTGTTACAGTTCTTGCATACATAGTTTTTTCAGTACCTTTGAGAAGCAGATAAGTAGGGAAATTGGTCAGTAATTATTAACATCTGTCTTACTACCTTCTGTTTAAAGAGGTTTGACAATTGTATTGTTCAGTATGTCTGCAAATATCTGGCATGTTTATGGAGGACCCTACTGTGGCATCAACTTGAATAAAATCAAAGGTGTTTTGGGAAGCTATGGTGATTCATGGTCACACCGTCACTGCATACAAGGCATGGAAATTGATTGAAGGTGGGTCAAAAATTTTTGCATCCTTTTTGATATATTTCCAGAAATGCATCATAGCGTTGTGGTCATGTGAAATAGAAGGCCAAGGAAATGTGGAGTTTTAACTGCTCTACTGTCACACAATTTGGAAGCAAGGTTGTGAGAGGAATAGTGTCCTGCATTACATACAGATTTGTAACAGAATGTTACTGATCCATTGTAAATGTTCACCATGCCAGGATAATACCACAAGTCTGGATTGTCTCCTTTTAACAAGAAGAAATATAGCCTTGTGTATCTGATCTTTGGTTTTTATTAACGTTTAATGTGATTTAACCCTCTTAGGCATCCTCTTGCTGTTCCATGATCATCCAGTGATGATGGTTATCTTGATATGGATTAGTAGACCTAGCATAAGGTTGTGGCTTCAGCATTCCATTATCATGTGTCTGTTGTGAGTAGTATGGCCTGTCATATGCTATCGTTGCCCACCATTGAATTTCTGAATGACTGCTGCACTTCCGTCTGTCTGATGTTACGGTCCACACATAGAAGGTATATTCTGATTAAAATTACTTTGTGATTGACAGATGGCAGCAGAGGTGGGGCACAGTTGCTGTCTTGTACACAACATGCCACATGCCCATGTGGTCAATAACTGAGTGCACACAAAAAAAGAAACAAGTTGCCTTCTTACCGACTGTTGCTTATGTCTTTCTACCGGATTGTTATGAATAAAGTGCAACTACTCACAGAGGTCCAGTGTGGGCTGTGATTAACGTATGGCAGGATAACTTGTTAGATATTGTAGTGTGTTAATGTGTAAGTAATTTAAGCTCAAAAAAATTAGTTCCAATTTTGGCAACAAGGTGCAAATCTGGTGCTGTGAATCCAAGAAAGGCATATATATAAATGTTTCCATGTGTAATGGATTAGGAACAGAACATAGGCAGAAATGGTCAAACAATTGGGAAGGGCATAATGATTTTATTATAAACCACTGCTTACACAGTTTGTTCAATATGAACTCTGGAGATGTTGAGGAGATGCTGTACAGCACCAGATTTGCACCTGGTGGCCAAAATTGGAACTTATTTTTTCCGGAGTTGTGGTAAGTTCCTATGGGACAAAACTGTTTTCCAGGGTAAATTGGTTTGCATTAATACATTAGCATATCTACCAAGTTTCGCTGCCATATGATAATTACAGTCCACCTCCGTGAGTAGCTGTACTTAACTTATAACCTCTCGGTGGATAGCAGGAAGGGCAGTAGTGGAGACCACTGCTTCTGTAGGTACAGCGATGCACTACGATACTGTAACCATAGTCGAGTTACAGCAATAAGATGAGTATTCAGCCACACACTTGTTGCAAAGCAACAAATTATCTAAAAAGCAGAGAAAATTTTAAGAGCTGAACACAATTGAATGGTTGGTAACATGCCATACTACTAACGGATGCACTCTAGTTATACCTGAATTGCTTTCACTATCTTCTGTGTAGTCGTTACAGCTACTGTCAGAATTTAATGAAGTAATGAGTTGTTCTATGTTACTTTCCATGACACATTCATTATCCCATGCTTTCATTATTACTTTTTTCGTCTCTCTCACAACATTAAGCCAATCTGATGACAAAGTTTGGTTTGTAACATCCTTTGTCAATCTTTCCACTTTTACCAGCACCCATTTTTTGTTGGTCCTTGCTACGTTACCCTTAAGTTAGGCCCATATGAGTTTAATGGAATTGAAATGGCAGTGATATGATGTAAAGGGGTTTATTCTGAGCCACAATGTTCATTAATTCACCCTTTCTACTGTCGTCTGATATGGTAATGTTTTTGTTTGCCCTCCCCCAAGGATAGTTAATTGATGACTATTACTGAAGGTTTGCTCAAGTTGTTTTTTATGGTTCTATGTCAAAAGGAAGTACAGAAAATTTTACAGATTCCAGTTCTGTATGTATTTAGTACGAGACAAATCTTCATGCATTATAATGCATCGATCAATGACTAAAACTTAGGAATTATGATTTATGTAAATTCCCAACTTTTTGCATTCATGGGTGTAAAAATAAAATAACAAAACATTTTAGTACAATGATAAAAGTACTGTACTAACTAAAATAAGAGCTATTAATTTTATGACCACATAACAATGAGAACATTGTTTTCATAGCAAAAAATAACAGTAAGCTTAAAATAAGGTTGACTGTGTCTTTGAACTCAAAACATTTCCATTGATAGACCAGTCCTTTGCTTTTATACTAATGTGTCAAATAGACAATTTTGTTTCGTTTAATCTTGTTAAAGTACACTTAAGCTGTAATGTCAACTTAGATTTTGAATGTGACTGATGTTATAAATTGCATAAGAAATAGAAACACGAAACATGAATTCAGCGTAGTGTACAGGGACAACTTTGATGTGGTGTGCAGTGGTGTACAGTGAGTATAAAAACTGTATTTACTCCACAGTGCAGTGAGATATGGCTCTCCTTCCACTGTTGAAAACAATTTCGGTTTGATGACTGCATTACATATATAGTAATATATGACCTAAAAATATACTGAATGTAAAGCAACCACATTTCTTACTGCAACCTCTCCTACTTAAGTGCTGCAGGTTTCTTAATTTCAAAACATCATAACAACTATGTCCACTAAAGTTACAATGTCAGACTATAAGGTGCGAAAGAATCCAATGTTATAACCAAATAGTTTATGCATGTTCATGTAATAAAGTTTTGTTGACCTGACATCATGCTTTTCAATGTTTTGTGCAGAAACTAAAACTTTACCAATGACTAACCTCAGCAGCAGACATACTTTTGCCTTATCTGCATAAAAATATTTTTATAGTGGCACAACATGAATATCACTGCATACTGGGCACCGCTTCCCCACACCTCTCACCCTTGCTGCCAGCCATACTTTGCCTTCTCCCAAACTTGCAAGCACGTTCACATCACCTGGAAAGGCTTGTGCAGACAGAGGAGGCAAAACAGCAAGCACCTGGAACTTGAGAAACAGCTGCGATTGGCTGATGCCTGGCCCCAACCACTCAGCTCACCGAAATGTCACTCGCAAAGTAATTTTAGTTCCAAAACTGCCCAGGTTGACTATTGGTGACCTGATCATGAAATGGAAATGTGAAGGAACAGCCACACCCAAACTAAGACCAATCAGACCTCATGTACTGACAGACAGAAGCTGTTGAGCATGTGGAGGATGGTTGTAAAAATTCACGTGAAATCAGCTGCAGTAATCACTCATAAGTTCCAAAGTGCTACCAGCAGTCCAGCTAGCACATTGACTGTGTGTAGGATGTTAAAAAGAATGAGTTACAGTGGCCAAGCATCTCGTCATAAACCACACATTTCTGTATGCTAAGCGACATTTGAGGTGGTGTAAAGAGCAACACCACTTGACAGTGGATGACTGGAAATGAATAATTTGGAGTGATGAATCACTCTATACCCTCTGGCAATCCGATGGAAAGGTTTGGATTTTCCAGATGGCTACAGAATGTTACATGACATCATGTGTAGTGCCAACAGTGAAATAGGGAATGAAATATGGAAGGGGTGGTGTTACAGTAAGGGGATGTTTTTGTGATTAGTGTGTGGTCCTCCTATTGAAATTAAGAGAACACTAAGTATGCAAGAATACAAACACATTTTACAGTGTTTTGTACTGTACACAGTAGAGGAACAGTTTGGAGATGATTATTGATTATATCAGTATGACAGTGCACCTGTCATAACAGCAGCAGTTATGAGGCAATGCTCTGTGAGCAATAATGTTCCTGAAATATACTGACCTGCCCAGAGTAAAACAGACAGCAAAACAAAATTTGAAAAAAAAAAAAAAGTGAAAAATTTTCTCTTTGACAATTCCTTCTATTCTGTTGAAGAATTTCTATTATTATAATGTGTAAAAAGTGGTGGGCAGAAATTACTTATTCACATCTGTATATATTTTTTAAAAATGAAAAAAATCCTTATAAATGTTCAGCATGTAGCCATGTTTACAATTTATGGGGAAGGCAGCTGCAAATGGCAGAGTTGTTTTGGGGATACGCAGGAGAATACCTTCACAAGGTGGGTAAAGCTTGTGATGTTATCGTGCAAATGATCAATGGAACATGAAACTATCAAACATCAAAGCAATGAGCACTGTTTTTATAACATGGGAAATATCTTGGTCAGATGCTCTTCAATGTATGTACAAAAGTTTTTATATAGAGGAATTTTAGTTATACCCTCCCAGCAATTCATCATATTCTTAAATTTTAAGTTAAAGTTGCAGTTATGTCTATTTCTGAACTGATTGAATGTTAGTAACTCATGTGGCAGGCTGCATTCTTAATACTAGTAAGGCCTCTGAGGAGTTTGTTACTTCTTTATGTTTTTTTACTTTAAAAATAATACGAATGATAAAAAATAGTTCCTGAAGACTGAAAGTGAAAGGTATCATTACATCTTAATAACAGTTTGTCAATGAAAAATATTAGATTGAATTCTGATATTTGTGTTGATTAGAAATGTGTTAAATTCTGTATATTAATAATTGCAAGAGTTTTTGACAATTTTGCAGGTGTCTATAGGCCACATAGTTCCTGGTGGTGCAGCTGATCTTGACGGACGGCTGTGTACTGGAGATGAGATAGTGAGTGTCGATTCACAGTCTGTGTTGAGTACATCACATCATCATGTTGTACAGCTTATGGGGAAGGCAGCTGCAAATGGCAGAGTTGTTTTGGGGATACGCAGGAGAATACCTTCACAAGGTGGGTAAAGCTTGCAGTAAGGATGTTAAAACTGGTACCGAGTCAAAGGTTCAATTTTACTTAACTACCCTGTTTGTGGGGAGGCAAACAGCATTGTCATTCATGCACAGTGTTGCCAGTCTGATCACTTTTCTAACATAGAACTCATAGTTTCGTTAAAGCAGACCTGTTCCAGAGGTGGCTAGATGAGTACAAGTGCTCATGCTCACTTGCTGCTTGGGTAGTGAGCACTCGTGGTGTAATGCACTGGTCAACTGTCACTATGTAGTGCAGGGGAAGTGCAAACTGTGTACTGAATGAAATTTTCACTCTGCAGTGGAGTGTGCACTGATATGAAACTTCCTGGCAGATTAAAATTGTATGCCGGACCGAGACTCGAACTCAGGACTTTTGTCTTTTGTGGGCATGTGCTCTCCAAGAGCACTTGCCCACAAAAGGAAAAGGTCCCAAGTTTGAGTCTCAGTCTGGCACACAGTTTTAATGTGCCAGGAAGTTTCAAACTGTGCCCTGTTTTCACAGGAATGATCATATGTTATGTCCGCCATAGCCTTAGCTAAATCTGCATTGTGACTGGGTTAGGAACTTCGTGAAGGTCAATGCAGGATGGCTAGCTACAGTTATAACTTAAAGACCTACAATATGACAGGAAGTTGCATGATAAATTCCATAATAAAACGTGTCCTGTAGCCTTGTATAAATATTTTACTCTCATAAATTTCTATGACTTAGTCCGCAGCTACAGTTATGTCGATGTTTGGACATACATACTTGTACGAGCAACTTTTTTCAACAATGAAGAGAACGAAATCTACCCACAGAAACTTACTCATAGGCAACAACTTAAAAGCTCATCTTTGAATTAGCAGTACTCAGAAAGTGGTACCAGATGCTAATGCTTTAGTGCAAAGCAAAATAAGTAGAATTCATTGACATGCAGTGTTTTTATATTTAACATGCGAGTAAAATAGTCACACGAGTTGAAGTCAATTTAAACTTTGTCTAAAAATTATGTTCATGCTAAGGCTGCATCAGTCGTACAAAGTATCATGTCTTTTACTTAGTTGCTCCATGTTCTTTGGCTCATCAATTAAAAGAAATGTAAGTTTCATTCCATTGTCATTTCTCATCAATGCAACAGTCTTAGGCAATCAATTTTCCACAAAGGTCATTAATTAGCCACAGTACAGCAATACATTTCTATTCAACCAACATTAGCAGTCCTAGAGTAGATATTTTGAAAAGAGTTTCTCATGTTGAGCTGCCTTGTTCCAATTCCTTTTCCCCTCCTCTCCCCTGCCCTTCCACTACCATTACTCACTGTGAGCCGGCCAGTTACTCTCTCCCGAAGTGTGAGCGTGAGCCAGCTTGCACGGTCACATGGTGAACAGGCCTACTTTAAAGTACCTGTTCAAATTGTTGATTGCCATAATCGCAACAAATCCTAAAAACTACCTTCATGTGAGTGCTGACTTTAGGCCCATAACCTAAAATCTTAACATGGTCACAGAAGTAGCAATCCACTGGTATTGTATCAGGTGACTGAGCTGTCCATGGAACAGGATCATATCAACCAATCAGTTGTTACCCAAATTATACGTCAAAGTAGTCTCTTACATCACATCCATAATTTTGAAGCCACATTAAGATGCGAATAATCAATGTTTACATCACTGAGCTGTGTGTAAGGACTGCATTTACTGCCACTGGTGGCATCCTAAACCCTAATTACCCTTCATTCACAAACCATTGTTTGCTAAATGAAAGGTTTCCCCATGAATGTGCATTGTGTTCGATGTTAAACCCAACAGCAGTTTTAACAGGAGTTTCATCGTGGACTACGTGTCTATTTCCACCTAGAAGTGTACGTTGCTGTTGTCACCGTGTGTGTGTGTGTGTGTGTGTGTGTGTGTGTGTGTGTGTGTGTGTGTGTGTGTGTGTGTGTGTTGTCATCAAAAAAGTAACAAAAATGTGAACAGAAAGTCTTGATTTTTGAAGTAAAGTCTGCTTTTCAAAGTTTTTAATTTTTTCACCCCTTCAGTGTGACTGGAAGCTGTTACAATCTTCAAGCAAATCTCTTTTGACACATGCTTCAATAGAGTAGAATCTCCAAAAATTTTTCTACGTCGAAGAATGAATTCCTAGAATATCAATATTTTTAAACAGCTGACTGAATTATGTACTAAATTTAAATTAAAAAATATTTTGCTGTGAGCTGTGCTGTATGTAATGTTAGAGTAGCAGTTAATGTTGCTGGGTGCTGTACTGTGGATACCCAGTTCAAATCCAATCACTAGCAAATATTTCTTATTTAATATTTATCATTTCTGGAAGGTTCTCAAACTTCTTGTGTTTGTAATATTTGCATATTCTGGAATATTCAGTATTCTTATAAATAGCCGGACCCTCCATCCAGGAGGGTACAGACATGTCTGTACATTGGTGTCCATAATATAAATGCTGTCATTCCTAAGCTTTGTACTTCAGTGAAGACCCTGCTGTTGAATTTGAACTTGCTTGTGGTTACGATGGGAGAATATTTGTATACTACTGTACATATGCTATACACAAGTACATTTTTGAGAGTGGGAATATGCAGTGTAAGAAGCTTCAGAGTAGTCCATTGTTTTCCTTTTTGCACAAAAACTAAAAATATAAGTCTTAGAAGATTTCCAAAGTGTGTACTTTAATTGTTCTTTAATATTATATATTCATTTACTACGTATTCAGTATTGAGAAATGGAGTTTCACACACTAATACAAACTGTAAATCATTGTAATTTTAAAAACATGTTTCAAAGTTTTGTTATAAACAATTTATTTTACACATCAGTAATGTCTGATGGATAAGTCCATGACTGTATGTTAAACTCTTAAAGTGGTAATAGCATTCCAAAAACAGTCACCTCTTAGTGACTGGTTATGAGGTGTTTTTGTCATTTTATGAAGTGAGGTTGCGGCGGCGCGGTTTCTTCTGTCCCTTTACAACGAACCTGCACCTACCTGTGAACATTGTCTCAGCAGATCATCAGTAGGGAAGCCGAGTGAAACCTACTGTACTTTGACATGAACCAGGCTGCAATTAAAGTCACTAATCTACGTTTCGGGAGAAAGTTTTCACACGAAATGAAAGGTTGGAAATTTTGTCCTTAATTAATATACTCTGAAACTTAGGTGAACAAGTATCACTGCCAAGCCCGTGCTAGTCTTAACACAGTCACTCACAATCCCTTTCACTCACGTTAGCAAGTTTATGGTGTCGCATTTCCCGAAAATGTAATAGCTACAAAAATACGGATTGTTTTTGATTGAGAATGCTCGCCAAATATTAAGTCTGTCAGTACCTAATGCAGTCACAGTTTTTAGTCACCGACCTGCTCTATACGCCATGCAGAATTTATGTCTTTTCTCATCACAAAATTCACTTAAAAATTCTGAAATTTCTATACACCCATTGGAATAATTATGCCGTCACTTTACAACACTTTCGATGTATGAAACACTGCTAGATCTGGCAGCTTATCATTTCCATTGGAACTACTACTACACACGTCCAAACTGTTTCATGGTTAGGCTCCGACTCTTCTCTAGAATACTTTGTCTTCTCTGCCAGCAGAGAAAGGCGCACGAAGAATATTGCTTTACCATTGGTCAGTTTACTCAACAGCCAATAGCAAAACAACACTCTCCCGCATCAGTCCACGCTTTTCATCAATAAGCATTCGCAAAATAGTAAACCTAATGACTGTGCTTTTTACCGACGTAATTACCTAATATGCTGAAGTTTTGTTTATCCATAAAGTTATTTACTGTTGTTATTTATACCTGAATTAACTTTCCCTTTACCATGAACTTACTTGACAAATCTATTCCACAAAAATCCCCTTTGTCCACATCCATACTTCTTCAAAATGTTCCCACACTAAATCCCACTACATAACTCGTTAAACAATTATCTTCATATTAATCTTAAACCACACTCGCACATCATTCATACTGCTAAAACACATTTATAACATTTTACATACACAAAAAGACAAAATAACACTTTATGAAGATATTAGAACAGTTTATGAAAAACATTCTATTACTTTAGTGCACTCTAGTGGGCACAATCGAAACTAAATCACAGTCCCCTATCCAATTCTGTCCTCTATCGGCTGATACATAAACTACGTGCGCATCCAGTCTTGCGTCACCATCTGTCACTATCCATCTCTGAGACACATCTCCCACTTAACTGCCTCCAAGGCAGGATCGGTATACGGCGCTACACCTCAAGGTGGCACAGTGGAATTGCATTCAGGAGGATGACAGTTCAAATCTGTGTCCAGCCATGCGGATTTATGTTTTCCGTGATTTAGGCAAGTTGCTCCAGGCAAATGCTGAGATGGTTCCTTTGAAAGGGCATGATCAATTTCTTTCCCCAGTCTTGACACAGTTTGAGTTTGTGCTTCTTCTTTAATGACCTCAATGTCAATGGGACATTAAACTCTAATCTTCTTTCCTCCTTTCTTTTTGTCATTTTAATTTAGTAAACAGTTAATCTCTGTCTGATGGATTACTTCTTCATAGTGTACTCATGATTCAGTTTATTTCCAATTTCAGATGTTGCTGCTCATTCCAGGCCGGAAGCTGGGTACCCATACGATGTCACTGTTACAAGACGAGAAAATGAAGGCTTTGGTTTTGTTATAATTTCATCAGTGAATAAAGCTGGTTCAACTATAGGTAAACCATTTGCAAATGATATAATAGTTATTTTGCTGCTTTCTGTCTTTTTCAGCTCATTAGTCCTCTAACTTCTGAGAGAAGCACCGTATGATATATTGCTCATATGGTGTAGTTGTTAATGACTCAGGGCAGGTCTTCTACAGTTGGAGAAGTCTATTGTCTTTTATTAAACTTCATTCTTTTTGTGTGTTTACAAGGAATGAATTCAGGAACTACTGTACATGTTTTCTAAGCTAGTTTTTGTGAGATACAGATAGCAACATCAAACACTCAAAAACAGATAGCTGAGTGGACACAAATAGCTGTTAACATTCCACATGCATTTTGTAAAGACCCTACTATGTGTGATCATACTCTTGGGGACAGGGGGAGTCCATGTATAAAACTGCTTTTCAGCCAGTCTTTGTGAATTATTTGGCATTTTACAGAGAAAGCACTGTTACTGGTCTGGGTATTCTGGATGGTTATTGCTCATTAGCACATTGTGAAATTGTTACTAAAAATTGCTCAGTCCCATCAGGCAGGTTGAGATATCAGTACAACTTGACTGTATTGTCAGCTTGTGAAATTAGGATGGCAGAAAGGCATCCAGAGAGATAAACTAAGAAATTCATTTCTGATAGTTTCAGATATAAATATTTATAGCAACCAGTCATCACTTGAGTTATGAAATTCAACTTTATTATCCTTTACCACTTAAGGGTATTTAACATCCATCTTCAGGAGGGTCAAAATGTGTTTAGATCAGCACTATACACTGTAAACAAGAGCCCTGGCCTTTGCTGACACTTCCTTGCACCACCTTAATTTTTTCCTGGTGTGCAGCCTTTGCTTATTTACCCTGGTAAAAATCATTTCCTGTGATTGTGGGACTCCCTGTGAAGATTCAATAGATATGATACAGGAAGTAAGCTGTTGCCTTTTCAAAGTTGGCATGCCAGCAGTCACTCATAATGACTTAGGGAAACCATGGAATAGCCAATATAACAGTTCAGACCAGATATGGGATACCACTATAAGGCAAAGGTGAAAGTACTGTACACCAATACGTTATGTATTCAAATAAATGACCTGTAACTATCTGTAGTAATAACTACTAATTATAATATTATTTTTACTTCTCTAAGACTTTGTTGTACCAATTTGCATCATGATCAGTTTTTTAAAAGAGGATATAGCAGTTCTTTCTGTCTAATGGATTACATACTGTTACATGCATCTTCATTTTTAATTTTTGAGTACACCTTACAAGTGACACATACTCATTTGCATCCTTCAGTTTCAGTCTTTATGCCCTCACCTTTACAGTGTTCCATTTTTCTCCACTGCACTCACTGATTTTCCCCTAAGACCAATCCATATTAATATATCATGTCATGGTGTACTACAGTAGGGTTATAGTAAAGGGAAAGTGACCACGGATGTCTTAACACTTTGACTTTCAAGAGGGATTAGTTGGATTTGGATTATATGAGGTCTGTTCAGAAAATTCCAGAACATTCGCTGTGTTTAATGTGTAACTGCCAGAAGTTTAATTGTTGCATGTCTATTAGTTATTGTTCAGTGCTGTGTTGAGTAGAAAGTTGTCGCACAGTTTGTGAATTTTGAGATGGCAGAGTTAGAGAAGCGACATGTCTGCATTAAATTTTACGTGAAACTCAATAAGAACTTTACAGAGACACAACAAATGATGCAGAAAGCCTACAGTGATGAGTGTTTAAGCCGACTCAGTGTTAGGAATGGTTAACACAGTTTAAAAATTGCTGGACGGACGTTAAAGATTACCCTCGTTCAGGACGCCCTTCGACGTGTACTGATGATGCTCATGTCAGGAATGTCAACGAAATTGTGTGTGCCAGTCAAAGACTGTCTGTCCAGGAGATTGCAGAATAAAGTAACATTTCAGTTGGATCAGATCATGAAATTCTGACATAGCATCTTGGAATGCATGTATTTGCTACCAAGTTCGTCCCACAGCTCATGATTCAAGACCAGAAATACTGTCTCCTCACAATTTGTGAAGAGCTTTTGGATCATGCAAATGAGAACGAAATGTTCCTTAAGAAAATCATAACTGTTGATGAGACTTGTGTCTACTGTTATGATGTTGAGACCAAGCTTCAGTCTTCACAGTGGGTCAGAAAAGGTTCTTCAAGAGCAAAAAAAGCTCATCAGGTCAGGTCAAATGTCAAAGCTATGTTGATAATTTTCTTTGACTGAGAGGGATTAGTTCATTGTGAATTTGTGCCACAGGGACAAACTGTTAATTGATGGTATTATTTGGGATGTGTTGCGACGCCTGCGAGAAAACGTCAGAAGGAAACGGCTTGAAATGTGGCGAGACAGTTCACGGCTCTTGCATCATGATAATGTACCCACACATTCATCCCTGTTGGTGCATGTCTATTGCACGAAAAACGAAATCACTGTGCTGCCTCAGTCTCTGTACTCTCCAGACCTAGCCCCTGCGGATTTTTTTTTTTTTTTTTATTTGCAAAAGTTGAAAATCCCATTGAAAAAATGACAATTTGCAACAATAGTCTTGGTAAAAGAAAATTTTCAGCCAGTGAAATGGAAACGGTGTTGGGAGCAGTGTATCAATTGTGGAGAAGAGTATTTTAAGGAGACCATGCACAATAAGTAAAAGGAAGGCATAGAAAAATTGTGTGGACAAAATTCCAGAATTTTTTGAACAGACCTTATGTGTTGGGTGTTCCATTGCTCAGAATCTGTTGTGATGGTCATCTTCTTGCAATTAGATGTATCTGTTGGAAGGAAAATCTCTAGCTTGTGTCCCAACTTTGTGACACTACAGTCAGAATGCTGCCCTCCCACCTCTCCAGCCTTACAGGGTGCATAGCTGTATTTGTTAGTGATGGAAATCATAGCTTAGTGGCTCACCTCACCACAGATTTGCAAGCAGTTTGCTGCACTGGCCTCTGAAGAGGCCCAGAATAATTGTGAATCACTGAGTGACAGAAAGTTCTGTAATCAAAACTGCATTCTGAAATCAGTGAATTATTTATATGTTAACTGAGGATTTGCTCCTTTTTATTTTTTTTTATTTTTATTAATGGGATAAACCATAGCTAAAGCATTCTTTAAAAAAATCTGCATTTTATTATACTTTGTGTCATAATGTTTCACTTTTATTTGCTGTTGTCACAGACCTAAAATTTCACTTGTCAGTGTGTGCTCTTAAATCTCCTTTATGGGTATAACTATGGACTATATGTTAGTTGATCTAAACTAGAGGGAAACTGCATTGTGAATATTGTTTCCAGGTTTGGAATGAATTGGTTGAAATTCATGCACAGTGGAAAGTTGCTTTGTTTTCCATTGAACAGCTGAAAGCTGCTACAAGTGCGTGTATCATAATGCTATTGCCTATGGAAGAATGTGTGGTCCCTATAAGAGCACTGACACTGAGACCCCAGACTCACTGTTAGATAGACATGGGTGTACACCAATTTGATAACAGAGTGAGCATGTGCACACGCCGACTGTCCTACGCACTCAGTAATGCTGGAAACAGAGAAGTTGAGTGTGGTGCATTTCCTTACAGCAAAATGTACAGGGAACAGAAATTCCATAAAGAATGGCACAAGCACACAGAGAGCACTGAATGTTTATTGCAGTTCCAACACTCAATCAGACCCCTGGGGAAATGGCTGCCACCGTAACTTGCTGCTCTTCAATAATGAGAACACCCATGTGCCAGACAGGGGTATCAGTAATGCTGTCTGGCATTGCAGATTGCGTCATTGGTCAGCGACAGCCGTCATTCCTTGAATCGCTTGTGCCGTGCCTTGACCTTTGAAATAGATGTGTTGCTTTGTGTATGCTTGTCATTCTTTGATGAAAATCCATTCCATGCACACCTTCTGCTATCTCTTCTTTTGAAGCCTCCATTTCTCGTTTCCAACATGACTGAGCACAGCACCATTCGACGTGTGCACCCACGTCCATCTAGGAGGTAGCTTGGGGCTTTAGCAGTCTTATAGTGACCATATCTGCTTCCTCCGGATGCTGTTTCCTCTTAAGAAGAGACAAGTGTTCAGTTTGCCTGTCCCACTTGACTGTAAATGGCGTATCAGACTCTATATATAGGTGAAATGGTGCAATCAGAGATTCTGAGCTAAAACTCTCATCCCCCTTAACCAAAAAGCATATGAAGTTCTGTCTGAAACTTTAATACATTTTTTATTATCAGAAAGCTATCTAGATCCTGTGCGTGAAATGCGTACAACGGTTTTTAAGAAAAGGCAACTCTGCATTCAGTGAAGGTAAACATCGTTGTAGAGGGGTCCAAAAACTTGTCTTGGACATTAAGAAATGCCCCAAATAATCTAAATATCAAGATGATAGTGGTAAGTTTTTGAAGTATTTGCAAAACTGCTGGAGCTTAAAGGGCTATTAACAACTAGTGTGGCTGGCATAATACTTGGCACTAAGAGTTAGTTAAAGGCTGAAACAGATAGTAGCAAAGTCTTCAAAAAGAAATTTGAACATTTACTGAAAGTGATGCGAGTTTATTCTTTTGTATCAGCAAACAAGAATCTTAAATCATCTGAGATATAAAATGCGAAGTTATTTGAACACGAACAATCACGAATGGGATAAAAATTGTACTTGGATCCTTCTATTGGCCATCTTGCTGAGCTGCAAAAATAACATAAACTTAAAGATGTTTCCAAGTCATGTTATAATAGTTAGAGAAGGTTTTAATCACTCCATTATTGATTTAGAAAATTAGTTCATAAATAACAGATAAGTGAGAACTTCCCATGACATAATTATAAAAGATTTATGAGAAAATAATGTAGAACAAGTGGTCTGGCTTCTTACCTATGATAGAAATATTCTAAACTTTCTGGCTACAGAGAGATGCAATGTCTTTGAGGATGTTCAACTATTGACTCAGATCAGCCATCATACCAATATTCTCTGTGCCTTAGAGAGACAAAACCACGGTGATATTGTGTTCTTAGACTCCTGACAAGTGTCTGGTACAGTACTACATAATTTTTTCCCCCCAAAAAAGACAAAATACGTTGCCATTGCATAGCTATGCAGATTTGTGACTATACTGAAAATTTTATAACATTCAGGACAGTACATTATCCTAAATGGTGAGTCATCAATAGACACTGAAGTTACATCTGTTGTGCTCCAGGGGAGTGTAATAGGAACTATAGCTGTTCACGTTACATGCTAATGCAGCAGATCATATTAGTTGCAGCCTCAGGGTTTTCACAGATGCTGCTGTTTGTGAGGAAATTCTATTATGTAAAAACTGCAGTAAAATCAATTTAGAACCTGACAAAGTATCAGGCTGGTTCAAGGTCTACAAACTAGCTCTTAGTATAGGGATATGTAAAGTTGCACACTTCACAAAATGTAAAAGTGTGGTATCATTTGGCTACAGGATTAGTGAGTCACAACTAGTCATTCATGCCATAGAAATATTTGGGAGTAGCAATGTATAGATATATGTAGTGCAGTGGACACATAGGTACATTGTAGGTAAAGCAAATAGAAGACCATGACTCATCGGTAGGTCACAGAAAATTCAGTTTGTCTACAAAAGTGGTTGCATGGAGAAAGTTGTACAGCCCATACTTAAATATGGTTCAAGTATATGGGTTCCATATCATGTTGCTCTGAAAAGGGGTCATCGAGCAAATGCAAAGGATGGCGGTGTAAATGGTCACAAGTTTGTTTCACTGTTGAGAGAGAGAGAGAGAGAGAGAGAGAGAGAGAGAGAGAGTGTAAAACAGAAATGGTGAAAAATTTGAAATTTCTGACTCTCAAACAAAGAAGTGGATATATTATAAGATCCTGCATAGAAAACTTCAAGAACTGTCTTTCAGGGCAGATGGTAATATTATGCTTCAGCTCCCTATGTATCTACCTCACAAAGCAAGCTGTTTAAGCTGGAGTTACTACTCACTGGCAACTTGGTACCCAAGAGAAAGATGGGGGCAGGGTTGGGGGAAAATGCTAATGTGTGAGCAATGAGAGAGAGAGACGAGCATCCATGCGCAAAGGTGGGCAAATGGCTTGCGTGCAGTTGGTCAATACCTTGCACATATCAGAGCCAGCTAGTCAGTTGACCACAACTTTTATTAAGTATGTGGTGTTTGACATTTCTGATCTCAGACCATGTATTGTCACAGCAGACAGAATACTTGTCAGTGCTGGACTGTGAAGTTAGGAGCAGTTTGCAGTTCTTATAATTTTCATGAGAGAAAAATCTAACAATAAAACGTTGACTCATAGACTTTGTGTCCAATACATTTCTGTGTAGCTTGAGAAATTCTTCTAAATCTACATCATGATACCATCTCAAAAAATTCATGTTGTACTTTAGCAGGGTGGAGTGTTGTAGATAAATTACTTGTAATTACATTTCTCAGGGTAAAATATATGTCCTGTATGTTTTTCAGTCAAATCTTACACCAGTCTTTGTGCAAAATAGTAGCAAGATCAGGTAAAGGTAATGGAGATGGATACCTATCACACTCTCCCCTATCCAAAGTAGATCACAAAGACTCAATAATACTGAGATCTGGTGACTGTGGTGACTAGGGGAGATGTGACAATTCATCCCTGTGCTCACAAAACCAGTCCTGGACAATGTGAGCAGTGTGAACAAGGGCCATGTCATCTTGGAACACAGCATCACCACTGGGGAGCAAACACTGTACCGTGGGATGGATCTGATCACCCAAAGGTCCCATAATCCTTAGCAGCAACATGACCTTGTAAAGTAACCAAGGAATACCAGTTACGGCTGCCCTGATCATCACTGAACCACCGCTGTATTTCATTCTTGGGATGTAAACATGACCAGAAGTTTGAAATAATGTGAAACAAGACTCATCTGACCAAGTGACTTTCTTCCATTGCTCCATAGTCGAAGTTATGGCTTTGACACCAGGTTTTCTGTTTATGGGCATTTGCATCACTGATGAGTGGTTTTGGAATTCCAGCTCACTTTGCAGTTCACTGATTCTGGAGCTCCTTTCGTGTTTTTGTTAATGACAGGGTTTGCAAGTGCGACATTCAGTTCTGTAGTGACTTTTGCAGCCATTGTACTCTTGTTTTTCATCACAATCCTTTTCAATGTCTGCCCACCATGATCTCTCAAAATACACTTTCATCTGCAATGTGATTTAGCGGATCATGTTTTTCAGCTTTCCATGTGCTCGATATAAATCTTCAATACAATGCCTCTTTGAAACACGTAACACTTCATCTCCCTTGGTTACGGAAGCACTCACCATAAGAGCGCCAACAGTTTACCCACTTTCATATGCTCTGAGTTCCAACATAATGCACTCACAACTACACAGAACACTCTTCTGACCATGACTGACACTTGCAACCTATTGAGGACATTGCACAGGTGCTGTTTGTGGTTAACTACAACGTTGGGACCAGCGGATGTGGCTATCATTGGCATGTATGTTCAAGCGCACATTTCTTGTGATGTTTCCATATTTTTGTCTACCCCCTCTATAGAGAAACAGAAAACAGTGTGCTAAATAATTTCAATTAATTTTCTAAATTATGGAGATCCTAATTCTTTGTCTCTCAATTCTGACAAAGTTGCACCATGTCCTAATAAACCATGGACTGTGTGTCCTGAGGCAACTATAGCAATGAAAGAATTGTGAAAGAGTTGTGTTTCCTATATGTAGCTGCTGTCTAAATACACACATTTTGTCATACAATGCATTAGTTTATTGAACATGTTAATGAATGGTTGACCCTTCACTTGAAGTGTCCTGTTGAATTGTCATATTTAAGTTATTTAAATGTCTCATAATACTAATGGGAGAGGCTGTGTGCTTGTGACAGAACAAGGTGTGTATGCTTTGCGGTAGGCCCACTTGACAGATACGCAATCACCTGCACCTGCCCCTGCCCAATGGCTGATCTGTGAGCACCTGTGCTCCCATTTAACAGAGTTGGAACACCATGCTACAGAGTTCATGTAAATAAAATCAGGCAAATAACAGCTCACACAGAGGCACACAGGAGGTGTGAATGAAATGCTTACGAAGTGAACGCAGAGTTATATGGCATCCTGATCCGTGGAGCAGACAAGGCTAATTTAGTCTATGAAATCTCTCGTTAATTTGGATTCTGTAAGTGTCCAAACTATCTAGGGCATCTGCGCTGCAGATAATTTTATACCATGCAGTGCTCCATTTTCTGCCTGCAGAAGCAAGAAAGTTTGTCATTCTTATGTACACTAGAGTATGTGGAAATTTAAGGGTGTGAGGCTGCAGATGGAACAGTTAATGATGTGTCCATGAGATCCACTGTCACACAGTTCACTGTCCTCACTGTTGAGGCATAGGAAAATATGCGAGTGGGAAGAATAATTGGTTAAGATTGTGAGAAATAAACAGTGCTCACTTAAGCCAATGATGCAAGCATAGTATTTCGCCTTCTAACAGTTGAAATAATATAAAGTTTATCTCACACCTGCAGATAGGGTGTGGGTTCAGGACCCGCCAATGTAAATTGCTTGTAATATCTAGATGCTGTATTTTAACTTAGTGTCATTTTGTGACTAGAAGGCAACAAACTGATTTCCAAAGGGAAATGTAGTATAAGTCATATGACCACCTCAGCTAAGTGATCAATCGACCATATATTCCTCGTATGGTAAGTTTGTCAGTGTGGCCATTTTCTGCAGCAATCGTATAAATATTAGTTTTATAAATTACATGTCTTTTCTTGCTGTATCAGTAATATACAGGGTGATTCCTATTAACATTTAAAAACCTTTAAAGTAATATAGATGACACTGAGACAATATAAGACACATGAGGCCACAGATGTAGGGGAAATATCCCAAAAATTGATGAGAAATATCAAACATGTGATGTCACCAGATAATGTACCTCAGTCCACCAGCAAGTGTTGGATCCATCGGTATGTCGCACCTTATCATCTCGACACTAGTCGAGTATTAATGCCATTGTGGCTCCAGCCCCACATGCACAACTTCAGCGGATGGGGTTCAGGGTTTGAGTTTTGTGTCTGACAGGCAGTATTTTTTTCCATTCAGCTAGATAGTTGTGTGTTTACATTGAGGTAAGATTTATTATTTTATTCACTGGTCTCACGGTCTTCACTGATTGCAAAAACCTACCATATTGCATCACAAGTAAATGAGTGTAAGCTTCCTAATTGCATCTTTACTAGTAAATGACCTATGTTTTCTTTACAAAATAATGTCCATAAACAAAAAAAGAAGGGACAAAAGAAAAGACACATAAAATAATAACAGTTTTTCCTTGATTACAGTAAGGGCAATTATTTTGGAACTTTTGTGTTTACAACAGAACACAATTGCAAAAGTGTTCAAAATTTGCACCATTTGCTCGAATGCAAGTATTGCTTCGCTGAATCATCCCTTCATGTCCAAGCCTAATCGCTCTGCTTGTGGCAAGGTATGTCGCTTGATGACATGTATTCAGCATTTCTCTTCCACTTTTGGGGTATTTCTCAACATTTTCACTCCCGTGTGTCTTGTATTAAATTACTTGTCTCAGTGTCATCTATGTCACTTTGGGGATCTTTAAATGTTAATAAGAATCACCCTGTATAACTATCAGACATGTTCTGCCTTTTATATTAAGGCCATTTTCAATGGATTTTTCTGGTATAGTATACAGTTTTGTTTACACATGTTGCTTTTACATTTAAAACAGTTAATTCAATAATTTTTATGTATATAAAATATTTCTTACAGTTACTTTTGGATTGACATGAGAGTATCAGTATTTTCTCTCATGTGTTCATAAGATAACAGATGCCTTTTCACTTCGGATAAAAAAATATTTACATGCTTGCGTCAACATTTTCCAATTTCTTGTTTTTCACCTTTGTTTTGCATGCATTATATGACGTGAAACTTTTACTGATGATCTGGCATTACTTCCGACTGGTAACCCAAGAACCATTACAATTTCTTCTGAATGGACCTTTTCTTAACTTGTCTCATTTGTTTACAGGTTTGTCACCAACCTAACAATTTGTTTTTATTGATGTAAAAATTATCGGATGACTGTTTCAAATCTAGAAGTAACATGGGTAAAAACAAAAATGTCTGTTATTACAGAAAAGTCAAGATGTCTTTAACATGAAAAAACCACATCTTAAAATTAAATATTACTCTTGCAGCAAGAAAAAGGTGTTTGATGTAGAAAGCAAAATCCTCAAAATAGTGTTGAGCCTCTCTAAATTTTTTTCTTCATATTTTTATTTGTGACTGCATTAACAGTTTGAATCTGTGAGCTTTCAGGAAATGGCTTGGTACATTTTAATTACTTACATTGCTAACAAAAACTTAACATTAAATAAATTGCTCACATTATATGAAATGAATGATAATTCCTAACAGGAATCACATATGCATTTCTGCATTTTCAAGTTTAAACCATATTTATAACACCCAGATTGTGACTGCAGAAGCTAATTACTAGTGATACGCACCCAGCTGCTAAAATTCCATCATTTTCTGGCACCTTTATAAATTTTTGTCAAGTTTGTTCTATTATTATGCTTACTGTTATGTTGTAACTGTCTTGTAGTCTAACATGTGGTAAAAGTGTTGAATTTACAGAAGTGTGTTTTCTTTAAAGGTCGAATCATTGAAGGCAGTCCAGCAGAGAGGTGTGGACAACTACACGTTGGTGATCGTATTCTGGCTGTGAATCATATTGATATAATGAATATGCATCATGGAGACATTGTAAATCTGATAAAGGATTCTGGTTATACTGTCACCTTAACTATTGGACCACCAGTTGGTGAGCAACTTTTGTGTGTTACTGTTTTGCAAGTACTGACAGAAAAGTAGAATTTTATGATATCAAGTTTGTCTTGAATTTTTTAGGAAGAAATTAAATATTTGTGGGATGCTCATTAGGGCACATGTTGGTGACGTAGTTTCCTGAAACTTCATTTACTTGTTACACTGCCATTTAGTCTATTACTAAGCAAAACAGTTTTTGTGGTGTCCATTTGTGCTGTACACTGATTATGATGAGACATATTTATAATTCAGCTCATGACGTGATACCCAAAATATCTGAGAATTTCACTGTAAAAATCATAAAACTATTCTTACGTCACAATGTTCTCTGTCTCTTTCAGAGTAGTCACTTGGGGCATGTACGATTCCAGTGTTTTTCCCATTTTTGGAAGCACTTCTGGAAATCTGCAGGGTGAAGGGTGTTCAGGACCCATTGCCATTCCACTTGTTGTCTTCATTTGAGTCAAAATGTCACCCTTACAAAACGATTTTCATCTTTGGGAACAGGTAGAAGTTGCACAGAGCTGGGTTTTGTGAGTAGGGAGGGTGCGGGACTGTTGCCATGCTGTTTTCGGCCAGGAATTTCTTCACAATAAGTGAGGTGTGCACAGGTACCTTGTGATGGGCACCAACCAGTCTTCCTTCTTTCACAACTCTGGGCATTTGCTCAGAACATTTTCCCTCAGTCACATCAAAACCTCGCAGTGAAACTACTTGCTGACCGTCTGACCAGATGTAACAAACACCATATGCACTATTCCCTGAATGTGAAACAAAATTATCAGCATTGACTTCGTGCTGCAGCGAACTTGTCGAGCTTTTTTTGGCCCTAGAGAAGATGATGATTTCCATTGTAATGATTGCTGCTTCATTTCAGGGTCATAACCAAAAGATTTATCACTTGTTATTACTGTAGATAAGAATTTTTGACACTCGTGAACTCTTTGCTGTAGATCAGTGCACGTCTGAAGCTGAAGTGGCATTGCTCGATGCTGGAAGGCGAGGGACAAACTTCACTGCTATTCATCTCATGTTCAGTTCATCTGCTAGAATTCATTGACATGTACCGTACAACAGCCTGAGTTCGTACAAACATCATTAGTTGTCTGCCTTCAGTCTTTGTGAAGCATGTCACACACTTATGGTCAACCAGATTGATTGTCATCTTTCACAGATTTTTGGCCTTCCTTGAAGAGCTTGAACCACTCAGAAGTTCTTGCATAACTCAATGCACTTTCACCAAATGCCTCTGGCACCATGTGGTGGGTTTCAGCTGCAGCTCTCTTCACCTTCAAATAGAATTTGATGCAAATGTGTTGCTCTTTCACATTATCAATTTCACAAACCTGACTTGCACCATTACAACTCTTGACTGTGTGCACCAAAGATGACACAACTTTGTGCCACAGTAGCTTGGATGCGTATCTCGAGACATCTAGCAGTGGAACATCATACTGCTACTAGTTTTACCGGTACAATGAAATCCTCAGACATCTTGAGTAGCACCTCATGCATTTGCCACATGGTATCACCAGACTTGCCTTACAGGTAATATTTGTGCCAAAGACATTAAACCACATCAACAAATATGCACTGTACACTACATTTTCTCAGTGCTTGCTTCTTCGTGTGTTAGAGTGGGGGGGGGGGGGGGCAATTTATTGCCCCATCTATTTCTCAAATTGTTAATCTTCAGATGTGTATTGCAAATGCTTTCAATGCACAGTTGTAAATGATGTGAGGGTGCTATAGTACATATGTCATTGTGCTGTAAAATTTCATACATTATACAATGCTTTAATGCCATCCAAGAAACATACCTGCCAGGTGGAGTGATTCATTATATCTACAACACTAAATCTGTGTTAAGAGGATCCAATAAACCGGAGTCAAAGCTGCAATCTTAATGATTCGACAGCCTAGAAATTGAGTAGAAAACATAATTTGCAACTTTGTGCTAATTTCTTCCATACAGTGGCAAATGTCACAATGGTTTCTCTGAAAATAAGATGGCTGATTTCCTGCCCTATCCAAACTAGTGCTCTGTCTGCATACACTAACTGGACCAGAAAGACCATGTGTCAGTGGGAGAATAACAGGCTGAAGTTTGAGAGCAACCAGTTATACTTTCTAACTCCATCCATGCTGTTATAAATTTGACACCATCACATACCTGTAGGCCATGCTTAAACTGTTGTAATTTGTATGTGACTGACACATCACGGGGTGCTGTGTGCAACGCTAAAATGTGTGTTAAACAGGACTCGGTGATCTTGATGATTACTTTCTTCTTTTCCTGTCCCTGTAGATGGATGCAGTGATCAAAGCATAAGGTGGAAGTAGGTGACTTAATTAAGGAACACACATTGTCCAGAGTGGTCATATACTTTTGTGTCCCGTAACAGTTAGTCCCTCCTCTCATGAACCATGGACCTTGCCATTGGTGGGGAGGCTTGCGTGTCTCAACGATACAGATAGCCGTACCGTAGGTGCAACCACAATGGAGGGGTATCTCTTGAAAGGCCAGACACACGTGTGGTTCCTGAAAAGGGGCAGCAGCCTTTTCAGTAGTTGCAGGGGAAACAGCCTGGATGATTGACTGATCTGGCCTTGTAACACCAACCAAAATGGCCTTGCTGTGCTGGTATTGCAAATGGCTGAAAGCAATGGGAAACCGCAGCCGTAATTTTTCCCGAGGGCATGCAGCTTTACTGTATGGTTAAATGATGATGGTATCCTCTTGGACATAATATTCTGGAGGTACAGTAGCCCCCCCCCCCCCCTGCCCAATCAGATCTCCAGGTGAGGACTGCTCAGGAGGACGTCATTATCAAGAGAAAGAAAACTGGTGTTCTAGGGATCGGAATGTGGAATGTCAGAGCCCTTCATCAGGCAGGTAGGTTAGAAAATTTAAAAAGGGATATGGATAGGTTAAAGCTAGATGCAGTGGGGATTAGTGAAGTTCAGTGGCAGGAGGAACAAGACTTTTGGTCAGGTGAATACAGGGTTATACACTCCTGGAAATTGAAATAAGAACACCGTGAATTCATTGTCCCAGGAAGGGGAAACTTTATTGACACATTCCTGGGGTCAGATACATCACATGATCACACGGACAGAACCACAGGCACATAGACACAGGCAACAGAGCATGCACAATGTCGGCACTAGTACAGTGTATATCCACCTTTCGCAGCAATGCAGGCTGCTATTCTCCCATGGAGACGATCGTAGAGATGCTGGATGTAGTCCTGTGGAACGGCTTGCCATGCCATTTCCACCTGGCACCTCAGTTGGACCAGCGTTCGTGCTGGACGTGCAGACCGCGTGAGACGACGCTTCATCCAGTCCCAAACATGCTCAATGGGGGACAGATCCGGAGATCTTGCTGGCCAGGGTAGTTGACTTACACCTTCTAGAGCACGTTGGGTGGCACGGGATACATGCGGACGTGCATTGTCCTGTTGGAACAGCAAGTTCCCTTGCCGGTCTAGGAATGGTAGAACGATGGGTTCGATGACGGTTTGGATGTACCGTGCACTATTCAGTGTCCCCTCGACGATCACCAGTGGTGTACGGCCAGTGTAGGAGACCGCTCCCCACACCATGATGCCGGGTGTTGGCCCTGTGTGCCTCGGTCGTATGCAGTCCTGATTGTGGCGCTCACCTGCACGGTGCCAAACACGCATACGACCATCATTGACACCAAGGCAGAAGCGACTCTCATCGCTGAAGACGACACGTCTCCATTCGTCCCTCCATTCACGCCTGTCGCGACACCACTGGAGGCGGGCTGCACGATGTTGGGGCGTGAGCGGAAGACGGCCTAACGGTGTGCGGGGCCGTAGCCCAACTTCATGGAGACGGTTGCGAATGGTCCTCGCCGATACCCCAGGAGCAACAGTGTCCCTAATTTGCTGGGAAGTGGCGGTGCGGTCCCCTACGGCACTGCGTAGGATCCTACGGTCTTGGCGTGCATCCGTGCGTCGCTGCGGTCCGGTGCCAGGTCGACGGGCACGTGCACCTTCCGCCCTCGCTCAAAGTCCGTCAACTGCACATACGGTTCACGTCCACGCTGTCGCGGCATGCTACCAGTGTTAAAGACTGCAATGGAGCTCCGTATGCCACGGCAAACTGGCTGACACTGACGGCAGCGGTGCACAAATGCTGCGCAGCTAGCGCCATTCGACGGCCAACACCGCGGGTCGTGGTGTGTCCGCTGTGCCGTGCGTGTGATCATTGCTTGTACAGCCCTCTCGCAGTGTCCGGAGCAAGTATGGTGGGTCTGACACACCGGTGTCAATGTGTTCTTTTTTCCATTTCCAGGAGTGTAAATACGAACTCAGATATGGGTAATGCAGGAGTAGGTTTAATAATGAACAAAAAAAAAAATAGGAGCATAGGTAAGCTACTATGTTCAACATAGTGAACGCATTATTGAAGCAAAGGTAGACATGGAGCCCACGCCTACCACAGTAGTACAAGTTTATATGCCAACTAGCTCTGCAGATGACGAAGAGATTGAAGAAATGTATGATGAGATAAAAGAAATTATTCAGATATTGAAGGGAGATGAAAATTTAATAGTCATGCAGGACTGGAATTTGATATTAGGAAAAGGAAGAGAAGGAAAATTAGTAGGTGAATAAGGAATGGAGGTAAGGAATGAAAGAGGAAGCTGCCTGATAGAATTTTGCACAGAGCATAACTTAATCATAGCTAACACTTCGTTCAAGAATCATGGAAGAAGGTTATATATGTGGAAGAGGCCTGGAGGCGCTGGAAGGTTTCAGGTAGATTATATAATGGTAAGACAAAGATTTAGGTACCAGGTTTTAAATTGTAAGACATTTCCAGGGGCAGATGTTGACTCTGACCACAATCTGTTGGTTATGAGCTGTAAATTAAAACCGAAGAAACTGCAAAAAGGAGGGAATTTAAGGAGATGGGACCTGGATAAACTGAAAGAACCAGAGGTTGTAGAGAGTTTAAAAGAGAGCATTAGGGAACAATTGACAATAATGGGGGAAAGAAATACAGTAGAAGAAGAATGGGTAGCTTTGAGAGATGAAACAATGGAGGCAGCAGAGGATGAAATAGGTAAAAAAAAAATCCTTGGGTAAAAGAAGAGATATTGAATTTAATTGATGAAAGGAGAAAATATATAAATGCAGAAATGAAGCAGGCAAAAAGGAATACAAACATCTCAAAAATGAGATTGACAGGAAGTGCAAAATCGCTAAGCAGGGATGCATACAGGACAAATGTAACAATGTAGAGGCGTATATCACTAGGGGTCAGATAGTTACTGTCTACAGGAAAATTAAGTAGACCTTTGGAGGAAAGAGAACCACTTGTATGAATATCAAGAGCTCAGATGGGAAACAAGTTCTAAGCAAAGAAGGGAAGGCAGAAAGGTGGAAGGAATATATAGAGGGTCTATACAAGGGTGATGTAGTTGAGGGCAATATTATGGAAATGGAAGAAGATGTAGATGAAGATGAAATGGGAGATATGATACTGCATGAAGATTTTGACAGAGCACTGAAAGTCCTAAGTCAAAACAAGGCCCCGGTAGTAGACAGTATTCCATTAGAACTACGGATATCCTTGGGAGAGCCAGCCCTGACAAAACTCTACCATCTGGTGAGCAATACGTATGAGACAGGCAAAATACCCTCAGACTTCAAGAAGAATACAATAATTCCAATCCCAAAGAAAGCAAGTGTTGACAGGTGTGAAAATGACCAAATGATCAGTAAATTAGTCATGGCTGCAAAATCGTAACACAAATTTTTTATAGACAAATGGAAAAACTGGTAGAAGCCGATCTCGGGGAAGATCAGTTTGGATTTCGTAGAAATGTTGGAACACGTGAGGCAATACTGACCCTACAACTTCTTTTAGAAGATGGATTAAGGAAAGACAAACCTTCGTTTCTGGCATTTGTAGACTTAGAGAAAGCTTTTGACAAATGTTGACTGGAATACTCTCTTTCAAATTCTGAAGGTGATAGGGGACAAATACAGGGAGCGAAAGGCTGTTTACAATTTGTACAGGAACCAGATGGTGGTTATAAGAGTCGAGGGGCATGAAAGGGAGGCAGTGGTTGAGAAGGGAGTGAGACAGGGTTGTAGCCTGTCTCCGTTGTTATTCAATCTGTGTATTGAGCAAGCAGTAAAGGAAACAAAAGAAAAATTTGAAGTAGGAATTAAAATCCATGGATAAGAAATAAAAACTTTGAGGTTTGCCGGTGACATTGTAATTCTGTCAGAGACAGCAAAGGGCCTGGAAGAGCAGTTGAACAGAATGGACAGTGTCTTGAAAGGAGGATATAAGATGAACACCAACAAAAGCAAAACGAGTATAATTGAATGTAGTCGAATTAAATCAGATGATGCTGAGGGAATTAGATTGGGAAGTGACACTTAAAGTAGTAGATGAGTTTTGCTATTTGGGGAACAAAATAGCTGATGATGGTCGAAGTAGAGAGGATATAAAATGTAGACTGGAAATGGCAAGGAAAGTGTTTCTGAAGAAGAGGAATTTGTTAACATCGAGTATAGATTTAAATGTCAGGAAGTCTTATGTGAAAGTATTTGTATGGAGTGTAGCCATGTATGGAAGTGAAACATGGGCGATAAATAGTTGAGACAAGAAGAGAACAGAAGCTTTCGAAATGTGGTGTGACAGAAGAATGCTGAAGATTAGATAGGTAGATCACGTGACTAATGAGGAGGTACTGAATAGAATTGGGGAAAAGAGGAATTTGTTTGGCACAACTTGACTAGAAGAAGTGATCGGTTGGTAGTACATGTTCTGAGGCATCAGGGGATCACCAATTTAGTATTGGAGGGCAGTGTGGAGGGTAAAACTCATAGAGGGAGACCAAGAGATGACTACACTAAACAGATTCAGCAGGATGTAGGGTGCAGTAGTTACTTGGAAATGAAGAAGCTTGCACAGGGTAGAGTGGCATGGAGAGCTGCATCAAACCAGTCTCTGAACTGAAGACCACAACAACAGTGACAACAGTTTGTCATCACAGTTGCATGTCAGTTACAAGATAACTGGTTTAAGTCAATATGACCATCTTCAGATGTGTAATTGTCACTCAATTTTACTGTAACAGATCACTTTGTAATGATAACAGATCTCTTGATAGTCAAATAGACGGAGTTTAGTTATCTTATAATTAATGTGCAAATTAACTAGTTTTAGATAGGTGGCATTCTGATGGAGTGCAGGTATAGCTAACTATGAAATAAGTAATTTAGGATGTCGTATTATGTTGTTTATTTGAAGCAGCAAATTTCACTGGAACTGGTGAAAAAAATGATGAAATAAACAAATCACCCAAATATTACCATATCATATACTTGAACAAAGAATTATCATTTCTGATCATACAGTTAGCTCTTATTGTTCTATTGTTCAACCTAAAAATGATTTTAGTGCCGACAGACTCTTGGGGGCACACTGAAAAATATTAAGTCTGTATTTGCACACACTTGGAAGCTGTTTCTTGGTATTGAGTTATGATATAATGGCAGTTGTTCAAAAAACAAGTTTACTGCAATTGCATTGTAGTACAACATGAGTGATTGAATGTTATACTTTCCCTTTGTTCATTGTGAGTGATCATTATTATTTGTGCTTAATGTTTCATAACAACAGTCTAATATTTTGGGTATTAAACTTCAGATTCTCCTCATACTGTGTGCCTGTTATCCCCCAGCGCACAGATGCCACTGTGTACTGCAACACCAGTGTCTGTCTCTGTAGGAAGAGTTGCCTAACTGCAGTCCTGTCCACAAACTCTTATTAAAATTATCTGCCTTATGAATTTAGTTCCAGTAAAATCAATAAGAAAATATAAGGGTGTTGTTACAGAAAACTGCATAATTTTTCTATAATACACAACATTTCCATGACATCTACTTACTACATAATTTTCAACCTCGAAAACAATAGTTCACCTAATACGTCATACTGAAATATTCAGACATCACAGTAAGTTATAAACAGTTGTAATGAATTATTTAAACCTACAGAAGTTTTTCAACTGTATTAATGTACTATATCTTTATTTTATCACTGTATCAGTTACACCCATTTTACTATAATCATAAGCAAATTTTCATAAAAATTTAGTAGATTTTCTCCTCACACAAGCAATCAGTAATTCACTTCATATGACAGTTGTTCTCTGTGTAAGATATCTGACAGTGCTATAATTGCATCTGTTTAGCAAAGCAGTCTTTTAATATAATTATTTCCTTGTGCCATATTATTATTTTTCTGGTTCACCCCTTTGTATAATGCATTTTAACTTTCAACAGCTTTGCCGTGCTCTCTTCTAGCAGTTGCATTACAAAAAATATAAATAAATAAAATCATATATTTTTTTCAACTACAATGCGGGGTATATTAGTTTCTTAGTACATGCAAAGAGGCAATTAGTTGATTTTATGATTTCCGCTGTGGAGTCTGCTCTGCTGGCTTAACACATTTTCGGAGAGTATGACCTTTCCACAGATTCATATGACCCTCAATAATGCTCTTGACTGCCTCAGTTCATCATACATCCTCAATATATGTAAGAAATTTTCCTTTACATGAGTTTTGGAAAACATATGAAGTATCTGCAAGAAGAATGTTCTCCATTTTCAGTACATTAATACTGAGAAACTGTTTTTATCATCATTCATACTCCATAGATAATTGCCACATTCTGTGGTTTAAAAGTGCAGAAGTCACAAGTGTGTTTCATTATGTCTGCTATATGGGCGTAAAATCAAAGATATGTTAAGTGACACCATGGAAACAACATTACAACATGATCTGCAGATGGTTTATAAATTAGTAATTCCTGAAACTAATACCCACTAAATAAAAGTAACGCTATTACATTCATACAAGTATGGTCTATTTCAGTCAACAGACTCCGGTAAAACTAAATGCCTTTCTTTGATATATTCGGTAACTGAATTTGCCCTATGTAAAACACTTAAGTGAAATGGTCTGAGGTGTCCGCCCAAATCAGTGTTCGCAAAGGCCTCCACTATTTTGTGAGTACTTGTACGGCGAACATGAGGATCTAAGCTATTGCAGTACGTCTTCCTTTCCTGTGATGCAGTTTTACTCTCCAACTGTATCTCTCTTCAGATTTGGTCTCTAGGACAGAATATCTATTGACAATCTAGCTTGCTCACTGGACATTGATAACACCATTTTCCACATTTTTATTTCAAACAATTTATCTCAGTTAACTCATGTTTGGTCCCCACATGTAGGTTTGATCTCCACCTTTTCAAAACTTCTTTACATTACTGCAGGCTGTGTGAGGAAGGTTGCCCAATACCCAATGGGGTAGCAAATCCATGTGGGGTTTTTCAGGTTCATCTGGCACAATGAGAAGATCAGTTACAGCTGATGGCTGTGAAGCTTCACCACTCTCTTCAGGAAAACCTGAATTCTTCAGTTCATATCATTACAACCCTAAAAACTTCCCCTCCTTGGCCATGCCGTGGAAGGAAAGCAAAACCAAGCAAACTGCAGAAACCTACTCATTCTTATTTCCCAGTTTGCACTCAGACTGATGTAGGATCCTTTCTATGTACTAAGCTGATATTATTTGTGGAGAGTATTGAAAATGTATTTGGAGACCTCTCTTTACTCAGTTCCCTCTTAATTAAAACAGAAAATCCTGTCCGTCCCAAATATGACCCTCTTGTAAAATAAACTTGGTGATGTACCTGATATCATAATGCCTCATAAGGACTTGGTGAAGGATTTAATTTTTTAATGGCGCATAACACTACAGACAGATGAGGACTTAAATAATAACTTAGAGAAGTGAGAGGGTTCACTTCGTACTTGTGTATATCGAGGTCCACCAGACAGTGAGGTTGACACTGGAGAATTCTTCCGTATTTTTGAGGGGATTTTGCTTTCTGAAAAATGAAGCCATATTTCCCATCTCTGAAGTGGTGCTTTGAATGCCAATATTTCAGTCGTGGTGTATGAACAACCCAATTTTTCAAGATTGTTGTTGGTCAGTTCATGAAAACTCACAACCTGTATGTGAAAATTGCAAAGACAGTGGCCAGGTCATTGACAGATGCCGAATACTTACTCTCCCCATTCCCTCAAGTTAATTGGCCCATGTAGAGACAAGCTCCTCCCCCTTGTGATTCCTGCAGCACGATGTTGAGGGACTGCAGCTCCCCACACCCAGCTTGAGAAGTAGCATCCTCCTCCAGCATCTACCAGTGACCTCTCACCAGAAATCTGCAGACTAGTTAATCAGTGCCAGCCAATGGATGAAGGAGCCATGGGCTGTGGGTCCCAGGGCTGCCTACACCTCTACAGCTCCTAGCCCTGCAACAAAGAAGTCCTCCTAAGAGTCATGACCCTCTAAAGTAGTTAAGAAGAAAAGGAAGAATTCTTGGGAGAAGGCTTCTCTAGTGGCCCCAAAGGTGTCAGCTTTCTTCATGCCATTGGGCTCTGAAAATATATTGATCAATGTTATTTAACAACCCAATAGTGCCAGACAGTGATCTTGGGATGTGACCTGTCAAGTTGGTCCATCCACGCCTAGCCAGGGTGCTCTTAACTGGAAAATTCAGTGGAATTGCGATGGATATTAGTGACTTCCACCAGAATTGATGTTGTCCTGTCTTTGATCTGTGTTGCTCTCCAAGCAACACATTCACAGATGAACATCCTCCAACTCTTCAAGGTTATTGTGAATTTTTCTGGAATCTTACTGGCACAGAGAGAGTATCTGGAGGTGTCTGTACATTGTTTCACATAGATGTCCATGAGTGGATTCCTGTCCATACCACATGGGAAGCAGTGCAAACAATCCCAGTGATCACAGTTCCAACATTTTTTCAACCCCAAGTAGGGCACTTCCATATCTTGAGACAGTTACCTGCTGTAATCTGAAGACAATCCACCCCTTCCCCCCTCGACTTTCTGCTACTACTTGGGGATTTCAGTGCACGCAACCATTTGTGGGGGGAGTACTATATCATCTCATAGAGACCTTCCAGTTGACCAACTTCTTTCTGGTTTTGAACTGTTTCTTCTCAATGACAATATCCCTATCCACTTAAGTGCTGCTCACGGCATCTTTTTGGTTTTGTGATTTCTTCCCCCAATCTTGTGGCCTCACTACAATGGTTGCTATATTATGATCTTTGTTACAGTGATCACCTTCCGGTGATCGTGTCACTTCCTTGACACCACCTGATGGGCTAATTGCCATGTTGAGCTCTGTGAAGGGCCTACTGGCAGTTACATCTCTGCTATCACCTTTGATTCCCCTCCATCAGATGGCACCACTGAAACTACATTTCCCCTCTCTATGTGCCCCCTCCACCAGCTGCCAGTACAACGGTGACCAAAGACATTGCAACAGCTATTCAGGACTGTTGAAGGGCCATGCAGTGCCTCAACTGACATCCTTCACAGACCACCCTCATCAATGTTATTGGCTCCTTGAAAAGGCTCACTACCTAAATAAATGCAAGGAAAGGAATAGTGGGAGTACTATGTGTCCTCTTTGAGAACATATACCTCTTTATCGTAGGTGTGGGGTAAGCTCCATAACCTACTGGGTTGCCAAAGATCAGTATCTCCTCCTTCATGCTGATATTTTTACCAGTACATTGGTTCTTGCTGAACACCTCACGATTGTTGGAACACACAAAAGCTAATTTCATCCCCCTATCCTCCAAACCATGAATTATATAATGAACCTTTCATTGACTGGGAACTGCTTCGGGCTCTTGACTTATCTCCCAGTATGGCCCCATGAGCTGATTTGATTCATAATTACATGATCAAATGGTCTGATAGCAGCTCGTAAACTCCATCTACTCAGGGTCTCCAAATGGACTTGGCTAGAAGGTGTTTTTCCTTTACATTGGAAAGGTAGTGTCATCGTTCCAGTCCATAAACTGGGCAAAAACCCAACATTCGTCATCAGCTACCAACCAGTTAGACTCACTAACATGCTCTTCAAACTGCTTGAAAGGATAGTAATTCAGTGCTTATGCTTAGTTCTTAATCTATGGAACCTTTTGTCCCCCTATCATTGTGGTTTCTGGAAGGGAGGATCCACAGCTGACCATCTGTTCAGGTTGGAAATGGCAGTGTGCTTTTTCTAATGCCAACATTTCATTGCAGTCATTTTTTACCTACATACTGCATACAGTTTCATTTGGTGCCATCACATTTTAATTCCCCTCCATGACTTGGCGCCTTTCAAGGCTCCATACAGATTTTTGTCAGTTTTTATCCCCCACCCCACCCCCACCCTCCCCTCCCCCCTGCCCCCTCCCCTCCCCACTCCTCCCAATCATGTCGGCTTCGTTGGCAAGCTGCACAGCTCCCTGAAAATCCAATAGAACAGCATCTCTCAGGGCTCTGTGCTGAGTGTTATTGTATTCTTCACTACTATCAATGAGCTGGTGACCTCTGTCAGACCAGTGAATATGCCCATGTTATATGTTGACAACTTTTGCATGCAGTATAGCTCCTGATTTGTACCCTTGGCTGAACACCAGCTCCAAGGAGACAAACAGAGGGCCTCCAGTTGGACCTCTTCTCTTGTTTTCCAATTTTCTCCTGCAAGAGTGCGACTTGTCCATTTCTGTCACTGTACCATTGTCCATCCTGACCCGGAACTCTAATCGGTTACCCAGTACTTAGATATTGTTGCACTGTCCTAATAGCTATTGGATCATGTTGCACAGTCACAATTTTTTGGGACAGTTCTGATAAAAAGTTGACATGGTTTTCCCATATATCTCAACTGAAGACTAGCTACATGCAAAAAATGCTCCCTGCTTCCCAACACCTCATGGGATGTGGGTCACACTACTCTACTCCCTCTTTAGCGTGCCCTGATGTCATCCCGATTGGATTATGGTTGCCATGTTTATGGCTCATTGGCACCTTCAGTTTTGAAATTATTGGACCCAGTACATCATTGTGGAGTTAAGCAGGCCACTGACAACTTTCAGAATAGCCTCGTAGACAGTCTCCTCGCTGAAGTGGGGATCTTACCTCTTCAGTTCCAATAGTACCAACTCCTCCTCACTTGCACAATCTCCATACGATTCCTAGACATCCAACATACCAATTATTTTTTTGAGAAATTGCTTCAGTTTTACCACTCCTACATACTGTTGGAGTTCTGATCAATTTCTGGCTGATGTCACTAACTCCAGATGGATTACCCCTTGGATGATTGTAAGATACCATCGTGCCACTTACTTTAATTGTTTTAGTAAAATTATGCAGATGTCTGGACAGGAATTTGAATCTTATTCCTCTTGAATGTGAATCCAATAATTTAACCACTTCACAGTGATATATCTACTTAGCTTTGTAAGAAGAATTGGGAGTAGATTTGTGAATACCATTTGTAACATCTTTAATGCAACCCCTTGTTCATCTATGACTGTGAAGTGTATATTTAACACTTGGTTTGTGGTTTTTGGCACAGTTTAAGTTATACCTGAGTGGCAAATCACTTCTTATATATAAATTATCTTTAAACCTTTAACTGTTTAACAAATTTTTAGATATTGAAAAAGGATGGTACATTTTCTGTATCCAACAATATTGTTGGTACTTCTCATACTGTGTAATACTGTGACTTAAAATATGTATTGAATATTTCTCTTTCTTAGAAATCTGTAATAAAAAGTTTGCCAAATTAGTCAGAAGACAGTACATTTTTATTCTATTTAGTCACAGAGTCAATTATAATGAGAACAGTATTCAGTTAATATCTTTTACTTTGGGAAAACCGAATTTATGTAGATATTTTATTTGTTTCAGATGATACCTCAAGCACAGCCTCAGTTTCACAAAGAGTAAGTAAATATGCTCATTATTACATAATGGAAATGTTTTAATATTTAGCTACTTGAAAAAGCATTAAAGTGTGTTTGAAAGTAAAGTTATTTGCAGTTTAAATTGTGTCATTCTCTCTTTTTATGAAGTTAATATATTGTATAGGTGATATGACAATACTTTGTATCTAAGCTACAATAGAAAAATAGACCTTCCATACATCAACAATTACATTTGCACAGGTAACTTCAGGATAGTAATTTTAAACTACCTAAATCAGATACACTGCCTGACAGAGAACAGCAGAGCACCCAGAAGGGGAGGAGGAAACAAAATGAAACTTCATGTTTTGAGAGACAGTATGTGATCTTATTTCAGTGATTACAAAATGGAGTCAAAATTAAAAAGAACTTGGCAGTGTGAGCCCACTTATCCCTATGATGTTGTGCCCTCTCTGGCCACGATGCATGCAGCGATTCAGTTGAGAAGGTTTTCATAGAGCTGTTCTATCCTTTTCTGAGGCAAGCTGGCCTACAACTGTTGTAAATGGTCCATGATATCCTGGATGTAGGTACTGGGATGGATTTGCTGTCCAACTGCTGCCACACATGTTCTATCAGGGGCCAATGGTGTGGGATGACACGATTGTTGCGTACTGTCCATTACTTGTTCTCGGATGGAAGTTACAGTCACGACCCAAAGTGACACCTGATGGCTTCACAAACTGTGACACTAGGAGTAACGCTTGCTGTGCCACTCCAAAACATTGGAAGAATGAGACCCCTCCCCAGATTGCCACCGTATTTGCTGACGATAGTCATAAGGAGTAGAATAGAATCACGATTCGTTGCTGAAGACAATGATATGCCATTTGTCAGCAGTCCATGCTTCCTAGTCATGGCAGCACTTGAAATGCAGCTGTTTGTTTTGTATTAACGGCAGCCTACACATGGTGTGATAATTCCCTAGTCTGGCTGCTGATGGTCTCTGATGAATCGTGAGGGATAACAAAAAACATTGCAAGGAGTCTATTACTTTTTCTCGCATAGCAGGCACAGCTGTGATGGGGCTACAGTGTACTCGATGCACAAGACAGTGGTCCTCCCGTGTGCCAGCCAGATGTAATTGACCAGAACAACAAATATACCTACCCTCATATTGTCGTGCAGACCACCATCAGACCAGAGTTACACACAAATCTGGATTTTGCATGATTCAACCAGCCAGCCAAATGGAGAATCACAATGGGGCCCCTTTCAATCTCTGCAAGTGGTGATAATGCTGTCACACACAATTACTCAGCATTTCTGTGTCCTTCACAGAGATTGCTCCGTTTGTGGCACTGTTCGTACTCCTTATATATCCTGCCAGGCTTTCTAACAAAACTAAACATGAACAAAAGTAATGCACTCTGGTGGCCGTTCTACTTGTCGCAGAGAAATGCAGCTCTGATGATTTACATACCCGCCCATAATCTTTATGTGTACAAAATTACACAGAGTTTCGACGGTGTCTTCTGGAAACTTGATTTTTTTCTTCAGGAAGTGTATTTTCATTACATGTGATAAAATGAGTTATAAGGAACTGATAAAATGAGTTATAAGGGATAGTGGGTGCTGTTGCTTTATTATCTGTCACAATGTTAAAGCTGTGAAAGTGGCCAAAACTACAGTCGGTAGCAATACACGATCATAGTGTGAATGTTATGGCAGTATATGATTTGGCAACATCAAATAGAGTGTGTATCTTTGTAGGAGCAATCCTGTCTGGTTGCTTTTCTATAAAGGGTGTGCTAATTTTCTTATAGTGTGATTTCATTGCTATTTAGTATTGTAAGGTAGAAATATATATGGAAATGACTTATTCAGATGAGGAATAACTTCTTCCTGTATCAGAATTGTAAAATATGAGGAATAAAAGACAATTTCTGGTGCATGATATCAGAGACAACTTTAAGGCATAGCTTCATTGTGTGTTTAACAGGTGTCACATGAAGATAAATTTTTCAAGTGGCAAGGTGTGTAAACACAGGATTTTGAAGTTATACAGATGACTTGTAAGGTGATGTGTAATGCCTTTGTTGTACAGCCTGCTACTGAAGTTTGTTGAGCCTCGTTATAGTGTTCTTTTTATGTACAGGTAAAACACCAGGAATCAATAGTTGTTCTTAAATGTTCTCAATTTTTTTCTATCATGATTTGGTAGGTCTTTGATTGATAACCTAGGACAAAGTGAAAACTTCTCATTATGGCAAAAAATGCACTTCCTTTTCAAATTAGTTTTGTCTTAGGTCAGTGTTTCTGGTATAGACATAGCTGAAAAATAAGTTTTAAAATTTGCTTTTGTTCAGAATTTAACAAACGCAGCACCCATTCATCCCAAAGCTTTCTCATAGTTAATTTTTTGTGTAATATGTACTGTACTTTATATTTTGATGTTCCTGTAGTGTTAGCTATTTCATACATCTTTAAGCCCTGATTACCCAATACCGTGTTGTTCACTTTCTTGATGTTTTAACTGTACTTGCATGTTTGGGGCATCTCTTGCGGGGCTCATCTTACAGAGAGGTGTAGTCACATTTGAATGCAGTCGTCCATTTCTTAATTGTTGATAATGAAGGGCAAGCACCATGTATATCTTCAGCAATGTTGGGCATTCTTTTGGTTGTTGTTAATCTGAAGAGAAAATATTGGTAGAAATATAGATAAAAATGTTCATATAAGCATAACTAGAAAGTTCTCTGATATAATGCAGATGGTGGAGAGCATGTCAGTGTAATGCCTTTGGAATTTTCACTTACACAAATGTGATCTATTTGGATGAAAGTGCTTTGATGCCAAGTTGCAGCATTTGGCTGTTTTGAGTGAGAACAGGCTTGTGACCCTGAAAATAGTAGCAATCAAAGAAATAAAAATTTTAGCTGTGGAACTGTTATTTCCATGGAAAAATACTTGACCATTTACAGACCCACAAATTAAATTTTGCGTTTTGAAATACTGTGAGGAAATAATGCATAAAGGAACAGAATTTGTTAGTACCAGAGACATCACACGGTATCGTGTTCAGAAATGAACTGCTCAGTGACAGATTTGTTTAGGGAAACTGCAGAATCCAAGAATAAATGAAAGATACACCTATTCAAAAAAACAGATAAAAATTCACTTGACGCCAACCTGATAGTCAATCTCCATCCTTCCAAATTAACAATGTAAGTGTGGACCAGCTGTTGCTTCAGTTCAAGAAATAGTATCAACAGCAATAGAGATATGTACACCAAATAAATTAACAAACGACTGAGCTGATCCCCCTTGGTACACAAAACGGGCCAGAACACTGTTGCAGAAACAACAGTAAAAGCATGCCAGATTTATATGAACACAAAATGTCAAAGGTTGGTGATCTTTTGCAGGAGCTCAAAATTTAATGCAGATTTCAGTGTGAGATGCTTGTAGTAGTTTCCATAATGAAACTTTCAGTAAACCTGGCATAAAACCCAAAGAGATTCTGATCACATGTAAGGTATGCTAGCAGCAAGACACAATCAATGCCTTCTCTCTGCGATAGCAATGGAAATACTATCGATGACAGTGCCGCTAAAGCAGAATTACTAAACACAGCCTTCCGAAAATCCTTCATCAAATAAGACAAAGTAAATATTCCAGAATTTGAATCGAGAACAGCTGCCAATGTGAGTAACTTAGAAGTAGATATCCTCAGAGTAGTGAAGCAAGTCTTCTGGCCCACACTGTATACCAATTAGGTTCCTTGCAGAATATGCTGATGCAATAGCTCCCTACTTAACAATCACATATAACTGAATGAAAGATCCGTACCCGAACACTGGGAAGTTGCACAGGTCACAACAGTATTCAAGAAAAGCAATAAGATTAAGCCACTAAATTACAGACCCATATTGTTAATGTCAATGTGCAGCAGGATTTTTTAATATATATTGTGAATTACCTCAAAGAGAACAGTATGTTGACAATTAGTCAACACAAATTTAGAAAACATAATTCTTGTGAAACACAACTAGCCCTTTACTTATACAAAATGTTGAGTGCTATTGACAAGAGATTTCAAATTGATTCCATATTTCTAGATTTCCAAAAAGCTTTTGACACTGTACCACACAAGCAGCTTGTAGTGAAATTGCGTGCCTATGGAATATCATCTCAGTTATGTGACTGGATTCATGATTTCCTGTCAGAGAGGTCACAGTGTGTGATAACTGACAGAAAGTCATCAAGTAAAACAGAAGTGATTTGTGGTGTTCCTCAAGGCAGTATTATAGTCCCTCTGCTGTTTCTTATCTATATAAATGATTTAGGAGACAATCTGAGAGCTGTCTTAGCTTGATTGCAGATGATGCTATTGTTTATCATCTAGTAAAGTCATCTGAAGATCAGAAGAAATTGCAAAATGGTTTAGTTAAGATATCTGTTTGGTGTGAACATTGGCAATTGACACTAAATAATGAAAAGTATGAGGTCATCCACATCAGTGTGCTGAAAGGAATCCATTAAACTTTGGTTACACGGTAAATCAGTCAAATCTAAAGGCCGTAAATTCAACTAAATACCTAGGAATTACAATTACGAACAAGTTAAATTGGAAAGAACACATTGAAGATGGAGCAAGGAAGGCAAACCCAAGATTGAATTTTATTGGCAGAACACTTTGAAAATGTAACAGATCTACTAAAGAGGCTGCCTACACTATGCTGGACAGTCCTCTTTTGGACTACTGCCACATTGTCTGGGATCCTTACCAGATAGGGGTACATTGAGAAAGTTCAAAGAAGAGCAGCATGTTTTGTATTATCCTGACATAGGGGAGAGAATGTCATGGACATGATACAGTCTTTCAGGTGGACATCATTAAAAAACAGGCATTTTTCATTGTGGTGGAATCCTTTCACAAAATTTCGATCACGAACTTTCTCCTCCGAATGCAAAAATACATGGGGAGAAATGATCATCATAATAAAATAAGGGAAATCAGAGCTCATGTGGAAAGATATAGGTGTTGGTTTTTTTCTGTGTGCTGTTTGAGATTGGAATAACAGAGAATTATTATGAAGGTGCTTCGATGAAGCCTCTGCTAGGCACTTAAGTGTGATTTGCTGTGTATCCATGTAGATGTAAATGTAAATGTAGACATATAAAAACAAAGATGAGGTGACTTACCGAACAAAAGCGCTGGCAGGTCGATAGACACACAAACAAACACAAACATACACACAAAATTCAAGCTTTCGCAACAAACTGTTGCCTCATCAGGAAAGAGGGAAGGAGAGGGGAAGACGAAAGGAAGTGGGTTTTAAGGGAGAGGGTAAGGAGTCATTCCAATCCCGGGAGCGGAAAGACTTACCTTAGGGGGAAAAAAGGACAGGTATACACTCGCACACACGCACATATCCATCCACACATACAGACACAAGCAGACATATTTAAAGACCTATTTAAGGTCTTTAAATATGTCTGCTTGTGTCTACCTATTTAAGGTCTTTAAATATGTCTGCTTGTGTCTGTATGTGTGGATGGATATGTGCGTGTGTGCGAGTGTATACCTGTCCTTTTTTCCCCCTAAGGTAAGTCTTTCCGCTCCCGGGATTGGAATGACTCCTTACCCTCTCCCTTAAAACCCACTTCCTTTCGTCTTCCCCTCTCCTTCCCTCTTTCCTGATGAGACAACAGTTTGTTGCGAAAGCTTGAATTTTGTGTGTATGTTTGTGTTTGTTTGTGTGTCTATCGACCTGCCAGTGCTTTTGTTCGGTAAGTCACCTCATCTTTGTTTTTATATATAATTTTTCCCACGTGGAATGTTTCCTTCCATTATATTAAATGTAGACATAGTTGCAGGTGTAGGTGTGCAGGGACTGGACTCTTTCATGATTAAAAAAAAACTAGCTCAGTCCAGCTGAAACCTGCTACTGCCTTGGTGAAACACTTTGGTGCAACTACTTGGGCACACAACTCTTTTTGTGAGCATGTAATTCTTACACACAGCCCCCCCCCCCCCACCCAAATTTTGCAGTGCTATTATCCTATGCATTTTCCAAGTCTAACCTCTACCTGTGCTATATATTTCCCCCTCCCCCTCCATACATGGGAGCCAAGCCATAGGTTTTGGAGTACAAGTTAACAGATCCAGAGGTTCTGAGCCATGGGCTGATCATGACCACCAATTTTCCTTTATTGAAACTCAGGGTGTATGCCAACAGCCATCCTCATTTGTGGCAGTGGAACATTGTGTGTTCTGGAGAGTGGCGATCTTGATTTAATTGCCCAGTGGGAACAAGGGAGAAAGGAAGGAAAATTGAGACTTAATGTCCTATTGACAATGAAGTCTTCAGAGATAGAAAACAAATGGGGAGTGATGGGGAAGTACATTGGTCAGAGAACAAATGGGCAATGGTGAGGAAGGAAACTGGTCAGTTTGTTTTGGAAGGAATCATACCCAGATTGACTTTAACTCATTTAGGGAAACAATGGCAAACCTAAGCCTACACAGATGGACAGGAATCTGAAACAGTGTCCTGCATAAATATCAAGTTTGCTGTCTTTTGTACTACCTTTCTTCATTTAACTGCCCAGACTATGATATAGAAAATAATATAACCCTGAGCTTTAAGTTAGCTGTGTATTGGTGGCATGGATGACTGTTGGGGAAAAAAAGACTCGAGTACGCAATCACTTGGGATCGTACCACACCCCACTTTTATTAGGATTATCCAGGTAAGGAGGGCTCTGTCTGGTTAGGCATTTTTGTACAAGTGCCTGATGTGAACAGAATGGTTCTAATTGCTCAAGTTCCCAGTGGAAAGGGTGGACCATCAGGGAGCAGAAACACCCAGTCAGCAAAGAGACCTTGGGTGGATAGTCACTCTGATGAAGCACAGTGTAAGATTTATATTAAAGGGAATGATTGTACATAAGTTTGCCAAAATTCATTTCTGGTAATCAAAAGAGAGGAGAGATCTTGTAAGATAATTTCACCATTCTATTGTCACAAAGGTTTCGAGCCAGTAGCTGGACCTCACAGAGGAGTAAATTGACTTTGAAATAATACTCTGATGATAGAGACAACTATGTCACAACACCTGTCTGAGCTTTTGGGTCCAGGCAACCCCCCTTTAGTAAATTAAATATATAACACCCATAATTTCAGCTAGGGACTAGTTATCTGCCATAATAAGATTGAAATTCCCCCTGAAGAACCAGAGGAAGAGTTGAAAAGTGTGAACATCACAGCTATAAAGAGTGTTATGAAGAACATAAATGGTTCAGTAGAAGAAACTGTGTCATTTATTTTAATATTTGACATATCACCAAAATACAACACAGATGGCTGCACTGACCCAAAAGTTAAACCCCATATACAAAACCCTAGAAGACATTTTTAATGCTACAAGTTTGGACGTATGAGTATTGCTTGTAACGGTGAAGCTGTGTGTGACAGATGTACATCAGAGACATATGAAGCAAATTAATCGCACACACCTCTGCAGACGTGCATAAATTACTGAAGTGGTCATTAGTTGTAGAGCAGGGATTGCCATGTTAATGCCATGAGGTGGATTCAGGAACTGGAGATGGTAAGAAAAATCCCATATATTGAGGCTAATTCACCTTCAGAGTGAAGCAGTTGCCAGCATTCGCTAAATCTTTTGCAAGAATACATAAAAATCATGCTGTCAAATACAGCTTCTCAATGTAAACTGGTTAGATGTGAGTACATGTACCTGCAGCTACAGGTGTACCTCCAAAAGAACAACTCCTCAGAACCCTTAAATATTCCAAAGCCAGTAGATCTTCAAATAAGGACATTCTTAAAATGTCACCACCACTACCACCACCACCATCACCACCACCAAATTCAAGTAAAGCAGAGTCAACCACAACGTGCAGTGTGTGCCGTTATTTGCTAAGTTTTTTATTTCCTTGGTCATTTTCAGAAACACTCGGGTCAACATGACATTTCATTTAGCAATCTGATGCAGCTCTGTTTCTTCTGTCATTTGGTGCTGCATTTTTCATTTGGAATGACTTTGTTTGGCAGAAACGTAGTGGCAGTGCTGTCTATCCTTTGCTATTTGCTCTTGGAATAAATGAAGTTCACAGATCCAGTGACTGTCTAATGATCTATCATCCCAAGCCTTTAAAAATTAATGGGAACCACAGTTCTGTTTCGAAGATAAGGGTGAGAATTCTCAGAGTCTATTATGCAATTGAATAATCGATGATTGCTACAGATCTGCTATAGGCAAACATGATGCACAAAATATTTACAATGAAAGAGCAAAAAGTTGCAATGATCAACAAATGATTTGTGGAGGATTCCTTGCTCTCTACATTAAAATGCACATTGTGCTAAATTCGCAGGCATGGAGCATGATGAAATTGGTGATACAAATTTTCTGAAGTTGCACGCATTGCTGCTCTTTCAGTTTCTAGTTTTTGATGGAACTGCATGAAGAATATGGAATCGTTATGTATTTCTGCAAAGTACGTTGGTTAACTGAAGAGGTTTGCCTGGAACTATTTTTTACTTTAAGACCCACTATTATTGAATTTTCAAAGGAAAAACAAAAGCTAGAACCAAAATTAGAAGATCTGGAAGGAATTGCTGACCTTTCATTTTAAGTGATCTTGACTGAACATTGCCCTCAGTAAGGGGTTGCAAGGTGATAACCAACTTTCTTCTGATTTGATAGGGAAAGTGGATGCATTTAAAGAGAAAATCACAATGTCGAAGGGACAATTTATGATGTACATAGAGCGTCATCCGTTTTCCTAAGCTCATAGGAGTTAAAGACAAGGTGAACCTTGTAGTGTTCTGCGAGTGGATCAGGATAGGAGCTGATGCTATTTCCAGTTGTAAAGTGGCTCATCTAACTCATAGACGTGGTGCCTGAGAATACAATTTGAAAATATTTTCAGGAAAGGAAACTCACAGGGAAAAGAACAAGGAACTCTGATAAATAACTGAGACTCATTGAGTGTGTAGGGTAGGAAATTACTATTGAATCCTACAAGATTCTTACACACTGCCTATATTGTGCAAGCCTGTATGTGCCATGTGCAGCTAAGTGCCATGAGAAACTACATCCCATCCTAGGGTCTGAGTAATGCGGATTCAACATCTGAGGGAGACATAAGTTTGGGATCTCTAGAAGCACTGGCACTGCTGGTTAGAAAGGCTCATTTGGTGTGCCTCCCATGCAATCACAGACTGTCTTCCTGACCTCTGTTTCTTCCAGGAGCTCCTCTGCAACCAGTCACATAGTCTCCTGCTCCTTAGTGTCTCTGCTAACATTAAGTTGACCTTCTGTGCATGCACATTGTACATCATAACAATTCTGACTGCTCACTCTCAGTACCTCACATGACTCATTAGTGACAATCTTGAAAACTTCAATGTAGTGGTGAATAAACTATAAGAACAGTTTTCTAAATGTTTTCATGATATTGCCAGTCTCACATCTGTTTTTGAGGTGGTTTCGAGATCATTTGCTGTTTCATCATTAAGTGACCCTATGGATTTTCAGATGGAATTGATCACTGCATTGTAATTCCAGTGTAAACTCTCCAGGAGTTCTATAAAGTTTTCCTCAGGAAGAGTTTCCATGTCCCGGTAACAACAAATGTGATATCAATATTTCGATCAACATATGTGTATGAAAGGCATTTCTTGATTACAAAACTAGATAAGTCTCATGATTATGTACTAACTTCAGTGACAAAAATCTGCAAAACTGTCTGCATCTGTCCTTACGCCAACAGTTTGTACAAGGTATCAAGTTTATTATGTCTTCAGTGAGCCAAAAGTAATTAAATAGTACTGAAAATCTGTTTTATTTGTGATCATCATTGTTGTTGAGAAATATGGAAACAACCCTTGTACAAGCTGTTCAGTGTTTTGTGCGTGACTGCAGTGTCATCTTATGCAGTATGTTCATAGTTTCCCCATCTACCTGCCCAGGTATCACAGTGTGTGGTGGTAGTGGTGGGAGGGGGGCAGGAAGTGTTGAGTCAGGCAAGAGAGATGGGCACGCATGTGAGAGCTCTACATACTTATGGAGTTCTTGGCTGTCCCTGAAGAAGAGACAAATGTTCAGCCAAAAGTCACCAAATGAAGGAGGGGGAAATCAGATAAAGACCTTTGCTTTATTGAGCACTGTCACTGTCTGATGGTGAAGGCAATATTTTGTCCACCATTCTCCCCTCGGAAGAGTCAAGTAACCCAAATGCTGTTTTCCTCATCACTTGCTGCGCATCATGAATCCAGAAAGGAAGGGGAAAGAAGGAAACACTCACTGATCAATGGCTCCCACAATTTAATGTAACATAAAAAGACTCAGATTTTACATGAAGGAGCTCAGGCTTCTTGCACAGAAAAAAGGCACTTTGCCAGTATCTGCAGTAAAAACTTTTGAAAACTTCTAATACCTGGTGCACTAAGAACATACCAATGTGTTGTATGGCATCAGCACAGTAAGCTAAAACCATCTGGAGATGTGATAGAATGGCAGAAAGTAACTATCAGTTTTGAATGTGCCATGACCACACTATGAATGAAATTACACAATTTTGTGGTGCATAATCACATACTATCCAGCATGTCTACAAGGAATGGTGTACTACTTCCAGTTATGTAACACAGCATAAGAACAGTGATTGTGAAAAGGTCCTAATTGATATATTCTAGAGACACGTGTCGTGCCTTGTCAATGGGAAGCAGTTTCAAACCTAACTGAAATTGTTGCTGTCATTGAATTCAAGCCCCTTTCAACCTGTTTCTGAGTGAACGTAGGTTGCAAAATGCTGTTGCTTGCAACTGCACATAAAGCTGCACCTCTCCAGTGTGCCAAACAACACAGAAACTGGACATAGTTAGCTGGAGGCTTTTAATATGGTCTGACGAGTAGAAATTGTGCCTCATTCCAAATCCTGCAATGCTCTGAGTGCACCACTGGTTTTATGAGGCAATGAACCTGCAGTTAATGAACGTGTACTTCAGGGTGGAGGTGATTCACTGATGTTTTGGGGGTGTATTTTTTACCATTACTTGGATCCACTCATTCAGGTCACTGTAATCATGAACCAAGATGTTTATTTCAGAATTCTCAGTGACTAAGTGTTGCCCTTTTTTCTATATCTTTATTATAAACATGCTCTCGGATACTCCAGGCTTTCAATGTTACATCAGTCATGTTTACAGGGCTGAATATGTACATTTATAGTTTGATGAACACTCAGCTGCTATGTTGCACCTCAACTGGTCCACTGAATCACCTGATGTCAAGCTTGTAAAAAATGCCCGGATAGTTTGGAATAATTGGTGAAATGAAATGTAGCAATGAACATCTCCACAGTCTGGTAGCTGTACAGGATCTGGTCAACAACAACTGGCTTCAGCTGGGTATGGCAATTCAGGCCACTGTTAAGGCTAAAGGCAGTGGCAGCTGCTATTAGCCTCATGTCTTCTAAAGTGACTAATCTTCTCTTGTCTGGTGTGCTTATATTTCCATGTGACACCATACAGTAACATGGCTTCCAGTGAAAGAATTTGTTATTCAGTTCACAAAAAGCATACATTAATATTCAACAAGAGCACTGACGACAACCAATAGCACTAGCAACAACAACAACAACAACAACAATAGTAACCAAAATTTTTGAGCAGCTGTTTAATTCATTGAATTGGGTCCACAACGTTAGCAAATGATTGCCTGACAGTGCTCTCATTTTTAGAAAAGAATCATGCTAGATGATACGGAAATACAGAATAACTTTGACAAAGTTCCCCCTTTGTGCAATGTATGGTAACTCTTTGTAAAGATATGCACTGGAGCACCAAAGAAACTGGTATAGGCATGCGTGTTCAAATACAGATATATGTAAACAGACAGAATACGGCACCACGGTCAGCAGTGCCTTTATAAGACAACAAGTGTCTCACGGAGTGTTTAGATCAATTATTACTGCTACAATGGCAGGTTATCAAGATTTAAGTGAGTTTGAATGTGGTGTTATAGTCAGTGTACAAACAATGGGACACAACATCTCCGAGGTAGTGATGAAGTGGGGGTTTTCTTGTAAGACCATTTGACAAGTGTACCATGAATATCAGGAATCCTGCAAAACATCAGATCTCAGACAACACTGTGGCTAGTAAAAGATCCTGCAAGAACGGGATCAACAACGAAAAGAGAATCGTTCAACATGACAGAAATGCCACCCATCCACAAATTGCTGCAGAGTTCAATGCTGGGCTTTCAACAAGTGTCAGTGTGTGAACCATTCAACAAAACATCATCAATATGGGCTTTCAGAGCTGAAGGCCCACTCATGTACCCTTGATGACTGCCAACAAAATGCATTATGCCTTGCCTGGGACTGTCAACACTGATGTTGGACTGTTGATAGCTGGAAACATGTTGCCTAGTCGGATGAGTCTAGTTTCAAATTGTATCAAGTGGATGGACATTTGCGGGTATGGAGACAACATCATGAATACATGGACCCTGTATGTCAGCGGGGGACGGTCCAAGCTGGTGGAGGCTCTGTAATGGTGTGGGATGTGTGCAGTTGGAGTGATATGGGACCCCTGATACATCTAGATATGATTCTGACAGGTGGCACAAACATAAGCATTCTGTCTGATCACCAGCATCCATTCATGTCCATTGTGCATTCCGACGAACTTGGGCAATTCCAGCAGGACAATGTGACACCCCACACGTCCAGAATTGCTACAGTGTGGCTCCAGGAACACTCTTCTGAGTTTAAACACTTCCACTGGTCACCAAACTCTCCAGACATGAACATTATTGAGCATGTCTGGATGCCTTGGAATTTCCTGGGGGGATTCATGGTGTCAATTCCCTCCAGCACTACGTCAGAGATTATTCAAGTCCATGCCACATCATGTTGTGGCACTTCTGCATGCTCGCGGGTGCCTTACGAGATATTAGGCAAGTGAACCAGTTTCTTTGGTTCTTCAGTGGAGAAATGTAACACAAATACCATAAAACACAGAAATAAACCAGTAATATTCAGTACACTCGTAAATGGGAATCCTTAGAAGAAAGGTGCTGTCATTTTTATAGGTCTCTGCTTTGTAAATTCAAAGAACTGATGTTCATGGAAGTCTGGATGACAATTCTTTTGGTCCTATTGCATATCTCACATAGCAATAATGAGAATAATAGAAGAAATCAGGATGAATATTGTTACATATAAACAACAATCATAATTTTGGCCCTTTATAGCTGATTTAAATAATACAAGAGGTTGTGAACATTGGTACAAAGTACCCTCTTTCATGGGTAGTAAAGTGGTGTGTACATACCTCAATCTACTGGAGTGAGAAGTAAGTGAAAGTTCCAATCTCCTCAGCCCTTTACAACGGGTGATGTTCGTATACTAGAGAGCTACAGACCTCTGCATGCCTTTGGATAATGGGTACAGTCAATATATGATACATGGACATTGTAAGGACCAGGAAAAATGGTCAGCTGTTTATAGAAATATTCACAGTTCTCATTTTGTCATTTCTGTTTGGTTTATTCCTGTGTAATGCAAAACTGCCAGAATATTTAAAGGATAACTTAGTTTTTATTGTTCTATTACTGCTGCAGGATGATGATGTACTAGGAGGCGAAGATGAACAATATCATGCTGTGGAGCTCAGCCGAGGAACTAGAGGGTTTGGCTTTAGTATCAGAGGTGGCCGTGAATTCCAGAATATGCCATTGTTTGTACTACAGATTGCTGAAAATGGGCCTGCAGCATTGGACAATAGACTAAAAGTAAGTAGTGAGTGTTATAGTGAATGGTACAGTGTTCATGATATCTACCATTGCATTATTTTTATCATAATATTGAGTTATGAAAATGTGGCCATATTGATGTAATGTCCTGCATTTCCTGTCACAGTACTAATTTCAGGAAAGTGATGTAGTATTTTAAAATCTCTGTCGTTAGCTGGATTTCTTGTTAGATACTTTTTTCCACTGCATGCAAAATTAGAAGTGAGTGCTGATTATCTTAAGACTTCTGTCATTTATGCATGTTAGAAACCCCCTTCCCTTATCCCCCACCTCCCAAAGGGATCTAGTAAGGCATGGAGGATGGTTTTGTAAATAAAGTAATAATGTTACTTTTAACTTTGGCAGTTTAAAACACAGTTTAAAAAATGAAGAATGGGTATTACTACTTTGGCTTCTCCATGCAAATTACAAGTTCTCGGGAAAGATTTAATAGTTTCATACAACATAAAGTATTCAGCTTTATCAGCTTCTTGCAAAATATGTGAGATTAAATGCTTCATTTACTGGCGTTTTAGCAGAAACTCTGCTTTGTGAGGGCAAAGAAAATGATCCAGACAAATCAAGCTGTCCCCTCATCGAACATCAGCTATAATCCCAAAGCTCTGTTTCAGTCCTTCCTGGAATTAGTACTGGCTATGGTGTTATTTACAGTGGTTTCACACATGACTCAGTGTTTTGTTATCAAGTACCAGTTCAGTGAGTATCTTGAGAACTGGTTGCTTGTTTACAGAATCATAGCTGTTCTGGAAGCCTATGAAAATTACAATGTAGAGTGAAATGTTAAGGTTACCTTCATAAGAATACTTCTGAGCATTGGCTTTTGTTATGCGTATGACCCTGACTTCGTAAATCCAGCTTGCTATTCTCCTGTGCATTGGTCCTATTATGCTTCTACTCTCTTGAGTAATCCCTTAGAAAAGATGTGTCTTATCAGTAGTAGGGAGATCTTTTTAGGTGTTAAGGGCTGATTTGTCTTCTTTGTTGTGTAGTGCGTTAACGATAGCTCATGCTAATCATGTGATAGTGTTTCTGCAACCTGCTGTTTGATATTATCTTGCAGATTAACTCTTTTTACGAGGGGCGTTTGAAAAGTCCGTGCAAAGTCCGAGAGATGGCACCACCAGCACGTATAGAGGTCATGTTCAGTTAGTAGCATCTTTGGAAAGAACGCACACCAAGTTTCAGCCATATTGGTCTATTTCTTTGTGTTTGGCATTCGTGTGTATCAAGGAAGGTGAGTGATTGTCAAAAAATGGACGAAAAAGAATTTCGTGTTGTGATTAAACAGTACTTTATGAAAGGCAAAATGCCTCAGGAGACTAAAGAGAAGCTTGATAAACATTACGGTGACTCTACACCTTCGATTAGAACAGTTTATAAGTGGTTTCAAAATTTTCGGAGAAGCCGTATGGGCGCAAGTGATGCTGAACGTTCTGGACACGCTGTAGAGGTTACGACTCCAGAAATCATTGGTAAAATCCATGTTATAGTTATGGATGACTGCTAATGCTGTGGGCATCTCAAATGAATGTATAAATAATATTATGCATAAACATTGGGACACATGGAAGCTATCCACAAGATGGGTTCCACGATTGTTCACACTTGACCAAAAATGGAATCGTGTGAAGTATTGCAAGGATGGTTTGCAGCTATTCAGGAAGAATCCGCAGGACTTTAAGCATCGTTTCGTCACTGTGGATGAAACATGGATACATTACTATACTCCTGAGACCAAACAACAATCTAAACAATGAGTTACCAAGGGAGAATCTGCACCAAAATAGGCGAAGACCATTCCTTTGGTCGGATAGTTTATGGCAACTGTCTTTTGGGATTCTGAAGGTATAATCCTCATCGACTATCTGGAAAAGGGTAAAACTATTATGGATGAATATTATTCATCGTTATTGGACCATTTGAAAACCGAGCTGCAAGAAAAATGCCGGCGACTGGACAGTAAAAAAGTCCTTTTCCATCACGACAGTGCACCAGCACACACCTCAGCACTTGTGGTCGCAAAATTAATGGAAATAGGATTCCAACTTGTTTCACATCCCCTCTATTCTCCAGACTTGGCCCCCTCAGACTACTATTTGTTCGCCAATTTGAAGAAATGGCTGGCGGGACAAAGCTTTTATTCAAATGAGGAGGTGATTGCAGCAACTAATAGCTATTTTGCAGACTTTGACAATTCCTATTATTCAGAAGGGATCAACAAATTAGAACAGCATTGGACAAAGTGTATTAAGTCTAAAAGGAGAGTATGTCAAAAAATAAAAAAGGTTTACCCCAAACACGTAAGTAGTTTTTATTTTTGCACGGACTTTTCAAACGCCCCTCGTATGTATATTCCACAATTCTGTGTTGCTGACTTGACCTGGAGAAGATTTGCTTGATATTGCACTAGACACATGGGATAGAGTCAAAGTTAGTGACATTGTTGGAGTGGAAATGAAATTTTTCCTGTGCACCTTCTACCTTGTATGTTGAAGTACTTTGCAAAGGTTGTTGTGCAATCTTCACTTCACTGTCACATTTTCCCATCCCCTCCTCTAATGTAAAGAGTCAAGTCTGAGTAGAAACTTATCTAAAATTTAAGAATTTTATTCCATAGGAATCCTTTCCCCATCTCAACAATTATATCTCTATTATATTACCTCTTAAATTTGTGATGGTCCTGATAGATTTTTGCAGATTGTAGCTAGCACTTGCCAATGTCTGTGGGACTGGTTTGCATTGCCAACTTTGGCTGGCACTGTGAACTCCGGATGATACCTTACTTAAGATCATGTTAAAGCTGTTGTCTTTCAGCTATGCTTCTTTGTGTTTTGGGAATCTAGACTTGGTGTAATTGTCACCTCTACACTTTTTGAGTAGAGAGTAGAGTGAAATTATCTTTTATCAGAGGCAGTAATACTGTGACATTTAATGTTTATTTGATATTCCTTCTGTTGATGACTTATGTGGTCCTTCTAGATGTTTTGTAGAAAGTGTTTGGAATATCTCCACATCTTAGCTTTCTATGGAAGTTACCAAACCATAAACTGGATTCCACAAATAAATAGGGTCACGTCTTGTAGGTAACATACTGGAGTTAGGTAATAGAGGCTCACTGGATTCTCTTGGTGTCTGTCATGTGGAAATACAGTTTGTTCAACACAAAATATAATAGTTAATTACATTGCATAATCGTAAACTGCAAAGAACATCTATATAGCATTAGTTTGTTCTGAGTCCAGAGATAACATAAAAACTCAGACTCTACACTGTACATAGAATGTAACAGAATGAATGATGACTAGAACTTCACTCAGAGGCACAGGCTGTTGCAGTAGAGGAGTGGGGTAATCCAGTGACCTCTTGAAATCACATGTAGGTAACATCTTGGTGTTAGCTGCTGACTTTGAACTGCTGCAAGTTACATCTAGGGTAAAGACTGGCTTAAATCTGTTGATGGATATTGTGGTGGAAGAGCCACTGATGACAGCATCAACTGTTCTGTCACAGTATGCCAGTAGCATATATAGACTGTCATACACTGGTTGTAGAGGTTTTAGAGTGGCATTGTTTCAGATAAAAATCTGTTTGCAGGAATGCAGTTTGTAGAAAATGAATAGCCACAGCATATTACATTACTTTGTAATAGCCATGTGAAGCCTACAGATTTGTGAGTGCAGATTTAGTGCAAATTCTGAGGCTTCAGTAATATTATTTGATGTATCAGTGAAGAATTCTCCAAACATAGTCTTTGTTGATACACTAATTGAGCCATTGTCACATTGAGATCTTCTTTCAAACCCATTTAGAGGCCTAGTAGGACATTAGGAAAGCTCAGTCCAGTGTTCTATGGCATGACATCTGAGAGAGGTATTAAATTGTCGATGGAGACGTTCTATGAGGCTATTGGGGGCAGGTTAGTAGTCGCAGTACGAATTTGGTGTGTCAAGCAATGTTGAAAGTACCTGAAAGAAGTATGACTTGAACTGTTTGCCCTGGTCAGAAGCAATGCATAGGGGTATGCTGAAGCAGGGAATCCACTAACGAAAGAGGGCTGTTGCTACAGTTGCTGCTGTGGCAGCATTGGTCATAAAGGTTGAAATCCTTTATTTTACAGATCGATGTCAGTCACTGTGTGACCATCTCCAGTGCAAACTATTCGAACTTTGTTGGCCCATATCTGTTGCATCCTTCATTAGGTTGACTACAGGCCAATGAGAGAAATGGTCAGTTGCTGTCTGGCAATATTGGTATTATTTTGGCAGTAGTAAAAGTCCATTGATGTTAATCTAGACATGCTTGAATCATTCATTAAGCTCTGAAGCATGCTTCAGAGACCACCATATGGTGCAGCAGGGACTTTTGTGTGTCACAGGGGCTGGGGATCTTCGCTTATCTTCCTGGATCATGAAGATGATCAGAATCTCTGTTTGTGCCAGTTGGACAGATGGCTGTTGAGGTGGAACAGTCATTAGCGGGCAACCTCTGAAAAACCTACAGCACTTCACTTGCATAAGGCTCACTAAGGCAAACGGGGCTCTCTCTGAGTGGACCCTTATTTTCCTAGCTGCTTGTGGGACCAAAATGGAACCCTCTAAATTAAACTTCGTAACTTCCAGAGTAATGAGTGTACCACTGGTGGGTGTCAGTACTCAATTTGACCAGTGATCTCGTGTAGCCAGTTTTCCTGACTCAAGGATTATTCAGAGTTCTTCAGTTTATTATAACAGAATGTATGCTTCTGGTCAGAATGTGTTTTCGATTGTTAAAAGGAAAGAAAGGCAGCGTTGTGAAAGTTTAACATTTCTATATTCATAAAGATTTAGAGGGCATTGCTGGCAATTTAAAATCAGTCAAGTGATTGTGAAATGGAACACTGGTGGTTGAAACTTCTAGTTCCCAACAAGTGCCGAACCTCTGGAAAGCTAAATGTCTCGTGGAATATGCTATCAAAATGGACCTCCACAATACCATGAACTACAGCAAAGGTATTGTGTCAAGTAGATAGCTTGATGATATTCTCAAAGAAGAACTGAAAGATGAAGGGCTCAAGAAGGTACTGTCAACATGAAGAATATTGTGAAAAGTGTAAATGGGGATCTGATAAAATCGAACTCCTTTACCCTTACCTTTAATAGCACAAAACTCCCAGAGCATATCAAGGCAGGTTTGCTTTGCGTAAGTATGCGGCCCTGTGTTCCCAACCTAATGCTCTGTTTTAAATGCCAGCACTTTGAGGACACCACTCTAGGATGTAAGGGAGAAACCACTTGTGGCAAATGTGGTAAGGCTGCCAACGAAGATGTCATTTGTTCATCTACTCCCAAGTCTGTATATTGCTCTGGGCATCACCCTGCCTGGAGTTGAGACTGCAGCATCTACCTTAAAGAGAGGAAGATACAGGAGCTTCAAGCAAGAAAGCGCACCCATATGGTGATGCCAAAAACTTGTATAAGGCCATGCAGCCTCCCATATTCACTACATATTTCACTTCAGCTCTTCAAAAGCCTCTTCCAACAGCTGATACCTCTACACAAATGAAAGTTGCTAGTGTCAGCACTACTCCCTGCATTTGTCAATGCACTTGTAAAGCTGTAGTAATTTCAGAGCCAGGGCAGAGTCCAGTAAACTGTCCAGCACTGCCTCTACTGCTGCAGTGGAAGTTTCTACAAAGCCTTCCCTACCAAAAAAAGCAAACAAGAAGCTTCAAACTCAGGCAAAAAGAGGTAACAAACTGTCAGATCACGTTGACATCATTTGGCCTGATGGTTATCGTGAGTCTGCTTCAGAGCCAGTGGAATGTTAAGTCTGCCAGGGTCAATTATATCGCCCCAAGACTTAACTGCCACCCATTTCAGGCTCCGCACCCAGTGGAGAGACAGGGCGAAAGTGCAACACCCCACAGTAAATAGCGACCATACTACAGTGGATCATGAATGGGTTTAGGTCTCTTGTTGAGGAACTGAAACTCCTAGCATAGGTGCACCCCTTGTCCTTTTGTTTGCAAGAAACACATTTTAAGGCCACTGATATCCCTGTGCTATGGGGCTATACCCTCCACCACAAGGATAACCTGACTGGGAAAAGAGCCAATGGAAAGATTGCAGTATTTGTCAGTGATACACACCACTCCTCTGCTCTCTCCTTGGTTACTGATCTACAGGCAGTAGCCATTGAAGTTCATATGGGTCAGAAGGTCACTGTCTGCTCACTGTATTTCCCTCCACAGGATGCGATAGCCTCTGAGGCTCTTACAGGCCTAATAGAACAACTCTTCCACCCATTTCTCCTATTTAGTGACTTCAGTCTCGTAATTTATTATGGGGCTCAAACTGTAGGGGTCAAGTTTTGTAGAGCCTTGTGATGTCTCGAGAGATGTGTACCTTCAACAGAGGCAGTCCCCCTCATTACTTGACTGATAACAGGTTGTGTCCTCAGCCATCAACTTCTGTTTCTGCTCTCCAGCCATTGCAGACTCAGCTCAGAGGGAAGCAACCAATGATCTTCATTCTAGTGACCAATTCTCACTGTGGAGCATTACTAGAAAGGAAGCCACTGAAATGGATGGTTAGCAGAGCGAACTGCATGCTGTTCCACCAGCTGGCTGTGTTTGATCACTGAGGCAGTGTTCAGGAATGGGTGGACCATTTCACATGAGTGATCCATCTTGTTGCTGACATATCCATCCCAAAGTCCTCTGGTCATCTTAGGAGACATTGTGTACCTTGGTGGACCAATGAGTGCAGATCAGCAATCCGTACAGGTGCGCAGCTCTACGATGGCCAACAGCAGGTAAACTGGCAGCCTTTTGAGTCATGAGAGCCAAGGGTCAATGATTAAGTAAGGAGAAAAAGAAAAGGTCAAGACAAGCATTCTTGGACTCAATCAACCATTCCACTTGTTCTGCAAAAGTATGGGAAACTGTCAGGATGATTTCTGGTAAATACTGTCATTCACCAATAGCAGCAGTGCTAAAATAGGGACATGTTTAAACAAAACCTGGGGACATTGCCCATGTGATGGCAGAGCATTTTGCAGTTTCTAGTGCCAATGCAAGTCAGAATCTGGATTTCTGCCACTACCATGAGACTGTAGAGAAGGACCAGCTGGGTTTCAGATACAAAAATTCCAAGTCTTACAACTGCCAATTTTCTACGTGGGAGCTAGATTCTGTGGTTTCTGAACCTCGTGATACTGCACCCAGTCATGACCAAATCCAGCACAATATGCTTCAGCATTTGCAAGCAGCTGTCTAAGGAAGTCCTCCTCAAATGTCTTAATTTGATATAGCTGACAGGTTACTTTCCCAATTTGTGGTGAGTGACAATTCAAACCGGGAAAGGACCAAACATGTCCCAGTAGTTATTGGAGTGTTAACTTAACAAGTTGTGTAGAAAAAGACTGAAATGAAGCCTGCCGAAGTGGCCATGCTGTTCTAGGTGCTGCAGTCTGGAACCGCAAGACCGCTACAGTCGCAGGTTCAAATCCTGCCTCGGGCATGGATGTGTGTGATGTCCTTAGGTTAGTTACGTTTAACTAGTTCTAAGTTCTAGGGGTCTAATGACCTCAGAAGTTGAGTCCCATAGTGCTCAGAGCCATTTGAACTGAAATGAATGGCGACTCCTTAGTCGCTCTCAGTGTGGATTCAGGACAGTTCGATCCACTGTCAACAACTTGACCCTGCTGGAGGCGGGTATTAAGCGGGATTTCCTATGTAAGCATCACTGTATCAGAATTTTCTTTGACATGAGTAAGACATATTACACTACATGGAGACTACAGTATTTTAGAGCTGTTCAACCAATGGGGCTTTCATAGCCTCCTCCTAATCATCATACAGACCTTCCTGCCCAAGCACTTTTTTTTATCCCGAGTTGATGATGTGCTGTTGGATCATTTTGAGCAGCAGTGTTTTAAGTGTTAATGTCTTTGCCATAGCCATAAACAATATTAAGTCTGTTGTAAGAAGTCCCATACAGTGCTTCTTATTTGTGGATGATTTTGCTGATTTCTGTTCTTCCTCCAGTGTTGCAATAGCAACTCATCAGTTGCAAATTACAGTGCAGAGGCATGCGCGCGCGCGCGCGCCTGTGTGTGTGTGTGTGTGTGTGTGTGTGTGTGTGTGTGTGTGTTCATTTTAATCATTCTTGTCGTATTTTCAATTTACCTGACTTGCATATGAGGGACACTATTCAACATTTTAAAGACCCGGTGGTTTCTGGGCCTCATTTTCTTTTCCAAACTATTGTGCTTACCACACCTGAGAGATCTGAATGCCAGAAGGCATTGAATCATCCTAAAGTGTATTAGCCACAGGTCTTGGAAAGCAGATAGGGCATGTCTGCTTCAGTTTTATAGGGATTTTGTGGGACCGCGGCTAGACTATGGGTGCACAGTGCATGCATCAATGAGACCTTCTCATCTGAAGATGATTGACACTATCCACCACGAGGGGTTAGGCTGGCCACTGGTGCATATAGGACCAGCCCCATACCCAGTCTCTGTGCTGAGGGTGAGGAACCACCACTCACCATCTGGCAGCAGTTCCTCATGGTGCATCAGGTGTGTAAGTTCCTCGCTGCTCAAAATTTATCAGCACGCCATACTGTTGCTTGTCTGTCTCTGGAATGCCTTTTCTCCAATCGTCCCTGAGCAACAAGGCTGTTCGGGATCTGTGTGCTGCATGTGCTAGAGTCACTTGCCATGGAGCAAGTGCAATTCCAAATCCACAGTTTTAACTGCCTGCCACCTTGGTTACTCCAGTAATTTTAGAACTAGTGCAGTGCAGGAGAGATTGCACTCCTGCATATACTTTATATTTTTAATATATTATTTTATGACATTTTAACTAAGCACCACAACTCTAGCTGTATTTACAGGTAAACAGGGGAACGCTGTTTGCTCTGTTGTGCTCCCTGATTGTGTCCTCAAGATCTGCCTGCCTCAAGACTTTACCATCTTTGACGCAGAATTATATGCAATCTAGTGGACATTAGAGCAGATGAGACATGTTTAAAATGCTAAATTCCTTGTATTCCCCAATTCCCTGAGTGCTCTTGACTCCGTACAATGCCTGTACCCAGTAGATAAAGTTGTCCAGGACGCCCACCTCCACCTACAAAGGCTGGGGAAGGAGGTGTCATTGTGCTGAATGCCAGGGGACATGAGTATTGTGAGGAATGAAAGGGTGGATGTAAGAGCCAAGGAGACATGTTACGATCCTCAGTTCGTTCACTGTGCCATCCCCCTGCCTGCTATCGCATCACAGTTGAGGTATGAAGTCATGCACAGATGGGTAGAAAAGTGACTGGAAGTGGCAGACAATAAGCTATGTCTAGTAAAGTCTAAAACACAGCTGTGACATACCTTCGCCCAGCCACACGGATAGGACGAGGTCCTCCTCGTTTGTCTTTGTATAGGCCACAGTGCTATGATGCATGACTTCTTGCTCATGCAGGAGGACCCTGCAGTTTGTGGTGCTTGTGGCATACAGATCACACTGTGCCACATTTTACTAGACTGTGTTTTATTTTCAGACGAAAGGGCAGCAGCTCGTCTGGTGAAAGATTTGCCTTCGATTTTAATTGACTATCAAATGAATTGGGTACGACTTTTAAAATTTAGTGATGTGTCCAACTTGTTCCCTAAAATTATAGGGTTACGTTTTTAGTGTCTTATCAGGGGTTTTTTGGCAACTGATCAGCCAGTCACACATTGCTATGAATTTATTTTCATTTCCCTCTTGTCTTACTTAGTTTTACTTAATAGTTTCACAACATCTGAACAATTTTAACGCTTTTTTCCGTGGTATGGGCTAGTGTGATTGTGCATGTGATCGTGGGTGACACTGGCTGAGAGTGAGTGTGATTTTATCTCAGATTGCTTTTTACCTCTTGTCTCACATTAACAAACACTAGCACTTGTGATGTTGATATGTTGCAGTATAGGACTGACAAGTGTTATGGAATCAAGTTCCTTCACAATGGCATCAGTGCAGAGAGAGAGCATCTGTTGATCCTTTCTGCTAACCACCAAAATGTTGAATACCCATAGTAAATTGTCCTACAATGCCAAAATATTGCAACTGGTGTGTTAGTGCATTGTGTGACTTCTTTCAGAAGGTGAATGCAGGTGGTTCATGGTTTACCTTCAAGCTTGTGCGTAAACTTTTTGATTGATGTGGAGGGTACAGATGTAAGTTAATCAGTTTGCTTGTAGTGGTGGTAATTTGGTGTTGAAGGAAGCTAGAAGTTGCCACTCATGTTGTAATACATCTCCAGTGATAGTTGTTGATGCATCACTATAGCAGCGAAAGGCACATCAGGCTGAGGATGAGCTAATACAGTTTACACTTTAGTAATGGATGCTTTCTTTTCATCAGTGTACTGCAGTATGTCGCGAGGTTTCAATGAATATTTTAGAAATTCCTAGAGAGGAGCTGCCGACAATGCATCATTGTGTACAAAATGTTAATAAAAATTGGTCCAGTCCAAGAAACAGTGTAATTCACGTGTTGTCGTGATCTGTGCAAACTGAGAAGTAGCTTCCATTTTGATTTGAGGTGGCAGATTCCTTGTGCATTGATAAGATACCCTAAGAATTTTACTGTGTTGCTCCAAAAATGACACATTTTGAGGGGTTAATCACTGAGCTGTTTTTTGTGGTCTAGTGATAATGGTTGTAGATGGGCTAGATGGTTTGACTTGCCGAACGACAAGCAGTTCATCAGTGTAGATGTAACAGAACTCTTAAGTCTCTACTTATTTCATCCTTGAAGTGCTGACAAGCCTGGCCAGCATTACACAATCCAAATGGCATTTGCTGTAATTCTGAGAGTCCGTAAGGCATGTAATCAGTGGTTTTGGGTATATCTTCTAGTGCAATGGGTATCTGACTGAAAGCACAGATGACATGTTGATCGTGGAGAAAACTGTCTTGCCATGAATGTGTGTAGCAAACTTTGATTTGTGGCAAAGGCTAGTGACTGGGTATTGTTCTGGTGTTAACCTGATGATTTTTGCCACAAGGATGCCACCTGTTGATCTCATAAGGGACAATACGGAGTTACGAGGCCCAGCTACCATCCGAAGCACAACAGATCCGCTGTGCTAACATGAAAGGTAACTCGTGCTTTGCAATCTTGAGTTTGTATGGAGGTAGATGATGCGGCCTTGCATGGGCAGGTGTTTCTGGTTTGCTGACAGTGTGATATACTGTTGAGATATTTACTACTGCTAGAGTAGGTGATGAATGTTTGACTTCAGGGAACCAGCAAAGTAAGCCATAATATAGTGAATCACCTGGAGTCCCTGTGATGTCAGCAAGGTTGGCATGGCTTAGGTGTCCACAAATAGAAAAAGATGTTGTAGAGTCAAGCAGACAGTGATGATTGATGAAGAGGCCGTAAAATGTTAACATATCTGCCCCCCAATTGGGTATAACATGTCAGCTACAGTGAACCTCCACATGAATTCATGTTGAAGATTGAAGTTGAGATGAAAATTTATGTGCTTGTTGGATTTTATGAAATATCCATTTGCAGTGTACAGGTAACTACCATCAGTGTTTCATGGAGAAGATGAGAATAAGGGTAAATTGAGACTTCAGCGCCTGTACCAATAGGGAATTATAGCTTGGTAGAGTGCTCCCTTATGAACAGTCGGTAACTGCCCAGTTTAAAATTGGTCACCACCACCACTTGATTTCTGGCAGCATTTTTCTTGACACAAAGTGGTTACTACTGATGGGCTGCAGCTCAAAGTTTTCTTTGATACCAGCAGATATTCTCGCTGTTGGACAGACATTTGATTTTGCTGGAAAAGCATTCATGTTGTGACACACAGGTGGAGCGCCATATTTTTAAGACCATAAATTGCTTAGACAGTTTAGCTACTTATCTGCAGCACTTGCAGAGGATTCTCTGTTCTGATGGAAATGGTTGTGGTACCCTTATGTGGATACATCTTGTCTATTTGGTCAGCAGTTTGAGTGAGAACTTTGAGGTCACCAGTGCAAAATGTATTTTCTGTGCATCCTCAGGAAACCATGTCAGCCATATATTGCACGAAATATAGTCATTAATTTCATAACCTGCCATTGTGCAAAGATAACGTAATGGAGATAGTTTGTGGTAACAAATTCTTCATTGTGAAGCAATTTTTGGAGTCTTTTGACTTCTGACTGCAACAAGTGCATTACAACCTCATACTTCATAGAGATATATCTCTCAGTATTTGGTTGTGAAACTAGGATGTCTTTCACTTCCACAGCCATTTGTTCATTAAGTGCAGTCACCATATAACTATTTAATTTTGTCCAGTGTATTAATATATCGGATCTTTTGAGATTGATTGATAAGACACATAAGAAACAATTCCATATTTTTTCTTCAACCTAAAAATGGTATAATATCAGGTCCACTATACATCATGTGTGTCAACTTCCGTGCTTTGTTGTACAGTCGAAAATCATTCTTCTAGTCAGGTTATGCCACAAATTTCTTTTCTTCCGAATTCTATTCAGTACCTCTTCATTAGTTACACGATATACCCATCTAATCTTCAGCATTTTTCTGTAGCACCACATTTCAGAATCTTCCGTTCTCTTCTCGTGTAAACTGTTTATAGTCCATGTTTCACTTCCATACATAGCTACACTCCATTCAAATACTTTCAGAAAAGCTTAAATCTGCACTGCTGTTAACAAATTTCTCTTCTTTAGAAATGCTTTTCTTGCCATTGTCAGTCTACATTTTATATCCTCTCTATTTAAACCATAATCAGTTATTTTGCTGCCCAAATAGCAAAACTCATCTAGTACTTTAAGTGTCTCATTTCCTAATCTGATTCCCTCAACATCACCTGATATAATTCAACTACATTCATTTATCCTCATTTTGCTGATGTTGATGTTCATCTCATATGTATATGCAATGTATTGCACATAAATAGAGAACGAGATCCACTACTTTTCAGTAATACTATTGATGATAATTTGCTGAAAGCACTAACAACCGTGAAGTATCTATAAATAATGATCCGGAGTTATCTAAGTGCAATCACCACATAAAACTAATCGCAGGAAAATCATATGCTAGGTGGAGATTCATTGGAGGAATCGTAAAGGGATGTAATTAATCCATAAAAGAAGTGGCTTACAAGACACTTGTAACACCAATTCTTGAGTATTGCTCCTCAGTCTGGAATCTTTACCAGGTTTCTTTAATAAAAGATGTAGAGGAGATGCAGTGAAGAGTGGTACATTTCATATTGGTACTGTTTCATAAGGAGGGGAGCATTACAGAGGTTCTCGACAAACCCCAATGGCAAATGCTGTAAGAGAAGCTTTGTGCATCATGTAGAAGTTTACGGCTGAAGTTCTGAGAGTGGTTATCCTGGGAAGAGTCAGGCTACATGTTACTTCCTCTTACATATGACTTGTGAAATGTCTACAAGAAAATCAGAGAATTCAAAGAAATTAGAGCTCATATGGCAGTTTATTAACAGTTATTCTTCCCATCCATCATTTTCGAATGAAACATGAAGGGAGGAAGGCGAGTGGCACCAGAAGTAACCTCCATCAGACACCATAAGGTGGTTTGTGGAGTAATAATGTACATGTAGCGCCTTATACTTCATTTTCATTCCTTCAATGGCCACCGGCCCCGACCAACGTTTATAAATATTAGTGGATACAGTAATATGATGGAAAATATACGATTGGTGTGTGGAAAGGCGACTGTTCACCACATACAGATGACGTTGAGCACTCCTAGCTTTTGGAACAATAGCTACCTACTTTGTTTGTATTAAAATCATTTATATTTGCTGCAGGGCTGTGTGCATCCTCGAGGGGACTAAATCTATGGGATTTATACATATTGTGAAATTTTTATCTGCTCAGACCCGCTGAGTACTCCTCATTTAATATAGAAAGTGTACCCATAGTTAAGTCCTTTGTCTGCATTGCACCAGGCCGTATGAGTATTCAGTAAAGTGAATGTGTGTGTGTGTGTATGAGAGAGAGAGAGAGAGAGAGAGAGAGAGAGAGAGAGAGAGAGAGAGAGAGAGAGAGGGGGGGGGGGGGGGGGATGAAGAGGAGAAGTGAAATGAAATTTCTTATTTGTTTTGTTCTGTTTCAGATTGGAGATCAAATAATAGAAATCAATGGAATCAACACGAAGAATATGACACATGCTGAGGCTATAGAAATTATTCGAAATGGAGGACCTTCAGTGAGACTGCTGGTGAGGCGTGGTGGCAAGGTGCCGCCACCACCACCTGTTGGAGGTAAATTGCTATCCTATTAAAACATTCAAGATTGACCTGAAACACTTGGGACAGATACACCTGGGCTGCTGATTTTATCATATTTTTTGAAAATGATAGCTTTGTAACAGTGAATTCAGTAAATTTGTATGTGGTATCCTGTGAAAGATGCAAATATTGTCTACTTGTTCATCAGGGTATTGTAATAATAAGTTAAAATAAGAGGCATACGAAGATATGTTTTACCAAGTCATGTTTTAATTCGAAAGGAAGTCTTGTGCAATTTATTTTTGTACATAATTTGCTTTAGTGTGGTATGTACTGAATCAAGCATACAAAAACAGCTTCACAATTTAGACACTGCCAAGATGTGTATTTTTTAATACTTTTCCTTTCAGACTCTTACATATGAGGATAATCCCAAAAGTAAGGTCTCCTATTTTATTATAAGTACAGAACTCTGTTTGTGTGGCAGTTGGTCACACTGTTGTGAAGAGTGCTTCACGCGCTGTTTGTAAACATGCACACACTGCGCTGAGGCGCTCGGTCTTGGCTTGGCAGCCATTGAGAATGGAGCTCCTGTTGGATGTTACTGCCAAGTGCGAATTGCGCGCAGTTATTCGGTTTTTTAACACAAAGGGCACCGCGCCGATTGAAATCCATTGCCAATTGACGGAAGTGTATTGTGAGTCATGCATGGATGTCAAAAATGTTTGTACGTGGTGCAGAGTTTGCAGCTGGTTGGACCGAAATTCACAATGAACAAAGGAGTGGGAGACTGTCATTTCTGAGGAGACAGTGTTGAAGGTTGAGCAAAGCATGTGTGAAGATCAGCGGATCACCCTGGATGATCTCTGCATGTTGGTTCCTGAGGTTTCCGGAACCACTGCTCACAGAATTTTAGCGGAAACATTGAACTACCGTAAGGTGTGCGCAAGATGGTTGCCACACATGCGGACTGAGGACCACATGCGGCAATGAGTTGATGCTTCCCGCGCATTTCTTCACCACCTTTCAGCAGAACAGGACAACTTTCTGGACTCAATTGTCACAGGTGTCGAAACCTGGGCATACCACTTTACACCTGAGACCATTCAACAATCACGCCAGTGGCGGCATCCTTCTTTGCCAAAGCCACGGTAATTCAAACAAACACAGTCTGCCAGTAAAGTCATGACAGCTGTTTTTTGGGATCAGAAAGGGGTACTGTTGGTCGACTTTATGCCCACTGGGACCACAATTTACGCTGACAGGTACTATGAGACTCTGAAAAACTCAAACGGGCAATTCAGAACTGTAGAAGAGGAATGTTGAGCAAGGATGTACACATTCTCTATGAAAATGCTCGCCCACACATTGCTCGGCACACCGTTGCTCTCCTGCAACAGTTTCATTGGAACATAATCACCCACCCGCCCTATACTCCTGACTTGGCATACAGTAACTATCACCTGTTCCCTAGGTTAAAAGAACATTTGGTTGGAAAGCGATTCAGCTCCGACGGCGAGGTGAAAGAAGAGGTTCATAACTTTCTGAACAGCCTGGCGGTGAGCTGGTATGACATAGCCACACAAAAACTGACACATCGTCTACAAAAATGCATCAACGGAAATGGTGATTATGTCAAAAAATAGCTAAATGTTCAAGCTGTAAACTGATGTAAACCATTGTAGAAATAAACAGGTCTATGTACTTATAAAAAAAAATAGGAGACCTTACTTCTGGGATTACCCTCATACATCAGCACACACTTTTTGGATGTATGACAGGTGCAATTTTTTCTCAGTAGGTAGTATCTTTCCATCAAAATTGCTGGTACTAAGTCTGTTAACAAGCCATGACATGGAGGAGAAATAATTTATTGATGTTCATACCTTTGTGTTACAAAAGAGTTCCCGTATTCTACATGAAACCACATAGGGGGCATACTTGATTCTTCCATCAATATGTTCCCTTATGAGGTACAAATAGTAATAGGCATCACAAACATGAAAAGTAAAATTTGTTCCACTATTTCAATTGCTTTCTGTTGCAAGCAATCATTTGATCTCAAGTTATCCACTTCTAGTTTTTGATTATTATAATCCAGAACATATATTTTGAGAGCATGTAGACCAGATATTCCCTTCTCTCAAAAATCATCTTTTCTTTTCTCATTCTCAGTTTGACAAATGTACATTAAGGAAGATATTTTCTGTTAGCCATGCAAACACCTATTGTTGGTATTTTGCACTCTAATAAGTAGTCAAATACAAAATGTGATGCACGATGGTGATGCATGTATACCATGCAACATCTTTCAGAATAATTTTCTAGAAATCTGTTCAAAAATTTCGTAACATGTGGTTTTTGGGGCTATTGTCATGTACAAATTTTCTTCCTGGGTATATGCCAAATCACAGCATTACAAACAATAAACAGCTTTATGCCATACCGAATTGGGCTCGCTTTTCATATACATGCAAAAATGTGTGCATCCTTCGAAATCTTGCATACCATCAGAAACCTTCAAATTCTCTGTAGAATAAGTTAAAAATAACACAGAAAATTAAAATGGTAAAAATGGGTGTATTTTGATTAAAATAAATTTGTGATTGGTATTTCAAATAGAGGAGTAGTAGGGGCCAAATGTCATCCAGCCACAGATATTTCTAAGGCTTCACATGTTTACTGTGTAGCCTGCTTTGTGGGTACCTTAAGAGTTGTCACTCACGAGATTAAACGACATTTAGTGAGGAGAGTACCCAGCAATGCGAACTGGTTTATTGTTTTTGACGATTGGCTTCTTTGGTCTTAAGGCTTGTTGTAGGTGGTGACTGCTGTAAGGAACATGGCCTCTAGATGCTGCGATTTGGCTGCTAGACTTCCATGTTATGAAATTTTGTGTTCTCTGTGGATTAGTGCGCTTAGGACATCTTGTTGTGAATGGGTATGACAGCAGGAGGCATGCAGTAAGAAGCCGAAAACACAGCCTGCTGAGGATGAAGAGAAACCAGTTCTCATGGCAATCGTCCCATATGTCTGGAACGTATCAGCAAAATTCGGAAGGATACTCCGGGAAAGTAATGTCAAGTTCTTGTGCCGCCCACTACTCAAGATGAAAGCACTGTTGGGAACAGTTGAGGATGACCTAGGACTTCAGATATAAGGAGTCTGCCACATCCCTTCCAGTGCAGGAAAATTTATGTAGGCCCAAGTATCCAGACAGGACACGAGAGATGTACTTGAGCTTTAACACTGCATAGACAACAAACAACTGACAGTCTTCTGTAGTAGACACTGCATTTTCTATGGACTTGCCATGAATTACAATGGCACCAAGTTGGTACAGCAACTGAAAACCTTCAGGAAGTGTATTCTCGATGAGACTGTAGAGATCCAACTACATGACAAACTAATAAGTAAAGTAATGGCTTTTAAGTAAGCAAAGCCAGGGACTGAGGCTTGAACAAGATCAAAGCACAGTGGCAAGCCATGTGGAAATCTGCTCCCTTCACGGTAACTGAAAAAGACAAGAATGTGTTTTGTCATGCCAACAGAGGCCAGTGTCTGGTGCTGGCCGTGAGGCAACTAGAAACCTGGGTCGAGTCCTGACGTCGCACTTCCTGCACCACCACACACAGTCTGCCATGTTCACGTGCAGAGGCTGCCGGTGAGAGGAGGTGGGGGACTGGTTATAGAGGTGGCACCAACAGAAAACAATCAAGACATCATTAATGCCTGAAGATGGCAAGTAGTCGGCTTGACAAAATATTGCAACTTCTGGATGACACCACCCAGCTGAATACCTGGGAAGTATTCAAAACATTGAGAACTTTCTTCTGGCTTTCCAGAAGTTAGAATGAAGTCTGCTGTTCTCAATTTTAAGGTGTCCGTGAGGTTTATGGGCCTCATTTTCAATCTTGAACATATGTGTTTGCCACATCTGAAGGACATAAGACGTTTTCAAAAGTATTCAGCATTTTAAAATTTGTCATCTGTGAATGATGATGAGCTGACTTCCAGCTGTAGTGTGCCTTTGTACCTGAGCACCTTCATTATAAATTGGCAGTGCACAAATCTAATAGACTGTCATATGTGAAGGTACTGGATGCATTCCAGCACGAGGTAACAAGGCTGACCATGACAGCTTTTAGGACTGGTACTATTTGTAAACTTTGTACTGAGACAAGTTATCCACCATATTACATTAAACATTAGCTGGTCATGGTGTGACAAGCATGCAAAATGTATACTGTACCTCAGACACCAGAATACAATACTGCTGCCTGCATTCAAATGGAATGAATTCTCAACAACAGTCTGTTAGCAACAAGACCTTTTCATCCATTCATTGCAGGCAAAGAATGTCCATTATTAATGTAATTAACTAATTTAGTGAATAGTACACTTCTTAAATAAGTGTTTTATAAGTCATTTAGATCTGCATGCGTAACTTTGTATGTGCCAAGAGATCGAAAAAAAGTTAACTGCCTTTGACATTGTCTTCAGAATTCTTCTCTTAATGCATATACAGTTCTCAGTTCAAAGGTATATGCAGTTCTGAAGCCAGTGGAACAGATGAGGTGTAACTGAGAAGTTTCTTTTCTGCTATTCACAAAGCCCTTCAGGAAGTATACTCAGCAGTTAAAATGGTTTGAAACATACAGGAATTCTTTGTTTTGCACAAATGAAGGGGAAAGAGGTATCATGCTGCTGGACTAAGGGTATGTTGGAATTCAGGTAAAGAAGCAAACTGTTACAGCAGTTAAGAAGGCCTGCTTAGGTTACAGATCCAAACAATTTGATATTCTCCTGCATAATGACGTGTCACTGTTTAGTAAGATAATGCCTCTGTGGAATTGAGGAAGGTTACTCAAACTGTTTTATGTATTTTAACCTTGTCTGTCACATTTCAATATCGTTATTAAAGACCCAGCTGTCCGACTCTGCCGAAAAATCCATTGTGATAAAATATTGATAACTGTTATTCTTAATTTAAATTTCTTTATTGATCAGAGCATCTCTTGTTGAGTAATCATCTCTCACTTCTGTAAAATGATATGCTACTTTTTACACTGTCTAATGTCACAGCATCAAAAACACCAAACATTATTATTTTCAGCAGTGAAATGGAAAGTATTAAGAGGTTTTGAACATTGAGTTTAATTCTGTGCAACATTTTAGATAAGTTATACAATGTCGAGAGGTGGCTCACAAGACATTAACTGACGTGCAACATTCCACTTTCTTGCAACATTTTATCTATCGAATATACAGGGGAAAGCAGATACTCATTACCTAATATCTAAAGTTCAGATTTCCATAACACTGTCACATAGTACATGTGAATACTGCCAAGTCAGCAGTGTGTTTCACATGTGCATGGAAATGGGGCAGTGAGATTTATTTCACTGCTCATACACATGTGGAGTACTATCAAAGAGGACTAATTGTTAAAGAGCATCTTCTATACACCAGAGCTTCACTTAAAATGTTTACTAGCTAAACTGGCATTCAGGCATATAACCCATTGTCAGCAGCAACTGATACAAATGATAACAAACAGTTGTTTGTACACCAGTCTCTACAATGTAACAGTTGTACACATAACAGCTGAAACATAAGTCTATGTACATTATGAAACCATATATCAGTGATATTCATGTCAATTGTAAATTATTTGTGTAGTTCAGTTCAATGTTCACCTAGAAAGCAAACAACAACGTAGATACCTAGAATCCATTTACAACCATATCTGTGTTTTATGATAGAATATGAAATCTATACTACCTCACAGTGCACAAGTTGTGTGTGTTGCAGCTGTCAAATCTTAAATGGTACCATTTCTTGGTCACGTTGGACACAATTGTCATTTAACATATATATGGAGCCTGTACTACAAAAAATGCACCATGAATAAATTATCCAAATGGGATGGGTATCGGTAGATTTGATGCTCATGTACAGACAAACAAATGATTACAATCTCAGACAAATATGATGAGTTATTCAAGAGATGGTTCAAATGGCTCTGAGCACTATGGGACTTAACATCTGAGGTCATCAGTCACCTAGACTTAGAACTACTTAAACCTAACTAACCTAAAGACATCACACACATCCATGCCCGAGGCAGGATTCAACCCTGCGACCGTAGCAGCAGTGCGGTTCCGGACTGAAGTGCCTAGAACCGCTCGGCCACAACAGCCGGCTTATTCAAGAGAAAGAGCTTCACAAATTGAGCAATTCAGTGATATCTTGCTCCACCTCTGACCTTTATACAAGCACTTATTCAGCTTGGCACTGGTTGATAGTCATTAGATGTCCTCCTGAGGGATATCATGCCAAATTCTTTTCAGTTCGCGGATTTGATCATCAAAATTGCAAGCTGGTTTGAGGGCCTTCCCCATAAACGTTTCAGATATTCTCAATTGGGGAAAGATCTGGCAGCCTTGCTGGCCACAAGAAGGTTTGGCAAGCATTGAAGACAAGCTGTGGCAACTCGTGACATGTAAGGGCATTATTTTGCTGAAATGTAAGCCCCAGATGGCTTGCCACTAAAGGCAACAAAATGGGGTGAAGAATACTGTCGACATACCACTGTGCTGTAAGGATGGCGTGAATGACAACAAAAGGGCTGCTGCTGTGAAATGAAATGGTACTCCAGAACATCACTCCTGGTAGTTGGGCTATATGGTGGGCTTCCGAATCCCACCACTGTCCAGTATGTCTCCAGACACATCTTCACCCTGGAATCTTATTGACCAGAGTAGAATTCTGTTCAGTGGTGAGTCCCTTTGTGAACTGAGCCTGACTGCAGATGGTGAGAGTTTCTACTGCTCGTCTTCAGGCTTGCCAAATCTTACCTCGGCCAGCAAGGTCACCCAATATCTCCCCAGTCGAGAATGTTTGGTACATTGTGGGCAGGGCTTTCCAATCAGATTGAGATTTTGATGATTGCTCTTGAATAAATCATCAAATTTTTCTGGAAATGTAATCATTTGTTCATCTGTACATAATGCATTACATCTACCGATTTCCATGCCATTTGGATAATTCATCCGTGGTGCACGTCATTATGTCTTAGAGTGCATTTTGCATTTTTATACTTACTGTCCAAACATGGTAATTTTACATGTATGAATGTGTGTCACAGTGCATATTTATATGATTTCAGAAGTAACAAGAGATGTGTAATACAGACTCTTTGGCCTATCTGTCAGTTCCGAATTTACATTTTATAACAGTTGTGTCCAGTGAGACCAAGAAATGTCATTGTTTAATATTGGACAGCTGTAACGTAAGTGACAATTGTATACAGTGAGGTAGGACAGATTTCATACCTTATCATATTAACACAGACAAGGTTATAAGTGGATTCTAGGTATCCACCTGGTGTTTTGCTTTCTAGATGAACATAGAGCTGTACATACAAATAATTTATAATTGACACAAATCTCATTAGTATAGAGATGCATAAAATTGTATACAGTGAGGTAGGATAGATTTCATACCTTATCATATTAACACAGACATGGTTATAATTGGATTCTAGGTATTCTAGGTATCCACCTGGTGTTTTGCTTTCTAGATGAACATAGAGCTGTACATGCAGGAATACAACTGTTATGTTGTAGAGATTGACGTCATGCAGTTATTTGTTGTCCTTTGCATATGTACCACTGATGATGGGCTATACACCCAAATACCAGTTTAGACACTAAGCATTTTATGTGCAGCCCATGGTGTTTCAAAATTGTCAGTTAACAAATAGTATTTGCAAACTGCAGAGCACCAGTTTCTCAAGATCTCTAGAAAGGTTTACAGTTCCAGATTATCATTCCTGAAATAACTTATGTCTATACATATTTGCTAAAATTTTAGTGTGTCTTTATGAGGTTTTGCTTTTGGAATTGTATATCAGTAACAAACATGAACCAATACCCATGTCATTATTGCCATACAGTGCAATTAAATGTTTGGTTGCCTTTTCTTCTAGCTGTCCTCCTTTGTGTTGAGAATAAACTTTATAATGTGATACCAAGCTATTTCTCATATCCCATAAATTTTGTGGCTGTCATTATGGACTTTCTAATGGCCTCTTCATTTTGTACATAGGCTTGAATTTTTCTGTCAAGAAACAGTTGAATGTGCATTCTGTATTTGATGCGATTCAGTTTCATACAAATTCATACTGATTTTGTGTGTTTGTTGTGAAAACAGCAGTTTATTTGAAGGGAACCTCACATTTCTAGAATTTCTGGATGTTTTCCCAGCAATGTTTCTGTGAACAATCACATAAGTTGTGTCAGATCTAAAACTCTCATTGTTTACTTTAACAAAATGTAATTTATACTTTGATTTATTGTGTGGATGTGCTCATGTAATCATTTTCATCAGGTCCAGTATAGTATTGCCTATGCCTTTCAGTTGAAAGCTTTTTATATAGATTTTTTGACTTTTTCATCAGATGCTACTGACACTGTTTACATCATAGTGTGAGAGAAACAGCTCACATGAGCTTGAATATCCTCCACTTTAAGGAGAAAGGTATCTTTATGTACAGATGGCTTATGTAAATCAACAATATCATTAATTTAATGAGGTGTGGCCAAAAATCTGTGCACATTGTAGAAACTTTAAGTAGTATATTTGATCTTAACAGTTTTCCTGTACATTGAGATAATATAATCAGATACCAGATGGGTTATTTCTGTTAATATACACATGTAATTTTCATGTATAAACTAGAGCTGCATTTTAATTTCACATTGTGAAGTCATTGTACCTGTCTGAAAGCTGCAAAATATTTGTGGTCTTAGGACTCAAATTTGCCCTTTTATGTGTTGTGCAGAGCCTTCAGGTGGTCTGGGTAGTGGAGCTGCTGCGTCACCCCCATCTGGATGCCCACCCACCCATGGGCAGCCTGCCGGTCTGAGGCCAAGTAGTGTACTGGCGCAGCAACAACAACCAGCACAACCAGCATCTCAGCCACCTTCTCAGCAGCAGCAACAGCAACAGCAGCCACAACAACAGCAAAATGGGGGCCGCAATGGGGACCCAGTTTACTGGGACCACCGTTACAACCAGAGCTGACAGTAATTCGATCATGTCACTGCCAGCTGCTTTGCTTTGGTGCCTAATTCAGTTCATTTATGTTTCTCTTTGTCCTTGAAAGAGGGATCACCTACAGATGTGAATGTTTTCCTTAGCTGTGGATGCTTTTTTTTTTTTGTCCACGTTGATCTCATGTATGCTAAGATGGGACACATTTTTATGCTATCGAATCTCACATGTGACTGTGGAGAGAAGAAGATTCCTCTTAAAATAAACAGGAGCATACTCTGCCCGTAAAATGTTCGCAGACAGGATCTGCTGTTTGCCTTTGTAGCTGTAGTTTGTATAAACATGCTGCTGCTGCTTTCGGTGCTTTGCTACTCTCTCTCTGGCAGCGTCAAAAGAAACAGACTGTACTGTTTGTGCTGATATCACAAAGAGAGAGGCTGTAAAAAGATTGTAAGACTACTACAGAAATGAGCAGAGCAGCCTGTGAAATATCAAATAATCTGCAGAGGATGTGTGTTAAAGGATGTACCTGAAGTTCAAAAGGAATTTCAGTTCTTTTTGTTTAGAGATCTGTGCCTTAGCTGTACACTCTGATTATACCGTAATAAAGAATAAGAAGTCCTGTAAGGCAAAGAACCAGGCTTTTCAAAGAGCACTTACAATAAATTTAAGTATATTTGTTCTGTGAACTTTGTTACAATTTTACTCAAGTTGTTGTTTGTAAGAAAAATGCTTTCTGTAGATTTTGTTTTTTTTATTTTTTATTCAGAGTGTTTAAAAATTTAATAGAGAATTCTGTGTATGTCAATTTCATTTCTCTGTGACTGTTATCTGTAAATATGTGTACATATTAAAACTGCTACTGTTAATGTATATCCAACATTCAAAATTTTAATTTAATATCTTTGTTGTACAATCATGTATAGAGTTACTAGCTGCAGTACAATGGGCAGAAAAGTTGCCTGCCTGCTTTTTGTACACAGAATGGTTGATGGGTGCCAGTGAAAGTTGTGTGGTTTTTATTATTATGAATTTATACTGAATGATGCTGAAAATATTGTGTGATTTGTGTCTGTTGTAATCCATTAAATGTAAGTTGTACTTAGTTAATGTTCAGGTTACTTCTTATACAGTGAAATCTTTGCATTATGTTCTTCAGATTTTTGTTTGGTGCATAGTGACATTGTTATTATTGAGTTTTATAGCATTTTAAATGATGGTAAATGCGAGTAATTAGTTTGCTGACTGCCATAACTGAGAGAATATTCTAGTCTTTTATCATTCACATTTGTTAAAGCAATTCATTGTATTTTTAGTTTTTTGCTGTGGGAAGACATACTGTTGAAATGTCATTACAAAAAATCTTAGTTTTTCCCTCGTGTATCCTTAGTTATTTAAAAAAAAATATTGTATTTTTTGACACAGATCAATCAAAGTCTGCGCAGGACTTTGAGATTGTCATTCATGGACCATGATATTTAATGACACTTGCACGCAGTGGCCCTTGACAGTTCCAAAAAATTTTTGAATTCAGCACTATGAGAAAATATTGTAACAGTTGTTTTTAAGAGTATTTTCCCTCATCTTTCATATAAATATTTTCCAAAGATTTGCTGTTAGTATCTACATTTCCTTTCCAGTTTGTGAAAATAATTTTATTTGATTGCAGTTAAAAACCTCTAGACTGCTTCATCTGATTCTGGAAAATCCAAATAATGTAGGTGCTAACTGCTGTATACTGAATTTTCTAAATTAAACATTGTGGGATAGTACTTTATTTGCATTTTATAGACTCTGTTGTAATCAAGTGGGTCATGTGAAAGACTGAGAGAACATTGCATTTCTATGTTATTTTCCAATCTTAGATCTTTAATCATTGTGGGGAACCATTTGGAGAATCATTTTATGTTCAGGCATCACATTAGTGGTAACATCAAATTATGTTTGTGACACACAGTTTTCAATGATGGATTAAAATGGTATTTTGTGTAGACGTGTTACAATTTTTTAAATGCAGAAAAACATTGCAATAATCATTCCCATGACTTGGAATAAATAACTGCATATTTGCCTTATCCTCTTGCATTCTACATCTATAAGTACATTTTATGAAAGTTTGAGGAGTGGATCTGTCTGTATGATTTGGAGCAGAAACACTGAAGTGAATGGGAAGCTTGGGGTGTTACCTCTGCACCCTCCCACTACTATTCATTTTGTAGCCGAGCACATGTGCTACCACAGCTACTGTAACAATCATTGTATTGTAGCCTTTACTGATGATAAAGATAATTTGAGCTCCAGATTGTTTGTTAAATTCACAGGTGGAGTGAATATTGCATAACTGAGTATGATGTTATGGCTACGTTTGCCGGACTCACTTTGAGGCTGTTAATCAAGCATCAGGTATTAATAAATAAAACATGAAGTGTACTTTTTGTTTCTACTTGTTGTACTGTGTCTGTGAATATTTATACGCTTTAAATGTTATAAGGAAAGTTATGGCAGAATATAAATAATTTAGGACTAAAGGAAACCTCTCGAAGAATAGCAGAAATGTTGATTCATTGACAGGCACACACAAAAGAGAGAGAAAACATGCTATCTTTTGGAATAAAATCTGGGGATTTGTTCTGAAAGCTAGTGAGTTTTTTTTTCCTCCCCATCCTCCTCCTTTGTGTGTGCCTGTCGACAACTCAGCGTTCTGCTATTTGGTGAGGTGTCTCTTTTAATCCTAAAATATTTCTGTGCTTTAACATTCATTGGAGATACTTGCATAAAGAATTATTTCATAACTTTTTTTGCACTGCATAAGAGTTTGTCTCTTTATGAAAGTTCTGATTATGAAAATGAATGTTTCACCTATCATATTTAAAACACCATATTTTGCTCCTTGAGCAAAATTCAAAACATTGTTTACTGCTTTAAAGCCCATCTTCTATAAGAGTTAAAGTCCGTGGGGCATTAATTTCAAAGTACTTGACTTCCAGATGAGGAGGCTTTTATAAATATACTTGGGTGAATTTTGTGTAACATGGCACATGATTTTTTTCCCTAAAGGCTTTTAGTATTTCTATATACGGTTCTCATGAAATTTGGAAATCCTGCTATTCGATACACTAAGTTTTGACAGAATATACAAAACAAAACACCAAGTTTCTTGCATGAGTGCTTTATTTCAGAAAAGATGCTGTGACATTGCAGTACTGATGTTGCGTATGAAAACTTGAAAGTATAATTTATATTTGTTTTGTATCATATGTCTGGTACAATGCAGTTCTGAAATGTACTGATTTGATGATGTACTTGACATTATTAGAGATTGTGTTGGTGTTGAGCTGTGAAGCTAAGTGTGTTTAAAAATGTCTTTTTCAGTCATTGAAATAAAATGAAAGAATTCATTAATTCTTGAGTAAGTTGAAGTGCCTTTAAAATTGTTAGAGATCCTCCAGTATTAAATGGAGAGCTATATTTTTAAAAAAAAAATGTGAATTGTAGACATCCTTGAGTAAACGTGCCTTCTCTATTCAATAATATGGCATATGTAGTAGTTCCCTTTGGATTCCATATTATTACTCTTGAAAGTTTTCTTTTTTGCCAGATGCATTTTAATGTCAGAAAAAGAAAGAAAAGGAAAAAAGTAAATTTTGCAGTCAGTTATGGTAATACATTATTATAAAAAAAATCTCCAATGAAGCTTATCTTTCCCTTCTAATTCTTGAAATTTTCACATAGTGAATGAAATCGAAAAAGTATATGTTTGGTTATCCCCGTCTGTAATACTATTTCAATGTAAGCTCCTGTAACATTGCGAGATAGGTATACTGTTAATTATGCTGTTAGAATTTTGTCCTTTCGTGATATTACAAGAATGACTGGACATTTTCAGGAGAATGCTGATGTGTTCTGTTGTGTGGTGTCATGGAGACTTCACATTGGCATTTCTTTCTTTAAACAACAGCCACACTCAGCTGTGCATCATGAAACTTAATGATTATCATCAAATTGTTTGTGTGTATCTTAATCATTTCATTTAGACAACAAACGAGAATTGCAGTTAAAAGTGTATATTACCATTCTACCATTTTTTAAATACAGTGAAGTACTGGTTCACCTTACAATTTGTTTAGACAGTATCCTGCTATTGCCTGCAAAATGTAGGGACTATACAACGAGAAACACTAAAAAAATTGAATAAGCAGATTGGATAGTATAGGTATAGTAAACGAAGTATAACCTCACACACTATCATAAAGGAGTCATCTTAGTTGTGAAGGCGCATTAATTTCATCTTGTTACATGAGTAAAGACAATAAGTAAGTGCCACTGAATATTGTGTGTGTTAATGATAACTATTTGTAGTGAGCCATTATTTTGTTTACATTTGCTCCATTTATGTATTCTTTCAGGCAAAATAAAGTTTATTTCAGCATATAATCAGGAGTTATTGTAAGATTTTCAGATAATTATTTTATATTTTAGTAATTATCAGTTTGGCAAATGTCTTCAGTCATGCACTTACACAAAAACCAGACGACAAGAGAGTAAGCATTGCAGAGAGAGAGAGAGAGTGTGTGTGTGTGTGTGTGTGTGTGTGTGTGTGTGTGTGTGTGTGTGTGTGTGACAACTATGAAAGACACACGAATGTTTTAATTTAGTCTGTTAAAAAGAAACTATCCAATATGTGACTTTAGGTAGCACAGAGAAAAAGCTCTACTGGTGTTTGTATATACAGGGTGAAAAGTATTTAAACCGACAAACTCTGGGAGGTTGTAGGTGACATCAAAACAAATATTTTTCCCTGATGTCATTTTTTGCTATGAGGATTATTTAAACCAGTGGAGGCCGTATTACGGTCTTCATTGTTAGAGGGCATATTACGCTCTTCAATTGTAGGCAACTGCTGTCCACCAGCGTAGAGGTGCATTGTCTCTGTTTACTAATGGAGCGATACATCTGGAGTGAGTACACTGATATGGTTGGTGCGTACTACATAGCACACCACAACGGACGAGCTGCACAGCGGGTTTATTAACAACAATATCCTAATCGCCGTATCCCACATGATACGACCTTTGCTGCTGTGTACCAACGTCTGCGTGAGACCGGGTCATGTAGCAGATTATCTGGACAGGGACGCCATCGCATGGTAAGAACGCTGCAATTTGAGGAAGCTGTCTTGCGGAATCCTTAAATCAGCACTCGTGCAATTGCACGTAACATGGGGATGAATCAGACAAATGTAAGAACAGTCCTTTGAGAGCAATTGTTATGTCCATTTCACTTAGAGTGTGTCCACGACCTGGAACCAGTTGATTATCCATCCAGAGCACAGTTTTCGCAGTGGTACCTGGAACAGTGTGGAATGCATCCTACATTTCCATCCTCTGTGTTGTTTACCGATGAAGCAACGTTCGGGTGTGATGGAGTTTTCAATAAGCACAATTCGCATGTTTGGAGTGAGGATAACCCCATGCCACAGTTACTAGCGCTCATCAAGTGCAGTTCTTCATTAATGTGTGGGTCGGTGTTGGTGGGGACTGTTTAATTGGGCCATATCTGCTACCTAGGCCATTAAATGGCAGGCACTATTACAATTTTCTTGCCAGAGCATTGCCAGAATTGCTGGAAGACGTCCTGCTCCCTACAAGACAATGCATGTGGTTCCAACACGACAGGACGCTGGCACATTTCAGTCGTGTGCGTCGATTCCTGGACTGACAGTTCCCAGAAACGGACTGGCAGAGGTTGTCCTGTACCATGGCTTGCTCGATCCCCAGATATGTCCCCTCTCGACTTTTTTGTGGGGGGAGAGATGCGCAACCTTATTTCAGCAACTCCTGTTGCATCAGAAGAGGATCTGGTTGCCCGGATAGTAGCAGCAGCAGGAACAATTCAGGATACTCCTGGGTTTTCGCCCGTGTCAGACAGAACATGATCCGACGGTGTAACCTTTGTTTACGTGTCAATGGAGGCATTTTTGAAACTTGAAATTGGGTTGTGTTAATGTGTTGCCTATTGGTCATAAAAAAATGGAAAAGTGTTTGTTGGTTTAATTAATTTGCCGCCAGAGAAATCTTCCTCTACCGGTTTAAATACTCCTCATAGGAAAAAATGACATTAGGGAAAAATATTTATTTTGATGTACCCTACAGCCTCCCAGAGTTTGTCAGTTTAAATACTTTTCATCCTGTATTAATGATGTGTGCCATATACATTATAGAACATTGCTAATGTGTTCACTGTAGCGTGTGAACCATAATGGCAGGTCAGGGTGGCATCTTTCACAGTCTAGAAGAAAAAGTAGTTTACTACTACACGTTCTTTTACAAATGTGTCTGGTAACTAGACTGTAACATTAATAACTAATTGTTTTCTCCATTACATACACTGCCAGAAAAGAAATAAGTACATCATTGTAGAGGTTTCCAATTCACTCAAGATTTATTGTTGCAACAGTGCAGATGGAGTACATGAAATGATTACATATACAGATCAATAGCACAAGCAGTCTGGTACCGGGTGTCGACCGATTCTGAAAAACCCATATTAGTTTAGCATGTGTTGTAGCCTTCATGGGCAGCAATTCAAGTGCTGCCTCTGGTGTCCAGTCAACTATACAGATGGGGATACATTATGCCACACCTGCTCGACCTGATCACGTAGTTCTGTAAGAGTTGTCGGTTGACGAGTTGCACGAGTGATTTCTTGTCCCGTCACGTCCGCAGCTCGTGGTTGCATTCTCGCTTCCTGAGCACGGGCTCCTGGGTTCAATTTCTGGCGGGGTTGGGGATTTTCACCTGCCTTGAGATGACTGGGTATTGTCCTCATCATTTCATCATCATTCATGAAAGATTGGACTGAGCAAAGGTTGGGAATTTGTACGGGCACTGATAACCGCGCAGTTGAGCACCCCACAAACCAAACATCTTCATCATCATCCTATCATATCCCACACATGCTCAATTACAGACAAGTCTGCAGACTGTGCTGCCCAGGGAAGTTGCTGCACATCTTGCAGAACATGTTGAGTTTCATGGGCAGTGTGTCGGTGAGCAATATCGTGTTGAAACAACACATCCCCTTCCTGTTGCAAGAATCCCAAAAGAACAGGTGTAACAACATACTGCACGCACTGAGTGCTGGTTAGTATCCCCTCACCCTCCCTCCACCCCCAGAAACACACAAAGGTGAATGAGAGTGGTTACCTGAGGTGTGGCCAATGTGTCTTGGCCGAATGCACTCTACGAGACAGTGCTCACCAGGTATATGTCGTTTCATCACTGAAAACTGCAGTGCACCATTCCATCTTCCAGGTGAGCCTCTTTTATGGCACTGTGCATTTTGATGCTGTGGCGTGACTGGAAGAGGGGCTAGAGATGTGCATGCCTTAAATCCCATGGCTAATAACCAGCTTGCAACAGTTTGTGTTGATGTGTCTGGGCTCACAAGCCTTCTTATCTGTGCTGTGTTAGCTGTACAATCTGCTACTGCTGCCCTTACAATATGCCAATCTGGGCGGGCATCTGTGCTGTATGGACAGACAGAAGTTCGTCGGCAGGTGTGAGAATGTTCACGTGACCACAAGTGCATCTCCATAGCATGTTTGTCTGCTTGCTTCACACGTTTGCGCCACACTGAGCCTTCTGGTTATGAGCATTCCCTATCAATGGGTAGACACGGATGACACTCTGGTAGTTATGCCACTACGCTATAGGCCATCAACGTATCAAAATTGCCCTTGTCTTTTCAGATGTACTACTGTTCCTCTCTCCTCCCAGCAATGTATGAATACATTGTGTTAAGTTTCTTGATGAAGAGATCCGATATTTTGTGTTCCTCATTTTGAATAATCAACATTAATTTTTTATGCTTCTCATTACTAAATGATTATTTCACTCATTTGCAATTTTACAAACCCCATTCTACAAGAGTGTGCAGTAAGTCAAATGCACCATGTGTTCCATATTTCCAAACTTGTTTTACAATTTTTTTTGTCAGCATGCACAAAGAATTCAGTGGTTGTCTGTTACTGAGTCACAGACTTCTCTCATCTAGCTAACAGTCTTTCCTGTTGTGTTAATACTTGAAGTGCTATATTATGGACTTGCAGAATAAAGTTTAGAAACATTGGTGCTGTTATTTGTCCATGTCATCTGAATGTTTTCAGCTACAGAATATCAGTGGTGAATACTACCAATGTGTCTTAAAATTCTGGTTTGGCCACATACCAAAATCAGTTTCAAATAGGTTCTGCTGATGATGTGGGAAGATTTGGAAGTCACGCATTTTGTGAGTACATATGAGACATAACTCTTGTTATGTCGAAGGTGGAAAGAGAACAGTGTTGGAGAATCTCCTAATAAAATGTAGTTTGCATAGACTTTCATTCAGAACAATAGGTTCAGTGTTTGGTTATTTATGAAACTACATCGTATTCTGTGTCGGTAGAAGTTGTACTTGCACTTTCATAACATGAACAGGGTTGCCACAGGTTCTGGAAATCAGGGAATTTCAAACACATCAGGGAAATTTGGAAAAAAAATGCAGCTGAGTACATGGACTGCTTCCTTACTCCCTCATTACTTCTGCTTCTCTCCTTCCTACCACTCTCCTCAGCTTGCAGTCACTGCTGCCACCACTTTTTGCCACTAGCCTAGCAGGCACTAAAGTGCAGGCCCTGCCCATCGGATCTAGTTTCATTGACCTGCCTGCAGGTGGGTCTGTCTGTGTGTAGCGTAATGCAGTGGATTTTCATGGTTTATCCATGGACTCAGGACTGTGGTGCTCCTCAGCAGGCCAGAGGCGATGGGCGATGGATTTCAGGAATTGCGACTGTCTCACCACAAGTACATTCTACAGTGTGTTGTTTTATAGACATTTTATTTGTTCTAGTACATTTTAGCACTTCAAAATTAGTTTATATGTAAAAAAGTATGGACGACAAGAGGAAGAAAATTGTTTCAGTCAATGGCAGTTTGTATGCTATGTACTCATATTTCTCGAAAGAAAAATCACAAAATACATGTAAAATAATAGATATACCACAGAAGGCAATAACGAACATAATAGAAACAACATTTTTTTGGCAGTCACGTACAGTGTTGGTTTCTAGAATTCTTCCCTGCTTTATACATTTCTTTCAAAAGGCCTACTCTTTTTTCCTTGATGACAATATTTCAGACTTACGTATTAAGTGTGCCATCCTTCTGGCTGTTAATGTCGGCTTTTGACACAAGAAATGCTGTTTCTGTTTCAGATAGTTCCTCAATTGTTTTTGTGAGTAAATTGTGTTCCACTCCTCCTAGTGAGGAAAATTACTTAGTAATAGTAGGAACAGAATACAGATACTCCTTATGGTTTTAGACATGCTGACTTATTAGCTGCAATAACGGACTGTCTGGAAACACACACACACACGCAAGGGCATGGTGATGACTTGGATTTTGTATTATTTCAGAAATTACAGGATTTTTTTAATTCTAAGTATACCTGCATTTAAAAAATAATGTAGATTCACAGAAATATGTGTAGATATAAATTTAATGTGTGGATGTAAGTAATGTTTTATGCAAAATTTTAAAGTACTTAAAAATAAAATCATTATGTAGGATGTGTGACGAGAATTCTTCCACAAGACTGTTTATACGCACACCACTACTGAGATTCAGTTGTATTTGTACTTTGGGAATGCAGCCTTAAGAGGGAAAAAAAAAGTTTGAAACAGATTGAAGTCATTTTTCCTTGACAACAGAATGTACCTTTTACAACTTCATAGAAGGAAGTTTGTAGAGTATATATAATATTTACTGCTCATCATTTGTATATTTATGGATGTCAGCCATAAGACACTCTATAAACTTAACCAACATGTAATTATATTGTGACTGTCATTAACATCATCCATGAAATATACATCTAATTTCAACGAATTTCTTAAAGGACATTGTTGGAATTTTTACTCCTGTGTATCATTTTCTCTTATTATAGGAGAGGTTGTAGTAATGTTTGTGTTGTGAGCAAATGAAAGGTTAATTCCTCTGTACGTATAAATGAACTACGTAAATCTACATTTTTCAGATGAATAAAAATATCATTATTTAAGCAAGCATGTGTAGTAGGGCAACAGTCCTTTTAATATTGATCTGTATTTAAACTTGTGGCTATTAATGTTGAACAGTTCATAGTTCATTGAGTGGTGAACTTATTAAATAACTCCATAATAAGTATTCTTACACACAAATGATGATAGTCAATAGCAATGTCAATGTGAAATGTTTGAAGCAGCATTTCAGTTTAGTGTATGATTTGGGAGTGATATTTAATCTATCCCAACAGTATTTTCCATGCCAGTAATAAATATATCAACCCCCCCCCCCCCCCCTCCACCACACACACACACACACACACACACAGAAACAAGCAAATCATGATCAAAGTAGCATATTTATCACTGATATGGCTCAAAGGTATTGTTCAGTTTTTTTTTTTTTTTACGAGGATAAATTTAATGTTAAATCTTTGCAAACTTGAAACCATTTCCATTTGGCTTGCTATATGAGAATATCTTATTGTTCCTGATACAAATAACTGTTATCACTGGTCAGCTCCATATTTGATATAAACAATGTCAATGGTGTTTTAGCTAAGTTGTGGGGTCTCTGAAAATAACTGTTCTACAGTTATATTTTATTTATTTATGTAGTCTCAGCCAGTTTCAAGCTCATATCCCCATTATCAAGTGCTTATATTCATTATATCTGGACACAGTCTGTCATCATAATACCTTGAACACATATGATGAATATCACATCCAGCATGTGTCTTCTTACTAATGAGAATGGCTATGCAGGTGTAGTGCTGCACACATCACACATGTAATATGGAAGACTTTGCCAGCCAAACTGAGGCTCTGCATCTTGGAAAAAGTAATACGATGGTCACCTTTAATGTGGTCTTATTACTTACGTCTGTTCCCATCAGTGAATCACTCTTGTCTGCTATCCCAACTCTTGGATAACACAGTGGTGGAGCTGTTCAATGAAACCCTAACATAGTCTCCACCATACAAATAAATAAGACAATTTTGATCAAACGAGTGATGTTGTGACAGGGTGCCCTTTATCGTCAACCATAGCTAATTTGTTCATCGAGAATTTTGAGAATATCACCATGCAATAGCTCCCACAAAGCTGGGTTGTTTTTCACAGGTGCAGAAGTGGAGCTTGATCTGCATGGAGGAGGATAAACATCAGGATGGAGTTTTTGAAATGAGAGAAATAAAGCGCAGTATGAATATACTTTGGGTATTCGGGATACTTGTGGGCATGTCTAGGCTGGACTGTAAGGGTGTCAGCCAGTCTAGGTGGTTGTAGAGTAGGGTAACAGGAAGAGGAAGAGAATGCTGTAAAGTTTTGAGTTAACTGTTGGCTGGCCAAGAGGAACAAAATCAGAGACAGGTGTCCTAAGCAATCCACTCAGTAGAAAAGCTAACAGAGAAGAGAGACAGAGGCAGATGGTATAAACCCACCTGCTCTGAATCATAGCTGAAGTACAAGAAATCGACCACCTTGTATTCCGCAGTTCAAAACGCAGCCAGAAATTGCCATGTGACTCCTTTTTCATGCCTCCTATTAACTAGCTATGGTGGTGCATGTAGCTGGTTTTGTCAGCAGAGTACCAGAGAAAGTGGTATGATACTAATGCCACAGTTCTACAAGGCACGTAGTAGGCACTGCGGGAACTTACGCTGATAGCTGGTCACAGCTTCAAATCTGAAAGAAAATTTTAGATCGTCAATAAATTATTAAAGTAAGTAACCCAGAGTAGCTAGTCATCCCACACAAACCTTTCCCTTCTGCGAGTCCCATGTTCATTAGGGGTTACCCCTTATGGAGACTTAAAAAGTAGGAAGAGATGTTTTGTAATGTCAAATATATTGCAAGAATTATCAAAATGATGAGGGTAGTCTAATCTAAAATTTTATTCTGTTACAGTGTCAACATATCACATTGTAACTTGCCTAATTTTGTGAATGATTTTTTTGCTACATAATGTAGGGAAGCAGCCTACTCATGCCATATAAAATTCATATGCTTTCCATTGTGTGCCAGCCTAGTCCGCTGTAACTAGCTATGACATCACGAATGTTGTGCAATACCTTAAAAATAAAGTAAATAATCTGAAAAGTTAATAGCATGTCAGGAGTTATGCTAAAATGATGATGTGTTAAGTTTCAGTTTAGTAACTTCAACAGTTTTCAAAATTTGGACATTTTATGTAAAAATCATCGGCACAACAGAATGGAGCTAGAAACTTCAAAATTTATAATCAGATTCCTTTTTCATTGTAATTTAATGGGAACAGCATGCTGGATCTCTCAAAGTAATATTTTGGTTGAAATTCATGATTATCTGTTTTTGTGTCCTAAAAGTTCAGAAGCAAGTTAGATTAAGTAAGTGATTAGATAAAGCTAGGATGTTTATATTTAGGTAGAATGGAGATACACTATAATAACAAAGATGTGAGAAGTTTCAAAAAGGTAGCTATAAAACTATAGCTGCAGCATCTCTCCAAAGGGCAAGTTCAGAGCTCATCTATTGCATGCAGTACAACTAAAATAATTCTCTCGCTAAAAGTATTTAACCCACCCACATTAGAATTTTATTATAAATACTTACCTGTGTGATTATTGCACAATTAAATTGAGAGCTTCATTAGCCTTCAGCAAATGAAGCAATTAATTATATAGTAAATTGAAGTGGTGCTTTGCTACCCCAGCGGCTTCAGTGGTCTGCACCGTGGCTATATAAATAGAAGCGTGGGAGCTAGAGTAAGGCCCCAGTTCTCTTCTAGATTAATATTAGCGTGCACTCTGTGTCAGAAGCCACATCACGTTTGTGCAGTTGCCAGGAACAGCCTTGGATGCCATATTACGTAACTCAATATGCACTTAACAATGAGTTCGCATAGGGGTAAAGTGTTAATTATGGAACGACTCCAGTGATTTAGTCTCAGTTTGCATATGTCGTATTTTCACATGTTGCTGCAGGACAGACTTTCTACCATTACTAGCGTGGCGTTTGATGAGTATTAATATCTAATTTTGTCGAGCATTCACTTTGAACATTTACATTGATAATGATTATTGAACAGTTTCGTTATCTAGGGATAACAGGATCCGCCCAATAGACTCTGAACAGCTCTGATAGCACAATAGCTGATATGGGTAATCATTTGTCTGGAATTTTATGCTTATAGTTTTTAGAATATAGTGAAAATTGTTATAGTAAACTGCATTTTCTATGAATCCCAGACATCATCCTAAATCCTGAGAGTAATGAACTTCAATAATCAGTAACTTTTATCCTCCATCAGAGTGGGCACAGTGAACTTTAATTGCAGGCTTCACAATTTTGCTAATCACTTTCTGGTTGCCAGCATTGTAGTTAGAGAGTCTGTGTTGAGAACAGCAATACAAAAGAAAATAATAATTGTAATTTTCCACCCGCCACCCCACAATGAGACATTGATAAATCCTATGGTATTTGTGTGCCCGTGTGCACCTGGAGATCAGGAAAACACCGTTATGAGAAGAGAAGAATTTTCATTCCTTACTTTTACCATTAGTAGAGTGTTTCTTCTTACAATTACATCTACAACGGTTACAAAAAGTAGTTGTGGGCCTTGCCCACTACTGATAAATTAACAAATTAATATTAATTAAAATAATGCATCCTGGGTGTAACCACCAAAACTCTTCTAATAATATGAAACACTGTAACTGCTATGGAAAACTGTATAAAACCCTTGAAACCTATGCATTTCTTACACACATACGTAAATTTGAGTTTTATTACAAAGAGTAAAACAGTACAAGTACGTGGACCCATGGAATCCCTGTAAGTAAGTGGAGGTAGCAAAGAATGTGTCACTTTCTATGACAATGAGATCTTAAATAATTACTTCATGGGATAGATGAATTTAATTTCTAGGGACTTTATTTCATAGGTTCATTGGTCAAGAATTAATGGCTTGCTTTAAAACGTCTTTTAGCACAATACTTATCAGGCCCATTTAAATTATACATCTTTTGTGTACACACATGCGTTTACACACAGGCGTTTGGAAGTTGGAGAGGCACAGCTTGAGACATAAAACCTAGCCACTGCAGAGGCTAAGCCAGAGTTGTTCAGTTAAAGTGCCAATAAAACTGGTCTCCCCAAAGAATTTTAAGTCTGGTCATCTCCTCGCCTCTTGCAATACTGTCGGATGCGTAAGTGTCTGGAGGAAGTATTGTCTTCTCCTCAAGGTGTTGGCGTTGTATCTGCTTGCAGGGGCAGCTGTTAGTATGAGTATAGTGTGTAGTTGCACCCAATCAAAAATTTCGTAATGGGTATTTTACCCACAATGGATTTGAGGGAATATGTTTGCACTGAGAGGACCTTTGCGAAGCAGATGTGCTAACTACAGTTGCAATAATGTACTTGTGTCAAAGTGTGAGTTATCTCCTAGTTTTGGGCAATACTAACCTAACATACTGGTGTAGCCACTGCCATGCTTTTGGAAACACTGCAGTCCCAAATGGGAGAGAAGGGTACTGAAATGATTAGATTGCTTCTGAGCATCGTGAAGTACAGTGGTCGTTCTGATTTAGACAGTAGCTCCACCAATGTTCTCTTGGTGCACAAACTAATGTGTTTATAAAAATATATGGCAGAAATAAGTAACTTCAAAAGAGGAGCAATGAGAAATAGCGCAGGGAAGTGCTATACTTTGGTTTTGTGTTTATTTTTAATTTCGCGGATGTCGGATGCTTATTTTGAGCGCTTACTGTAAATGGCTGTAAAAGCCATTTATCAGACTATTGAGCACTTATTGCATGACACAGATTTTTTTTTTTGAAAAATATAAAAGGAATTAGTGCATTTTTTTCATCAGATAGTATTTGTCTTTAGGCAGTGGTTCAAATGGCTCTGAGCACTATGGGACTTAACATCTGAGGTCATCAGTCCCCTAGAACTTAGAACTACTTAAACCTAACTAACTTAAGGACATCACACACATCCATGCCCGAGGCAGGATTCGAACCTGCGACCGTAGCGGTCGCGCGGTTCCAGACTGTAGCGCCTAGAACCGCTTGGCCACCGCGGCCGGCTAGGCAGTGGTCACAGTGGCACAGGTATCTGTGAATTCCACCAACAACCAACATCATCCAGTCTTTTCAAATTAGTACGCCACTACATGTGCAGTCACAATGTAGCTGATACCCCAACGGACAGATTTGGGATGACAGTCGGTGAAATTCAAATCAGTTTTTTTCCGTCATAATGGCCGACACGGCAAGAAACATGGACTGTGGGAAACTGATAACTTTAGTCAAAGGAGTAGTTTGTGGCATCCTGAGGATGAAAAATATAATCAGGATATAGCTCGGAATCTGTGAACTGAAACCATTGGTTTATTGGAAACCACAAGTAGCAAAATCTTTATTGAAAATTTTACGTGTAGATTATAGTCACACGATTAAAGTTACTGTAGTGGATCTTTTTGGGTTGTGGTAGGTGGACATTAGTTGTCTACAAATTTCTGTTACCGCTTACTAGCATTTTTATGCTATTAGGATGGTTATTCTGTTCCATGAAGTGGTTTGCAAATGTGGTGCATGTATGCTTTTCCACTTTACAGTACTTTGGCTGTCAGAGTATCCTATTCCAGACTAAGTGTTTGTCTTTCACACAAATGCTGAATGACACTAATTGAAGGTTAACTGACATATGTCTGCATAACTTCAAATAAATTCAGCCAAACAGATTTCTGCTGCTAGTCTAGAGGTGTGGTTTGAGATCTGTTAAAAAATTGATACTGTACTCATTTAAAGATGCAATTCTGGCTCAAGTAAAATGAGAAGTGACACTTCGTCATCTAGTGATGACATCTTTCCAATGATTAGGCCTATACCGTGTTCTGAAAATTACGGTTTAAAAGTTTCTGTGTGATATGTTGGATTTTATTTACCATGCCCTAAATACTATTAAATGTGGACTCTGTATCATGGCAGTCGGCCGCAACCATAAACAAACAAGAACTTATACTGCCTGAGGGTACAGAAGTGGTGCGAGGGAATAAGCTTTGCCTCCCTCTGGAAGGGCTGCCATCCTATGTCTGCATTCCGTGCTTCCACAGAAACAAAACTGACATAATGGTCAACAGGATCGTTGATTCCTTTTGATGTGATGAGAGTCGCACGCATAATGCAAATTGGAGAACACAAAGCATTTAGTATTGGCTACAGCGAAACTGTTTACTGCAGTTAGCAGAAGTAGTTCACACCCGACCTCTACCGGTAACTTACACAACCATAGTTCTAAACACTCCCCATGAAAAACTGCCACGATATAGTGTCAGCATAATTTAAAAGCTAATATTTTCACTCTTGCACCACAAGTTCTATGAAATTTTTAATTTATTCTATATTGAATTTTGGAGCTATGCTTAGTGAAAGTGTCCTAAAATACATTGTAAAATAGTTGATTTTCTTTGTTAAAAGCTACACTGAATCTGAAATAGTACTGCCTCCAGAAATCTTGTTACATCCTTTCTCAAATCCACTTGGGGAAGTGTACAAAGAACAGTCAAGCTTTCAGTACTAGAATCTGATTATCTGAATATACCTATTGCCAGTATTGCATGAATATACACCATTTTTAGAATAAAGTGAGCTGTTGTGAAACCACAAATATATTTTTCATTAATTAAATAATACCTGCTTACTCCACACAAATTTCATCCATTCATCACATAATAGAAACATCTACTTTCACCACATAAATTAACTGTTATGTGCTCATAACTACTTGCAAAACCTTTATACACCATAGTCACCAATGTAGTGTAATAAACCATACTCTGAACAATGTGTTTTGGAGAGATCCTTAGTGCGGTGTATCACTGAAGCTACATATTTTCATAATACATGGGTATTTTGTAAAACTTGTCTGATAATTCCAATAACTGAGGACAGTCTGTGCAGTATTTGATCTGTTCTTTTCGAGCTCATTTGGCATCTATTTAATAGCAAACGCTGCATTGCAGAACTCGTCTCCGAGCACAGAGGCATCATGGTATTATCCATCTCATGCATGGAGGTTAAAATCCACCCTACTTCAGACTAAATTCTAACCTAACCTAACCTAACCTGGTCAGCTCCGCCAAAAGATGGCTAATGAGATCAGACGCACTGTGACCAAGCCATTGTCCAGTGTCATTGGGTGACCTGTAGCAATGGAATCTGACAAACATTGCCTATGCCATTAACATAGCCTTAGCCCTAATTAAGGCCAATTCACAATGGCCATCATGTCACGTCATGCCCCATCCTGTCAAAACGTTCTGCAATGCATTTCAAATGGCAACATCCACACTGGTCATCCCGTCCCGTCACACCACATCACATCACTTCAAGGTTTCTCTGGAGGAAAGTTCTGATGGCCGATGCCATCCATCCATTGCTGATCACATGACCCACAAGCTCATTTCCTCCCAATACACGGCCATGGGCAGATCTCCATATTTTGTTTCATCGTAGTTTTTGTGGTTGATATCAGCTGATTGTTGTTCATTATTTGCTATAAATTGTTTGTTTTTGTTACTTCTTTTGTTAAAATTTATAGTAAATGATGACAGATTACCAATATTAGATGTATGGTGTGAAATCCGTAACTCTCTGAGGTGTAAGTATTTGAAGGTATTTGTTTCCTGTATTACTGAATAAAAAAAAGTGAGAACTTCTACTTTCATACAGGTTCCAACAGCTGAAGAGGAATGGTTTAGAACAGTAGCAACTTTTGATGAATTGCGTAACCAAGATAAGCTTCAAATAATACCTACTGAAAATTGCAGATATTTCACACGTTAACTTTTGTGAGATGAACAACTTGTTGTATTGCGTTTTGCTGAGCAGGAGCAAGGTACACAGTTCACGTAGAAATTGATGATGTTTGTCAGGTGTGCTCCCCAATTGGTCGTCTGCATATGCATGAAGCGCCTACATACGTGCGGGAATAAGATCATTCCTGTTCCACCATCCAGTGATCGTACGCGTGAATATTGTGCAAGTGGCCTCATCTACAAGGTATGTGCTGGCGGAAATGGTGCATCATCTTGCAAGCTCATACATCCCATGTAGAATGGGCTTAACAGTGGGAAAGTGTATCTTGGAGGTAAATTAATGTTAACTTCATAGTACAACACATTTTTAATTAAGTGAGTAAGGGAACTTGGAAATCGATGTGGTGGCATTTTGCCAGTACAGTGCAGCCAATTTTTACGCACCTTCTCGGCAACACACAAAAACAATTTTTCAAGAGTTTTTAGTGGATGTATTTGTACAGTGTGGTACTACACACAATTTGTAATCCATTTTACGAGATGTAAGTTCCAAAACAAGACATCACTGTGAATTTGCCTTATGACAATAGGAGGAGTAACCTAGCCGTTGAGGTCACAGGCATCAAATGACTCGAATGGAGCGTTTTAGCTGGCTTTCAAATTATTTGAATTTCATTTCCGTTTTATAAAAGAATACTGATGTTCAAGAACGAAGAAAGCATGTTACGAGCATAAAATGACGTAATTAACTATCTAAGATGATTTCTAGAGAAGAGTCAAATAACCTACTCTATGTAGTACATTAAAAGTCATGACGTAATCCGATACCAGTCATATGGTCTCTGGGCACTTGTGTGACATGAAATTGGGAAAATGGAGCTTGCATCCTAGTCCAATAAGATTCAAGCTGCCCCTCTCCCTCCCCATTCTTTATAACTAAGTAACTGCATAGGGCTCCTCATTCAATGTCTGTGCATGCTAGGGAGAGAATCAGGTTTGTTTTAAACAAATTGTTACCAGCAATAATTTTTTCTGTGGTTCAATAGCGAAAGGATCAGGAAATAATAACAATGACATAACAAATTTATGTATGGTCTATTAATAACAATTTTTTGCAGTACAATTGTATTACAATAATTTCTTGTTGTCTATCAACAATTTTTATGGCTTTAATTACAAATGTAATGTACAATAAATTTTTTTCTAATGACCTATTTACAGTAAATTTCAAAGTCATTTTTATAAATATTCCCGTTGTCATATACGTACATTGGTTTTATTTACAATAAAATGCAAAGCTGTTTCTTTTTACATTTAAGTTTATTGCTAATGCTGCACAAATAGTTGTTCCTCTGAACTGGATGCACAAGAAAGGTAGGCCTATACCCTCTGTGTGGCCTTAAGAATGTCAGGAGGGATTTCAGGAGTTGAAGGACGCGTTGTCAACGTTGTCATTGTCTGATTCATTTTGATCCAGCTAAGCCTCTTGTGTTAGCTGTGGATGCATCTTCTTATGGGATTAGGGCTGCGTTCTCCCATAGAATTGGCTCATCCGATTGGGCGATTGCATTTCCATCGTAAACTTTCAACAACAGTGCAATTATAGCCAACTTGAAAAAGAGGCGCTTGCCATTGTCTATGGTGTTACCAGGTTCCACCAATACTTGTACAGCAAACATTTCTATATGATTACAGGTCATCAGCCATTAATGGCTTTGTTCAATCCTTCGAAGCTGTCCCTCCATGGAAAGCGCAAAAATTGCAACATTGGGCTCTGTTAGTAATTATCAGTACGAGATGTTGTACAGGCGCACCGCTTAACATTCAAACGCTGACTTGATGTTTTGGTAAGCAGACGGTACGGCCACAGCACTTGATCATCTGAGGAAGTTTTGTCTTTATTGCTCCAAGGTCACTGGGGGGTAGTTCGAACAAAGCAACTCACCCGACTCTGTCCATCCAGACCGTCTCAACACATACAAACTGATTTCGTGGCTCCATTCTGGAACACACAATGGTTGTTAGTGGTAGACGCATACAGTAAATTTCCATTTCTTGCCCCTATGACATCCACCACTACTACTAGTGCAATATCAGCTTTGTCCTCTATTTTTTGTGTCAAAGGTCTTCCTGAGGTCCTTGTCTCAGATGATGAACCACGGTTTACATCAGCCGATTTTCACCAGTTTTATGCTGATAATGGCATACACCATGTAACTACTGTTCCTTTTCATCCTCAATCTAACAATGAAGCTGAACGGTTCGTTCGAAACGCACATGTAGAAAGGCCATTCTTCTCACACACGGGAGCAAGCCTTAAAGATTTTTCTTTTCTCCTTTTCCTTGTTGCCACGTGACAGAAAGTCGCCGGCAGAATTATTACATGGTCTTTGTCACAGTGCCCTGATGCATCTTCTGCAGCTGCTGCAGAACCAGTTTGTTCCACAGGGCCGTTTTCTTTAAAGTTTTTGGTAAGAAACACCTTCGGGAGCATGGTGTCATCACACACGTATTCTGCTGTTAGACTTACGTCGTTCAAGGTTCCTCTGGGCACCAATGTCGTCACCTGAATAAGCTGCAGCGCTCTTATGTTAGTGATTCTGGCACATAATGTTTGTCCTCACATCCAGCACTCCACTGGGATCTGCAAAAGCAGTCCTCTCCACTTCGCAGTTTGTGTCATTCAGAGTGGTGCTGGAGATGGGTGTTGCACAGCTGCCACCACCAATCCAGCAGCCTGAGCAGATGTCCGTGGAGCCACCACCTCCTGACAGCCGTCGCGACAATAGGATACAAATATCTCTGGAGTGAATGTTTGGATGCACAAAACAGATTCTGTGTTGCCAGAATACAAAGCCACCCTGGTGACCTGATCTCGGGACACCATAGCTTTGTCTGTAAAGTGCCTTGTACATTTACAATGTCATTACATTGCTAGTATACTCAGATTCTGTTCGTAGGTGTCATGGATTTGGTATAGACACATCATAAACGTTTGCATTTGATATACCTCAAATAAACCGGACTCTTCATCTTTGAAGAGAAAAATAAAGAATCAGTTTTCCTTCTTTACGGCAAGTCTCACAGCCAATAAGAACTAATTTTTTGATATCTGGGACAGCCACCGCTATGTTTGGATTTTATACGGATCTTTATCATTTTGCCAAGTCTATTGTGGAAAATTTTTCCTGTGAGAGCATTTCAAAACGGCTTAGTAGAAAACCAGCACATTTGAAAGTGTCCCAAAAAATACTGAACTTGCCGCACGTTGGAGGTTATACCACTAGCTTCCTTGTTGGTTTTTTCCATCTTTTTTATGTTTATTTTCCTTGCAAGAATGTTTACATTTGTGCAACTTCGGCCAACATCTAGGGTATAATATATGTACCTCAAAGATATCAGGATGCAAATAAAATAAAAAAAGTAAAATACTCCTGTTGGCTAGGGAGCAGTTTTGCTTACTGGTTACGCTTTGACATATTTATTTAGTGCATTTCATGTAAATAATCCCACTACATTACAGTCTAAGTAGAACTCAAAAAAAAATACCGATCGCTGGTTAAATGTGCTACAAAGCCATATGCATCCCAAATACTAACAATATATATCACACATTTCACTCTCCTCTCTTCCCCATCTCCCAAACACACTGAAGACTGCATGAACTTACATACTGTTGCCTCCATAACATTTATTTTAGCTTCTCAGTGTCATTTGTTGAGGCATAGACTACGTAACAGCATGAAGGCAAGTGGACAATGACACATGACAGAGTTTGATGGCGTCTTAGATACTAATATTTTATGCCTGTTAATCAAGTGGTACACATAATAACATGAAGGTTATTCCAAAAAGGGCAGCTGAATTTTTACTTTAATTATAGTCTGTGTGTGTGTGCGTGTGTGTGTGTGTGTGTGTGTGTGTGTGTGTGTGGTTTTCAGATTTTGTTCCCCATTATTATGGTTCACATTCAGTCTGATGATTTCTTATTAACCTGCTTGCAAAGCAGAATATACAACCCAAGTATGAGGATGCCAGTGCTGTGATAAACATAAATGAAGGAAGTGTTATGCACCAGACTTGTGCAGAAAATTTATTTAAGATAAATGCTGAAATTTCACTCAGTATAACATGTCATACACTGAAGAGCCAAAGAAACTGGTACACCTGCCTAATACTGTGTAAGGCCCCTACGAGCACTTAGAAGTGCTGCAACGTGACGTGGCATGGACTTGACTAATGTCTGAAATAGTGCTGGAGGGAATTGACACCATGAATCCTGCAGGGCTGTCCGTAAATCCCCCAGAGTACGGCGGGGTGGATATCTTTTCTGAACAGCACATTGCAAGGCATCCTAGATGTGCTCAATAATGTTCATGTCTGGGGAGTTTGTTGGCCAGTGGAAGTGTTTAAACTCAGAAGAATGTTCCCGGAGCCACTCTGGAGCAGTTCTAGTGAGGTGTTGCACTGTCCTACTGAAATTGCCTAAGTCCATCGTTATGCGCAATAGACATGAATGGATGCTGCTGACCAGACAGGATGCTTACATACGTGTCACTTGTCCAAATCGTATCTAGACATATTAGGGGTCCCATATCACACTAACTGCAAATGCCCCACACCATTACAGAGCCTCCACCAGCTTGAACAGCCCCTGCTGACGTGTAGGGTCCATGGATTCATTAGGTTGTCTCCTTACTCGTACACATCCATCCACTCGATACAATCTGAAACGAGACTCGTCCGACCAGGCAACATGTTTCCAGCCATCAACAGTCCCATGTCAGTGTTGATGGTCCCTGGCGAGGCGTTAGGTTTTTTATTGTGCAGTCAGTTTTACCGGATTCCTGATATTCACGGTACACTCGAGAAATGGTCATACAGGAAACGCGGTTCCGGACTGAAGCACCTAGAACCGCTCGGCCACCCCGGCCGGCGAAAATACATATTTGAAGCCGCTAATAGGTACAAAACATCATCAGTAATGGTACTAAATGCCTTCTCCACAAATTATTTTGAGCAATTAGATCAGGAGTCCACTCGAAGTGTATGTGGTTGCGAAAAAATACTTGGCCTCAGCAACAAATAATACTTAGTAAATAAGGAGCATCATGATGGATGCAGGGATTAGTGAGCACATAGTCGTTGTAGGGAGACTCGCCAGTGCAACAATAGGTTAATAAAAGATGGCACTGACTCCCCATTGTACACAAAGCAGGCCAGAAAAGTATTGCAGAAGCAACGAAAAATGCACGCCAAATTTAAAAAATCTCCAAGATTGACAATGTTTTACTGAAGCTCGAAACTTAGCACAAACTTGAATGCTAGGTGCCTTTAATAGCTTCCACAATAAAAATCTACCTCGAAATCTAACAGAGAATCCAAAGAGATTCTGATCATATGCAAAGTACACAAGCGGCAAGATGCAGTCAATACTCTCACATTGTGATAGCAATGGCAATATTACTGATGACGGTCCCACTAAAGCAGAATTGCTAAACACATTTTGCCAAATCCTTTGACCAAAGAAGATGAAGTAAATATTTTAGAATTTTAATCAAGAACAACCGCCAGCGAGTAACTTAAACGTAGATATCCTCGATATAGCAAAGCAGCTGAAATCACCTACTAATGGCAAGGCCTCTGTTCCAGATTGCATGCTAGTTAGGTTCGTTTCAGAGTATGCTGATACAATACTCAGCAATCATATACAACCATTCGCTTGTTGAAAGACCTGAACGTAAACACCGGAAAGTCACACAACTCACACCAATATTTAAGAAAGAAAATATCAGTAATCCTCTGAATTACAGTCCCGCATCACTAACATCAATGTGCAGTAGGATTTTGGAAGGTATACTGTGTTAGAAAATTATGAATTACCTTGAAGGAAACGATTTATTGACAAATAGCCAACTACCCAACGTGGATTCAAAAAAATATCGTTCTTGTGAAACACGTCTAGGTTTTGATTCACAAGAAGCCGACTTTCGGCGTTGTGCATATCTATGAAAGAACTTGTCCCCGAGATGAGGGAGTGGCGGTCGCTGTGTCTTCTGTCTCCATGTCCAGATGAGCCAGTTTAAGTCGTTTGATAGACACCGCCTGCTCTCTTCCGTTCCAGTGAATCTTAAATGAGTGTGACCTCCTTTACACCACTTCAAATGGTCCTGTCCAAGGAAGCGAGAGTGGGAGTCGAAGGCATGCTCAAATGTGTGTGTAAATTCCTAAGGGCCCAAACTGCTGTGGTCATGGGGCCCTAGAACTTACGCACTACTTAAACTAACTTATGCTAAGAATAAAAAAAAAAAAAAACACACACACACACACAGACACATAAAATATGAATCCACCACACAGTACAAAAGGCGCAACAAAACAATACAAAGAAAACTAGGTAAACATTCCACTGTTGCCGTCACCAGTGGCGGATTTAAAAATTTTGCCCCCTCCTCCTCCCCCCCCCCCCCCCACCGCAAAAAAAGACATGTTTTAAATAATTACCATTACCCGGTCTCTTCGCAATTGCCGTTTTGGGTGGGAAGGCTGTGAGCTGTTTCCGTACTCTGCTATTCGTCGTTCTGAACGACGCGTCAGCGGTCTAGTCGCTCTCAATCAAAGTGTAATATGGTTCCTGCACTGTACTTGGTGTACAGCAGCGTATAAAACGAACTTAAAACTGAATTGTGTTAACACATTCTTCTGTCGAAAGACAACAGAAACGAACACAAGGAAAATAACTTTTCTTTTACGGCCTAAAAAATCAGCAGAGCGTCTAGGAGATAACGGATTTTTGTTATACATTCACTTTTAATATGTCCTTTTTACACGAAACCGTTGAAAATGAAAATAAAAAAGTTTTTTTTACGATCTAAAAATTGAAGCGAACGTATCATACATTAGAAGTTAAGTTAATAGGCCTATGTACTTTACAGAGATGCGTTCAAAATTAAAATTAAACTGTCGCTTTTCCGATCTAATAACTTGAATGTGTAGCAGCTATAAAAACACATTCGGTATTGATACGTGAATCAATACGAAAGCGTAAGAAATTAAATTGAAACACAGATTTCGGTGCACGAACTAATAACTAAATACAGACGAACAAACACAGAACTGGATTTGCTATTACATCATTTTCCAGACTAGTGTGGAAAAATCATATTTGTTTTATACTCTAATAGTTACGTGTAAATCATTAGAGTCTGTGTAGCTAGATGCTGCATAATAAGTTTACACAATACCTTTAATCCATGTAAGGGCTAAACAGTTTTATAGTGCAGCTACTGCTCTCACTGTAGCTCTTTCTAACCGTATTCGAAAAGCTTTTACGTATTTATCGACAGAACTGAACTACGTTACTTATTAACACTTTTTCATCTGAGCGTACTCTCCGACAACGTATATTTCCGCAGACGCCAAGAATGAGCATCAGTTGTAATATACTACAGTATGTAGGGGAAGGTGGGGGAATTACACGCATGTGGGTAATCCCACGCAGGCTGATTTACGCAGTTTGAATAGCGCAAGCTGTTCCCAGTTGGTGCTACACCCTGCCAGCAGGAGTAACAACTACTACACGGCTTACGCCAGCCATTTTCCAGTGACATTGTTGGAGCAGTGAAGTATTGTTTATTTTCGGCGTGTCTCATGTAATTTTGGTCAGCTGTATTTTGAAAGGTAAGGGTTACTACACTCCTGGAAATTGAAATAAGAACACCGTGAATTCATTGTCCCAGGAAGGGGAAACTTTATTGACACATTCCTGGGGTCAGATACATCACATGATCACACTGACAGAACCACAGGCAAATAGACACAGGCAACAGAGCATGCACAATGTCGGCACTAGTACAGTGTATATCCACCTTTCGCAGCAATGCAGGCTGCTATTCTCCCATGGAGACGATCGTAGAGATGATGGATGTAGTCCTGTGGAACGGCTTGCCATGCCATTTCCACCTGGCGCCTCAGTTGGACCAGCGTTCGTGCTGGACGTGCAGACCGCGTGAGACGACGCTTCATCCAGTCCCAAACATGCTCAATGGGGGACAGATCTGGAGATCTTGCTGGCCAGGGTAGTTGACTTACACCTTCTAGAGCACGTTGGGTGGCACGGGATACATGCGGACGTGCATTGTCCTGTTGGAACAGCAAGTTCCCTTGCCGGTCTAGGAATGGTAGAACGATGGGTTCGATGACGGTTTGGATGTACCGTGCACTATTCAGTGTCCCCTCGACGATCAACAGTGGTGTACGGCCAGTGTAGGAGATCGCTCCCCACACCATGATGCCGGGTGTTGGCCCTGTGTGCCTCGGTCGTATGCAGTCCTGATTGTGGCGCTCACCTGCACGGCGCCAAACACGCATACGACCATCATTGGCACCAAGGCAGAAGCGACTCTCATCGCTGAAGACGACACGTCTCCATTCGTCCCTCCATTCACGCCTGTCGCGACACCACTGGAGGCGGGCTGCACGATGTTGGGGCGTGAGCGGAAGACGGCCTAACGGTGTGCGGGACCGTAGCCCAGCTTCATGGAGACGGTTGCGAATGGTCCTCGCCGATACCCCAGGAGCAACAGTGTCCCTAATTTGCTGGGAAGTGGCGGTGCGGTCCCCTACGGCACTGCGTAGGATCCTACGGTCTTGGCGTGCATCCGTGCGTCGCTGCGGTCCGGTCGCAGGTCGACGGGCACGTGCACCTTCCGCCGACCACTGGCGACAACATCGATGTACTGTGGAGACCTCACGCCCCACGTGTTGAGCAATTCGGCGGTACGTCCACCCGGCCTCCCGCATGCCCACTATACGCCCTCGCTCACAGTCCGTCAACTGCACATACGGTTCACGTCCACGCTGTCGCGGCATGCTACCAGTGTTAAAGACTGCGATGGAGCTCCGTATGCCACGGCAAACTGGCTGACACTGACGGCGGCGGTGCACAAATGCTGCGCAGCTAGCGCCATTCGACGGCCAACACCGCGGTTCCTGGTGTGTCCGCTGTGCCGTGCGTGTGATCATTGCTTGTACAGCCCTCTCGCAGTGTCCGGAGCAAGTATGGTGGGTCTGACACACCGGTGTGTGTATAAGTTGCTTTAATGTAATTCTTGCTTATCAACTACTAACCCTAGATGAAACCTTTAATTTCATTGTAGATTTGTCCCGCTATTTGAATTAGGTGCTGAGTTATGCTTAGGTTAGTCATCCAACTTACAGTGGGGTAATGCCACGCAGATGCTGAAGTGCGAGGTATTCCCCCTTGCAGGTTATATTTTCGATACTAATTTTTTTTTTTAATTTCAGATGGGTCGATATTACAAAAGAAAAACTCAGAAAGCAAAATGGACGCAAGAGGAACTTTGTAAGGCTCTTGATGCCGTCAAATCTGGAAGAAAAATACGAGAAGTATCAAGAGCTTTCGAGAATTCATGAAGCTACTCTGTGAACGAGAATGAACGTTAAAAATACCGGGGTCCCAAACTTGGAAGAAACCCAACATTTTCAACAGAACAGGAAAATGAGATTACGGATCATTTTATTACAATGGCCAAGCTGCTCTATGGCACTACATGCACCCAGCTGCGAAAGATTGCATTTGAGTATGCAGAGGCTAACAACATTGCAAACAAATTTGATAAGTCATCTAGGTTAGCTGGAAAGGATTGGCTAACTCTATTTTTAAAAAGAAACCCAAGTATTAGCATGGGAAAACCTGAAGCAACTAGCATTAACAGAATACAGGCATTTAATGAAGAAGAGGTTAATACATATTTTAAAAACTTAGAACATGTCTTTGAAAAATATAAATTTAAAGAGGGGAGAGTGTTCAACGTCGATGAAACGGGCATAAATACTGTACAAAAGCCCGAGAGAATTTTGGCTCCTAAAGGTGTTAAACTAATAGGTGGGGCCACGTCTTGGGAAAGGGGGAAAAACGTGACTGTGATATGTTGTTTCAGTACTGTTGGTACCTACATCCCCCCTATGTTTATCTTCCCCAGGAAGAGGATGTCATATCTCTTAAGTAAAGGTGGACTAGTTGGAACAATATATGGTTGTTCCGTCAATGGCTGGTCCAATGAGTCATTATTTTTCAAATGGATCCAACATTTTCTGAACAATGTAAAATCAACTATTGATTACCCTGTGCTGCTGATTTTAGATAATCACAGCAGCCACATTTCACTTGAAATTTTTGAATTTTGTAAAAAACGTTCTATTGTCATGGTAACCATACCTCCACACACTTCTCACAAGCCTCAACCACTAGATGTTCCATTCTTTTCTTCTTTGAAATCAGCCTTCTGTCATGAATGTGACGTGTATATGAAGTCACAGGTGTATCAAAAAATTACACCATGTGAGTTAGCAGAACTTTTTAATAAGGCATATATTAAGGTCACTACCATGGACAAAGGGCAGTCAGGGTTTAAGGCAGGTCGGATTTGCTCTTTCAATCCAAACAAATTTCAGCATGACGACTTACAACAATGTGAGATCTTCAGAGATGTTGTCCTTGAAGATGAAGAGGTTCCGATGCAACAAATGGAAATGAAGTGGTTGCATCTACAAACGAGCCACATATCGCCAAAATGAGTCAAGAACAGATTCCTGGATCTCCAGCAGAAGATGTTCCACTTCTTGTAGGCCTAGAAGAGGTCACAACAACATCAACTAAAAGTGCATGTTTCAAGCATGTTAGTGTATTTGACATATCTCCTGTTCCAAAACAAAACCAACTTCTTCCTAAGACGAAACAAGCCAAGGGAAAGCCTAAGGGAAAGTCAGTGATCCTTACAGCAACTCCAGAGAAGAATAAACTGCTAACAGACTTATCAATAAAGAAATAAAAAGAGGCCATGAAAAAGAAAGCTGAAGGAAGCAAGAAAAGAAATCATAAGGAGAAAGCAGATAAGTGGAGAAATCTGCAACTTAAAAAAGTCTCGAAGAAGAAACAGACATTATATAAAAAGAAACATCGCCAAGAAAGTGAAAGTAGCAGCGAGGATGACCTAAATCTGGACTTGCAGGACTTTTGTGATGACGATGAAATGGATGATATTGATCCATTGGCGATTTCAGAAGATGTCTGTTTAGTTTGTGGAGAGTTTGGGAAAGAAGGAAATCTATAGTATCGATGTATTTCTTGTAGCAGATGGAGTCATGTAGAATGTAGTGGCTGGAACACTCCAAAAGGTTACAAGTGCGATTTTTGCTGTATGAGAAAATGAACTCTTTTCACATCAATAAAAATGTAAAAAACGAAAATTATAAAAGATATTTGTAGAATTACATTATTTCGTTCTTAAATATACTGTTTACTATTTGTAGTAACTAATAAGCAAATAAAAATAGCAAGTATTGTACATTTTTATGGTTTGTTTGTTTTGCGTGCTATTACCCAGTACTTTGCGAGTCATTACCCTCAGGGGTGGGGACTACCACGCATTTGCACTTTTTTTTATTTTAATGTTCAAAATTAAGGAACTGTTTATAACTATTTACAGACGATTGGAATATGTGGAGAAATGTCCATTGTATGGTATGTACTTATTTTCGTAGGTTTTAATGACGTAACGAATGGTTCACATCGATTTTTCCTTAGGTGCGTGTATTTCCCCCACTCTCCCCTAATACTCAGTTCCTAAATCCAATGAATGTGCTCTAATTTATAATGAAAATCACATTATAATCTTAAATTTTTAAAACTAGTATGAATAAATAAACAGACTCACCAGTGAGCAAAGTTTGCGTCTGGCTTTGACGGCAGAAAACTCGTTGATCATATCTTCATAGTTCAGACGGTTACCAGTTAGGAGGTCAGCTTCGATGTGAAGAATGGACAAGGCGTTCAATCTCTCCTCAGACAACGTAGAACGTAGGTACGATTTCAGTCTTTTAAGAGCCTAAAACGAGCGTTCTGCTGAACAATTTGTAATTGCCATACATAGAAATATTCCAAGAGCAATGTCAACACTCGGAAACACGGACCATAACCTCTCTTTTCGTAAAAATTCATTTCTACTGATATATCACTAATCCCAGAAGATTTCAAAAGTTCCACAAAATGTACATATTCACTAGGGGAGGTAGGCTCTTAATCTGTGTCATACGACTCTTGGAGTTTTGCTGCACGTTCAGAAATATCGTCAGGTGAACTGTTCTTAAGGTTACTGGATACTGTGAAGGAGTCCAACAGTGTTCCATAGCTATCCTTCCTCCTCACTAATTCAGCGTACAAGTTGCCGAGTACTGCAAGAAATGTTTCTACTCTAAATTTTTCCCTCCCAGTCAGAAAAACGTCTACAGAGTCCGCTTCTTCGTCATCATGATGTTTGCTTTTTCGTGATCTTTTATAAATGCATTCATAATCTATATCAGCCGCAATCTCTATGAATTTATTTTCATAACAGTCGAACATGCCACAAATAGATGCAATAAATCCTACAAGTGATTCATATAATTCATGTACTATCAATATTTACACTTTTCAATTTCAGATTTACACTATTAAATCTCTGGAGTATGTGCTTCCAAACCGTCATCATGAATACTGTTTCTAGTCTGCTGAGTTGATTCAATAAACCTGAAGCCTCATTTCGCACAAGTGGTTTTTCAAGCGTATTGTTGGTAGTATGTGTTAGGGAATTGATAACGCCCTCCCAGCACTTATACAGGCTTCCTCTCTTTCTGACCGACGTGTTTTTGATAAACTTTTTACCGTTTTGCTTCCTGGTTTCATGAAAGAAAGAAAGAAGTTTATCCCAGCGCTTTGTAAAAACAGAGAAAAAATATAAAGGTTTTGCACTACATTGAAAAATGAACATGCTTCCCGACAACAGCTTGCAGCACTAGTGCCGACTAAATTCAAAGTATGTGCTGCACAAGGCACATAATGCGCTTTCGGATTTCGTCCTTCAATGCATGCCTGGAAACCAATGTAGGTTCCTGACATATTGCTTGCGTTCTCATATAACTGGCTTCTACAGTCAGTAATATCAATGGAATTTGTAGACATGACTTTAAGTACGGCCTCGGCTAAGTTTTCCGACTTGTGTCCCGGGCTTGGTAAAAACAGAAGGAAACGTTTATCAGGTTCACCAATCTCGTTAACATATCTTAATATGAAAGATAATTGATCAATATGTGAAATGTCCACAGTAGAATCTACTATTATGGAGAAATACTTGGCCTCTTTTGTTTCACTTATGATAGTTCTTTTTATTCGTTCAGAAAGAAGCCCTATTATTCCATCACAGATTTTTGAGGAAAGATAACTTGTGTGTCTCTGCCATGGATTTCCATATCGTTCAATGTGCTCTGCGAGAAAAGGATCAAACTCGGCTATAAGTTCAGGAGACATAATAAATTGACCATTATGTAATGAAAGGAATCTTTCAACGTGTACACGTAGGGGAAGTCCACGACTTGTTAGCTTCTTCACTGCTGCAAACACCCTTTTCAACAAACTGCGCCAGTACATTTTTTCTGTCTCAACATATGACTCGAAACGGCTACCTATTGTTCCAAGTGACTTTTTTCTTGGTAAGAGTGATAACTCAGAATTTTTGTGTTCAAGTGAATTCTCATGATGATATTTTTCCAATCTGCAATACCGTTAGTAGCAATCGCGGCGTTAACTCCGAACAATTTAAACGATGCACAAAAAGCAGCACCGGTACTACAGGAGTATACTAGAAAATCACGCAAAGTTGATTCACCATTTAAAAGTTTACGGTAAAATACGTTTTTGTTCAAATATCTGGTTTCGTCGTCTGTTGATCTTGAGTTAGAAAAATCATTTTGATTAATGCCACGTTGTAAGAGAATGTCGATTGTTGAATCACTGTCACACCATTCTGCAGGATCATCACTAACGAGGTTATTTCTTTTTGTAATGTCTGACTCGACACTTAGTTTTTCGTGAAACTCGAAATCAGGAATAATTTGCTTTTCATCGTTTTTCACTTTTGTTTCGTCTGTATTTACTTCTTTTACGACAGCTGCAGTGCCAGAAATATCATTCGTACTACTTGAACTCGAAGTCGAACCAGCAACATTTCTTGCGAGAAATTTATCTACTCTGTCAAGCGTCTTTAAAACGTTGGCTTCTTGTTCTCGCCTTTCCTTCGTAAATTTCCGAAATGCCGCCCCACTAAATTTTGCATGTTTGCTTTTTTCACTGTTATTCATGTTAAGGCACTTGAAAAGGCGCGCGCGGTAGCCGCGTCGTCTCAGGCCCCTTGCACGGTCCGCGCGACACCACCCGTCACAGGTTTGAGTCCTCCCTCGGGCATGGATGTGTGTGTTGCCTTTAGCGTAAGTTAGATTAAGTAGTGCGTAAAGTTAGGGTCCGATGACCTCAGCAGTTTGGTCCCATAAGACCTTATCACAAATTTCAATTTTACTTACAAAATTGTCAACCAACAGTCAAAACAAAAGAAAAAAATGTAAAAGGAAAGAAAGAAAGCTTGCATCCAGTTCCAGTCGTACTACAGCGCACATGAGCACAAAGCTTTTTACTTTAAACACGGCACACGAGCACAAAGATTTTTCCTTTAAACACTGAGCGATGAACTGACCAACTCGGATTACTCGACATAACTGTGCTACGAAAGAACGACAATTCAGAATAATTTAATTTGATTGTCCGTTGTATCTCTGTTGTCAGTGAACAGTAGAAGCACATCTGCCTGCCAGAGTTCGTCTCGTAAAGAAAAGGACAGTCTATTTTTTAGCTTTTGTTTCCCGCGTCGCCGGAATTTTAGCTGGGGCGCAAATATGTTCTGAATATTCTTGTCACTGTCTTTCTAATTTCAAAATCAAATAATTTTTGCAATTTCTTGCAGTGAGGTGTGCTGGATCGACTCTTATCCCACTTATTCTTATAACATTTTAGCGGTTTGTGTGGGCAGAGAAGACAGACTACAAGCTCAAGTAGTCTTGTTGGCAGTTAATGTGCTGTGTTGTCATTTGTGTGAACGCTGCTGTTATGTCTACACACAAATCCACCTTTTGTTCCAACATAAAATAAAAATAACCTTTCCTCGAAGAAAAAAAGCTTAGTTAAGAAGTTTAATATAAAATTTGCAGTGCCACGTACTAATCGACTGCACAGAGTGGGAAGTTTGATATCGTGCAGGCTGCAGCACAAATGAGACAAACGAAAGTTGGTTTCTTCTTCTTTTTACGTAAAAAAAAGTAACTAAGTAAATAAATAAATAAAATTTTTAGACTGTTGTGAAGTGTATTTAACATATTATTACATTTTCTGCTTATGTTCTTTTCGTATATACATGTGTTTAAAGATATAAAACATTCCCAGTATCAACATGTTTTGTTAAACAGGTGTCATTAAATCAAAGCTCACATATTGAAGACCACAGAGCTTTCACATTAATTACTGTCATGTAGAGTTGACTTGATACTTCCCCATAATTTGTACAGGAAATTGAAGTAGAGTCGGGTTTTACATACTGAGGCCCACACATGTTACAGTATTTAAGAAATTGCTGATTAGTTTATCACAGCTTCTCAGGAGTCCCGGTATTTTCACGGGGAAAATACGGTAGGGTTAAGCAGAAACCGACAACATTCTCGCAATAATAATGTTTCACACATTGTGCTGTAGATTACTGTCCTGACAGTTTACTTCAAAATATTTTGAACTATCATGAAGATGATATCAGACAGAAACCCAATGTTAAATTTCCATTCAGTCACCAAGTAAACTATGTATATTTCCAAGCTTGTATTGTTGAATTTCGTTCTTAAGGCTTATTTAAACTAGCAAGTTGTTTAACAATATTAAAAATAGTTGTCGTCTGTAAGTGCAGTTTTAAAACGTAAATGGTTAAAACGAGTACAGAGCAAAAAATGCGGCCCCCCCTTAAGATGCCGCCCCTCGGCCCGTGCCTAGTGGGCCTTTATGTAAATCCGACACTGGCAGTCACTTGTTATTTGGTGATCGATAGCCGCTACACCTGAACCCCCCCCCCCTTTTTTTTTTAACAAAAATCCTGGAGCTCTAGGAATGTCAGGGTACTGATGTTTGATCATGCATCTGGCTCATGTTTTCATTGGTGGAAATCCCTATTTATTTGGCTGCAGAGCCTCGAGTCTGATGTGCTGCTGTCGCGTGGATCGACATTTGGCTGTGTGCTCACCCCCAGAAGAACTCACACCTGAGGTGAAGGGTAGGCAGTCGCCCTGTCCCCTGTCTTCATATCCAGACGAGTCAGTTTAAATCACTCAATAGACACGACTTCCTCTTGTACATTCCAGCGAATCTTAGATGTGTGTGTGGCCCCCTTTCCACCACTTTCAATGGTCCTATGTAAGGAGACGATAGTGAGAGTTGAACAGAGTCATCCAATACCACACATACAATGAGCTGAACAGGCCCTTGTTGACGCAGATGGGTTGGTGTCCACAAGGTTTGGGAGCAGATGGTCAAAGGAGGCCCATAGTATTGCAGAACTGTCTGCCAAACCCCAAGACTGACTGCATCAACGGGATATCTACAGACTTGTCTGCGATTAATTCAGCAGGTAGGCCTAATGCTTTACCATAAACCAACTGTGCCAGCGAATGGTCCACGTTTTCTTGGAAGACTGACAGCATTGCTAATGATACCATTGGTAAAGCCTCTGTTCATGTAACTTCCTTATATATCAACACCGTCTTCAGGGTGCGGTAGTATCTTTCCACTATCCTGTTGCTGGATGGGTGGTAACTCATTGTATGAATGTGGTTGCAGCTGCACAGTTGAGGCAACTCCTGGAATAATGGGGCCTCAGATTGTCAGCCCTTGTTGGTAGTTATTGCTTAGAGTGTGCCAAACCTTGCGATCTACCCACTGAGTGGTGTCCTCGCCATGATTTTAGTGGTGATATCAGCAAATGGGAAAGCCTTTGGTCATCCTGTGAAGCAGCTGGAATATGATAGCGGCCCGATCAGATCCCTGTGGATGTGTCTGAACTGTACTGTTGGCATTGTGGGTCCTGCTGGAGCAGACATGTGCCTTCCCACTTTGCATCTCTGGCAGCAGTCGTACTGCTGTGCCCATTTACAGAATACTTGTTGATTCTGGGCTACACCAACTTTTTAGTCAGCAGCTGTGTGGTAGCCCATACTCTTGGTTGTGCCAGGCTATGGAATGCTTCAAAAACGCCATGCTGAAAAAACTTGGGTACAAAAACGTGTGTCATGTCGTGTGCGACATGTACAGTCTTCATGGTTGTGCGACATCTTGACAGGCAGTCGGTGGCTATGTTCTTGCTGCTGCTTATGTAATGCACATCTGTTGTGGATTTTGATGTGAAGATCACATCTATAATCACCCTGAATGAGCTGCTAGGCTATCCTTTCTTGAATAGAACTGTGATCAGCACGAGGTCTTTATAAATCGTGAAGGCTGTTCCTTCAATTGAACCCCTGAAGTGCCAGACTGCTGCCTACAGCTCCCTGTCAGTAGCACTCCAAGAACTCGGCATGTCTATGAGTAGGTGGAAAAAAAAAGGCTAAAGGTTGCCAGATGCCTTCAAAAAATTGCTGGAGTACCACCCCCACAGCCACCTTACATGCATCAACTATAACAGCCAACAGTGCCTGGAACATAGATGTGCCAGCAGAACTGATCCCACAGCACATACCTTCGCTTTCTCAAACATTGTCACCTGTTCCAGATTCAAAGGTACATTTTTTTGATCCCACTGTGTCTTTACCTTTGATCAGATTTGTTGGTAGTGCCAACAATATTGCAGCCTGGGATAAGTGCCAGCAATAGTAATTCAACATACCTAGGAATCTTCCCAGGTCTTTGAATATTTTAGGCCTGGGAACATTCTGAATGTCTTTTACTCATTCCACAAGAGGTGTGATTCCTTCTGCTGACACTTAAAAAGCCAGGAATTTCACGTTGGCAAAACAAGTTTGTCTTTGTTGACCATGACAATGGCTTGTAAAAACTCCCCAAAGGTGTTTTTTGTGCTGTTCTCTTGACAGCGAAGAGACTATGATGTTGTCCATCATACAAAATATGTGCACTGCAAATCACAAAGAACCATGTCGACCATTATTTAGAAAACTCAGAATATTAACTCTGCCATCCTTATACATATATGAGATTATTATATTTTTGTACACCAGACATGAATTATTTGAGGGGAACCATTTTGTCCATTCACATGATACCAGAAACAAAGGAAATTTTATGCTCCCCACCCACTGCCTCAGACTATATGCCCAGGGACCTCAATACATGGGAATGAAAATTTGCAATAAATTAAAAGGGAAAAAGTTGATGCAGATGAATTTAGGTTCACTTAAAAGAAAGCTATATGAGGTACTGACACTGAAGTGTTATTACTCCGTGGATGAATTCATGCAGGACAAACTGGAAATTTGACCTGGGTACAATGCGTTCTCCTTATAGTGTCATTATTTATTATAGTGCTATTATTTATTCATGTAAAAATCATTGTAATTGTTTTATAAATTTTTGACATGTCTCCTGTACACAAACCAAATGGATTGCAAATGTACGTCATGAGATGAATATAACACAATTCACAATCCATATAACAGAATAAGCAGTCAAGATCATGGAACATCAGGTGAATCAAATGCCGCATTTTTGGGCAACGCTTTTAAACCAAGTGGCATGTAACAATATTTAAGTAACCCCAAGGATGTGGTGATTGTCATCTTATCTACATCATATGCTGCTACCTGAATTTAAGTGTGTGCATGTGTTCAACCAGTAACAGAGAAGATTGTAGCACCTGCCACTGAATTCTTTACATCTATCACATGTTGCATAGAATACCAGTCTGTGGTCATCCTTGAATTTAATACCCAGTGATCTTGACACACTCTCCATGTGCTGTTGCATTTCTGTATCATGTGCAATGGTGAAGCCCACTGGCTTTGTGAAGGCGTAGTCACTCCCTCATTTATCTGTCTGTTTATGCCTTTTTTGCTGTTGCAAACTTCTTGGGGGTGAGGCAGCACAGCTTAGCTGCCAACAGAGTTCCTGGAGTGGTGCATATGATATGCTGCGTGTTACGCTGAATAATTGCTTTAGACTCTACGATATAAGAAATGCCTAGGAATTCATTGAGAATGTCATACCATTCTTCTTTGTGACTAGTTGTCGCTACTGTTGCCTTTTGTAGTAGACCTCTCCTGATGTCCGTGACAAGGACAAAACAATGCAAAAAATCTGCTCCCAGGTTGGGCCCAGTGATGTACACAACCAAAAAATTCCACGATAAGTGCCCTTGTAAATGGAGAGCTAACATGCTCTTCATTTTACAATACACTTCTGTTGCTGCCGTACCACCTGAGTGAATTAAGTCTCTCAGTAAAACACTAATATCCAATACTGTGTTGACCAAAAAGTCCTTTTTTCTGACTGCCTATCTCTCATGAACAGTCATTTGGAATGGTCTGTGATGTTTGTCAATCTGACTCTCAGATGTTGTTCCTCAGGCTTGAAGTTATTCTTTTTTGGATTGTAACCACAGAATCACAGCCGGTGTGTTGTATCCTGCATATTAAATGTACTCCAATATTCAGTATTCTCCACTGGTGTTATTGTCACTGACTTCAAGGACATATACCCATTTGAACAGTTGTGGGTGAATGAAGAATGATGATTTGACATCTCTGCTATGGGGATCTTCTTGCATTGCATGTCCAGACATGCACTGCAGAAAATATCATTTGCAAATGACACCTTTGAATTCAGCACAGTAGCCACAGTACTGGAGAACAACTGAGAAATCTTGTCCAATATCCTGCTGCACCCTTTAGAGGTCATTGACAAAATTGGGTACCAACATGGAGCCATGCAATTTGATGCCATATGTCTGAACATTTGATGGAAGTGGCACCAGTAACTTTTATCCTTTAAAAGCCTGTTGTCATACTGTCTGTTCCCTTTCTGTTGTCAACTGCTGGATTTTGGATGTGATGCACACTGCTTGTTTTGCAGGACTGCCACATGTGCAGCCAGAACGTGAATGTTTCTGGTAGCTGCTCAGTAGTAGGAACCGATGCTTCCATGTTGATGCTTGCTCTGGGGCTGTTGCATGTGTCTGTCTCTGAAATGCTCATTTCAGGGCCATCAGCTGAAGTGATGCACTCGACAGAGCTGCCATCTTTTAATTCTAAGAATGCCACCATAACCTCAGTGTTTTCTACCAACACTTGAAGGGGAATGTCTTTGTCTGCAGCTAAAATTTTTCTCATATTTTCTGGTAGTCTTTTAAGCCAAAGCATAAGGCGAAAGGGTAGTTTGTTACTTAAATCTTCACCAAGTGATAACCTCTTTAGTCTGTTTTTGGATGTTGGGGTGAAATGGTTAATTAAGCAGCTATTAAGTGCTACGTAACTACAAGAGTTCAGAACTTCCTCTCTGAGAATCATTTTTGATTTGCTGAGGTGTGTTATGATGCAGTGGAACTGTGCCATGTCACTGTAAATGTCCTACTGGTTGAAAAGTGCTCTCTGCATACAAGGACCAAAGTTGAGGTCTGGATGTCCAAACAGCAATTTCATGTGATGTGCGATCCTACCTTGTGCTCTAGACTGTTGTAGTTGCGGTTTTAGGCCGTCGGATGTACCTGATCCAGCTGCTAAGAGTTGGAGCTGAGCATTATCATTGTTCTCCTGTTTTACCCAGATGTTGCTTTGTGGAGTCATTTTCTGTTCAAAGCTTGGTCACCACTGTAGAAATGCTCCTTAGAAAACACTCACACTTCGGTAAATTCAGTAATATGTAGGACTTAGTTACATTATTTATACCCTTATTCACAATAGTAATCCAACAGTTTTATCTTGTATAATACAATCCCCCATATTTTAATTATTTGCAGCTATGCCCTTAAATCATCAGACAATTTTAAAAATGAAACATCCTGGCGGATTAAAACTTTGTGCCCGACCGAGACTCGAACTCGGGACCTTTGCCTTTTGCGGGCAAGTGCTCTACCGTCTGAGCTACCGCAGCACGACACACGCCCGGTACTCACAGCTTTACTTCTGCCAGTATCTCGACTCCTACCTTCCAAATTTTCCAGCTGCAGAGTGAAAATCTCATTCCGGAGACATCCCCCAGGCTGTGGCTAAGCCATGTCTCCGCTATATCCTTTCTTTCAGGAGTGCTAGTTCTGCAAGGTTCGCAGGAGAGCTTCTGTAAAGTTTGGAAGGTAGGAGTCGAGATACTGGCTGAAGTAAAGCTGTGAGTACCAGGCGTGAGTCGTGCTTCGGTAGCTCAGATGGTAGAGCACTTGCCCGCGAAAGGCAAAGGTCCCGAGTTCGAGTCTCGGTCGGGCACACAGTTTTAATCTGCCAGGAAGTTTCATATCAGCGCACACTCCGCTGCAGAGTGAAAATCTCATTCTGGAATTTTAAAAATGTTCATAAGATATTAACATTTTATAGTCAGCAACAGTAATATATGTAGTATTTCATATTAAGTCATTTGATACTATGACTATCTCATCACAAACTTGTTTACTGCAATTGAGGCACTACCCATATGTGAGATCCAGTTTGCAAACTACATAAAACTCATCAACTACAACACAACAGACCAAAATTATGCATCCATTTGTTGTCATTTCCGTTAGTTATTCCTCAGAGTCTTGCACATCATGTCATCATAAACAAGTGTACAATAACTTACAGAACAGAGCATAAGAAGTCCCTAACACATCATTTTCCTGACATCATCATCATAACTACAGATACTTCATCATCATCATCATCATCGTCATCATACACACGATGATAAAAATACTTCACAAAATTTCATCTCAACATAAACTTCATTGGTCTCACAGAATCTCCATAAACATCTTCATAATATCATCACAATGTCATAAATCTCACTAGTTTACCCCCAAGGAGAAAAATGCTCTGAATATAGTCATTATATTCCAGTCATAATACACACATCAAAAAAAGGTTTGCCTCACCTTGGTTCCCAGAGCTTCTGAAGATAGACATTGACTTTGGATATTGTATTACAGACACAGTCCCACTGACTGTTCAGAGATGTCACTAAACCCACTCAAAGATGTAAACAACCATGCATGAGCAGCACCTATTATATGGAGGGGGTCCAACATCTGATCAGTTCCAGTCATTACACCAGGAAGGAGGTACACAGCCCATGTTGTCTGTAGTTCAACCATGCCTAGAGGGTCAATACCACTGTTCAATCACACCTGCATTGTTACTTTCTGCCGAGAAGGGCTCTCAGCAAGGGAAGTGCCCAGGTGTCTTGGAGTGAATGAAAGCAATGTTGTTTGGGCATGGAGGAGATCCAGAGAGACAGGAACTGTTGATGGCATGCCTTGCTCAGGCCGCCTGAGCGCTGCTACTGCAGTGGATGACTGCTACCTATGGGTTATGGCTTGGAGGAACCCTGACAGCAATGCCTCCAAGTTGAATAATGCTTGTTGTGCATCCATAGGAAATTATGTTACAACTGAAATTGTGCACAATAGGCTGCATGATGCGCAAGTTCACTCCCAACTTCCAGGTCGAGGTCCATCTTTGCAACCATGACACCATGCAGGGAGGTACATCTGGGCCCAACAACATGCTGAATGGACTGCTCAGGATTGGCATCACATTCTCTTCACCAATAACTGTAGCATATGCCTTCAACCAGACAACTGTCAGAAACGTGTTTGGAGGCAACCCGGTCAGGCTGAATGCCTTAGACACACTGTCCAGCAAGTGCAGCAAGGATGAGGTTCACTGCTGTTTTGCGGTGGCATTATGTGGGGCCGACGTATGCCACTGGTGGTCATGGAAGGTGCCGTAAGGGCTGTATGATATGTGGACGCCATATTCTGACCGATAGTGCAACCATACTGGCGAAGCATTCGGCTTCATGGACGACAATTCTCGCCCCCATCATGCACATCTTGTAAATGACTTCCTTCAGGATAATGACATCACTCAACCAGAGTGGCCAGTAAGTTCCCCAGACATGAACCCTATCGAAAATGCCTGGGATGGATTGAAAGGGGCTGCATGTGGATGATGTGACCCAACAACCACTCTGAGGGATCTACGCCAAATTGCTGTTGAGAGGTGGGACAATCTGGACCAACAGTGCCGTGATGAACTTGTGGGTAGTATGCCATGATGAATCGAGGCATGCATCAATGCAAGAGGACATGCTACTGGGTATTAGAGGTACCTGTGTGTTCAGCAATCTGAACCACCACCTCTGTAGGTCTCTCTGTATGGTGGTACAACATGCAATGTGTGGTTTTCATGAGCAATAAAAAGGGCGGAAATGATGTTCGTGTTGGTCTCTATTCTAATTTTCTGTACAGGTTCCAGAACTCTTGGAACCAAGGTGATTCAAAACTTTTTTTGATGTGTGTAGTACAGCATATGTTTGAAACAAAGAAAAATATATATTGTATTATAAGTGATCTTTTATGTACTTCATATAACCATTAACTTTACGTTAGTTTGAGAAACACCAATCTCCATTATACCTTCCTCTCACAAATACACCACAGTAATGACTGAACTGACATATCGTATAACATTTTCATTTCTTTTAAACAATTTTCAACTATATAAGACACCAGATGGTTTGTTGTCACTAATACCATCTGACTATAATCAAATAAACAGTAAAATTTTCTCAGTCTGACTTTCCTTTATGTAGACGTTTAAATTTCTTTTCAAAATGCACATAAGTTGTCCAACATTACAGTAATTTCAATCTGTTTATCTTCAACTAAGTCAAAACAGCAGTAATTCAATAAAGCATATCATGGTTTAAGTAAACCAGACCAAAAGTAAATTGTGCTTAAAGCATCAAGCAATATAGCAACAATGATACCCTGCAGCAGGATAATGGCTGGATAACCGTGGCCCTTGTCTATGGAGCAAAAGTCGATATAGTTCAGTTTTAACAGCCCGGACATCATTGCTTATTGGACATTTCATATCGCAGAGGTCTACAACAGAGATATGGGTAAATCATATTACCTCTCTGCAATGCCATTCATTCTCAGGACCAGAAATCATCGTAAAATTAATGAATCTGAATCTTGTCAGTGTGGGTTAAAGGTGTTGACAATCGTAAAGATATTAAACTCATTGGCGACCTCACCCGCTATTATAGAAAGTAAATAAATTCTTTCCTTTTCTTTATCCTTAAGAAAAATATGACATTAAACAAATAAAAATAGTTAATTAGCCTATTGTGTTAGCCACATGCGAGATACTCTGTGTGAGCGTTGACCTTATTCATTACACAACTGCGCCAGCAACGTGCACACACAAAACTACTAGTGTGCACGTACGGGATAACGCCGATCCATGCGTACAGGATAAGGACTTAGAAAATTTCTCATTCACAGCATCAGCTGAGAACTGCTAAGTTTACATCGAGAACCGGGGGCTCAAGGAGGCAACAGCTTTGTCTATATAAGTAATGAATCTGGGAAGAAGGTGTCAGTCTTCGTGCAGCCGCGTGAGTAACAGCATTGGATCGCTCACACAGAACATGCTAAGATATTATATGAGGACAAGGCATACCCGCCTTACAGTCCATAAAGCAATAGACAATATTGCTATTAATACTTCTAACTATGTAGGTGCACAAGTCGTTCTGCATGGTCCAACAGTTTTCTTTGGTGGAGTACCTAACTTTACCATTAGCAACAATGATACCCTGCAGCAGGGTAATGGCTGGATAACCATGGCCCTCATCCATGGACCAAAACTCGATAAAGTTACATGTCTAGAAAGTTTTAACAGCCAGGATATCATTGCTTATTGGACATTTCATATCACAGAGGTCTACAACAGAGTTATGGGTAAATCATATTACCTCTCTGCGATGCCGTTCATTCTCAGGACCAGAAATCATCGTAAAATTAATGAATCCAAATCTGCTAAGATATTCCCAACATACTTTTACATGAACATAATGAAAATCAAATACAACAGATATTTTTAAATTACTTGGAAGTAATGTTGTTCTCTCTTTGAAGATACTTTTAGCACAAATAATTCTTCATATGTAAGAAGTTTCCTAATGTAAACAGTAAACCTGATAAATCTAATATTTGTTTCAATTCCTCTTATACATTTTCCATTCATTATACACTCTAAGACATAAAAAATGATGCAGCATGAAGGAATTATCCAAACAGGATGGAAATTGGTACATGTGACGTACATGTACAGAAACAAATGATTACATTTTTATAAAAATTTACTCAAGAGAAAGAGATTCACAAATTGAGCAAGTCAGTAACACATTAGTCCACCTCTGCCCATTACGCAAGCAATTATTTGGCTTGTCATTGACTGACAGAGTTGTTGGATGTCCTCCTGAGAGATATCATACTAAATTCAGTCCAACTGCAGTGTTGGATCATCAAAATCCTGAACTGGTTGCAGGGCTCTGCCCATGATGCTCCAAATGTTCTGAATTGGGGAGAGATCTGCCAACCTTTCTGACCAAGTTAGGGTTTGCCAAGCACAGAGAGAAGCAGTAGAAACTCTTGCCATGTTGTGTGGGCATTATCTTGCTGAAAAGTAAGCCATAAAGGGCAACAAAACAGCAGGCCATATGTCTGGTAACAGTCAGGTTGGTATCCCACCACTGTCCTGGCCATCTCCAGATATGTCTTCAGCCTGGAGTCTCATTGACTGCAGTAGAATTCTCTTCAGTGATAAATTCCACTTCAAACTGAACCCTGATAACCAGTGAAAATCTGTCTGGAGACACCGTATGGCCCAATAGCCAGGAGTGATTGTCTGAGGTGCCATTTCATTCCATAAGAGGATCCCTTTGGTTGTTATCTGTGGAGCCATTACAGCACAGCAGTATGTCAACTATATTCTACATCCCATTTTGTTGCCCATCATGGTAAGCCATCCTGGACTTACATTTCTGGAAGATAACACCTGCCCCCATATGGCGAAAATTTCTGCTGCTTGTCTCTTTGTTTGCCAAACCCTATCTAGGCCAGCAAGGTCATCGGGTGTCTCCCCAGTTGAGAATGTTTGGAGCATTCTGGGCAGGGCCCACCAACCAACTCAGTGTTTTGATGATCTAACACTTCAATTGGACAGAAATTGGCATGATATCCCTCAGGAGGACATCAACTCTATCAGTCAATGACAAGCTAAATAACTGCTTGCATAAGGGCCACGGGTAGACTAATGTGTTACTGACTTACTCAATTTGTGAAGCTCTTTCTCTTGAATAAATCATCCAATTTTTATGAAATTCTGATCATTTTTTTTGTCTGTACTTGTACATCACATTTACTTATTTCTGTCCCATTAGTATAATTCCTTCATGGTGCATCTTTTTTCCTTTCTCTTTAGAGTGTATTTAATGGCTTTAGTGAGATCATTTGAACATAATATGACTGCATCATATTTATTGGACTAGTAAAAAGAAGAAGATACTTTGATAGTAAGAGTTAGTTACAAAAAGATAAAAAAGTGGGAAGGAGAAAACATGTAGTGCACAAATTGGAAATTGAGAAGAAATACTGCAAGAGCACATGGTTCTGTGTTAGCTAAGCCTATGTCACAAAATGTAATTGTGACCCAATGAGAACACTATTATCATGGTTTACTTTTTTGGATTCCAGTTTTTTCACAGATGATGTCAGTTGCAAAATTTAACTTTGTCATCACTCTGACTAGTGTTCCCGTCAACTGTAACATCATTTAAGCTTCCTTCCCCGAGGACTGTTTGTGACCCTGTACCATGATGTGCTGCTAATAATTCTCCCAACACATGTTTCCCCACATTTCAGATTGCAAAATACCTTGAACACTCATTGATCATAGTTCTCCCAATGACTTGTTGTAGTCACAAGTTTGTTGTTATTGGTGATTGTCAACATAAAGTTATATCTATTGCTTTCCATGTACACACTTTCTATGAAAGCATCTGCTTTTAGTTCTAAAATATCTGTAAATATGTTCCAACTTGCCTTGTTTACTGCCGCAGGTAAGACCACAGATTAGCTCCACATGAGTTTCCCACACCACAGAGAAGTCACTGTCTGTCTCAGTTAAAGACACTTAATTAACAACAGGTTGGACTTTAGAAGTGATTCTTTTTACCATATTAACAAAACAATGTTTTGTTACTGTTAATGTGTCACTAATTTGTTCATTTAAATGCTCACAACTGGAATTAATTGGTGATACTAATGAACTTTTAGTGTCTAGTATGGAACCATTTACTTTTGATTTCACTTCTAATAATAGATTGTAAGTTTTCTTAACACATTGTTAGAGCCAAGGTTGCCATTATATCCTAAGTAAATAGTATCTTGAGTTGTATCTATGAATCCCTCCCCTCCCCCCCCCCCCCCTCCTCCTCCCTGCCACAGTGTTATCTCGGAAATAAGTGTTGTTCTTGGACTAACACAATGTGACCTTATGCATAAGTCAAACTTGGTAATTAATTATTGGTTGATGCAATTACCTTTCATTCCTGGTGCTTGTTCCTTGATTTTCGTTTCATGGCCTTCAAATATGTAAGGTTCCTTTTTCCTCTTTCAAATTCCAATCAATATTCCTTCATAGTCCAGAGTCAATATTTTTGGGATTTTGGTTTTGCATGACACTTTTGTGTAACAGAAAGACTATTAACACTCTCGCCAACACAATCTCTAATCCCAGCATCAGACCTCACATGTAATGCCCCTCCTTTAATGCATTTCCCATGGCTAATAAATATTGCTTATCCTAGCTGATGACCACAGCTATAATGCCCCTGTCTTTAATATTCCATGATTTCACTGCTGATAAGTATTCTATATAATAACTCTGTTAAATAATGTTCATCATTATGTAAGCAATGATTTCCTACATTAAAGGCAGACAACTTTACATATCAACTTAGAAACTGTAATCAGCTTTCCAAGATGGCTTCATTGTCTGGGTACATATTACATTATAACATTCAATTACAGGGTGCAGGCATCTTTTAAATGAACAGACTGAGAGATTAATAGCTTTGTAGTAACATCTGCAGTTTATTAATCCCTTCATGGACATTCACAGTTTTTCCAAAGCACCATACATAACACTTCCAAACTCAATGAGAATTCCAAAGACATTTTCTTGATTGAAATGGTCTGTAAACGATCTGTCACAAAACTGACCTGAACTGAAGTAAGTCTCAAAACAATCTGATGCACTTGGTGCCATAAGCAGTATAATATAGAATGTATAGATGTTTCAGAAGCTTTGACAACATACCGTAAGTCAAAATATTGTTCAGACAACTTACATTCTTTAGACTGTCAAACAGATTTAAATTACACATTTTTTCTCTACATTTATATTTATATAAAGATTTTTAGTGGTAATATCAAATGACAAAGGTTGCAAAATTTATAAATATAAAATTACACACTTTCTGTTACTTAAAAATATCAATTTCATATCACTACTAAAATAAATAAAAATATAAGTGGAAACAGATAGTTTGCTTTTATATAAAACTGAAAAGCAAAAATACTGTAAATGAAAAAGATTTACTTTCAGAGCAAGTGTTGTTAATAATGTCCACTAATTTTTGTGACGTATAATTGATGCAGGATATCGATATATTAATAATAAAAATATGTTTATCGAAAAAGTGTATCTGACAATCAGAAAACTCTATGATGTCCACAGATAAGAAATATATAATTTTCACAGGAAAATCAACTCAAGTCTGCCTAAATTTTAAATGCTAACATACAATTCATTAACTGAACAGAAGTTCTGATGGGACTAGATTCGTTACAATGTGACGTGGTGAGTTTGCTCTGATTGGGCTTATTACTAATGGAGGGATGATTAAAGAAAAAGAAAAGTTTTTTAATGGTGTTACATTCATGATATTCTTGAAGGTCATGAAAACAATAACAATATCATTTATGTGACTGACCTTCTGACAAGTAGTGGTTGTGATGTGTTGACACGACACAGGCAGTAGACATGGTAGACTAGCTGCTAGGCTGGTACTGGTATGCACCAGCATCACAAGCACTAAATTATTGGAGGAGGGGGGCGGGCCTAAATGGGAGATCACCTTGAAAAAAAATTAGGAGCTAAAATCACTTGGAGGATTCTGGGTATCTCAGACCACATACACACATCAAAAAAAGTTTTGCATCACCTTGGTTCCAAGAGTTCCGGAACCTGTACAGAAAATTGGAATGGAGATCAACATAAACATCATTTCTGCCCTTTTTATTGCTCATGGAAACTGCACATTGCATGTTGTACCACCATACAGAGAGATCTTCAGAGGTGGGGGTCCGGATTGCTGTACACAACGGTACCTCTAATACCCAGTAGCAAATCCATTTGCATTGATGCATGCCTGTATTCATCATGGCGTACTATTCACAAGCTCATCAAGGCACTGTTGGTCCAGATTGTCCTACTCCTCAATGGCAATTTGACGTACATCACTCAGAGTGGTTGGTGGGTCACGTCATCCATAATCAATCTATCCCAGGTATGTTTGATAGGGTTCATGTCTGGAGAACATGCTGGCCACTCTAGTCAAACGATGTTATTATCCTGCAGGAAGTCATTCACAAGATGTGCACAATGGGGGTGTGAATTGTCATCCATAAAGACGAATGCCTCACCAATATGCTGATGGTTGCACTATCAGCTGGAGGATGGCACTCATGTATCATTCAGTCATTACGGCGCCTTCATGCGGCATACATCGGCCCCACATAATGCCACCCCAAAACATCAGGGAACCTCCACCTTGCTGTACTCGCTGGACAGTGTGCCTAAGTCGTTCAGCCTGACTGAGTTGCCTCCAAACATGTCTCCGACAATTGTCTGGTTGAAGGTATATGTGACACTCATATGCGAAGAGAATGTAATGGCAATCCTGAGTGGTCCATTCAGGATGTTGCTGGGCCCAGCTGTACTGCACTGCATGGTGTTGTGGTTGCAAAGACGGACCTCAACATGGACGTTGGGAGTGAAGTTGTGCTTCATGCAGCCTATTGTGCACAGTTTGAGTTGTAACATGATGTCCTGTGGCTGCATGGAAAGCATTATTCAACATGGTGGCGTTGCTGTCAGGGTTCCTCTGAGCCATAATCCGTAGGTAGCAATCATCGACTGCAGTAGTAGCCCTCGTGTGGCCTGAGCGAGGCACGTCATCAACAGTTCCTGTCTGTCTGCATCTCCTCCATGTCCAAACAACATCGCTTTGGTTAACTCCGAGACACCTGGATACTTCCCTTGTTAAGAGCCCTTCCTGGCACAAAGTAACAATGCACACGCGATTGAATCGTGGTATTGACCATCTAGGAATGGTTGAACTACAGAAAACATGGGCCGTGTACCTCCTTCGTGGTGGAATGACTGGGACTGATGGGCTGTCAGACCCCCTCCGTCTAATAGGTGCTGCTCACACATGGTTGTTTACATCTTTCAGCAGGTTTAGTGACATCTCTGAACCGTCAAAGGGACTGTGTCTGTGATAAAATATCCACAGTCAACATCTATCTTCAGGAGCTCTGGGAACTGAGGTGATGCAAAACTTTTTTTGATGTGTGTATTTCAATTGCACATATCACTTCTACATCACACCAATTAAAATGTATGTTGTGATTACCAAGTTGCAAAAAGTTATATAATATTAACATTTAAGTTTACCAACAGTGTGTGCATATTATATTATGTCTGATGCATCCCAATTGATTTTCCTTGACCATGATTGATTCCAGCGACATTACTGTAAGTGACTTGAGTACAGATGCCCCATGGTGGAGTTTTCTTATGCAGTGTGCTACAGAGAATGTGGGAGAAGTTGGCAAATGAGGTGCTAGGTGACACGGGAGACTGTGGTGCTGACAACGGCTCTGCGGCAGTGTGGAGTAAGTGCAACATACAACCACTAAGCAAGCAATGTGCACCAATTGAGAACCCTCATTTTAATGAAATGGAGTGTGCAGACATGCAGGTGAGATGCGGGACATTTGGCAACACCTTTGGATGAAAGTTAATGTGGTGAGTTAGAACACCGAACTGTGGGGGACTGCATTGGGGTTGCAGCTCATAATGCACTGGAGAGCCTAAGAAACTGGTACACCTGCCTAATATCATGTAGGGCCCCCGCGAGTGCACAGACGTGCCACAACACAACATGGCATGGACTTGACAAACGTCTAAAGTAATGCTGGAGGGAACTGACACCATGAACCTTGCAGGGTTGTCCATAAATCCGTAAGAGTGTGAGGGGTTGGAGATCTCTTCTGAACAGCACATTGCAAAGCATCCCAGATATGCTCAATTGTGTTGATGTCTGGGGAGTTTAGTGGCTAGCAGAAGTGTTTGAACGCAGAAAAATGTTCCTTGAGCCACTCTGTAGCAATTCTGGATGTGTGAGGTGTCACATTGTCCTGCTGGAATTGCCCAAGTCCATCATAATGAACAATGGACATGAATGGATGCAGGTGATCAGACAGGATGCTTACGTACATGTCACATGTCACACCCCACACCATTTCAGAGCCTCCACCAGCTTGAACAGTCCCCTGCTGACATGCAGGGTCAATGGATTCATAAGGCTGTCTCTTTACCCATACACGCCCATCCACTTGATACAATTTGAAACGAGACTCGTTCGACCCCGCAACATGTTTCCAGTCATCAACAGTCCAATGTTGGTGTTGACAGGCGCAGGCAAGGTGTAAAGCTTTGTGTCATGCAGTCATTAAGGGCTCTACAAGCCCATATTGATGATGTTTTGTTGAAACGTTTGCACACTGACACTTGTTGATGGCCGAGCATTGAAATCTGCAGTAATTTGCAGAAGGGTTGCGCTTCTCCCATGTTGAGTGATTCTCTTCAGTTGTCATTGGTCCCATTCTTGTAGGATCTTTTTCTGGCTATAGCGGTGTCATAGATTTGATGTTTTACCGGACTCCTGATATTCACGGTACACTTGTAAAATGGATGTACGGGAAAATCCCCACTTCATTGCTACCTTGAAGATGCTGTGTCCCATCACTCATGTGCCAACTGTAACACCATATTCAGACTCACTTAAATCTTGATAACCCGCCATTATAGCAGCAGTAACCAATCAACAACTGTGCCAGACACTTGTTGTCATATACAGGCACTGCCGACCGTAGTGCTGTATTCTGCCTGTTTACATATCTCTGTATATTCATATGCATTCCTATACTAGATTCTTTGGTGCTTCAGTTTAGATTTTATACAGTACCTTTGCTGCAGCTACTGAATTTTGAATTTAGTGTTAATCTCACCTCATGCCTGGTTGAAGTAGTCAAGGGTACATTTCTTTGCTAAGTTATGAAATTCAGAAAAAAAAACTGTTGTGGAAGCATGGATATATTTAGCTACCAAGTTTAAATTTGTAAAAATAGTTATAAGACTGTTCTTGTTTCCTGTGTTATTGTCCATTGGGCACACTGCAGCTGATAATAAGGGCAGGTATGGAAGAGTATGTCATTTCAGTTAACTAATTTAACTTTTCTGTTTGTTGTAGAAGCCTGATTATACTCTGTGCATTGGATCAGCCTGGGGTGGGTTTGATCACTCTTGTGCAGGCAATAGAATGGTGCATTTTCTGGCTGCAGTTCTATAATGGGGGGCCCAAATTCCCCAGCATTAAAATTTCTTGAAAGACTTTTTTTTGCTTCATATTTCTTTAATGTTATTTGAACTATTTGTTAGTGATCAGAAGTTTTGATTAATGCTAGTATATACTTTTTAGACTGATATTTATGTGTTTTCTAAACTCTTAAGTAAGATATTACTTAAAAGATGATTGATGCTTGTCTCACAAGATGGTGTGTGGATGTTTGTTGGTGATAAAGATTTTAGGAGAATGGCTTGAACTTCTGGCAGTAATTTCATATTATGATCAGAGGTACCATGATGGTTGCTTAATGTTAACATGTCTTATGTGGTATGATGTACAATCAATTAAAAGAAATTGTCCTTTTTTTATTAAGAAAAGAGGAAAAGGTAGCTGCAGGCTAATAGTTTTCTTCGGTTATTTTATTGCCTTTTACATCATTGTTGATATTAGTGGGATTTGGTTTAGTATGTTTTCTTTAAATGAATGTCATTGCTAAACTGAAGTCTTACTAATTTGTGTCTTAAGTACCAAGGAATGAAAGCTTTATTGTAATAAAGGCTGTGTTAATAAATCTAATATCTTGAGAGATGGTTCGGCAATATTCACCAAAGGAATCCTGCCACCTGACCAACCTGCTCAAATGGCCTAAAGACTTTAATGGAGTGTCCATTTCAATGTCCTAAACGATTCTGTAGGTATAGACATAACAGGCTATATGCAACAGTTAGAGAAGTTTAAAAAACAGTTCATAAATTCTTATAACCTAGGCATTATAGTACATTGTAGTGGCAAAACTGAGTAAATTGGAATACGTTTTGTAAGAAACATTTACTAACCATCATTCCTTTGCCTTAAAAAAAGACAATATTAATTAACTGTCTTGAATGCCCATCGTAGAAATTCCTCTTGACACATACACTGACTATTACTTAATTATTATAACAACACTAGACTGTAAGTGATTGTCATGTGGCATTCAATTGTTAGCTGTCTGCCTCCTAGCCACCTCTCCTACAGGTTTATAACTAAACCAAGCAGATTTGTGCTTGTCTACACCACTCCTTCATCACTCATAGCTGTACCAACACAATGCAATAAGACTTAGAATATTGTATTTTTAGTGAAAATGTTAGTGGATTTGATTAACCAGCACATTAGCAAATCCTGAAAACCATTAATTCTTACTTTTTAGTATGTGTACTTAGTTAAGCTTGGGTGTGTCCATTCAACAGTGTCATTTTTTGTCAACTAAGACTCAAAAAAAAACTAATTGCTTATTTGCTTTTAAAAAAGTATTAGGGGGGAGGGAGGGACACATTGCCCCCTCCCTCTCTTCCCCCCCTCTCCCCCCCTCTCCCCCCCTCTTCCCTGTTCTCCCCAGTGGTGATACCCATGCTGGTGGGTACATGAAAATCAGCTGAAACTCATGCAGCTCATATGAGCATAGTGACTGGGAAATGTTAGAAGTTAGCAGTGATTACTCTGGATTTAACTTTTTTGCTTTGAGAATAAAATACAGCATATTATTGCGTTACGAATAGCAATCTCGAAATCAAAGTTAAGTATTTCATATGTCTCTTTGGGAATTGTGAAATGTGAAAAACTGGCATAAGCTGCATCTTCTTGATTCATCACAATGTGGCAAATTAAATCACCTAAATAGCTACACATTCCAAGTGCTTCAGTAGACTCTGAGTTGACTACTTTAAACTAGACCAAGGAAACAAGTGGGCATTAGAATGGTCTCTTTTGCAATAGATGGAATAAATTAAGTATAGCAAAATGATGAATCTTATCTTCAGGATTTAACTGACAAAGAGGTGAGAGGTTTCCTACTATAGATATCATAGCAGCCATAATATCCTCCTCCAGTGACTCATGCTAACAAAAATCAGTCATGAGACAAAATGAGAGCTACATAGAATGGTTCTCTTCAGCAATGAGGCATTGTACAAAAGCATACAGATGCAGAAATAAAGTCTTCAGCTAGATCAATATTAACATGAATATGAATATGAAAGTCGAATATTCCCAGGCACCTGTATGTAAGTATTACATGCGCTTAACATCCCATTAAGTAAATTAGTATACACACATCAAAAAAGTTTTGAATCACCTCGGTTCCAAGAGTTCCGGAACCTGTAAAGAAAATTGAAATAGAGATCAACATAAACATCATTTCCGCCCTTTTTATTGCTGATGAAAACCACACATTGCATGTTGTACCACCATACGGAGAGACCTTCATAGGTGGGGGTCCAGATAGCTGTACACACTGGTACCTCTAATACCCAGTAGCATGACCTCTTGCATTGATGCATGCCTGTATTTTTCGTGCCATACTATCCACAAGTTCATCAAAGCACTGTAGGTCCAGAGTGTCCCTCTCCTCAATGGCGATTCAGCGTAGATCCCTCAGAGTGGTTGGTGGGTCACGTCATCCATAAACAGCACTTTTCAATCTATCCCAGGCATGTTGAATAGGGTTCATGTCTGGAGAACATGCTGGCCACTCTAGTCAAGCGATGTCATTATCCGGAAGGCAGGCATTCACAAGATGTGCACAATGGGGGTGTGAATTGTCATCTATGAAGACGAATGCCTTACCAATATGCTGCCGGTATGGTTGCATTATTGGTAGGAGGATGGCATTCACGTATTGTACAGTTGTTACGGTACCTTCCATGACCACCAGCGGCATACGTCGGCCCCACGTAATGTCACCCTTAAACATCATGGAACCTCCACCTTGCTGTACTCACTGGACAGTGTGTCTAAGGTGTTCAGCCTGACTAGGTTGCCTCCAAACACGTCTCTGACAATTGTCTGGTTGAAGGCATATGCGACACTCATCAGTGAAGAGAACATGATGCCAATCCTGAGTGGTCCATTCAGCATGTTGTTGGGTCCATCTGTACTGCACTGCATGATGTTGTGGTTGCAAAGACGGACCTTCACATGGACATCAGGAGTGCAGTTGCGCATCATGCAGCCTATTTCACACAGTTTGAGTCATAACACGACGTACTGTGGGTGCATGAAAAGCATTATTCAACACGGTGGCGTTACTGTTTGGGTTCCTCTGCACCATAATCCATAGGTAGTGGTCATCCACTGCAGTAGTAGCCCTTGGGTGGCCTGGGTGAGGCATGTCATCGATAGTTCCTGTCTCTCTGTATCTCCTCCATGTCCAAACAACATCACTTTGGTTCACTCTGAGATGCCTGGATGCTTCCCTTGTTGAGAGTCCCTCCTGGCACAAAGTATCAATGCAGATGTGACCGAACTGTGGTGTTGACCATCTAGGCATGGCTGAACTACAGACAACACAAGCCATGTACCACCTTCCTGGTGGAATGACGAACTGATGGGCTTTCGGACCCCCTCCATCTAATAGGTGCTGCTCATGCATGATTGTTTACATCTATGGGTGGGTTTAGTGGCATCTGAACAGTCAAAGGGACTGTGTCTGTGATACAATATCCACAGTCAACGGCTATCTTCAAGAGTTCTGGGAACCACAGTGATGCAAAACTTTTTTTCATGTTTGTACAAGAAACACAACAACTTTCATTAGTGAGGGAAGATGGGGAGAAAATAGAAGATAATGTTAGCTTAGACTTCTTTTGTACAATGTCTGTTGTTTTAAGTATACCAATCTCTCAAAGGGGTACATCGGTGAAATGATGCAGTGTACATCAAGGTAATGCAGCCCAATCTGTTCCTTAACACAGATAATCATACATATACATCTCCATGATTACTCTGCAATAAATCTACATCCACATGGATACTCTGCAAATCACACTTAAGTGACTGGGAGAGGGTTTATCAAACCACCTTCACTATAATTCTCTATGAGTCCAATCTCAAACAGCATGCAGAAAAAAAAAAACACCTATATCTTTCTGTGTGAGCTCTAATTTCTCTAATTTTATTATGATGATTATTTCTCCCTATGTATGTCAGCAACAACAAAATATTCTTGCTCTCAGAGGAGAAAGTTAGTGACTGAAATTTTGTGAGAAGATTACACTACAATGAAAAACGCCTTTGTTTTAATGATGTCCACCCCAAATCCTGTATCATATCAGTGACAGTCTCTCCCATATTTCTCGATAATACAAAACATGCTGCTCTTCTTTGAACTTTCTGAGTGTACTCTGTTAATTCTATCTGGTAAGGATCCCAGGTGACACAGCAGTACTTCAAAAGAGGACTTTCTTGATTACTCTGTTAATTCTATCTGGTAAGGGTCCCAGACTGTACAGCAGTACTCCAGAAGAGGATGAACAGTTGTAGTGTAGGCAGTCTCTTTAGTAGATTTTTTACATTTTCTGTGTGTTCTGCCTATAAAATGCAGTCTTTGGTTTGCCTTCCATACAACATTTTCTATGTGTTATTTCTGATTTTAGTTGTTCATAGTTATAATTCCCACAAATTTAGTTGAATTTATGGCCTTTGGATTTGACTGATTTAATGGATTCCTTTTAGCATTCATGTGGATGATGTCATACTTTTCATTATTTAGTGTCAATTGCCAATTTTCACACCGTTCAAATGTCTTTTCTAAATTGTTTTGCATTTTTTTCATCTTTTGATGACTTTAGTAGATGATATATGACAGCATCATCTGCAAACAACCAAAGACAGCTACTCAGATTGTCTCCTAAATTGTATACATAGATGAGGAACAGCAGAGGGACTATAACACTTCTGTTTTACTAGATGATGCTCCGTCAGTTACTGTGAAACTGAAGAACTATGAACTGTGACTTTTCAGACATGAATCCAATCATGTAACTGAGACAATATTCCATAAGCATGCAGTTTCACTACAGGTTGCTTGTGTGGCACAGGGTCAAAAGCCTTCTGGAAATCCAGAAATATGGAATCAATTTGAAACCCCTTGTAAACAGCATTCAGCACTTTGTGTTATTAAAGAGCTAGTTACCTTTCACAAAAATGTTTTCTAAATCCGTGTAGACTGTGCACCAATGGACTGTTCTCTTTGAGGTAATTCATTCTGATCACAGACAATATATGTTCCAAAATCCTGCTGCATATCGATGTTAATGATATGGGCCTGTAAGTGCTTGGCAGAGGGCTCTTTGAAGCACCTTCAGACTCTTTCTCTACCATACCTCTTTCTAACAGTGTGTTGGAAAAATGAATACTTAAATCGTTTTGTAAAAGCTCTGATTTTTCTTATTGCATTGTGATCATCATTTCTTCCTATGTAGGTTGGTAACAATAAAATATTTTCACAATCAACAATAGCAAATGACAGAAAAGCATAGTATATACAGTCACTTTAGTAGACTTACATCTTCTGAGTGCTCTGCCAATAAAATGAAGTTTTTGGTTTGCCTTCCCCACAACATTATCTCTGTGAGTGTTCTAATTTAAGTTATTTGTAGCTGTAATTTGTAGGTATTTAACTGAATTGCCAGTCTTAAAATTTGTGTGATTTATTGTGTAACTGATATTTAATGGATTTATTTCTGTACTGATGTTGATAACTTCATTGTTTTCCTTATTCAGAGACAACTGCCAGTTTTTGCACCATACATATATCATGTCTATGCTGTTTTAAAATTGGTTTTGATCTTCTGATGAGTTTACTAGATGGTAAATAGCAGCATCTGGAAACAAACTAAGAGGGCTCCTCAGATTGTGCCCTAAATCATTTGTATAAGTTAGGAATGGCGGAGGGTCTCTAACACTTCCTTGGGGAATGCTGGTTATCACTTTTGTTTTACTCTATGATTTTCTATCAGTTACTATGTGCTGTAGCCTTTCTACAGGAAATCACAAATCCAGTCACACAATTGAAGTGATCCTCCATAGGCAAGCAATTTGATTAAAAGCCTCTTTTGGGGAACTGTGACAAAATTCTTCTGGAAATCTAGAAATATTGAATCAGTTTGAGATTCCCTGTTGGTAGCACTTACAGTAGCTAGTGATTGATGAACAACAAGGGACCACAACAGTGAAGTGTGATATGTTTTTACACAGTTTTCTTTGTATTGTCTAATGTGCCATTTGTACTATGTGGAGAAATAGTATTGTACATGTTTGCAATCATTAAAGGAGTGGGCTTTATAACTGCTTGTGTTTGCCTACTGCAGAAATGTTGATATATAGTTTTGGTCTGCTGTGGTGCTGTTGATGAGTTTTATGAAGTTTGTGAAATGGATCTGACATATGGGTAGCATCTGAATTGCAGTTAACAAGTTTGTGATGAGTAGGTATTTGTATAAAATGTCTTGTATGAAGTGCTAAATATATTACTATTCCTGACTATAAAGTGTTAACATCTTAAGAAAATCTCTAAAACTGTGTGACATTTTAAGGACACAATGGCAAATACTTAAAAAGTGGGCAACTGTAAAGCATAAAACAAAATGTGTGATTATTATTGTGAAAAAGAGTATAAATAATGAAACTAAGTACAGTGTATTACTTACTTTACTGAAGTGTGATATTATTTTGTCCAAACATGTATGAGAAAAAAATATAGATATGTTCATGATTCCTGAGAATTATTACTGTGTGCAATATTAAAAAATTATTTGAGCTTAATGATCTTAATTCTTTTATCCTTACTACTTTATCTAATGTTACACTACGGTTTCATAATTTGATGTTTCTACTTCCATGATTATAGAAAACTATTATATCAAAACTGCACTAATAGTATTGAAAAGAACTGAATTCTCATGTATTGTTATTAAAATATTTACTCTTTTGTTGCTTAAATCTGAAATATTTTCCATTATACCTAAAGATTTCTCATGTTTCTGAAATTTTGTCTTACAAATCCTTATTTTTCAGTACCAATACTGGGCATAATGAATTTTTTTTAATTCTTTGTTTTTCTTTTTTAAAAAAAGACCTAGACAGTTCAGAAAATATTTATCATTATGTGAAATGGATAGGAAGATCACTATGGTTTTGTGTTCGTACCCTAGCTGGGTAACTTTATTTTTCTTTAGTTGTTCTGCTCTTAAATCAACACAAATAAGTCTTATTAAAATTACTGAAAATATTTGGTTGAAATATTTTCTACAAACTGTGTAAGTATTCAAGGCTCTCACCAGTAAAACCTAATTACATTTTACTGTATTTCTCATGGAAATGTTCTTTATGAAACTGACTGTTCTTCTGTTATTTTTTTGTGTAACATTTGTATCCAGTGTAAACTGAGGTATCAAATCAATTGTTACAACTATTCTTGAATTCAACTGATAATGTGTTTTCATTGTGTGTATATGAAACTACACTTGCACCGCTGGTCAGTACATAGTTCAGTAAAAGAAACTGAACCACACAAACTTTGCTATGTAAACCTTTTAGTAATGTTTTATCATATGCTTATGTAAAGTTATTTGTTACATGTGCTACATATTTTACTTTGATCTTTTTGAATGTGACATATTAGTAACTTTATCTATGCTTTCTTAACTTGAATATCCATGCCAGATGGTAGATAGAATAAAAAAAAGCATACTGTACGTGAAAAGTCATTCCAGGAAAACGGACATTTCGAAAATACAACAAGAAAATAGTGAACTGAACACGCTAAAACTTGTGCGAGATAGTTCGTCCGTTACGGAAAAGTGGTCAAATGTAAAGTGCAAAAACAGCAAGTCCAAAGTGCAAATTCGGAAAACCTGCGAAAGTTACGCAAGCTTTGTGCACGAAAACACATTTCAAGTACTTTCGATCGCCGATAGTGAAAATGCAACTTACAGTTCGCATGAACGTTGGGAAAAGCAAAATGGCACTTTGGGGAATAAGGTAAGACAAGAAAATTTACTGACGCAAACAACTGTGAAGGAGGTCAATATAAATGTGCCGACCAAAAATTGTGTCGAAGTGTGTGATAAAACAATTCAAAACGATTCGCAAATTGTGAACTCCAATAACAGGAAACTGTTTGTGTTTTCAGACAGCCATGGTCGTGGACTTCCTAGTAAACTAAAAGAAACAACTGAAACATTTTCGTGTGGTATAGTGAAACCGGGAGCCCCACTTAGCGAAATTAAAAAAATGACCGAATCCGCAGAGGCAAAAAATCTGCATGATAAAGACTTCGTTGTACTTATGTGAGGCGCAAACGATGTCTACAAAAATGAAACATTGAGTGCAACGCGCGATCTTAAACAGTGTCTGAGGAACCTCACTCACACTAACGTAATACTTGTCAATATTCCGCATCGCTATGATCTTGTAAGATGGTCATGTGTTAACAGGGAAATAGAAAGTGCCAACAGTCAGTTTGCAAAAATCTGCAAACATTTTAAAAACGTGAAATGCGTTGATATAAGCAGTATTGGACGTAGATTCCACACGCAACACGGACTTCACCTGAATGGCTTGGGGAAAGAATATCTGACAAGCCTGATAACCAGGGTAATAAAAAACCACCAAAACAAATTCAAAACCAAAACGATAATTGCATTGCCATCGCCTGACTCCATTACTAAAACACTTCAAAAAAATTCATTAGAAACTTCATCAGCAGCAGCAAAACATGTAAAAAAAGACCAAATTTTAACAGAAAGAACAGTGGACATCTATTTCAACAACAAAAGAACTACTGTTCCTCATCAGCCAAGTATTATTTTAGACGAAAATAACAAAAACGAGAAGACTCCAAGTTCACAAGGAAACACAACAGTAGTGGTAGAACCAACATTTGAAGTGTCAGAAATAGCACCACCATCAACAACAACAAATAGAAGGCTGTTGGACAGAAGAAATGCTGAGCCTCCTTCTCATCTCAACGATTTTTTATGTGTGGGCCTGAAGAAAAAGAAGGGACAACAGTAGGTAGTGTCAGGTGTCTCCTCTCTCCTGTCTCAAGGCAGACTCCAATGGATTCTCAGTCAGGTAACAGCACTAATAGAATGAAAAAGCAAGAGGAAGGCATCTCTTTCTTTCATCAAAATATAAGGGGCCTCTTAAACAAAATAGATCAACTCCTTATTAACATTAGTGAAAAGGACAGTATAAATAATGCCCAGATTTTGTGCTTAACTGAGCACCATGTTACTGATAAATGTGCCTTGCCATCTATAGCAAGTTATACTTTAGTAACATACTACTGTAGGGAAAGTAAAGATAAAGGTGGAGTAGCAATTTATGTTAAGGATAGTGTAGCATACAGAGCTATAGATATTAAGAAATATTGTGTGGAACAACAATTTGAGGCATGTGCCACAGAAATAACAACTAAATTCTATCCAATAATAGTGTTGGCTGTCTACAGGGCTCCTTCAGGTGACATAAAAACTTTTCTGCATTCAATGGAACTCCTTCTGTCATGGTTACTTTCAAAAGCGAAGGATATTGTAGTATTAGGTGATTTTAATATAAACTTTTTGACAGAAAATAAGAATAAAATAGACTTTGAGATTGTGATGAACTTACTCAATCTGACTTCAGTAATAAATTTCCCAACAAGAATTACATCCGAGTGCCAAACTATGATAGATAACGTTTTTTTAGATGTAAATAGACATCAGAACTATATTGTCAGGCAGGTTATAAGTGGGCTTTCAGATCATGATGGACAAATTCTCACTATTTATGACGTTAATCTGTTCAAAAACGAATTTCCTCGATGGAAAGTCATAAGAGTAATTAATGAAAAGGCGAAAGGAACTTTCAACCACAGGTTGCAGCAAGTGGATTGGTCTTTAGTATATAGCCATGATGATGTTGATACTAAATTTAACTGTTTTATAAATGAATTCTGTGCTCTTTTTGAAGAAATATTTCCCAAGAAATGGGTCAGAAACAGTGCTTCCAATTCTGTAAGCAAGCCTTGGATTACAAAAGGTATAAAACAGTCATGTAAAACCAAAAGGGAAACTTATGCTGCAATAAGATTCTGTAAAGATGTAGAAAAATGGGAACACTATAGAATATACTGTAAAATTTTGAAGAAACTAATACAGAAATCAAAAGCCCTTTATTATGAGAAGAAAATAGATAATTCTAATAATAAAATAAAAGCAATTTGGAGCATTGTAAAAAAAGAAACTGGAAGAGATGCAACAAGTAAAGAAGATATAAATAATATCAGATATGAAGGTATCCTAATAGATAACCCCAAAAGGGTGGCTGAGATTTTTAATAAACACTTCCTATCAGTATCTCAACAGATTGGTTGCAAGCCCGATGTTGATGAAGCTGTAACTCTTTGTCAAGCTGTATATTCTAACACAATTTCAGAAATGCACCTTAATCCTGTCACTGTAGAAGAAATTCAAAAAATCATCATGTCTCTAAAAAGTACGAATTCTGCAGGGGTTGATAATATATCTAGTAACTTATTGAAATATTCTTGTGTGTGGATAAGGGACATTCTCTGTCATATTTTCAATGCTTCCCTTCAGAAAGGTGTTGTTCCCAGTAGACTTAAGTATGCCATTGTGAAGCCCCTGTACAAAAAGGAGGATAAAGCTGAACTAACTAACTATCGACCTATCTCTTTGCTGACAGCATTCTCCAAAATTCTAGAAAAGCTAATACATGTAAGAATTACTGATCATCTCATGAAGAATGGAGTTCTCAGCAAAAGCCAGTTTGGCTTTCAAAAGGGCCGTTCAACAGAAGACGCAGTCTACGCACTTGCAAATGAAGTTCTAGAAACCCTTAATGAAAAAATGCTAGCACTTGGTGTCTTCTGCGATTTATCCAAAGCGTTTGACTGTGTTGATCACCAGATTCTCTTGCAAAAAGCAAAATTAGTAGGAATAAGTGGTGTTGCAGGCAATTGGCTACAGTCGTACCTCCAAGACAGAAAACAAAAAGTTGTGTTGAATAGCTCGGGTGGAGTATGTGACACTTCCTCAGATTCTGAATGGAGTTCCATTACATGTGGAGTGCCCCAGGGCTCAATTCTTGGGCCACTATTATTCCTGATTTTTATAAATGATCTACCATCATGTACAAGCCTGCCGTGTAAATTTACATTATTTGCTGATGATACCACAATTTTTATGAGCAGTAGAACAGTCAACAATCTTGAGGAACTCAGTAATCACATACTCTCAGATATGGTTAATTGGTTCAAGGTGAATGGTCTCTCATTAAATTCCAGTAAGACCAGCTTTATTCAATTCTGTACAAAAACAGAAAAAGAGAGAGAGATAAGTGTGACATGTGGTAATCAACCAATAGTCAGAATGGAAACAACAAAATTTCTTGGAGTGCACATTGACAAGAAAATGAACTGGTCTTCACATATTATTGATCTCTGTAAGAGGCTTAGCTCTGCTACCTATGCTTTACGGGTTGTCACTACATGTGTTGAACCTAACACTGCAAAAGTGGCCTATTATGGCTATTTTCATTGTCTCATTGAGTACGGAATTATTTTTTGGGGCAACCAGCCATTAGCAAGGAAAGTGTTCATTGCACAGAAGCGAGCTTTAAGAATTATATGTAGATTGCGCCCAAGAGACTCTTGTAGAAATAGTTTTCGTAATCTTAAAATATACACAACTACATGCCAATATATTTTTTCTCTCATGTGTTTTGTTTGTAAAAATATAGATATATTTCAACCAAATAGTAATTATCATGAGCATAACACACGGAGGAAGAATGACATACACAGTGAACTCAGAAATTTGAGCTTGGCACAAAAGGGTGTCCATTACACTGGAGCAAAACTCTTCAATGCTCTTCCTCCCGAAATAAAGACAAAGATTCATAACAATAGCGAGTTTAAGAAAGCACTAAAAATATTTCTGCTAGAAAAAGCCTTTTACAGTCTAGATGAATTTTTAACTAAATAAATTGTAATATTTTAATATTATATAATACAAGTTGACATAATGCCACTACGAATTTTATTTAACCTGAGATCTGTATCTGTGTGTGCTCCGTATCTGTTTTCTGTAGTGTTTTAATAATTCTAAGAAAATATGTATTTTCTTTTTCTATATTGCTGCCCAAAGAATTTACTGTATAAGTTTTTATATAATTATGTACTCAAATTTCTGTATATGCTATAAGATTATCAGACTGTATTTGTAAAAAACTGACTCGTTCCACGTCCTTGTGTATTCAACACAGTTGACCTATGGAACACGAAATAAATCAAATCAAATCAAATCAAATCAAATTAGACCAACTGTAATCGACTTTCAGAGAAAAACCATTTATGTATAAAACCCAGATATAAGGATAACATGTATGAGAACACCAATAAAACTGTATGAAAAAGTCAGAAATGAAGTAATGCACATCACTCATGAAAAGACCAAAACACAAATTGTAGTGATGAGTACTAAGATTATATTATATTTATGTAATTTGTGTGAAACTGACTCTATAGCTTTTCAGGCATTTTTAAAATTTAATTTTTGTAACCATGACTTTTCTGAAGAATAATCATATTTGTTCACTAAAGAGGTACTCATTATCAATGAATCACTTAAGCAACTTTACAATTTCCTTCAAGATTTAAAACTATTGTAATTTCCTTTACTATACTTTAATTTTTATTCACACTTCTGTCACATTTATCGTGGTAGAGTTTTGTAAATTTTTTTACTATTTCGTGGCTATTTAGATAATTAACTTAACCAAAATGTAGTTATGAGGGATGTATAGATTTTCTGTACAATTTGTTTTACAGTCTCATTCGAAACATTGTTATAATTTCACTTTATGTATTTCTGAGTAGCATAGTATTGGTTCTATAACAAAACTTCTTGTATTTCAAAGGCTTCAAGAACCTTCAACTTCCATAAAAGAATTTATTTGGGCAACTAACTTCTGTATGCGATACCTAAAGCCACAAAATATTGTACAAATTCTGTGTCCAATATTGCTTGAGGGGGATACTTACTCATTCTTTATTGATCCGCTGAATCATTTTGTGTACAGAGAGTATTACATGATATTGGACAAGTCATTATACTTGTTAAACATTTAAAAAATACTTAACACCAAATTAAATATACCTAGACCTACACAATTGTATGATAGTTATAGACTACAGGATATAGTACTAGTACATTCACAAGATGTTCAAAATTAAGGTCAACAAGGCCTAATTGAAATTTGTGGATACATTTAAAATTAAATTAAGTACAGATAAGCATTACATAATTTATACAATAGTTAAGATTTACTAGATAAATATAATAATTACATACGTGAATCTAACCCCATCGGAACATCTGCTCAATTAATGAATTGTATGATAGCGCATAAAATTTAGCCAGACTTGAGCTGATTTTCATACATAAATTATATATTTTATTACCTGTGAATGTTCACAGAGTTTTCTGATTGTGAGATACAATCTTTCTGTAAATATGTTTTTATTGTTTTTATATCGATATGTCGTCATGTGAATGTCATGTGAAAGGATTAATAAACCACAGATGTTACAAAAAAGCTATTAATCTCTCAGCCTGTTCATTTAAAAGGACCCTGGACTTTGGGATTGAATATTATGTCGTAATATGTGCCCACATGCTGAAGCCATCTTGAAAAGCTAAGTACAGTTTCCAAGTTGATATTTAATGTTGCCTGTCTTTAACCTACGAAATCACTGCTTACATAATGATGAACATTACTTAGCAACATTATTACGAAGAATACTTATCAGCAGTGAAACTGTGGAATATTAAAGGCACGGCATTATACACACAAAAAAAAAGTTTTCCAAGAGTTAAGGAACCTGTACGGAAAATTGGAATAGAGAACAACATAAACATCATTTCTGCCCTTTTCATTGCTCATGAAAACCACACATTGCATGTTGTACCACCATACAGAGAGACCTTCAGAGGTGGGGGTCCAGATTGCTGTTCACACTGGTACCTCTAATACCCAGAAGCACATCCTTTTGCATTGATGCGTGCCTGTATTCATCATGGCACACTACCCAAAAGTTCATCAAGGTACTGTTAGTCCAGATTGTCCCACTTCTCAATGACGATTTGGCATAGATCCCACAGAGTGGTTGATGGGTCACGTCGTCCATAAACAGCACTTTTCAATCTATCCCAGGCATGTTTGATAGGGTTCATGTCTGGAGAACATGATGGCCACTGTAGTTGAGCGATGTCATTATCCTGAAGGAAGTCATTAATAAGATGTGCATGATGGGGCGCAAATTGTCATCCATGACGACAAATGTCTTGCCAATATGCTGAGGATATGGTAGCACTATTGGTCGGAGGATGGCATTCACGTATCGTTCAGCCATTACGCCACCTTGCATGACCACCAGAAGCTTACGCCAGCCCCACATAATGCTATCCCAAAACATCGGGGAATATCCACCTTGCTGCACTCACTGGACAGTGTGTCTAAGATGTTCAGCCTGATTGGGTTGCCACGGCATGTTGTTGGACCCATCTGTACTGTACTGCATGGTATCGTGGTTGCAAAGACGTACCTAGCCATGGACGTTGGGAGTGAAGTTGCGCATCATGCAGCCAGTTGTGCACAGTTTGAGTCATAACATGACGTTCTGTGGCTGCATGAAAAGCATTATTCAATATGGTGACGTTGCTGTTAGAGTTCTTCCGAGCCATAATCTGTAGGTAGTGGTCATCAACTGCAGTAGTAGCCCTGAGGCCTGAGCGAGGCATGTCATCGATGGTTCCTGTCTCTCTGTATCTCCTCCATGTATGAACAACATCACTTTGGTTTATTCCGAGACGCCTGGATGCTTCTCTTGTTAAGAACCCTTCCTGGCACAAAGTAACAATGCAGACACAATCAGTCCACAGTATTGACTGTCTAGACATGGTTGAACTTCAGACAACATGAGCCATGTACCTCCTTCCTGGTGGAATGACAGGAACTGATGGGCTGTCAGACCCCCTCCATCTAATAGGTGTTGCCCATGCATGGTTTTTTACATCTTTGGGCGGGTTTAGTGACATCTCTGAACAGTCAAAGGGAATGTGTATGTGATACAACATCCACAGTCAACGCCTATCTTCAGGAGTTCTGGGAACTGGGGTGATGCAAAACTTTTTTTGGTGTGTGTAGATGTAGGCATCAGCCAGTATAAGCAATGTTTATTAGCCTTTTGAAATATGTTAAAGTTGGGGGCAACTATAACATGGACTTTCATGAAGGGGCAGGAATGTATAGTATTTATTATTAAGTGCTGTAACAGCCTCATAATGTTCAATTCTTCTTCCCTGTAGGAGGGAGGCGGCAGCCTACATGCCGTACCACCAGTGTTGATGCTGTGATGTCAAGGCTGATGGTACAGCACTTCCCATGTGACCAATTAGCTTTCCCCAAACAGATCAAGTGAGTTTTGGCTACAGCGGACATGGGAGGTAGCTCACTATCTCTGCTACTGACTTTGGTGTGCATCAGATCGATCTTGGAGAGACTGAAGTTTTCCGTCATGCCTCCCCTCCCATCCACAACCTCCCCGTGTAGGACTTGTGTATCCCTTCTTTCCAATAAATCACTTTGGTGTAAATTATGACTTTATCTTATTACTCCTAAATCCACAGCCTATCCCATTGCCCACACTCCTAGTGCATACACTCTGTACACACGTAAGCTGAGACCAGTTTGTTATAATATGATAATACGTTAATTGTGCAATTTCTACTGCAATCCCTAATCATTTATATACACTTATGTGAGTTGTAAATTATTCCAAATTTAAAATGAACAACCCTGACACTCAACCAGAAAACTTTCCATCATGGAAGTATACCATCTGATGAAAAATACTCAGGCACTGTTATGTAATGTGGAATTGACCACTAGATGTCATGAGAGCTGGACCTGCTAGTGTAAAAGAAGCCAGAGAACATTGTGTTGTCGTTTGAGAATCAGTAACAGCTGAATGGGTAGGTCAGGAGAGTTCAGTGAGTTTGAACATTGATGTCACCTGAATAACAACTACATCAGGAACATTTCAACTTTTCTAAAGCTGTCCAAAGTAATTGTTAGTGATGTGATTGTGACGTGGAAATGAGAAGAAACAACCATCACTAAACCAATACCAGGTAGATCTCATGTACTGGTGGACATGGATCTTTATGCACTGCAGAGGTTGGCTGTAAAAAATCATGTGTAATCAGCAGAAAGAGTCATTTGTGATTTCCAAAGTGCTATCAACAGTACAGCTAGCACAGTGACTATGTGTAGTGTAATTTAATCAGTCCCAAGATACATTGTGAACCCTGCAACACCAGTGGGTATTGATCTTATCGTTTGGAAAAGATAAGTTCGTATGAAAACAGTACCAATTAAAATTAATTATTTCATGCTTAAGTTTGTATTCCATGTCCTTAGAACAATGTTGAAGTTTTCACATGAAATTTTGTAAATACAATTCTTGAATATTTTGTTAAGTATGTACCAGCTATTGCCTCAGACAAAGATAGAAACTCGTTGCTTTGTGTGATATCTTTGAACTTCTTCATTGTGCACAGAACTGGTGGGAAGTGGTCATGAATGGTGGTCAAGTCATTTTGTGAGGCTGCAGGAAGGAGACATTCCAGAATGGGATTTTCACTCTGCAGCGGAGTGCGCACTGATATGAAACTTCCTGGCAGATTAAAACTGTGTGCCCGACCGAGACTCGAACTCGGTTGGGCACACAGTTTTAATCTGCCAGGAAGTTTCAAGGAGACATATTGTTTGACTTATTAGTTCAGCTTGTTACTGTAATATATGAAAAATTTCAAAATACAAATATTTTAATGTTCTGATACTTTTTACATTATTACATAACTTGAGATTTACCAGATATTCACAATCAATTCATCAGTTAATTTTCTATGTACTAGCCCAACCTGCAGACTATTACCATGTCTCTAAAGAGGACAACAAAGCCAACATCAAGACAATCAGCTAAGTACGAACTTTATATTTTAGTAAGTGGATATGCCCTTTAATGCCTCTCACTTCACAATAAAGACTAATGTCCTGACTGAGGCCAAGACACTGCATATGTACAATTGAATAGGTAAAGTTACAGTAAGGAGCTAAAAAGAATGGGGTACAACAGTCAAGCGGCTCCTCATAAGCTACACATTTCTGTAGTCACTATTATGCTATGCAAGAGGTGTGTAAAGAGCAATGCCAATGGACAGTAGATGACGGGAAGCAAGTGATTTGGAGTGATGAATATTGCTATACCTGCTTCAATCTGATAGAGGGGTTTGGGTTTGGTGAACGCCTGGAGAACGTTACCTGCCATCGTGTGTAGTCCCAACAGTGAAGTGTGGAGGAGGTGGTTTTATGGTATGGGGTGTTTTTGTGGACCCCTTATTGAGCTAAATAAAATGCTAAATGCATAAGGAGATAAACACATTTTTACACTATTATGTATTGTGGTATAGTAGAGGAACAGTTTGGAGATGATGATTGTCTGTGTCAGCATGACAAAGCATCCTGTCATAAAACAGCGTCTTTGATGCAATGATTTGTGGACAGTAACATTCCTGAAATGGTCTGGCCTGTACAGAGGCCTGACCTGAATGCAGTGGAACACATTTTGGTGGAGTTAGAACATTGCCTTCATTCTAGACCCGTGCATGTTTCTGAAACATCACCATAATACTTGGATGTTGTTCAAACCTACCAATAACAAATCTAGCAACCCACTTCCGAATGCTTAAATGTCTTCCTTAAACTGACCCGGTGCACTCAAACAGTATTCAAAAGTTACAGATAAAGCTCATTTTAATTAAATTCTCCCAATAAACTGAAAGTTACCATTCCCCTTCCCTACTACAATCTTTACATGCTCATTTCATTTCATATAGCTTTGCAACACTACACCCAGATATACGAGGGACATTTCATAAATAATGCACACTAGTTTTTTTACTTACACATTTATTTATTGATTTTTTAATATTGCTTTACATTTGTTCATTATAGTCTCCCTGCTTCTCTATCACTGAATCCCAACATCTCAGAAGCATTCCATCTAGGACACCACTTTTGTTTATCTGTCGAATGGCTCAGATAATGGTGATAGAAAACTCGCCAAAAGAAAAATTGTAACGTCCACACATAGCTTTTTCAGCTTCGGGACAAGCTGAAGTCCGGTGGACTCATTTCCTGGCTCTAGAGATGATGGGGCAACATCTCCCATCTGTATTTGGGCTGTTGTTGGGCTATATTATATTACCTATATGTAGGTGAGCATTGTCATGGGGAATGAGTGGCCTAGGTCAGGCTTCGTGCATTTTTATGTGCAGGTTTTGAATGAAGTTACAATAATACATTGCTTTGACACTTGTTCCATATGGGACTCTATCTGCCAAGATTATTCCTTGGTGATCATAAGCAAAAATCATCATCTGCTTCAGCTTTGGTTGAGTGTGTCAAAATTTTTTTGGACATAAAGAATCTGAAGCTCTCCACTTATTGGACTATGATTTCAAATCTGCTTCAAAGTCTCTAACCTATGTTTCATCAATAGCAACAATTTTACCCATGAATGCTTGACCTTTACAGTCGAATAATTGTTTGAGCAGGGTTGCAGTGTCCAGGCGTTTTTGCTTCTCTTCAGGAGTCAAACAGTGTGCGATCCATCTCACAGAAATTTTTCTCTTCTTCAAATCATTTGTCAGAATATGGAATACTGATGTTGGAGGAATTCCTGTGGCTTCAGAGAGTTTCTCATAAATTGTGCTGCAACTTTCCTCAAGAGCATCTGCCACAAGTTTCACACTTCATTCATCTGTTGATCTTTGTGGCCTTCCAGGTCTTGGGTTATCATGTATGCTCATATGACCACCACAAAAATGATTAACCAAACATGAAACTGTACTATAGCCCACTGTAAACTCATCACAAACTTCAGTTAATGCACTGTGGATTTCTGTCTAATTTTTGCCGCACAAAGTTTTGATCTTGATGTATGACCTTTGGTCACCAACCGTCACGGTACCTGTGACACCTGCAGGGTCCATTTTTAATTCTTATCAATTTTATGTTAGAGTACACACCAAAAACACAAAAACACATGCTTCTTCCTCAAGCTCACAACTGCAACTGATGAGATTTTCATTATTGTTGCATCAAACAATCCACAGTAATACCAACCTATGCATTATTTATGAAATGTCCCTCATATTTTTTTGACATGACTCTATCAAGCAGCAGACTAATAATGCTGTACTCAAATATTATTGGTTTGTTTTTCCAACTAATCTCCATTAACTTACATTTTTCTACATATAGAGCTAGCTGCCATTCACCACATCAAGTATAAATTTTGTCTAAGTCATCTTGTATCCTTCTAAAGTCACTCAAAGATGACACCTTCCCATACACCACAGCATCATCAGCAAACAGCTGCAGACTCCTGCTTACACTGTCCACCAGATCATTTATGTATACAGGAACTAACAGCAGTCCTACCACATCGTGACGATACCCTTGTCACTGATGAACACTCACCACTGAGGACAACATACTGGGTTTTGTTACTTGAGAAGTCTTTGAGCCACTCACATATCTCAGAACCTATTCTGTATGCTTGTACCTTTGATAACAGTTGGCAGTGTGTCACAGTGTTAAATGCTTTATGGAAATCTAGGAATATGGAATCTGTCTTTTGCCCTTCATCTGTGGTTCGCAGGACGTTATGTCAAAAAAGGCATGCTAAGTTTCACACAAGTGATGCTTTCTAAAACTGTACTGATATGTGGACAGAGGCATTTCCCTCTCAAGGAAATTTATTATATTTCAACTGAGCATACTTTCAAGGATTCTGAGCAAGCCAATTTTAAAGATATTGGTCCACAATTTTGTGGCTTCATTCTTTTACCCTTCTTATATACAGGAGTCACCTATACATTTTTCCAGTCACTTGGGACTTTGCGCCAGGTGAGTGATTCACGATAAATGCAAGCTAAGTATGGGGTCAGTGCTGCAGAGTGATCAGATAGTGTGTGGTGTACATCAATACAGGTCATAACTGAGGCATAATATAAGATAAAACGCTACACATTCTTAATTTGAGACAAGTAAATTCACTTTAGTTACACTGAGGCATCCTCATTCAGTCAAAATGCTGAATTAACTTATACATCTAAATAGTTCTATACATGTTATTGTGGTTTTGTATTTGTACTCGCATGTATGAGTGTGTAGAATTGAGTCATGGCAAGAGCAGAAGTGAGACTAAGCTATGTGTAGATTTAGTGAAGGCAATTTGTTTAGTACCGATCTATTTAGATGCAACAGCAGCAGGCTTTGAGGTAGCATTTGTGAGTGTGGGTTATTGACAGTGGCAGCTAACAGTCTATCCGGCATTCCCTTATATCTATATCAGTCAAAGAGCAGTATTTCAGCATATGTCAGTAGCATTCCAGTGCTATTTAGTTAATCAGTCAGTCAGGCATATAGGTGACAGTCTTGACATTGGAACACTTTGCAGACTTTCACCTCCAGCCAGCCCTGTTACAGAAGTTGAAATAACAGCATTCACATTATGTGTTGTGCAGGACATGATAAAAGTCATGGTTGTTAGGAACCAACAACTATTTATTAGGTCATGGTGTGTCAGCATAAACATAGGTGATGCAATACAGTTTAGTGACATGTACACGACTCGTGATGTGTACAGATTTGTTGATGTGTGCAGACTAAGGAAGAGTACAGACTGTCAACTGTTGTGGCATGGCAACATAAAGAGCATTTGCCTGCCAGGGGCTACTGGCTCTTCACTGCAGGCAAGACTGGACCATGATCGATGACCTCTGGTGGGGGCCTGGAGCAGCCAAATGGTGCACTACCCAAACAGCATGGTGCGCACCATGGTAGGGGCTAAAAAGGTGTAGTAACATGCTGGTTACTACACCCCGCCTTCCTTGAAGGGAAGAGTGGCCAGATAACCATGCTGGAGGGTGACACACCCATAGTGTCAGAAGCAATTGTCCTAGGCATGCACACTTCCAGGGCTGCACAGGTCTGTGAGCAGGGATGGCAATGGAGGGAATGCGGTCTTGCCCCTTCCTCTCCCTCCAGGAAAGGCCAGCAGATGGCCCTGCCATCCTGGAGACAGGGACTGGCTGACATTTGAGTCATCGCTAGGTGCTGTAAACTGAGGAGCTGTGGTTTCTGGTGGAAAGGTAGGCAGCACCAGTAGGAAGCAGCAGGAGGTGCCCGCATCACTGTTGGAGGCACCTGCACCAGTGCAGAAGGTGCCCACATCAATGTGAGAGGTCCTTGCATTGGCGCAGGAGGCGCTTGCAGCAGGGTAGGAAGAGCCCATATTGGTGCTGGAGGTGTCCACAAAGGCGCAGGAGTTGCTTGCGCCTCAGTCGGAGGCACCCAAGTCAGTGATGGAGGAACTCGCATAGGTGCAGGAGGCATCTGGCATGACCAGCCAAATGAATTTCACATAATTTTTTTACCTCTTGAACTGTATCCTTAGTTTATTTATTTTACATTTTAGTAGCAAAATATTTCATGGTTTTGATGTGTGTGTGTGTGTGTGTGTGTGTGTGTGTGTGTGTGTGTGTGTGTGTGTGTGTGTGTGTGTGTGTGTTGACTGGTGGAGAGGTTGGAGGGCAAGGAGAGCATGCTTTCCATGGTGTCTTCATGTCCCCAATCTTATACACATGAACTCTCCGTCACAGAGTTGTAAACGTAAAACTGTTCACAGGTGGAAGTTGAGTTTCACACAATCTAAATATACAAGTTGTTTGTTTCCCAACTGTGTGTTAACAGATTAGCTTGTGGTAGTCTAAAATGTGTTAACACATGACCTTGACTCTGTCTCTTCTTCTTATCAGGGTTTTCCACCCATTCCTTCAGTCCATCATTCACTACCATACAATGCTGTGCTCCAAATGTACATTCTCAGATATTTTTTCCTTCAATTACGGTGTATGCTTGACAGTAGTAGGCTTCTTTTGACCAAGAATTCCCTATTTGCTTGTGCTAGACTGCTTTTCATGTCACCCTTGCTTTGTTCATCATGTGTTATTTTCCTTCTAAGGTACCAGAATTCCTTAACTTTGTGATCACCAAGTTTGATGTTAACGTTATTGCTAACCTTATTTCCGTTAATCCTCAAGACTTTTGTCTTTATTCAATTTACTCTCAATCCATAGTGTATGCTCATTTCATTGTTCATTCCACTCAACAGTTCCTGTAATTCTTTTTCACTTTCACTGAGAATGGCAATATCTTCAGCAAATCTTATCGTTGACATCCTTTCACCTGGAATTTTAATTACATACTTGAATCTTTCTTTTACTTCCATCATTGCTTTTTTTCATGTATGGAATGAACAGTAGGAGTAAAAGACTTCATTCCTGTCTGACATCCTCTCTAATCTGAGCACTTCATTCTTGATCTAGCATTCTTATTGTTCCCTCTTGCTTCTGGTACATTTGTAACACCACTCATCTTTCCCTATAGTTTACTCGAATTTCTCTAAGTGTTTTGAACATCTTGCACCATTTTACATTGTCTAATGCCTTATCTAGGTTGAAAAATCATATAAACGTATCTAGATTTTTCTTAAAACTTGCTTTCATTATCAAGCACAATATCAAAACTGCTTTTTGACTGCTTTTACCTTTCCAAAAACCAAACTGATCATCATATAACAGATCCTCAGTTTTATTTTCCATTCTTCTGTATACTATTCTTGTCAGCAACTTGCGTGCATGAGCTGTCAAACTGACTGTGTGATAGTTCTCATACCAATCTGATCTTGTTATTTTTGGGATTGTGTGGATGATATTTCTGTAAAAATCTGATGGCACGTCTCAAGTCTCATAGATTCTACACATAAATGTAGTTAACCTGCTTGAGTACAAAGTGTGTAATATAATATAAAGTCTTTTATTTTCAGCATGATTTTGACCCATTCTAATCAATATTTTTGGGGTGCACTCAGCCTTGTGATGTCAATTGAGCAGCTACTCAACTGAATAATAGCGGCTCCGGTCACAGAAAACCATCGTAACGACTAGGGGAGCAGTGTGCAGACCACACGCCCCTCCTATCTGCAGCCTCATCTGAGGATGACACGGTGGTCATACAGTCCCAATGGGCCACTTGTGGTCTGAAGACAGAGTGCTTTAATTAATATTGAAACTGTAATTATGAACCATGTGAAATATCAAATAAAAGCCTTTATTCACTCTCAAATTGCGAATTTATGGAAAATGAATATTTCAGTTTGAGACCTGGAGGGCTCATCTTTGGGTACTTAAACTAAATTTTCATCACAGTTTGTATGCATTGTTCACTGAGATTATTTTATGTAAACAAATTAGCTGCAGGTTGGTGTAATTATCTTTAATATGACTGTTATTAACAAAATAACTCACAGTTTCTTGTAGTGATAACACACAATATGACTACAAACAACTGACATTGCATTCTGAAGTTTTTCCACATTAGTGATTTTCACATTTGTTGACACTGTATTTGTGTGCATTCTAAAAGCTGTGAAAGTATTGCTATAGACAGTAAAAAAGAAGCAAAAAAAGGAACAAAAATATTGTAAAGATATGAGAACTTTTGTTTCAGTTTCATATAATTATTCCTATAACTACTAAATAGCTTTTGTTAAGTGATATTCATGACTGTTAACAGCAAGATGTGGTGCTTGTTCTGCAAATGATGTTTGATACATGGTGAATATGTGGGCTGCAGGCTAGGATCCTAAGGACAGCTTTCTGCCTGAATCTAGTACATCATTTATATCACACAATGGAGGCTATTTGAGTTTACTGGATCTGTTAATTATATTGATTTGTGTCATTAAGGTACCCTGGATAAACAGTAGTTTATCACACCATATACTTTGTAGCCATAAATTTGTAGAACTCCAGCAAATTTGTAGAACTGACACCAGTGAACTATCTCTGGTGCAGGCAAGGGAAGCAGTGTGTGGCACGTGATGAAGTGAAAGTTTAGGGTGGCAAGGATGGAGACAGAACAAAGGAACAAGAAAACGACAGAAAGAAAGGAAACCAAGTGGGAGCCATGGGGACAGGGATGGAAGTCGGAGTGGAAAGGGACTAACAGAAATTGAGGCCAAGATTGCAGGACACGACTTAAGTACCCATTGTAAGGACAATTCATATCTGCATAATTCAGAGAAGCTGGAATGAGGATGAGATACAGGTTCAAAAGGAACTTGTTGTGAAGTAGTTATTGAAGTTGAACATCTTTTTGTATATATGTATGTGTGTTTTGGTTATTAGATCTGAGTGACATCCAGAAGCTCAGAAACATTTTTATATCTTACTGAGAAGAAATTCTGAACACTGTAACTGGATTTTCTAGCACATAAGTTAAATATTTAGGTTATAACAACACATGCCATATGGCTTTGCAGCACTGCTAACCACTAAACCCAAGGAGAGGAAAGTCAAGATTTTTTGATCTGTCCCAGCAGCATGCATTTATGGAAAATCTAGAATTGTAGATACTTTATATAAAGGGAGAGATCACATCTCCACAGATAGAGGAGGTGATGAGCAGTAGACAGGCACATAACAAGGTAAAAAAAAAAAGCTTAGCTTCTGTAAGATCTAGCAAATGTATACACACAAAATACATATACAGAAACCCTATTTTCTTCCTGGGAGCACCATTAAAAGACAACACTGACTGCATATTTGTGTGTGTGTTTTTCTTTTAGGTCTGATAGCTGCCATTCTTTTTATGGTTGTGCCCTAGCTGGTGATTCCATTGTTTGTTATCAGTGATCTTCTATCAATAGAAACCATCCTGCCTGTATTTTCTTCATGAAAGAAGTGCCATGTACAGGTGATTGTACACACATTGTACAGTCTAATTAAACTCTACAAAGATAATTTTTCAATTTTGAAGGTTTATATAGCAGTTGATGATCCAATGAACAATATAGGAAGGAAAAATAAGTTGTGATCAAAAAGAAATTTTACTTCAAAGCTTAATTTAGTATTGACAATAGTATTGTTTAGTTCATAAACCAGATCAGTATAACAACAACACTAATGTTAAGTTGGTTTTTATTTGATGAATGGAATCTTTTCCTTAGAATCCATGATAAATATTGAAGTGATGCACTAATATTATGTCCAAAAAACAGAATATTAAGCCAGATGAGCATGTAAATTTTATAGATGCTGTGAAGCTGTATTCAAAGCAAAATTCCTTATTTTTCTGAAATATAAAATACTGCCAAGTTGGTGGACTAGCTATGGGTTCTCCATTTACCCAAGTATAACCCAAAATCTTCATAGGTAGGTTCCAAACAAAATTTCTTATATAAAGTTTATTAATTCCAATACTCTTCTAGTCAAGAAGAATGACATTACTTTATGTTTCATGAAATACAAAAATCAACATATCATTAGTTCAATGACCAGTGTAGATCCTATTGGATATTCCCTGAATTGTTTTTATCATATAATAATTCCTTATTGTTCACCACATCATCTACAGAAAGCCTAAGATTGCAGTAAATACTATCTGCTATCTCATTAACATATAGCATGATCATTATCACTCTATTACACTTCCTTAGGATGCACCAGATATTACTTCCATTACAGAGGACGACTCCACATTTGGATAATATGCTGCTTTCTGCCTGTCAAGAAATGTACAGTCTAATCACAGAACTGGTTAGACAATCTGTAGGAATATATCTTCTCTAATTGTATGGTACTGAATAAGAAGTGTTGTGAAAGTCAAAAATATCAAATTCATTTTCTCCAGGCAAGTCATTATGCTTGAATCAAGAATTTGAGGAAAGATTGTCATATTGTGCTACAAATGGAGGTGGTCAATATAAGATGGTAGTTCTGGGGATCAAATCTGTTACCCTTTCAGTGATGCAGTGTCTCTGAGAGTTGCAAAAAAACTTATTCTCCCCAAAACAAGTGTACATGATTGCTGCAATTTAAGTCTTGTGGTATGATTAGTAAGTGTGCTGGTTTTTACTGCCTTTTTATAAACTCATCAAACTGAGTTCTCAGTGCAGTGGTGCATAACCACCATCACTATCAGTCCCCTGCTTCAGGCTCTCAGTCAATAACACTTTCTTGACTCCCTAGCATCTCCACCTGTTTTCTGTCATTGTGTGTGGTTCTGAGCAACTGTGAATATCATCAAAGAAAGGAAGTTGCAATTATACTTCATTTGTTTCATATATTTAGCCACAAACCTAGCTCATGTCTACCAAAATTCTTCCAACTCTCTGCCACTGTTTGCAATTTCTGCCACAGTCATTTCAACCACATTTTTTATACTCTCCCTTATGGTCAGAATTTGACACCCTTGCAACTGTGAGATAATATCAATAAAAGTGATATAGGTTCAATAGTTTCATGAATTTTATTAGTTTCCTCCAATTCTAGAAAATATTTAGAATTCGATATCCCATCAACTGAGAAAATATTAAGGATAAAAAAGAAGTTGTTGCAGTAGTTTCTTAAATTTTATTGGTTTCCTCCAATTCCAGGAAATAGTACAAACAGTATTTTCATGTTACATTTGAGTAATTTCACAAATTTTGTTGGCGCCCTCAGGATCTAGAGAAAAGTACACAAAATAATTCTATAAATTAAATAAACCACACATGAATCATACGACAAAATTTTGTAAGGTGAGAAGAAAACTCAGTCATATGCAGACATGTTGTAAGTTTTGTCAATCACAAAAGGAAATGAAAAGTATCCATGTATATAATTTTTCAGAAATGCTGCTAAATCTTAGAGTAGTCACTGACTGGAAAGGACAGTTGCTCTGTAAATGTCTCATGTTCTGTTCAAATACTACTGTAATATATAAGCTGGTACTCTATTTAATTGCAGATTAAGAATATGAAGATACATATTGTTTACCATGTATTAAAATATTTGTACAGAGTTTCTCACATGCAGTGTGATACTTCAGACAAAATGATATATAATCAAGGCAGGCAAAATCTCTTACCAGCTTTATTACAAAATTCTGATCATCAGATTTTGAATAAATGAATTATTATATGAATCATTGCTTACAAATCTTCCCACAATATTTGTTTTCAGAACAGTACTAAAATTAAAACACTTCTGGAATTATGTTTATTTAATGCTCAGAATGTTTTGAAAAGAAGTTTATGATGGGACGAACTAATGTTGAAATCCAGTATACAAAGAGGACATAACATAATGTTACAATATATATAATAGCAAATTCCATGAGAGACATTGTGACAGTAATAAAACCAACTTCACTATTCAAAAGAAGTGGCAGAATTGAATCTGAGTGCTTGTTTACTAGTGAACTATTTTTCAAATACAATTATGAAAATGCATCCACTGAAAATTCTGTAGTAATACCAAAGGATCATGCAATTTGTCTTCAAGGTATTAATTATAAGTCAATTAAAAAACAGGTAGACATTTAACAAGTCCACTGTCTCATCAGCAAGATGATATCTTCATTCAACAAGACGTCCTCTGACTGGTTACCATATTAAGCTGAAAAGGATTGCACATACACTTCAGTTCCTTGGACATATTGACATAAAGGCTGAAAAAAATAGGTGCACTTGGTGGTTAGCAATTACTCATCCCAGTTAAAGACAAAAGTGTATCTAGGGAAATCTAATCCTGTGAATAGGTTTAATAGAAATATGATTTAAAAAACAAGATTCTGACAATGCTGTAACTGTGTGCAGTGGGGCAAAGCACATGTAGCAAGGGTCTGTGCTGTGCTGGAGTTGTCCCATTAGCTCAGTGAGATGAGCCAATGCTATGGGGAATGGATATGCAGACTCACTGATGTGCGATTCACATTTGCACAATTTTTTTTCAGTTAATTGTATCCAATTTACAACTAAAGAATGTAGTATCTTGTGTGTTTGTTTCTCTTACTGCTGTCTTTATTTAAAGATTAAGGTATAATATGAACTTCTTACAGAGGAAAATAACCACTGTGTTTTGTCCATGCCACAAATAAAACCAATAGAAAATAATAGTGGGTACAGTAACATCATCTGTCTCCAATAATTCACAAAAAATGCAATAGATAGGCTACACTAGATTGTACATTATGCTATGCATAATAATTCCATTGTGTTAGTCTGACATCCAGGCTTATCTTCACAGAGCCATTACATACATGTACGAGCAATATCCACTTTAGAGATGTTCAAAGCAATCACCTGGCATTTAAAAACACGTCACCATTCACTGGATCCTGCACAACTCACTTGCATCCACCATTGCTGAAGCAGAAGGCACATGAGCTATTAGGTTGTGTACATCCATGGGCAGAGAACTATAAACTAGTTCCTTTAAGTGTTCTGACAAATAAAAGCTAGTGGATTAAGATCCATGGAAGGTGAAGGCCAGAACATTTTACATCCACAACCAATCCATTTCCCCAGAAATGCTTCATTTAAAAAGTTACACACATTCAATCCAAAGTGTGTCCAGCCTGATAGCTAAATGGTCAGCGTGACGGCCCGCCATCCTAAGGGGCCCGGGTTCGACTTCCGGCTGGGTTGGGGATTTTCTCCACTCAGGTACTGGGTGTTGTGTTGTCTTCATCATCATTTCATCCCCATCCAGCGTGCAGGTTGCCCAATGTGGCGTCAAATGTAATAAGACCTGCACCAAGGTGACCGGACCTGCCCCGTCAGAGGCCTCCTGGCCAATGATGCCAAATGCTCATTTCCATTTACTCCAAAATGTGGTGGTGTATCATCATGCTGATACTGTAGCTGATGCTGGACACCAAGTGGAACATTTTATAGTGCATCAGGCAAAGTATTGCAGAGAAACGTGTGGAATAGAGGCACATTCAACTTGCTCAGCAATAGGTAAGGGCCCAGGAGCACTCCTCCCATTATTCCAGCCCACAGCTTTATGCCAAAGCATGCCTGAAAGCCACATTCATGGATGACATGTGGGTTGTGTTCTGACAAATAACGCTGTTGTGAAGGTTGAAAATATCTTCAAGAGTGAAGCTAGATTCATCAGTCCATATCACATTATTTATAAAAAAGATCATTATCTTCCACTTTGCCCAAAAGCCATTCACAAAACTATACTCATCAAATGTGGTCTTCTGGCTGCTGATGTTGAGTTAACATATGATGATATGGCTGCAGTTCTTGATCATGCAACACTTCAACAACCAGTCTTTGAGATATATGGAACAGCCTTGCAATATCATGGGTACTTTGCCAAGGTGATTGGTGGCTCGTTTCAAGAATCATGTCCTCTGTTTGTGGAGTACATCTAGTCCTTGGACAATCTCTGTCCATCATTTGTGGGCAAAGATTATTGGTTTCCTGAAGGCACTGCTCCAGATGACAAAAAAATTCTTACCAGGATGGTGCCTTTGAGGGTACTGTGCAGCATACACACAAACAGCAGCAGCAGCAGCAGCTTGGAAATCAGATGTTCTCAGCACCAAAAGTATATTGACATATTCACTGTTTGTGTGCTCCAGCAGGAAGTGGCCCTATATTAATTTGACAGGACTAGTTATTGTTGTGCACCGCACTGTTAATAGACACATGGATCCCACTGCGATGTGATAGACTATTGCTGTGTGACAAAATGATGTCCTGTTTATAAATGCCTGGAACTATGAAATGGATATCTAAAAAATACAAAATGAACCTGAACCATAGCTCCATGCTGAATGTGGATTTGGTGTCCCAGCAGTCTACTCAGTGAGCTAAGGTGGGTGTTATGATAGTGCAGTGTGATACACATTCCCCTGTATATTCTGATGTGCTGCATGATGTGATAGTGTTGGCAGCTCCTCATTTTCATAGATGTATTTCCAAAATGCACCCCATTTTTGCTAGATAAACTTTTGTCTTGAATGTGGATGAAGAATCGTATGCCAACTTCCAAGTGTGATATTTTTTCTTCACCCTGTATATTTTCTATTTGCATGATGGTACAGTAATAAAAATATGTATTGTGAGATGTAATATATCTGTACTGAGAAGTGCCATTTGATACTTTGTACACTTTAGTCATAATAGTGTTATTATCAGAATGTACCACAGAAATATTTAACCAGTTCTACATAATAAAGATGTAATGAGAGTTGTATCAAAGTAGCAACAATGTTACAATATTTAAATAATCAGATTTCTTGACTGCCATTAACTTTTAATTGAAGCAGCCATATTAGATTTATTAATTACCTCCACAGGTACAAGGGTGTCCACAGAAATTTATCCAAGATGGGCCAACATTCTGCAGTGGTCATTTTTCCTATAACGATTCAGTGAATTTGAGGCTGTGTCATGATGGAAGAACTAAGTTTGATAGGAGGTACACAAAATGTATTGTATCTCAACAGACTGATAGTGATACATCTTCAAAGGTAGATTACTGTAACAGCTAAGAGGTAAGAACATTTCATTAACCCACTGCACCCTCCAGCTCTCCCACACCTACATCCAGTGCCATTTGAATCTGCTGGTAGAGTTCTGTAATACATGAAAACATGAAGTAAATCCAAAGAAAATCCAAGGCACCATCTTCACTCACACAACTTGGCTTTTCCATCAGCCAAATTTCCACTTCTTTATCTATGACCAACCCTCCCTTCTGACTAATGTAGTAAAGTATTTAGGACTAATCCTCGAAAGAAAACTAAGCTGGAATGCATACCTCCTTACCATATAACATAAAGCCCAAAATTGACTTCCACTAGCAGACCACACCTAGGGTCTACAACCTTCTATCAATATCACTAGCTATAAATTCCTCACCTGTTCCATCCTAACATATGCCTACATTTCCTGGATAGCTGGCTCCCATATGTTCTACAAATTCCCTAAAATTCTGAAAAGACATGCACTCTGCCTCACTTTCCACATTTTCCTACCTTCCCCAACTTGCATCCTGTACCAAGTTATCCACTTCTCACACCTTCTTCTCTTCTTGGAGTACCTTCAGATCCAATGCATTAATCCCAAAACCCAGTTCCAGTATCCATCCACTAGCCTCCAATCTAGGTACCCTGCAGCACAACAATATCCAAATATCACTTTCTATGCACCTTCATGCCTTACCGATCCTGTCCCTCCGGAACTTCAGTCAACCCCCAGTTCCCACCAATTAAACCTGCCCCAAGATATACCCTTTATTCCAGCCCCAATCGCAATGTCTCACCTTACACCATCCTTCCACTATCCTCCCTCCTCCTCAATGACTTTCAGCTGCTACCTGCAATTCCATAAGACCTATGGCCATACTCATCATTCTACTTCCAACAAGAACGTGATTATTTTCGTGCATCACTAGCATCACCATTATGCCTTAGCAGCATAATTGTCATTAGTGGTTATATTCTAATAGTAATATAAAATTGTCTAAAAGGTTTTAAAAATAATAAAAATCGCCCACAAAAGTATAATTTATATACATTTGCTTTTTATATAAAATTAAACGTTTTTTAAATATGCAAAACATTTAGCTGAAGAGAGGTTCTATTCACAGCCAGGACTTCCCTTAGTAGGGCATTGAAATGACAACAAAGAAAAATATAATTCATTAAATTATCCAAAGTGCTATTTTATATTATAAATATGACTATGGAAGCCACTTGCTTGAGTTAGAGATCTGAAATTATACCCTCACATTTTAAATTCAGAAGAAGTGAGGAAATAAAATTGGAAATATTCCTGAAGATAATTTTATTCATACACAAAATTGCTCTCAAAAGTAGGGATAATAAGAAACACCTGAGAAAATTCTGATGCATAATATCAAAAAGAGTCAATGAAATCTTGCATTCACTAACACTACTACAAGTCAATTAAACATAAAGTAAGATTTAAAGAAACATTTGTTCGACTCTTCTGCCAAACTCTGTTGACTTACTAAACTTCAAATCTGATAATGTTAAATGTTGTTACACTATATATTCATCTCTTCTGTTTCTTAACATGGACTGTAGCAATCAAGATTACGCAAATATATTTTGAAAGTTACTTATTTTGGTGTGGAGTGAAACACAGGCTCAGCACTCAACTACATAAGCATGTGCGAAACCCTAAAAAGTTTCGGCTCAGCATTCAACTACTTATGCAACTGGAAAACCCTAAAAATTCTCTCAAATTGGCCAGAAGAACTAGCTCTCAGCAGCCATGGAACAAACCAGCATGATTCTCATCTCCACAGTCAGACACTTTATTGTGCAGCCATGCTAAATGGGTTGCAGAATTAATAAGTAAATGACTGAATGTGCAACATGTTGCACACTGTAATAATCGAGAAGAAGGCACAGTCAAGAAAGGGCATTTTTAATCCTTGAAATCTGACCTGTTTCACCCCCCCCCCCCCCCCCTACTTTAGCACAGAAAATGTGTTTGTTTTTTTTTTACCTCATATTAGGTCCATAAGTGAACACACCTACAGTACAGCATGCCCATATTCTTCAGAGCCTGCTCTGGTGTGTAAAACTGAATGTTCTCTTAGCAAGCCACAACAGGTCTTATTTGTGCTTGCAGAAATGGTAAACTACTACAGTATCTGAGTGCCAGGGTGTTGGATTGATTCTCTTTCTGCAGCTGGGTAAGGGCAGATATGTGGAAACATTATAGAAATGAATTGGTGTTCCATCTCAACACCTGTAAAGAGACAAACCTGCCTTTACTGCAGAAACTGATGAGATGCCAAAATGACAGCATACTTTCTTGTTGACAGCTTAAAAAACAAGCAAACTCAAGTTATTCTGTGATTTCTTAAGTCACAGGACTTCCTGTTGCACCTGGATACTCTAAATCTACTGTTTATTAGAATAGCAGAAATAATTTTTCACAATATGTGAAATTCTGCAGTGAATTAAAAGTCACTACTCAGGAATCAAGAATGGAAAGACGTAGAAGCTGACCTCAGGGGAGTTCAGTTTGAGTTGTGAAGAAATGTAGAGACGTTTGAGGCAAAACTGATTTCATGGCTTATCTTAGAATATAGACTGAAGAGAGGCAAACCTAAATTTGTGGCATTTGTAGATTAGAAACAAGCTTTTGACAATGTTGAGTGGAACACACTCTTTGAAATTCTGAAGACAGCAGGAATAAAATACAGACAGCAAAGATCTCTTCAATATGTATAGGACCCAGACTGCAGTTATAAGAGTTGGTGGATGTGAAAAGGAAGCAGTAGTGAGAAGGGAGAGAGATAGTGTTGTAGCCTCTCCCTACTGTTATTTAATCTGTACATTGAGCAAGAAGTAAAGGAAACCAAGGAGAACTTTGGATTAAAGCTCAGGGAGAAGAAATAAAAACCTTGAGGTTTGCCAGTGACACTGTTATTCAGTCAGAGATGTCAAAGAACTTGAAACATCAGTTGAATGTCATGGATAATGTGGTGAAAAGAAGTTATAAGATGAAGATTGAGAAAAGTAAAACAAGGGGAATGGAATGACATCAAATTAAATTGGCAATGGTGATAGAATTAGGTTAGAAATGCAATTCTAAATGCAGCCAATGAATTTTGCTATTTGGGCAGCAAAGGAAATGTGATGGGTGTAGTAGAGAGAATATACGAGGTGCTGTCCAAAATTTCAGGCCTGGTGCTGCCAACTGTTGAAAACCTTAGGTTTGGACTACTGGTCACCATCACCCGTGAAGTAGTTGCCATCCGTGCATACACATTGGTCCCAGTGCTTCTGCCACTGGTCAAACGTTTTCTGGAAGTTCTGTTTTTTGAGGGGGTTTATCACCGCCACTGATGCCTCTTGAATCTTCTCTATAGTATCGAACCGACGGCCTTTCAACTTGAGTTTCAGTTTGGGAATACTATGAAGTTACGAGGTGCCAGATCTAGTGAGTAAGGTGGGTGGGGTACAACCGCCATGTTGTTTTTTGCCAAAAACGTCCTGGTGAGCAAGGATGTGTGACAAGGCATATGGCATGACGCAGCAGCCAGTTTGCTAGATGCCAAAGTTCGGGCTGTTGTCACTGCATGTTTTCATGCAGCCATCACAAAATGTCACAGTAGTACACAGAACTCACTGTTTGGTTGGGTGGGATGAATTCTTTGTGCACAAATCCCTTGGTACTAAAGAAATGATGATCATGCTCTTCACCTGTCTCGCTGTTTTGGGTCTTGGACAGCCTGGACTCTTCCACTGGGATGATTGTTGCTTTGTCTCGGGGTCATAACTGTAAATCCAGCTCTCGTTGCTGGTGATAACCCATGGCAAGAAGGTTGAATCATCAGATGTGGTCGGACGAAGATCCGTGCACACTTCAACACACTGTGCCTTCTGATCGAGATCTTTGGCACAAATTTTGCAGTGACACAATGCATGCCCAATTCATCAGTCAACATTCGTTGACATGTCCCATAACCAGTACCCACTTCATCCGCAAGGTCCTGAATGGTTCGACGTCGATCCGCATGAACCAGTTGTTGAAGTTGGCAACAATGTCTGGTTTTGTGCGGTTAACGGGCCTTCCAGTGTGAGCGTCATCTTCAACATTTGTACGGCCAGCCCTGAACCCAGCATGCCACTCAAACAAACCCATACAGCTCATGCTCTGTCCCCCAAACATTTGCTGAATCATTGCAAGGGTCTCTGCACCACTTTTCCTGGGATTTGCACAGAGTTTGATACACATGCGCTGCTCTGTTTGTGGATCCATCGTAAAATCGCCACACACCAAACACAGAGCATTACAGAAATCACTGTGGACACGCAACATGTCCTCCCAGCTGAATGTCACTCCACACACTGACTCATAAGATATGCAGCTCTTGCCACCTAACAGTGCAAAGATCTACTACTCCTATTTTCCAGCACAAGTCCCGAAAATTTTGGATTCCACCTCGTAAAATGCAGACTGGCAGTAGCAAGAAAGCAAAGTGTTTCTGAGAAAGAGAAATTTACTAATGTTAAATATAAATTTATGTGTTAGACAGTCTTTTTAGCAGGTGTTTGTATGGAGTGTAGCCTCGTATGGAAGTGAAACATGGACAAGAAGAGAATATAAAATTTTGAAAAGTGGTGCTTCAAAAGAATACTGAAGATTAGCTGGGTGGATCATGTAGCGAATAAGGAGGTACTGAATAGAAATGTGGAGACCAAAGCTTGACTACTGCAAGCAGGTTCAGGTGGATGTAAATTGCAGTGGTTATTCAGAGATAAAGAGGCTTGCGCATCAAACAATCTTAGGACTGAAGGTCACAACAGCAACACCAACAACAACAACTACCCCAGAATTGAGGAAGGGGCAAGTGCCCCTTCCTCCCTTCTCATCCTTGCAGAAACCTATGCACAGATACTGCATATACCTGCAATGCATTGACAGCATTCCTGTTTAATATTTCAATGTTTAATGTGTAATGTCACAAAACCTCCCTTAGTGCTCAGAGCCATTTTTGTGACAAAACCATCTCAGAGGTTCTTTGCAAAAGTTATCTAATTTCATTTCTATTGCTGAATTTTGTTCATATACTAGAAATTAATCAGAACCTAATACACTAGATGAAAAATTATCTCACATTTAATTCAAATTTTGAGTTCTTCAGGATATCATTAGTAGTTTATGTATGCCATCTGTGATAGCATGGTAAACTGAAGAACAGAGCCCTGGTTGATCTGTTCTAAAAATCTCTGCTGGACACAAATGTTGAACTGCTTGACTGACTCTGGCAGAGTAGAAAAGCAATTATACTACATGATCATTTCCCTTCTGCCTCTGTGCCCTATGTCACAGTGTGGACCATGAAGCTAAGAAACTTCAGGACACTTACCAACTATCCTGATGGCTGATGACACAGCTAATCCACAAACACATGTTGTGTCGATGCATTGGCAGACTCTAGTTATGACGTGTCAATGCAGCATTGCATCAATCATCTGTGCATGTCAGACAGGAAACTACCTTGGCGAGAGGGTTCTGCAAACAGTTGCCTACCATCAGTGAAGGGGTCAGCAGAGAGTTTGGCAACAAAGCACAATGAACCTCTGTCAGATGGCCTCTTCCAGACAATTGCCAACCTTGCTCTTCCATGTCTGAAGTTCAACACTGTTGAGCTGCCTGTGCAACCCAGTAAAGCCTTTACCTAGGGCCACTGCCAGTAATACCCAACACCTTGACAGTACATTTCTTCTCACAGTTGTCCACCTCCACTGAACCAATATGAAGACACTGTGGATAGATGCTAGGCTGTGCCCACTGGATGAGGGATGGGAAACTGTATCTGCTCTTGCTCTAACTTGGTGAGTAATGAAGAGTTTTACTGCACTATATCCATCTTATGCCAGAAAGGTAACCTGGCCACTACATTGGTTAGCAGTGGTGGGACTGGTGGAGGTATTACCAATGCCAATGCCCTGGTGAGCAAGTAGAAGCTTGTGTGAACCTTAGATCCTTGTGGGTGCCATATGTCCTACGTTCTTGATTAAGTATACATACCCTTTTTCTTTTCTGTGTAGAAATAAACAATAGGTAAGATGATAAGAATGAAAGTGGGTGTATTTTGAGTGTAAATAGTAGACATGTTAAGTTATGGATATAATATCATGATTTTGTATCAAATGAAATTGCTTTTTGTGAAGTTTACTACATTTTGTAATTTATTTTTCGGCTATTTATCTGCTGACAAGTAAATTACAGTCTGGCACAAGTTAAATAAAATTTTAAGATTTTTGTTAGGTACGTGTGGTATTTATAATTATTTGAGTGACTCAAATGATGGCAAATTACAGTATTTTTAGATACTATTTCTCTTCAGAATTATGTTCCTATTTATTTTTCTCTGTTTTAAAGTGATAGGATAATGGTCTTTGTGGGATCTTATGTTTACATTCTCACAAACAAATGAGGAAAATACAAAAGAAGAAAATGATCCATTGTATAACAGACTTCCTTTAAAATATGGATCATGTATCTTAAGACTGAAATGGCATCAAACAGTTCAGAAGTAAAAGTGGTATTGGCTGATTTATTCTGCCTAACTGGCCTCAATCTTGCTTCTTTGCAAGTTACTGTGTAAACAGCCACCATAGTGCCCACAACATTTTGCTACCGTAAGTTACATGAGAGTTGTCTATAAATGGTAAATGCTTTCCACTTTCAACTTATGTAAATCATTCCTGGGGAAGATGTGCCAACAGTCCATAGTTTTGCAAATAAGGTTAAAATGCCAGTGGCATCAGGCACAGAAGGCAAATAACAAAGCTGAGGAACAACAAGAAAGCACACAAAAAGGAAAATCAAACTGCCTAAATTCCACATCAGATAATGGGTGATGCTACCCACTCTTTACATTCCTAAGGATAAAACAAAAAAAAAATCATTATGTGGTATCACGTGTTCAAAGATGACATCCCCAATCAATGTGAAATTACAGCTCCTGATGTGCAATACCATGCATGTGGTGTGAGTCCATCTGTTCCAAGATGTGCCAGGAGCTCCAATCTAGTTTCCAGAAGCTTCCTCAAAGGTAAAGAGGAAAGTAGTAGAGAGGAAAAATTTGACACAGCAAGATGTGCAAATTCCACCTGCAGCTACCCATGCTCTTCTATATGCAGTGAGCTAATGAGGTAGACCATCATAGATGTGGGAAGGTACTGTCTGTAAATTTAAGCCATGCTGGGAACCACAACACTGAACACTACCCTGATTTACCTACCCAATCTCCCTTTCAAAATCATGGCCAATGAAAACCTAAAATACTTAAATTCCACATTGGATTCAACACTCCCCATGTCCATTTACCCAACCAAATGACAGCAGCTCAAAATAATTGAATTTCAACACAATAGCTACTAGAACAGGTGAGGAAATAAGGAGTATCAGCATGGACTCCTTATGTTAGGGACTTCTACTTCAGCCATTCTCTTAATCTTTATTGTGATAGATGTTGCCTCTTGTATAGGGTGACCCAAATTCCACCTTCACTACCCTTCAACCTACAGGTTTGTATCAACAATGTTTGCCCTCATGAAGAAATGACATGATAACTGAAAAAAAAACTGCCATCAGAATCTCTGCAACTATTTAATAATTTGACCAGTATACAGACAATAACTAATTCACCAGTACTTTCAAACCTAGGAGATTGTGCAGACTAGAATGTAAACTGTGCTCATTGTAAATATGGATCCAAAAACTTGATAAAACGTGAAAGTGTGGTCAATAGGAATGTGTGTAAAGTAAACAGTCATTGTTGCTGTAATCACGCTGCTTACTGTAAACAGCTGGAACAGCATTCTGTCTACATGACTGCCATTGGTCTGTTGGTACAACCATTCAGTAGGTGAGCAGCAGTGTTACCAAAATCCGGCACTCCAGCAGTGTTGCAACAGTGGAGCTATATGATTCCTGGGCATCAGCATGCCTATGTCTCTGGCTCTAGTACATATAAATGGTGGCCAGGTCACCCAGTTGGTAAGAGGCAACAAATCAGCAACTGCTGTGGAGCGGGTTACTGCTGTGAGCAGCATTGTTGCTTTACCACCATGTGCTAGTGCAGTCACTAATGACCGTAGCAGTTTTGCACCCTAAAACCATAACATAACTTGTGCAGTGAACATCATTCATCATCCTATGGGACTGCTCACTGTGTGGTCCAGTGTCAGCTCCAATGGGCCAAGGAGCAAGGGAGGGCCAGCTAGACACCATGGACCCTGGGTTCCCTCCCCAGCTCTCATCACCTCTGTTATCCACTGCTTCTAGGGCAGGTCACCAGCAAGCCCACAGGCATCCCAGTCTGCAATACCAACAAATTAAGCAGCTTTGCCACAAGCTGGGAGTGTCTACCTCACCAGGCTGTTCCACTCCTGTGCCACACTGAGCTGTGGTGGGTGCAGACAACAATACAAGAACACATTTCTGCTGAAAGACTGTGGGTTCAACACCCACTGTGTGCTTACTGAACATGGGCACTGGATCTCCATTGTAGGCTGAAAGTAAGAAATAAATCAATCGCTTCCAGCCTGTGTGTGACTGGATTTGCTCATGTTCCCCCCAGAAAATCCATATTCCTGGCTCAGAATGCCATACCGGTTGCCCTGACAAGTCTACTACTGACTTCCCTATTCTTCGATGGGCTCATCAGTACCTTGCACTGTCAGTGTCATTACATTTTTAATACAGTGGAGAACTGGAGAGTTTAATCAATAGGGTTATACTCTGGAGCAATGTGTTCAAAAACTCACTGCAAGCATCCTGATATACAGAGGGGTCCAAAAAAATGTATCCACTGTTTAAAAGTCCATAACTGGCAAACTAATTGTCGGAGTTGTCTCATCTTTGGTAGTGTAATAGTTTATAGTTCTGGCAATCGCCACACAAGCGTTGTATTGCGTTGTTTTGTTTTGTCAGATGACAGTCACCAGATAGTGTTTTGTTCTTGGTTGCACCTAGTTACTCAAGTACACATGGCTGGCGCAAGGCATACATTTGATGAAAGGAAGTCAGTTTTGAAGTGGTATTTTAAGTAAGAAAACATTAATGAGGTCCAACAGCAATGGCAAAATGAGTATCAAACACAGCCACTGACACGTTTAACGATTTGTTGCATCTGAGACAAATTTGAAGCCGAAGGCTGTGTTATAGATGTACACAAACAACGATCTGGACAACCTGTAACAGTAACAAGTCCAGCTGACTCCCGTCGTGTGTTACAACAATTCACTCGCTCACCACAGAAGTCTGTGAAACAGTGTACCTGTGAAACTTGAGTGAGTTGCTCAATTGTTCAGCGAATTTTGCAGACAGCAAAGTGGATGTGCTACATCCCATGATTGCTACACGCAATGAACGAGGATGACCCAGATCGTTGAATGGAGTACTGCAAGTGGTTTACTAACATGGTGCGCAACGATGAAGAGTTTGCAGAGATGATTGTGTGGTCTGATGAGGCACAGTTCAAACTCAGTGGTACAGTAAATAGCCACAATTGCATCTACTGGGCCGCTGAAAATCCAAACGTCCATGTAGACAAAGTCATGAATTTGGCAGGAGTATATGTGTGGTGTGGGTTGTCTTACCGGGGCTTGATTGGGCCATTCTTCTTTGACGGCACAGTTACCGGTGAGATTTACCTTCAGAAGCTTCAGACATCCATTTTACCTGCCATCTGAGACTTGTATGGAAATGGAAGAGTTTACTTTCAACAAGATGGTGCCCCAGCCCACTACCAAAATCATGTTAGGGCGTATCTTGACGAAAATCTACCAGGAAGATGGATAGGCCATAGAGTTGCTGTGGAGTATCCACCACATTCCCCATACCTAACTCCTCCGGACTTTTACCTGTGGAGAACACTAAAGGACATTGTTTATCAATAAAAGCCAAGCACATTGGATGAACTTCGAGAACCCATCATACACTCACGTGCAAATATCCAACTGAACACATTGCAGTCAGTAGTTCGTGCTGCAGTTCGGCTGCATCGTTTGTGTGTGGATGTTAATGGTGACCATTTCAAACACCTAGAGTGATGTCTTTAAGTTGGACATTAAGCTACACTTTCACCAAAACTTAGACAACTCCGTCAATTAGTTTGCAAGTTATGGACTTTTAAACAGTGGATACATTTTTTTGGACCCCACTGTAGTTTTGCAATGATTTTGTAAATCATATCTGGGAAATGCCAAGCTAGTTCCTTAAGCAGGGCTTTGACATCACCTCAACTATCCTTTTCTAGGTAAGCTAGTTCTTCATTTCAAGTTACTAAAATGTCAGTGGCATGTCATACACTGATGTTCCTTACCTTTCTTCAGTGCTTTGAGAAAGAATAAAAATCTAGGTCAACCAATGGTAGATATATTTGTTAAATGTTTTGCGGGAGTATTCATGAAAGACAGCTGAGAACTCAAGAGTACCACTGCAGGTCATTTTTAGAAGAAAATGTATATTAATGGTCACCTTGGAACATTTTACCATTTCAGTGGACTCACTATGATGGAAACCCCAGAACTTTGCATTAGTTCAAATCACAAGAAAAGACAAGATCATACTATTTTATTATATTCTGCTTCAGCTATATTCAAAATGGCCTCATTGCTCATATATGAATTACAAAACTTCACCCATTTGCGACCGAGAAATGGTGCAGTGCCTGTGTGAAGATATCACTCTGTACATATGATGCTCTGTGAGGATCTGCTGCCACAGTGATTTAACATAAATGGCAGGTCCAAGGCTCATTTGGAAAGTACCTGTTGCCAAATTAATACCCTCATGATTAACTTGACTTATGGATTTCAAGCTGAGTAACTTCAAAATCCTTCTAGAAGGGGGGGGGGGGGAGGGGAGAATAGGCTCTAACTGCTACCTTTTATGAGGTCATAGATTGCCTCCACAAAGTGTGATTGGATTCAAAATATGAGCACTTTGAAAATTGGAATATGTAGTTCTACAAAAATACTGAAACCATCATGATCACATCACTACTACTTCTTAATAATCAATTCCAAATGATAAATTATTTTTTTTAAGGCTACAGGAGCAATGCAAACCAAAAACCCAGCAATAAGCAAGGAGCAGCTGAAGAGTCTTTTCTCTAAGATGAAATCTGAGCAGTCTTACCACTCACAGAAACATCATGGCATCTATTACTGAGAATAAAACCTCTCAATGGAGAAGTTCAAGCACTTGTGACCACTAACACAAAATCAGTTAAAACAAAAATGAAGAATGATTTCCAAAACAGTACTCTTCAAAAGCTAGTTATGACAAATGTCTGAGCAGGTATTTTTTATTATAAAAAGACATCAAGTTTACATTATGATAACTATGTAGAAATTTCAAGTGATATCAAAACTGAGATGGTCTAGAGGGACTTACTGGAACTCAGAAATCACTTAGAGATTATGAAATTGAACTTGACTAGATGAGATAAGTATTAACAAGTTACCAGCATAAAAATAAAACAAAAACATAAGAAAAATCCAGGATGGAATGTAAAAATATTATGAAAAGGGTATTTGCTACTCATCATATAGCGAAGATGCTGAGTCGCAGAAAGGCACAACAAAAAGACTGTCACAAATAAGCTTTCGTCCAGCAAGTCCTTCATCAAAAATAGATGACAGACACACAAACTCATGCAAACACAACTCACACGCATGACTGCAGTCTCTGGCAACTGAAGCCACACTGCGAGCAGCAGCACCAGTGGATGATGGAAGTGGCGACTGGGTGGGGGTAAGGAGGAGGCTTGGTTGGGGAGGGGGAGGGATAGTAGGGTAGGGGTGGGGGACAGTGAAGTGCTGCTGGGGAGCACGCAGGGATGAGGTGGAGAGAGGGTAGGGCAGCTATGTGCAGTCAGGAGGTTAGATAGAGGGCAGGGGAAAGGTGGCGGTGGAGGGGAGGTGGGGGGGGGGGGGGGGGGGTAGCAGAAAAGGAGAGAAGTAAAAAGACTGGGTGTGATGGTGGGATGAAGGCTGAGGGAACAGGGAAAGGGCTGGATGGGTGAGGAAAATGACTAATGTAGGTTGAGGTCAGGAGGGTTATGGTAATGTAGGATATACTGCAGGGGAAGTTCCCACCTGCGCAATTCAGGAATGCTGGTGTTGGTGGGAAGGATCCACATGCCACAGTTTGTGAAGCAGTCATTGAAATGGAAGCTGTCATGTTGGGCAACAGGGTGGTCCACTTGTTTCTTGGCCATAGCTTGTCAGAGGCCATTCATGCGGACAGGCAGCTTGTTGGTTGTCATGCCCACATAGAATGCAACTCAATGGTTGCAGCTTAGCTCGTAGATCACATAACTGGTTACACAGGTAGTCATGCCTTTGATGGAATAGGCGATGTTTGTGACCAGGCTGTAGTAGGTGGTGGTGGGAGGATGTATGGGACAGATCTTGCCTCTAGGTCTTACAGGGATATGAGCCACAAGGTAAGGGGTCAGGAACAGGGGTTGTGTAGGGATGGACGAGTATATTGTGTAGGTTCAGTGGATGGCGGAATACCACTGTGGGAGGGGTGGGAAGGATAGTGGGCAGGATAGTTCTCATTTCAGGGCACAACGACAGGTAATCAAAATCATGGCAGAGAATTTAATTCAGTGCCCCAGTCCTGGGTGGTATTGAGATATGAGGGGAGACTTCTTGGTATGGGACCGGTGACAGCTGTCGATTAGAGGTAGTGCTGGTCGTTAGTAGGTCTGATATGGACAGAGGTACTGATGTAGCCATCTTTGAGGTGGAGGCCAACATCTAGGAAGGAGGCTTGTTGGGTTGAGTAGGACCATGTGCAGCAAATGGGGGAGAAGCTGTTGAGGTTCTGGAGGAATGTGGGTAGTGTGTCCTCAACCTCGATCCAGATTGCAAAGGTGTCATCAGTGAATCTGAACCAGGTGAGGGATATAGGATTCTGGGTGTTTAGGAAGGATTCCTCTAGATGGTCCTTGAGGTTGGTATAGGACGGTGCCATACAGGTGCCCATAGCAGTACCCTGAATTTGTTTGTAGGTAATGCCTTCAAAGGAGAAGTAATTGTGGGTGAGGATATAGTTGGTCATGGTGACTAGGAAGCAGGTTGTTGGTTTGGAATCCATCAGGCATTGGGAAAGGTAGTGTTCATTAGTGGTAAGGCCATGGGTATTAGGGATGTTAGTGTAAAGGGAGGTGGCTTCAGTAGTGATGAGCAGGGCATGGTGTGGTAAAGGGACAGGAATTGTGGAGGGTCATTGGAAGAAATAGTCCATTAAATTTCACGCATGCAGCTGCGCAAATAAAATTTCCTCCATTGATATTTCACCCGCGTATTATCCGGCCATCCTCCGAGTGAGTCACAAGGCTCTTGTGACTCACTCTGAGGATGGTTGGACAATGCACAGCTGAAATATCAGTGGAGGAAATTATATTTGCGCAGCCGCATGCCTGAAATTTAATGGACTAAGAAGTTGCAAGGGTGGAAGAAATGGTTGTTATCTTTTATATAGGGGGGTAGGTTCCAGGTAATAGGTTGAAGGTGTTGGTCTTTGAGGACAGAGATTCTCTCAGTGGGGGTACAGTAACCAGCCACAAGGGACATCCTGGGTGGTTGGGTTTATGGACTTAAGAAAGCATGTAGAAGGTTAGAAGGTAGGAGTGCGGAGAGTGGTAGGGGTGAGCAGAGAGACGGATTCTGGTGAGAGTTTCTGGGATGAGCCTAAGGATTTGAGGAGTGACTGGAGAAGATCCTCCTGGACTTCTGGAATGGGATCATTGTGCCAAGGTTTGAAGGTGGATGTATCTGACAGGTGGAGGGGTCCTTTTGCCGGGTATTCCTTGCAGTTTTATTTATTTATTATCATCCAAATGATCACATTTGTGATACAGGATTTGTCAGGATACATTTCAACAACTATATAATATCTTTACAAAATTTTTTTCTATGCTGAATTCATATGAATCTATCTTATGTTTAATGCAATATAGAACTAATAAGTGTTTTTATAACATATTTTCTTATGTGCTTTAGAAACCTATTCCTTGATGTTGTGATTTCATTTGTCACATTTGTGATATCATATATTCTTATACATTTGTGCAGAGCTATTCACTTATACTGTAGTGACATTTGTCAAGCGTGTGGTTCTTAATCTTCTTATGTGCTTGACAGACATATTCATTGGTGTAATTTCATTTGTTACATTAATTTAAACATACATTCTTATACAGTTGCGCAGAGATATTCACTTATGCTGTAATAACATTTGTCAAGCATGTGGTTCTTCATATTCTAATACAATTGAACATAGAAATTCACTTACACACTAATAACATTTGTCAAGCATGTGATTCTTTATAACAGTTTTAAATTTATCCTCATTTTCCAGCTCTTTGATATGTTTTGGTAGTGCATTAAAAAGTTTGATGCCTTGATTACTTGCGTGTTTCTGACTTCGGGTCCTTGTTAAAGCTTCTAAGTGGAGTCTTTACATTGCCATGTATCGTAATTATGGTAGTCTGTATTGGTTTTCATTTTGTGCTGATTTCTTTTGATCACCAACAGACATTTCAGAATGTATAATGATGGAATTTTTAAAATTTTCAATGCTTTAAAAAGGGGCCTACAATGTGTTTGAGGTGGGCTCTGGGTCATTAGCTGAATAGCTCGTTTTTGTAATTTGAAAATCTCATTTAGACAACAATTTGTTTTTCCCCAGAATACTATTCCATAGGATGCAATGGACTGAAAATGGCCAAAATATACTAATCTGATACAGTCATTACTACAAACTCTTTAAATTATTCTAAGTACAAATCATGCTGAATTTAGTTTTAGTGCTAAGCTCACCACATGGTCCTTCCAGTTTATCTTCTCATCAATGTGCATACACAGGAATTTTGCACACTGTACTCTTTAAAGTTGTTTGCCCTCCATGGTGGGATTTAGATCATCATGTTCACTTATTTTTCCATATTGCACATAATTAGTTTTTTTTTTTTTCATTCAGTGTTAGCTTGTTTGCACTAAACCATTTTTGTATATCTTGTAGGACATGGTCCACAGTACTGTGCAATGACTGCTTCATATCACTAACTATTAAACTAGTATCATCAGCAAATAGCATGATTCTAGTTTTTTCTCTGACACCCGAATATCATTAATGTAAATGAGGAACAGCAAGGGGCCTAATACACTTCCTTGGGGTACTCTTACTGTGACCTCCCTTGGATCTGATCTTCATTTTACTTTTTAGTTAATATTTAGTGCTGTAATTACAACCACCTGCATCCTCTTTTCCAGATATGACTCAAGCCACTTTTTTACCGGTCCTCTGATACCTATAGCTTCAAGCTTTTGCAAAAGTATGCTGTGGTTAACAGTGTAAAAGGCTTTTGACAGATCTATATTTACCCCCACTACACTTTTTCCCTCTTCCAATTTACTGATTATTTCTTTTGTGTATTTCAGTACACCTGTTTTGATACTTCTCCCAGCTTGAAATCCATGCTGATTACTGTTTATCAGATTGTGGATATTAAGATAATGTGTGACTCTGTATTTCATTAGTATCTCTAAAATCTCAGAGAATGTTGGGAGAAGTAAGACAGTTCTGTAGTTTTCTATTTTAAGCTTATCACCCTTTTTCAACAGGGTAACGACTTTAGAAATTTTCAGTTTCTGTGGAAACACACCCTTGGCCATTGACAAGTTGGCTATGTGTGCCAATGGTTTCGCTATTTGATTTGCTGTTTTCTTTACTAGTGTTATTGGCACCTCACCTACTCCAGCTGACATCTTGGACTTCACACTTTTAATCACTTTTAAAACTTCCTTTTCGTTTGTTGGGACTGCCATCATACTGCTGCCTGCCTTGTGTGCTGGTCTCTTAACCTGCTCCCCAAAATTCCTGCTTAATGTCTGGGGTATATTTAAAAAGTAATTATTTATATAGTTAGGCATGGCATATTTATCTACCATTTTATTCTCCTCATCTTTTAGAATAATATCCTTATCTTTGATAGGTACCCCGGTTTCTTTTCTCACAATTTCCCATGCTATTTTAGTTTTATTTCTGGACTGTTTTATTTCCATGTCATTACTTAGTAACTTTGCATTTGCAATTACTCTGCAGTATATTTTCCTATACCTTTTTACATATTCTATAAGGTCAGTATCTGCACAACAGTGGTGGAGCCTTTGTTCACAGGTAGGATTATACAGTCAGGATCAGTTTATAGATGGTGGACTGCAGTTCTTTCTGAGGATGTAAGGTTAGTTTGTATGTTGAGTGATTTGGGGAATGACGGTGAGGCAAGGGTCGAGGTTAAGAAATTCTGGAAAATTAACAAGGAGTGATTTGGGGTCAGTGGGGATGGATCACAGTTGGATGGAGGAGTGAACTGAGTCAGGCAGGGTTCAACATTAGCCTTTGGTTGAGTCTGATTGGTAGGGTTGCTGGCGGAAAAGTATTTCCACTGTAGCAACTGGGAGAAGGACAGAAGGTCTTTAACAAGTCCTGCATCACTGAATTTGGGAGACCTTTTCTCCTTCTCCTGGTCCCAGACATGCTGTACAACTGACTGAAATATACTTACATAATGAACAAGAAGGAAGATAAGTCAGATAACTACCAATTAATATAATTATTATCTATAACTAAACAGACAATATCAGAAACAGTAATCCCAGATTTAAATATTTAAAGCTTATTAATCTACATGGAAACTGCTTTCTAAGACTGAATCATCACTGGACAGGAAAATGTAATCAATTTTGCTTGAAATAGAAAGAGACAACAGATAATTTAAAAAAACTGTATTTATCAATCAATTATGTAGAATGAGAAAAGGTATTAGTGGGGCAGCTTTATATCATGATATGATTGGACAGTGGTTTTTACATAGGCAATCACACACTGTGATATTTAGTTACAACATTATGGAGATGAAACAAATATGCAAATACTTTATATCTGTTTTACATAGTAAAAAATTGAAAGTTATGTTCAGATTTTGTTATACTCAGTTATAACAGCAGCAAAGGACACTCATAAAAATGAACAGTCATAACTGAAATTACCAACATTGCATTATATTGAATGCAAGACAAATAAAGAAAACTGAATAAAACTCTAATTGGTGGAAAGAAAGGTTAAAGGCTAAACAAACAAATGTAGTGATGACTGAGGTACAGAATAACTTATTGGGAGACGGAGAGGTAACTGGACTGATGGCAGGGAAAAGGACAGAGCTAAAGGGTAGATGCATTCATAATGTAAGAAACATAATGGGGTATAACATGTGTGTGAAGACAGAAGGGACAACTAAAGGCAAGAGAGGGAGACAATGAAACTACAGTGATATTTTGAAAGGAAATTATGGGAGGAAGCTGAAGTATGAGAAGCAAAGCATCTGAGAGGGCAGAAAGTTTGTTTTGTGTGCAGAGGAAGATGGTTAAAATGACTGGAAAATATAGGATGGTCAAAAAGCACACTCAGAAGTTGAAATAATTGAAGCAGAGGGCAGCAGAGATGTTACAGATATTGGGAACAGGATAGCAAGTGCGAAAAGGTAGCTGTATCAAGAGTAGAGGAGGGCTCGTTTATAAACAGTGAGTGTGAGACTAATACTGAGGGAGATGTCATGAATAATGGGAGGGACACTCTCAGTTAGGTGAAGGAATGGTAGAGAGAAGAAAACTGTAGAGGAAGAAGAGAGTTACAGTTCCCATCTTATTGGCGAAATCAGTAGAAAATGGAGACTATTAATATTAGGATATCTGAAAGAACAGTGGAAATTAACTGCGCAAATTTACATCTCATGCTATGTGAGATGCACAAAACTGCAGCTATTAGCATTTGTAATTTGCTTTGACCAAGCTAGAAAAATAAAAACTAATCTTCCTGAGTGATAAAATCAATGGAGAATCCAGAACTGAAAATCATGCATTTGGTCAGTAACATCTATCTTAATATAAACATTAAATTATCTGACAAAATTAGTAAACCATAGCAGGTGGAAGTAAATAAGTTTGATAACTAGTTAACCCCCCCCCCCCTCTCTCACTCTCTCAAACACACATACACACACACACGCACCATAATGACAAAGGAGCACTCAAGAACAAAAGTAAAACCTGAGGTGACAAGAAGTTCTATCTTCATGAGAACTTATAAAAAAGAATAGTTGTATCAGGCACTTTCGAATGACAGTAAAATCTCCATAGCAATCCAGAGAGGCAGTCACATACTACCTTAGCCTAGCTGCACCATGTGTTAATGGTAGCTCTGCCACAAGAGAAAAGCCTGATTTTTCTGTCATTTATTTGGCTGTACATTTGATACCTGCATAATCTGTTAACATGTGTGTGCCCTTCTCAGAGAATTGACCCATGCACAATAGAGCAGTGCTGTAGGTGTACAGAAAAACAGGTTGGTAATAATTTATTGTGTGTTAGGATCACAAAATGCTAAATGGTAGGTTGAGGGTTCATAACAATGAGAAGCAGCACTCATGCACAATGGTTAGAGGCTCAGAATATGATATTTTGGAATTAAAGACGCTCTCAATATGTAAAAGTTGAATTTCTCTATAATTGGCTTGTACACAAGGCAACAGAGCTTCTCCCAGGAGAACCATGATAGACAAGTGGCTCAGCAGCCACAGTTTGTTTTGAGACTATCAGTCCTCAAGGCTAGTTTTTCAGTATGGGCTTACATTTCTCCATAACCTGAAGTCTCCTCCAACAGTGAAATAAACTTGGTGGAACTATAACAGATTTCGGAAGCACTCCTCCAGCTGAATTGGTTCCATTTTGCCCTACAGCTCTTTGTCGATGGGCGAATTCGGAGTCAAGACGACCATAGTACTGCCGTGATAACAGTAACGGCTATACAAACCAACACGTTCAAATGGGTCAAATGGCTCTGAGCACTATGGGACTTAGCTTCTGAGGTCATCAGTCCCCTAGAACTTAGAACTACTTAAACCTAACTAACCTAAGGACACCACGCACATCCATGCCCGAGGCAGGATTCGAACCTGTGACCGTAGCGGTCGCGCGGTTCCAAATTAGCGCCTAGAACCGCTCGGCCACCCCGGCCGGCCTACCAACACGTTACAGGGCAGTAAAGCTGTGATCGTTACTGATCACTTCAGTGACTGAATTAACTTTTAAAGCTAACATTTTCTGACTGGGTTCCATGGCTTCATCTTAGGACTAGGGACGACAAACAAGAACGAATTACACTATGAAAGGCAGAAGAGTAGAATCGAGGGACTCATCGATGTCGATGTAATAATAGACTATGCTATAGCACAGTCTGAAAAGGATGGGTCAGAAATGGCCCACAGACTTGTTTAAGGAATCGCGAAATTCAACTACTACTGAATAATAATAAAAAAATAGTTTATCTTAGTAATATACATGCAACAATATTTCCGAATTTCATTAAGAGTTTACAAATTAATATCACAGGCAAAAATATAATTTCCCCTTTGGTTGCGTAGTTTTACGAAATAACTCCAATTACCAGTAAGTATTCTTCAGAGAACTTCCGAACAATTCCATTTATTTATGGAACGATTTGCGTACAACTTGTTTCATACCTGCACGACAATTAAGAACGTGCAATAATCAGTCACAGGCTGCCGGTATCACTTTTATGCCGCACCACGCCAGAGCACGGTACCGTAGTTCCTATGACTTTGTGCATGAGAAATTTACCACACGAAAATTATGCACGAATTAAGTAATGCCAAAAGCTATTTTAATAGCCTTGCAGATGCACAAAAGCTTTATAGATACAGCCTATAAACTGTAATATTATTTATATTTTGAGAATACGCAACAGTTCTTCTACCATTAATCATGCACTTATTACAAGAATGTGCCATTTTGCTAACAACTCTAGCATTATTATAATATCGTGTACACATGCATCGTCGCATAAATTTCACATTGTCCTTTGTTACCACTTGAATGCTTACCCTCAACAGCTCTGGATAAGCCCGCACACAACAGATCATTGATGAAACATAGTAGAATACCTTAATTAAATACTCTCCAGAGCTTCGTCCTGATCTCCCTTTCAAATTTCCTCGTAGTTTTATGAATCCCTCAACTGTTTAGGTTGCTGCCAACCGTAAAGGACCTTGGGTTACTTTACCCACTTGACAAAACGGTACCTAACGTGTTATTACACAGATGTTATAGGAGAACGTAATGCAATACATATTAACATTAGCGGTTGGTCGTACTGGTTTTCCATCATTTACCAGTATATCTTTTTCATTATAGGAATGGTCGCTGTTTACAGTTTACACTTCAAGTTAGGATTCATCTGCTGGAACAACCTTAGTTCATGCTATGTTTTGAAGTACTGGTAATGTAAACATCTACATCTACATCATACTCCGCAAGCCACCTAATGGTGTGTGGCGGAGGGTACTTTCGGTACCACTATTTGATCCCTCCAACCCTGTTCCACTCGCGAATAGTGCGTGGGAAGAATGATTGTCGGTAACCCTCTATATTGGCTCTAATTTCTCGAATTTCCTCCTCGTCGTCAATACGCTAGACGTATGTGGGGGGAAGTAATATGTTGTCCGCCTCCTCCTGTAAAGTCCTGTCCCGAAATTTCAGTAGTAAATCTCTCCGTGACGCACAACGTCTCTCTTGTAACGTCTGCCAGTGGAGTTTATTTAGCATCTCCGTAAAGCTCTCTCGCCAGCTAAACGATCCCGTGACGGAGCGTGCCGCTCTTCGTTGGATCTTCTCTATCTCCTCTACCAGTCCTACCTGATAGGGATCCCAGATAGATTAACAATACTCAAGACTCGGGCGAACAAGCGCCTTATAAGTCATTTCCTTCGTGGGTGTGTTACATTTCCATTTCCGTTGCAAATGAAGGGAGACGTTTACAATGACTAGAAAAAGATTTTTAAGATACCTTACTGATTTCTGTCAGCAAAAGTGAAGATAAGACATTTGCCATATTCGTAAAAATTATGTCAAAAGCTTAGACAGAGTCACTACTGTTCCTTAATAACTAAAACATTTCTCCGTGTAAAAAGTTACCATCTACTGAAATTAATCCTCTACCGCTGCTATTACTGTGATAGGTGTATAATTGCAAAAAATATATCTGCAGGTGGGGACATACAATTCCCAAATTCGCCAGTTTTGCACCAGAAACTCAGACATAGTCCATCATGTAGTGTACTAGTCCAAATATTACTTCATCGAAAAAATACCAACCTACACTTGTACTAACTAAAATCAGTGCATTAACGCAGCTTCTCCAACGATGCCATTGTGATAACTGGTCTGCACCGAGTTTGTATACGGCTACTATGTACCTCAAAGCAGCAATCAGTAGCTATGGGCAAATTCAGAATTGCAAAAGAGATGCACTTGTATCAGTTCATATCTCAATCGCTTGATACGTCCTCCTGTCGGGGCATTGTCGTTGTGGAACTCTCTCCCGATACAAACAATGGGCGCCATGGCCATAACCATCCGCAACTCCGTACAGCAAATGGGTATCTGCCAACTCTGTATTTAACTACAATCCATTGCACTGTACCGGAAAGCAAGTCCATGACGAACGCTAAGCAGCTGATGCTTCGTTCTTCAACAGCCCGTGATGTTACGTGCTCGATGCTAGTAGAGCTGTAATGTTGGTCACACGTTAACACTATCTTATTCAATGGGAACAACAAACACTGGCGGTGAACCTAAGAATTACAGCATACTGTACATTCAAACCAAACGTAAATACTTTGAACATTTCATGTAAGAAAACGTTTCATGTAATGCTGGTGCGTTCCGTCTCTGTGTGTTTCCCATGATTAATGTGATTATGAAGTCAAGCAGAAAATGAGCTCTGACAAGGAAATAAATCGTTCTGAGACTCATATCCTTATTAAACATTTTATTCCTCTATGTGTGAGGAATGTTTCCTGAAAGTTTGGCCATAGATTTTAGTTACACCATGTATTTTGCGTTTGTTGTCTTGTTTGTTCGGGTTTGCGTTGATCGGAGGCGAAATAAGTGATAAAGGATTCACGTTATTGTTGCAAGTTATGCGACCTTGGTCTTTCTGTTATTCAGTGTTTCGAATTGTATCAAACAAAAACGAATTTTTGAAATGTGTACCTTTAACTTAATTGTAAAGCCGTGTTGATATCAGTAAACAAATAAGCACGCGAAACAGTGGTGATTATTAGGCATGGCTAGCCTGTTGCGGTGGCCCACGTCGTTTGCCAGCACGGCTGCCGCAGCCTCTCTCCACGGCACCAGGCGGGCCGTGTCAGGCAAGGCAAGCGCGCCATGAAGTCACTGACTTATTTTCCCAAATAATAAGTTTGGAACAGGATGACCTGAGTTTGAAACATCGCCAATGTTACTCAAAGTAATTTGGGGTTAAATGGAGTTTTATTTTGCATCAGTAAATAAAAAGTAATTTGAAAAATACACTGAGGTGACAAAAGTCATGGGATAGCGATGTGCACATATGCAGATGGCCGTAGCATCGCGTACACAAAGTGTAAAGGGCTGGTGCATTGGCGGAGCTGTCATTTGTTCTTATGTGGTTCATGTGCAAAAGGTTTCCGACGTTATTATGGCCGCACGGCGCGAATTAACAGACTTTGAACGCGGAATGGTAGCTGGAGCTAGACGAATGGGACATTCCATTTCAGAAATCATTAGGAAATTCAATATTCCGAGATCCACAGTGTCAAGCGTGTGCCGAGAATGCCAAATTTCAGGCATAACCTCTCACGGCAGACAGCGCAATGGCTGACGGCCTCCACTTAACGACCGAGAACAGCAGCATTTGCATAGAATTGTCAGTGCTAACAGACAAGCAACACTGCTTGAAATAACCACAGAAATCAATGTGGGGTGTACGACGAATGTTCAGTTAGGACAGTGTGACGAAATTTGGCATTAATGGGCTGTTTCAGTAGACGACCGACGCGAGTGTCTTTACTAACAGCATGACGTCGCCTGCAGTGCCTCTCCTGGGCTCGTGACCATATCGGTTGGACTCTAGACGACTGGAAAAGCGTGGCCTGGTCAGATGAGTCCCGATTTCAGTTGGTAACAGTTGACGATAGGGTTCGAATGACGCACAGATCTCACGAAGCTATGGACCCAAGTTGTCAATAAGGCACTATGGAAGCTGGTGGCGGCTCCATACTGGCGTGGGCTGTGTTTACGTGGAATGGACTGGGTCCTCTGGTCCAACTGAACCGGTCAATGATTGTAAACCGTTATGTTAGGCTACTTGGAGGTCATTTGCAGCCATTTGTGGATTTCATGCTCCGAAACAACGATGGAATTTTGATGGATGACAATGAGCCATGTCACAGGGTCACAATTGTTCGCGATTGGTTCAAAGAACGTTCTAGAAAACTCGAGTGAATGATTTGGCCACTCAGATCGGAGATCACCCGACATCAGTCCCATCGAACATTTTTGGGAGATAATCGAGAGGTCGGTTCGTGCACAAAATTCTGCACCGCAACACTTTCGCAAATATGGATGGCTATAGAGTCAGCATGGCTCAATAGTTCTGCAGGGGCTTCCAACGACTTGTAGAATCCATGCCACGTGGAGTTGCTGCAGCATACGGAGTTAAAGGAAGTCCGACGCGATATTAGGAGGTATCCCATGATTTTTGTCACCTCATTGTAATTTAGGTAAATTTAGCATATACAACTACCATGTACAATAGACGAAAACTTTTTCTCATGTATAAACAACAGAAAACGAAACTTAATGTGCTAAAAAATAGTTTCAGTACACTTTTTCGCTCATTTCTACAGTTACTATGAACAAAAACGTGAACTTCGACACTGTGTAGTGTAGCGACGTAAGTTTTGTATAAATGATTTTCTTTTGACATATGACCATGTGCAGACTTCGTCACTAACGTCAGTTACAAAACACTTCAAAATTATTTAAACTCTTTTTAAAGTTATCTCTGAATGGTTCTTGAACGAAACTGTAATTAAAACATCATCATTTGAGTCGTATGCGCAGAATTACGTCACTCAGTCCAATTGGTTTGCGCAAACTTTTTTTCAATTTAGATGTCGTTTGATTTTTCTCAGAAATTATATTAATGTAAGTTATCTGCTTTAATAAATATTAAAACCATACTGAATAAACTTTCAAGACTCAAACTCGCGATGAACGTTGTCAAAAATTAATAATCTTGTCAAATAAATCAGTAATACTTCTTGCTTAACATAATTCTTCATAAATAAATTCTCGGAACACGTATTTAAACTTTTGTAGTATACACTAGTTTATTATCTTCATATATACTACATATAGACGTGATCCTGAGCCTTGACAAGATAGGACTGAACATTTACAACATGATTAAACTTTCTATGACGTCATTGTTGTAGAAACATTACAAATACTAATTTTTTCAGTTTTTAGAAGCACTACGCAACAACTCTGTTTCAGGATCTTCTGTTGCTCTTTGGCTGTCGACCCACGACGTATTGTGGCCACCAATTTTCTCTCTGGTCCCGGCAGTGAAGATGCTGTCTCCGTTCATTGCGCCCCCTCTCCGTACATGAAAGATAAAAATAAATACAAAACTTTAGATAATTCACAAACATTACAAATATTACAAAATACATAAACAAAACACTAAATTAAACTTATATTCACCTGCAAAATGGGCTGACACTGGTGGATGGGTGACGCTTCAATTTCGCGTCCCACTACAACTGTCTGGGTAAGAGTGACAGTCTTGCTTTGAGAATAAAACTAGTGAAACTAAAATTTCTTTCACCAGCCGAACTGGATGCTTTTTCTGGTGATCTCCTAAAAGAATCCTAAAATATTGCCGATTGTTTTTTCCAGTAAGAAGTCGCACTGTCGTCCATTTTTTCAGTTTTGGCTTAAATACCTCCCAAGCTCATGTATTGGTGCGTGACTATCATTGACTTCTGTCCACAAAGCAAACTTCTTTACTTTCACTGGTAGTGAAATTTGATGAAATAATGGTCTCGCCACGGCTCATACCAGCTTCTCTCACCATCATGCTTGTTAACTGGCTGGAAAAGAATCAGGACGTTTTAATTTATTGTGTCGAAAATCAGTGACAAACTGAATCCTATTGTGAATGTCGAAGTGCGTTTGAAAACTACACTAAATGTCCTGTTCTTGAACTATTTCATTGAGTTTCAGGGCTCCGCCAAGGTCACTACCCGATTCGATCGAGCGATCTTTAAAAGTATTCCCATATATTCGGCTGTTCGTTAGATGAGAGATCACCAAATCTGGGCTCTGAGGCCTATATTATCTGATTCTCTCACCGACCTTGGTTTCGACTGGCAGTCGGCAGTTTCCTTTGGAACTGGTAACCGTAGGCTCTGTCGATGACCATGCAACAAGAGATAGACTCAACTTACGCTTACCAAGAAAAAATGAACATAAAACTCAAAACAGCATTTTCTATCAATACAATAAATTACCAAAAGAGATTAAAGAAATTGTAAAAATATACTTATTTAAAAAGGCAGCTAAAAAGTACCTGTTATTCAATACATTTTATACATTGAAGGATTACTTATATAAAACAGAGTAGGGGTTTGATAAAAATGTTATACAAATAAATAATAATAATAATGATTATAAAACATCCAACATTCCACGTAACACTTTCACTTTATGATTTATTCCTTCTTTTTTTCCTTTCTGGGAACACTCTCCCCTCAAGCTATGCGTAGCACAATACTAACACCTCTTCCTCTTTCTGAGCTCAACATCTCACTCATTGTGGAGGGATGCTGACTTAGTTTTTCAGGATAGCAAAGGGGACGTTGCAGTACAGAAAATGGCCCAGAGATCATTAGTGTGTGTGTGTGTGTGTGTGTGTGTGTGTGTGTGTGTTTGTGTGTGTAGTGTTATGAAACAATGTGTGTGTATTGTGTGCAGTGACTGATAGTGAGATATGAGTGAACAGTGTGGCATTACATTATTTAATAAGTTATTTGTGAAAAAAGTGTTGTACTCCAGGAGTAAAATCTAATAATTGTCTCTAACTAGAAGTCTGAAAATACATGTGTATACGAATTAGCTAATTTTAAATTGGTCTAAACTTGTTAATACTTTGACATGTCCTATATCCTTGCAAAAAGAGATCTACGGGTGAATAAAGCTACTACTACTAATATAACAATAAATGGATTCTGTGTCTTATCTCAGACATGAATTTATGCCTCGTGTCTTCAGATATCGTTTCTAGAGACGAAATGGTGACTACAGGAAAGTTGGCGTTTACACAGAAGTCCTATTTCAGAGCCTCATCTACCCTAAATGCTGTAATAATGTCATCTTCCACGGCAATAGAAGATGCACTGTAGGTGACTTTCTCATTTCTGATTCGTTACAGGTCTCCTAAGTTCTGTAATAATTTCATCTTCCACAGAAACAGAAGACGCACTGTAAGGGACTTCTCCATTTCTGTTTCGTTACATGTCTCCTAAGTTCTGTAATAATGTCATCTTCCACGACAACAGAAGATGCACTGTAGGTGACTTCTCCATTTATGATTCGTTACACATATCGCAAGTTCTGTAATAATGTCAACTTCCACGGCAACAGAAGACGCACTGTAGGTGACTTCTCCATTTCTGATTCATTGCACGTCTCCTTAAAGGGCTGTAAAAAGCATGATGTTTTAAAAGGTCTGCAATAATTTAAACGATAGCTGATAGGACTTCAATTTGTTAACAGAATAGCGTACATAACGTGGTGTTCAAAAATTGAGGACGAAAGTAACTTTCGCGTGATATGTCACAGCCAAGTAACATAGCAAGATGAAACGTCGGATTAAAGGAAAACTTCAAAGCAATTCAGAGGCGGGCTGCTAGATTTGTTACCGGTAGGTTCAAAAAGTGTGCAAGTATTTACGGAGATGCTTGGGGAATTCAAATGGGAATCACTGCAGGGAAGGCGACGATCTTTTCGAGGAGCACGATTGAGAAAATTATAGCACCGGCATTTGAGGCTGACTGCAGAACGGTTCTACTGCTGCCAACGTACATTTCGCGTAAGGACCATGAAGATAAGTTTAGAGAAATTAGGGCTAGCACGGAGTAATACATATAGTCGTTTTTCTCCACTGTATTTGGGAGTGGAATGGATAGGAAATGATTAGTAGTGGTACGGGTACCCTATGGCACGCTCCACATCATGACTTGCGGAATATGTAGATGTAAAAATGTGGAGTAGACGTAGAAAGAACTGCTACAATATAGTACAGAACGTAACTGAAAGAAATACACAGTGAAACGAACAGAAATGACACTTTTATACAAGGACAATAGTTACACTGAAGCCATGGCGATGCACGATGGGCCTCTTAACATTAGAAAAGGTGGGACATGGTTCTCAACAGGGTGTGTGATCACCACAAACGGTAAGACGTGCCTGCAACATGCCCCCATGTTGGCCACTATGTTGGTAAGGAGTTCGTGTGATCAGGCGTTCCATTATTCCACCAGTGCGGGTGATAACTGTTGGATGGTCGTTGGTGCCTATGGGCATGCAGCAGTATGTCTCCGCAATGCATCCTACATGTGCTCAAAGGGATTTAAATCGGGGGGATGGGCAGGCCAGTCCATTTGACGAATATCCTCTCGTTTCAGGAGCTCCTGCATCTGCGCAGTTCAATAAGGTCACTCGTAGTTATCGATTAAAATGAAGTCAGTGTCACGTGAAAAACACTCGTGGGGAAGGAGTACAGTATCACAATAACATTCACTTGTGAGTGCACTGTGTTCAAAGATTTGGAGGTCAATATAGCTGTACAACATTATGCCTCCTCAAGCCATAACACCTGGACCCCGAAAACGACGATTTTCCACAATTTTCCTGTTTGTGTTATGTGTTTCACCTCTCACCATATGAGAGCACATCCAGAATCACTACTTAGACTGGATCTGATCTCGTCCAAGAAGAGCACGCAGCCCCACTCGTCATTGATCCAGTCCCTATGCTCTTGGCATCATCACAAACGGTGCCGCTGATGTGCAGGTGTCAACGGAGCACAACATACTGGTCGTCAGGTACAGGGACTACCGCCATCTGATTGCTGTGCCACTGCGGAGTGTGAGACTGCGTGTCTTGCAGTCCTGTTAAATGTGGCTGCAATTGTACTCACTTTTTGACGTGGATCCCTTCTTGCCTGCTGCACAATGTAGCAGTAATCTGATGCTGTAGTTGATCGCAGTCAACTACTTTCTCTCCTGAGGGCAGTGGTGCATGTGGTTTGGAACGCTCCCCGTGCACGTGAAACAAGTACCAAACTCCTGGGCTACATTCATCACTCATCGCCCTTCTTCCAGTTCACCCACGATTCTTCCTCAACTGAAGTCATCCAGATGTAGTCTCTGGGCCGTTTTGTAATGAAGAGAACCACCAGAGTGTAGTGTAACTCCTTGCTGATTGATACACACTGTCTTTTCCTGTTTCTTCAAAATTGCCTCGTGTTGCCCTATTTGACTCTATAGTCACCCTTTCCCATGCCGTTCTGTGCTAGGCTGGAAGACCTCTGATAACATGCTCGACGCACATTCATTAATTTCCACCAAGAAATTAATATCTTATGTTACTTTACCTAACTCGTCCTGAAGTTTTGCGGAACAGTGTATGAGGGGCGTTTGAAAAGTCCGTACAAATCCTGAGAGATGGCACCACCTGCCCATATCGAGGTCACGTATAGTTAGTAGCATCTTTGGAAAGAACGCACGGAGGATGCTAAGTTCACCCAACCTGCATATGATGTGATGTAATTATGACGTATATACGCTTTATTCGATTAACACAGCTATCGACTTTTACGAACGTTCGATATACTAAACTGTCGTCTGCTAGCGTTCTGAAAACAGCTCAGTGTGGCAGCGTATATGTATTTCGCCAAAATAATAGAGCGGGATATTGGTAGAAATATTCTTGAACGTGGCCTTGAAAACACCACGGACAACACGTTTCGTAAAAAAGTGAAGTCTTCTTATGTCCCGACCAGATTAGATTGTGTGATTGTTGTATTGAATGCTTACACCGAAAATAATATTTATTTACTATCAACATTTTAGTATGGTTTCATACAATTGGTCTTGTCAGTACATATTAGATTGTAGCAGCATACTCTTGCTGACTTTTTTTCTTAATTCATATAGCTGAAAGAGAACTCGTGCACGTTTGTTACCTAAGTAATTTATATGTCCATCCCAAGATAGTCTTTTATCAACCATAATTCCAAGTAATTTTACACTCGGACCGCAGAGACAGGTGCCTTAGCGTCCAGTAATGACTGGTGTGTAGAATGATTGAATTTCGAACTTAAAAAGAAAAATATGAGGCATTGTTGAAGAAAAATCGTCGACCGGAGATGAAATACGAGGGGAAGTGGATTTCTCAATGTAATCTTAACCAAAGGTTAGTATCTAGTACTGATTGACGTATGAAATAATTGAATGCAGTGTCAAAGCATTCCACGGTGGTATGATAAACCAGACGTACTGTTTATTATGTCATATATACAACTACAATAGTTTTAGCATGTACCTGGCCATGTCAGTGTGGTTTATGTCAGCAGTATAATTTGCTAAGACAAGATTATGCAAAATACGAATTGCATCACAACATGAGCGGATACCTTAAACTTTGCAGAAGTCTCGTTGCTTTTGCTGGATGCAGCTTGCAGAAGATGGCAACAGTAAAGGTCTCTTACTCGGAGAACCAATGTGTTAGGTCATCATGTACTCAGTTCAGCTTTAGAGTCTACTGTTAACAAACGAATGGCGCAGAGCACAGCGCTACCCTGTCACAACCTCTCGAAAGTTCAGAAAAGTCGAATAGTTGATATACGGTTTCTATCGTTTTCGATGTAGCGTGTATACGTCATAATGACTTCACATCGTATCCAAGTCCGGTGAACTTAGCATCCTCCAGAACGCACACCAAGTTTCAGCCATATTGGTCTATTTCTTTGTGTTTGGCATTCGTGTGAATCAAGGAAGTCGAGTGAATCAAGGAAGTCGAGTGATCCTCAAAAAATGGACGAAGAAGAATTTCGTGTGGTAATTAAACATTACTTTATGAAAGGCCAAACGCCTCAGGAGACTAAAGAGAAGCTTGGTAAACATTATGGTGACTCTGCACCTTCGATTAGAACAGTTTATAAGTGGTTTCAAAATTTTCAGAGTTGCCAAATGGGCACATGTGATGCTGAACGTTCTGGACGCCCTGTGTAGGTTACGACTCCAGAAAGAATTGATAAAATCCATGATACGGTGATGGATGACAGAAGAATTAAGGTGCGTGAGATTGCTAGTGCTGTGGACATCTCGAATGATTGGGTACGTAATATTTTGCATAAACATTTGGACATGAGAAAGCTATCCACAAGATGGGTTCCGCAATTGCTCACGCTTGACCAAAAATGGAATCGTGTGAAGTGTTGCAAGGATAGTTTGCAGCTGTTCAGGAAGAATCCGCAGGACTTTAAATGTTGTTTCATTACTGTGGATGAAACATGGATACATTACTATACTCCTGAGACTAAACAATAATCTAAACAATGGGTTACCAAAGAAGAATCTGCACCAAAAAATGCGAAGACCAATCCTTCAGTTGGAAAGGTTATGGCAACTGTCTTTTGGGATTCGCAAGGGATAACCCACTTCGACTATCTGGAAAAGGGTAAAACTATTACAGGTGCATATTATTCATCGTTATAGGACTGTTTGAAAACCGAGCTGCAATAAAAACGCCGGCGATTGGATCGCAAAAAAGTCGTTTTCCATCACGACAATGCACCAGCACACACCTCAGCACTTGTTTTTGCAAAATTAGTGGATTTTCTCGTTTCGCATCCCCCCTGTTCTCCAGACTTGGCTCCCTCAGACTACTATTTGTTCCCCAACTTGAAGAAATGGTTGGCAGGACAAAGATTTTATTCAAATGAGGAAGTGATTGCAGCAACTAATAGCTATGTTGCAGACTTGGACACTTCCTATTATTCAGAAGGGATAAACAAATTAGAACAGCGTTGGATGAAGTGTATAAGTCTAAAAGAAGACTACGTCAAAAATAGAAAAGGTTTACCCCAAACACATAAGTAGTTTTCATTTTTGCACAGACTTTTCAAATGCCCCTCATACATAGTTCACTAACGTAATATCGGTTCCTTATATTTGACCTATTTCTCCTTCTTTAGAGAGCTTTTTGCACAAGACCGAATATTGACTTCGTACCGATTCTAAAATAGTTAACTGTTGTTCCACTGAGTACTGTATTTGCAGATTCTAACATAATCAACCATGTATTCTGGCGAGTATTGTGTTCTATCAGGAGCATTAAGAAGGCCAATTTTCTTTGCTTAAGTGACAAGTTATTTCGCCACAGTCAGAATAGAATGAGAATGTGGTCAACTGATGGACTGATAATCGCCATTAAAAACGTTTAGTAGCAATATAATTAGCATGTGGCAGGAACAATTCAGTCGTGGATAATCATGCAGTGCAGTGATAATGATGGCGCTTTGTCGTAAGAGGCATGTTTTTCGAAAGCAGTCTCCTGAATACCAAGAGACATAAAGTAGCTTTAGTCCATACATATTACAAAAATGTATGTATGTACGTATGTTCCATATATCCTCCCAATCCAATGGATCGACTGAACCAATCCCTTACTGTTTGAAAAAAAGCTCTGTGGGAGTAAGAACCACCTACCTACCAAAGGGGTGTTGGGAGTGAAAAAGGAGTGTAGCCCATGATGGGAGAGAAAACATTTATTGCTTTCTGATCGTCCAATACAACTGATGTTTTAATTTAAGGTATTATTTCTTTGCTACTAACACTAATCGCAACACATTTTGCAAGCAATATTCACATATACCACTGAACATAGGCCCGCTTGCATAATTATGTCACTGTATACCCACAGTTCAGGAGACATGACATCATAAACAATGAGATGAGTTAAAAACTACCACATCACACATGACGTTTTAATTTATTGTTTCTTTACTACGAACTCTTTTCCCAACACATTTCACAGACAGTATCCACATATGCCGCTGAAAGTACCTGCAAAATTGTTTCATTGTTGGGCATAAGACATAAGACGTTATAAACATTGAAGTTTTTTGCCCATATAATATAAATTTATGAGCTAGGAGGACTTTTCTGAAGGTAGTTATGTGGAGAGCAGTCTTTTACGGAAACAAAACGTCAGAATCTCGATTATGGGGCGCCGGGCTTAATTCCCAGATGAGTCGAGCATTTTCCCCACTCGAGCTTGAATGTGTACGTCATCATTATTTCATTATCATCGATGTGCAAGTCGCTGAAGTGGTGTCAAGTAAAAAGACGCATTAGTTGGCCGAACACCCCGGTAGGTCCCCCGGCCAATAATGCCAGACTCACATCACATAATTACTATGTGATAATTACTTGGAAGGGAACACACCTCCGACATATTCGTGTTCAAAATTTTGTATACTGTCTCTGAATAAAGAATTCTTCAAATTGTTTGCAACCATTAATGGCAACAAAATTGATCTGTTTTCACTTGCAAGCAGTGAAGCGAGGATTTTCGTGACACATACGTAATTGTAATCACCTATTAATTGATAACTATTATTCTTCTGCAAAAAAAAGAAAAAAATATGTTGCATTATTTTTGTAATAAATAAATTCTTTATCTCCAGTTTAAAATGAGAGTTGACACGAGTCTTTGTACTTGCATCCCACCCTTCTTGATGATACCCCAGTAGTATTGTCTTAGGCATTGAACTGTCCTTACTCATTAATATTATTATAAATTTATACTGAAGCTCAAATTGATATAGGTACAGAAAGCTGGCTAAAGCCAGAAATAGGTTGAGCCAAAATTTTTGCAGATGAGCTAACCGTCTACAGAAAGGCTAGATTAAATACAGTTGGTGGTAGTGTGTTCATTCTGTTAGAAGTTCAAAATGGTTCAAATGGCCCTAACTTCTGAGGTCATCAATCCCCTAGAACTTAGAACTACTTAACCCTAACTAACCAAGGACATCACACACATCCATGCCCGAGGCAGGATTCGAACCTGTGACCGTAGCGGTCATGCTGTTCCAGACTGAAGTGCCTAGAACTGCTCGGCCACAGTGGCCGGCAGTAAAATTAATTTTATATTCAAATCTATGTTAAATCACTGAGATCATGTGGGTAGCATTTGAAGTCCCATATCAGCAAAATAATATGTAATATTTGAGAAAATGAAATTTAATGTAATTAATTTTAGATTTATTGATATCAGTACTATTTTATCACAAAAAATATTAACTGCAAAGAAAAAACAAGAAGCTAAATGCCCAACCCCATAATAAATAACGTAAAATAGATGTAAAATAACAAAAGCACCTGTATTTAATGTAAACAACAATGTATAAGTATATTTTACTTGTCATAGGTAGCAAAAGTTCAGAATCACAAAGCACACAGTCAAGTGGTGCCACATGGAACAAATGATAGTTCCAGTGGCCAATAATGACTATCTTCGGACAGTGAACATCTTGAGACATAGCAAGCTCCAGTTACTACAATTTTATTCCTTAAATAATTATTTTTGTGTTTGTATCCTACATGTAATGCATATCACATGAGCACAGAAAACTGCTAAATTCTTACTCGTGAAGTACTTCACAAAAATTTATTATTCACACAATAATTATCAGATTACTGATTATAATAGTATGTTTAGTTTATATGAGAACATTTATTTTAAGAAATATTCACAATTTTAAAGTCATGTGTACATCAAAATTTGGCCCTTCTAGTAACTGTTTGTTTCAAGACTGCCATAGCTTATTTGAAAAATCTATTCTCCTCTGTCAAACAAATATTTTACTTTTTTCAGAAACCATATAATGCTGAAGTTATTCATATTCAATATTTTTATATTCGAGAATGTCTGAATCTTAAAATGAAATTTTTTCTCCAAAATCCAGTGTTACAGTTTTGTAGCCATGATTTTTCTGATTAAAAAAATGTAAAATTTTCTTGAAACGACATGTTAGTTTTTGAAATATTCATATTATAGAAATTAACCTTCTAGAAAGTTCTTGGTGGGCTTAGAAATCTCGGTGAACATTAAGACTTTCCCATCTTAAAATAGCACCCATAATTTTGCCAATTTCTGTTTATGCAGCTAATGGCTAATCAAGTTAACTTCAGTACATATTTTGTTTTTGTATGTTTTTCTTTTTCCACCTTTTGTACTATTATTTACAATATAATAGCTTACAAGGAAAGTAGTTGGGCTCAAACAAATACATTTACACCACTATCCAATGAGCGATTTAAGGTCCCTTACTGCACTAATGACATTCATTTGCCTGCAAACCTCTGCAGTCACCCATTAGAGACCACTGAGTACACCATGCTGAATTCAACCTTTGCCTGCTGCTATGTGAGTCGAGACGGTGCAGTGTGTATGTGAAGTAGCATTTTGTGAAGTTATTTGTGTAGTGAAGCATCAGATGGGTCAGTGACTGGCAATCAAACCTTCTAATGTATTGTGACTTGTTGAGATGAAATTATGACAAACCCTTCTTCGTGAAGATGGTATTGGTGTAGAAGATGAATCATTCACATGTTTTATGGCGTCTGTTATAGTGCAAAAATTCCATCACTGGTTAGTAATGGAAACTGTTGTAATGCTAAAACATGATTGTGATGCTAATGATGATAAGGATGAACACTTCACTGCAAGCACAAGTGATATGGCACATTTGAGAAGAGACAATGAAAGCAGTGAAACTGAATTCCAATCTTCTCCTGATAAGAAGTTTAATGTCAAAAGTGTCATCATGGTGTTTGATGACAACACATTAGAGAATATTTATAATGATTATAATGCCAGAGAGTTCAACAAATATGACAAGTTCCTGAAAAGGTACCCTTAACTCAAGGCAAATACAATATTAAAAGCGTACTGGACTATGAGGCAAAGAAAAAAGAAAGCAATAGAGTTTTCAAAGGAAATTGTATTGTGCAGTTCGATATCATTAAGCAGGGTGTGATGGCAAAGTTTGATGGAGCATGAGAATGCAGTTCTTCCAGTCATTATAGGCATTTACAACATTGGGCATTGGACATAGACAGAATGTATAAATCTCACAGCATCACTGCAAATTACTATTATTTTCAAAAAGGAGTTTAAGATAACACCATGCCATATAACTATAGTCCAAGCACGAAAAGGTAAGGATGATGAAGAAGAGATGATTCAAAGAGTTCAAATATTTGTTGCTGATGTCAGTGTGGATACCATGATAGAAAACATTCAAATGGGTTCTACACGGAACTGTGATCAGACTTGGTTCGACTTTGAGCTTTCTTCTGAAAGAACATTATGCATGAAAGGGGAAAGAAATACTGTCTTGACATTGCAATTGGTTAACACTCAAGTTGGTCAATGTTGCTATATCAATGGACAAACTGTTGGCAGGTGGAGGAGATGTGTTTGACAGTAGCGAAGATGAACAAGTGCTCACAGAGTGTCAGGTACACATTTTGAGCCCATATTTACTGACATACTTCCTTGTTTTATTCCGTAGTATCACTCACCTCTGAAAGTCGTGCCTACCCTACCACCCTACAATCTTAGCAACAACAGTACCAGTGCATGTATTCCAATGTCAGAGGTATCAAAACGACTTTCACTTATAACTTTCGACTTGTTGGTTTCTGGTGCAGGGATCCTTACCTCAAATTGATATGTTTATCCTTCTCCATCATTGTAGAGAGTTTGTAACAACATCATGGAATCACCCTGTATATACATACATTTAAAGGTATCTATAGCTTTGATGGTCTGTTGCATCATAGGATAACGTTTCCAGTCATGGGTTCCTATTCAAAATATTATGCACCCATTCCCCTTGACAAATCCTAGAAGTTTGTAATGGGAATTTCCAAACACTCTGCATGCTTCCAGGAACCAAAGGGGAAGTTGGGACAACATGTGTCAAGGGACATAGGAATATGGTGCCCTCCAAATGTCTTCGTAGATGAATGTGTGAGTGGGAACATGATTAAAGAATATCTGAAGACATTTTTTGTCAATTTTAAGTCTGCCCCCATTAGCTGAGTGGTCAGCCATGCCAAGGGGCCCGGGTTTGATTGCCGGCTGTGGCAGGAGATTTTCTTCACTCAGGGACTGGGTGTTGTGTTGTCCTCATCATCATTTCATCTCCATCTCCGATGTGCAAGTCATCCAATGTGGTGTCAAATGCAATAAGTACTTGCCCTCAGTGACCAAACTTTCCCAAATGGGGGACTCCTGACCCACAATGCCGTCCGCTCATTTTGTCAATTTTGAAACCACATGTGCTGACAAAGTGACTAGTGCTTTGTGACTCCTCGTCTGGACGTAAGGATGAGCAAGTGCTATGGGAATGCTCTGGAAGAAAAGGTATAGTTTTAAAAACCATTCCACGCAAAACTACAAAATATTTGCAACCTCTGGACATGTATTTCTTCAGGCAGTATAAAACATATGATAAGAGAATAAGAGACTTTCTTAAAATACACTCCAGGAACATATAGTCAAAATTGCATGATAGATTATTTATCATGAAAATGCATTCATTCATTTACAGTCAATTATCTGTAGAAATATATAGACCACTGCTTCATTACACATGGCAGAACACTGACTACGACATTGATGAACCTGTGGACAACTTCAAAAGTGTCACTGACATGGTGCTAAGCACTGATATTATAAAATGTGTAGCTATGACATGTGACCAGCTTGCTTTTCTTCACAGCACATTTTGTAGTCATTTATATAGCTTTGAACATTTTATTGAAAGTCCTCACTTGTGTTTGTAGTTAAGATACCTGCACTGCATTTAGCTTCTACAATGATGTCTACAGTGATGCCTGAAGCATGTTTGTAGAATACTGCAAAAAAATGACACCCACCAGCATGTTGAGAAGTACGTAATGGTCCTGTGAGCAAAATTTCATACAGGTATTTTCATTGAAATACAAATGCTTTCCTTGTTAGTATTTCAATATTTTGTCATTTCTATAGCACACACATTATCAAAAAGGTGACACATTCTCGAAACAAAACAGTGCATATGATATACTACCTAAAACCCAGCTGTACAGTAGAGGGAGGATGAGGGGGGAAAAGAAAAAAGGGGAGTGGGCAGTAGGGAAGCTGAAGGGGGGGAGGGGGGTTGTGTGGTGTAGATGGAGACCAGTGTGGAGGGGAAGGGGTGGCTGGGGAGATGGACCATAGGTGGAGGGGGATAGATAAAATATGGTACTTTGGTATACTACATTACATATCTAACCATATACTGTAATATTCCACGAATATCCATTAATTTCATATTAATGTGGTTTTACTAATTTCAGTATGTGAAGATATGAAGCACAGATATAGGTTCTACAACCATTTTCAAGTGACATACCAACAAATTCATTTTATAAATGGCTCTGAGCACTATGGGACTCAACTGCTGAGGTCATTAGTCCCCTAGAACTTAGAACTAGTTAAACCTAACTAACCTAAGGACATCACAAACATCCATGCCCGAGGCAGGATTCGAACCTGCGACCGTAGCGGTCTTGCGGTTCCAGACTGCAGCGCCTTTAACCGCACGGCCACTTCGGCCGGCTTCATTTTATAAATAATGTTATATCAGTCTATCAAAGATTATTAGCAGTTATTAACAAATAAGAATTACTATATATTTTTAAAGGTCCTATAAGATATATGCTTATATTATTGAGATTAACTTAATGTATGTGTCTCCATTAAAAACAAGCATAGAGTCATAAGTTCAGTAGTGTCATTACTTAGACAATATGGACCTGTGATTACAACTAGATGGTGTTAATAGCCTAGTAGTTCAATAAAAGAACATTGGGGGTTGAAAAGCAGGGTGGAGTTGGTGGTGATGGAACTGGAGGGGCGAGCATTAGATACCAATTCATTCATTTTACTAATAGAACAAAAATCATTTAAAATATAAAAAATTAATAAAAATATTGGAAGGTCCTGTAGGTCATATGCTTGCATTATGGGGATGTTAGATTAGTAGTGACTTAAACTATATGCCTCTGCTAGATTCCACCATGCAGTCACAGGTGCATTGGTGTCATTACTGAGACAGTATGGACATTGGAATACAACTTCACAGAGTTTGTTGCCCAGTGATTAAAAAAGGAAATTGGCTATGAACATACAACAACCTTCCCCTACTCCACCCCTCCCATCTCTCCAGCAGCCCCCCCCCCCCTGCCATCCACACCCCTGCACTGCTCTCCCCTCTCTGCCCCTCCCCCTTGCCACCCAAGCCCCCATGTCACCCATCCATTTTTATAACCTCTACTTGATCACCCATGAGTGTTAGCTCCTTTTGCTCAAGATATAATAGAGGTAATTAATGCACAGTTAATAGAGACCACCACTTGTCGTGCCAGCAATGCAGTCTGGGGGATTGCAGCCATTCAAATAATGATCCAAACAGCTTGCACAATTTGGAATGACCTGAATAAACTGCTCCAGATACCTCTTTATAACTGGAGGAGCATTTGCAACCCTGAAGAGTAGTCTATTGTATCTAAATATGCCAACAGACCTGTTAAGATCTAGGACCTGATTTTGTTTTTTTAATCAATAGATAACTGCAAATAGGTAAAATCAGATCTATTTTTGAAAACAAATGCCAGTAGCACACTTGGCTAGCAGTTCCTCTGGCCTAGAAATGAGATACAGATCTACATGAAATAGGGCATTTACCATAATTTTCAAATCATGCATAATCTAATTGCTTGTTTGACCTCTCAATGTCTACTAATGATACTGCCAATTGACTTGAAAATACAGGTAAATTATTTCCAAACTTGGCAACCTGTCTAGTATTGGCTTAACTTGTTTGTGCATAAGATATTCTCTGTACAACATAGATGCTACTGATTGTTTTAATGAAATATGCAACTAAAATTTGCCAGGACAACATAAAGCAGGTTAAAGAAGCTATTTGCATTGTGCGCAAGATGAATTGAGTTCATTGAATCATACTCTCTTTCAGGCTGTGTTAACTTGATCCTCAATCTGGAAGTATGAATGCTTCCAGAAAAAAAGTTTTAGAAACTGCAATTAACACTGATGCTTGCATACTAAAGGATAGATGATGTCAGTAATGAAAGAAAAATACTGACTGACTCTAGTTTATTTTCCATCATGTCTTGCCACTACTCCTCCCACAGCTGCATGGCATTTTGGCTTCACAGTAAGATGACAGTCCATTGGGTATTAGTACAGAGAGATGCATCGAGTTCCCTGCTGACCTCTTTGGCTAATAAATCTGTTAGCTTATTTCACCAGATTCCTACATGCCCCGGTACCCACGAGAAGGATACCTGTTTCCCCTGTTGCTGAAGATGGAGCAATTTATCTTGTATTAACTGAATCATTTTTCGCTGCTGGGTACATTTGCTGCAGTGCTCATAAGGTGCTAAATTAACAAGAACAGATGAGAAACTTTTTGTTTTGATGATATATCATCTGCTTCAGTGCCCTTACGATCACATACAGATCAGTACTAAAAACCGTGAACTTATTGGGGAATCAACAGATGAATACACAATCATAACATGGATGTAATACTGTTATCCGTGGTTGTAATCATTATTGCACTTCAAACACCAGGCTGAGGAACACCATTCTTTGGTTCAAAGTGATCAGACAAGATATTGCCAACTATATATTTAAAATAATGTGGGGAAAGGCAGGACTGTAGGAATACTGGTAAACATCTCCAGATTCCACATTCATGGAGTTGTGTAAGGATATCATTCCCCATTTCATGTTGCATGCACAGAAAATACTGTTGTACAAAAGAATATCGATTGCCAATTTATATCTCTTAAATAAATACTGAGACTGACTAAGGAATTTTCTGGATTCTAAAATCCAGACAAGGTGGTGGTTGACCGTGTGCTCCAAGGTATTATCCTTGCATCTAATGAGAGTGATATGATAATAGCTACTTGGGCAGGTGTTGTCCATTACAGTTTCCAAAAGGGGGATTGAAATGAGTTTCCTCCATGAGCTGCAAAATTGTCCAGAGAGCCATATCAGGTCAAAAAGGACCAGGATGGTTTCTTTTATGCTGCTGGTGAGGACCTGTTATGTACTCTAATGGACTCTTATAGCACAGCACAACTCACCATTCAACTGGGGAACAGGCTGTCTTCAAAGCTGGCCTGTAAACTGTAGTATGGATGCTTCAGCAGCATGGTGGATTATCTTTGTGATATTATTCACCCAATCTAGTCTGCTATCATGGTGTTCAAAACAGAGAGTTGGCTGTACTGTAAAAAATTTGCATTTCTGAGTTCCTATCGTAGCAGTTTGTCTGTCTAGTGAATTCAGATTGTCAAGCAGTCACTAAAATTCAAGTTGCAACCCCTTCCCAGTGTGCAAAACACGCAAGAGATGAAGAGCATATCAAAAGGTCAGTGGCAGAGAATGACCCTGTAACAATGCTGAAATGCATGCTCCATCCCGTCTTCAGAATACGGAGGTCTTCTGGCAACAACTATACACTGGCAGAAAGTGGTAGTGGCACCCCATAGCACATTATGTGCATTAAAATACTGACATAGAAGGAATGCATGGGGGAACTGAGTGATGAAGCTTGTAACAGTCTCCTAATCAAATGGTTGATGAGGAGACAGGTACTGGATTGTATGCTTACTGTGGCAACAACTGGTTGTATATTGGTGGTAAGGGGGAGAAAAGAGTGGAGGGTGGTTGTGTATCATCAAATGGTGATACCTGCAATCAGTTGCTGCGAGGAGCTGCTGTGGCAGGCAGTCTTCTGTGAGCCTGCAAGCAGGAAGATACTGGAGTAGTTGTAAACTGCTGGCTGTTTTCAACTGACAAAGCAATTGGAAATGTACCATGGCAGTGGTCTGACTTTTGACCACTTCTCTGTGGCACATTGCTGGATGGCATTTGTACTGGAATTCGGATTAGCACCCAGCACTGTGTGAATAGTAATTCTCTTTGATACGTTTGAGTATTACATGAGTGCAGCTGAATGTCCAGGAGGTTGTGAATAGCTACATGGTAGTCCAAAGAATATTAAGTACAAGCAGTAGGTTTCTTGTGTTATCTAAAGTAGCTTGTTTAATCTACACAGTGTCTGAGTGTACTTCCTCTCCAGGATTGTGGATTTCATACTACCTGTCCAAACTCATATGGTTTGGTTTAAATAAGGAAATTTGTTCAGGGCTTGCTAGTGGCACCTTCAACTTGGTAGTGGCCATTAATGATGTAGCCAGCTAGGCAATGAGGCCTGTATTTATCAACTTGTTGCCACTGTGGATGTTGTCCATGAATTTTGTATAGCCCAATTGTGTAAAGTGGTATCATGACATACGTTTGACCCTGGTGCTGGCTTTATTTAACTAGGGATGGATTAGTTGTATGTCACTGTTTTGCTCTGAGCATGCTGCATCAGTGGGGACACAATGCACTAGTATGTTGCCAGATTTAGCAAGGACACGGCTGCTCTCATGTCCTCTGAACGTCAACTGCTGTGTCATTGGTATTAAGAATTACTTTGAGTTGAAGCAGTGGCCATCACAGCAACACAGGCACCAGACAAATGGCACACAGTGATGCGGCAGGACACATTATTGATTTTTAGCTGTGGCAAATGCTCAGCAAGCTTGCCAAAGATAAAATAGCTGGCATTATGGGATGTGTAGTGATGTTAATGGTGCCTGTTGCTACAGTTAGGACTGATTTATTCAGGCTGACTTTCCTGTGGGTCATGATGGATATAGTTGTATGAGCTGTCTTCAGTCTGGGATTAAATAATGGCAAACAATGCAGTTTTTCTATGCTCTTGTACTAATGATGAGAGTGAATCACTAACTACCATATAATCTATTGTACCCTGCACCACAAGACTATTGGGCAGCCGGATGCTCTGTGAATCAGATGATGACATTCATTGAGTGTCATCAGATGACTGACAACTACAGTGTTAAGTACTAGAAAGAATCGGGCACTAACGAAAATGTCAAACAAGCTTTTGCTGAAACTGTAACTTCATCAGCTTTAGGAATTTTAAGCAATTCACTCAGTGTGGGATGAGACAATTCTACAGCCTTATTGCTGAAGTGCTATCCAGAGATAGACCAAGAGTGATGTTATGGGTTAGAGAATCAGCAGAAAATGTGCCATAATGTGTACATGAAAAATCACAATTTGGTGCTAAAACTTGCAAGTCCACAGTTCTAGATGTGTATGTTTGTTTAATTTGCTTAAAGCACTGATTGAATTTCAGCCTGAAGTGTTACTGCCCAAGTTTTTATCTGCAAGACTCATGGAATTTCTTCTTTAATCATCCTCCTGTGGTTATTGGATGTAGTGAGCAGTTATTGGATAAAAGTAAACCACACTGTAGAAGTTACTTTTCATTGTCTTCACTTTTATTAACACCTAATTCAGCTTTTGATGATCATCTTTGTTTTATGTATGAGCATCAACATCATATCACTGATCAGTAAGCTACACCAACTAGCTCTCAAACATCAACTAGGAGAAATTTGACAAAATTCGCAAGCACCTGCAATAACACAGATGCTTGGATAATAAGTGATGGATGATGTCAGTAATGAAAGCAAAATACTGAACATAAGATGTACAAATTTTAACTATCAGACACCAAACTTGATAATACTGAACATAAAGATAACCATGCACTGTATTGTATTGTATTGTATTGTATGTTAACCGGGGACCTAGAAATGATGGAGAGGCTCCAGCCCTGCTGCAGCTGCAGTGGTCCATGACCCCACAATGACTACAACAGTCCATGTCACCCCTCTGCCACCCCACACCGAGCCACTCTTTCAGGGTTATTGTGTGGTTCAGCCCCCGGTGGTTCCCCCCAGGAAATCTCTCAAACCAGACAAGTATAATCCCTATGTTTGCATGGTAGAGTAATGGTGGTGTACGCGTATGTGGAGAACTTGTTTGCTCCGCAATCGCCAACATAGTGTAACTGAGGCGGAGTAAGGGGAACCAGCCTGCATTCACCGAGGCAGATGGAAAACCACCTGAAAACCATCCACAGACTGGCCGGTTCACCGGACCTCGACACAAGTCTGCCAGGCGGATTTGTGCTGGGGATCAGGCACTCTTTCCCACTCCGGAAAGACGTGCATTAGACTACACGGCTAATCGCGCAGGATAAGCATGCAATGGTAATTAGTTTCCAACTCAAAACTGAAAGTTTTATTCATTTCAATTACTTGGCACAGACCGACTGAAATAATAAATGTGCTGATTGAAAACTCATCCATGATTGACTATGGCTATGTGCAAGACGATTATTTATAAATTTGTGTAGTATAGAAACCACAAAATGGTAAATTACATGACTATCACACTATACACTGGTGGAAAGTGGCAGTGGCACCCCATAGCACATTCTGTGCATTAAAATACTGACGTAGAAGGAATGCATGGAGGAGCTGAGTGATGGAGTGTGTAACAGTCTCCTTAATCAAATGGTTGATGAGGAGATGGGTACTGGATTGTATGCTTACTGTGGCAACAACTGGTTGTATAGTGGTGGTAAGAGAGAGAGAAGAGCAGTTATGTATCATCAAAAAAGATGGCTAATCCACCTTTAGCTCTCTCCTCACTGATATTGTCCATTCTCTGGAGGCTATAGCCACATAGGACAGGAGTGGCATAAATCATGTCTCTTGTATCACAAATGCAATGGTCTTCCCTGTAATAAAAGTTCCAGTTTTTTTTTTCATGAGGTATGAACCCATTAATCATCCACTGTACTCTGGAAGCTATTTTAATAGTAAGCCGGCTGGAGTGGCCGAGCAGTTCTAGGCGCTACAGTCTGGAGCCGAGCGACCACTACGGTTGCAGGTTCAAATCCTGCTTCGGGCATGGATGTGTGTGATGTCCTTAGGTTAGTTAGGTTTAATTATTTCTAAGTTCTAGGCGACTGATGACCTCAGAAGTTAAGTCACATAGTGCTCAGAGCCATTTTTGAACCAATAGTAAGGTTCTTGTTTCCCACTCTCTCTCTGTCAAGGTAGGGATGCTGTAATGGTTGGGTGTTTGGTTGAGGGGCTGGATGGTTCTCTTATAATGTGGTGGCATTTGGCTCTACCTACCAAAAAGGCTTTAAGGTTCTGTGCTGTTGGTTGATACTTAAATCTACACTCAGCTGCCCACCTTTCCCTGACAGCAGAGCATCACTTACCATTTGACTATGGAACAGGCTGTCTTGTAAGCGGCCTGTGGTTAATTGTCTTTGTGATAACATCCGCATAGTCCAAGACACTGTCAAGGCATTCAGAAACTGCATGTTGGATGTGTATTGTGCAGTTTGCCTTACTGGGCACCACTGTGATGGTTTACTTTTGAGTGCTGCTCTGCCTGCCAGGTTAATCCAGACCAGGAGCTGGTCATTAGAATAAAAGTTGCCCACAATTTCCCAGTGTTGAATATGTGAGGCGACAGGAGGACATGTTAAAAAATTAATGACAAAGAATTAGTTTACAGCAGTGAGCTGATACATGCACTGCCCATGTTCAGAAGACAAAGGTTCTGTCAACAAAAGATTCTCAAAAGCTCCACCCCTGGGCGAAGTAGCAGTTAAGTTTCACAGCACATTCTATGCACTAAAATCCCCACATATGAGGAATGAGTGGGTGAGCTATGTGTTGAGTTTTGTGAGAACCTGCTCATTGACTGTTTGATGAGGGAGCATTCAGAGGGAAAATAAAGTGACTCTACATTGCAAATGTACTGTGGCAGTTGATGCTTGTATGTTAGTGGTAATGGGGACAGGAGAATAGTGGTATCTAACATCTAAATAAAGTGCTCTGCAGACTCTCAGGACGAGATAAATAAAGTGCCATAACATATTAGCAACTCAGTGGAAATTAATTAAAGTGCAAGAGTATGTTGCCAGAGGTCTTCCAGTCATGCACAGAATAGTGTGGGGTCAGCATGACTACAACATAGACTTCATTTTTAGGGATAGCAATGTGCGACCACATTGAACAGTGCAGTTGGAGGAGCCCTTGGAACAGGAGAATATTTGGCAAAGGGACTGGTCTGCATGTTCCCCCAACTAAAATATGATTGAGCATGTGTGAGAGGTGGTGGGTTTGCAGCATGTCCACATCCAACAGCTGTCAACAAAACTGGTGCATTTGTCCAGAGGCTCATCATAAATTGTTGTGACTTTAGTGTAATTATTGTCTGTGAACAAAACTGTCATTTTTGTTTGTCTCATTGCATATTTCCTTCATTTACCTTCTGTGCTATATTGTAGCACTTCTGTCTATGTATGGTCCAAGTTTCATTGAGCTATATTACTTGGCAGTGATTCATCATACAAAAGTTACTTTCATCCTTAAGTTTTGCACACAAGTGCAGATGCTAACTGTAGCTTTAGTTCACCACCCAGTGAGCTCATCCATTCTGGGGATGCACATCTCTTTAGCCCACAGACATTAAAAAAAAAATTGTTTATTGCAGACAGAAGCACAATGTGTGCTTAAAGTTCCAGTTCCTCTATATGAGCTGTGAACCCATTAGTATGGGAGCTATTTTATTGGTGAGGTTTTTCTTTTCACCATCTCTCCACCAAGATCACCTAGGTGCTATAGAACATAAGATATTTCAACACAAGTCAAGCAGTGCATTACAGCAATTTACTGTGCTAGACTTGAACATGATCAGTCTCATTCCGTCAGACTTATTGACATCCATTGTGAAGGATATACAATGAATGTGCAGTAAGTGGTTCCACACAGTGCAGCTCACATGACAAGTGCCAGCAATTCCTGAATGGAAAAGATCTATGCAGGCTATCAGTAACACATTTAATGATGAGAGAAGCATAGTAACTTTCTGCACTTTCAACCATAGACAGTAGCAAGGTGCCACATATAGCAATCCATTCTTTTCCCACCAACACTAAGTAGGCCACTGACAACATCACACTTAAAAATTAAACACACAGGAATGTACTTTACATAAAAGCTCACTTAACAACTGCAAATAAGTAGTCATTCAATAAATTCAAAATAACTCCACCATATAAACATGCGTTCAGTCAAGTTATTTTGTCTATTCACATAACAGAATTGGACAGGAAATGCTGGGGAACTATAGTGAGACAAATATCAGTATTAACTGTGAACAGAAAGTTATAACTGGATCCTTTTATCAGTGACTGAACTCACCCTCAAACAAAGCTTAAAACTTTAGAGAAAAATCTCATTTTGCTAGTAAGAATGTTCTGCAACTATGCTTTCATCACTGGAGAAGACTTTATTGAAGAAAATATCAATTGGGAAAATTACAGTTTTGAACATAGTGGGAATGACACGGTGACCTGTGACACACTGCTAAATGCCTTTTCTGAAAACTACCTACAACAGGTAGGTAAGAAGCCCACTCATGATGGACATATACCTGATCCAATAGCAACAAACAAATGTTACCTCTTTGAGGATGTCCACACAGAAACTGGTATCAGTGATAATGAGACAATAAGGCTGCTGTAGCATCACTAATGGCCCAAGTATAAGGGTAGTCAAATGAAAATGTGAGAAATGGAAAAAAGGAAGTAATCAGTTTGTTATTACAAAATAATCACCATAACTATTAATACATTTATCCCACTGTGAGACATGACAGTCAATGCCCTCACAGAAAAATTTTTATGGTTACCTACAGAACAATGACTGTACCAAGGCATGCACCTGAAACAAATCAACAGTAATTAATGTCTTCCTCCATGTCTTGAAAAATATGGAAGTTGCTTGGGGAGACATTGAAACTGTACGGAGGATGTGTAAAGGCTTCCCAATGAAACTTTTGCAGCATAGTCAAAACAACCTTGGCAACATTTGGGCAGATATTTAGATATTTTGTTCCCAGATTGTTTTGAGTACAGTGCTGAAGTTTCACTGGACAGCCTTTACACATCCTCCACACAGTCCCAATCTCTTCTGATGAAGCAGAATTCCTTTCTGTATTTTTGGAGCCCTGAGGAAAGGCATTCATGACTACTGACTTGCTTCGGATAAAAAGGTGCACGCGTGGACCCAATCATGGTTCTGTAGGCAACTGGAAGCACTTTCCTGTGAAGGCACTGACTAGCTCGTCTCACAGTGCGATAAGTGTATTAACAGAATGGTGATTACTTTTGAAATAATAAACAGTTTACTTATTTTTTTCCACCTGTCTCATTTTCATGTGACAGCCTACCATACAAAGCGCAACTAAAAGAAATGGATGGATTTACATGTTCTGCAAAGGAAATAAGGAGGCAATAGTGTTATATCCCAATAAGGAATTTGAAATGTTTATCTCTGGAGAGGAGCATGTAGAAGAACTGTGGCTCAAATTTAAAAGAATAGTTGACCATTTACTTGATAAATATGTATCTAGTAGAACAGTTCACAATGGGAGGGACCCTCCATGGTATACAGACGGTGTAAAGAAACTTCTAAGGAAACAGAGACTACTGTGTAACAGGTGTAAAATGAAGTATAGATCCAAAGATAGAGAGATGCTGAATGAATTTTGTTTGACTGTCAAGAGGGCAATGCATGAAGCAGCCTAGGACTATCTTAGCAGTATATTATTGAAATACCTCTTACAAAAGCCAAAGATCTCAGTCATATTTAAGGCTGCTAGTGATAGCAAAGTTAGTGCACAGACAATCATGGATGAGACAGGAACTGTAACTCAGGGTAGCAAAGCAAAAGCAGAATTCCTTTCGGGTTCTATACCAAATTTATGACTGAATTAGCCCCACTTTTAACCATAATCCATCATAGATACCTCAAACAAAAAACTGTGCCCATTAGTTGGATGAACGCATGGGTCACAACCACCGACAAGAAGGATAGCAGAAGTGAGCAACTACGTTAGTGTTCAATGTCCTTGATATCCATTTGTTGTAAAATTTTAGAACATATTCTGAGTTCAAACATAATGAGCTCAGTCTTTTCTCCCTCAACATCCTGAAATCCATAGATCAAGGCAGTCAGGTAAATGCAGTATTTATTGACTTCCAAAAGCATTTGAGTCAGTACCATATCTACATTTATTATCAAAAGGATGGGCTGTGCACTATCAAACAAAATTTGTGAATGAATTATGATTTCTTGGTAGGGAGGATGCAGCATATTATTTTTGATGGAGAGTCAGGTGTGCCCCGCAGAAGTGTGTCAGAACCCTTGCTGTTCATGTTGTATATTAATTATCTTTCAGACAATATTAATTGTAACCTCATAATCTCTGCAGATGATGCAGTTATCTTTAAAGAAGTACTGTTTGAAAAAAAAACTGCACAAATATTCAGCTGTATCTAGATGAAATTTCAAAGTAGTGCAACGACTAGAAACTTACCTTAAATGTCCAGAAATGTAAATTTCTGCACTTCAGAAAATGAAAAAGCATAATATTCTATGACTACAACATTAATAAATCACAATTTGAATTGGTACCTCAGACAAATACCTGTGTGTATACAAAGAAGGGCATCACAAATGGTTAAACTTTTGTTTGACCCATATGAGATTGTTACAGAGAAGCTGAAGAAACATAATTGGCAGGCACTATGGGACTCAACTACAGTGGTCATAAGTCTCCTAGAACTTAGAACTACTTAAACCTAACTATCCTAAGGACATCACACACATCCATGCCCGAGGTAGGATTCGAACCTGCGACCGTAGCGGTCGTACGGTTCCAGACTGTAGCGCCTTTAACCGCTCGGCCACTCCGGCCGGCAGTTTCAAGTCCATTGACTGTACTAATGGCATAATAAATCACTATTCAAGAAGGCGTTTCATGCTTACAGATGAAAATCAAATGAATAATCTCAAAAGTTATTGAACAATTTGCTGTGGAACAAATAATGAAGGAACTGAAAAAAGCACAGGTTATTTCAGTGATGATGGACTCTTCCAGTTGGTGCCTTTAGTAGTTAGCTTTGACTCTAGATAAAGGCATCATAGTGAGAATGTTGGAGTTGTTGAAGATCAATGTTGAAAGTGAAGAGCATTTGACTTCATGTGTCTTAGAGGTATTGTAAAAGTTTAGTCATGAGAAGAAGATTGTAGCAATCACCAATCATGGGTAGAAGAAAAGGAGATTAAAAACAATCTTTATTATGAGTTATGAGAAAAGAGTGCTAATAACTTCAAGGAATCAGAAAAATCGGCTGTGAAATATTGATTGCAGGAGATGAAAACTGAGTGGCAAGTGACAATCAGTATGTTTAATAGTATCACTTCATCTTTTTATGACATCTGTGTTGAATATATCCGTGAGTGGTGTGAACAATTTCTGGAACCTCTTCAGTCAAGGAAGCTCATCACCTTGAATGAAATTATCAGCTGGAATAGTCTTCAAGAATTCTATAGTTTTTAAAATCTAGTGTCATCAACTTCACTGTGGTTGAGTGGGAACTGTTCGAGGAATACTTTTATGGGAGTAAATATTGTGAAAGTAAAGTGCTAGACTAGAATAAGAAATAAAATGTTGTTGTTGTTGTTGTTATTGTTGTGGTCTTCAATCCATAGACTGATTTGATATAGCTCTCCACGTTGGTCTCCCCCCCCCCCCTCCCCCCACCACCAACACACACACACACACACACACACACACACACACACACACACACACACTCTCTTCCCTCTGCTAGCAAAATTGATGATTCCCCTGTGGGGGTAACACTCAGTATGTCTTGGCCACACTGAATCGTTATCATCTCAAGATCAACCTTCATTGATTGGGAACAGGTTTGACACACCCATAATTATTAGGTGGTGACTGTGAAGTGTGCTGCCAGTCCTCTGTGACCATAGGCTTTGTTCATGCTTCAGTTATCGTAGTGAAGCATGGCAGTTAAATATTTTGTGTCACAGGTAATGAGATCATATTTAACTGCCCAAATCATGAGGATGATTCAGCTACCGATAAATTATCCATCAGCCTCAATGTGTGTTAGCTGCCAATCATGTGGTTAACTGTTGAGGCAACAGAGACATTGGCAGGGCACTTCTAGGGTCCACTGCCCTACAGCTGTACAGAGCTTATCCTGACAACCAAGGCTCTGTATAGTTGGACCATTAGTTCCCTAGCTACTCATGGGAGAAAGATTTGATCATTTGGAGAAAACAGGGTGTCTTTTAGAAAATTTCACCTTTCATCATGCATAAAGATTTAAAGGGCCTTTCTGGAACTTTAAAATCTATGAAGCTGTTGAGAAATAGAATGCAGTTGGTTGAAACATCTAGTTCCTAACAAGCAACAAAACTCCAGGCAGCTAAATGCCTACAGAAAAAATGCCACAGAAACACAGCTGCACAACACCTTGAATTGTAGCAAAGGCATTAGGCCATGGAGATATATGCACGGTCCAGTCCCATTAATGTAACCAATACCTACGTTTGTTATCAATCTGTGATAACCACTCACAAGTTGCAGATGGCAGCACGAGAAGTGGAGGGTATATAAAGTGTGTCAGGGGGGAGGGGAATGGGAGGGGGGAGACAGAAAACAGTGCAGTTGTTGTTGTAATGCAGAAAAAGATTTGTTTATCTGACCACCAAAAGCACATGATCATTGACTTTCAGGCCAAGGGTGGAAGCATTTCTGAAATAGCTAAGTTTGTAAACAGTTCTAATACTGCTGTGATTAAAGTATACTGTGCATGGCAAAATGGTGACATCCAAAACTGGTGCCGAGGCCACCATGATGCACAATGGGCCAGTGATGAATGGGGTGAAAGACGACTGCAGAGATGTGTGATGTGTACAGGCAAATAGAAGTTCAACTGTTCAGCAACGAACCCCTCAAATGTACGAAGGGCCTACCAACAGTATTTCCTCAATGACTTCTCAGTGTAACTTGCTTCATATGAGCCTCTGCAGCAGGTACCTGGTTAATGGCCCCATGCTGACTGCTGTTCATCAGCATAAAGGCTGGAATTTGTACACCAGTAGCACAACGGGATGTCCACCGAGTGGTGACAAGTGGCCATTTCAGATGAATTGTGTCTTATGCTGTATTGGACAGATGGCCGTTGGATCGTCAGAAGGGTCCAGGCCGAAGGAGGGAGTGTTATAATGTGTGTAGTGTTTTTGTGGCATTCCGTAGGTGATCTTGTCATTCTGGAAAGAACACTGGATCAATACTGGAGTAGAGACTGCACAGTATATCTTGAAGAAAATATAGTATAGCGGCTCAAAATAACAAAATGCATTACTTACAATGAAGCAAAAGAGATTTATAAATATATGCAATGGCATGGTTTTGCTACTTTGTTTGCTTTCCCTTTCAAGAACCAGTCCCAACAGCTGATACTTTCACACAAACAGAAGAAATAGGGCCAACACAAACGCCTGCATTTGTAAGTGTAATTACAAAAGTGCAATCTGCAGCTCCCTCCAGACAAACAGGAAAGGTCATGATTGCCAACACTATACACATCCCAGCACTACAAGATGCAGACTCAAGTAAGGCAACTGTTGTCAGTGCCACAACTATTCTTCGAAAGTGTCTTCTGGGAAAAAAAAAAAAAAAAAAAAAAAAAAAAAAAAAAAAAAAAAAAAACCACTAAAGGAGAATGTCAAACAAACAGAAACCTTGTTGTAAACTGTCACACTTTGTAGATCTGATTCTATCTGATAGTTCTAATCATTCAGCTTCAGAGACAATTGACAGCACCAACTGTTGAACTTTTTTGCATGACAGCTCACTTAATTGCAAATAAATACTCACTTAATACATTGAAAATAACTCCACTATATGAACATGAGCTCAGTGAAATTATTTTGCCTATGACATAAGAGATCTGGACAGAAAATATGGGGGAGTTATAGCCTGCCTGTAAACTGAAAAGTGAGAAGCATTCATCATGGAGGAAGTTGCATTTCCCAGAAGATCACTACAGCTGCCATACAGTATGAATAAGAATCAATTTCCCCTTATCCTTTACTTAGGTTAGTGTTGTTAGTTACTCATATCTGCATTCCATGCAGTGTTCATACATTTTGTGCAAACTAAGCACTCCCTAGACATGTCTGCACACTGCTTCACCAGTGGTTTGTAAGATGCACTATGGAGGGTTTGTATAATTTTGTGAAGCACTCCTTACAGTAGTTGCTTCTTCTGACATAGTGGGGAATCACCTACTCCACTTTCATTTTGCAAACCTATCAAGGAGGGAAGTGCATGACCGCAATCCGGAGATCTACCTTCCCTCGTGCTTCTACCCAACAAATCTCCCTCCACCCAATTACACCCCCAACATAAAATTAAGCCCTTAATATGGCCCTACTGCACTTAGGTTTGGTAAAAACATTAAATTTTCATTTTTAACTGACCTCACTTAAAGATAATCATTAATCTTATACTGTTAGAACAATATCATTAATAATCTGCAGTTTTTCCATCACATGATATGCAGATATTGTTAGTCCTAGAGAAGAAATGAGTAGGACCTTTTTTGTAGAAATGTAATGTAATTTAATTTTGTACTAGGATATATGTTCACTAAGAGCTGCAGCTTTTGAATTATTCAAGAAAAACATTAAAAAGTGACCTTTAAATGTCTCCATACCCCAACGCTCACACCCCACTGGTCAGAATTTTTAGTATGTTGTTCAGGACACTCCCTAATACCATTGTGCAAAAATTACTGAATACACAATTTTCCCTCTAATTTTCCTTCATTGACTGGACTACATATGGCAAAAGGTGTGAACACAGAATGCACCCGGGAACATGATCAAATACGATCATTTTGGAAGTCCAGATGATATTGTTTTGGGAGGCATAATGCTGCGTGGGTGCACTGATCTTCGAATCTTTGAACACGGTATACTCACCAGTCAATGTTATTGTGACATTATACTCTACATCTACATCTGTACTCTGCAAACCAATGTGAAGTGCATAGCAGAGAGTACATCCCCGTACCAGTTATTAGGGTTTCTTCCTGTTCCATTCATGTATGGAGCATGGGAAGAATGATTGTTTGAACGCCTCAGTGCTTGCAGTAATTATTATAATCTTATCCTCACAGTCCTATGTGAGCAGTACATAGGGGATTGTAGTATATTCCTACAGCAATCATTTAAAGCCATTTCTTGAAAATTTTTTAATAGACTTTCTCAGGATAGTTTATGTATGTCTTCAAGAGCCTTCCAATCCTGTTTCTTTAGCATCTCTGTGACATTCTTCCATAGATTAAACAAACCAGTGACCATTTGTGCTTCACTCCTCTGTATATGTTCAATATCCCCTGTTAGTCAAATCTGTTACAGGTCCTATACACATGAGCTACATTCTAGAACCAGTTACGTGAGTGATTTGTAAGCAATCCCCTACGGCTGATTGTACTTCCCCTGCATTCCACCAATAAATTGAAGTCTGCCACCTGCTTTACCCACAACTGAACCTATAGGAGCATTCCATTACATATCCTTACAAAGCATTACACTCAGGTATTTCTATGAGTTGGCCAATTCCCCAACAGTGACTCTTTCCACATGTGCATCTTTTGAGGGGTACATTCAGCCATGACTTTTATTTTTTTGGATGACAATGCATAACTGCATCAAACTGTGCAGGTGGAGGAGCTCTTGGTACAAGAGCATATTCAGTGAATGGACTGGCTTGCTTGTTTCCCCTAATTACGAGGTTTGCCCAGAAAGTAACGCACCACATTTTTTTTCTCAGCCAAAAACAAAGCTAATAATGCGAAATGTTACATAAGTATTATTGGAAGTCTCCTGAGTGAGCACACCAAGTTTCTGTCTCTTTTGACATGTAGCGTAGCTGTGGGACAGGTTCAAAATGGTGTCTGTAGGTAATGTATGTTACAAGCAAAGCACCGTCATTGAATTTCTCACTGCAGAGAAAGAAACTGTGGGGAATATTCAAAAACACTTGTGCGAAGTCTATGGAGCATATGCTGTTGACAGAAATACAATTGCTTGAACAGTCCATAGGTGTACTGCTGGTCCATAGTGTCCCATGGGCACAATATTTTGGCAATCAGGCATGTCGCCACCATCAGGGGAGGGGGGGGGGGGAGGGAGGGGTGGCTGTATCTGTATTATGTCCATTCCCCTTGTGAGGCATTCTCTATGTGGTCTGCGCCTGCAAGTCAGCAGTCGCTGAGACGCTGGTGGCGGCATCTGTGGTGATGTTGGTGTAATTGCCTCATCTGCCCTAGTCACCCATTTGTTTCCTTTGCTGAGCATCTTTTTAATTAGACTCAATACTAGTTTCCATGCCCTGCTGAGGTTGTAGCTGCAATCTTGGTTTATGAGTCCACTCTTGGTACGAATTTCGATAGCCTCTCTAATGACACTGTCCCAGTATTTAGATATCTGTGCCAAGCCCGTGGTATGTTGGCAGTCCATTTCGTGATCTTCAGGCAAACAGTGCTCTGCGACCGCCGACTTGTTGGGGTACCCAAGACGAGTGTGCCTCTGATGTTCTTGGCGACAATCTTCTATGGTGTGCACTGACTGTCCAATATAAGTCTTCCCACATTGACAAGGAATCTGGTATATGCCAGATTTCCAAAAACTGAGATCATCTTTGACACTTCCCAATAATGCTCGTGTTTTATTTTGTAGGCAAAAGACAGTTCCTACTCAGTTTTTCCTCAATATTCATCCTATTTTTCCCAAAAGTGTGCCAGTATATGGTATATAGGCAGTGGCTATCTCTTCCTCTGTGAATTCTTCTGTCTCCACATGCTGTACTGTAGAGGTGGGGCAGAGAGCACGTCTGATCTGCCATTCCGAGTACCCGTTTTTCCGGAATACAGTTTTGAGGTGTTCCAGCTCTTGGGGCAGACTCTCTGTGTCAGAGATGGTGCACGCCCTGTGTACCAGTGTTTTTAGCACCCCATTACTCTGCGCAGGGTGGTGGCAGATATCCACATGCAAATACAGGTCGGTGTGTGTTTTCTTCCTGTACACCTCGTGGCCCAGGGTTCCATCCGCTCTTCTTTTGACCTTGGCATCCAGGAATGGTAATCTTCCTTCTGCTTTGGTCTCCATAGTGAATTTGATGTTTGGATGTATGGAGTTCAGGTGTGTAAGGAAGTCTAGGAGCTTGTCCTTTCCATGGGGCCAGATCACAAACGTGTAATCCACATAATGTAGAAAATCGGTAGGTTTCCATTTGGATGATGCCAAAGCTTCCTCCTCGAAGTACTCCATATAGAAATTTGCGACCACAGGTGAGAGTGGGCTCACCAAAACGCCTCCTTCTGTTTGTTCATAGTATTCTCCATTGGTGTCATCCAAATGGAAACCTGTGGAAGTAAACTTCTCTGCCACTTTGTCTAGCATTACTTGTTTTTCAGCTTATTTACAACTAACATGTATACAAGTTTACATGTACTGTACTGTTTATTTACATGTACATTCTTTATTTCCTGCAAGGAAACTAGGAGGACAAGCCTGATTACTACCAAGGCATGATTCAGGTTTTGTTTACTTTACTTGTTCATGAGGTGGCTCTGTTGTATCGTATTTACATTGTCCCATGACAGAATGTGCTATGAATCAATGACAGAACCATTCATTACACAGTGCTGTTCAGAGACATACAGAACAATATGATGGAGCAGTACCAGTACAGTTTTGCAGAACTCACTGAGATGCCTTGTGTATGAGAAGGTACACTGCAATGCTTTACAGGGAACCATTTCCTAACAGGCATAATCTGTTGTGACAAGTGTTTAGTTCTCTCGATTAATGAATGCGGGGGGCTGGTTTATCGGTAAAATGAAATGAGGGACTTGGCAACATGTGGACCACTTACACAACCGATTTTGAAGAGGAGATGCTGGAACGTATTGCAGTAGACCCCACTCCAAGTACTGACCATATTGCATTTGAAATGGCCGCTGCACATACTAGCATGTGAGGAGTACAACATGAACAACAATTACATCCATTTCACCCACAATGAGTACATGCAACACTTGTGACTGACTTTGCACCAAGGGTTGCGTTGTGTCAGTGGTTGCTCCAACAGTGGATTGTTTGACCAGATTTTCTGCAGATTTTGCTGCATACTGATAAGGCCTAGACAGTATTTGGAACAGAAGGAATAGCCATGATTGGAATGACAAAAATCCTCAGTCTGTAGTAGAATCACACTATCAAGTATGTTTTGCTGTGAATATCGTGGCTAGAATTGAAGGCAACAATCTTATTGGGCCCTATATTCTACCTGGCTGTCCGAATGGCCACCTGCACTTAAGGTTAATGCAAAGAGTTCTGCTTGAGTTGTTGGAGAATGTACCTTTGGCTGTTCATGAGAGAATGTGGATACAACATGATGCTGCACCGCCTCACTTCAGTGTGGATGTCCACAACCACCTCAATGCTGCATTTCCTGGTCACTGGATTTGAAGGGGAGATCCCATTCCATGTTCTGTGAAGTCACCTGACCTGAATCTCCTTGGTTATTTCCTATGGGGATATCTAATGTCACTTGTGTGTAAGACTCCCAGTGGATACGGAGATGGAATTAGTTGCTGCATTGAGGTTGATGGCCATCAGTTTCAGCACATTTTGTAAGATACAGTACAAATGGTGTGTTCATTGGGTCAGTGATGGTATTTGCAGTTACCTGTAACTACTGTAAATAAAAAAGTACACAGTAATGTGATTTTATTCCTATTGGCTCCTTAAGCTGGCTTCTCCAAAAACAGGTTCAGTGGAGCATCCTATATGTCCTATTAAGTTTTTGCACACACTTATACAGGGTGAAAAGTATTTGAACTGACAAACTCTGGGAGGCTGTAGGGGACATCAAAACAAATATTTTTCCCTAATGTCATTTTTTCCTATGAGGAGTATTTAAACCGGTGGAGGCCGTATTACGCTCCTCATTTGTTAGAGGCCGTATTACGATCTCCAGTTGTTAGAGGGCGTATTACGCTCTTCAGTTGTAGACAACTGCTGTCCACCAGTGTAGTAGTGCATTGTCTCCATTTACTAATGGAGCAATACACCTGGAGTGAGTACACTGACATGCTTGGTGCGTACTTTGTAGTGCACCACAATGGACGAGCCACGCAGCAGGTTTGTCAACAACGGTAAGAACACTGCAATTTGAGGAAGCTGTCTTGCAGCATGTGGAGCGGGATCCTTCAATCAGCACTTGTGCAAAGAACAGTCCTTCGAGAGCAAGTGTTATGTCCATTTCACTTACAGCATGTCCACAACCTGGAACCAGTTGATTACCCACCCAGAGCACAGTTTTTGCTGTGGTACCTGGGACACTGTGTAATGCATCCTACATTTCCATCCTCTGTGTTGTTTACTGATGAAGCAATGTTCAGGCGTGATGGAGTCTTCAACATGCACAATTCACATGTTTGGAGTGAGGATAACCCACATGCCACAGTTACTAGCGTTCACCAAGTGCGGTTCTTCGTTAATGTGTGGGTCGGTGTTCTTGGGGACTGTTTAATTGGGCTGTATCTGCTACCTAGGCCATTAAATGGCAGGCGCTATTACAATTTTCTCGCCAGAGCATTGCCGGAATTGCTGGAAAATGTCCCACTCCCTATAAGACAATGCATGTGGTTCCGACATGACGGGGCGCCGGCACATTTCAGTCATCATGTGCATTGATTCCTGGACCAACGGTTCCCAGAAATGTGGATTGGCAGAGGTGGTCCTGTACCATGGCCTGCTCGATTGCCAGATATGTCCCCTCCGGACTTTTTTGTTGGTTTAATTAATTTGTCGCCGAGAAATCTTCCTCTACCGGTTTAAATACTACTCATAGGAAAAATTACATCAGGGAATAATATTTGTTTTGATGTCCCCTACAACCTCCCAGATTTTGTCGGTTTAAATAATTTTCACTCTGTAGAAACACCCTGCATGTACTCCATTAGGGAGATGTACTTTGAACTACCTCCATCTCAAACAGGAATGGTAGTACATATTCATTAGGCATCCCTCTGACCGCCCCTGGTAGCTGAGTGGTCAGCGTGACAGAATGTCAATCCTAAGGGCCCAGGTTCAATTCCCGGCTGCGTCAGAGATTTTCTCCACTGAGGGACTGAGTGTGGTGTTGTCCTAATCATCATCACCTCATCCCCATCAACGTGCAAGTCACTGAAGTGGTGTCCAATCGAAAGACTTGCACCTAGCATATGATCTACCCGCCGGGAGGCCCTATTCACATGACTTCTTTTTTTTTTTAGTCATGCCTAGTGGAAGAAGCACTGTTTGTTACATCAAGCAATGATGCACTGCCAACTATGTTCTCTGGCGGAGGAGGATTTGTGTTTTATTTTCATAACAGGTTTTGTACCACTCATGCAGTTATTAGGACAAATCAGATTATATTCTGCTACACCTCCTGCACTGAAAACCATAAGTTCATACTTGCTACCCATACTCAGTGTATGCAGTTTGCCACTTAAGTAGCTGCTGGTATGTTCATATTGGCCACATTTGTTATGCTAGCACCTACACAGCATGCACAGTATGCATACCACCTGCTTCTCTCAGTTATTACAGTCCATTTTCTTGTGATCACAATCCCCACACCTTGCACAGGTTTGTGTTCTGTTTAAGAATTTCAGTGGGTAACGTAAGTCACAGGATCTGAAACAATTTCAGACACATTCCTCATGTTTAAGGATTGAAAGCCCATATGTACATGCCTCTTCCTCAGAAGATTGTTTTTAATGGAGAGGCTTACACCAATGAGGTGATTTGCATAATCACATCTCCTAGATCCCATTTTTAATTTAGCCTCAACCTTTTTTTCTGAATTCAGCTATACTGATGAGCTCAGCCTGGTTTAAATTGTGAATTTCATTCACAAAGCCCTCTCCAGCTATGATGTGTGGCAGCTTCTCACACTTAGTTAGATATTCTCTATCTGCAATGTATTTATTTGTATTTCAGCCATTTTACCCAGCAGTATTAGAGATGACTGTAACATTTGAGAAATGTTAACATATTGTAATGAGACTGTTTGCCATACATGCATATAAAGACTATCAATAATTTACATCTCAAGAAATTACATATACAATTATATTTATATTATGTTATAAAATTGTTCTATTTCACTGTCAACAGACACTCACATGGTGATATGTTTATACACACTACCTTCTCTCAAAGAACTTCATTACTCTGTGTTTTCCAGGATTGGTTCACCAAGTTCCTTGATAACTGAGTGTGTCTTAAACAGACAATAATGCAAGAGTTGGTACATTAGGGTGGGCTTGTTTGCTGCATTTGAGATGCACTGTGAATATGGGGAACAGAAAGAGCTAATGCCATCACTGTAAAATGCAATAGGAAGTCTGTCAGTTTATATTGCCCTTTTCTCTTTGAGTAGTCTAAATTGTTTCCCATTATTGGCCACACATTGTTAGTGTTTGTGATATTGTCACTTATATATCTTACAAAAATATCATAATACCTTGATGGGTTATTAGTTTTAATATTCCATTTATTTTACAAAATATTTGTTTATTTTGCTCTTTATTTTGCTACAAAACTGACTTATTGTTACACAATTTCTGAGCTAGCATAAAATGTTAATTTTTCAACTAATATTATGATCCCACTATTGTTTTACATCCACAACTGATGGTTAATGAAAACTCCACAAGAGAGTGGATATATACTGAGACACTGTCTTTAGAAGTGGTTGCTTCAGAAAAAGCCTGGAAAAAAAACACGCAGGAGCCTGCACAGTTTTTATTCCCTGGAGACCACTAGGAACAATTAACCTTTAGATAATATAAGATAGGAACAATAGTTTTCAGGATCACATAAACAGCACATAAATACACTTCTCAGCACACATAAAAATACTGACTGTCTATCTTATTTACTAAATTTTCCTCATGGTTTATAGTTGTGGGTGAAGTTGTCTTGTGTTTCACCATTAAATAAATTTACAATGCTTTTTCCATGATATGCAACTGTTTCCCAATAATTTACACATATTTTTAGACTTTATCTTATGATGTTGCCACTTATACACCTTACAAAAGTATCATAACATCTTGATGGGTTATTAGTTACTGTATTTCATTTATTTTACAATTTTTTTTTTCTTTTGCACTTTAGTTTGATGTAAAACTAGTTTACGACTACACAGCATCTAAGCTAGCATGAAATAATTTAATTTTTTCCCCTGATTAGACTTTGAAATTGTCTAATGTGGTGATCTGCAACAATTCACCTCTGACAAAGAATATTCGTAATGAAAAGCACACTCAAAACATTATGTACCCTTCAGTTATTCACACCATAAATATTATATAGTCATGATTATACATATTGTTCCATATGACATCTGTTATTAGTAAAAAATAGACCTTATTAACAGGAATTGAAACATCCCAGCTAGCACTCAAGCTTATTTCATCAGAGTTGCAGTCTGTTATTATGCCACCAGTCTTGAGAGATTTTGTTGAAGCTGTTAATTCTTTCTATGATGATGGATACAAAATTTCTTGTGACTCATGCTTGGCAAAAGTTAAGCATATTCATAATAAATGTAACATTACTTTTCATGATAAGTAGTGGCAAATTTTGGATCTGGGCTGTACTGTGAAGGATGAATCTATTGAGCTGCTTACTCAGTGACGTTTATACTAGTTAATGATTCTTACTACATCAGTTAGTTTGAAGTTATTTTGCTAATCTGGGGCAAAAATTATATTTAGGTTGATCAGTTTCAACTTTTTACATTTTTTATGTATGGCTAACATTTTCTTTTACCTGTTACAGGATCATTAGCCTATACCGGCAGAAGTCAGCGATATTTGATCCTGCTCTGGTCTGTGTGCTGGGGCCGGAGGGGCTTCAGGATAATTAAATTTAAAAATAAAACAATTTTAAACACTTTGAAAATAAAAAATTTTAAACATACATGTCTTGATAATTTTTTTCACACCATTTCCATTCTGATATTTATTTAATTAATTAGGTTCAATAAATTCAGATTAATAATTATATAGATTAAAACAAGCTGTAAATACCAGGCTGTATTCCACGTGTATAGATATAGCTGGAGCCAAACTTGATAAGTCAAGCTTGAAATATAGCTTGAACTCTGCCAACTTTGATGTTTGTTTCAAGCTTGAATCCAACTAACAGGCCTGACTATTCCAGCTTTGATCAAGCTTATATACTTGAACTTTACATCTGGAAACAAGTTTGAAACTGGCTTACTGTGCTATCTGGGATACAATTAGTAGATAAAAAATCTGATGAAAATACACACGTATACTGAATATTTGTTTACCTCATGATCGAGAAAGTTTACAGTTATATGAAACAATGATTATTAGAATTACATGTGATTAACAAACTACAAGTGATGCAAATATGACTTTTTTAAGTCAAAACTAACACCTTTTCTTCTCTCCAGCATTTATTTAATTTCCTGATCACTGTACCTGGAATAAAAATTAATTAATAAATTAGTGAAACTTTGCACAAGAATGTTAAGAACTAGTATGTATGTTACATGTAGTAGTTGGTAATCGTATACCAATATTTAATGCAAGTGACCATTATATTACAATATTTTCAATTATATTGTAACATTTTGTGTGACTGCTGTTAATAAGCTTTTGTGGTTAGAGCTGAGATAAGATTAGCATATATGTAACACTCTTTACACATTTATAGATGTCACTAATCGCATAATCATGGGTTTGTCAGCCAGTAGGTTCCAAAGAATTCAAATTCAAATAAAGAATTTGTGGCGGCAATTGACTCGGCACGAGTCGACCACCACATCTACGAGTATGAACTTCCTTGATTTGCTTTCCCTTAGTGTGGTTTCAGCCATACTTTGTATACTGTTGTTGTTTTTTGCTATGAGCATTGTGTAAATACTCCATTAATAAAGTGTAATTAAGAGAAAAGTGTGTCTCTAGTACTTTCTACTATGACGTAGTACTGGAATACCCATAAATTAAAACAATAAACAAACAAATGAATCATTTTTTACCTTGCTTTCCACAAATGCTGTATTTTATGTTCTATTGCATTTGGATATTCCGCAAGGAAAAAATGACTATCTACGTCTATGTACACATACTTCGTGGCAACATAACTATCAAATGCGCTCCCTCGAATACTGCTTACCTAAAGTTACCCAACACAGTGTCATGAGAATGATACTCTTCTTTCAAAGATTCCCATTTAAGTTGACTGAGCTTTTCTGTTACATTTTTGTCATTAGTTTAATGGGCCATTTCTTTAAAATATTTCAGAAAGTCTCCCATCAAAGTTTATGTGAAAAATGTGAGAAATTCATTTGTGAGAGACAGTTTGGGTTTAGGAAAGGTTTTAGGTACAAGCAAAGCAACACTTCTACTACAAGTTCTGGCACAAAACTGCTAAGATTAGGACACAACTGTAGCCTTTGTTTTTATTGATTACGAAACACCTTTTGCAGAGTACAACTTATGGAAATTCTCTAAAGAATGGAGGTAATCAGAAAGTCATCTGCTTCATGGAGAATTCATATTGGAATCAGACAGTCAGATTAAGTTTGATAATGAGGTCACTGAATTGGTTAATATCTGTAGAGGAGTCCAACAAGGCTGTGCTCTGTGACTCCTGTTATTCAATTTGTATTCAAAATGTGTTTTTTAGGAAGCACATGATAAAGGCATAAAGGTTAATGGAGTCTTCATCAACAAACTTTGTTTTGCTGATGATAAAGTATTGATTGCTGATAATTTAGATGATCTACAACAACTCAGTAACCTAGTAAGAGATTATAGCAGTATTCTAGATATGAATATTAATACCTAAAAGATGCATTTTATAATTGTCATGACAGTCTAACTCCCTTGCAAATGCAAAACTATAATTCAATGGCTCCTTAACACAAAGTGTGGACAAGTTTAATTATATTGGGATATGGCACTGTGAAGGTTGGAAATCAAATATGGAGATAAAATGTTGCATTAGAGAATACCCATAACAATTCCACAAAATTAAAAAAAATTCTTACAATTATGGACCTAGACTTAAGCCATAATGCTTAGTTTGTAAGATGCTACATCTGGTCTGTACTTCTGTATGGTTCTGAAGGATGGACATCAAATATGACAACAGGAAGAAAGACTGAGGCCTTGGAATTGTGAATTTATCACATAATGCTTTAAGTGGACAAAAAGAATAACTAAGACTGAAATACTGCAAAGAATAAACAGAACATGAAAATGTTAACAACATTTAAAATAATAAAAACTGGCTATCTAGGACATATTTTACAGAACACCAAATGTATATTTCTACAGTTGGGAAGACTGAGAGTAAAAAAAGAAAAGTATGAAGAAGCATATGTTGGTTAGATAACATAAAGGAGTGGACTGGATTACCAAATGCAAATCAACTCCTACATACTGCAGCTCACAGAATAAAAATGCATCATGTGATCATCAAAATCCATTAATGGATGGCAGAAGAAGACACTAATCTGTTACAATCCCAGCAATAAGTCACTGAATTCATTCAATTTCTGTTGTCATCCTAATTTGATAACAACACTGAAGCAGCACTCTAGAAATGACCACATTAGCAATTTGTGAGTTCATTTACAAATGGACTATACTTTCCAAGAATTCTTCCAACAGTTACAAGTTTTGCATTTTCCATTCCTACTATTGATTTTATGTACCAGTCCCATTTAATATCTCTTCTTAATGTTAATAGTTAAACAATGTCATGGACTCTTAGAAGCTTATTGCATATATTGTAATCAAATCCTATGGGGTTATTTTGTTTTGTTATGGGCACCACCTTCAGTCTACCCATGTTCAGAGAGAGCTGTCATTTGATACATAAAATGGAAATAATGTTAAAATTTTCTACACTTCCTTACAATGCCCAGTGACAAAATTTTCCTGTCAACAGCAGATCATCAGTGAACAATCTGACAGTGCTGCTGGCCATGTTTGATAAAATATTTATGCTTATTGATAACATCAGTGGTCCTATTTCATTTGGTTAGGAAACAAATATTCCTTTCATTTTTTCAAACATTGGTATGCAGTACAGAAACTGCTCTGGACTACATACATGGAAATTTTCCTTCCAGAACATCCTTCAATTCGACTGTCCTCCTGACGTCAATTTTTACTACCCCTGTTCCATGCCAATCTCCATCCCATGTCCCTACACCTTGACGGCACTCATGCTACTCTTGCACCTTCCTTTCTGCAGTCTCCCTATTTCTATGTTCTATCTCCTCCTTCCAGTCTACTCCTCCATGTCACTTCACTACGCATAACTCCCTATGCCTGTGCCAGTGAGAGCACACCTGTGCCACATTCCTACTGTATACAGTTGCTGCTTTTCCCTTCCAGTCATCAGCCACCCTACCATCCAGCTCTGTCTCCTCCAATCACCTCCTTTCTATTTTTGCCCACTGCAGCCAATAAAACCTCTCTACATCTACATCTACATTTATACTCCGCAAGCCACCCAACGGTGTGTGGCGGAGGGCACTTTACGTGCCACTGTCATTACCTCCCTCTCCTGTTCCAGTCGCGTATGGTTCGCGGGAAGAACGACTGTCTGAAAGCCTCCATGCGTGCTCTAATCTCTCTAATTTTACATTCGTGATCTCCTCGGGAGGTATAAGAAGGGGGAAGCAATATATTCGATACCTCATCCAGAAATGCACCCTCTCGAAACCTGGCGAGCAAGCTACACCGCAATGCAGAGCGCCTCTCTTGCAGAGTCTGCCACTTGAGTTTATTAAACATCTCCGTAACGCTATCACGGTTACCAAATAACCCTGTGACGAAACGCGCCGCTCTTCTTTGGATCTTCTCTATCCCCTCCGTCAAACCGATCTGGTATGGATCCCACACTGATGAGCAATACTCAAGTATAGGTCGAACGAGTGTTTTGTAAGCCACCTCCTTTGTTGATGGACTACATTTTCTAAGCACTCTCCCAATGAATCTCAACCTGGTACCCACCTTACCAACAATTAATTTTATATGATCATTCCACTTCAAATCGTTCTGCACGCATACTCCCAGATATTTTACAGAAGTAACTGCTACCAGTGTTTGTTCCACTATCATATAATCATACAATAAAGGATCCTTCTTTCTATGTATTCGCAATACATTACATTTGTCTATGTTAAGGGTCAGTTGCCACTCCCTGCACCAAGTGCCTATCCGCTGCAGATCTTCCTGCATTTCGCTACAATTTTCTAATGCTGCAACTTCTCTGTATACTACAGCATCATCCCCGAAAAGCCGCATGGAACTTCCGACGCTATCTACTAGGTCATTTATATATATTGTGAAAAGCAATGGTCCCATAACACTCCCCTGTGGCACGCCAGAGGTTACTTTAACGTCTGTAGACGTCTCTCCATTGATAATAACATGCTGTGTTCTGTTTGCTAAAAACTCTTCAATCCAGCCACACAGCTGGTCTGATATTCCGTAGGCTCTTACTTTGTTTATCAGACGACAGTGCGGAACTGTATTGAATGCCTTCCGGAAGTCAAGAAAAATAGCATCTACCTGGGAGCCTGTATCTAATATTTTCTGGGTCTCATGAACAAATAAAGCGAGTTGGGTCTCACATGATCGCTGTTTCCGGAATCCATGTTGATTCCTACATAGTAGATTCTGGGTTTCCAAAAACGACGTGATACTCGAGCAAAAAACATGTTCTAAAATTCTACAACAGATCGACGTCAGAGATATAGGTCTATAGTTTTGCGCATCTGCTCGACGACCCTTCTTGAAGACTGGGACTATCTGTGCTCTTTTCCAATCATTTGGAACCTTCCATTCCTCTAGAGACTTGCGGTACACGGCTGTTAGAAGGGGGGCAAGTTCTTTCGCATACTCTGTGTAGAATCGAATTGGTATCCCGTCAGGTCCAGTGGACTTTCCTCTATTGAGTGATTCCAGTTGCTTTTCTATTCCTTGGACACTTATTTCGATGTCAGCCATTTTTTCGTTTGTGCGAGGATTTAGAGAAGGAACTGCAGTGCGGTCTTCCTCTGTGAAACAGCTTTGGAAAAAGGTGTTTAGTATTTCAGCTTTACGCGTGTCATCCTCTGTTTCAATGCCATCATCATCCCGGAGTGTCTGGAAATGCTGCTTTGAGCCACTTACTGATTTAACATAAGACCAGAACTTCCTAGGATTTTCTGTCAAGTCAGTACATAGAATTTTACTTTCGAATTCACTGAACGCTTCATGCATAGCCCTCCTTACGCTAACTTTGACATCGTGTAGCTTCTGTTTGTCTGAGAGGTTTTGGCTGCGTTTAAACTTGGAGTGGAGCTCTCTTTGCTTTCGCAGTAGTTTTTTAACTTTGTTGTTGTACCACGGTGGGTTTTTCACGTCCCTCACAGTTTTACTCGGCACGTACCTGTCTAAAACGCATTTTACGATCGCCTTAAACTTTTTCCATAAACACTCAACATTGTCAGTGTCGGAAGAGAAATTTTCGTTTTGGTCTGTTAGGCAGTCTGAAATCTGCCTTCTATTACTCTTGCTAAACAGATAAACCTTCCGCCCTTTTTTTATATTCCTATTAACTTCCATATTCAGGGATGCTGCAACGGCCTTATGATCTCTGATTCCCTGTTCTGTACATACAGAGTTGAAAAGTTTGGTCTGTTTGTTATCAGTAGGTCCAAGATGTTATCTCCACGAGTCGGTTCTCTGTTTAATTGCTCGAGGTAATTTTCGGATAGTGCACTCAGTATAATGTCACTCGATGCTCTGTCCCTACCACCTGTCCTAAACATCTGAGTGTCCCAGTCTATATCTGGTAAATTGAAATCTCCACCTAAGACTATAACATGCTGAGAAAATTTATGTGAAATGTATTCCAAATTTTCTCTCAGTTGTTCTGCCACTAATGCTGCTGAGTCGGGAGGTCGGTAAAAGGAGCCAATTATTAACCTAGTTCGGTTGTTGAGTGTAGCCTCCACCCATAATAATTCACAGGAACTATCCACTTCTACTTCACTACAGGATAAACTACTACTAACAGCGACGAACACTCCACCACCAGTTGCATGCAATCTATCCTTTCTAAACACCGTCTGCACCTTTGTAAAAATTTCAGCAGAAGTTATCTCTGGCTTAAGCCAGCTTTCTGTACCTAAAACGATTTCAGCTTCGGTGCTTTCTATCAGCGCTTGAAGTTCTGGTACTTTGCCAACGCAGCTTTGACAGTTGACAATTACAATACCGATTGCTGCTTGGTCCCCGCATGTCCTGACTTTGCCCCGTACCCGTTGAGGCTGTTGCCCTTTCTGTACTTGCCCAAGGCCATCTAACCTAAAAATCTGCCCAGCCCACACCACACAACCCCTGCTACCCGTGTAGCCGCTTGTTGCGTGTAGTGGACTCCTGACCTATCCAGCGGAAACCGAAACCCCACCACCCTATGGCGCAAGTCGAGGAATCTGCAGCCCACACGGTCGCAGAACCGTCTCAGCCCCTGATTCAGACCCTCCACTCGGCTCTGTACAAAAGGTCCGCAGTCAGTCCTGTCGATGATGCTGCAGATGGTGAGCTCTGCCACTCAAACTGAAGTGCTGGTATAATGTGGTCAGTTGGAACTATGAAACCATAGAAGAATATGTGTGTGTGTGTGTGTGTGTGTGTGTGTGTGTGTGTGTGTGTGTGTGTGTGTGAGAGAGAGAGTGTGTGTGTGTGTGTAGTCTGCTCTTGTCATCTCTTATGGAGTACATTGAAACATTAGCAACGCTTTTAGTCTTATGCATCTATCAACAAGTTAACACATAAGAAGTAAGGAGATTTGTTACCTTTACTCCTCCCATTACATAGGGGACACTTTGTCTGACAACACACATACCCATTTCCTCAGTTCTTGTAGATGGTTGTGTGAGGGATGGGTTCACACACTTGGTTGCCATGAGTGCTGGATCCTGGCAGTGATCCATGGCCAGCAGGGTCAGAAAGTCTCCAGTCAGAGGACAGGCTGATGGCTTATCTAACCAACTTCACCAACAGGTACAGCCAGTCTCCACCACCCCCACACATGTCTCCCAGGTCTCCTTCACTCTTGATGTCCAGATTCTCTCATTCTCTGCCGTCCTTCTCAGTTTTGGCACCACTTTCTATGCTGAGTGTACTCTTGCCTACTTCATCCCCCTCTGATGTTTCTTGTAGCTTTCCGATGGAGCTTCAGGGACTAGGTGCAGACAAGCTTCAGCTTCAACCAGTGGTGCTGGATGGTCAGCAGGCACCGTACCAGCCAGCTCCTGCCCCCACCCCTGAGGCCCCAGATGCTCCACATAGGTCCTGTTCCAGTGTTGGCACTTCCTGTAGCTGGTGTCTCCACTGGACCAACACACTGCAATAGAGCTGTCACTGCCACGGTCAATTCCAGACACCCTGCAATGCTGACTAAAAGCGACTCTGCACAGGCACCCATTGATGGTGCCCAAGACATGGATGTCTCTCTTCTGAGTACCGCATGCCCTCCCACACTGGGAGGGGGAGGGGGCAGGAGGTTATGAGGCAGGGACATCAGCAGTCCACCATCTCACAGTCATCCTACCAAGAGGACTGTGGTAACCCTACATTACTCATGCTGGCAATGAACATAACAAGCCATGAGGAGCTGGCTCGTCCTGTTATGACTCAACTCACCTACACTGGCATCTCATGTGGAGGCACCCCCCCGCGATTGAGCCATCACTGCCTCAATCATTTCCAGCTCTACTCTTCAGTGTTGACTGAAAGTGGCTTCTCTGTGGGTGGCTGTCAATGGTGCCACAGAAGACAAGAATATCACTCTTTTGGCTGTCATGTGCCATTCCATGCTGGAGCGGGAGTGATGTCAGCAGACTACCACCTCACAGTCATTCCATCAATGGGAGATGACTGTGGAACACTATGTCACCACACCTACCACACCGGCACCATGCTGGCCATGAGCATAACAAGTCATGGGCAGCCGGCTCATCTCATTATGACTCAACTTGCCTATGCCACACCTGGTGGCATAGGTCTGGCCACCAAGCAGCAGGGCAATCAAACAGTGGCAGCAGCATTGCAGCGAGGTCATCGCATGCAGCCAGTGGACAGCACCACCTCACAAGTCAGACTAGCAACCTACCTATTATAATTCCAGAGAAGAGGACTCTCTTCTTTGTTCTTGTACGGTTCATATATATGCTTACTTGACTACATTCTTGGGTCACTTGTTACTTATTTGGTCTTGACCTAGCTGTGTACATGGCCTTTGTATGGCCCATAAGATTGGTGTTCAGATTAAAGTGATTTGGTTATTCTATGCATACTTATTTGTCTGTGTTATTACATTTTCCAATCCAAAAAATATAATGCTGCTAATGATTTTCAAAACTAGCTCACAATGCTATTAGTATCATCATATATCATACAATTATATCAAAGGTCCTCTCACTTCAGCTTGGACAGAAAGAAGGTTATATAAATACAAGGGTAAGTCAAAAAGTAATGCCTCCTACCTTTTTCTTTTTGTTTCGTATTTGTTAGGAATTTCGTATGCAAATACAAAGGTTGAAAACCAGGACATTGACAATTAATTTATAACTTTTCAATACAATCTACATTAATTTCCATAGTTTTGGCCCATCTTTTAATAAGAGCATATATTCCAGTATGGTAATACACGTGGTCCTGTTTCCATGTTTCCGAAGCCATTGGTGAATGGATATTTTCACGGCCTGCTTATCTTCAAACGGAATCCCATGATGAGCTTCCTTTAGCATCCCAAACAGATGGCGCCAGTTTGTGCCATGTCAGGACTGTATGGGGGATGAGGCAAGACTTCCCATCCAATTTTCACAATCTCTTCAGTGGTGTGACGCCTGGTGAATTGTCTTGCACTGTCATGCAAACGAAGAACATCCACCATAGCTTTTGTTGGATGAACTCACTGTAGATATGCTTTAAGTTGTTTGGTGGGCTCCAACATACTGGACAGAATTTATTTTGCATCCCTACCCCCAAAAATTCAACCATAATGACACCATCTGCATCCCAGAATACTGTTGCCATAACTTTCCTCGGTGATTGCACAGTTTTGAACTTTTTCATTTTCAGTAAGTTTCTGCAATGCCACTCCACTGACACCCTGTTTGATTCTGGTTCAAAATAATCAACCCATGTTTTGTCTCTAGTCATAGTTTTTTCCAAAAACTCCTCTCCTTCCAAATGCTGCAAGAGATGGAAGGCAATTGTTTTTTAAGTTTCTTTATTTTACTTAGTTAACATTCTTGGTATTCAAGTTGCACAAACATTTGAATCCCAGTTGTTGTATAATCATCAACACACTGCCTTTGCTGAGGAAGGCAATGCAACACGAATCATCTGCTGACTTTGTCATTAACTTGCTAAATGTTGTCTGGAGTCATTAGTCTGTCACTACATGTTTCGTCAGCCAACAGCCTCATTACAGCATCAAATCCGCTGTCTAACAGTGCTGATTTCCACTATTGCATCACTATACACATTTTTCAGTCTTTCTTGAATGTAAATAGGTGTTTCACCTCCTGCATTCAAGAATTATATCACAGAATGCTGTCTGACATGAACATTGATGTCAGCCATTTTGCAAGCAACTGCAGTACTGGCATATGTTGATGCAGAAACTTACTATTGCAGTGGATTGGAGAGGAAACTCTCCAGAATAGTGCCAAATTCAAATTTTGGACCTAACAAACTATATTTAAGGAGAAAAAACAGGAGGCATTACTTTTTGACTGGCAGTTATACTTCTTCATCTGCATCTTGAAAGTCCAGAAGAGTTGGTCTTCCTCCCCATTCAACTGACTGTGGATCAGGAGGAGGAGGAGATTAGTGTTTAACATATTGTCCACAATGAGTTCATTAGAAATAGAGTACAAGTTTGGATTAGGGAAGGATGGGGAAGGAAACTGGCTGTGCCTTTTCAAAGGAAACATCCTGGCATTTGCCTGAAACAATTTAGGGCAATCACATAAAAACTAAACCAGGATGGCTGAATGTGAATCCTATGTGATAACCACTGCGACACCTTGCTCAGTATGCCATGGATGAGGGTACCCTGATGTGGTGAATAGCGTGTTGCACACAAAAAGCTTGAAATGTCTGTGACACAAACTCTGGGCTGTTGTCTGTCACCAGGGTGCAGGCAAGGCCTTCAATGGAGAACATTCAGGTGAGGGCCCACACCATCTATTCCACCATCATCAAGTGACAGTTTATGATGTATGGAAACTGAGAGTAGGTATCGGTGACCACCAATGAGTAAGTATCCTGAAAGCAACCCACAAAACTGAGGTGGACTTGTTCCCATGGTTGTGAAGGTTCCAGCCACGGAAAGCAAAAGTGCTGCAGGGCAGCCTGGTGACACCACACTTAGAACAAGCAGCAATTAAATGTTCAATCTCACAATGAATCCCTGGCCAATAAACACGTTGGTGGGCCAACATCTGTATTCATGACACACCCCAGTTATCATGGTGCAAGAGGTGCAGGCTGTTGCATCTGAGGAATGCTGGAATGTCTGTGTGTGGCACAGCGTGTTATGTAGGCAACAAAATAACACCATCAACAAGAGTCAGTCTATGGTTTAGCACAAAATAATCATGGAAAGATCCCATGAATGAGCTGGAGACAATTCCAGCCACCGACGCTGAATATAATGCCGCACCTGGTGAAGTACAGGATCTGACCTGAGTGCATGGGTGATCTGTGGGGCAGTAATAGGGAACTCATCCACTGTCTGTTGACCTTTCTCATCAAGACAGAAACAAGGAACTTCATCTTGGTTGACCATGGGGTTGAATCCCACAGGAAGGCAGGAGATGACATTGGCATTCAAGTGCAGAGCTGATGGATGAATGAACGTGGACCTCATACTGATAACGACTGAGGAACACAGCCCACTGTTGAAGTCTGTGTGCCTTCTTGTCCAGTAGATGTGCTGCAAGGCTAAAGAGGGAAACTAAAGATTTATGTCAATTATTATTGGTTCCACTATCTTTAGATTACTGCAATTAATTAAAGAGAATTTTACATCAGACACATTTCACTTTTATTTACAAAGCATCTTCTGCAGTCGTCTGTGTTCCTGCTTCTTGTTTCCATATTCTGCAAACCATTGCTTTTTCCTTCTAAGTTAACAGAGAGAGTTTGAGGTCAATGGTTGCAAATAAGACAGTGTCATCATCATATCTATTGTTATTGATGATACCTTTCTTAACTAACCACTACTCCTTGATAATTCCCATCATAAACATCTCAGAAAATCTTTTCAGAATAGAAGTTATAAGTAATGGGGAGAGAATGTAACCTTAATGAACTCCTTTGATGATCAGTACTTCTGAACGCTGACAACTGACACACACACACACACACAGACACTAGTACTTTGATTCTATAATAATATAATAACACAACCATCTAGCCCCAAGATATGCCTGCACTTGTCACACTGAAGAGTGCCAACAGCTCTTCATAATCTATTAAACAACCGTAAACATCAACACAAACACTGTGACATCATCATGTCAATACCTGAAGACTGAGTAATGCCCCTAAGTCCCAAAACCACACCTGAATTGAAACCGAGAGTCTCCAATCCTCTCTTCACATTTACAATGTATTCTCAAATGCAGTATTTTAAGGGCTAACATGATATCATGACTCATCAAACTGATAATTCTGTAGAGATTGCAGCAATCTACATTTGACTTTTTGGGAAGTGGTACAAATGTTGATTTGAGCCACTCATGTGGTATGATTCCACTTTGATAGATACTGTTGAAAAAACCAACGAGTAAGGAAAGAGATTGTTCACCCTTGAGCAGCTTTAGTTTTCAATGTGCATTTCCTCAGGACCTGGGGTCTTCCCATTCTTTGATATTGTTATAGCATGCTCTACTTCTGCTCTTGTGATATCCATACAATTGCTCTCCCAAACACAATGATCAACACTTCTGTTGTCCTTGAAGTGATTTTCTTAGTAGTCTTTCCACTCACCCAGTTTCTCTTCAGTACTAGGGAGGATGCCATCTTTGTTTATGAAGAACCCAGTATCTCTGCTGTTGTAAATCTCTGCTTCTTGTATTACTTTCTTGTACAAGTTGAATGAGTCACACTATAAATTCAATTGTTCTATTTTGCTGCATGCCTTTGAAAGATGTTGTTCTTTTTCTCTATGTATTTCCTTCCATATTACATTCTGCAATTTTCTGTACATTATCAAGTCTTTACTTTTGAAGGATCTTCTGATTTTGAACAGTTGTATAGTTGCATTGGTCATTTCTTGGTTCACTCTATTCACTATAGTTTTGAGTTGGTTCTAGGCATCTTCAACATTATTTATATCTGTGTTTGACTTCTATGACCAGATGTAATCTAGTTTTGCACACAAAACCATTTAAACTACATTCCTCAGTACTGGATCTTTGAGTTTATAGACAGCAGTTCAACTTGTTCATTGCGTTGGGTGACTCTTCTTCATTTTCATACTCAACGTGGCTAGCAAAAGGTTGTGGTTGGAGTTAATATTGGCCCCACAATACGCCTTCAGACCTTCACAATTCTTATGGAATTTCTCAATTGTTTATTCATGAGGATGTAGTCATTTTGATTCCTGACATTCTGCTGATGTTTGAGGTCCACGTGTAGTAGTATTAACAGAAGAGATACAGAATATCAAACTAAGAGCAGACCAGTTGGTCACAGGGTGTAGAAGTACATGTCTTTTTTCATAACATTCAAGAAAACAACGTAAAAAAATTAAATTTAATGCCTCTGTGAAATTATAAAAATTACAAGAACATCAACCCTTACTTCTACTTATGAATTTCAGTAGTTGCTAAAAATGAGACAGGCTGCATTTATTGAAGACCAGATGGCAACCTCCCACATATTCCTCAACAATGAAGGAATGACTGCACAATGTGTGACTGCGGCAGGCCATTCAAAATACAAATGTTACTCATCTCACAGTGTACCCACATCCACAGTGGTCTGTGTCATTCTGTTGTCAATATACAGGATGTACAAAAACATGTATCAGATAATTTAGAGATTTTCTCATGACATCAAAACATTAAAAATGTCACAATGAGATTTTCACTCTGCAGCAGAGTTTGGGCTGATACGAAACTTTTTGGCAGATTAAAACTGTGTGCTGTACTGAGACTCGAAATCGGGACCTTTGCCTTTCACGGCCAAGTGCTCTACCAACTGAGCTACCAAAGCACGAGTCATGCCCTATCCTCACAGCTTTACTTCAGCCAGTATGAGAGCTTCTGTAAAGTTTGGAAGGTAGGAGACGAGGTACTGGCAGAAGTAAAGCAGTGAGGACGGCGCGTGAGTCGTGCTTGGGTACCTCAGTTGGCAGAGCACTTGCCCGCGAAAGGCAAAGGTCCCGTGTTTGAGTCTCGGCCCAGCACACAGTTTTAATCTGCCAGGAAGTTTCATATCAGAACACATTCCGCTGGAGAGTGAAAATCTCGTTCTGGAAACATCGCCCAGGCTGTGGCTAAGCCATGTCTCCGCAATATCCTTTCTTTCAGGAGTGCTAGTTCTTCAAGTTTCGCAGGAGAGCTTCTGTAAAGTTTGTAAGGTAGGAGACTAGGTACCATCAGAAGTAAAGCTGTGAGGACAGGGCGTGAGTCATGCTTGGGTAGCTCAGTTGGTAGAGCACTTGCCCGTGAAAGGCAACGGTACCGAGTTTGAGTCTCGGTCTGGCACGCAGTTTTGATCTGTCAGGACGTTTCATTAAAAATGTCCATAAGAACATGAGTCTGAAAATCCTTCATTATGGAGGTATGAAAGGAATTGCCTGTAATGACTCCTGGTTGTTTATTTTACCTCAGATATGCATTTTTATTCACTCTGTTTACATTTGGTCATAGCATTTGCTTTGTTTTGACTGACTATCATTTGTTCTGTTTTAGAGTAACTTCCATCACAAAACATCATAATGATTTATTCAGTGTCTGAAATGATGGTCATACACTAGATGTTTATGATGTAGAATGCAGACACAGCGTACCGAGCGAGGTGGCGCAGTGGTTAGCACACTGGACTCGCATTCGGGAGGACGACGGTTCAATCCCGTCTCCGGCCATCCTGATTTAGGTTTTCCGTGATTCCCTAAATCGCTTCAGGCAAATGCCAGGATGGTTCCTTTGAAAGGGCACGGCCGACTTCCTTCCCCATCCTTCCCTCATCTGAGCTTGCGCTCCGTCTATAATGACCTCGTTGTCGACGGGACGTTAAACACTAATCTCCTCCTCCTCCTAGACACAGCATGTCCATTTTTTGCTGCACAGTGCTATGAGATGCAGTTCCTTTTAATGACTTTACTAATTATTGTCGGAGACAGGCTCATCTGAGAAAAGAGTTGCAGTTGGTGGGGGACTATGTCATATATGGATGCATGAGCTTGAAGTATGGGTTCCTCATACTGTGGATGAAACTCCATCAACTAATACAATGAGAATCGTAAAAAGGGGAGTTGTTAATCATCTGCACCAACTGCTGAGTGGTCAGTGAGGCTGACTGCCATACAGAGAACTTGTGTTCGATTCTTAATACTGCCATAGATATTTCCTTGGTGGGAGAACTGGGACAGGGTGCAATCAACCTCCTGATTCCAATTGAGGAGCTACTTGTTTGACTAGTAGCACCTCCAGGTAATGAAAACTGACAATAAGTGGGAGAACAGTGTGCTGACCTCACACCCCTCCATGTTGCATCCAGTGATGCCATTGGCAGAGGATGGTACTGTGCTCAGTAGGCGCCAATGGGCCTGTCGGTAGATTTTATGAAGGTGTTAATAACGTGATGATCTGGAACATTCTGCATGAAAGTCTTCTGTCTCTGTATCACCTTCATTGGCTGTAAGGATTAAATGAGTCAAACTTTCAGCCAAGAATAACTTTCTGCAGTACATGATATGGCTGTGTGATGTGTTTCTGCAGTTATTCTTCTTCTTTCGGTAAATCTGTCCTCAGATAAATATCAACTGGACATCCTCCATATCTCTCTGTCCTGGCCATTCTCCTTCATTTGCTTATACGAGGGCAGTTCAATAAGTAATGCAACACATTTTTTTTCTGAAACAGGGGTTGTTTTATGCAGCATTGAAATACACCAGGTTATTTCATAATCTTTTAGCTACACAACACTATTTTTCAATGTAATCTCCATTCAATGCTACGGCCTTACGCCACCTTGAAATGAGGGCCTGTATGCCTGCACGGTACCATTCCACTGGTCGATGTCGGAGCCAACGTCGTACTGCATCAATAACTTCTTCATCATCCGCATAGTGCCTCCCACGGATTGCGTCCTTCATTGGGCCAAACATATGGAAATCCAACGGTGCGAGATCGGGGCTGTAGGGTGCATGAGGAAGAACAGTCCACTGAAGTTTTGTGAGCTCCTCTCGTGTGCGAAGACTTGTGTGAGGTCGTGCGTTGTCATGAAGAAGGAGAAGTTCGTTCAGATTTTTGTGCCTACGAACACACTGAAGTCGTTTCTTCAATTTCTGAAGAGTAGCACAATACACTTCAGAGTTGATCGTTTGACCATGGGGAAGGACATCGAACAGAATAACCCTTTCAGCGTCCCAGAAGACTGTAACCACGACTTTACCGGCTGAGGGTATGGCTTTAAACTTTTTCTTGGTAGGGTAGTGGGTGTGGCGCCACTCCATTGATTGCCGTTTTGTTTCAGGTTCGAAGTGATGAACCCATGTTTCATTTCCTGTAACAATCTTTGACAAGAAATTGTCACCCTCAGCCACATGACGAGCAAGCAATTCCTCACAGCTGGTTCTCCTTTGCTCTTTATGGTGTTCGGTTAGACAACGAGGGACCCAGCGGGAACAAACCTTTGAATATCCCAACTGGTGAACAATTGTGACAGCACTACCAACAGAGATGTCAAGTTGAGCACTGAGTTGTTTGATGGTGATCCGTCGATCATCTCGAACGAGTGTGTTCGCATGCTCCGCCATAGCAGGAGTCACAGCTGTGCATGGCCGGCCCGCACGCGGGAGATCAGTCAGTCTTGCTTGACCTTGCGGCGATGATGACGCACGCTTTGCCCAACGACTCACTGCGCTTTTGTCCACTGCCAGATCACCGCAGACATTCTGCAAGTGCCTATGAATATCTGAGATGCCCTGGTTTTCCGCCAAAAGAAACTCGATCACTGCCCATTGTTTGCAACGCACATCCATTACAGACGCCATTTTAACAGCTCCGTACAGTGCTGCCACCTGTCGGAAGTCAATGAAACTATATGAGATGAAGCGGGAATGTTTGAAAATATTCCACAAGAAATTTCCGGTTTTTTCAACCAAAATTGGCTGAGAAAAAAAATGTGTTGCATTACTTATTGAACTGCCCTCGTAACTTCTCCCTCTCATCATATCTGTTAGCTATCCAAACCTTCTTCTTCCTCTCCCTCTGTTTCCTTCTACTTTTCCCATTATGATTCTCTGTAGCAAATAGTTTAAACATAACATGTGTCCCATCCAAGATGTTTTTCTCTTCTGTCCCACCCTCATGAAGTTCCTCGTCTCATCTAACTTCCTCATCGCCTCCTCATTTCTCATTCTGTCAATCCATTTCACTTTCTTCATTCCTGTACATAACCACATTCAACAACTTTTGGAATATTTTTGTTCTTTCTGTCTGACTGGACATGTTTCAGAACCATAAAACACCACATTCCACATGAAGGTCTTGCAGAAAGTATCATCACTTCTGTCTCTATGCTGCTCAATTTTGGAACACAACCTACAACTAGCTTAGAGACCTGACCATCATTTTGCAGGACAATGCTGAAGCACATACAGCGCAAGCTGTTGCTGACTTAAGCCGTCATGAGTTCAACTCGATTTCTAAACTGAAGGAAACACTTCACGGCATTCAGTTCAGAACTGCTACAAATTTGTTGGGCAATAGACTGCACCGCTCAAACTGTCAACACAACTGGCACTGCTAAGAGTATCCTACAACTTCCACATCACTGGCAACAAGTTATACACAATGCTGGTGACTACTTTGAAGGTCAGTAAAACTTTGAAACACATATCTATTTTGTACGAGCTGTAAATAAATAGTTGTCACTATTGACGTTCCAACCCTTGTACATATGTGTCATGGATGTGTGACTGTAATTTCTGGTGGCACTGTCAGTGAACAGAGATCAGGGAGAATGTTAAACTCCTCCAGAAATTACGACTGTTATGCCAGAACATGTATAGAGAAAAGACTTATATGTTCAACGTGCATGTTTCCTGATTGCATGTGTTTGAATGTGTGCAATGGCATAATACTTTTCAGAACTTGATTGTGAGATCGTGCATTCCCAAAACATGGTTTTTAAATTAAGTAAATCACACATTTTCACAACTAGTGCATCATAATCCTTGTACTGATTTTGAGCTACAGTTGCACTGTGGCTTCACAACATTTAAAACAGTTTCAAGTTGAGAGAATGATTATTTTGTAGAAATTGTCTGCTTCAAATGACCTATTTAAGCAGCATTTTTACAAGGATTAATGAATTTAATTGAACCATTTAAGGAAAGTAAGCAAATGAACTTACTACTTATGAAAAAATTCTCTTTCAAGGAACATGAGAGAATTTTGGAAAATTAAAATACTCTCCAAAGAGCCCAATTGTTTCCAACTAATAAATGGTTTCTTAGAAGTGGAAAGGACTGAAATAGGGGAGACATTTATTGAAGAAGTCATTCACTACCTAAAAAGTTTGAATGAAATTTTTAATAAATATTTTTCAAATGAACATCAAATTAAACACCTAAATGAACTGTGGATTAAAAACCCATTTATTGTCAATGCATGACCTTTGACCATGTCAGCAAAATACGAGGTGCATTCAAGTTCTAAGGCCTCCGTTTTTTTTTCTCCAGACTGGAAAGAGATAGAAACATGCACATTGTTTTAAAATGAGACCGTGTTCATTGTCAATACATCCCAGTGATGGCAGCACCGTACGGCACATGCAATTTTACCACCAGCGGCGAGAATGAGAACTGTTTTAAATACTTAAAATGGCTATGTTTTCCTTACTTGAACAGCGTGCAATCATTCGTTTTCTGAATTTGCGTGGTGTGAAACCAATTTAAATTCATCGATAGTTGAAGGAGACATGTGGTGATGGAGTTATGGATGTGTCGAAAGTGCGTTCGTGGGTGCGACAGTTTAATGAAGGCAGAACATCGTGTGACAACAAACCGAAACAACCTCGGGCTCGCACAAGCCGGTCTGACGACATGATCGAGAAAGTGGAGAGAATTGTTTTGGGGGATCGCCGAATGACTGTTGAACAGATCGCCTCCAGAGTTGGCATTTCTGTGGGTTCTGTGCACACAATCCTGCATGACGACCTGAAAAAGCGAAAAGTGTCATCCAGGTGGGTGCCACGAATGCTGACGGACGACCACATGGTCGCCCATGTGGCTCGTTGCCAAGCAATGTTGACGGGCAATGACAGCATGAATGGGACTTTCTTTTTGTCGGTTGTGACAATGGATGAGATGTGGATGCCACTTTTCAATCCAGAAACGAAGCGCCAGTCAGGTCAATGGAAGCACACAGATTCACCGCCACCAAAAAAATTTCGGGTAACCGCCAGTGCTGAAAAAATGATGGTGTCCATGTTCTGGGACAGCGAGGGCATAATCATTACCCATTGCATTCCAAAGGGCACTACGGTAACAGTTGCATCCTATGAAAATGTTTTGAAGAACAAATTCCTTCCTGCACTGCAACAAAAACATCCGGGAAGGGCTGCGTGTGTGCTGTTTCACCAAGACAACGCACCAGCTCATCGAGCTAACGTTATGCAACAGTTTCTTCATGATAACAACTTTGAAGTGATTCCTCATGCTCCCTACTCACCTGACCTGGCCCCTAGTGACTTTTGGCTTTTTCCAACAATGCAAGACACTCTCCGTGGCCGCACATTCACCAGCTATGCTACTATTGCCTCAGCGATTTTCCAGTGGTCAAAACAGACTCCTAAAGAAGCCTTCGCCGCTGCCATGGAATCATGGCGTCAGCGTTGTGAAAAATGTGTACGTCTGCAGGGCGATTACGTCGAGAAGTAACACCAGTTTCATCGATTTCGGGTGAGTAGTTAGTTAGAAAAAAAATCGGAGGCCTTAGAACTTGAATGCACCTCGTAATACAAAACTTTTATTGAACTGACATCTGATTTATGATTTGAAGAAAAATTTAAATGAATACCATTCACAGCATTCTGGTGCAGAAAAAGATGAATATCTTCAGTAGTCACAAAAGACTATGTTGGTAATTTTACCATGTATAGCTATGTACATGGGCAAAACAGGATGTTGCCAAACAATAAATACAACAGACTTGATGCTGAAACTGTCATAAGGACTCAACTTTCATCCTTACAGCTTACTATTAAGTGTTTCTGTGAAAATAACAACTAGTACCACCCATCACATTAAAATTTAAAAGCCCAGATTGATTACATTATTTTAAATTAAAGGTACCTTAAGAACTTCTGCATTAACTCTGAAGCTAATTTTTGAAGCAAAATTTATTGTGAATTATTTCCATTTTTGTTGCAAATAATCCATTTGCAGAATACTGAATTAAGAACCTATTGTAGAAACAAACCAAGAGTTCCAAAGAAAAAGTGAACATTAGAACGGGTTCTGCTTATTGAAAAGATTATGGAATGATGATCCAGAGAAATGCACAAAAAGTGAAATAATAAAAGACTGCCTAGATTCCCTTTCATCTAATGGTACCAGTCAGAGAATTTTGTAAAAACAGACTAATACACTCTCACTACAAAAGAGACCACAGGAAAACTGATAAAGACAACTTCATATCAATTCATGTATTCATAACAAGGGTTATGGAAGATGCCTACAATAATTTGCACGGGTCTATCCTGGTGAAATATCCACAAAAGAATCACAGTAAGTTGTGGTCATATGTGAAGGCAATGAATGGAGCCAAACCTTCCATTCCATTTTCTGTGGATCAGTCTAGTGTTGAAACTGAAGACAGAAGACAGAAAGCTGAAAAAATATGTTCTGCATTCAAAAATTGTCTATTCATGAGGATACTATCACACCAGTTTGTGACTCTAGCACAGAATCCCAAATGAGATATATTATGTAAGTGGATAGATAAAAAATCTACTTGCCAAGCAGTGGCAGGAAAAAACTTGTACAAAGGTTAAACAAATGTGCAAGCTTTTGGAGCCATTGGCTCCTTCTTCTGGCAGCAGGGTTAAACAGAAGGGAAGGGGAATGAAGGAAAAGGATTGGTGAAATTTAGGAAATGGGGAGAGTTCAAAAAAAGTCAGTCAGAATCCTGGGTCTGGGAAGACTTACCAAACAGGATGAGAAGGAAAGAATGACTGCTGGAGACTGCACCTGTTGAGATTTGAAAACCTGAAAGCTTAAGGGTGAAAGATAGGGTAATAAGCAAGACAGAGATTACTGCACTGTTGAGATTTGAAAACCTGAAAGCTTAAGGGCGAAAGATAGGGTAATAATCAACACAGAGATTACTGGCAAAACACCTATCATCCACATTTAAGGGCCCAGGTTTTCAAATCTCATCTGGTGCAGTCCCCAAGAATCAGTCATTCCTGCTCATTTTGACTGGCAAGTCTCACCTGACACTGGGTTCTGGGTGACTTTCCTGAACTCTCCCCAAAAAAACTCACCACTCCTTTTCCATCATCCCTCTTCCTTCCCCTTCAACTCTTCTGCCAGAAGAAGAAGCCATTTGCTCTGTAAGCTCACACATTTTCTTGAGCTTTCAGTAGCGCCCGTACCTATGGGCAAGGGGGGCCTGTCCACCCCCTCCTCAACTATCAGGGAACGGAAAAAAGGTGTATTCAGGAGTTTTTCTTTCAAGAAAGCGATTCAAAAATCAGGTTTACGCTGGTTTTTAACATGGTTAGATCTGAAACATTTTTATGGCTAGTTACAAGTCACCATCCACCTTCCAAAATATTAAAATTATACCACCCTCAGGTTTATGTCCTCCCTGACACACACACACACACACTTTTGTTGATCAATGAGATACATTGATGTTCACTACCCTGGTGTTCAAAAACATTTACACTGCTCAAGTAGAACAAGGCACTAGGTCCTGACAGAAGAAAAATAAGATTTTAAAATGAATATGCTGCAGAACTGGCCCCTTTACTACTGCACATTTATCAAGAATCTCTTGCACAGTGAATAGTCCCACATGACTGGAAGATAACACATCTCAATCCTGCTTGCAAAAAGGATAAAAGATCAGATACACAGAACTGAGACCAACATTGCTCACACCTGTCTCGTGCAAGAGCCTACAACATATTCTAAACTCAAATAAAATGGCATTTCTGTAGGAAAATAAACTTTTGTCAAAGAATTAAGATGGGTTCATGAAAAACCATTAATGTTTCAGGTAGGTTCCACCTCCTTAGCTTTTTCAAAGGCATTTGATTCTGTACCATTTTTAAGGGCAGGAAGAGTTTGCATTTTGTGATAAATATGAACATAAATGTGAGTTCTGCCTGAAAGTGCAAAAATGGGCATGTAACAAATAGATGCTGTTTCATAGCAAAATGTATCTGGATGAACTACTTTATCAGAGATAGTTTGAAATAGTTTTACTATCTGCATCTAAATTTCAAAAATGTAACCAATTTTCTGTTACTGGTATTGTATATCATGTGGTGAAGCCCAGTTTCTAAAGATAATGTGCATTAGAAGGTTTTTCCAAAATAAAAAGAATGCCATATTAGTGTGCTTGATGCTCTGGTGCAATGCGAGTGGTTGAAAAATCTGTTTAAGATACACGTTGTGTAACGCAAAACAGTATTCAGCCATGGGATTTAGCATTTTAGAACAAAGAAATGCATACATCTCTTTGTTAGCTAAAGTTCCAAAGTTGGTGTAATGTGGGCACTTTTAATGTGGCAGTTTTAATTGATGGATGTTTTGAACTGTGATGGCCCTGAACACTGCTAGATGTCAGGCCTGAACTACCTCATTAACAACATTCTGCCAACCTCAACAAGAAATTGCATGGTAACCATTCCTGAATGCTTTATGTTGTGCTTTGTTCATTGTTTTCTTTTCTTATTTTGAAATGAGTGAAATTATTAATCCTGGTCCATCACAGATTTCAGTTATGAACCTCACAACACCAGAAGGCATTGGCGATCCCTGTACCAGTGTGTCATTCCTGTTTTCACAGAACATGAGTGTAGGCTGATTCCCTGTGAGAAGGAGATTGGGCTTGTTTCCTTGCACTGCTCCTCTCCCTCGACATTCTAGTTTGTTTATGCTCACGGTCATCTACTATTAGTGTCTGCACTCTGAACTGTAGCAATTGGAAAACAAAACCTGTCACATATTTCGACTGTGCCTAAATTCTTCCTCTAAGGTATACTAAGTGCCATTTAAGTCCTATCTGTAGTGTTGTCATGTTGGGTGAAACAGCTGTCAGTACTATGAAAGGTCAATAAAGGTCAATACTTATATTCTGCAAATTTTGTAATCATTGAATCAGGTGGCAGAAGAGAAATATTGTCAAGAAACTCAGAGACACATTCAGTTCACAGGTGGAAAGATGCTGCTGCTCCTCATCAGATTCACAATTTGTTTAAAACTTAAATACAGCCAAAATAAGAAAACAAAGGCCATTCTGGGAAAAAAACTGTTGATGGCTTTGCAAAAGCAAACATTCCAGTCAAAAAGTTCTGAATCAACAATTTTTTAACAACTATTTCAGACCACTAATGCTGTGTCTTCACTCATGTAGTTTGACAACCTTTGAAATGTGTGCATGTAATAACTTACAAATAAACAAAATAATACAAATTTAGACAAAAATAGATGTAAATTTCTCAAAAATAGATGTGAATTTTGCCAAAAATAGATGTTACATATTCCGATCCCTGTCCATATTGTTGATATTGTATGAATACTCTTACGTGGAAATCAGAATAAGCAATGGGCCCAGTAATATGTTTTTAAGAATACTTTAAAAGAGAAGACCTGTGATGAAATTAAGAATAAACCAAATGCTAGCGTAAAATTTAATCTATTCTGTGATAAACTCATATCATTATTTGAAAAACAGTTTTCAACGTAAGCTAATCAGAAAGGATATTAAACAGTCATATCAAAACCATGGATTACTAGAGGGATTAAAGTATCTTGTGAAAGGAAAAGGGAAATGTATCTGTTGGCAAGAACACGCAGAGATCCGGCAGTAGTTGTGCAGGAAAAATCAAGGAAGATGTATGCACATAACGTCAGAAATCAATAATTCAGACAACAGACTTAAGCCTATATGGAATGTAGTGAAAAAGAGACAGGACACTCAGCCACAGAACACGATAACATCACTACTGAACTGAATGGAAGGGTAATAAATGAAACACATCAGTATAGTTATGGACATCTCTTCTATCACCTTTCTAAAACAGCAGATTGACAATAGCATATTTCAATCTCTCTGGAAAAATGCCTTGAGTTAGTGATACATTGCATATTTCAGATGAGACAAGGGAACAAAGCTTTAGTACTCTATTAGAAATACAATCAAACCAGATGAGCTTTTATTTTTGGGGGAATATATAATTTTCTTAATTTTAGATGGAGAATGTACTGATACATTTATGTGGTTGAATTTTATGAGTTGCTTTGGCAAGACACTGCTGTGATTTTCTCCTGGACTGATGTTTCACAGGTAGCAAATATATTTAATAATTGCTTATTAAATATAGGAACAAACAGTCCAGGAGAAAATCACAGCAGTGTCTCACAAAAGCAACTCATAAAATTCAACCACATGAATGTATCAGTACATTCTCCTTCTGAAATTAAGAAAATTATATATTCCCTCAAAACTAAAAGCTCACCTGGTTTGATGGTATTTCTAATAGAGTACTAAAGATTTGTTCCCTTGTCTCATCTGAAATATGCAATGTATCACTAACTCAAGGCATTTTTCCAGAGAGATTGAAATATGTTATTGTCAATCTACTGTTTTAGAAAGGTGATAGGAGAGATGTCCATAACTATACTGATGTGTTTCATTGCTGACAACATTTTTCAAAATTTCTGAGAAGTTGATGTACCGAGAATAGTACTTCACCTGAGCTACAATAATATCCTGAGAAAATCACAGTTTCGATTTCAGAAGAGTTGCTCTACTGAGAAGGCCATTTACATGTTCACTCAACAAATTTTTCAAGCGTTAAATAATAAAACTGCACTGGCTGGTATCTTCTGTGACCTGTCTAAGGCATCTGATTGTGTGAATCACAGTATTCTCCTAGATAAACTGAAGTTTTATGGGACTGATGGTATAGTCAATCAATGGACAAGCTCATACCTAAAAAAAGTACGGAAACTTGTACCTACTATTTCAACAAATGTAGTCTGTCGATATTGTTCTGAATGGGATAAATCATGTATGGGGTTCCCCAAGGCCAACTGATTCAGCTCAGATTTGGCAGGTTGCTTGCGTACAACATACAATCTAAAATGAAGGACTCCAAGATATTTTGGCTCACCCCCCCCCCCCCCCCCCCTGTTTTTGTGAAAATCACCCTTAAAGGTTATGATGAGCCATAGACTCAAAATTCGTGGGATCAACAGATAATTGTAAATGGAGCATTTTTCATCATCAGGTATGGGGTCGCAAATGCATACTTTTCCAGAAATCATGGAAATAAACTTTCACAACTGCTGCTCATGCACCCACATTGTAAATGGTTTTTGCTGAGAGCACCGATAGCACAACGGCCAAGGTAACTGCCTGGGAAGCGGATAATCTGGGATTGAATCACCAGGAAACTGTACGGTTTTCAATTTTTTAAATTGTAGTTTTTCGTATCAGAATTTGTAGGGATAGGAGGGTTAATAAGGTATGCAACTCAACACGGAATAATAATAATAAGGTAGGCAAACTAATTTCCCAAATGACATGAATTAGTAAAGAATTAAACTTTTAAGCCTTGTCGCATGTAAACAACTCCAAGTAAGACTGCTGCAAATTCCTCATGAGGGTTCACAGATAGCCAGCCACATGATGCTTGTTTACAGTGAGGCACGGGACAGAATGCATGCGGGGGGAGTTATGTTGTCCCGATTGCCTGTTCGCCATATCCTAGTTATGAACCTCAAAGAGTGAGGGAGTCCAGCATGAACCTTATAAAAGTCAATCGGAAAGAGTTGTTTTCTATCATTAGGCTGCCATGGCCGCCCCGGTAGCTGAATGGACAGCCTGCATCGTAGCTCAGCGTGTTTGGTCAGAGAGCTGGTTGGGCTGAGTAGGGGATTTTCTCCTCTCAGGGACTGGGTGTTGTGTTGTCTTCATCATCATTTCATCCCCATCCGGCGCGCAAGTCGCCCAATGTGGCATCGAATGTAATAAGACCTGCACCAAGGAGGCCAGACCTGCCCCGTAAGGGGCCTCCCGGCCAATGACGCCAAATGCTCATTTCCATTAGGCTGCCATGAACCTTGAGGGTTCATGTAATGATTTTTTATTGTTAATCTGCTAAATAAAACATGTTTTGTGAAAGAATACAGTGATCTTCCATAAGTAACATATGACTTGTACTATATGTAGTTTGTAGTAATTAGCTTTTCTGTTTATGCCATATAAGTAGTTATTGTTTGTTGTGTCATATATTTCCATTGTATAATCTGAACAATGGAGGATGTACACCTTTCGAGCACCACTGAAATATATTGTTGGGAGCCTGTCACAGACAACGGCTAGTGGGAAGTTACCGACACTATGTTTTGGTTTGTAAGAGTGTTGCAAGGCAGATGTATTATCCATGCACTACCGGAAGCAGCAGTTCTGTTTCCTGGCATTCCAGATTGATAGGAGTGGCTGTTGTTGAGTGATTTTTGGAGATGATGAACGAAATGACTTTTGTTGATACTGAAGAACTATACCATGAATGCGAAGCAGAAGGTGGTTCAGTGGAAGATATCACGACTAGTGTACTGCAAAATGGTCATAAAACTTTGGAAATGTCCATGTCACAGGCAATCTGTGCTTCATCTGTTCCCAATAAGTATTATGAACCAGTTACTAAACAAATGAACTATGGCGCTATACCCCTTGAAGTAAAAGGAGAGGCGGTAGTGCTAGCTAGGAATAACCTGAATTGGAGCCTACAAACACTGCAAAAGAATGGAGCAACAACAGCACTGAAAAGGAAGGGCCTAAAATTGTGTGGGAAAATTATATCTTTAAAGGAGGGACAAGATACAACAAATACCAGGTGATAAATAAGTGGACATATAACCATTTTGTTGAATCTCATCGTAACGAGAATATAACAATGAGAATACTCTAGGAATTGGCTGCAGGTGCAGCACTTTAACATATGACCAACAAGGATTTTACATTTGTTACACCATTATCTTGGGCAAGGAATTTCAAATCGGAATATAAAATTCATGAACAGCACATCAGTAAATACATCTCCGACAAGGAGGTAGAAAATATAGTAGATATACAGAAAGTGGCAGCTCTTTTCAGCACACAAACAGCGTCACATACAACCGGTTTTAACCATGATTACATTATCAGTACCAGTCAAACAGGATGCGAGTGTCAGATGAACATCCAATGCACGTTATAGCATAAGGGAGAAAAATAAATCTATGTCATATTTGGTCCTCAGGTTATAGAAGAGGTCAGTTGCTTGACTGACTCATTGAAAAATGTTTACATAACTTGCTCCAAATCTGGGAAATTGACAAATGCAATTTACAGAACATTTCTTGAGAATGTTTTAAAACCATTCATTGCTAATAACAATTTTTGTGTAATATTGGATTCCTTTGGGTGGACAAACTAATACTCTAATGTATGACGCCATGTTTATAGATGATAAGGGTCAACAGACATGCAAAGTAAAAGTAATACTGTGAAACTGCACACCTGTGTGCCAGCCATGTGATGTTTATTTCCATGAGTAGGTTGTAAACTTTATTTTGAGGCTTCAGAATTGCAGTGTGCTTCTGGAAACCTAGTGGGAATTGCACAACCACACGGATGCAATAACTGTTCACAGCATAACTCATAACCAACTTTCAGCACCAATTTTTCAGGCAGTGTTATTGTATGCATGGTACACATCAAAATTAATTACAGAAAAAGACATATTTTTAAATGTAAACCAAGTTTGTTTTCCACTGGCCCTTCAGAAGGACTAGTGTACCTGTCAAAAGATTGCATTCATTAGATGGTGCTGCAAGTATATTTGTTTCAAATGTTTATATGACAAGAACCATCCATCTATTTGTTCAAAGAAAAGTGAGGCCATGTAACAGTGACTGGAAGAGCCATTGTAAAGTGACCAGGAGTAACATCTTAGTTGTTTACCACCCCATGAGGTTTGAAAAATTTATTTGCCTACATTTTTATCTTTCCTTATTGATTTACTTACCTTATTAACCCTCCTATCCTTATCAACTGAGATATGGAAAAATAATACAAACAAGAAGAATAACATCCACTAGGTTTCCTCAAAATTTGAACCAGGGTTCTCCACTTTTCAGCCAGTTACCTTGGCCGTTGCACTATTGGCGCTCTGAGCAAAAAAGCGTGTACCATGTGGGTACATAAGTGGCAGTTGTAAAAGTTTCCTTCCTTGATTTCTGGAAAAGTATGCATTTGTGGACCCCATAGGTGAGGATGGAAAATGCTCTATTTACAATTATCTATCGCCCCTGCCAATTTTGAGTCAATTGCTCGTCATAATCATTAGAGGTGATTTTCTCGAAAATACGGGGGTGTTGAGCCAAAATATCTTACAGTCCTTTGTTTTAGAAGCGACCTGTCAAATCTGAGCTGACTCATTTGGCCATGTCTGAGGCCTTCCCCTTGTCAGTCTTAGGTCCTCTATTGCCCCTCATGTATGTAAATGATCTTCTGTTTAATATACAACAAGCAGAATTAGTTCTTTTTGCATATGACACTAGTACTGTAATCAATTCAAGCATTCATATAGCAACAGAAGAAATGGCAGACAATGTTCTTAAAAGTATCATTGACTGGCTTTCTGCGAATGGTCTCACACTCAATTTTAAAAAGACACTGTTATAACGTCAAGTTGAACACATATATTTCAAAAACGACACAACATATGTATGTCACAGGGCAAGTTTTCAAAGCAAGACATGTGAACACGGTAACATTCAAATCAACACTGAGTCCAAGTCTGGCGGATGCTGGCCAGCTGGCTGCTTAGGTGGCGCGGCTGCTGCATGGCTGACAGACAGCGCCGCATGTAGAGGACACGCGTAATTGCACGGCGGCACTTTGAATGATCGGCGCGAGTCACAACAGACACAAAGTATTCTGTTCTGCAAATTTAGGAGTAGTGCACCACCAATAAGTGTAACACATGGTGAGGAAATAATAAATAGAGTAGACACTTCAAAATACTGTTGACACTGATAAGAATTTAAACTGGAAAAAGTACATTTTTCAACTTCTAAAACAACTTAGTTCAGTCATATTTGCACTTAGAATCATTGCAAATCCTAGGGAGAGATAAATCAGTAAGTTGATATATTTTGTGTATTTTCATTTGATAATGTCATATGGAATCATGTTCTGGGGTAACTCATCTTTAAGAAAGAAAGTCTTAATTGCTCCAAAATGTGCTGTAAGAGTAGTCTGTAGTGCTCACCCATGATCACCTCGTAGACATCTGTTTAAGGAGTTGGGCATTCTGACTACTGCTTCACAGTATATTTATTCCCTCATGAAGTTTGTTGCAAATAATCCACTGCATTTTAAAAGGAACAATGGTGTACATAAATACAAAACCAGAAGGAAAAATGACATTCATTACTCCACATTAAGATTGTCTTTAGCACAAAAAGAGTTGCACAACAATGCAACTAAGATTTTTTATAACATACCCAGTGATATAAAACATCTGACAGACAGCAAAGTAAAATTTAAAAAAAAACTTTTAAATGTTCAGCAAGTAGCCATATTTAAAAATTAATTATTGATGTGAACATACAATGACTCGTTCCACATCAAATCATTATCGTTTACCATGAAAAAGATCCATGGAACATAAAACTAAGTAACTAACTTAACTACTAACCAAGATAAGTTCATAGGGAGTATCTTCACAGGTGTGAAATAGGGTCAATGGATATTTTTACTAACATAAACCAGTATGTTATACTGGATTTGAATGCTCAACAGAAATGAAAGTAACATTGAGTTTGTTCCAAAGATGCACAATAAGAGCTCTAATGTTCTCTACAGAAACAAGTGATTCATCAGATACAATCAGCAGAACTATACACTGAGGTGACAAAAGTCATGGGGTAGTGATACGCACATACACAGATGGCAGTAGTATTGCAAACATAAGGTGCACTGGCAAAGCTGTCATTTGTAATGAGGTGATTCATGCCAAATGGTTTCCGACTGATTATGGCTGCTTGACTGGAATTAACAGGCTTTGAACATGGAATGATAGTTGAAGCTAAATGCATGACACATTCTATTTCAGAAATTGGTAGGGAATTCAATATTATGAGATACACAGTGCCAAAAATACCAAACTTCAGGTATTACTGATGGCCTTCACTTAAACACTGAGAGCAGAGGCATTTGCGTAGAGTGGCCAGTGCTAACAGACAAACATCATTGCATGAAATAAAAACAGAAATAAGTGTGGAACATATGACAAACATATCCATTAGGACAGTGTGGCAAAATTGGGCAATAATGGGATATGATAACAGATGATCGATGTGAGTGCCTTTGCTAACAGCAAAACATCACCTGCAGCACCTCACCTGGGCTCATGACCACATCAGTTGGACCCTAGATGACTGGAAATCCATGGTCTGGCCAGATGAGTCCTTTTTTTAGATTAGATTAGTACTTGTTCCATAGATCATGAATACGACGACACTTCGTAATGATGTGGAACGTGTCAGGTTAATAAAAGGTGTCTATACAAGATATTACATTACACAAAATATTACATGACACTCAATATTTTTAATTCCTTTTTTTTTTTTTTTTTTTTTTTTTTTTTTTTGGGAAATTACCCACTTACTATATCCAAAAATTCATCTAATGAGTAGAAGGAGTTGCCATTAAGAAATTCTTTTAATTTCCTTTTAATTGCTATATGGCTATCTGTCAGACTTTTGATGCTATTAGGTAATTGACCAAAGACTTTTGTGGCAGCATAATTTACCCCCTTCTGAGCCAAAGTTAGATTTAACTTTGAGCAGTGAAGATCATCCTTTCTTCCAGTGTAGTAGCCATGTACACTGCTATTACTTTTGAATTCGTTCGGATTGTTAATAACAAATTTCATAAGTGAATATATATATTGTGAGGCTACAGTGAAGATTTCTAGTTCTTTAAATGAGTGTCTGCAGGATGATCTTGGATGATCTCCAGCAATATTATTCTGATTACATGCTTTTGTGCAATGAACACTCTTTTACTCAATGATGAGTTACCCCAGAATACGATGCCATACGAAAGCAGAGAATGAAAATAGGCATGGTAAGCTAATTTACTCAGATGTATATCGCCAAAATTTGCAATGACCCTAATAGCATAAGTACCTGAACTCAAACATTTCAGCAGATCCTCAGTGTGTTTTTTCCAGTTCAACTCCTCGTCAATGCATACACCTAGAAATTTTCAATATTCTGCCTTAGCTACCAATTTCTGATCGAAGTCTATATTTATTAATGGTGTCATTCCATTTACTGTGTGGTACTGTATATACTGTGTTTTGTCAAAGTCTAATGAGAGCCCATTTGCAGAGAACCACTTAATGATTTTCTGAAAAACATCATTTACAATTTCACCAGTTAATTTTTGTCTGTTGGGTGTGATAGCTATACTTGTATCATCAGCAAAAAGTACCAGCTTTGCGTCTTCATGAATATAGAATGGCAAGTCATTAATATATATTAAGAACAGCAGACTGAACCTTGCGGCACCCCATTCTTGATTATTCCCCAGTTTGAGAAATCACCAGATTTTTGCATATTATATGAACTGTTTATTTCAACTTTCTGCACTCTTCCACTTAGGTATGATTTAAACCATTTGAACACTGTCCCATTCATACCACAGTACTTGAGCTTATCTAGAAGTATTCCATGATTTACACAATCAAAAGCCTTTGATAGATCACAAAAAATCCCTACGGGTGCCTTCCGGTTACTCAGAGCATTTAATATTTCATTAGTGAAAGTATATATAGCATTTTTGGTTGAAAAACCCTTCCGGAAACCAAACTGACATTTTCTTAAAACGTTATTGTTACAAAGGCGTGAGGCTACTCTGCAATAGATTACTTTTTCAAGAATTTTGGATAAGGCAGTCAGAAGAGAGATTGACCGGTAGTTATTGACATCAGACATATCCCCTTTTTTATGCAGTGGTTTAATAATGGCATACTTCAGTCTATCTGGGAAAATACCCTGCTTCAGAGAGCTATTACGTATGTGGCTAAGAATCCCACTTATTTCTTGGGAATGAGCTTTTATTATCCTGCTGGAAATGCCATCAATTCCATGTGAGCTTTTATTCTTGAGAGAGTTTATTATCTTCCTAATATCAGAAGGAGAGGTGGGTGGGTGATTTCAATTGGTAAGAGCTGATGGTAGGGTATGGTTTGTGCTATGTTTACATGGAATGTACCGGCTCCTCTGGTCCAACTGAACCAGTCATTGACTGGAAATGGTTATGTTTGGCTACTTAGAGACCATTTTCAGACATGGACTTCATGTTCCCAAACAACAATGTCACGGGACCACAATTGTTTGTGAATGGTTTGAAGAACATTCTGGATAATACAAGCAACCCATTGACCATTTATGGGACATAATGGAGAGGTCAGTTCTTGAACAAAATCATGCAGTAGCAACACTTTTGCAATTATGGATGGCTATAGAGGCAGCATGGCTCAATATATCTGCAGGAGACTCCCAACAAATTTTTGAGTCCATGCTATGTCGAGCTGCTGCACTACTCCAGGAAAAAGGAGGTCTGACATGATATTGAGAAGCATCCCTTGACTTTTGTCCCCTCAGTGTATGATTGTTTGCCAATGATGCTGTTGCTTACAGCAAAGTATTGTCACTGAAAATTCATAAGAAAATTCAGAAAGACTTGGATAAAATTTCCTCTTGGTATAATGAATGAGAGCTCTCTTCCAATTGATAAATGCAAGATAATGACTGGAAGAAAGAAAAGGACATGGCAGTATCTTATTACAAAATCAGTGGTGAACATCTTGATCATGTCACGTCATATAAATATTTCAAGACAATATTAAAAAATGATACAAAATGGGATGACTACATAAATTCAGGAAGGGAAATATTAAGAAACAGTATGAAATATGACATTCATGTGAAATCAGCATTAGAGAAGGTGAAGACACTATATAATTTTTTTGGAAGGGTTCTGGGAAGATTCATTGCATACATTTCAAGAGACTGTGCATGTAGATGCAGTTTCCTTTATATACATATTTCCAATAACCTTCACATTAAATCTAGGACTTTCATTTACCTTTGCTGACACTGATTTCATGTGTTTGTTCCAGATCATACTGCTTTATAAAATTCTCTAATAAGTATTTAAATAATGTGACTGGTTCTCAATTGGTACTTCATTTACTGACAGGCTACCCATTATAGGATCTGTTTATCTACACATTACTTACAAATTGACTCATCTCTTCCCATGTTTCTTGCTGCACTGATCCCATAAAAAAACAGTCACTATGAACAGCAACTCTTCTGCTCCTGTGAATTTTCCTTAGAGATATGGTAACAGACACATCTGTGGTCTGTGCATCCTTTGAGAAAGGTGGCTCAGTATTCCTCCCTTCTTTTTCTGCTACTTCTGGTTATGCTGAAGAAGAGATTTTTGAAGTTACATTTGAAGCTTGCTGTGATTTTGATGGCAGGGGACAGGTGACTCCTGTTGTTACTTCCATTGTTGATGTTGCATCCTCTGTTGTCGCTGTTTCTTCTTCTATAATTGTTGCTACTTCATCTCCTATTGCTTGTGTTTCTGATGAGAAAGGTTCTGACACTAGGAATGCTGATGTTGCTGTCAATGGTGACAGTGGCACAGCAACTGCTTCTGATGGTGATAGTTCTTATGTTTGTTTGGGCAATGACAATGCTTCTTAGTTACTGCTGTTGTTTCTCATGATGGTATTGCCACAGCTGATGCTGGTGATTTCTCTGCTGTAGCAGTTGATGGTGGTGGTTCTGCTGTTGCACTTGGTGATGGTTGCTGTCCTATTGTTGTTTGTAGCTGGCATGTTAATGGTGGTTATGCTATTTTAGGCACATTACTAGATTTGTGAGCTTTAATTACCATTTCCAGAATCTGATAGCTTACCTGCAGTCAACAGGATCAACAAGAGTGACCTATTCTCTTTTCCAGTCACATGAGTCACACGCATGTATCAGATTCCCAATGAACATCTATGAAAGGAGCAAATTCCATAGTGAATTCAGTGGAAAGTCAAAGAGGAGATGCATGAAAACATGTCAGCCTGTGTATTTTAAGTAAGGCAAAATATTTTTATGCCAGATATAAAATGCCCGTGGGTGATGAGCTATTTTCTCTTAATACAGGGATGCTTATCACATGCAATTTCTTTGGGTATGAGTGTTACACCTACCACAGAGAGATCACTGGTCATGAAGTAGCATTATAAAAAAATCTATGAATCATCAGATACTTGAGACTCATAGTATAAGCATTGTAGCACCATCTGTCATGGCAACAACACAACAATGGATGGTTGATGTTTATTGTATTATTACACATGTGTCAGGGTGTTCTTTTTAATTTTGTCAAAATAAAGGGTTTCTCCAAATAACTTCTTTGTTGTAGTAATGCTTGAAAATAACAGAAGAATAACCAACATTGATTTGGATAAATAACAGAATTTCTTTTCTTAATGAGTGACTGGAAAGAACCACAAAAACTCAGTGAGAACAAATAATATGTTGCTCGACTGTTTGCTCTACCACACAAAAATTCCATATATGAGGGTTGCCCAAAAAGTAATGAACTGCATTTTTTTGTCAGCTGAAAACAATGCTATGAATGTGAAACATTATGTATGTATTATTTGAAGTCTCCTGAGTGAGTGCACCAAGCTTCCGTCACTTTCGACAGTTAGATTAGCAGCAGGACAGTTTCAAAATGGCATCTGTAGGTGATGTACGTTACAAGCAATGTGCCATCATTGAATTTCTCACTGCACAAAGAAGGAAACTGTGGGGAATATTCACAAAAGCTTGTGCAAAATCTACAGAGCATTTGCTGTGATAGAAGTAGAGTTAGTCACTGGGCACGGAGGGTAAGGTCATCAGAAGGTGGTTCGGTGGAGCTCCATGATTTACAGTGGTCAGGGAGACCATCCATGGCTGTCACACCTGGCATGCTGCAGTGAGCTGATGTTGTCTTTCATGATGACAGATGCCATTAAAGGATGCCATTCATGGAACACATGTTGAGGATAATGAGGAGGCGATTCATACAGTGAAGCACTGGCTCTGCCACCAGGACAAGGATTGGTACCGACAGGGCATTCATGCCCTTGTTTCCAGCTAGAGGAAGGCCATAGAATGGGAGGGAGATTATATGGAAATACAGGGTGTGTAGATAAAACACCATTCTTTCATGTGTGTAATTCTCGTTATGTTCAATAAGGAATTGTTGAAGAAAAAAATATGGTGCATTACTTACTGGGCAACCCCCCCTTTTTCCATTTATTTTAATTTCTGTGTTAAATAATTACAGTAGGATGATGAAAAATCTCATATTCACTATAAATTGGCCAGTAGCTCTTATATCCCTTCCCTTTTGATACTGTCCTCTGCTCTACCTTAGCTTTTATCTTGATGAAGAAAATACATCTTATTCAGTCCTGAGTGCAAATCAGAAAGTCGTGTTATCCAAATTATTGTGAAACTGCAAGGTACATCTACTCCATAGAATGATTTTGTCAATAAATGAAAACAGTTACCTGTTGGCCCCTTGCTTCTGATTCATTGGATTTGGTACTGGGGATTCTGGCATGAACTGTTGCTCCTTGTATAAACTTCATGTTTGCTTCTGACCGACTTACATTTGGCAGACCATTTTGTTTTGGAATCACACCTTTCTTCACCTGTAGATCATTTAACAAATTAATTATTTGTAATTGCAATGATAGTTGGCAATTCAAGCCTTCTCTCTAAGGCTGCAAGCAGAAAATTTGTTCAAGAAGCAAAAAATGTTACCTGCAGATCCCCTTTCTCCAATTCCATAATAGTTTGTAGCACTGGAGGTGTACACAACAATGGTTGCTGCTGCAAAAATGTGCTTTCGGTCTCTGTATTTGGAAGGTCATCACATTCTGGAGTCACAAATGGTTGTTTATGTAGATAATCTACTAAATGCTGCAGCTCATCCTGAAGTTCCATTTCTTGTCGTGTTAACTGTCTGCCTCTTCCCCTTTGGTAGTGACATCTTCTATACTGCACTCCTCTCATTGTTCTTCGTGATTTGTATGTTCTCAAATTCGCAACAAAATCTTTAAAATTCTGTATGCTGCCAAAGAAAAAAGTTTAATTAAGTTATTAGTTTATGCATCCACATTTCATTTTATAAGACTGCCAGTTTAAAATTAGGAACCTCTATTATTCTACATTTATATGTATATCTATACACTACAAAATACTATAAGTGGCAGAGATAGAGTCCTTTTTTTCTAGCTTATTTCCAACTTTGTTCCTTTCCATTCTTGTAATGCATACAGAAGAAATGATTATGTATACTTTGTGTTATTAATCTACTTTTCTTGCAACAATCTGCATGTGTAAGAAGTAACTTTCCAGAGTAACCTAAAGTGGAACCACAACATAATCTCTCAGCAGGAAGAGCTGATGCCAGGATGAGTTTCAGTGAAGGAATTATGAGGTAATGTAATTCATTATTTAGAGAAATAGCATATAGAGAACTCACTTCATCAATTTTTGAATACTGCTCATCATTCTGGGACTGCGATAAAAGTAATACAAATGGTTATGAGATATTTCTGTATGTTTGTGGTCTGAGATGCTCTCCAGACATCTAATGATGTTAGCGCATTTAGACTGAACTTTGGATTGGATATCTCTACAGAGTACCACCATTCTTCCCTGCTTATTGACTTGACTGTGTTGTTGACAATAACAACTTCATTTTTATGTCCTTATCATGCAGGGTTTGTGTAAGGACTGATAAAACATTTTCTAGACTCGTATGTATTACTCACTCAGTTTTATTAGAATATAAGTAGCTTTATGCCCCAAGTTTAGTGTAAACTCAAATTGCTTTCATTACTCAATAAACAGTGGGTTTTGTAGCTAGTTCAGTATTGGTCTCACACAATCAAGAAATATGCAAGTATAAACCCTAGCCAATGTGATAATTGTGGGATGTGTGGTGGGTAAAATTGTATAGGGTGACTGAGGCCTGACAACAGTAAACAGGTTCAAAGGGATGTAGGCTGCTGTAGTTATGCAGAAATGAAGAAACCTGCATATGATAGACTAGTGTGGAGAGCTTTTATCGAACTAATCTTTAGGCTGACGACCACTATAACAACAACAATAACAACAACAACAACTGACCTGGCAAACAAGATTTTATAAGCAAACTGTTTTATAGACTGACTAAAATTGCTCATTATCTTACCAGTAAATACACACCTGCCATTTAACTTATGTACAAGTGAACATATGTGATGGTTATGTTTTACATCACCATGCATTATTATTTTATAGAATATGTATGAAGTGGACAATGCTCCTTACAACTCTTTAAATATGTTATAAAATACTGCTTCATTTTATTTTCCTTCTCGCTAAAGTCACAACTTTAAAATATCTATACATTCATCATTTTTTAAGTTTTCTGCCTTCCCTGGTTGTTTTTATATTGTTTGAGGTGTAGTCCATCTGTGCAACTAAATGAAAGGCTGTTTGTTTTGTGCCATACATGTTTCACTTCTTTTAATTATGGAGAATCTTCAGTAGTGATTTTGTGATCTTATTGTTCCATATATATCGTCATGGAATTGTAGTCAGTAGTCAGGCATAGACCAGGATGTCTGACTTTTGGTGTTTTTGAGTATATTTCACTCGAACACTTCACTTTCAATGTGTGTTGGTTGTCACAAACAGGACTCCAGGATGGCATATATGGAACATTAAGCCTATAAAATCATAACTGAAGATGCTTCATAAATAAAAAGATGTGAAATGTGTGTGGCACAAAACAAATAGCCTTTCATTTAGCTGCATAGATAAACCACATTTCCAAGACTATCTATACTACATTGTTCCAGTCTCTGGCCAACGATATTTTTTGTACTAAGATCTAACTATATAGCAGAAGACTTGAGCTGTCAACAGGTGCATACAATCACCATTGTGCATCTAAGTGGCACTACGTAGGGGCGCAGGCTTGTGTCTGTGTGTGTGTGTGTGTGTGTATGTGTGTGTGTGTGTGTGCGTGTGTGTGTGTGTGTGTCTGTGTGTCCATGCGTGCGTGTGTATGTGCATGTGTGTGTATTTGTACTCTAGCTTGCAAGAGATTGTTTCCAGAAGCTAGCAAGTTTTCTTTCTCTTTTGTATGTGCCTGTCAATGGCTCAACATTTCTGCTATTCAGTCCATGGTCTCCTTTATTCCTAAATTGTTTACATTTACCAGAACCTTACTACCATTTATTACTATACTTCTAACTGATAATATCTCCTCATACATCATTGCATAAGCAGTGACAAATCTCACAGAGCAATTAAACGCCGAATCTCCACAATTACACCTGTTTGCAGCTTTTCAGACAGCACAACTGCAGACCATGAGTTGATTTTTACATGGTTCTGTTTTCAGAACTGAGCTGGTTCTTAAGGTCATTTTACTCCTAGTAAGTCATTAAGTTTGAACTTAGGATATGACCTAGAAATCTGCTACAGACAGGAGTGACTAACACATTTGATCTTTGAAGAACATCCATTGTTAATCCCAAAAGTGTTTCACTATAAGTTATTAAATCTGTCACAATGAAATATAGTTGTTACATTGTTATCACACTATTTGCCTGTAACTTCAGGATGAAAGAATAACTGTGTTTAAAGGCCACATATCAGCTGTCACAGATCTGACACAAAAGCAATGCACAAAATATTTTAAATTATAATCATTCTTATGTAAGCTATGTCCACAAGCACTATCGTAAAGTAATCTATAAGCAGGTCCACATCTACATCTACATTATTACTCTGCAATTCAAATTTAAGTGCTTGGCAGAGGGTTCATCGAACCACAATCATAATATCTCTCTACCATTCCACTCCCGAACAGCACGCAGGAAAAACAAACACCTAAACCTTTCTGTTCTAGCTCTGATTTCTCTTATTTTATTTTGATGATCATTCCTACCTATGTAGGTTGGGCTCAACAAAATATTTTCGCATTTGGAAGAGAAAGTTGGCGACTGAAATTTCGTAAATAGATCTCGCCGCGACGAAAAACATCTTTGCTTTAATGACTTCCATCCCAACTCGCTTATCATATCTGCCACACTCTCTCCCCTATTACGTGATAATACAAAATGAGCTGCCCTTTTTTGCACCCTTTCGATGTCCTCCGTCAATCCCACATGGTAAGGATCCCACACCGATCAGCAATATTCTAACAGAGTACGAACGAGTGTAATATAAGCTGTCTCTTTAGTGGACTTGTTGCAGCTTCTAAGTGTCCTGCCAATGAAGCGCAACCTTTGGCTCGCCTTCCCCACAATATTATCTATGTGGTCTTTCCAACTGAAGTTGTTCGTAATTTTAACACCCAGGTACCTAGTTGAATTGACAGCCTTGAGAATTGTACTCTTTATCGAGTAATCGAATGCCAACGGATTTCTTTTGAAACTCATGTGGATCACCTCACACATTTTGTTATTTAGCGTCAGCTGCCACCTGCCACACCATACAGCAATCTTTTCTAAATTGCTTTGCAACTGATACTGGTCTTCAGATGACCTTACTAGATGGTAAATTACAGCATCATCTGCGAACAACCTAAGAGAACTGCTCAGATTGTCGCCCAGGTCATTTATATAGACGAGGAACAGCAGAGGTCCCAGTACACTTCCCTGGGGAACATCTGATATCACTTCAGTTTTACTCGATGATTTGCCGTCTATTACTACGAACTGTGATCTTCCTGACAGGAAATCACGAATCCAGTCGCACAACTGAGAGGATACCCCATAGGCCCGCAGCTTGATTAGAAGTTTCTTGTGAGGAACGGTGTCAAAAGCTTTCCGGAAATCTAGAAATACGGAATCAACTTGAGATCCCCTGTTGATAGCGGCCATTACTTCGTGCGAATAAAGAGCTAGCTGCGTTGCACAAGAACGATGTTTTCTGAAACCATGCTGATTACGTATCAATAGATCGTTCCCTTTGAGGTGATTCATAATGTTTGAATACAGTATATGCTTCAAAACCCTACTGCAAACGGACGTCAATGATATAGGTCTGTAGTTCGATGGATTACTTTTACTACCCTTCTTAAACACTGGTGCGACCTGCGCAATTTGCCAATCTGTAGGTACAGATCTATCGGCGAGCGAGCGGTTGTATATGATTGCTAAGTAGGGAGCTATTGTATCAGCGTAATCTGAAAGGAACCTAATCGGTATACAATCTGGACCTGAAGACTTGCCCCTAAGGTATCTAATTCTAAGAAACTCATGCTTGCAGCTGCTCGTATTTCAAACTCTGGAATATTCCATTCGTCTTCCCTGGTGAAGGAATTTCGGAAAACTGCGTTCAATAACTCCGCTTTAGTGGCACAGTCATCGGTAGCAGTACCATCAGCACTGTGCAGCAAAGGTATTGACTGCGTCTTGCCGCTTGTGTACTTTACATACGACCAGAATTTCTTCGGATTTTCTACCAAATTTCGAGACAATCTTTCGTTCTGGAACCTATTAAAGGCATTTAGCATTGAAGTCGGTGCCAAATTTCGCGCGTCTGTAAATTTTAGCCAATCTTCGGGATTTCGCGTTCTTCTGAACTTCGCATGCTTTTTCCGTTGCTTCTGCAACAGCGTTCGGACCTGTTTCGTGTACCATGGGGGATCAGTTCCATCTCTTACAAATTTATGAGGTATGAATCTCTCAATTGCTGTTGCTACTATATCTTTGAATTTGAGCCACATCTCGTCTACATTTGCATAGTCAGTTCGGAAGGAATGGAGATTGTCTCTTAGGAAGGCTTCTAGTGACACTTTATCCGCTTTTTTAAATAAAATTATTTTGCGTTTGTTTCTGGTGGATTTGGACGAAACGGTATTGAGCCTAGCTACAACGACCTTGTGATCACTAATCCCTGTATCAGTCATGAAGCTCTCTATTAGCTCTGGATTGTTTGTGGCTAAGAGGTCAAGTGTGTTTTCGCAACCATTTACAATTCGCGTGGGTTCGTGGACCAACTGCTCGAAATAATTTTCGGAGAAAGCATTTAGGACAATCTCGGAAGATGTTTTCTGCCTACCACCGGTTTTGAACAAGTATTTTTGCCAACATATCGAGGGAAGGTTGAAGATCCCACCAACTATAACCGTATGAGTGGGGTATTTATTTGTTACGAGACTCAAATTTTCTATGAACTGTTCAGCAACTATATCATCGGAGTCTGCGAGTCGGTAGAAGGAGCCAATTATTAACTTAGTTCGGCTGTTAAGTATAACCTCCACCCATACCAATTCGCACGGAGTATCTACTTTGACTTCACTACAAGATAAACCACTGCTGACAGACACAAACGCTCCACCACAAATTCTGCCTAATCTATCTTTCCTGAACACCATCTGAGACTTTGTAAAAATTTCTGCAGAACTTATTTCAGGCTTTAGCCAGCTTTCTGTACCGATAACGATTTCAGCTTCTGTGCTTTCTATTAGCGCTTGAAGCTCAGGGACTTTCCCAGCACAACTACAACAATTTACAACTACAATTCTGACTGTTCCTTGATCCAAGCACGTCCTGTATTTGCCATGCACCCTTTGAGATTGCAGCCACCCCGTACTTTCCCGAGGCCTTCTAACCTAAAAAACCACCCAGTCCACACCACACAGCCTCCGCTACCCGTGTAGCCGCCAGCTGAGTGTAGTGAACTCCTGACCTACTCAGCGGAACCCGAAACCACACCATCCTATGGCGCAAGTCAAGGAATCTGCAGCCAACATGGTCGCAAAACACGTCGCAAGAACAAATTCAGACCCTCCACCCGGCTCTGCACCAAAGGTCCGCAGTCGGTTCTGTCAACAATGCTGCAGATGGTGAGCTCTGCCTTCACCTCGTAAGCAAGACCGGCAGCCTTCACCAAATCAGGTAGCCGCTGGAATCCAGAGAGAACTTCCTCAGATCCAAAGCAACACACGTCATTAGAGCCGACATGTGCCACCAGCTGTAGCTGGCTGCACCCTGTGCTCTTCATGGCATTCGGAAGGACCCTTTCCACATCAGGAATGACTCCACCCGGAATGCACACGGAGTGCACACTGGATTTCTTCCCCTCCTTAGCCTAAGGGGCCCCATTATGCGCCTAACATTGGAGTTCCCAACTACCAATAATCCCACCCTCTGCGATTGCCCGGACCTTGAAGGCTGAGAATCATCCTCTGAAACACGGCAGGCAGCTGCATCTGGCTCAGCCAGAGACAGTACCTGAAACCTGTTTGTCAGACGCACCGGGAAGGCTTTCTGATCAGCCTCAGAGGACGTCTTTCGCTGCCTGCCACGCCTTGGAACGACCTCCCAATCAACCACAGGCGAGGGCTCAGCCCCACTGTGGGCAGCAACCAGGGCAACCACAGTGGCAGACCGATCTGGGGACAGACGGGACGAGGTTGACATCCCCGTGATATCCAAGTCCGGCTCCTCACAGTGGTGCTCATTGGCAACAGCCTCAAGATGCGTGACCGAAGTCAGCGCCACCTGCAGCTGTGAGCGAAGGGACGCCAACTCAGCCCTCATCCGAACATAGCAATCACAGTCCCTGTCCATGCCTAGATAAAGCAAGGGAAACACGCAAAGAATGTATGAACTACCCTGTACAAATGCCTAACAACTGCGCTACAATCTGCCTGAATTTACGATTACAGTAACTAAAACTCGAAAGTACATCTCCTATACGAAACTCACATGCAATTTAAGTACGAATCTACGAAGTAAACAAAGAAAAGAAGCTATATACGTATCTTTCTGCGCTTTCGATGTGCACCAACTGGGAGCTCAGGCCACACTGGTCTCTGAGAGCCTACTAGACAGACAAGTGTCACTGACATACGAAAACAAAACAAATGCATAATGGCTGCGCTACAATCTGCCTGAATTTACGATTACAGTAACTAAAACTCGAAATTACACCTCCTATATGAAACTCACATGCGATGTAAGTAAGGATCTACGAAGTAAACACAGAAAAGAAGCTATAGACATATCTTTCTGCATTGTCGATGTGCACCGGGTTGGAATATCAGCAACATTGTGAAAATGATAGATTGCTACTCACCGTAAAAATGGCCTGCTGAGTTGCAAACAGGCACAACGAAAAAGACTGTTACACATTTATCTTTTGGCCAAAGCTTTCTTCAGAAAAGAAAGGAAAGGCCATACAGGCAGGCACACCTCACCCACACATGACCACTAACTCTGGCTGCACTGGCCGGTCTACAACTGTTGTGTTGAATGAAAGCAGCAATCCAGAGTCACGTAGGGAAGGGGAAGGGAGACCAGAGTACAGGCTTGGGGAGAGAAGAGCGCTGTGTGGTAGAGCACGCAGGAAGTAGAAGACAGCAGGACAAGGCTCAAGGCTGCCAAGCACAGCAACAGGCGCTGTGGTGACAGTGGGGGGGGGGGGGGGGCGCACTTGAAGAGAGTGGCAGAGGGGTCAGAAACTGTTGGCGAAAGTGTGTGGCAACAGTAGGTTATCGTAGGCTGAGGCCTGAATAATTTTAGGAACAAAGAATGTTTTGTAAGGATAACTCCCATCTCTGCAGCCCAGAGAAGCTGGTAGTGGAGGGGAGGATTCAGATGGTCTGGATTGTGAAGCAGCTGATGAAATCAAGCATGTTCTATTTAACTACACATTGTGATATAGTGTGGTCCACTTTGGTCTCGGTCACAGTTTGGTGGTGGCTGGTCATCCTGGTGGACAGCTGGTTCATAGTCATACCAATCAAAAAGCTGTGCAATGATTTCAGCAGAGCTAGTATTTGATATGGCTGCTTTTAGAGGTGGCCCGGCCTGTGGCAAGGGATTGGGAAAGGGAGTGGACTCAGACGTTGTGGAGGTTGCATGGATGATGGAATACCACTTTAACATCTTGGGTAGGACATCTCTTATTTCAGGGCACGAATAAAGCTTATCAAATCCCTGGCAAAGGATGTGATTCAGTTGTTCCTGGCTGGACTGATATTAGGTGACAAAGGGGACCCTCCCATGTACCTGGTTCTCGGGTGTGGTGGGAGGGTTGGGGGTGTTGTAACGTGCGCGCGGGGCGCACAATACTCATTAAAGCCTGTACTATAGTAAGTGAGTGGGGTTCAACTTATGAGACAGGATTTTTGTATATATATTGACCGCGTGTACCTCAATGGTGGCAAATCAGACTTACACCCACTCTGTAATAACAATGATACGTCAAATAAGTCCGAAATGCAACTACACGTCACGACGGACAAAAAGCAACATAGAAGATGCTATCAGTTGTTAATAATACGCTCGCCAGCCTAATTAGGCATTAACTGAGTTTCTTCCCTGTACTAGTTGGCAGATATTCATGCAAAGCAACAAGTAGTAACACTGCATAATATAGTAGAATTTTAGAACCAGAAAATCTATTGAACCGATAGTTTCACATTCTGTACTGATATGGAAAAACCATAAATACATAACACTACACTATAATGTATACTACAAAACTTCGTACTGTCTATTGATTTGATTAAAATCGGGCATAGGTTACTCTAGAAACAGCACTTTCGAGTCACACACACAATGTCAATTTTGTTAAAGATAAAAACACTGATAAATTTTGGATTTTATATTGACTTTAACTTTTGTTGGTCAAATCAATTTAGAGCACTTCAGAATTCAAATGAATAAAAAAAGGGGGGGGGGGGGGGAAACTCTGAAACTGTTATGATCACTGTATTAAAAAAAATTTTTACTGACACCATTATGCGCTCAAAATTTCCAATATATGAGTTACTACTCTCTTTATCTTATTTCCTACTCATTTAAATACCTTTATATCTGTCTCGAAATAATTAAACTTCATTACTAAATCAATATTAAAGTTATCTTCCAACTTTGTCAGACCTTCGTTATTCATTTACTGGCTCATTAACAAAACAGTTCTTTAAATACCATTCTAACATAGTTAGGTCTGCCAGTAATTATTATTAACACAACATTTAATTTTTCATTTTGGGACACTCGGATTGCACAACATTTGGAAAGAACCCTATCTAGGTTAGTTGCGAGGGTAATTAAATGATATGAAAGATCTGGTAAAATTTAAGTTGTTATTGAACAGTATGGAACAAAAGTAACACTGGTCCATACGAGTACAGTACTAAAAGTTTCAACCTGTTTGTATCGATGCGGCGGTTTGTGGGCGTTGAGATAGTGCCTATGGAATTTTGCCATGCTGTATAGGCGTTGGAACGGCATACCCGAGGCTCAATGAAACTACGTCTTCCAGGAGAGCCTCATCGCTCTAGAACGTGTTGCTCAGACCAATGCCAAACTCCAACAACTACTGCTGAGCCCGTTGTGCTGTACAGTGCCCATGGGCATTTTCCCGCGCTCGCCTGTCATCCACCTTTTACTGCTCCCCTTCAGACAGGGTATTCACCCAAGGTTTTGCATTCTACATATCCTAACACATTGCCTACGTATGGACCAGACGCACAGTTACAATTTCAAACATGTTACAACAGTTTCAACATTTGTTACCTTTCAATTCTATTACAATATTGCTTGACATTTGACATAAACATTAATATTAACATTGAAATTTGTTTACAGTTTTCTTAACACAATGACATGAAACAAAAAAATGAAATCAGAACATTAATTACACAAGTTTATCAAAAAATCAGAAGGAAAAAAAAAATTATATGTACAATAGGACAGAGTCGTCGTTGTTACAGTGTGTGGGGATGTGACATGGGAAATTTGCTTGCAGGCTAGGTCTGGGGAATACTGACTGTCTGTGAAGACTTTTGTGAGACCTTCAGCATACTGGGCAAGAGAGTTCTCATCACTGCAGATATGGTGCCCTCTGATGGCCAGGCTGTATGGCTGGAACTTTTTGGTGTAGAAGGGATGACAGCTGTCGAAATGCAAGTATTGTAGGTGGTTGGTGTGTTTAATGTGAACAGAAGTGTGGATGGCAATGTCAGAGAGGAGGATGTCAACTACCAGGAAGGTGGCATGCTGGGTTAAGGAGGACCAGGTGAAGCGGATGGTGGAGAAGGTGTTGAAGTTGCGATGGAACAAGGATAGGGTGTCTTGGCCCTGAGTACAGATAATGAGGATATCATCAATGAACCTTAACCAGACCAGGGATTAGGAGTTTCGAGAGGGTATGAAGGTTCTCCCTAGATGGCCCATGAAAGATTCGTATAGGAGGGTGCCATGCCGGTGCCCACGGCTGTGCTATGGATTTGTTTCTACACCTTCCCTATATTGGTTTCTATTACTTAAAATGTCTTTGTGTAAATCACATATCTGAGGACCTATCCCACATCCTTAGACATTTTGTTGACAGTTTGCAGTGTGACACTGTGTCAAATGCCTTCTAGAAATTCAAGAATGTGGAATGTGCCTGTTGCATTTCATACACAATTCACAAGATATTGTACTAGAAAAAAGCAAGTTGAGTTTCACATGGGCATGCTGATTTTTGGATAAAAGTTTGTCTCCCTCAAGGAAATTTGTTATATTCATACTTAGAATATATTAAATAATTGTGTAGCAAACTAATTATTAAGAATATAGGTCTGTAATTTTGTTGATCTTGTCTTTTACCCTTCTTATATGTGGGAGTCACCTGTGATTTTTTTCCAGTTACTTCATACTTTTCATTGGATGACAGATACATGGTAAATGCAAGCCAAGTATGGGGCCAATGCTCAGGAGAACTATCTGTAAAACCAAATTGGGATTCAATCTTGACCTGGTAACTTATTTGTTTCCAACTACACTGCCCGAAAAAAATAGTGCTCCTGGAAAGACAACACAAGTTGGATGTGCTGCATCAGTTATGCAATGATACTGGTATCAGTTATCAAATGAATATTGTCACATGTGTATATGATCTTCTGCATGTTCAAGCAGCACAGACAACCACCACAATCATTGTATGCAACTGATAGTTGTTTGTGAGTGCAATGTAGACCTAGTGACCACTTTCTCGCAGAGTGCATTCACCCAAAACACACAGCCCGCCTGGCTAGCCGTGCGGTCTAACACACTGCTTTCCGAGATGGAAGGTGTGCTGGGCACTGGCACGAATCTGCCCGGTGCATTAGTGTTGAGGTCCAGTGTGCTGGCCAGCCTGTGGATGGATTTTAAGTTGGTTTTTCATCTGCCTCAGCAATGCGGGCTGATTCCCTTTATTCCGCCTCAGTTACACAAAGTCGGCAATTGCTGCGCAAACACTTTCTCCACGTACCATTGGGGTTACACTCATCTGGAATGAGGCATTCCTTGGGGGGGAGGGGGGGGGGGGAAGGTGCACAATACCCTGTGTTCGGTGTGGGGTGGCAGTGGGGTGAGTGGACTCCTGTGGCCTGTTGCTGTTGTGAGGTTGTGCACCACTGGGGGGCACGAAGCCTCTCCGTTGTTTCTAGTCCCCAGTTCAGTACATACATACATACATACACCCAAGACACACTGGCCCCACCCCAGGCCTTATGGTCTCAGATGGAATCAGCTGCAACTCTCATTCATCTTTGGTGTTTCTGGAGGGATGCTATCCAGAGCTTGGTATGTGCAGAATGCTGTTAGACATGTTCTTTTGCCATTCTTGCAACAGGAAGGTGATGTATTGTTCCAACAGGATAATACTCTCCTACACACTACCCGTGAAACTCAATGTGCTCTGCAAGATGTGCGGCAACTTCCCTGGTCGACACAATCTCTGGACTTGTCTGCAATTGAGCACAAGTGGCATATGATGGAACGAGAAGTGGCCTGTGTGACTCAGCACCAAGCACTTTTATAAAACTATGTGAACAGGTCAAGCAGGCATGGCATAACATATCCCAGGATAGTATTCACCATCTGTATGATCAGCTGGATTCCAGAGTCAGTGCCTGCATTGCCATCCATGGATGCTACACGTATGTACTAATATGTGTGTTTCAGCATGGGTCAGTATCTGGTACCTCAGAACAGGTCCCTCCTCAACATATCTAAGCCATCCAAATCCATGATCAACAGATCTGATTGTCCCCTTGTCAGTTCCATTTAAGTCCTGCAGTGGTAGAAACAACATGCTCATCAGCTGCAACACTATCCAACATAAGACTAAGTTTGTACAGACGAACCGTATCAGTGGCCATCATTCACCTGTAGAGATGAAGCTGGATAACAACAACTGAGAACAAGTCTACCACCTGGCAGCTGTATGTTTGCCACCATGTAAGGTCACATGACCAACTTGCAATATTGGTAGCTTTCCTACTGTAGGTGCCCTTACCAGATGTAGGCAAAGTCATGCATATCAATACTTTGTGATATCTTCCATTTGCACATCTTGCTGGGTTACTAGAACAGGGAAGCAGAAATCGAGAAGGAAGTGACAGGATTGTAACCTATCCCAAATGTTATTCAATCTGTTCACTGAGCAAGCTTTGAAGAAAACCAAGGGGAAATCTGAAAATGGAATTAAAGTTCCGGGAAAAAAATTAGGTTTGCTGATGGCGTTGTAATTAGGTCAGAAGTAGCAAATGAACAGCATCAACAGAGTCTTGAAAAGAGACTAGAAGATGAACATCAACAACAACAAAAAAGCAGTAATGAAACTTGGTTAAATTATGTCAGGTAATTCTGAGAGAATTAGAATAAGAAAGGAGGCATTAAAAGAAGTAGATGAATTTTGCTATTTATCCAGCAAAATAACTGATGACAGTCAAAGCAGAGGCAATATAAAATGATAATGGGTAATAGCAAGAAAAACATATCTGAAAAGAGGAATTTGTTAATAATGAATATAAATTCATATGTTAGGAAGTCTTTTCTAAATATATTTCTCTGGAGCGTAGCCTTTTACGGAAGTGAAACAAAGCTAATAAACAGTTTAGACAAGAAGAGAATAGAAGCTTTTAGACTGTGATGTTACAGAAGAATTCTGAAGACCAGACAGGTAGACTGAATAACCAATAGAGAGTTACAGAATCAAATTGGGGAAAAAAGATATTTATAGCACAACCTGATGTAAGAAGTGATTGGTTGATAGGAGAAACCTGAAGCATCAAGGAACTGTCAGTTTAGTAATGGAGGGTAATATAGGTGATAAAAACTGTAGAGGGAGACCAAGGCTTGAATGCAGTAAGTAGATTTAAACAGATGTAGTTTATAGTAGTTATGCAGAGATGATGAGACTTGCACAGGGTAGATTACCATGGAGAGCTGCAGCAAAGCAGTTTTTGGGCTGTAGATCACAACAAAAACTATGTAACTGAAGAGTATTTCATTTATCTTGTTTGTTTGCAGCATAACAAGAGCAAGTTATACGTATGAAATGATAATCTTGTGTTCATTGACTCATTTTATTTCATCACACTCATGCAAACTTTAAGGGGTGCTACAGTGTTAATATTGACAAATCCTGTAAATTGTCTTGGTTGTGTAGTAATTTCTCTACAAGTGTCACACTATGGCACAATCAATACATTTAAGCGTATTCAAACACATTTACCAAGTTATTTGACCAGAAAAGTTGAAATACTCAGTGGAGAAGATAAGGTAGTGCTGCTTCTTATTGATAAAATATGGTACATTTAAAATCACAGGACTATCATTAAGATGAACATGTTTGGTCAAGCACATATTGCTGCCAAAAGTGCAGTTATGGCACATCTTTTCACAATTTGTAGTCTGAATTCACAGTACCAAAATGTGGTTCATATGGAAGTGGTTAAAACAATTGATGCTACACTTTTGCTTGAATTCACTGTCATCATTAATTTGCAGAAAATAGGATCTGTTGCCACTAGAGTCGTTTTTGACAGTAACACAGTTAACAGAAAGGCCATATCTTACTACAATAGTTATCCTATGAAAAAAATTTAGGCATGACAGTGGTGTATGTAACAAATGGCTGAAATGGAATTAGCAACCTATACAGTATGCACCGTTTAACTCTGAACTAGCTGGTGGCACTACAGATGATTCCGAAGACACTGCACCTGCTTGAAAAAATGAACTTATTAAAATTTGGAGACATATGGCATAATTTATTTGTCCATTCTCATCAATTACATACTTAAATAATCCATGGAAGTCAAAAAGTAAAGGGACTTTTGGGAAAGTGAATATTCATTCTAATGGTAGAAAACTGAAATATACATTATTTTTCTGTGTAAACTTCCTGCACTTCAGTGCACTTTGTCCAGTGTTTCACAACTTCTCGGATTCCATCAGAAAAAAAGTTTTTTGCTTGCACCTGTAACCAGTTTTCCACCACATCAGTGACTTCTGCAATGGTTGCAAATCTTCTTCCCTGAGCACGTCCTTCAATAGTCTAAACATATGGAACCCCTTGGAGCCAGGTCTGGACTTCATGGTGGGCATTCCAGCAATTCAAATCCTGACTCCTTTACCATTTTGGCCATTCATTTGGCAGAATGTGGCCAACTGTGATCTTGCTGCAGGATGACACCTTTTTGTAGTTTTCTGTGATGTTTGGATCTGATTGCATTTTTCAGTTTAGTCCACAACACATCACAATACTTCTCAGTCTTCACAGTTTTGACTCTTGAGGTGAAATGAACAGGTACCACACCTTTCATGTCCCAGAACAATGTTAGCCTAATCTTACCAACTGATGTTTATGTTTAAATTTTTAACTTCTCGTGATGATGGGTATTTCCAAACTCTGCTCACAGCCTAGCTAGCTTTCTGGCTCATGATAATGCTCCCAGTTTTCATCTACAGTAATGCTTTGCTGTAAAAATCCATCTCCCTCGAGATGATAATGGACCAAATATTTATGAGAGATGTCTATCCTTTGTACCTTATGCTGCACTAACAATTCCTTTGGTACCAGCATTGCACACACTTTCTGAAAATTTAGCCTCTTGTGTGAGACTGAATACGCTGAACCATGACTGATATGTAAAGTATTGCAATTTTGTCCACTGTGATTCATCTGTTTTCCATTATCATACCTTGAACAACTTCCAAATTGTCCTCAGTTGTTGATGTCAATTGCTGCCTGATCTTTCCTTATCATAAAGAGAAGTTATTCCCTGTTTGAGGCACTCTACCCATTTGTAGATCTTGCTTCATGATAAACAGCTGTCACCATATTGTGCTTGCATTATTGTGCTTGCATTCACCAAATATTTTGTGCCGGTTTAACACCTTCCACAAACAAAAAGTGAATCACTACCCTCATTTCTTCCTTGGTGCAGGTAGTCTACTGAGCTGCCATGTTTCACAGTCTACTACAACATGATGACTAATAAGGGAATAAGTGTGGCATGCTGTACATAATTGTTGCAGACAACGATACTTCAGCCCTGGATGCTAGCAGTGTTACCAAGCCCTATGGTGAGGAACTGCAAAAGTCTCTTTACTTTCTAATGTCACCTCATAGAGCACTGAACTTACGGCAAACCAAAACTGAGAAAGAAAGAGAGAGAGAGAGAGAGAGGAGAAAGACAAATTTTGGTTCACAAGTTACATTCATAAGTTACAAGCAAAAGGCAACATAATTTAAATGGCAGAAAGTATCCATAAATGTTGTAGGAGAATGTAAACACTTTGGGCTTAGTGCAATAGTGCAGCAAGGCAATGTGGTATGGACTCGACAAGTCATTGGAAGTCCCCTGCAGAAATGTTGAGCCACGCTGCCTATACAGCTGTCTGTGGAAGTATTGTCAGTGCATGATTATGTGCACCAATTGACCTCTCAATAATGTTCCATAAATGTTCCATGGGATTCATTTTGTGTGATCTGGGTGGCATATCATTCATTTGTATTGCCTAGAATGTTTTTCAAACCAGTTGCACGGTTGTGGCCCAGTGATATGCTGCAGCTGGTATGGTCACGAGCCCAGTAGAGCCACTGCACGTGATGTTATGCTGATAGAAAAGGCACTCGCATCAGTCATCTGTGGCCGTAGCCCAGTAATGCCAATTTCTGCAGATCAGCCCATACCAAAGTAGTGAATGGATATATGCACAATATTTCTGAATCACTGTTGACCTTTTGCTTATCATATGAAGAGCATAACAGGATTTGAAAGATTTTTTCAGGAGATGTCACATGACAGTCCCTTTTTAAATTTTTTGTTATCGTATTCCTAGAACTTTAGGTTCAATAACTGATTTAAATAATGTATTGTCAAGACATTGTCTGTGGCTTCCTCTTTGTACAAGGTGATGATCCCAGTGATCTTGAAAATATTGGAAATTGTACTTATGAAAAAGGGGTTGTTAGTGGTGGTCTGTGCTACAGAGGTTCTACAATATAATGACCTTGTCACTTTATAATACTATCTGGAACACCATCCAAACCACATGAAAACTGATTTAGTAGGCTCATTATCAATATGAGCTTATCTGTCTAAGAAAAATTGATGCTCTGGGAGTTGCCATTTTCAGAATGGTGTATATTACAACTTACAAAGTTATTTAGGATAAGACAATTCACAATTTCGCTAAATAATTCATTAAAAATATTAGTTACTGAATTATATGAGATCGTACATTTTGTACATATTTCAGATTTGATGATATTCCACGTCACAAATATATTTTTTTTTTATTTGGAGATGTACTCATTATTACCCTTTCATACATCTTTAATAACTTTGTTGTACGTCTTATTGTACTAACTGATGAAATTTTTCATTTATAATGATACAAGATTTTGTCTGTATGTAAATGCAGTAGTCTTCCCTTTTCACTAAAGATATTTATTACCTGTACATGCATCAGCTTGTGCTTCAAATATGTGATGATTGGACAACAACAGTTTGCTCATTTTGGCCAACTCTGCCGTTGTTATGCGGAAAAAAAAACGAAAGGCGAAACGTGATATGTGGGATAAAGGTTTGTTAATAAAACGACAAATGTATCCTCCATGTGAAGTTACTCTGAACTGAAGATATATTAATATGACTGATATAATTATTTCAGGATCAATAGAGAGACCAAAACCTCAGCACTGCTACACCTTCGATTAAAAAGCAGAATACAATAATGAGGTCAACTGAAAGTTGTGGTACCAGCCGTCAGCTTAGACCTGTGACGTCGTCATGATGGCGGACAGCCCTATTTCAACAATATAACAATGACGTAATTCATTACACCCGCGAAGAAACATAAACAGATCTAACACATGAAATATTTAACTCCAGCAATAAAATGAAACTAACAGGACAACCACGGGAAGTAGGGGGTTTTGGGTGCTGTCAAACCAAATATACGACAATAAGAACAAGGACACAATTTCTAAACAAATATCATCCAAAAAAATCAAGAAAACGAAGTTCTCAACATTCAACAAAAGTATGCAAAAACGAAAACCATTGGTATCGTAAATTTCACTTGACCTAGATGTAGCTCAAACGCAACCTTTGATACCAAAAACCCACACTCAACCAGAAAAATCAGTAGCGCAAGTTTCACTTGACGTATTATGAGAAAAACTAAATATGACAAGAAAGACTTGTAACAATATTCCGATCTCTCTTCTACTGAAGAGGCTGTCGAGACTTCAAGTGGCTGGTTATAATGTGATAAAGGGAGACGCCTCTTGCAATTTTGGTTGAGATGGATTGATTTGTAGCGTAGCCCGAGGTCTAGGTTCGGTTGGATGGTGATAATTTGGTTCTGAGTTGGCAAAGCCAACGGACGTGAACGTCAAAGTACAAGTTGTGTTTACAGATCCACTTGTAGCGTATCCTAATGTTAACCTTCGCGTCGTATTTTTAAATACACTGTCATATTTAACGCATTATTTGTAATAAAAATTAAAATTTCAAGCTAAATTCAGAAAGCATGTATTGAATAATTAACAAGTCTTCGATGATTACATAGATGCATATTATGTACTTATACCATACATGCACTACGAAAAATACATGGCACTCGATTTAAATCCCTTGAAAGAAGGCTAGCTTTCCTATATTCGAATAAACGTTTGCTGAAATCTGAAATTGATTTGCTTCGTGTCGCTCGACATACTTCCGCAACGTCGGCTGCCTCACAACACTATTGTCTGGTTGTACAAGCATGCGCATTGTCGGTACACACACTCAAGTAAGTGCTGGTGGGTATTCTTGCACGATCTTTCGTGACTGAAAATCGATCAAGCCTCAAGCAGTTTGAACATTTAAAACCTAGTACAATAGTACCCAACAGGCGATTAAGCAAGCTTGAACGAAGTGCTTGATCATGCATACTTGTCAATCTTGTTACGGCAGCCGATAGCCCAAGATAAAACACTTGCGGCACAAATTGCCTACGACCAAATTTGCATTATTTTGCAAGGTTGTCCCAACAATAACTCCAAATCCAGACCTCTAACACATGCTATACAAGTAATTTGTCGCAAAAAGCGAGAGATCATAAGGTTTTACAACCTGCCAGTGGGATATATTGAGAAATAAAACTGGATGTTAAATATGGGAAGCAGAAACACAATATTGTTTTACTACGCCTCCGGTAATGGAAACTGACATTAAATTACTTCTGAAAACCAAAACTAAACTAGACATTCGAATACAACTTACCAAATACGCAACTCCACAAATATCTGCAGTACGCAATAGAGTATCTGGCGTTTTATCGAGTGTTAATTGCAGCAGCAAATCAAAGAAGAATCTGAGATATTCGTCTTGCCGCTATTTGTCACTTCTCACTCATCTGAGGTCAGAGTGTCTTCAGAAGTATCGATTTCGTCTGTAACCAACAACATTTGCAATCAAAAATTAGTTCAATACATAATGAGCAACAGCGCGAATGTACCTATTTTTAATTATCATTTTTGTTCGATCCGATACTTAACTGTTGGCGAATCTGTCAATTCGCAAGGCTATTGTTCTACTTCAGTTTCATGAAACATTTAATATCCTCACCCCTACAGGTGAACCTAACAGAAGGAAACTGTGTGCGTAGTTGACACATAAAGATAAATTTATTAGAAAAAGTAAGTAACCTGTTATAGCATATATTTTTCTGGAATTTGGCTTGGGGAATACCTTGAAATTGAAATTTATTTTAGGGGGGGGGGCCAAAAAAACGATTTAAAAGTAACCAGTGGGCCAGTGGCTCTAACAGTGGGATTCACGTAACAACTATGTAACAGCAGAGAAGATGGTGTAATGTAGCACGCAGAACCGTTCTGTGTTCGTGCCGTTGAACGGGAGCAACAGAGCTGCTTACAGGCGTTCGACTGATCAGTGCTCTCTAGGGGACACAATTTCTAGCTCGCAATAATGATGGCTATTTACAGAGACGATAGTCGTAGTGGCAGTTGACCATACGGATATAGACCTAAAAGATGCAAAATTCAATTCTGGGTCTGTAGAACAGTGATATTATGCACGGTAGCTATTATAGCAAGATTAAGCATCGTAAGACAGACACAGCCAGTCGAACAATGACACTGTAGAACAGTGGCCGTCAGCGTTCTGCTCAAGAGCCAATGCTGACATTCTCGGACGCCACCTCGGGCCACATATGTAGCCCTCTTATTATTAATTGGTAACCTACATAAACTAGTATGTTATGAACCCCCAATAGACTAACTAGAGTAACACCGTGATAAATTTGTCGCCGGCCCCCAAATACCGATGGTTAAAGAATGGCATCATTCAGAACAATTCCTGTCGACTATTCTCTGTTTCAATTTGCCAGCGTCCTCAGTGACCCCAAAGTTTTGACACTGCAATTGCCTGATGAAGTGTTGTTGTCTGTGTGAATAGAATATTAATCAATTAATAACAGTAATTTTAGACAGTGGAGAAAAGAACAGCGATTGACTGCGAAATCCATCGTTCAGTTTTAAATGGTTCAAATGGCTCTGAGCACTATGGTACTTAACTTCTGAGGTCATCAGTCCCCTAGAACTTAGAACTACTTAAACCTAACTAACCTAAGGACATCACACACATCCATGCCCGAAGCAGGATTCGAACTTGCGACCGTTGAGGTCGCGCGGTTCCAGACTGAAGCGCCTAGAACCGCTCGATCACAACGGCCGGCCGTTCTGTTATACTAGACTCCTGTACGCCCTACTCCAATCAATATTGTTTACTACGTGACACTTTGGACTAAATGGTTCAAATGGCTCTGAGCACTATGGGACTTAACATCTGAGGTCATCAGTCCCCTAGAACTGAGAATTACTTAAACCTAACTAACCTAAGGACATCACACACATCCATGCCCAAGCCAGGATTCGAACCTGCGACCGTAGCGACCGCGCGGTTCCAGACTGTATCGCCTAGAACCGCTCGGCCACACTGGCCGGCCTTTGGACTAATATCACCCGTTGTTATAAGCACTGAAGATTACTGTGTAATAGTTGAAATCTAGATCTGCTGTAATAAAACGACGGATTTCGCGATCGATTGCTGTTCTTCCCTCCCCTGTCTATATTCAACAACTGCTGCGCACAACGGGATCGTATGGATTCCAATCTGGTCAATAGTAATTTTATTTATATTTAAAGACACGATCACAAATGTTTACTAAATTTTTTAATGTCTGTTGTCTTCTACTCATTGCGTTATATTACAAAAATTTTAATTTAATGTCATATTCCTTGCAACAAATATGTACCGCGTTTGTAGATGACTGTCTCTATAATGCGCATTCACTAACCCAGGCAGCTGATAGGAACGAGGCAGCCGGCCTGGGTGGCCGTGCGGTTCTAGGCGCTACAGTCTGGAACCACGCGACCGCTACGGTCGCAGGTTCGAATCCTGCCTCGGGCATGGATGTGTGTGATGTCCTTAGGTTAGTTAGGTTTAAGTAGCTCTAAGTTCTAGGGGACTGATGACCTCAGAAATTGAGTGCCATAGTGCCCAGAGTAATTTGAACCATTTGGAACGAGGCACACACGCCCGTGATTTGTCAAAACTGGAAGACAGACAATAATACCCCTTCTCACATCTTTCTAGCCTCGCAGTTGCCGCACTACGTACCCCTCTCCCCCTGAGGTAAGGGAGCAACTTTATTTAGTTCACAGTTGAATTCACCGATGTCAGCTAAAATTAAGTAGGTCTTAAAATATACTCTGCCTATAATTTTTTGTTTTTCACTGAGCAGAAAAACTACTCTCTTAAGCAGCTTTTACGTTAGTTGATGTATTCTGATTTGGCTGTTAGTTGCTAGATGCAAATTATTACGAGGGGCGTTCAACAAGTAATGCAACACATTTTTCCCTCCCTTACTGGAAGGGCCTATATGGCCGCACTCTACTGTCGACGTCGCAGCCGATGTCTTGCTGCATCAATAACCTCCTCGTCACCCACATACTGCTTCCTGCGGGCCGCATCCGTCCTCAGCCTAAACAGATGGAAATCGGAAGGAGCGAGATCCGAGCTGTAGAGCGGATGATGAATAACAGTCCAATGAAGTTTTGTAAGCTCCTCTCTGGTGCGTAGACGTGTGTGAAGTCTTGTGTTGTCATAAAGAAGGAGAAATTCGTTTGCATATTTGTGGCGACGAACACGCTAGAGTCGTTTCTTCAATTTTCTGAGGGCCGGGAGATCGGACAGGTGTGCGTGACCTTGTTGTGATAATTACAGAGGCCCCGCCCAACGACTCAACGGTTTTTGTTGAGTGCCAGGTCTCTGAAAACATTCTGTGAGCGCCTAGGAATATCTGCGATGCTCTGGTTAGAAAGCACCTCCGTTACAGACGCCATTTTGAAGGTTCTGCATAGAGCCACTATCTATCGGAACTTCGTGGAACTACAGGGGCTGAGGCGGGAATATTCCGCAATGTCTCATAACAAATTCTGCATTTTTTCAATCGGCGATGGCCGAGGCGAAAAAAGTGTTGCATTGCTTATTAAACGCCCCTCAACATGCGGCTGACAACCACGGACTGCACGAACACTTGATTCGTGCCGTTGGTCATCCCTGTAGTCTGATGACCACTGCTGTAGAATTAAGCTTCCATCCTGCAGAGGAGTACGCCAGTTTTGGGAAGACTAAAATGGTGTGCCGAACTGAGACTGTAAACTGGAAACTATTATTCTACCAGCGAGTTTCAAAAAATCTGCGGAGTCATACATTCGTACTGGAAACCTTTGGCTAAACCCTGTCCCACAGCACCCTTTCTTACAGTGGTGCTAGACCAACAAGTAGTGCACGATACATTCTGTGAAGTGTGGAAGGATAGAGAGATGTACTGGCGTGAGTAAAGCCGTTAAAAAATGAAGCATCCGTATGGCGTTGTCGGCCGGAAGACCCTATCTGGGATGTTCGACCACCTAGTGGAAGTCTTTCTATATGAATCCAGTTCGGCGACTTCGGCGTCGATGATGATAAAATGATGAGGAGGACAACACACTCACTGCCCCAAGCAGAGAAAATCGCTGAGCAGGTCGGGAATCGAACCAGGGGTCCAGTGATTGCGAGTCAGCAATGTTGACCAGAAGACAAAGAGCTGCTAACAACGCAGTGAAGGCGAGGTGTAAGACATGGTCGGATAGCTCAGTCTAATTCCCAGTCAGGCACAAAGTTTTAATATACTGGGATGGCTCAAAACAATATTATACACTGACAAAGGCATCCACAAGGGGAGGGGGCACATGCTGCACACTCCCCCCCCCCCCCTCCGCCACCACAGCACCCGCCCGCCAGCCGGGATTTTGAGTACAGAGTTTTCACTCATTACAGAATTCTCATACACTTCCAGAAATGATTTCCCGTTAAGTCCGCTAAGCCTCTCATGTAGCTAGTTGTAGCATAACGTCGTTGGTTGACAATGTAAAGAATATTGTTTAGTTATTTATGGCAGTGTTTGGAATATAGTTTATTTATTTATTTAAAGAATTTTTCAGGAAATCGATCACCACCCGTGCCAGCCCATCCCCACCCTCCTCCCCTCCGCTCCAGTCCCCCTCCCCTCCTCTATCTGGAAATTGGCGGCTCTCCGGTGGAGAGGAAAGATCTCACGAAGGGAAATGCAACGGTATATTGTTCTTTTATAAAAAAATCTGTTTGTAGGGCTTGGATTTCACTTGCTCATCAGTCTCTGCTGTTTGGAAAGATGCAGGTCTTGTGAGAAGTAATTACATCGATTGCATTTTTTTTTTATTCAAATTGCTCAAGGAATATCGTCATGAAACACACATCACATGTAATTACACACAATTAAAAATCATTCGATCGCAAAGCACGCACCAAGCACCATCCCCTGTCCAGTGGAGCAGACAGGATGCTACCGCACACGCTCCCAAGAACTGGGATGCACCGGCAGCCCCCGTGAAGTGACGACGCTGCCGTCGGCTGCCAAACCACGTGCAGGTGCCAGTTTGGGTCCTCCAAGTATGAGAGGGTGGCATCCCTTTGATACATGACACCAAAGAAATACCTGTCGAAATATATGTTCACCTAGGCACCGTTGCTGGCGCGATGATGCAGAGCTGTGGGTCCAGCGCTGATAGAGATGTCCATTACCTATGAGTCCCTTCCTGGAATACGTCAAGCGCTGCAGAAATAGTTAACTGCCGCTTTCGTGATGTCTCAGCTTGTCTCTGCATGCAAACTCTTACCCTAACACGACCCGTTCACGAAAATAGCCCAGAATAACACCGAATGCATTCTTCCTGATGGTCCTAACGAGACACCACGTGTTCCCTTCCTGGAAACCGTGACGTCCTGCATTCAACATACATCTCAGAAACGGTAAACGTTCTCACCGCTAAAAACCCTCATCAAGTCTGTGCATGCTCGCCAAAACACCCTTAATCATAAAAGCATTCTTGTTGTTTGGAAAGAGAGCACTGTCTAAGCACAGACGGGAAAATTGGAACAATTACGCAAACGGAATTCGAAGCATTGTCGCACAGAAGAGAAAAATGGCTGGAATTTTCCGTGTCCTACAGCTACTGGTCTGGAGATGTCCTAATGCCACAGTGGCGGGTGAGTGATGGCATCCCCACCGGAGATGGATGGTCGGCTTCAACTTGTCTTTGAACACTTTCTTTCTCAGAACTTCCCATGCATACCTTGCCTCCATTATGTTCAAATCATTTTGGTATAACTACAATTAAATATTAGGATTGCTGCCGCAGTTGACACTGAGAAATGTACTGGATGCGTCTACTCTATATGACCATGGTTCTGGAATGGATCAACGTGCTGAATTTGTATGTCCCTCATCATAGGACACACACTCATTTTCTCTGGTCATGCCACAACACACGCGGCAGTAACATTACATTGCAGTATATACAAATTTTACACAAACAGTGCAGTTATCTTTTATATCTGTACAGTGTCCGAAAAAATTATGGTATGCCTACACTCACGCCAGCTATATGTCTCGATTTCCTTCAGTCCTAGCAAATTATCTGATAAAGTCTTCGAATCAGCTCTTCTGGAGAATGCTGCATCCTGCCAAGTTTCTCTCAAACAAGTTTTATGAAATTAACTTAGTATTAAGAAAACAGTCTTAATCGCGTTTTTTAATTAATTTAGTGCCATCTGGTTTCAGCCCATCGCAGGGACCATCTTCAGGGCGAACATACCGCTGGTCGACTGCTGGTGGCGTCACTTCTACCAGGGGTTGGCAGGAGACATCTTGGTAGACGTGACGCAACCAGCAGTCGACCAGCGGTATGTTTGCCCTGAAGATGGCCCCTGAGATGGCCTGAAACTGGTCGGTACTACATAAATAAAAAAAAAAAACGCCATTAAGACTGTTTTCTTACTACCAAGTTAATTTTATATCAATCGCTGTTACTCCACAATCATGTTGTCCAAACATCTAAGTGTTATGAAAGACAGGTGACGGCACTATGTGATGATGAATACTGCACCCGCAGACATAAAGACATAATGCTTGGAAAGACATCACTGACGCGGTTTGGTGTAGTGTAATCAACAAATCCTATATCACAAATGTGATCATTTGGATGATAATAAATAAATAAATAACTATCGATAGAACAAGAGAAATGCGAGGACATGCTTAGGGGTACCAGTGAGGGGACGTATTGTTACAGCCATTTTACCCGCCCTGTTTGTACACTATAGCAGGTCCAGATGAACGCTTGCATTGCTATATTGTGCAGTTGTTTACGAAATTAATCTATCACCACTTACGTTTGCATATACTAATCAGTGCCTTGAAATAGAAATTCAGCATGTCCAATCTATCCTTCCATTATGACTAGACATACATTTTTTTTTATGTGAATAGTGATTTGATTACTTCCCACAAATGTATGTCGGAACATAAGCCACGGTACCTTTACGTTCAAGCAGCAGCATAACATTTCTATCAATTATAGGTGTTTAAAAAAAATTAATGTGCATCTACAAAATCCAGCCAACACACAGTGGCATCTTACAGGGTGGTCCATTGATAGCGACCGGGCCAAATATCTCATGAAATAAGCATCAAACGAAAAAACTACATAGAACGAAACTCGTCTAGCTTGAAGGGGGAAACCAGATGGCGCTATGGTTGGCCCGCTACATGGCGCTGCCATAGGTCAGTCAAACAGATATCAACTGCGTTTTTTTAAAAATAGGAACCCCCATTTTTTATTAAATATTCGTGTAGTATGTAAAGAAATATGAATGTTTGAGATGGACCACTTTTTTCACTTTGTGATAGATGGCACTGTAATAGTCACAAACGTATAAGTACGTGGTATCACGTAACATTCCGCCAGTGCGGCCGGTATTTGCTTCGTGATACATTACCTGTGTAAAAATGGATCGTTTACCAATTGCGGAAAAGGTCGATATCGTGTTGATGTATGGCTATTGTGATCAAAATGCCCAATGGGCATGTGCTATGTATGCTGCTCGGTATCCTGGACGACATCATCCAAGTGTCCAGACCGTTCGCCGGATAGTTACGTTATTTAAGGAAACAGGAAGTATTCAGCCACATGTGAAACGGCAACCACGACCTGCAACAAATGATGATGCTTAAGTAGGTGTTTTAGCTGCTGTTACGGCTAATCCGCACATCAGTAGGAGACAAATTGCGCGAGAATCGGGAATCTCAAAAACGTCGGTGTTGAGAATACTACATCAACATCGATTGCACCCGTACCATATTTCTACGCACCAGGAATTGCATGGCGACGACTTTGAACGTCATGTACAGTTCTGCCACTGGGCACAAGAGAAATTACTGGACGATGGCAGATTTTGTGCACGTGTTCTATTTAGCGACGGAGCGTCATTCACTAACAGCGACCTCTACGGTCGCAGGTTCGAATCCTGCCTCGGGCATGGATGTGTGTGATGTCCTTAGGTTAGTTACTAGGGGACAGATGACCTCAGAAGTTAAGTCCCGTAGTGCTCAGAGCTATTTTTCACTAACAGCAGTAACGTAAACTGGCACAATATGCACTATTGGGCAACGGTAAATCCACGATGGCTGCGACAAGTGGAACATCAGTGACCTAGGCGGGTTAGTGTATGGTGCGGGATTATGGGAGGAAGGATAATTGGACTCTATTTTATCGATGGCAATCTAAATCGTGCAATGTATGCTGATTTCCTACATAATGTTCTACCGATGTTACTACATGATGTTTCACTTGATGATAGAATGGCGATGTACTTCCAACATGATGGATGTCCGGCACATAGCTCGCGTGCGGTTGTAGCGGTATTGAATAGCATATTTCATGACAGGTGGATTGGTCGTCGAAGCACCAAACCCTGGCCCGCACATTCACCGGATCTGACGTCCCCGTATTTCTTTCTGTGGGGAAAGCTGAGGGATATTTGCTATCGTGATCCACCGACAACGCGTGACAACATGTGTCAGCACATTGTCAATGCATGTGCGATAAATTACGGACGGTGAATTACTCGCTTGTGAGAGGAATGTCGTTACACGTAGTGCCAAATGCATAGAGGTTGACAGACATCATTTTGAGCATTTATTGCATTAGTGTGGTATTTACGGGTAATCATGCTGCAACAGCATCCGTTCTCAGAAATGGTAAGTTCACAAAGGTACATATATCACATTGGAACAACCAAAATAAAATGTTCAAACGTAGCTACGTTCTGTATTTTCATTTAAAAAATCTACCTCTTACTAACTGTTAGTCTAAAATTGTGAGCCATATGTTTGTGACTATTACAGCGCCATCTAGCACAAAGCAAAGAAAGTGGTCCAACTAAAACATTCATATTTCTTGAAGTACTACACGAATATGTAATAAAAAATTGGGGTTCCTATTTAAAAAAAAAACGCAGTTGATACCCGTTTGACCTATGGCAGCACCATCTAGTGGGCCAACCATAGCGCCATCTAGTTTCCCCCTTCAAGCTAGACAAGTTTCATTCTTTGTTGTCTTTTCGTTTGACGCATATTTCGTGAGATATTTGGCCCGGTCACGATCAATGGACCACGCTATATAAGACCGCCATGTCAGGGTTTGTGTTAGTGCATTCCATGCATAGCTTCCACCACCCACACAATTTTCCTCTGACTAAGAAATCATTGTGAGCCATTGAGTAACTAGAAATTTATCCTGTCTGTGAAGACCTTTACGTGAAAACTCGAAAAAAATAGAGGAATCTGATATTTCCACTCGTGAATACCTATGTCGGTGATATAACAGATCCTAATCATCTACATAATTTGCAAAGTCAACTAAGGTGTTTCTCATGTCAGGAGAACCAGCAAATGTATCCTCCACCTGCGCTGAATACACACCACAGTCGATCTTCTCTCAACCAAATAAAGATGCGAAATGTGAAGTAGCAGTCAATCGGACAATTTACATGGGAGGGAACAATGGTTCAGGACAAACACATGTCCATTTTGAATCTTCTCACATTTCCACGCGATTCGAAAGCTGTACAGTACATACTATGTATTAGTCCGCTATTCGGCCGTCTAGAGGACTACATGGTTAAGTCAACTACATTCCTCCATCCCAACAGGCCTCTCCATTCGGACGGCTCCTGCCATTAGTGAGAAACGTGAATCATTCCCGCCACAGGTCACCACCTCCGCTGCTCCAAGCACGCATTGACAGAATCGTCCTACGAAATCGGCCACATATATATTTGATCGCTATACTGACAATTAAATGGTATGATTGCTGCCTCATTTGAATGACATTCAACAATGAGTGAAGTATCGGAAATACACCCCGCTAACGGCTGTGGCTCGGGAAATAGGAATATCTGTCCCATTCTTATGACTTGACATACTCTTCCTTTTGCTATCACAGTATTCCACAGCAAATTAATATCTTCCTTACGACTGGACATAGTCATTTCCTTTGCACATGTCGGAACACAAACACATACTTCATAAGCCTGATGCTCAAGGCGAACCTATCACGCATCCCCTGCTTACTAGGTATAATGCTTTGCCAATAACTGATTGCTGGTGATGCGAAATAATACTGACCGAAAATCAGCTATGGGTAGACATGTCTCATAAGTTTTTCTTCCGAGTGGTACCACTGCGTCTTAGAAAGCGAGGCGTAATCGTCTTACAAACTGTCAGATGTTAACAAACACGATCGCAACTACTACTGTATGTTAACTGCCACAAGCGGTCTTGGTTCTACAGGCGCATGCAAGTATCCATGTTAAAATCTATACTGACTTTATAAATAGAGGTATGGCAAAACCACCAAATGAAGTGCTTTTTCCTGACAAATAAAAAAATGGTTCAAATGGCTCTGAACACTACGGGGCTTAACTTCTGAGATCATCAATCCCCTAGAACTTAGAACTACTGAAACCTAACTAACCTAAGGACATCACACATATCCTTGCCCGAGGCAGGATTCGAACCTGTGACCGTAGCGGTTGCGCGGTTCCAGACTAGCGCCTAGAACCGCTCAGCCACCCTGGCCGGCCCAGACAAATACTTTGACACTGAATATAGATGGTCATCACCAGATAGTATACTATCAGACCAACAGTGCGGTTACATGTCGCGGACAGTTAAACCTCGTAATAAAATTACCGAACTTAGAAAGTAATTCGACAGAGGAACGTGATATGAAGCCAGTATTTGCAACTTCCTCACGCCACTGCTAGACATTTTTCCAGTATTTAGAACGCATTATGTCTCGATGCTACGTCAAAGATTTGGTGATATATCGACTGGGTTAAAGGCAATGGTTGAGTGAGAAGGATCACAAACAGTAGATGGTTTGCTGAATGAGGTCGTATGAAATGTACACTAGCTTTCCAGATCTCTAGTGCTACGTTTTCTGGTAGAAATGATGTCTATAGTTTGGAATCAAGTCTTTCCAGTCAACCACATACTTGCGTAGGATCCTATGGAGAAGTCCTTTAATGATTACAGCCACTAGTGAATCATATTTCTGGCACTCTCATATCGTGAAACGAGTCACCTTTTTCGAAACTACCAGCTACAATAACATTTTAGATAGTCCCTATGCCTCTTGCAACTGCCGCCATTTCTGCAGCTTTGCGTATGTGATAGTTCCAATTTAAGTAGGAACTGAGCAGAAGTTGGAGCGAGCTGTATCTAACACCTTCTGCAACCCGTGTAGAAACAGAGAGACCTGGGATAGGGCTCGTAAATGAACCAACCACGCGTTATGTCTGAAGATGTGTTCTATGTTCGAAGTTGGGTCCACTAGCGGCAGATCCACACTCGAACTCTCACTCAGGTCTACTGCAAGTCCTGGGAGCCATCCGTGACATACACACATACACAGACATACAGAAAGCGCACTGCAGATGTGGAATATACGGGTGGAGGCGACTGGATGCAATCGAGTATACTATGCCTCCCGATCAGTGCGTTTGCGCTAGGTGTTGGCAGCCGAACTACATTTACAAGGAATTTTAGAACATGGAACGAGAGGTGATGTCATGATTCTAAGAGGTATTCCACGTTACTAACGATCATTTTATATAGGACTGATGCGAACATAGTGTAATTTTTGAACAGTGATCGGATGTGGACAGTGGACGCTATACATCTCTGGAAAGCTATATTGTGCATGTATCACACAGAGACACTGTTTTAAGGAAGTAGTTTTCTCGTTTTACGGTTCGATACCACAGTTTATCGCAGAGAAACCTGCAAGAAGGATGTATGTCATGAACTGGAAATATATTTCTTACATTGGAATATTAACAGCACTGCATTCCACGACTGACAGGTCGGAAACTCAAGCGATCTAAAACTATAGCCTGTTTTAAGTGCGGAAACCTGTAGCCTTAGGAGGGCATTTGTTTATGTTCTCCCTTACCAATACCGTCCAGGTACGGATCCCAGACTATATAACAACACTTTAGAGTTGATAGTGTGGTTGATTTGCGTAAAAATGCTTCGAACTCCATCCGCCTGGAGCCTCAATATGCACAAAAACCGGCCATTTCTTGTTCTTCTTAACTGTCTCCTATTACATCACAACACTTTCAAATCTGTTACAATGCATCGATAAGGGGTGCTAACTTCCTCGACCTGGGCGCATCTGGAGAAATCTTGTATACTTGGATGGGCGAGGACTCGTTTAGCTCCATTAATTCACAGGATGCGGAAGGTAGCGGTCTACTTCTGATCAGCTGTAGATTAAATTGGTATCGGTGCTGCAGGGCAGGCTGGTCAAAGACAGTGCGAGGGGCTCTTTCAGTCTCTAATTTTATCCTAAGACTGCGAGAATGCTCAGTGACTCCCATCCGCATAGAGATAGATCGTAAATTATGCACAATGGTCGAGGTGCCAGAAATATATAGAGCACTGTATGGATATGCTGCACAGTCATCTATCTATACTCGCAATGATACTCGCAAAGTAGAGAAGGGGCGGTTTAGCTATGATATTGAAACTGGAGAATATGCTGTCGCATCATTTGTTGGTGTTGAAATTACTGTAAAATTGCTAAAATTGTTCGCACTATCAGCTTTGATGCTTACTATTAGAGTACTTCGACGGTGCCTTTTCCATCCCATCTGTCCACTGGTACGTTGTTGGTTACCACATAATGAGTGAATGACATCGCTTGTTTGAGATGGAGAAAGAGTTTTGGTGGGGGGTCAACACCTTCTGGGAATGAAACAGTGATCGTGTACATGACTTCAATATGAGGAATCAGTCGAAATGGAACGCAGAGCCAGCAGCTGTTCCATCACTGTGACAGGTGAACTTAAATGTAGATGTCGTCAATCAGCTTTGGGCAGCAGTTTAGAAAATCTCCGCAATGCTGCCAAACTGTACCACCTTCCTTGTATTGTAACTGTCTTTTATTTAAAATCATGCAGTGCATGTGTTGTGTTATGGTAGCAGTAGTAACAACATGACTCATACTGTGCAACGTCTAGTTTTCTGCTAGAGGCAATGGATCAGAGCGTGTTAATGTCAGTTTAGGACCTGACGCAGACCTCGAAGTCGTGGCAGAAAAACGAAATGTGTGGCACTGTACAATGCGTGTTACAGCAGAAAAAGCAATGTTTCAAACAACAACAGAGTTACAGCGACAGTCCCTTCGACTTATAGTATAGTTTGTGAGATACGGTCATCCTCCTACAGTACAGGGGATGCAACTTTACACTTTACTTGATTCCAAACCATAGACATTATTACTACCGGAAAGCGTAGCACTAGAGATCTGGAAAGATAGTGTACTTTTCTTACGACCTCAATCTACTGCTTGTGATCCTTCTCAATCAACCATTGCCTATAACCCAGTCGATATATCACCAAACCTCTGACGTGGCATCAAGGCTTAATGCATTCTAACTACTGGAAAAATATCTAGCGGCAGAGTGAGGGAGTTGCAAATACTGGTTTCATACCACGTTCCTGAGCCGAATCACATTCTAAATTCGGTAATTTTATTATGAGGTTGCACCGTCGGCAACATGTAACCGCACTGTTGGTCTGATAATATACGCTCTGATGATGACCGTCTATATTCAGTGTCGCTGTGTTTGTCCTGGAAAAGCACTTCGTTTGGTGGTAATGCCATACCTCTATTTATAAATCCAGTATAGATTTTAACATGGATACTTGTATGCACCCATAGAACCAAGACCACTTGTGACAGTTAACATACAGTAGTAGTTGCGATTCTGTTTTTTAACATCTGACATTTTTTAAGACGATTACGCCTCTCTTTCTAAGACACAGTGGTACCACTCACAAGAAAAACTTATGAGACATGTCCACCCATAGCTGATTTTCGGTCAGTATTGTTTTGTATCGTCAGCAATCAGTTATTGGTGAAGTATTATACTTAGTAGCAGGGGATGCATACTATGTTCGCCTTGAACATCAGGCTTATAAAGTATGTGTTTGTGTTCCGACATGTGCAAAGGAAATGACTATGTCCAGTCGTAAGGAAGGTACGGATTTGACAAGTGCTGTGATAGCAAAGGGAAGAGTATGTAAAGTCATAAGAAAAGTACCAATATTTCTATTTCCAGAGCCACAGCCATCAGCAGTGTGTACTTCCTATACTTCACTTATTGTCAAATGTCATTCAACTGAGGCCACAGTCGTAATATTTAGTTGTATGGTAAGTACAGGGATAAAATATACATGAGGTCAGTTTTTTCACTAGGACGATTGTGTCTATGCTTGCTTGGCGTGCAGCGCCGGTAACCTTTGGCAAGAATGATTCACAATTCCTGTTAACAGTAACAGCCATAAGAATGGAGAGGCCTGTTGGAGTGTACGAATGTAGCTGACGTAACCGTGTTGTCCTCTTGATGGTCAAATAGCGAACAAATACTTAGTATGTGTTGGATAGCATTCGTGATCGCATGGAAATTTGAGAAGACTCAATATGGACGTGTGTTTGCGCTGGACCGTTATTCCCTCCCAAGTAAATTGTTTGGTTGACTGCTTCTGCACATTTCGCTCCTTTATTTAGTTGAGGGAAAATCGATTGTGGTGTGCGCATCTAGCATGTGGAACACACGTTTACCGGTTCTCTAAACATGAGAAACACCTTAGTTGACTTTGCAAATTGTAGGGATGATTTGGAATCTGCTACATCACAGACGTCGGTATTTGCGAGTGGAAATATCAGTTTCCTCTATTTTTTTCGAGTTCTCACGTAAAGGTCTTCGCAGACATTATAAGTTTCTAGTTACTAAGTGGTTTACAGCATGCTCCACCTTCCTAAAGTTTCAGGTTTGTAGAGAAATAATTTCCAGTCTATATCTTCGGAATTATGTAGAGCAAGCGATTGGTAGGATACTGCAGTGTGCTTGATATCGAGAAGTACTGCAAAAATGGTATTATATTATGGCAAGCCATGTGAAAATACATGTGTTCTTGTAATCCCAGAGTCTGGAGATGGGTGTAGAAAAGCAAGCAAGTAAGCAGGTCCGGCCCAAGAACAGTAACGCTTTTCTGCTGAGGTGAAACGAGCCCAAATTTGTACAACAGTTCTGAGAGTGACTTTTGTCTGCTGAGGGCGCTCTGGTCACACATCGGGAGCAGATGACTTGTGTCTGCCAGCTGTGGGAAAATATCTAGTGCTGCGAGGAATATACACGGTGCTGTGTGTCTTTGCGGTATATGTACGAGTGTCTGGGGGTCGATAGCTATACGAATGATGTAAGAGAGGCAATTTTTGCATGGCGCAGGATAGGAATTGTATGTTTACTACATTGTCATGGTATGCGATAATTATTGCTGGGTTGGTGATTGGTTTCACGCTCTAATATTCAAGCTCCTGTCCTCAGTAGCAGAACAGTGTAATTGAATAAGAGTCTTTCCGTATTTGACAATCTGTAGCCCACTTTGCAAGGTTTAATTGTCGGCACAATATGGTGATCTGTGCAAAATAGTTTTTTTGCTGCTGAAAGTATCAGCTGCAGAAAGTAAAAAGATAGGTGGACAGTGCTTCCACACCAGCAGCATCAGTAATTCAGCAGGTAAATTCAATAAGAACCAATTATAATGCTCCATTCATTTCACAAGGCATCCTTTGTGCCAGGACATAGGAGCCTCCACATAGTGAAAACGTTTGCGTTCTGGAGATGTTTGTTGAAAGCAGGACTTAACGATTTGCAAGAAGGTGGATGGGTGCCACATTAGGTCCATCAGGAGGAATGCATTCGGCATTGTTCTGCGCTATTTTCGTAAACAGGTTCTGTTAGGACAAGAATTTGCATGCAGACAAGCTGAGACATCATAAAAGCACCTACAAAAGCGACCGTTAACTATTTCTGGGACACTATACAATTTCCGAGAGGTCGACTTGGCTCTCATTTCACATAGCCATGTGACGTCAGTATAACACCGAGAACCTTTTAGATGGTGAGTTGCCACACGGACATTTTGTGGCGATGCATCAACCACACTGAATACACATGTACGGCTACACACAGCTCGTATGTCCCGTCGATATCGCTTGGATGAAAGCAGCCATTGCTATTCTGGAATGGATTTCTGTAGCGCGATCTATAATGTCAGTATCCACAGGTATAGCGCTAATGGTAAACACACGTGCTGCCCAGAGGATTTTCGCATATGGGACCGGTGTGAGTGCGTCTTGGAGTTCTGTGACATCACTATAAAACTCGAAGAACTCTGACTGTATACCTGAAAATAGATGCGACTTTCACCTGCAGCAGTGTGAGAGTGGTGGCTCGCCCTGGCTTGCGTCCAGCAGTGGCTTGCTGCGGCATTGCTGTGCATGCGCCCTTGGAGCCTCTGATATATTGAGAATAGTTTGAAACCGTTTTTACGTGCAATGAGTGTTTGTACACTACATTATTTCCAGCTGTTTAACTGTTGTGAGCGTGTTGACAGAGCATTATATATGCATTATTTCAATGATTTACGAGTAGTTTGCAGGTCTGCACACCAGTTTACCGCATTATTACGGTGATTTACGAGTAGTTTGCAGGTTTGTACGCTGTGTAGTGCATAATTTTGACATTTAAGAGTTGATTTCGTGTCTGCACATCAGTGTACTGCATTATTTATGAGTAGTTTGTATGTCTGTGTGCTGTGTAGTGCATTATTTGGGTAATTTAGGAGTTGTTTGTGTGTATACAGAGCGTCTAACATGCGTTATTTAGGTAATTTACGAGTAGTTTGCTTGTCTGTAGGCTGTGTGGCGTGACCCCAAGCATGTCAGAGCGTGTGTTTTGTATCAGTGTAATAGATAAACTATGTGAAATCCGTCCATCAGTAAATTGCTCAAAAATAAATAAAGTAGTCTCCTTCTTCTCTCCAGAAGCCCAGCACAAGCTGAGTCATTTTCATGCCATTTTTCCCGCCAGACCACCATCTAGGATTACGTCATGGAAGGGATGACAGCGCCCTCTGGTGGCAGTATTGCTTACTAGGTCAATTGGACTCCAGACGTCATGGTGCACAGACCAGATGGCAGTACTGCCTCAGATTGTTTAAATAAAGACTGCCGTAAAATAAAGACATACATCCATCATATCCAGCACAGGCTGAGCCCTTTTCTCGCCAAATCACCCACCTCAAAACCGCCATCTTGGATTACATCACCAGAGGGATGACAGTGTCCTCTGGTGGCAGTACTGTGTACTCTCAGTTGGACTCCCGACCCCATGGTGAACAAACTGGATGGATGTACTGCCTCTAATTGTTCAAATAAAGACATACATCCAGCAGAGCCTGAGACCTTTCCCCACTATTTTCCCCCACCTCAGACCGCCATCTTGGACTACATCATGGAATGAACGACAGCGCCCACTGGTGGCGGTACTGTGTATCAGGTCAGTTGGACTCTGGACTCCCTGGTGAACACACTTGATGGTGGTACTGCATCTAACAGAGACTGCATGCAAAATACAGACTTATCTCTACCACAAGCAAAGTTCTCTTCCTGCCAGTTCCTAGGAAGAGGTTGCAGTCGGATGACTTCGGTTAGTAGAGGTAGCCCAAGTGATCTATTTTGCCATCACTTTCTTAGGTTAGTAGAGGTAGCCATGGTGTGTTGCATTGTCCTGATGTAATTTGAACTTCCCACCACTTTCTGGGGGAGGGTCAGGGTTAGGTTAGTGGAGGTAGCCCAATTGACCTATCTCCGCACCAAAATTCAAACTTCCCGCCAAAAGCCGCCATTTGGATAACGGCACTTTCGTCATCAGCTGACGTCTTGGATAACGGTACTTTGGGGTACCAACCCCGTTGTCGCCCTACTAATGTGCAGCAAAACTCCAAGCGTCATATGACCCAGATTTAGAGCCTCCCTACCCTAGTGAATGTGTACATTTCGTGGAACTTTTGAGTGATATACAAGTCGAAATGAGTAAATTTTTACGCAAAGAAAGGTTACAGCCCCCTTTCCAAATGTTGACATTGCTCTTAGAATAGAGACTGGAATATAGTTCATTCACAAAATTCTTTGTTTCAAAGACTGCTCACTGACAACCAGTCATCCAAAGTTGGCAGAAGGACATTGCTTTGCCACTGTCAATAATTAAGTGTCAGTGTCCAAACATGCACTTCCCTTTGATTGATCATATGAAGGACACCCCAAAACTGGAACCACAGATGAAAATATGATGAAAGAGCACAACATAATATTTGACAACTGGAATTTAAAAAAAGGATGGCAAGGCTAACACCATAGGAATATCAGAACAAAGAAGAATTAAGTTTGATTTAAGGCAATATTATGAGAAGGACAGATTGTTACTCACCACATAGAGGCGATTTTGAGTGACAGACAGGCACAACGAAAGGACTGCCAAACAGGTAAGCTTCCAGCCACACACATGCACACACAAACACAACTCATACATTACTTGATGGAGAAATATATCCATGGTAGAGGCAGGTGACCATTCAGATTTGGCACAACTCTGAAATATAGAAAGGTCTTGATCGCACAATTCTTTATTAAGTGTTATGAATTTCAAAATTTCATCAGACTGAAGATGTGGAATAATGTGTATAAGAAAATTAATGATAGCAAATATGTAGATAAGCATGCATCTAAGAATTCTGATATACACAAATTTCAATTAGTATTGTATTCTGAGGCATCACCAATTTAGTGTTGGAGAGCAACATGGAGGATAAAAATTTTAGAGGAAGGCCAAGAGATGAATACAGTAAGCAGATTCAGAAGGATGTAGGTTGCAGTAGTTACTTTGAGATGAAGAAGCTTGCACAGGATAGAGTAGCGTAGAAAGTTGCAGCAAACCAGTCTTTGTACTGAAGACTACAACAACATTGTTCTTGCATTAAAATCAAACTTTAGTACATGTTAGCACCTTGTGAACAACTTGTCAAAAATTCACATATGACACTTTTGTAGAAGAGAAACTCATATACTAACAGCCTCAAATGTGCATCATTTTCTATTTTTTTGGGCCTGTTCGTGACTGTGTCCCCATTGTTCTGTTATTTCCATTTAGTTTCTTCTGTGTACTTTTAATGAAGTTATTGCTGTTCCACCTGAGAAACCTTCAGTATCACTTATTTGATTTTTAGTTTTCATGTTGTAACTAAAACCTGTGTGGCTCATTGACTAAGTGGGTCATTACAAATCCAAGAATTTGAGCTTGAATCCTCAGTCATATACAGGACTCTTTTTGTGTCACTCAACCATTATTTCACTTCTGTAAATTGTTTGAGTAAGATAAAAATATCAAGTTGCACTGTGGTGACTAGCCAGGTAAATCAGTTCAGAGGTGAAAGCAAGGCAAAGGCATCCCACCTCCAACAGGACTATGCCTCATAGACCAGAGTGGTATTCAAACAAATCTTCATGCTGAGAACGGTTCTATTTGATCACATAAAAAATTCTACAAATCATCCTTGTTCTGTACCCATCTGGACTATAATGTTATTTGAGCTTATTTCTTACTTTGGCTATACATCCAATTATGTACGATTTCTTTCTGTTTGTCTTAGTTCGGTCAGTACATATAAACATTATAGAAGAAATACTTAGATCTCTGCAACCCATACTATTTTGCTTTATATAAACACCGTGCAGAAGTGTGAAGGTGCACTAAAATGTATCCTTACAAGACTTATTTTTTAAATACATGACATGTTTTCATCTCAGTGCAATAACTTTCAAATACTGACTACTTTCTGTCTAGCAGGATGCTGTGGCAGTGGTATCTTACCAGCTTTAATATAATAGTAGAGCCTAGAACGCTATCCCCGTACACTAGACTATCAAATTCAAGTAGTCCAGTCTGATATATGATTGTCACATACCATAACAGTTTCAGCCCATCTCTGAACGCTTCTAAATGTCATAATAACTGATTATTTACATGAACAGTTGCCATATTACACATGTCGCATTAAGTGGGTATTCTTCAGCCACTTACATTTATTAAGCAAGACAAGATGTGATGTGGTCTGGCAGAAGGTTGTAGACCACAAATTTTATTGAAATGACAAATTAACTGTTGTACACAAGTAGAAATTACATTTCATGGTTCTACCATATTTAAGTAAAATTCAGTATTGTGTAAGTTACAGGAGACTAACCTAAACTAGAACAGGAAGCACAGGAATTGGTATTCCACATGAAAATTTTAAGTCTTTCTTCAGTATCTGTGGTACTGTCAGGTGTGTTAAATTGCAACAAACACACAAAAGGTCTTCAAATAAATGGTCACCATCAATTAACTCTTCATTTTCAAAAAGACCAACAAAAATTGGATAGTTGATTCTTCTGTATAGCTCCTCCACAATTATTTCATCCTTCTCAGTATGTAATTTGGGATTTTCTGCAAAACACCATGTGTCTAAAAGTATTGCACCTGAAAATAATTGAGAAGAAAAGAAAATGTTAGATGTTTCAGCCTTTCAATTTTACTCATAACAAGTATATATTCACTGCCATAATTATGGCTTAACTGCATAATTGCACTGGTGCCAATAATAAGATGCAGAGAATAAAAAAAAATGTTTTCAAAAATTTGGATATGACTTACTCAGAGCAAAAACAAAGTGTTCATTTGAAAAGAAGAAACACTTTACATAAATAAATTATATGATTGTACAAATATGAAAGAAATAACCATGTTAAAATCCAAGACAACAAAACATAATTTCACATTTGAATCATCTTGAATGGTAGTTCTTAATATTCAGTTTTTTTCAAAGATTTGTTTTCAACAGGTTTCTATGTCTACATTTATACTCCATATGCAACTGTTAGAATTACTGGGACAAGGCTAAATTAAAAACTTAGAAATTTGTGGTGATTCACGTACCAAAAACTGGATAAGCAAACCAACTGATAACACATTGAGATATCTTCCTTAATAATTAGGCAGCAGATAGAACATTTCACAGAGTCTTAAAATCCATCCCATACCCAATCATAATCCACATAAAGTAATATTACACGAAATGCATAATTCATATATCAAAACTCTGCACACCTAAACTGTGATAGTGGAACACAATTGCAAAACCAAACTGTATGTCCAAAAGGCACTTTGTACATAGAAACTCAACAATGAACCCCTCCCAGTCACTAATGAACCAGACTCAAAACCATACATTTAAAACAAAAACAAAGGCGGCAGTTGAAGTCATTCATTATGTAGCATAACATCAACTGCAACAAAGTCACAACTGAGCAATGCAAAAGCACATACAAACTAGTAAAAGAGTGAAATAATAAATGGAACAACCATCATACTCACAAACATTAAAAACAGGAAGAAATCATTAAATATCTGGACCAAATGGTCCAACCAACCATTCCAGTACCACACACTGGTCCTTATGTGAAACATATGTTGGTGAATGTAGAATCATTCTGCAGACAGCTTCAAATGCTACTTTTCAAGATTTTCTCAATAATGCTACTCAAAGAGATCATCACCTTTTTGAGTACTCGGAGCAATTCTGTAACACTTGCATATTGCTTGAAACTGCTGATGACAAATATAGCAGCCCACCTTCGAATTACTTTGATGTATTCCTTTAACACAACCTTGTATGAATTCCAAACACCTGATCAGTACTCAAGAACAGGTTGCACAGGTGTCCTATATGTGGTCTGCTTCCCTAAAATTCTCCCAATAAACTGAAGTCAACCATTTACATTCCCTTCCACTATCTTGACATGCACATTCCATTTCATATTGCTTTGCAATGTTACATCCAGATATTTCAACAGTGTGACTGTGTCAAGCAGGACACTACTAATACTGTATCCAAACATTGTAGGTTTGTGTTTCCTACTCATCCACATTAACTTACATTTTCCTACATTTAGAGATAGCTGTCATTCATCACAACTAGAATTATCATATCCTCCCAGTCACTCAACTTCCACACCCTACTGTACACCACAGCATCATCTACATCTACATCTAGATCCATACTCCGCAAGCCACCTGAGAGTGTGTGGCAGAGGGTACCTTGAGTACCAGTATCAGTTCTCCCTTCTATTCCAGTCTCGTATTGTTCGTGGAAAGAAAGATTGTCGGTATGCCTCTGTGTGGGATCTAATCTCTCTGATTTTATGCTCATCATCTCTTCGCGAGATATACGTAGGAGGGAGCAATATATTGCTTGACTCCTCGGTGAAGGTATGTTCTCAAAACTTCAACAAAAGCATCTCTCTTGCAGAGTCTTTCACTGGAGTTTATCTATCATCTCCGTAACGCTTTTGTGATTACTAAATGATCCTGTAACAAGCACGCTGCTCTCTGTTGGATCTCTTCTTTCTCTTCTATCAACCCTATCTGGTACGGATCCCACACCAGTGAGCAGTATTCAAGCATTGGGTGAACAAGTGTACTGTAAACTACTTCCTTTGTTTTCGGACTGCATTTCCTCAGGATTCTTCAAATGAATCTCAGTCTGGCATCTGCTTTACCAGTGATTTTATGTGGTCATACCATTTTAAATCATCCCTAATGCCAACTCCCAGATAATTTATGTAATTAACTGCTTCTAGTTGCTGACCTGCTATTTTGTAGCTAAATGATAAAGGATCTTTCTTTCTATGTAATCACAGCACATTACACTTGTCTACATTGAGATTCAATTGCCATTCCCTGCACCATGCATCAATTCGCTGCAGATCCTCCTGCATTTCAGTACAATTTTCCATTGTTACAACCTCTTGATGTACTACAGCATCATCCACAAAAAGCCTCAGTGAACTTCCGATGTTATCCACAAGATCATTTATATATATTGTGAATGGCAACGGTCCTATGACACTCCCCTGGAGCACACCTGAAGTCACTCTTACTTCGGAAGACTTCTCTCCATTGAGAATGATATGCTGCGTTCTGTTATCTAGGAATTCTTCAATCCAATCACACAATTGGTCTGATAGTCCATATGCTCTTACTTTGTTCATTAAACGACTGTGGAGAACTGTATCAAATGCCTTGCAGAAGTAAAGAAACACGGCATCTACCTGGGAACCAGTGTCTATGGCCCTCATAGTCTCGTAGACGAATAGCGCAAGCTGGGTTTCACATGATGATCTTTTTCAAAACCCATGCTGATTCCTACAGATAGATTTCTAGTCTCCAGAAAAGTCATTATACTCGAACATAATACATGTTCCAAAATTAGCAAACAACCATAGATTGTTGCCTACCATATCCACCAAATCATTTATGTACGCAGAAAATAATAGCAGTCCTATCACATTTCCCTGGGGCACTTCTGGTGAAACCTTTGTCTCTGATGAACAGTCACCAACAATGATAGCATACTGTGTTCCACCACTTAAGAAGTTTTTGGGTCACTCACATACCTGGAAACTTATTTCATATGCTCATATCTTTGTCCACTGTCTGCAGTGGGGTACTATGTCAAATGCTTTCTGGAAATCTAGGAATATGAAATCTACAAGCTGCCCTTCATCCATTGTTCACTGTGTATCCCATGAGAAAAGGGAAAGCTGAGTTTCACACAAGCAGTGCTTTCTAAAACCACGCGAATTTGTGCACATAAGCTTCTCGGTCTCAAGAAAATTTGTTATATTCAAAGTGAGAATATGTTCAAGGATTCTGCAGTAAATCAATGTGAGGGACACTGGCCTGTAATTTTGTGGGTCTGTTCTTTTACCCTTCATATAGACAGGAGTCACCTGCACTTTTTTCCAGTCACTTGGGACTTTGTGCTGGGTAAGAGTTCAGTGATAAATGCAAGCTCCATGAACATTTGTCATTATTTAATTTCTCTGTAATATGAAGCCGCCTATGAACATTTGCTTCTGTTATACGAAATTTCCTTCCTGCTGCAAAATTGTTTGTGGCATCAATCACAATTTCAGTAAAATTAGCATGGTATTGCCCACATGAACTATGTGAAATACAAACATGTAGATGCTTGTTTTTCAAAAGTGATGGATGCAATTTGCATTAATGAAGACCAAAAAATGAAGACCAGCTGAGGGAAAAAATTTGTGTAGTCGCAAATTTTTGTACACAGTAGTGGGGGGGGGGGCAGTTTCATGAACAACATACTGAAAATCCTGACCAGTAGGGTGTGGGTGTGGATCTGGGTGTGGGTGTGGGTGTGGGTGTGGGTGTTGGTGTGGGTTTGGGTGTGGGACGGCATGTAACTGTCACTTTTTTATGTTTTTCTTGAATATCTCAAAAACTGCTGCATCTAGTAAAAATTTTCCCAGTACATAATATCCTACAAAAAGTATCCTATTCATTTTTTCTCTAGGACTGATAGTTTCTGCATTGCAGGGATGGAAAAATTGCAGATTATTAAAAATAGTGTTTGGTCAGTATAAAACTGGTGTTTTAGTTAAATGCAGTGGGTTAAGAACAAATATTAAATTCGTGTACCACATGTAAGTGCAGTAGAGTTATATTAAGGTATAAATCGTATTTTGAGGGTGTAAAAGGGTTGAAAGCTAGGGGTAGATGCCAGAAGCATGAGAGAAGATAGATCACTGGATTTTGTGATTCACTTCCCATCTTCATAGATCTGCAATATGTAGAGTGAGCAGGTAATTCCCCATTCTCTCTACAGCACTATTTCACAAAAACAAACCACAGTGTATTTCACAAAGTTATACCAAGTTTTTCACACCACACCATATAAATTATTGCTGATATAATGAGGAGACACTCCTGATGGAGGTCTTTATTTTTTTCAAAGTGTGTTAACAATGCATGGAACACAAATATGAGTTGCTAATAACACAAACACAAGAAAAGCATACAGGCAGATTCTATATAAATCTCTGCAGACTGTTCTGCGCTGTCACATCCTGTATGACAGTTGTAGTGTTCTTCTGGGAAAGCGGACTTACTCCACCACAAGCACTGCTGACTTTTCAATTTACAGACAGACTATACCTCCACAATATTTCCAGTCCAGTTCTCTAATGTAAGTAGACAAATGACTTACTGAGCCCATGTTTAGATAGTAGAGTTATTTTCAGTTTATAAAGTGAGTGCTTATTTGCAGCTGTTAAGTGAGCTTTTATGTAAAACTTGCTCCCATAAACAATGGCTGAGAAATGCTTAATTTGTAAGTATGATGTCAGTGACCTATGTAGTGCTGGTGGGAAAGGGATTGAATTGGCAAATGTAGCATCTTGATGCTGCCTGTCATCCACAACATTTTTCAGAGCTGTGTAACCATGTTGTAGTCACTTCGTGGTGAATTAATGAATGACCTGAAAGTTACTGCACTTCTCATGCCATGAACTGTATTACTGCTAGACTGCATAAACTCTGGAATTTCTGACACTTTTAGACTGGGTTGCGCTGAATGAGGTACTTACCACACATTCACAGTATATCTTCAATGATGAGTGTCAGTATTTCTGATGGAACAGGCCTCATCACATTCAAGTGTAGAACAGTAATCTGCTGTAAAGTAATACTTGACTTGTGTTGAAATGTCTTAGTTCCGTAGCACCCAGGTGACCTACTTCTGTCACAGTGGGAGCCAATTCAGGCCTCTGGGCCTATTCAGATTTTAGATGAGTTGAGGCCGGAGTGATACATTTTGTACTATCAACCAGAGAACATTATTCCAGCCATTGATAAATGAGACAATGAAATCAACACTGCCAAATACATCATGACAGCATGTTATGCTTGGGACAGGCTCTTCAGTGTAGTAGACAAATGAATTTTTTTTTACATAACAGCTCATTTATAAACTGCAAAATAAATACTCATTCCATGAACTGAATATAACGCCACTATATAAACACTAGTTCACAAAAAAGTAAAAATAAAAAAGAATAATCAGCGTCCAGACAGGCCTTGAAGGCCCAACAGTACCGACCAGCCGCCATGTCATCCAAGCCCTTAGGCATCACCAGGTGCATATACGGAGGGACATGTGGTTATTAGCACACCACTCTCCCAGTCATTGTCAGTTTTCGTGACTGGTGTCACTACTTCTCAATCAGGTATCTCCTTAATTGACCTCACAAGGGCCGAGTGCATCCCATTTGCCAACAGCACTTGGCATACTCAGATAGTGACCTATCCAAGTCAAGCCCGACAGTACTTAACTTCGATGATCTGAAAACACTGGCTCATTGTTGTTATTTTGTCTACTTGCATGAGAGAATTGGAAAGGAAATGCTTGGGATGTCTGTCTGTAAACTGAAAAGCAAGCAGCACTCATGGTGAGGGAAATTGCCTATCCTGGAAGAATACTACAGCTACAGTAGAGGGTGACTAAGAATCAATTACCGTGTAGTGCTGTAGAACAGTGCACAGAGATTTACATTTGTTCTGTCCATATCCATTTCTTACATTATGACTGTTAGTAATTCATATCTGTAGTCCATGTAGTGGTAACACAGTTTGTGGAAATAAACACTCCCAGCTGTGCCTGCACACCACACAACCTGTAATTCATAAAGCAAGCTGTGTAAGTGTTGATATAACTTTGTGAAACACCCCATAGTTGCTTTTTGTGGTGAAGAGTGGTAGAATGGGGAATTGGCTGCTTGAAATTTGGAAGGTAGGAGACGAGATACTGGCAGAAGTAAAGCTGTGAGGACCCGATGTGAGTCGTGCTTTGGTAGCTCAGATGGTAGAGCACTTGCCTGCGAAAGGCAAAGGTCCCGAGTTCGAGTCTCGGTCGGGCACACAGTATTAATCTGCCAGGAAGTTTCATATCAGCGCACAGTCCGCTGCAGAGTGAAAAATCTCATTCTGGAAATTGGCTGCTTGTTCTTCATTTTTCAGATGATGATGATTATTATTATTATTATTATTATTATTATTATAATGATGATGATGACAATGGGGATAATTTATGGGTGAGGGTGTTAAACAGCAACATCATCAGTGCGCTTGCATGATGATATACAGAGCATAGTGAAAATCTGTTAAAAAGTATCAATAAATCGGAAAACCAAGTTGCCATCTCCCACAAGAATTGAGAGGAAATCCTGATAAAGTGAGCGTCAGAAAAGTCCTCAATAAAATTTTGCCAAAACACAGCAAAATAACTAGATAAAATCAAGGATAAAAAATCAGAATAGAACTGTGGCTGAACGAATGCTTATAAATAATGAGTGATCAAGTCACTCTGTGACATTAAAATCCCACACCCAACATTTTGGGAAGAATTCCGGACACCACACAAAAGTTTAAAATGTGAACCACACTAGCCTCATTATCAGTTAAAATAGGTGGCATCTTCTGTGGGAGACCCAGATCTGCCCTTGGGCCATCTTACAAACTGTGATTGGAAAGTTTCAAGAATGGAACTGCTACTGCTTACTAGTTTGGTTGGTACGTACACGGAGGGTGGGGAGTGAGTCATTGCCTTGTCCTTTAATGCCCTCTGACAGTAAACTGTTTTTCCTTTATTCAGTTTGCTGTGGCAGTGGGTTGAGTGTGGTTCTGTTAGGGTTTGTTGCTGCATTCTGTCTGCATGAAAATGGATGTAAAAATGCAGCAACGAGTTTGTGTGAAATTTTGTTTCAAAACTGAGAAAACAGCTTCTGAGACTTATGAACAATTAAAAAGAGCTTTTGGAGATAACTCAATGAGCCAGTCAAATGTTTTTGTCTGATTTTGCAGATATAAAAATGGCTGCAAATCATTTGAAGATGAATCACAGTCTGGCCATCCTTCAACCTCAAAAATGAATGAAAATATTGTGAAAGTTCATGACTTAGTGTGCTCTGATCATAGACTTACAATTAGGAAAATGGCTGATGAACTTAATTTAAGTTTTCATGCAGTTCAGTCAATTTCAAGTGAAGATCTGAACATGTATCGAGTGTCTGCAAAATTCATTCCAAGTGTTGGCAAGTGATCAGAGACAATATTGACTTGAAGTGTGCCAAGAACTGATTAATCGGACTAAAAATGTCCCAGATTTGTTAAATAGGGTAATTACAGGTGACAGATCATGGGTATATGGGTAGGATCCTGAAACCAATGTGCAGTCTTCACAGTGGAAGACTCCAGTTTCACCGCAACCGAAAAATCACCGCAAAGTCAGTGAAGAAGGCAAAGACAATGTTGGTGATTTTTTTCGATTCTACCAGTATTGTGCATCATGAATTTACCCCTGGAGGGCAGACAATTAACCAGGAATACAACAAATGTGTCCTTGACCATTTGCACCAAAAGGTGCAAAAAAAAAAAAAAAATGCCAGGATTGTGGAAAGACAGGAGTTGGGTGCTACTCCATGACAATGCTCCGTATCATCGTACCTTATCCATTGTTGAATTTTTGACCAAATTCAACATTCCTGTGCTTCCACAACCACCATATTCCCCTGATTTGGCCCCTGTGGATTTCTACCTGTTTCCTAAACTGAAATTTTTACTGAAACGGAAGCGATTTGACTCGACTGAAGACATCCAGGCAAATACGGAGAACGTCCTTAACACACTTCAGGAAAAAAATTTCCAGGAATGTTTCCAAAAGTGCAAACACCATTGGGACTATTTTGAAGGAGATGCATCACAGTAGCATGTAAGTACCACCATTGTACAATTACAAGCCCATTCTTAAAACTTTCCAGTAACGCCTCATATAAAACACATACAATTAAAATATGTTGTACTGACAGCTGCACCTCATATCTGTGAACAATGGGGGCTCCTCCTAATGTAAGAGAAAGTCATGTGTCAATGGGCAATGTTCCGCTCACAGCCAAGTAAAGACTACTTCTTCAGCTTGTCATGGTCAGAAGGAGGTAGGCCACAGCCGTTCTGAAGGTTTTATAAAATGTAGTTTATTATTCCTCACTTCCAGCCACTGAGCCTCCCATCAACAAGTGGTATTCTTGGTCACAAATGAGGTGACAGGCTGCAGGGGGACTGAACAGTGAGCTGGAGGTGGAAGGGAACAAACCTTTTTGGCAGCCACATCAGCGACTTTGTTTCCTCAAATCCCTATGTGCCCAGGAACCTGAGTGAAAATTATTTCCTTTTCCTGCCTTTGCAAAACAAGGAGAGCATCCTGCACTTCTTGCACCATCCAACCTGCTGCATACATCTGATCAATAGTGAGAAGGTGCTTTGATAATCTGAGCAGATGTGGAATTTCCTGCCATGACACTGTGTCATTTGCTCCACTGTCCTCTGAACAGCAAACAATTCAACATAATAAATTGAAAACTGCACCTGGAGCTCTGTTCTGAGGACAATGTTGTGGAACATGAGAGAGAAGCTAATAAACTCTTCCTGCTTAGACCTGCCCATGTAAACAGTAATAAAATCTGGTTAGCAACGTAAAATATAATTATTTTTAACTTTAAACTTGGAAAATTGGAAATTTGTGCTAAGATCTTATGGGACCAAACTGCTGAGATCATCAGTCCCTAAGCTTACACACTACTTAATCTGCCCAAAGGAGGACTTGAACCTTTGAAGGGAGGAGCCGCGCAAGCTGTGACTGGACACTTTAGAATGCGCGGGTACCCCACATGCAAAATTTAATTTTAAAAATGCAATTTAGGGTACAACTCATCCTGTAAGTATTCAATCAGAAAAGTAATCTGGGTGTCTTTAGTATCCAAGGGAATAACCTACTCCAACCCTGGCTTTGGACCTTAATGCCCACTATCTGTAATAGCTCAAGGCTCTCCCTCAAAAGGTCACAAATGGCCTCAATGCCCATGGACAGTGGCTGAACAGCCAGTCATTGTAGGGGCAGTTGCACAACATAACTGGATCCCAGTTATTTAGGAATGAACAAATCCCTATATTGTTGGTGTATCATGAGGAGGAGATGTCAAATAGATAGTGGACGCTCACCAGCCTCTGCACACAGGCTAGTAATTGAACCCATAAAATGAGCCACTGTTGGCAGCCTAATACCTTTGCGGTGAATTTGGAACACGTATTATGTTCGAGTATAATGACTTTTCTGGAGACTAGAAATCTACTCTGCAGGAATCAGCATGGGTTTCGAAAAAGATGGTCGTGTGAAACCCAGCTCACGCTATTCATCCACGAGACTCAGAGGGCCATAGACACGGGTTCACAGATAGATGCCATGTTTCTTGACTTCCGCAAGGCATTCGATGCAGTTCTCCACAGTCGTTTAATGAACAAAGTAAGAGCATATGGACTATCAGACCATTTGCGTGATTGGATTGAAGAGTTCCTAGATAACAGAACACAGCATGTCATTCTCAATGGAGAGAAGTCTTCCAAAGTAAGAGTGATTTCAGGTGTGCCGCAGGGGAGTGTCAAAGGACAGTTGTTGTTCACAATATACATAAATGACCTTGTGGATGACATCAGAAGTTCACTGAGGCTTTTTGCAGATGATGCTGTGGTGTATCAAGAGGTTGTAACAATGGTAAATTGTACTGAAATGCAGGAGGATCTGCAGCGAATTGACGCATGGTGCAGGGAATGGCAATTGAATCTCAATGTAGACAAGTGCAATGTACTGTGAATACATAGAAAGATAGATCCCTTATCATTCAGCTACAAAATAGCAGGTCAGCAACTAGAAGCAGTTAATTCCATAAATTATCTGGGAGTACGCATTAGGAGTGATTTAAAATGGAATGATCATATAAAGTTGATCGTCGGTAAAGCAGATGCCAGACTGAGATTCAGTGGGAGAATCCTAAGGAAATGCAATCCAAAAACAATGGAAGTAGGTTACAGTACGCTTGTTTGCCCACTGCTTGAATACTGCTCAGCAGTGTGGGATCCGTACCAGATAGGGTTGATAGAAGAGTCAAGCAGTATATTGCTCCCTCCTACGTATATCTCATGAAGAGACCATGAGGATAAAATCAGAGATATTAGAGCCCACACAGAAGCATACTGACAATCCCTCTTTCCATGAACATTACGAGACTGGAATAGAAGGGAGAACCGATAGAGGTACTCAGGGTACTCTCCGCCACACACCGTCATGTGGCTTGCGGAGTATGGATGTAGATGTAGATGTAGATGTAGAATCATTTTGAGGACCAAAGGCCTTGCTGATCCATAAACTTATCATTGTATTCAAGCCACAGACACACAAAGATCTTATAAACATGGAGGAAATGTGCCCTGTCAGATCCCCACAACCTATGACTAACATATTTATGAATGTTTAAGGCGTTGAGACGTATCTGTTTTAGTTCTTTAACATGTGGCAGCCATGTTAGCTTCTCATCAAAAATGAGGTTCAGGTATTTCACTTTTTCCTTAAAAGTGAGAAAAATTGCCCAGTTTTAAAACAGGTAAATTACAAAGAGAGCAGGAGTTATTAAAATCAACACAAACAGTTATCTCCAAAGAGAATTTAAGACTCGTGTGTTAGACCATTCCTCTAACTGCTTGACTTTCGAATGCAATTGCTGAATAGCTGTTGCAAGGTTGGAGGACATACTGAAGTTGTAGAACTCATCCACATACTATGAACACAGTATAGGATGTCGTACTCTGAATGAAATACTGTTGATGGCAATGGTGAATGCTGTGACACTTAGAACATTTCCTTGGGGCACACCAGTCTCCTGATTAAAACAGTCAGACAGGACATTCCTAACCTTGTATCTAAAATACCTGTCTACCAGAAAGGACCATACAAAGGTGGGTAGACATTCATTGAAACCATTCTGATAGAGCTGCAACAAAATGTTATGCCTCCAGGTAGCATTACAGGCCTTTTCCAAATTGAAGAATACATGGCTTATGGAGGAAAGCTGGTCAAACTGCTGCTTCGAGCAGGGTCTAGTTATCAAGTGTAGAGTGATACCTCCTGAACTCATACTGGGACCAACTTAGTAGGGACTTGGTTTTGAGAACCCATGCTAGGCACTGGTCGACCACATGATCCGATGTCTTTAGTATACTGCTAGTTAGGCTAATGCTATAAAAAGCTACTGGTGTTCATCAGATTCTTCCTTGGTTTTAAAATTGGAATTAAAATAGATTCTTTCCATGAATTGGGAAAGTTACCTGTCATCCAAACTTTGATTAAGGAAATGAAGGGTGATGTCCTCCTACTGTGGGTTCAATTGTTTCAACATGCCGCACATTATCATGTTGTGCCTGGGAATATAATCATGACCTACTGACAAGACAAAATCCAACTCCCACACAGAGAAAAGCTGTTGTATTCCTCCATTTTGGTGGAACAGAAATCAAAATCAGCCTCTCAATGGAAAGCTGGGTCCTGGCTAGAATTGGCTGTAAGGCAATTACACGATTCATCCATTGTCTGCAGAGTGTCTCTCAGCAGTGTTAAGAGATCCCCCTCCTCTCACATAGCTGCTACTGTTGTTCATGATTTGTGCCTTGAAATCCTCCTCATGGGTTCCCATATTTTACTCAAAGATGTGGATCTATTGATGAAGTTCAGGAACTCTTGCCAAGAGCTCTGCTTACTCTTCTTAATTATTACCCTTACTTTTATCCACGCCATTCAAAAGAAATCTGTAGGGCACTGATCGAATCTGTGCATAACTGCCCTCCTGACCCTGATTGCAGGAAGGCACTCATTACTCCACCAGGAGATAGGTTGCTTCCTATGCGTTCCCAATGACTTTGGGATGAATGCATCAGCAGCATGGTGAATCATGGCTGTAATGTGGTCCACGCAGTCCCAGCTGCCATCACATTGCTTAAAAACAGCTAACTGCCTATGAAGCACCCATTCAGCCTTTCTGAACAGCCATCTTGATGGCTTCCTTTCGGGATCTGCTATATGGGGCAGAGGGATCCAGATAGTGTAGTGGTCACTACCATGGAGATCATTGCCCCCTCCTCATTCATCAGTGTCTGCAAGGACAGATGAGGAGAAGGAGAGGTCTATGGCCAAAGACAAACCAGTAGTAGTGCTAAAATGTGTAACTTGACCCATGTTCATCAATATAATGTCTGTAGTATGTGTCAGATCCTCAAGTATCTGACCCTTGGGGCAAGTGGTGTTACAATCCCACAGTGCACTGTGTGCATTAAAGTCCCCTAAATGCAGGAAAGGATGGGGTAGTTCATCAAGATGATGTGTGTGTACCTCAAATAACAACAGGCTCATGGGGAGGTAGGTACACAGAGCATGCTGTGGCAGCAACTCGGGCCACTATCCAAACGTCGATCATTTGTAGCGTTGTGCTACAGGGCACTGGTTAGGAGTAGAAAGTGACCAAGTACAGATGCTGGTGTGTGATGGTGGTACACTGGACATCTTTTACATCAAAGTGTTGAGCTTGGGAACAGGATTATGTACTGTGGAAGCATAAGAAGTTGCAAAGACAGGAGGTCTCATCACCTTGTATTCCTTTTTTACTTCTGAGTAGGGGAACTGCTTGGTCACTTTTATTTCCTGAATTTTGCATTTCTCAGCAAAAACAGGGCAGTCTCAGCTCCAGATTGGGTGGCTCCTGGAGCAGTTGTTGTAGATTGCTGGAGACAGCAGTCAGTCCCAGAACCATGGGCTGCCTATCCACACTTCCCACAGGTCGCTTTACCTCCACAACTCAGCATTGTATGGCCAAAACCCTGACATTTGTAGCACTGCATAGTGTTAAGTAGGTAACAGTAAGCAAAAGACAGAGGAACCCTGCCATGATACGTTTAGGCAGCGCTAGAGGACTGAAGGTCAAATGAAGGTGGTGGTCTTCTCAATTTCTCCATTATTCCTTCTTGTCCTTTGCTCCACATTCACTGTCCCCATTCTTGTTTAAGTTCTGTAATGTCAATGTCCATAATATCATGGCATTTCATCACACCCGTGCTGGGGTTAAGGAAGTTATTCAACTCAACAATTACATCATAGTCATGCAATTTTAGTGACCTCCTGAGAAGACTCACCTGCTTTGTCCTGTTATTCTCAACCAATAAAGAATGATTTGTAACTGCTTGATAGACTTTAACGTACCAGAACGCCCTTTGAAACCTTTAAGAATATAAAAGGTGGACACTTTTTCAAGTGCCCCTCCTTCCCCTTGATCTGCACAAACGCGTTCTGATTTATGACTTCTCGAACCCCATTACTATACAAAATTTGATTATCAGGAGAATTAGCTTCCCTTGTTTGTTTGGATAAGAGGGTGTGAGTCTCCCAGAAGGTACATGCATCATGCTGAGAGTTGATATGAAGTTTGAGCATTCCATATTGGTCTCACAACTAGCTAGGGAACTAAGGGTACACTGATACAGGGCCCTGCTTGCCTGAGGAAGCATTATACAACTGAGGTGCTGCAGTTTCCCCAGAGTTTTTCCATTAAAAATTGTTCTATCTCAACAGCCATGCACCTCAAAAGGGGTTTTATAGAGGTTTTTACCATCCTCAATATCCAGAAGGTTAAGCCAAGATCCCTGTTCCTTATGACAAACAACACTCCACTGCCACACCACACAGTGGTTGCTGAAGGATGCCCAGAGCTCATGGTGACAGAGGACTGGCAGCACTTAGCAGTCTCCAGCTCATGAACTCTGGGATCATCATTAACTTTGCAGACCTACAAAGGAAGGAACTGCATGACCACAACCCAGCGAGTTACTTTCCCTCATGGTTCTAGCTTCCACCCTCGCCTTTCCGTACCGTTATACCCCGAGAACACAGTTTATCCTTTACTACAATTCTATTGCACTTCAGTGTGGTACATATATTTAATATTTATTCTTAACCCATATTATTTAAAAATATACTTTAATTTTATAGCATTAAAACCTTATTTTTTAATAATCTGAAACTTTTCCATCTTCTGCAATGCAGAAATTATTAGTCCTTGATAAAAAAATTAGTAGGACTTTTCTGAAGGAAATTTAATGTGGTTTAATTTTGTACTGGGAAACATTTCACTAGAAACTGGGGTTGGCAGTATGAGGAAATTTGCTGTCTGCTGCTCCCCTCTTAACATTTGTTCTGGTGCTCATTGAAGCTGGCAACACTCTCCTGCTCCCATCATTTCCAAATTCTTCAAATTAAATCCCATCCTTCGAAATTCCTTACATTAAATCTGTGTATGACCTTAATTATCAAATATTTATCTGCAAACACAGGATGACATCTGTATGAAGCTATAACACAATGTAAATCACTGATCTCAGCAACAACTGTTTAATCTGTGAAGGTAAGACAACCCTATATTTTTCGAATGACGAATCTGGAAAAAAGTGTCATCTTACAGTTAGGTAAATACAATAATAATATTGTTATATACACAAAGGGATTGCTGTGAAATACTTGCTAGGTAGTGGGAATGAATCAAACTGTTTGTCCAATTTCTTTTAACATGTCAAGCGTAGAGAATGAATAGTTATTAGGCCTGTCTCTGGAAGTAAAGTCATGGCAGTCACTGGAAAAATGTTAAAAACATAAAACATGTTATCTACTGAATGGGGCATCAGGAATTAGAGCGTAAATTCTTGCTAGTATCAAATTTGAATACTCATATAATTCTGGGAACAGATATCTTATGTAAATGGGACATAAAAAATTGAATATTGAGTTTTGTTTGTAAAGAAAATGAATTGAAGTACCTTCCCAGGAAAAAATGAATATGAAACACTATAAAAACTAGACTTATTTTCTGAAATATTTGCCCATAGATAATAGTGCAAAGAATAATCAAGAAAAGCAAATTAAAACACAAATAAATTAAAAGACAAAACACAAAGACAAAATATCTGACATTCAGAGGCAGGACCTACAAGAACCTTTCATATAAAATGGTGGTATATCTTTTGACAGGCCAGGATTAGTAACAGATCTCAGACTAAAAGAACATAATCCTTTCTTTATCACACTATATGCTATAATTTTTTCTAAAAGAGGGGCTGTAACAAAGGAAATAGAGAAAATGTTGGACTGCGGAATTCAAGATGGTAAAAGATTCAGCAAACCCTTGATAGTATTTGACAAAGGAATGGGGAGCTACAGTGGTATTGGATACTAAAGAATTGAATATGATAGTACAAAGGGAAAGTGATAGATCTATCAGTATTGACGAAATATCACCCAAGTTTTGAGAATAAAATATCTTATCTTCAGTGATGTAACACGATGTTACTGGCTTATAAAGTTAGACCACATATGGTGTTTTTGCAAAAAGGGAAATATGTTCTCAATATTCTGTTCTGTCTGCTTCAGTTTTGTATTCATTAGGACTATGGACAAAATTTGGGGCCAGAGCTACTAAATGAAGTAACATTGTATTTCAATGACATTCTAATAGTTATTTTTACTTGGAATGAGCTACACAAAACTTTGACAGGAGTGTTAAGGGCAGACAAACTTGGTGGAATGAAACTGAAATTAAATAAACCAGAAGTGGTCAGATCATTCATACAGCCAGAACCATGGAAGTTAAAAGACATTCGTGTTTTCCTTCACCAAAAAATGAGAAACAACTAACAGCAATATTTGGATTACTTGAGCTTTATATAATACTTGTGACTGATAACTCTTTTAATAGACCATGTTTGAGCAACCTGTTGAAGAAATCTGTGTGCTTGTACTTAGACTTTCTTATTAATTTTAATCTTATCCCTCAGGTAAAATAATAATAATAAATTTATCGAACAGGCTGCTGAATTTGTTCCTTGTGAACTGATGTTTGGAGAAAAAGCTACAGGCTGAGTTTGGATTCCCTTGGGAACCTGTAACATTCCAGGCTTATTGTTACCACCCCTGTATTATGTATTACTAGTTCAGTACTCTTATATCTCGAGCTATAATTAAATTCAACTACTTGTTGATAATAGGAAGAAGGCTTTTAGAAGAATAATAGCAATACCAAACAATAGTAGTTACAATACCCTTTGTACCATAAACTATCAAAATCAGATTCAGGAAATTTATATAGAAAATGTTTAGATAAAAGAATAATATATTTCATTCTCATCATCTGTAAATGGTAGGAATTAAATCTCGAGCCTAATTAACAAAATATAGGTAATTGATAATTTAGCATTGTTAGAATGCTTATTTCTGCAATTTCAATATTAATGTTATTTTTATGTGTTTAGAAAATGTCTTAAACTTGTTCTAGCAAAGTAGGGAATATTATAGAGGGTTTGATAATGTTGTTAAACTATTCCATATTATAAATTATGTTTTGCATTATTATAAACAGTAGTACATTGTAGGAAGAGTATAAATACTCGCCTCAAGTATTGCTAGTGCAGATGAGTGTTGGACCCACAAGAGGACAGATCTGTGCATACAGTTGAGATAAGTTCTTGGTGCATGATTCAGGTTTGGATTTACAATAGAGCAACTCTTGATTTGGACATTCTCTAAAACAGCATATTAGAGCAGTGCAGTGATGGATTATTCCGGAGTGTTAAACAGTTTGATTAAATATCACAAAAGGCAGAATGATATGTGGATTTATATTCGTACTTTGTTGAAAATTAGTGTTGAACAATGCAATGGACCACACACACGCATTTCTATAAAATTACTGCATCTGGACTATTTAATATCGCCAGTGTAGTATGTGCTACCAATGGTTGGCTGTAGTAGTAACAACAAGGCTTATTACAATGAAGACTGATCATGAGCTCACAAGATAGAGGTTTTCAAGTGAATAAATCTACATAATTACTTTACTTCAGTTGTGTCCTACATCATTGTAGTGAAATCCATTATGGCATCCTGTATTTATTGAACAAGCATATTTTAGCTCATGTATGCAGTCATTGAGGGATACCAAAGGCAAAATATTCACAGGTATTTAAACCATTTTTAACTACTGTAATATCTCTTTATATTCGATGAATTATTCTGATACAATTCTACCCTTGAATGACGTTTACTAATTTTCTATCTTCATACTCACAGAATCCATGCGAAAAGTAGTTCATACAATAGCTATGCCATGAGCGCATAGGTATTCTTTGTAGTACTCTCTCTGGTGGTTGTTAGAAAAAAAAGAAAGGGAGCTTCCGAGATTGTCTTCGTGCTGATTAGCCTGAGCTTTGATTGAAGAACTGTAATCTGATTATTGAGATTTATGACAGAAGATAACTGATACGAAATTGTACGATTAAAAGTGAAATTTATATATATGGCTCCTTCATACAAAAGGTGTGTATTTGACATTTGAGAGTTAATGATATTTATCGATATATTGCGTAGTTGTTAATCAGAAGGGAACTTCCGAAAGACTGGATATGAACCTGCATTTAATAATCCAAGAGCTCCATTACTTCTTCGGAAGGTTAAACTTCATCAAAGCCAAATATCCGCTTGATCTGAAGTTTCCCGACTGATTATACAACGCTCCCAAAATTACGAGGCATTTTATTTGTACAGATTAGCAGACTGCCACAAAGCACGAGCCTGCAGAGAAGAAGAATCATCGCCTGATTTCATTCTAACAAGTAAAATTTCAGAATCATTTTGAGTGACTGTGTTTCCTATCATGAATGATTAATTGCTCGAACGAATTGAGAGCTACAGAATTACGTAGATAGGAGGAAAAATTACACTACTCATTAACCAGTGGGACATTACGAACCATGCAAACCATGCGCTCAATGACTGCAACGAGGAAATTGACAACATTGGTTGTAAAACGTAAAATTATTTCAAACCTCTTACAAATGATGCCAACAATTTTTTTGTTTACAAACCCTACAAATCTTACTGGTTAAGATGTAGTTCTGAATTTTAAGTGAAATAACTGAAGAACAAAAAATAAAGTTATCAAAACATGTAATGAACAATAAAGTTCAGGAAAGGAAAAGGAGACATGACTACAATTTTTGACATTTACACCATGGTCCATTTAAAGTTTTGGGAATTCTCCATAATAATGCACATAACATAGTATACTCAAAATTGAGTCCACTCAGACAGCCGTGCGAACTAATGCACTGCTTTCGAGGCGGGAAGGCATGCCGGTCCCTGGCACGAATCTGCCTGGTGGACTAGTGTTGAGGTCCGGTGTGCCGGCCAGTCTGTGGATGGTTTTTAAGGCGGTTTTCCATCTGCCTCGACAAATGAGGGCTGGTTACCGTTATTCCACCGCAGTTACACTATGTCGGCAATTGCTACACAAACATTGTCTCCACGTATGCATACACCATAAATACTCTAAAATGCAAACATTGGAGTTACACTCATCTGGTGTGAGACATTCCTAGGGGGGGTCCCACTGCGGGCCAAACCACACAATAACCCTGGCTTAAGTGTGTGGCGGCAGTGGGGTACGTGGACTGCTGTAGCCTGTTGTGGGGTTGTGTACCACTGAGGGCTATGGTGGGGATGAAGCCTCTCTGTCATTTCTAGGTCCCCAGTTCAATACAATACACCACTCAAAATCTAATAAGTTACAGGTTCTAAGAAATAGCATTGATCTGAAACCAGAAATATTTTATTTAAAATGTTTAAAAATGGGTAGGTAAATTAGCAATAAAAAGAAAAATTGTCCTGTGACTGGAAAAGATTTCACTTGCAAGCAAGGTGGAGACATTACTGAATAATAAAAATAATAATAATAAAAGTTGAGTATTCACTCTTCTTCTGTGAATACATTATCTGACAAATAGTACTTTTCCAACTGGGAGAACATATTCTTAATTTCTTGGTTTGCTCTCCGTTTTCCACAATCCTGTCTGTAGATACAAGGGAAACTAATTTTCTTCAACTATCCTGAATAAATTATCAGTGTAAACATTTAAGATGTAATTGGAATTTGGGACTTATCCAATATGACATTCAAAATATGGAAGCTATTGGAATTTCAGTCAAGTTAATTTGGATTAACTGGGAATACGTTACACACACACGCGCGCGCGCACACACACACACACACACACACACACACACACACACAAACACACACACACACACATGCACACACACAGGAAAAAAGGAAAAATGCTGTGACATGAACTTCATTGCAGTGCTTGATGTCCTGTCAGATAACTGTTTGTCTCTCAAGGCCAGAACTGTGCTGCAGTGGTTCCCGAGGAATGATAGTGAATTAATTGATGTCTCTGTCACCAAATTTGCCTGATCTGAATCCAGTGGAACACCAACATGATGAAACTTGGCACCAGCTCCATGCCAGAAATTACAGGACCATAATTTAGGGAGAATTGCATGACCCATCATAGTCATCTGGTGCCACATACCTCCAGAACTCTACTAAGACTTGCTCAATCCAGAATGGATGCTGTATTGTTTTCCAAAAGTGTTCAGGTGGTCATTTTGTTTGTGTGTGTGCAAGTGTGTGTGTGTTTGTGTGTATGTGTGTGTGTGTGTGTGTGTGTGTGTGTGTGTGTGTGTGTGTGTGTGTGTGTGTAAAAAAATGTAGAAATGTACATGAACTACCAGAATTTTAGTACTAGCAGCAAAAGAAACAGATTTCAAATACTGAGTTCCGGGCAAGTTATGCAAGTGTTCTGGGAATGTTAATAAAGCTTTTTGCTTATATTACAATAGGCATTCAATAAATAATGCAACACTTTGTTTCTGAAATCAGGTTTTTTTTAGGATTCCAGTACACCATATAATTCCCCATTCATCTTACTACAAAAGCCTATTTTTCAATGTAATTTCCATTCAAGCAACAGCCTTAAGCCACCTTACTGGGAGAACCTGGTACCACTCTACTGGTTGAAATCAGAGCCAATGTCTTGCTGAACCAATAACCTCCCCATCACCGACATACTTCTTTCCATGGAGTGCATCCTTCATTGGGCCAAACAGATGGACATCGAAAGGTGTAAGATCCAGGCTAGAGTGTAGATGAGGAAGAACAGTCCAATAAAGTTTTGTGAGCACCTGTCAGGTACACACAATTGTGTCTGAGGCTTTGTGTTGTCATGGTGAAGGAAAAGTTTGTTTGCATTTTTGTAATGATGAACACGGTGAAGTTGTTTCTTCAATAAGAATTGACTGAGAAAAAAAAAGTGTTACATTACTTACTGAACACCCATCATAGTTCGAAAGAGTACTGTTATGATTAATTTGATATTGTCTATTATCCAAAGAAGTTTAATTATCATCAGAATTAGTTAATAATATTTGTAACTGTGAAGTTTTATTCTTTAAGGTAAATTTTGTTAGTAAGGGCAAAGCAGGTAACATTACGTTTAATAATGGAAGACTAAAGTAATGAAAGAACATTTACTGAGATTTAAGAAATAATAATGATGTCATAATGATGAGGTTTATGAGGTAATGATGAAGTGAGTAGTGAAGAATATTGGGTACTATGTGGTATGGAGATTTTATTTATTTATTTAACCTGATCTTAATTTAACCTCCCTTACTTTGGACCATGGATTCTCACATAGAGCAGCTTTTTTATAGCATAGTTTCCTAGGAAACAACAATTTTAACATGAGAAATAGCATTGAAATGATTTGAGTGTCTAAAGTAATAATTTGAGTAAATAACACTGACCATGAATTAATAAAATTAATACTGGCTGCTACTGTAGCTGCTACCAATAATAGTGATAATAGTTGTAGTAATAATACTAATAATAATAATGACAGTGGCAGATATAAAAAGCATTTTTAGGTGTACAAAATAGATGTTTTATAATATAATGAGTTCTGGGGAAAGGAAATTTAAGGAGACTGCACCAGCTAATAATTATGGGAAATGCGGAAGACACGGTTGGAAAGCAGGATGAACAAAGGTATCGAGTGTGTACAGGGCAATCGTAATCATTATTGTTGCTTTAGTAGATATGTCATTAACTATCTTTTGAAGCTGGAGATGTTATTCAATTCTCTAATATAATGTGGGAGATTATTCCAGAGTTGGGTTTCTGCTACTGAGAAGGATTTTGAGACTGTGGCTGAATGATGGAGTGAGCAGAAAGGATTTTGCTCTGATGGGAACAGGTATTTCTGTCATGTTGTTCAGACAAGATTGTTACAGTCAAGGATGGATATAAGGGAGAGTCTGCATTGACAAGACAATAGAGAAGACAGAGGGTTGGTTGGTTTAAAGAGTAAAGGGACCAAACTGCAAAGGTCATCAGTCCCAAGACAGAGGGTATGGAAATCTCTGCACTTGTCTGCACGTAGCAAGAAAAGCTGTGCATATGATTCTGAAATATGATCAAAGATTCTGTGGTGACAGTTGACCACCAGTAACTTCACCAGCGAAGTGCAGAGTAAATGGTCTTTGGAGACTTGAGATTCTTTGGTGTTCCCTCTACGACTTGACTGAGTGATATGCGTGTCGTGAATTTCTGCATTGTTTTTCTTGTGTTTTCTGTAATTATACGATCTCAATAAAAGTGTCTTATCATAATAAGTTGGAGTTTTCTGTGTGTGGTCCATCGCTATAGCCAAAAAATCCACATTGGTGACCCTGAGTCGTGAAAATATGTTGCATTCGCTCGCTGTGTATCACAGGTTTCGCGCCAATAGACAATGTTGCAGCCTCCAGTTTTTCCAGCAGTGCAGGACGCTGCGACTGCAGAATGGACATTCAACTGTGAAGTGCAACACTTTACCCCGTGTGCTACTAATACACTGGGAATGTTCATATCTCCGGTGTTTGCCTCGCCTGGCCAGACAACTCTAACCTCTGCCGGCATACCACACCGGGCGCTGTACACATATTTGCGGACACCTTCTATGGCATTCTACACTCGACAGAATGCTCCTCCAGTACAAGATCCCGGAAACCACTCGCCCAAGTTTCTACATGGACCACACAGCATGGACCACACAGCTGTCCAGTTTTAGGGACCACACGCATGGTTGCCCCCTCCCCAGAGCGGCCCCCCATTTAATGTGTCACCCTCTGTGCCAGCCGAAGGGACACTCGCGCCAACCGCTCCAGGCCATTTGTACACCTATCCGTCCTGTCGCCCCACGCACACTTCGGGTGACGCACCTGCCGTGGTTCCGCCCCGTCACTTGGTTCTCAATCGTGATCTCGCACCTCTGCTCAAGATTTTGGCTGCATTGGTGGCTGATCCTTCTGTACCTGCCACGGCATGCTCATCGTGTGGCCGTACAGATTCCTTGCCTACAAGGACTGGATACCATGTCTCGCCTACACAGCTAACGGACGTTCAACACAACACATCGCCCGTTACTGAGGCACAGTTTGCACCAGTGAACACTGTGCAGAATCCCTGTACGTTTAGTGCCTTTCCTACAGCCCTGCAAGCGCTTGCCCCCAGTTGTTTTCCGAAGCTGCCGCCTTTACAACCGGACAACCCAGTGATGTGGTTTACCTTGGTGGACAACATGTTGGACATACACAGTATTGCGGACAACAGCTCTCGTTTTGTGTGTTTAGTGAACCACCTGCACGGCCATCCTGATCTCATCAGTGACTTGTTGCTGAACCCACACAAGAGCAACAAATATGCCTGTGCTTGTGCATTACTCATCAAATGCCTCTCTCGTCTGCCAGCCGATACGATTCACAACGCAATTTACGACAAGACTTTAGGCAACAGAACACCCTCACAGCTGTGGCGACACTTGTGTGAGCAGGTCAGTACCAAGATCTTGCCGAACTTAGTGCTCTGGGCATTGTGGTTGGTGAAGCTGCCGCAAGAACTACAGTTACATTTGCAGCGTCACTTGAGGATAAACTACGGCTGGCAGACCAGGTATACACCATTATTCGACACAGCCACCTCCCTCTGCGCAGCACAGTGCCTAATATTACCGAGGTTGGTAATCCTGTGATTATACTTCCACCGTTGAGTGGTAGAGGCCGGGCGCGTGCGTATTGCAGACAGCACACGGAAAAGCAGCCGTCTAGTGGCCAAGATCTGGAACCACCAGCGGGTCCGCAACAGCCTCTCCCCACCCCAACTTGGCTAGTGCGTGCCCGCCCCATCTTCCCCTCGCCGGGCACTTCGACTGGCGGGGCGAGTACAGCTGACTCACGCATATGCTGGTTCCACTCCACTTCCACTCCACTCGCAACTGCCGTCTGCCCTGCGCTTTCCCAAATGCTGCACACGGGCCACAGTAGGCGCCACGGCCCGAGGATACATGCAGGGGCGCCCACAGACGTTGCATTCTGTCAGATCCCCCACCTCACGAGGATGTCTGTACACCTTGGATTTAGGTCCACGCGGGTATTTTCTCGTCAATACCGGAGCAGACATTAGTGTCATACCTCCCACATTATCTGTAAAGGACACGACACCAACCAAACTGTCCCTTCGAGCAGCAAATAAGTCGCCACTCTGTGTCAATGGTTTGGCCAAGTTACCTATGAACTCATACCTGGCAAACAGTTCACTTGGTCCTTCTACGTGGCTGACGTCAAAGATCCAATATTAGGCATTGACTTCCTTTTCCACTTCGGACTGTCTCCAGATCTTCAGTTGGCCGCATTATTGCACCACACCTCGTCCACTCATATTGCATGTTCAGTCGCCTCTTCGGCCCCCCCCCTCCCCCTCAGCTTCCTGACGACTTCGACACAGCTCCCATCTAGTGCTCTTCACTGGTGGACAGCCTCACAACTTCCATAGCCCAGCTCCAGCCTGAATGCCCTGCAGTCGACAACCTCCATGCTTACAAGACCGAACTGAGCCGTGCCATATCGTCGGCTATGCGAGCCCTCACCGAGGCACGATGCCTCGTAGGATGCCTGTCAATGCTGCCACAATCCGACACCAGAGATGCACCTCATGGAACTTTGTCGCCACTGATGCAAACAGCTTGCCTGCAACATCAGGTTTGTGACTCTTGTGTGCTACTGATGTCTGTTCATGACGGCCCCCAAGCGAGTTCGCCAGCCAAGCTGAACGCTATCACGAATGGCACGACACACAAAGTTGTCACAACAGATGGGCCACCAGTGCATCATAAAGCATGCCGACTCCCACCACATTAATTACGCCTTGCTAAAGCCACAGTGGAGGAACTTCTACAGGAAGGTATTGTTCACCCATCGGACAGTAACTGGTCCTTGCCCATACATTTAATCCCCATAAAGGACAGCACAGTGCACCTCTGTGGCGACTATCGTTGCCTCAACTTGTGGACAGTATTAGACACTTACCCGATACCTCACATACAAGACTTTGCGCAAGTACTTAGCAGAGCACGCATCTTCAGTGTCTTGGACTGCTGCACGGCATACTTACAGATACCAATGGAACAGAGTGACATACCAAAGACAGCAGTGATCACACCTTTTGGCCTGTACAAATTTTGTTACATGCCTTATGGTCTCAAAAACGCAGCCCAAACTTGGCAGCGTTTTATAGACTCACTTCTGTTTAACTGCACATATTGCTACACATACCTGGACGACATACTAATTTTTTCCCCCTCCGACAGGGAAGATGAACTCCACGTGGCCATGATACAGGACTTATTGACACGTAACAGAGTCAAGATCAATAATGACAAGTCACAACTCTGCTGCCCCGCTATCACTTTTCTGGGGTACACCGTCCCCTCGGATGGTATATACCCCCCGCAAGAGTGGGTTGACTGCATTTGCGATCTACCTCTCCGAGTGTCATTTCATAAATTATGCCGGTTCTTAGGAACTGTAAATTTCTACCGTCGTAACCTGCCGATGGCGGTAGCAATTCAAGCCCCTGTGAATGATGCATTGGCCGGGAAACAAACCTCGTACAGTCGCCAAGGACAGTGGTCTGACAACATGGTGAGAGCTTTTGAGGACCTTAAATCAGTGTTAGCACATGGTGTCACTCTCGCCCACCCTTTGCCGGATGCCTGCATCTCTATTACAGCAGATGCAAGTGATTTTGCAATCGGTGCAGTCCTCCAACAGCATGTCAATGACACAACACAACCTCTCCGGGTTTTTTCCAAAAAACTATCTACAGCTCAATGTAAATGGTCAACATTTGACAGAGAATTGCTTGCAGTTTATGAAGCTGTAAAATATTTCTGCACAGACATCGAAGGAAGGAATATAGCAATTTTCACAGACCATCGCCCCCTTGTGGACGCTATCTGTAACCCTGCTGCTGACCTTCCCCCACGTATAGATTTTGGCAAATGGACTTAATTTGCCAATACACAACAACCAGCCATTACATTCGAGGTTCAGAAAATGTGGTGGCTGACTACCTATCACGTATCACTGCAATTTCATCCCCCATTAATTTTGACGAATTGGCCCACTTACAGGACAGTGACACCGAATTGCACAACCTCCGACAGGACCAAGATACTTCCCTTCAGATCGTTTCGTGCAACCTACCAGGCTTGGCCAGGCCATTGTGGTGTGATACATCCATGGGCACCACCCGGCCTATTGTTCCACCTGCGCTGCGTCACCAAGTTTTCACTACATTACATAACCTGGCACATCCTGATTCTAAGGCTACTACGCGCCTGATTACAGAATGCTTTGTGTATCCAGGTGCCGTACTTGGGCTCGTGCTTGTTTACAGTGCCAGCGCAGCAAAGTCAGCAGGCACACACAACCCAGTCTAGGTAAATTCGACATCTCGAAAGGCCACTTCCGACATGTACACGTGGACCTCGTAGGAACGTTACCCGTGTCTGATGGTTTCAGGTATATCCTGTCCGTCATTGAGCACATTACATGTTGGGTGGAGGCAATACACCTGCAGGACATCACAGCAGATTCCGTAGCACGCACATTCATATCCTCCTGGATAGCTCAATTTGGCTGGCCTACATCCATCACCACTGACCAGGGAAGACAGTTTGAATCCCTGCTATTTAACAAACTCTGTGTCCTCTGTGGGGTGGATAGATTCTGCACTACAGCTTGCCATCCTCAGAGCAATGGACTGGTTGAGAGGTGGCACAGGACTCTGAAAGCAGCACTCATGTGTCACAGTGGTGAGTGGTATGACGCCCTTCCGTTGGTTATGCTAGGAATACGCACAGCTTACTAGACAGACCTTCAGGCTTCACTCGCAGAGCTCCTGTATGGCGAGACCCTAGTTCTCCCTGCAGAGTTCGTCAGTTACGAAGCAATTGCTGACCCATCTGACCTCCCCATGGTAGTTGAGCATGTCCGGACATACATAGCCGTGATCCGCACGCCTCCTTCACTCCCACATACCCGTCCTCGGGTATTCCGGCATTCAGCACTGGACTCTTGCGAGTTTGTTATATTACGGGATGACACAGTGAAACCGGCATTACAGCCACCTTACTCTGGCCTGCATCGAGTAGTGGCTTGCTCAGGCAATACTACGGACATTCTCATCAGTGGCCACCAGCAGACAGTTTCCTTCCAACACTTGAAAACAGCCTGGACGATCGAGGAATCTGTACCACACCATCTCGAATTGAGTGTTCTTCCATCAGGTGACGACCCCAATCTCACACAGACTGCACACTCCACTGCACCCAACCATGATCGTATGTGCACTGAGCCTACACCTGTGGGCAACTCAGTGGTTGCGTATGATGATACTCTACCCTCGTTTCACACAGGCACGGTGTGTGACAATCCACAACCTCAGGCTCAACCACACGTTGCGTGTGACATTACCTCATCCCAAGTGTTGGCACCCAATACCCCCACAGAGTGTCCCAATGTTTCTCCTGAACTACATAACTCCCCCCCCCCCCCCCCCCCCCCCACCCACACACACTGGATGGCGGACTATACGAGCGCTAGTCCACCTTGCGCAGACAGTATGGACTCTCAGCACATGTTGCTATCAACCAGCAAGCATACCACAATGTCACTACACAGGAAGACACCCACATCCTTCCCCCAGTGCTCCGCATTCCCAGGGGGGGGGGGGGGGGGGGGTGACTGTGGTGACAGTCAACCGCCAGTAACTTCACCGGCAAAGTGCAGAGTAAATGGTCTTTGGAGACTCGAGATTCTTAGGAGTTCCATCTACGACTTGACAGTGATACGCGTGTCGTGAATTTCTGCATAGTTTTTCTTGTGTTTCCTGTAATTATACGATCTTAATAAAAGTGTCTTATCATAATAAGTTGGAGATTTCCTGCGAGGTCTGTCACTATAACCAAAAAACCCACAAGTCAAACATCACAGATATTGTGAACACAGGCATTCATAACTAGTTCCAAGCTCCATGAGCTTCCCTCAGAAAAGCTTTACAGAATAACATTGCTTTAATCAATACCTAGGACCACAAGTGTTTATACAAGTTTCTTTCTCAGGTCAAGACAGAAGAGCTTTTCATATTTTTGTAGAGCATAGAGAGATGCTGATGCCATCTTACATTTTGCAGATTTGTGCTCAGTCCAATTTTGATTTTCATCTATTAGTACTCCTAGACTCTTTGCTGAAGGAGAGAAGTTGATATTTGTCCCATTTAAGGTTAAAGATAGGGATTCCCAATATCCCAGTATATCAGATTAATAAGCCTAGAATGACCAACCAGTACTGTTGAGTTTTAACCCTATATCCTGCATCCATTTTGATAGTTCACACAGCTCAGTACTAAGATTCTCAATAGCTGTCATCAGATTCATTTTTTAGCACTGTACAATTTCAGATCATGTGGTATTTCCAGTAGGACAAAGCTCATGACACATCACCTACATGCACTGAAAAGAGTGTATGGCCTAATACCAAACCCTGTGGGCACTTGATGCTACCTGCCTCCATTGTCATGGACATTGTGCTCTGTCAGGTGTGAGTGAAACCACTACATTGCACTTGCCAAGAAATTTAGGCTGGTAAGTTTGGCAAATAAAAATGTCATAGTTGACAGTGTCACAGGATTTGCTGAAGCTTAAGAAGAACATGAGAGTTCAGGTCATACGTAAGCTTCAATAAGCCAGATCTAATGCTGCAATGGTTACAGAAACCTGATTAGTATCTGTCTAATAAGTTGTTTGTAGGTTGGTAGTTTGTTAGCTGGTTGTGGACTACATATTCCATGTCCATGGACAATGCTCAAAGAATGCAAATAAATTAGTAATCAAAGGGTGCTGTCACAAAGTCCTTTTGGTAGTAGCTTAACTAGTCCATTTCCAGGCCACAGAGAATGCACTACATGGTGAAAGAGTGGTTGAAGATACCTGTTATAGTGGGCAGTAGTAGATCAATATCAAGCTTCGTCATTTGAACTGTGATGCCATTGTGTCCAGCAGATGCTGACTTGATATGCGTGATAGCTTTTTTTAAAGGAACATGCTTTAGATGGAATTTTTCATAGCTACAGTTGTTTACCCCCATGAAGTACTCAATGAGTGTCTGTTTCATTTGTTGTTCAGCTGTGGTTATAGGTAATGTGAAACACTGGTTTAGTTCTTCAGCTGGGACAGTGGGAACTGCTGCAGCTTTTACTTTGCCTGTACCAAGAATAAACAGGTTTTCCCATAGGACAGCTGATCTAGTTCTGTTGTCAGTTAATGTATGGGCATGCCCGATTTCTGCATTTCTCACAGTTTGACTGACTCTGTTCCTCTTCTGCTTGTACACAATATGAATTTCAAGAGTGAGGCACAGTTTGTATGCCAAATGTGTAGCATTGTTGGAATTCATTAGCTGTTTTAGAACTTCATTTACCCAGAGGACAGGTTTCCTTCTTACTTTTACAGTCTTTTGGGGGAGCGTATTTGTCATACAGCTGGGTACGGTTTTTAATAAATCCATGTAGCTTTTTGTTTATGCCAATGAAGGGAATAGAAGACATTCCCCACACTATTGCTTGTGTTTCAGTTGCAAGTTCAGATAAATTAATACATTTGAAGTCTCGTTATGCAGTCAGTTGTGGTTCCTTTCTGAATCATTCTAGCGAGTACGTCATGAAAACTATGCCATAGGCAGACATGCCAGGTGCAGATTTTTGAGAGATACAGATTATTCTATTTGAGCATTTCATTGCAAATATATCTGTGAGAGGATGACTACTGTTTGTATGAGGAGTAGGAGCCAGCTGAAGTAGTCACACTGTGTATCTGTTTAAATTTCACACTGGAAGGACTAGTGCAGAGAAAATTTATGTTAGTGTCACCAGTTATAATTATATGCTTTTATATGAAAGAGATGTTTATGACATAATGTTGATTGATTATTCCATCACTTCTTTGTAGAACAAAATAATAATAAATGAAAATCACAATATCGTGTATGTACTACAGGTTTAATCTACTTAGTTAACTGGTTTTCAGCTTACATGGCCATCATTAGATTTTAACTGATTATTACCATATAAGATGTTGCAATATTTGTAAATATGTTGGAAAGATGCTACTCATCTAGACAGAGACACAAACATATAGTAAATGTCATCTTCGACAGTGCAGTGGTAATGCAATTAAAAAGTTAAAAGTTGAACAACAAATAAAATATAAAGGGAGGAAACAGGGAAAACATAATCACTTAACTCAAAAAATAGTGCATATATAACAATTTACATTAAATTACCAGTTCTAATAAAATAAAATTTAGTACTTGACAAGACTACTAAAGAATAGCTTGAAGAAGCATTACATACAGGAATTGATAAAGAAACAGAGTAAAAGATAGAACCAACAACTGTAGCAAAGAATAAAGGATTGCATAGGCAATCACAATAAAATAAAAATGAAATACAAATTACTTGTCCTGATTATGATAAGTTTTATACTAGTCAAACAAAAACACAGAAATTAGGCTGGATGAAGATGAACACAGCTGGAGGTTGCAAAATTATGACTCCACATTTGCGGAGCACGTAATGAGTGAGAGCAGCTGCTACCAGCCACAGTCTCACATCCTTAAATTAGCAAACAAAGGCCAATAACTCAACATGTTGGAAGTCCTGAAAATCAACAAATATCTAGCACAAAGTCCTGGTTTAATATTATGAGGGTGTGCTGAAAAGTAATGCCTCCGAATTTTTTACTCTGTTCTCAATATTGGTTAAGGTATTACATGTCATGTAAATTACTCAGTCAGTTTTCCTGCTTTGCTGACACAAGTTGCAACCCTCTGCTGCTAGCGGGCTCTGAACTGTAACATGGCAGTGTGCATGTAAGTATGTCGATGCTTCAGAAAGAACATGCTGTAATCGAATTTAAAACTGCAGAGATTGGACATTTGTCAACAATTTATTTTGTGTTTTGAGGACGACAGTTACGGGCTTCTGAAGAACACTGTGACAGGTGATGAAAACTGGATTCACTATTTCGACCCTGAAAGCAAGAGAGCATCAATTGAGTTCCATAACAAAGGTTCACTGACGGCAAGAAAATTCAAGACCATGCCATCAGTAGGCAAAGCCATGCTCACATTGTTGTTGAATGTTCAAGGTGTAGTGCATCTGGAATTAATGCCTATGGGCACCACCATAAACTCTGCAATGTACAGTGAGACTCTTAGAAATCTGAAAGCATGAATTCAAAGATTTTGTCTGCACATGAAGCATCCTCTCCTTCAGCATGACAATGCCAAACCACAAATAAGCACTGTGACATCTGCTACAATCCAACACCTTGAGTTCACTGTACCTGATCATCCTCCATACACATCTGATTTGGCCGCATCTGATTTTCATCTGTTTCCTAAACTTAAGGAACACCTTCGAGGCTATCACTTTTGATAGTGATTAAATGGTGCAAGCAGAGGTGAGGTTGTGGCTCCATCAACAAAGTCAAAAGTAATTGGGAGAAATGTGTTTGTTGCCAGAGTGACTATGCTGAGAAATAAATATGTAAGCATGATGAATTAAGATGTAGAATAAAGTTTGTTTTCTTCAAAAAGGTTTAAGAATTTTCATATATAAAAATCAGAGGAATTACCTTTCAGCATGCCCTCATGAATGACCAGACACAACTCAGTATTTCCTCCTCTTCTAAACTTCACTTAGTATTTTTTTTCCTTTACTTCCTACATAAAAAGAGTAATAGTGGCCATACTGAGCAAACTACACTAGGCAAATGGGTCACAAGGTCACAGAGACAAAACACAAACCCGCCTGACCCCTCAAAAAGGTCAGGAACCTGAAAGGATCAATAATGTGATGGTGAACATTATTGAGACATCCCACCAAAACGTCAATGTGATGCCTCACCAGTGTGAAGTGCATGTGGATACTTTTCAGGCCCACCTGGAAGATGAGTCGGCTGCCAAGGATGACCAACAGAACCAGCACAACTGCTCAGAAGTCAACATACCTGGAATACAGCTATTCGTCCACAAGACTCAGAGGGTCATAGACATGGGTTCACAAATAGATGCCGTGTTTCTTGACTTTCGCAAGGCGTTCGATACAGTTCCCCACAGTCATTTAATGAACAAAGTAAGAGCATATGGACTATCAGACCAATTTTGTGATTGGATTGAAGAGTTCCTAGATAACAGAACGCAGCATGCTATTCTCAATGGAGAGAAGTCTTCCGAAGTAAGAGTGATTTCAGGTGTGCCGCAGGGGAGTGTCATAGGACCTTTGCTGTTCACAATATACATAAATGACCTTCTGGATGACGTCGGAAGTTCACTGAGGCTTTTTGCGGATGATGCTGTGGTATATCGAGAGGTTGTAACAATGGAAAATTGTACTGAAATGCAGGAGGATCTGCAGCGAATTGACGCATGGTGCAGGGAATGGCAATTGAATCTCAATGTAGACAAGTGTAATGTGCTGCAAATACATAGAAAGAAAGATCCCTTATCATTCAGCTACAATATAGCAGGTCAGCAACTAGAAGCAGTTAATGCCATAAATTATCTGCGAGTACGCATTAGGAGTGATTTAAAATGGAATGATCATATGAAATTGATCGTCGGTAAAGCGGGTGCCAGACAGATTCATTGGAAGAATCCTAAGGAAATGCAATCCGAAAACAAAGGAAGTAGGTTACAGTACGCTTGTTTGCCCACTGCTTGAATACTGCTCAGCAGTGTGGGATCCATACCAGATAGGGTTGACAGAAGAGGTAGAGAAGATCCAACGGAGAGCAGCGCACTTCATTACAGGATCATTCAGTAATCGCGAAAGCGTTACGGAGATGATAGCTAAACTCCAGTGGAAGACTCTGCAGGAGAGACGCTCAGTAGCTCGGTACGGGCTTTTGTTGAAGTTTCGAGAACATACCTTCACCGAGGAGTGAAGCAGTATATTGCTCCCTCCTACGTATATCGCACGAAGAGACCATGAGGATAAAATCAGAGAGATTAGAGCCCACACAGAGGCATACCGACAATCCTTCTTTCCACAAACATTACGAGACTGGAATAGAAGGGAGAACCGATAGAGTACTCAAGGTACCCTCCACCACACACCGTCAGGTGGCTTGCGGAGTATGGATGTAGATGTAGATGTAGAATTTAAACTAAAGGTCAGTGACACAGTAAATATGACTTCGAGCCCTCTGAGTAAACCCCACCCAGACCTGAAAATCTACTATCACAATGTCCAATCCTTGAGCAACAAAACTGATAACTTAAGCATTTTGCTGACCAGTGAACTCAGTGATATCCCAGTAGTATGCCTAGCAGAGCACTGGCTCTGCACTGATGTAGGTAAGTTAATCTCACTACCAAACTTCAAATTGTGCGAACACTACTCCAAATCAAATGATGGACATGGTAGGGTTGCCATCTTCATCAAACAACACATTGAATATAGCCCACTTCCTACCCTAAAGGAAATAGGAACAGACAAGAACTCTGAATGTGCAGCCATAAAGCTTACAGATCTAAATCTAATTGTAGCTACAATTTACCATCCCCCCTCCAGTAGTATTAATGATCTTCTGTTACAAATGGACTTGTTTCTATCCAAAATAAGTCAGTGGAAACAGGATGTGATTATATGTGGTGACTTTAATATAGACATTCTCACCCACAACAGAAACAGGGAAACATTGATTAACATTGCAAAAACTTATAATTTGCATGGCCTTGTAAATGAGCCCACTAGAATAACAACCACATCCAAGACAGCTCTAGATCAAATTTTTGCAAATAGAAATAAACTTAACTCAACTCTAGAAGTATACAATGCAGGATTCAGCGACCACCAAGCTGTCATTCTAAAGGTCGATGTCAGCAAAGATACCTCAAACCCAGTCCCACCTAAAACTTTACGAAGGTTTTTCACCCAAGAGAATTTGAACAAGCTAAATGCCCTCCTTAGTAAACAAAAATGGACAGAGATGTACACAGCCAATGATGTCAACATGAAATTCAACATATTTCTTGACAAAATGCTCCACCACTTTGAAGAGACCTTTCCACAAAAACCAGTAAGAATAAATAATAATAATAATAATAGAAACAAGAGTTGGATTACATCAGTTATAAAAATCTCTTGAAAACATAAAAGAATAATCCACATGTAATGTAAACAAAGTAGTGACTCCCCCCAACTAACAGAAAACTATAAAAACTACACTTGTATCCTAAGAAGAGTGATAAGACAAGCAAAAAGGATGCAGAATGATGAGTACATTGACAAATCCGGCAATAAAATAAAAGCTATGTGGAATATCATAAAAAGGGAAAGAGGGGAAATGAAAGTTTCACACACAAACATAGAAATCAAACTCAACAATCAATCTATATCTAATCCCGAAGTTGTGGTGAACTCTTTCAACAATTTCTTTACGAGCATTGCTGAAAAATTGGTCCAAAATAATCCTAACACAAATGCCAACCAGCAAACCAAAAATATCACACATATGCAGAGTCAATTTTCATTAGCAAAGTCACTGAAAATGATGTTGCAAAAGCCCTCAGAGAGTTAAAAAATTCATATTCAGCTGGAATTGATGGTATCCCAGCAGCTGTAATCAAAAATTGTGAACACACAATTGCTGAACCATTAACTCACCTCTGTGACTGTTCTTTCCACGCAGGTATCTTCCCTGAAGCTCTGAAACTTTCTAAAGTAATTCCTGTCTTCAAAAAAGGTGATAATAAAGATATGAATAACTACAGGCCTATCTCAATCTCATCCTGCTTTTCTAAAGTTTTTGAAAAAATAATACACAAAAAAATGATGGACTTCATTGAAAAAAAAAAAGATTTACTAAATTTACCTCAACATGGGTTCAGAAGCAACAAATCTACTGAAACGGCAGTATATGATTGCATAAATACGCTATTAGAACTGTTAGATAGAAAACAACCCATAACAGGCATATTTCTGGATCTGTCAAATGCTTTTGACACTATTGACCACAAAATATTACTGGAAAAATTAGAACACTATGGTATCAGAGGAATTGCAAACAACTGGATTGCTACATTCCTAACCAATCAGATGCAGAGAGTCAGCATGAAATATACTAATAGACAAAGCAACTCAATAACCGAAATACTATCAAGTAATAAAACTGTAAAGCAAGGTATCCACAGGGCTCAGTATTGGGGCCCCTACTTTTCCTCCTCTATATTAATGACTTGAGCCTGAATGTTGATGCACACAAAACGATAATATTTGCTGATGACACAATTGTACTCCTCAAAGGGGAGAATACAGAGGCTGTGCAAAAAGCTGTGAACTTGGCCACTGAACAACTCAGCAACTGGGCTAAAATCAACAGATTAACTATCAACACCAAAAAGACAGCTTCCACGAACTTTCACACAACACAAAATGCAAATTCCTCTCAGCCATTTGATAACCAGTCAATAGATACCGACACTGTTTTCAAATTCCTGGGTCTGTGGGTTCAAGACTACCTGAAATGGAATACACATACAGGAAAGGTAAATGCCAGGATTTGTACTGGCTGTTATGCATTGAGTATATTGAAAACATGTGCTAGCCTGAAAACATTAACCACTGCGTACTACGCTTACATACAAGCCCACCTAAAATATGGTGTAATATTCTGGGGAAATTCTCCAACTGCTCTGAGCACATTCAGAATCCAGAAGAGAGCAATGAGGATTATTACTGGGAGCAAACCCAGAGACTCCTACAAACCCATCTTCAGAAAGTTGGAAATTCTTACACTGCCTTACCTCTACATTCTTGAGACTCTAAAACTTTTCAGAAACCACATAGTGCCAACTGACCCCAGAGTCATAAAAAATAATGAAATACATGAACACAACACCAGGAAAAACACAAACCTGCTTGTTATACGTACAAACACTCAACTGTGTAAAAAGGGAGCTTTCCACATGGGCCTCCAACTGTTCAACAATCTTCCCACTAGTATTAAGTCCATCGAAGACAACATAAAATTTAGCAAAGCCGTGAATTCATATTTGTTGTGTCACTGTTTTTATTCTGTAAATGAATACTTAGAATAGTAGTCTTGCTCTTTGTGTTAAATTGAAAACAATTGAGCAATATAATACATTAGGATACTATAGGCCTATGTTAATATATGTTAACATTTTTTTCCGACATCTGCAACACACTGTGTACCATCAGATCACATGGAATAAATAAATAAATAAAAAATGAACATAATTTGTTCCATTCTATTCCTTCCTTTTCCTGTATTTATTTATTCAATTTTACTCTGATTTCCTATGTACTCCATATACTCTGGTGTTTTAATAGATAAAGTAAACAGCCAAACAGTTGCCAGAAGTTTATTTATGTAAACTCGAGTCACATTTTGATACTATAATGAGTATTTTCTTTAGAAGTACAAAGTGTTACCCAAAAAAATTATGACAAAACAAACAATAATTTGTAGCTGCCAATTATGCAGTAAAATAATTAAAATTCAAAATGGAATGTGAAACATTTACTTACTTGGTTACATTAATTAAAACATTTTACATGAATTACAAGCTAACCAGCTGAAGTCATACCCAGTAATTACAATGAATGTCCACTGAAACTGTAAGAGTAAGACACATATGGCTGTTGAACAAAGGCATTCATGGAACTAAATGCATAGCATCTGGCAATAGTGCTTACGTAAACCACTATCAAGCAGGCCACACATTTCAAACAGATGCCATAACAAAAAAGCTCAATTATTTAATATATATGTTTTTCTGTTTTTATAGTTGTCAATTCTATCTTTTAGACTGTTTCTGTATCACTTGTCGTTTGTAATACCTGTTTCCAAGCTATTCATTAGTATTATTGTCAAGCACCAATTTTACTTTCTTAGGACCGTTAATTTAATGTAAATCATGACATAGGCGCTGTTTCTTGAGTTTAGTGTTAATGTTTTGAGCAGTTCATTCCCTTCATATTTTATTTATTGTTCAATTTTTACCTTTTTAATTGCATTACCACTGCACTGTCAAAGATAACATTTACGAGGGGTGTTTGAAGAGTCCAAGAGATGGCGTGTATCGAGGTCATGTTTAGTTAGCAGCATCTTTGGAAAGAACGTACACAAAGTTTCAGCCATATTGGTCTGTTCCTTTGTGTTTGGCATTCGTGTGAATCAAGGAAGTCGAGTGATTGTCAAAAAATGGACAAAAAAGAATTTCATGAGGTGATTAAACATTACTTTATGAAAGACAAAACGCCTCAGGAGACTAAAGTGAAGCTTGATAAACATTACGGTGACTCTGCTTCTTCGATTAGAACAGTTTATAAGTTGTTTCAAAATTTTCGGAGTGGGCATTCTGGACGCCCTGTGGAGGTTATGACTCCAGAAATCATTGATAAAATCCATGATATGGTGATGGATGATAAAAGAGTTAATATATGTGAGATTGCTAGTGCTGTGGGCATCTTGAATGAATGGGTACATAATATTTTGCATTAACATTTGGACATGAGAAAGCTATCCGCAAGATGGGATCCACAATTGCTCACACTTGACCAAAAATGGAATCATGTGAAGGGTTGCAAGGATTGTTTGCAGCTGTTCACAAAGAATCTGCAGGACTTGAAGCATTGTATCATCACTGTGGATGAAACATGGATACATTACTATACTCCTGAGACCAAACAACAATCTAAACAATGGGTTACCAAGGAAGAATCTGCACCAAAAAAGGCAAAGACAATTCCTTTGGCCGGAAAGGTTATGGCAACTGTCTTTTGGGATTCGCAAGGGGTAATCCTCATTGACTATCTGGAAAAGGGTAAAACTATTACAGGTGCATATTATTCATTGTTATTGGACCATCTGAAAACCGAGCTGCATGAAAAATGCCAGTGACTGCACTGCAAAAAAGTCCTTTTCCATCACGACAGTACACCAGCAAGAACACCTCAGCAGTTGTGGGCCCAAAATTAATGGAAATAGGATTGCAACTCATTTCACATCCCCCCCCCCCCCCCCCCTATTGTCCAGACTTGGCTCCCTTGGACTACTATTTGTTCCCCAATTTGAAGAAATGGCTCGCGGGACAAAGATTTTATTCAAACGAGGAGGTGATTGCAGCAACTAATAGCTATTTTGCAGACTTTGACAATTCCTATTATTCAGAAGGGATCAACAAACCATAACATGTGGGGTGGCGAGTAAGTTTCTTCACTGGTTTAAAATTTTGATGCCATATTTAATCACGTGAGCCTGGCAACTGATTTGGTTGTCAGCCAGAAAGCAAAGGGAAACATACTGACCTTAGTTTCCAGTCTGCATGGCCACATTCTGGTCCAGCCCACTGAAAGAAAAGTGTATATTTCCCATTTCTCTGCGAGATCAGGACTATGACTTCAGTAAAAGTTTAAAGTTCCAATCAAGATTTAATTTAATTAAAGTTTCTCGCAAACAACACTTAAAATTGCGTTGTGTTCAATTGAAAACAAGTCTTTCTAATCTAACACCACCTTTAGCAGTTCAAAGGCGACCTCTATGGTAACTTCCTACCAGATTGGTTTTTGCCCTGACTAACATCACTCAATTGAAAGTTCGCAATAAATGTTCAAAAAAATTAATGCTCGCCGTAAAAGTGGAAATAAATTCACCACTTAACACGCGGAATTGAATTTCACACAGACGGCACACTAACAGTTATTTTACCAAATTTGAAACGATCCAGGGTGGTGTACAGTCCTCGCGAGTTCACTATCCGTTTTCACTGCCAAATACGCACTTGTCACAGCTCGGCTCTGATGTCATCCGAGGCACAGCACGACCAGACGTTTAACTGACGTGAACCACACAGTGTCTGAGAGCAAAGTGAACCTTTCTACTGCTTCAGGGGCTGTATTTATAAGGTGACAGTGTGGACTGCCAAGAAAACATCTGTGGTCTCTGTCCATTTGCATACAGCGGGAGTCTACAAATGACCGCTATCTCGGGCACATAATCTTTAATAAAATAGTTACAAATTACTTCAGAAACTTCTTAATTTTTGCTGGTATGCAGATAAGCAGTTTGAAAGCATGTAGAAAATTTTAGCTTGCTAGAATGAAAACTTTGCTTAATAGAATTTATTTAGTGGAACTAACGGTGGATTATTACCTCTTAACCATGCCTTTGCTAAGACTTATATCAGTTGCTATTTATGTTACAAGTCTTAAACTTGGTGAAGCTCTATTATTTGATATATTTAATCATCTGGTTTAACCAAAATCCTCTATCATTAAAATTTCAAATACTTAATCTACAACACTTAGGTACATTTTAGTTACAAAATTTGTTTTTATTTAATTACTCAAAAACTATAAGAGGTAGATTAACGTGGACTCTCTGTTATTATTTTTGGGGTGTACTGAAGCATAAAACAAATTTTCAAGTTTCTAAGTCCATTATTTAGCGCCTCTGATTTTTCTCTTAAAACGGCATTTTTCTGTAAACTATTAAGTTTAGAACATCAAGACTTGGTATTTGGAACATTATTACACTAAACTATAATTTAACAAAGTTTTAAACATAAATTTTGATTTTAATTTCATACTAAATTGTGGTGCAATACTTGTGCGCTACATGCAGACGCGTTAAGGTGACGTGGCGCTACTAGCAGTGAACTGGGGTAAGTCCCGGCGCCCTCACTTGCCTCTGTATCTCACACATAATACAGCACTTGGTCTGCTTCAAACAGTGTTGGACAAAGTGTATAAGTCTAAACAGAGGCTATGTCGAAAAATAAAAAAGGTTTACCCCAAACACATAAGTAGTTTTTATTTTTGCACAGACTTTTCAAACACCCCTTGTACTACATGTTTGTGCCTCAATCTAGATGAGTAACATGGTTTTCCAACATCGTTTACAAATATAGGAAGGTTTTTGATTACAATAATCAGTTAACATGTGATCTACATCTACATTTACACTCCGCAAGTCACCCAACGGTGTGTCACGGAGGGCACTTTACGTGTCACTGCCATTACCTCCCTTTCCTGTTCCACTCGTATATAGTTCCAGGAAGAACAACTGCCAGAAAGCCTCCATGCATGCTTGAATCTCTCTAATTTTACACGCATGATCTCCTCAGGAGGTATAAGTAGGGGGAAGCAATATATTAGATACCTTATCCAGAAACGCACCCTCTCGAAACCTGGACAGCAAGCTACACTTCGATGCATAGCGCCTCTCTTGAAGAGTCTGCCACTTGAGTTTGCTATACATCTCCGTAACGCAATCACACTTACCAAATAACCCTGTGATGAAATGCGCCACTCTTCTTTGGATCTTCTCTATCTCCTCTGTCAACCCGACCTGGTGTGGATCCCACACTGATGAGCAATACTCAAGTATAGGCCAAACGAATCTTTTGTAAGCCACCTCCTTTGTTGATGGACTACATTTTCTAAGGACTCTCCCAGTGAATCTCAACCTGGCACCCGCCTTACCAACAATTAATTTTATATGATCATTCCACTTCAAATCGTTCCGTACGGATACTCCCAGATATTTTACAGAAGTAACTGCTACCAGTGTTTGCTCCGCTATCATACAGTCATACAATAAATGATCCTTCTTTCTATGTATTCGCAATAAATTACATTTGTCTATGTTATGGGTCAGTTGCCACTCCCTGCACCAAGTGCCTATCCACTGCAGATCTTCCTGCATTTCACTGCAATTTTCTAATGCTGCAACTTCTCCGTATACTACAGCATTATCTGCGAAAAGCCGCATGGAACTTCCGACACTATCTATTAGGTCATTTATATATATTGTGAAAAGCAATGGTCCCATAACACTCCCCTGTGGTATGCCAGAGGTTACTTTAACGTCTGTAGACGTCTCTCCATTGAGAACACCATGCTGTGTTCTGTTTGCTAAAAACTCTTCAATCCAGCCACACAGCTGGTCTGATATTCTGTAGGCTCTTACTTTGTTTATCAGGTGACAGTGTGGAACTGTATTGAATGCCTTCCGGAAGTCAAGGAAAATGGCATCTACCTGGGAGCCTGTATCTAATATTTTCTGGGTCTCATGAACAAATGAAGTGAGTTGGGTCTCACACGATTGCTGTTTCCGGAATCCATGTTGAGTCCTAGAGTAGATTCTTGGGTTCCAGAAATGACATGATACGCAAGCAAAAAACATGTTCTAAAATTCTACAACAGATCAATGTCAGAGATATGGGCCTACAGTTTTGCGCATTTGCTCGACGACCCTTCTTGAAAACTGGGACTACCTGTGCTCTTTCCCAATCATTTGGAACCTTCCATTCCTCTAGAGACTTGCGGTACATGGCTGTTAGAATGGGGGCAAGTTCTTTTGCATACTCTGTGTAGAATCGAATTGGTATCCCATCAGGTTTAGTGGACTTTCATCTGCTGAATGATTTCAGTTGCTTTTCTATTCCTTGGAAACTTATTTCGATGTCAGCAATTTTTTCGTTCGAGCGGTGACTTAGAGAAGGAACTGCAGTGCAGCCTTCCTCTGTGAAACAGCTTTGGAAAAAGGTGTTTAGTATCTCAGCTTTATGCGTGTCATCCTCTGTTTCAATGCCATTATCATCTCAGAGTGTCTGGATATGCTGTTGCGATCCACTTACTGATTTAACGTAAGACCAGAACTTCCTAGGATTTTCTGTCAAGTCGGTACATAGAACTTTACTTTCAAATTCACTAAATGCTTCATGCATAACCCTCCTAATGCTAATTTTGGCATCGTTTAGCTTCTGTTTGTCTGAAAGGGTTTGGCTGCGTTTAAACTTGCAGTGAAGCTCTCTTTACTTTCGCAGTAGTTTCTTAACTTTCTTGTTGAACCACGGTGGGTTTTTCCCGTCCCTCACAGTTTTACTCGGCACGTACCTGTCTAAAACGCATTTTACGATTGCCTTGAACTTTTTCCATAAACACTAACATGGTCAGTGTTGGAACAGAAATTTTCGATTCGATCCGTTAGGTTGTCTGAAATCTGCCTCCTATTACTCTTGCTAAACAGATAAACCTTCCTCCCTTTTTTTTATATTCCTATTTACTTCCATATTCAGGGATACTGTAACGGCCTTATGATCACTGATTCCCTGTTCTCTGGTTACAGAGTCGAAAAGTTCAGGTCTGTTTGTTATCCGTAGGTCATGTTATCTCCACGAGTCGGTTCTCTGTTTAATTGCTCGAGGTAATTTTCGGATAGTGCACTCAGTATAATGTCACTCAATGCTCTGTCCCTACCACTTGTCCTAAACATCTGAGTGTCCCAGTCTATGTCTGGTAAACTGAAATCTCCACCTAAGACTATAACATGCTGAGGAAATTTATGTGAAATGTATTCCAGATTTTCTCTCAGTATTTCTGCCACTAATGCTGCTGAGTCGGGAGGTCAGTAAAAGGAGCCAATTATTAACCTAGCTCGGTTGTTGAGTGTAACCTCCACCCATAATAATTCACAGGAACTATCCACTTCTACTTCACTACAGGATAAACTACTACTAACAGCGACTAACATGCCACCCCCGGTTGCATGCAATCTATCCTTTCTAAACACCGTCTGTGCCTTTGTAAAAATTTCGGCAGAATTTACCTCTGGCTTCAGCCAGCTTTCCGTACCTATAACAATTTCAGCTTTGGTGCTTTCTATCAGCGCTTGAAGTTCCGGTACTTTACCAACGCAGCTTCGACAGTTTACAATTAGAATGGCCTAGTAGACAAAGAACTGGTTAACTAAATAAATAACCCTGTAGAACATACACATTATTCTGCTTTTATTTTGTTTTGTAAGACACACATGTGAAAGCACTTCATAGTCCATGATTACAGTATAGAAACTTTTATTTTTTGATGATGACCAGTCTTAACACTGTCATCATCTGACCTAATAGGAGAACATGAAGATAATGAGTGGGGGGGGGGGGGGAGATTACAGTTAATTTCACATATTATTTAAAATATAAAACAAAATATAAAATCTTACCTACCTTATGCAACTTGTTGTAAAAAGTGCGATGTAACATTACATTAAGTAGAAGTACAAAAAGACACTCCACACATATACATATCTTGATAAGTAACACATAGTTGATAAAACACATACAGCTAATCACATCCTCATATCATTCATGCATATCGGCATTGGACATGACTCTCCCAAGCTTGTCACACAGTACTGAGCTACAGGCAGTGTGTTAACACAGAGGTAGCATATCCACTACAGAGTTATCTATCTCACTGTTGTATGGCCACAGCATGTGGTAATTTATTGTGTATTACTCACAGCATCCAACAGTGAGATAGGTAACTTTGTAGCTGATCTGCCAGCTGTATGTTAACACTTCCCCTGCAGCACAGTGCAATAAGCCTGGGAGAGTCATGTCCAACACTGTCGTGCATGGATGGTACAAGGATGTTATCAACTGTATTCATTTTATAAACTATGTGTTTTTTATGAACATATGTATGTGTGTGTATGTGTGTGTGTGTGTGTGTGTGTGTGTGTGTGTGTGTGTGTGTGTGCGTGTGTGTGTGTGTGTGTGTGTGTGTGGAGTGTATTTTGTGCTTTCACTTAATGTAATGTAACATGCCACTTTTATAACAAGTTCCATAAGGTAAGTGAAATATTGTATTTCCTAAAATAGGTGAAATATCCCATTATAATTATGTTCTCCCCTCAGATTAGATGAGGGCAGCATAAGAATGTTGAAGCCAGTCATTCTGGAACAATAGAAGTTTCTATACTGCAATCTGGCATACGAAGTGTGTAGTTAATGTCCTTTTCATTTGTTGTTAGGACTTAAGTTTGAGTCACTGTCGTAGTAACTGGTAATTTTTGCGAATGTGCTTAACAACTAACAAGCAAAGAAATTAAGAAAACAGTAAAGATATAAATGGCATAACAGTTATTAGAAAATATGATAAATATTTCGGTAAACACCTAGTTTTTGGTAGTAAATGAACAGCACTGTACTGTTGGTAACATGTTCCTTTAAAAGTTATCTCAGTTGTAAATAGTCTCATATGTTTAGGAATGTAGTGAAAAGTTGAATGATTAAATAAAATTGTTAAAAATGCAAATTAAATTAAACGTTAAGTTCTAATAATACACAATTAATAATATTTACAATGGTGTCAGTGCTCTATCAAAATAATATTGTGCTCATTTCCTTTGTAATTTCATTACATATTTACACTGAAACACCAAAGAAACTTGTATAGGCATCCATATTCTAAGACAGAGATATGTAAACACACAGAATATGGTGCTGCAGTTGGCAGTGGCTAAATAAGACAACAAGTGTCTTGCACAGTTGTAAGATAGGTTACTGCAGCAACAGTGGCAGGTTGTCAAGATTTAAGTAAGACTGAACATGGTGTTATAGTTGGTGCATGAGTGATGGGACACAGCAACTTTGAGGTATCAATGCACTGGATATTTTCCCATATGATTATTTCATGAGTGTACTGTGAATATCAGGAATCTGGTGAAACATCAGAATCTCCAACATTGTTGCCACCAGAAAAAGGCCCTGCAAAATCATGGACCAATGACCACTGAGGAAAATTGTTCAGTGTGACAGAACTGCAACCCTTCAACAAATTGCTGCAGATTTCAATGCTGGACCATCAACAAGTGCCAACATGCAAACCATTCAAAGAAACTTCATCAATATGGGTTTTCGGAGCCGAAGGCCCACTTGTATACCCTTGATGACTGCATGACACAAAGCTTTATGCCTCTCATGGACCCATCAACACCAACATTGGAGTGTTGATGACTGGAAACATGTTACCTGGTCAGACAAGTCTTGTTTCAAATTGTATCGAGCAGATGGATGTGTATGGGTATGGAGACAACCTCATGAATTGATGGACACTGCATGTCAGCAGGGGACTGTTCAAGCTGGTGGAGGCTCTCTAATGGAGTGTGGCATGTGCAGCTGGAATGATATGGGACCCCTGATACATCTAGATATGACTCTGACAGGTGATGTACATAAGCATCCTGCCTGATCACCTTCATCCATTCATGTCCATTGTGCATTCCGATGAAATTGGGCAATTCCAGCAGGACAATGAGACACCCTACACACCCAGAAATGCTACAGAGTGGCTCCAGGAACACTCTTCTGAGTTTAAACACTTCCGATGGCCACCAAACTCCCCAGACATGAACATTATTCAGCATATCTGGGATCCCTTGCAATGTGCTGTTCAGAAGAGATCTCCACTCCCTCGTACTCTTACGGATTTATGGACAGCCCTGTAGGATTCATGGTATCAATTCCCTCCAGCACTACTTCAGACATTAGTCGAGTCCGTGCCACACCCTGTTGCGGCACTTCTGCGTGCTCGTGGGGGCCCTACATGATGTTAGGCAGGTGTTCCAGTTTCTTTGGCTCTTCAGTGTATGTTTCTGTATTAGTGATTTCAGGTGGTGATTTACTTTGAAAAATTTGTGTGTATATTCAAACACACTGAATGGAAAAATCAAAAGAAACCTGACAAATTAACAACAGATTACAATGATATTCTAAAACATACAAATATTTTGAAAATTAATGACCAGCTTTGATCATGAAACTAATGGTGTCTCACAGTAAAGCTTACATCCAGTCAATCAAATTTTCATTCTGATGACTGTATAATACTGTGCACCAAACAGAGACTTGTAACATAGAAGTCAAGCAGTTCAGCCAAAGTTCTTACTTTACACAGCACGCAATGCAGACTTACAGTGTTTCCCATTAACCAAATTCGAAATCACAGATTCCTCAAATCTTCAATCAATGCTGACATGTGCCCAATGTTTAGTACTTCCAAGAAGTTCCAGCAGTAGCCTGAAAATGGTATTCATTACCCCCCCCCCCCCCCCCCTTCATCACACTGCCCACTAACTTAATCAAGCTGAGTGGTGTTTGGCCTCGTGGGCTGTGCTTGACTTTTCAACTCAAGTGCAGAAGATGGGCCAGTGATGGACACCTTTTGATCAAAAATGCTTACTGGTATTCAACTTATGGTCTACGAGACAAATGGTTGGTACTGACAGTTCATGGTGGCAGGTGGTAATGTTGCTCAATGTAGCATATTGCACCCCAGTTGCTGTGACTCACATTTCCTGGCGGCAAACATAAAAAATGCAACATTATGACGTTTCTGACAGTACACTTAAATTTATTTACAGTAATTGCTTTAATACATGAACTTGAAAAACTGAGAAAAGCTATTACATATGTAATATGCTGACATATCCTAGTCATTTGATATACTTGACAACAGAAATGAAAATTATTTTTTTCAATACTGTCACACATTCACTGTTTTCCTTTTTGTTGTTCCATGTTTGCATTTTTAACTTCTTTGACAATGAGCAACAGAATAATTTACCAATATATTAATAATTATAATATGAAGGAAGTATTCACAATGTGATAATCAGTCAACAGCAAGCTCTCCTCATCAATTACAGAGAGTGCTGCACGTACAGCAATGGAAAAACTCAGTTCACATTGCTGTCATAATCTGATTTTAAAAGTTTTTTCTGTACAGTTTGAGCTTTGCTAGCATTAATCTAAGTTTCATCTAGCCACAGAAAACTTTTGAATATCATATCATGATCCTCCACAGCAACCTACAACCACCATGTAACAACAAATGTCCTTGAAATTAATATTTTATATCCATTAATAACTGAATAGCTGCAGGCCATATCTTTGTCCACTGAATGCAACGAAAATGTGTTGATTGTAAAAAGATCAGCTTTCAGAAGCTACAAAAGAAACAAGATTTTCCAAAAGAGTGCTTCTTCATCAGCAGATTTTTTCTGATGTCTGCAGCCTGTCTGCCACAAATTTCGGGAGTGACAGATGGAATCGGCCATATGTTATGCAAACACACTGTAAAAACTACTTACAAATCAACAAAGAAGATCAAAGAGTGTCTCAGATTGGCAAAGGAGAAAATGGACCCACTTGCAATGTCAGGAATATACCGCATACCATGCACATGTGGAAAAGTTTATGTTGGAATGACTGGACGATCAGTCAACACCAGGATCACGGAACATAAGGGACATTGTAGGTTGGTGCAGGTGGCAGAGTACACGCTGTGTGAGATGAAACACATAGTAAAATTCACCGACACAGAAGTTCTGGCTGTAGAAAAGAACTATCACACCCACTTGTTCAGAGAAGCTGTAGAAATTCATAAACATGAGAACAGCTTGTACAAGAAAGAAGAAAGGCTCAAGGTAAATGAATCCTGACTTTCCATGCTGCAGCAAACAACCATTGCAGGTAGCAAGAAAATCACATTGAAAATGACCGAGGAGAAGCCGTTGCATGTTGGCATGCCAGGTATGTATAGGTTGTGGCTGTGAGTTCCGCTCCAGTCCACCACCAGAAATGGAGGGTGAAACTTTGACAATGAAAGCCACTCATGCTGGCAAAACATCAGAAAAATCATCAAACAAATGTCGGCCAAAGAACCCGAGACAGAAGCCAAGAAGCAGTTTGTTAATTCAGTTTTGTTTTATCTGTGAGTGTGTTATAGATATTTTGTGAGTTCTACCTCATTTTTTTACAATGTCCATTTCATGTAATGTATCAATGTTTTTCACTGAGTGTTTGCTTCTTCCAATTGCATGAAATTCAATTTTACATAATTGTACCAACGTACTTTTACCAATACCCTTTCATGTTTTTCTCTTGTAGAGTCTTTGAGAAAATGGAGCAAAGATGAAATGTGTATGGCAGTATGTTTGTTGTTGTGTTCTTCAAACCAGAGACTGGTTTGATGCAGCTCTCCATGCAACTGTATCCCGTGCAAGCTTCTACATCTCCCAGTACCTACTGCAACCTTCATCCTTCTGAAAATTAGTAAATACAGAGGTCAAGACTAATATCAGTTTTTGTATTCATTGTATTATTTTTGAATACAGTTACTGTGTGAATGTTAAAGTTTGTGAAAATATTGTAATTTTTTTTAAAACATAGGGAATGAATTGAAAGTCTTGAGTTTAATACAACATGTTGAAACAAACGTGTATTCATTATGCTTTTACTGGTAGCGTTTCATGCCAAGTCCTTCTCAGCTCAGATACTTTGAACATTTCAGCATGTACATGTTTTGTGGTATGACAAAGTGTTTTACTGGCATAGTGATTTTGATGGATAAAACACAGATGAACCTGAAATGATGTTAATGATCAGGATTTTACATGTGGGCATGCTGAAAAATAATACTTCTGATTTTTACATGAAAACTTTTAAATCTGTTTAATTAAAATAATATTATTAACATTCTAAATATTTATTCTTCATGTTTATGTATTTATTCCTCATTGTAATCACCCTGGCAAATAATATGTTTCTCCCATCGAGAGACCAGTTTGTTAATGTCATCACTGTGAAATGTTGGACTTTGCTGACCAAGCCACAACCCCAACTCTGTCTGCATTGCTTCATCACTATGAAATTGAAGTCCTTGGAGGTGTTCTTCAAGTTTTGGAAACAGATTGAATATCAGATAGGGCCAAGTTGGAACTGTATGAAGAATGATTGGTGACAGTGAATGCAAGGAGTCAGATTGTTTCAAATTCACAGTGCTTGTGTGTGGTCTGGCATTTTCAGTCTGATGGAGAGGGTGCTCCATGCATGTATGAAATCTTTGAATATGCAACTCGATTACAGCATACTGTTTCACATGCACCAACATAGTTGATGATACACGCTGCCATGTTACATGCTACGATTTGGAGCCCTCTAGCAACAGAGAGCTGCAGTATGTAGACATAAAGAATAAAGATGTAGAATGTTAATAACGTTTTTTATATTTACAATGCTTTAAGAGTTGTAAAAAAATGGAGGAATTACTTTCCAGCACGTCCTTGTAATTTGTTTTTGGAGAAGAATAGCCTGATCACAATGCTACAATCAAGGAGAAAGGTCTTATGATCTTAACTACTGTGTAAAACAAATTCGACTCCCACACCACAGATTTAACTGTATACATTGTACATTTGTTATTGGACCAGATATCCACAAATCGTGTATTGTTTGATAAACAGGACTCAGTTTTGTTTTATATATTCATTGCAATCTCTCTCTTAATGATGCTAAAAACTGAATAATAACTATTTGTCCTTGCATGCAGACTTTGTTTTCTTTTTATGTCACAAACTAGAATAGAGCATTTTCAGAACATAAAATGGTACTGTGCAGATATCACTGGAAGGTATCAGTGAGTTTAAAGTTGAAGTAATTAGTACTTTGTAAAAGTGACTGTAGAATGTTCCAATGCTGCTGAATTATATTTACACTTCACACATTCACTTTCAAGAATGTCAACATGTCGATTTGGTCTGCTGAGAGAGCTGGTTATTGTAGTGGTGTTAAATGATGTCATTAGCTCATAGAATGGTCAGTTGATAGGAACAAAGATATACCTTTACTATACAAAACTATTTTTTTTCTTTTGAAACAGAACTGCTTTTTGTTAATATGTTTTTTGTATGATACGCAGAAACTGGATTCATATATGCTTCCTAATGGTGAACTAGGAACCAGTTGTGTGCACTTACAAAATTGGTGATTTGTGAAGATTTTACAAGTTTGAGGTCACTGACTTTGATACAATTATACATTGTGGTATACAGATTTTATTATTATATCAATTATTGACACTGATTATAATTATTTAAGATTATAATGAAGATGATTAATCAACTATGAATAATTGTAACATAAAACTACTTAACCTAGTTACTGTCTGACTGTCTTTCATCTAGGTTTTACACAGGTCATTAATACCATACTCACGTAAATGTTTAAAGTGGCTGAATATTATTGAATGTTTAAATATTTAAATACTTTGGAACATTTTCATTTTAAATTACTGTTAAGGCAGAAAGAGACTGGGTGGAACATTACACATGACGATTATGCCATGACAAGACTTTAGTCTCAGCATAATATGATTGTTGACTGTACATGTAATAAGTACGCTATGCTGAGAATTTCGATTCATTACTGAACTTGCAGTTCTGGGTGAGTTTAGAGAAATGTTGGAAATTTTAGTACCATTTTGCAGAATTATATCAGAACTGGAACAAAACAAGAAATTGATGACAGTTTTCAGGGTTCTATCATAGAAGGTGCAGAAATGGACTGTAGCAGAGCATAATGGGACATCGGATATCAATGGTAACAAAAGTAAAGTCAAGTAATATACTGAACTGATGGAGTCACTTGCTAGGGGCAGTGGAAGGTTAAAGAAATGATCTTACTGATTAGATGGGGGATGTCAAAAGAGAGCCATGATGATACAAAAAACGATCTGGAATCAAAATTAGAAAAAAGTGATACTAGAATTCAAAAAAGGAGTAGATGAAAATATAAGAAAATTAAAAAGAGAATCAGATGGTGCAATATCGGTCGTTATCCAATCAACGCACTTTCAAATACACATGCCATCAGTTACACCTCTGCATTTTCTACAGCTGCCATGAATGATTATGCTGCTGCCAATGGATGCAAGTACCCCTCTCCAGAGCTCCAGTGGCGGGTGTACTTAGCTTTGAACATTAAGGGAGTGACCCATTTTTGTGTATTTGCCATCTACAAACTTTTAAAGTGGCAAGAACTCGACATCTTCTGAATAGACAGTGTAATGAGGAGTGACAGATTAATACATCTTTTGTGTCTGTATATATTTTTACATTCAAATCTACTGTTAGCATCTGACACTGCAACCACAGCAACAAACATATATATATTATTTTTACTATTTTATATTAGATGTAGCATAAATTAATATCTGAATTCTCTGTTCATGAATGGCATATCTGTTCCTCACCCCTATGTATGTGTGTTATACATCAAGTTTGGGTACCAAGCAAACAAATGTCAGAAAGGAAAAAATTAAATAAAATATTTATGGTCATACGATCCTTGATGACACAAATGAATACGGAGATAAAAGGAGATAAAAGTTAAGGAGTTTGGGGAAGTCACATTAGAAGTGCTGGGACCTGTGGATAATTTAGAGAGGAAAGCAGAAGGAAATGGTATAGTAATGAACCCAAAAGTTGTACCTGTAAGAGAAACATATCTTTCCAATCTAGTCTTTGAACCTAAGGGCAGTTTATACTCATGGCATTTATAAATGGGCAAGGAGTGGTAGAATGGTCAGAAAAAGATAAGCTTTGCCTATCAAGGGCTTTATTAAAGGTGGATAGTATTAAATGGGGTTGAGACCTATCAGAAAGTTATGAAAATTTTCACAAATTTCCAAAAGAGTTCCTTGGAAAGTAGTCATCAGAAGTCAAAGGATGTAAAAAGGACATTTACTAAGACACTGTTAAATCTCTGAAAGAATATTGTTAACATTTGCCTAAAGGATTGAAGTATTCAGATCAATCATGGGTGATACTGATTTGAAAGACAATTTGATGGAACATTTACCTGTGAGCAAGAGGTGTTATATACTATCCAATAATAGTGGAATGCCACAGCACATAAGGTGCGTTAAAGTCCCCTAAAAGCAGCAAGGGACAAGATAGTTCACCAAGATGATGTGTTAGGACATCACTGGTAATGGGGCAGTAGGTACACAGATCACACTGTGACAGCAATATGGGCCACTATCTGAACAGCAACCACTTGTAGTGTTGTGGTTGTGGGCACAATTGAGAAGTGGAATGCATCAGTGATGAACATTGCTACACCACCTTTAACCCTGACACAACTAAGGTCACCTTTTCCAAAGTGCTGATAGCCACCAAGTACAGGCATGCCAGGCTGTTTAAAATTCAATAATATTCCGCTGGAGTAGGGAAGAAGAAAATGAGAATATAGTAGATAATGAAGGCAATAGGGGAGATAGAGGTAATGACAGCATTGATGACGATGAAGAAAGTAGTGATGAAAGTACTGAAGGAGGGCCTGAACTATATGTTTGGGATGAGTCTGTGATGCAACAGGTTGTGGCTGAAGGTGGATAGGTGATGAAGTGGCAGATGAGAGCTTGGGTGTTGCAGAACTATTCAGTCCGTAAACAAATAATTCTGAAGATGAGAAGAAGAAGTTTGTGTTTTCATGGTTTGTAAAAGGAAGGATGTGATAAGCCGGGATATAAGTGGAACATTGTAAAATGAAAATAAAAGAACAGAATGTTACGAGAAAAGGGCTGAAGATTCACTTATACAAGGTTGGAAAAGTGATTGGTGACCCAAGAAGATATAGAAAAGCATTTACTGCAGAAAAAGGATGGTGAAAAAAATGAGATTCTAGGGCAAACATTAAGTATAGGTGGAAATGTACAGGATAAAATTAAAAGCTTTAGTAGATAATGTGTCTGAGATCAGTGCATTTCACGAACATTCCATTGAACCATTGAAGGATATCGAGGATATGGCTCAAGTACTGGTATCAGGCTCGAAGATAGTTGGAACTATCAGGACACTGAGTAAGCCCATTAGGTAGCATATGGTTGCACAGCTACCTTAGATGGAATACCACTGGAACACTGGTTGCTGATGATCCCTAATATGTGTACGAAAATTATCCTTGGTTTGGACTGGTTAAATGAATATGGACAAAAAATAAATTTTGAGGGATGTTTTTTGAAACTGAAGATTGGAGAGAGAACTGTAAAAGTAAAACTGTTGCTTCAAGAGGAGCCTTTAGTAGGTCACCTGATGACAGTCATTCTTGCTGGAGAGGTAATGTCAATCTACACGTAGGGTATGATTGGGGTCAACAAAAGGAGGAGGAAAACAATGATAAGACTATTTTAAATAAAATAAAGGAAGTACAAGTGGTAACAGAGCAGCAACAACATCAGTTGGCACAAGTGTTGTAGACAAACAGAAGAGTATTTTCAGAAAAACTGGGAAGGGTTCTGAATTTAGGATGCAAATTGGCTGGCAAACCAAATGAAACATTTTTCATCAAACCCTACCTAATACCAGTTGCCTGTAGAAAGGCAGTAGCAATGGAACTTGATGGGATAAAACAATGGGATGTTACTGTAAGGAATGAGAGTCATTGCAAAAACACTCTCATAACAGTGAAGAAGAAAAGTGATGGGACGAGGGGGTCATAGATGCTCAGATGTTGAACAGCACAGTCAAAGAGAAAACTGATAGACATGAAAATATAGACAAATTACTCATATTTCTTCATGTTCAATATATGTGCAGCCTTGATGCAGCTATGGGTTACTGAGAGGTTCCATTAGCTAAGGAGTATGTTAAATACACAGGTTTTCTTTTTCAAGGCAAATGTCACCAGTACAAAGGAGTACCCTTTGGGTTGAATGTTTCAGTCGTAGTATTCATATGGGCTTTAGATATACAGGGGGGAGAACTGAGCACTAAATTAATTGTATATGTGAGTGATCTACTTCTTACCACTGAGAAGTGGAAGACACATTGTCAGTTACTAAATTATGCATTTAAAGCTTAAGTGACATGGGGCATTTCTCTGAGGCCTGTGAAACATGCAAACATGAAGTGAGACCATAGAAAATTATAAGTGTGTGACTGAAAAGACTAATAAAGGAAGGCGAAAGATTCTGTCATAGGTTTTAACATAACGAAAACAAGTGACAAAATTAGTGATTTTTCAGAATTAATTAAATGAATACAAATAATTTAGTTCTTAGAAGATAAAGATGAGTTGAATGAGCAGATGTGTACTATTGTGAAGAGTAGAATTATTTTTATTGCAGTCAACTTGTTAGTGCATTGTACCTTCTGTTGAACAATAAAGCGGTATGTGCCTGTTGAGTTAAATAAATAATTTCTTTTAATTTTTGGTAGCAGTATTTACAGAAGATAATCTAAGGTTAAGGTCATAAAATTTTCTTTGAAAAATACTGGTATTGTGTATTAGTTTAGAACTGACTACTGCATTTTTTGGTAAGTTTTGAAAAATGTTTTCCATTACTGTGTAAAGGATTTTATTTGTACTCAAAATATTTTGAAAAGTTTAAATGGTTTACACACTCAATTAGGCATTTGGTATTAATAGTATGGATAGCTGGTAGAGGTTCTACTTGTTCTTTGTATTTACAAAATAAAATAAAAAACTTGAAGTTAATCTAAAATTGAAAAAAAACCTGACATGCTAATGAGACATTTTAGGGTCCTAATAAGAATAATGTTGTACTTCTATGTAATGTAATTTCTATATTTATTTTTTTTAAATTCTCTCTATGCCTCTGATGTTTGACTATGTAATAACTCTATTCCTGTTGCGGACTGTGAGGGGATGAGAAGTTTGTTTAGATTTGAGGTACGAATATGTGATTCTTGATATAAATGTCATAGATTAATCAATGAATTAAATTTTTTGCCATGTTGAGGAACACATAATAAATTAGTGGCACATGTGACATAATGGGATATCAAACACTTGAATGAGAGCTGTAGTGGCTGGGAATTAGAGTAGTGCTGAAACTATGGTAAAAATGAGCTAGATTGATCTACTTGTATTTTGTAAAGGCGAGGCATCTCAATGATATTCAGAGGTGAAAGTATTTTCGTTCCATTATTTTGTAAGAAATAATTATTACTTTGTGGACAATATGTTGAAACAAATGTGTGGCAATTGGTACCATTCGTATATTGACACACATATTTTGGATGTTTTGGTATATATGTATTGTTGAGTGGTGTGTGCAATGAATAAATGGCATGAAGAATTTTTCTACTTGCATAGTTGTTTTGAGAGATACATAACAGATGAACCTGAAATGAAGTTAGTGCTCAGGAATTAATAATTTGCCACTGGAGAGAAATAACCTGATCACAACAACACGATCAAGAAGAAAGGTCCAAGGATCTTAACCACTTGTTAAGCAATGTTGCTTCCAACACCAAAAATGTAACAGTATGCATTGTACATTTATTATTGAACTAGATATAAGCCAGTTGCATACTGTTTGGTAAACATGATTCAGCACTGTTTAATATATTCATTGCAACTCCCTTTCAGCAGTGCTTAAGAACTGCGTAATAACTATTTGACATTGCACTTAGACAGTATTCTTTTATTGTCACAAACTATTACATAGGTGCATAAGTTTGTAGTGTTTTTGATTTGTGTGTTAGTATTCCAGTTGATATGGGTTGATTTATTGATTACATTTTTTATTGGTGGTTCAGTGTTCCTACTTGAGATTACATATTGTCATTTGGAGAAAGTGAGTTGAGCTGTGGCTGCTAGAAAATGAAGAGCTATGTGGAAAAATACAAACATTTACAACATATCCTTCTGTTTTCTGTTGGAGGGGTGACATCAGTGGAGGTAGCCAGAAACACTTGCGCCATGTATGGGGATAATACCATTGGACAGAGCATGGCAAGAAAATGTTTTTTTCCTTTTAAGGAGAATCATTTTGACATTAATGACTCTCCATGTTCAGGAAGACCTTCAGGGTTTGATAATGATTATTTAAATACTTTAATTCACAATGATCTATGTCAGTGTTCTCAAGAACTAGAAAATGTGAACTGTGGTCATTCCACCATGATACAACAATTGCAGGCAATTGGGAAGGTTCAAAAATTGGGTGTACGGGTACCACATGCTCTAAGACAAAATGTCAAACATCAGTGAGTGGCCATACGTGCATCTCTGCTTGCTTGTCATCAATTGGCTCATGAACAACACTGACCATTCCTCTCCTGTATAAGTGCTGGTGACATGAAATGGTGTCTGTATACAAACATAAGGAAAAGAAAGTAATAGTTGACTCTTAAAAAAGCAGCAACTCCCCATAAAAAGGCCTGGGTGTATTCACAAAAAACATGTTATGCATCTGGCTGAACAACAAATGTGTGGTATACTACAAACAGCTTTCCTGAAATTGAACCATCACTGCTGACATTTACTGTCAACATCTGAGATGCCTTGCAGATGCAATAAAAGAACAACGACCAGGAGGACTGCATGAAGTGATGCTACTTCACAATAACACCTTCCTACATTCTGCTAGACTGAAAAAAAGAAAAAAAACACTTTACAGGAGTTGGGTTGGAAACTCTTTCCACACCCATCTTATTCATCTAACATTGCACTGTCAGATTTTCACTATTTCCATTCTCTATCAAAGAGCCTTCAATGAACTTTGTTTCAGGCCAAAAATGCGCTCTGACCATGGCTCAATGAGTTCTTTACCTCAAAACTATGTGATTTCTACATTTGCAGAATCTAAAAGTTACCTCATCATCGGCAGACTGTTGTAAATAGAGAACACGAATATATTACTGAGGACTAAATTCTCTGTTATCGGTATCTGTTGTGTTTATTAATCTTATAGAAAGATGCCAAAAAACTTATGCACTGACCTAGTAAAATAGGCCATTTTCAGCTTACCTGCTGATTCACATATAGTAAGAGATGCTATTTACGTACTTTAATTATTCAGTCAGGAAGCACAGGAAGAGAGAGTGTGTGTGTATGTGTGTGTGTGTGTGTGTGTGTGTGTGTGTGTGTGTGTGTGTGTGTGTGTGTGAGTGAGTGAGAGAGAGAGAGAGAGAGAGAGAGAGAGAGAGAGAGAGAGAAAGAGAAATGTGCGGCGAACCTAGACAGGACTGTTCAATCACTAAATAATTACAGTGGAGCTATTACTGCTGCAAACAGAGTTGGAAGGTATCAGTGAGATAAAACTGAAGCAATTAGTACTTTGTAAAAGTGACAAATGTGATGTAACCAGCTCAAACAGAGACATTGAGCTATCACGGCTGTCCAGTATCAGCCTCTAGCTCCAGTCCTCACCACAAGTGGTGTCAATTTGCAAGCAGTCACTGCTAGTGGCACTCTCAGAAGAAGAAACCAACCCGCAGCACAAGTTGGGTAACTCGGTGGGATCCCATGACCACCGACTGTTTATAACTGTCCTCCCACAGGTCTCAGTGAGCATCCTCTCCTGTGATTGCTGATATGGAACATTCAACTAGCCAGCCATTATTTGTGACAACTTTAGCTTTGATTCTGGACACTGTTTCTGGCTGGCTGCATTGTATTTGTGTTATGCAGAACTTGCAAGTGCTTGTATTACCTTTGTGCCTCTATGATTTGTCTGTGTATTTTTTCCAATAAATTGTACTCATAACTCCAGACTTCAATAGCATGTTTGATCACTGCTGAATTACATTTACACTTCAGACTCTCGGTTTACATAACGTCAACATGTTTCGGTCCCCTGAAAGAACTGCTTATTGTAGTGGTGTTTTAATGGTGTCATTAGCTCATAGAGGGGTAATTTGATGTGAACAAAGATATATCCTTAGTGTACAAGGTATTTTCTTTCAAAACCCAACTGCTTTTTCTTAATAAGTCATTCATTTTGTATATAAGAACTCATACTTAGTTTTCATATGCATTTCCTAATGGTGAATTGGGGAATGATTGTATGGATTTATAAAATAGGTGATTTTCTAAGACTTTACTAGTTTGAAGTCCTTGACATCGGCACAATTATCCACTGTGGTATAAAAGTAAATTTTACAGTTTTTTAACAATTTCATTTTAGGATATTGCTGAAGTAGAAGGAGACTGGGTGGGTCATTATAGTGGGACCAAATTCTGTACCCCTGTGTATCAGGAGTCTGCCACCTGGGATTGGAACCACATTGTAGCACCCATCTCCAACTCCCTGTCAGTCTGAAAACACTGACTCTGATCAGACAGGAATTTCTTGAGGCCCTGGAACAGATGGAAACCACTTGGAGCAAGGTGTAGACTGTAGTGTGGATGGTCAAACATTCACAGGAGCTCTGTTAGTCATAAAGCCGTGTGTGGCCGAGTGTTACCATGCAGCAGGACAACACCAACACTAAGCATCCTGCACTGCTTGTTCTGAACAGCCTCTCTTAATTTCCACATTGTTTCGCAGTAATGATCAGCATTCACCGTTTCACATTTGGTCAAGAATTTAATGAGAACTCCCCGTCTGTCCCAGGACACTGAAGACAGCCCTTTCCCTGCCAACACAGTCTGCTTGAATTTTCTTTTGAAAGGAAAACCACTGTGACACCAATGAACTGACTGCTGCTTTTTTTCTGAGGTACTGTGTGCAACCCATGTCTCATCACCTGTGATAATCATGTCCGGAAACTCACCACTGTCATCAGTATATCGCTGCACAAAAGTCAAAGCTGACCCCATGTGCTTTGCTTTGTGTTCTGTAGTCATTTGCTTTGGCATCCACCTAGCACCCAATTACATGAACAAGATATCCTCCATGATAATTTCATGCCACAGGGAGTTCTGCATCCATGGAAACTGACTGGTAAGTTCTGTGGTTGTGAAGTGATGATTCTCCATAATGGGTTGCTGCACAAGCTCCGTGGTCACCTGTAATGATGGATGGCCTACCACTGCACACCTCGTTATGAAAATTTTGGCAACCTGCTGCAAAGTCTCTGCACTAGTGACATACCATCCACTTGCTCATGAGATTAGGCCCATAGACCTGGCACAGTTGACGAATTTCAATTAGTGCTTTGATCTCTTGCATTAAAAACTTTATCAATGACCACACATTACACATAGCAGGAGCTGGAATACAAGTCTGTGAGGTCTCTGGCAGCATACACTACGTGCATCATTACTACACAGAGTTGCTTCAAGCAACATATGGTTCACTAGCTGTGGGTGAGCGGAAAAGTTACTTTATGGATGCACCCTGTTCACAGAAACAGTAGTATGGTTTCCTTCACTGAAAAAATATCAAAAGCAAAGTCTTCATTCTAGGAATCTAATGATTTTTGTGCTGTCAGTCTGTCATCAATGAGTATATTCAGCATCAAACTTCCAGTTCAACCAATGTTCACAATGTCTAAAAAGGGAATGACATAAAGCTAACACAAAATGATATTCTGCAACAAAAAATTTCATATTTCACTTCAAATAATACTTGCAGTTACCATTATTGTTATTTCACCTTCTGACTGTTATGGCAATTTCAGTTTCAAGGAAAAAAGGGAGTATTATTTATTTCATGTATTGTTGATCCATGTTGTGACTATGTCACAGCACATGAAATGTGTCAGTTTTAAAAGTTCATTGTGGCCACAAGCTATGGGTTTATATAAATAGTACTAAAGAGTTTCATATTACAGTATCTGCAGGTTAGATTATAAATAAATTCTGCAGACAAATAAATACTACAGAAAATTTGTTACAGGAAAGTAAATATGTTTCCAATAATAAATAGACAGGATCAAAAATAAGGATCTGGGAATGTATCTGAGAGTTACAGGTACATGGCTGCTGTACATTACAGTTCAGAAACTCTACTGTTGCGTGAAATTACCCTTGCAATAGGAGCTTAAGTGGCTTTTATCAAGACCTCATTATCTACTAAATACTTAATTTGTGAAGGCGGGACATTAAAAACTCTTACAGTCCTTCTTTATCATGCTCAGGTTTCATACTGGATGTCTTCTTTTCTTCTAGTATCATGACCATGATACACACTATTAGGTTTCCCCTATGAAAAAAATTAGGGAGAATATACATTGTGAAGTGGATGGGAGGATTTCAAGTGCCTTCAAAAGATTTCTGTGTGTGGCTCTAGGGTGGACTCCATCCATAATTCTTATGGCTGTATTCTGTGCATACAGCACATTTCTATCTAGTGGCTGATTTCCACAAAAATTGAATCAATATGCCGTAACAGCATGGAAAAAACCATAATAAGCAGATTTAATGGCTTCCATATTTCTATTAGAGCAAACAATGCATAACACATCAGTTGCAGAATTCAGTCTTTTGCACAGATCAAGGGTGTGAGTTGACCAGTTGAATTTGCTATCAATATATAAGCCCAGGTATTGTGAACCATCCATCATAGCTATTTGTCGGTCACCCAGCTTTTCTCCTATTTCTGCATCTCTATACATTGTATGAAACTGAATATAATTTTTTACTTCAATTAAACAATAACCATTTCACAATATCACTATAAATCTCATTAGCTGACACCTCTTGTCTGTCTAATGAATTATAAGTAAGTAGCATAGCGTTATCAGCAAAAACAGTGAATTTAAAATGTTCTTCACAAAAATGTACATCATTAATAAAAATAATGAAAAACAGAGGGCCCAGAAATGAGCCCTGAGGCACTCCACATGTGATGGTACCTCATGCTGATGATGTTGAACCCCTTCTCAACTCTAGTGGCTAGTGTTGTTACCTCTGGATCACAGGGTCCCAGGTTGGATTCCTGGCTGGGGTGGGAATTTTCTCTGCCTGGGGACTGGGTGTTTATCATCATCATTTCATCGTCATTCGTGACAGTGGCTAGAATGGACTGTGTAAAAGTTGGGACTTTGTACAGAGGCTGATAAGCACACAGTTGAATGCCCCACAAATCGAACATCACCACCACCTTCTCAACTATCCAGTGCAACTTGCTGTTTTCTGCTTGAAAGATACTAATCTAGCCCCTTTCCTGCTGCACTGGCTGTACTTAGATATGTGGTTCTGTATATAAGTATTTGGTGACTGACACAGTTGGGCATACACTATCAAAGGTTAAAATAAAGTGTTCTTGAAACTACTTCAGTATACACTTGAGAGTCTGCGCTGTTGTAGAGCAAGGACTAACAGACATCCTGTCGGTTTCGGACAGTTTAAGTCTTATGATTTTCTTGAGGATCATCACTCCAATTTTTGAAATATTCCTGTGGATTATTACAGTGACTGGAATGGTATATGGAAGGATTTCAACAAAATACAGTTCAAACTAAATCTTTATGTACTTACAGAATGACATCTCAAGACCACTGATAGCTCCTGTAATATGTATGTATTTATTTATTTACCGACAGTCTGTTCAATCATTTGGACCATCTTTGAGTCATGTACGCGAATATTTCATATAAAGGAAGGGTAAATAATACTGTTTGTTTCTCTTAACAACTGTGATTTATCATCAACCAATTCAATTGCCCTACACATAGGAACTATACGATTTGAAGTTTTTCACTTTCAACATTAAGCACTGATTCATAATAGTGCAGTTTCCTTATTACAATGCATTTTTCACAATCTACTGGTATGGTGTGTTCACAATGTGTGTGTATCAAGATAGTCAGCTTAGACAAATAAAATTCATCCATTAGTTGTGATGTCTAGTATTTCAGGTGACATTCTACACCTTATATGGTTGCCATTTTGAAAATTCACAACTTTTAGGTTTCAGGCTAGATTAAAAACCACAGTAGGGCTATCTAAAGATTGTTTAAGTGTCAAAATAAGTAATAGTTATAAGAGTTGTTTGCAACAGACACAACATAAAGTTGTTTTGTAATAAGTGACTATCAATGATGCTCCATCACATTCCTGATTTAAAAAATCTGCCTGTCAATCTCAAACATAATCTCACATGTTTAATCAGTCACCTGTCAACATGGGGTTCATGCAGCACATGGTACAATTTCCCATTTAGTTGTTTCAAAGCCTATCATTAAATTTACAGCTATTTTCAACACACAGTGAAGTATTGGAAGTGATGTTTACATGAATGAATATGTGATTGGCTTTTTATTTCATAAGTTTGATGGTTGTGTCTTTCACACAAAGCAATTCCAAAGTAACTCAATTAGATGTAAACAAACAATGTGTTTGGTGACTGCCATCACTATTTATTTGCAAAATGATTCTTATCATTTAGGATATGGAATGATATGCCATTTATATTATCACAGTTTCTCTTTTGAGATACTGCAAATTCTACTTTCTAAGATCAGGATACAATCTAACAATACTGGACAGCAAATGTATTAGTAATAGTTATCAGACTTTTCTCTTCAAATGGGATTTCTAGAGGACTAGAAATCTTTTTTTACTTGTCCAAATGTCTTCATTCCCAGCACAAAAATCTCTGAAAGTAGTCTACAGTTCTAAGTTGTCCACAAAGTGAAAAATTATCACTTACAGCATTTGTACTAGCTGAGTTTTATACCATTGCTCTTTAAGATCGATACAGTCTACTTGGAATCATCTATGAATTCGCTTGTTGTGGCAGTTCAGGATTCTGTCAATAGGTATATTTTCGTTGTGCAAATACCTGAAGGTATCTGTAGATAGTTTTTTATCTTCACGTGGGCTCCATAAGTATCTGACAGCCCCAATAACAAGTTGTGTAATACATTATCACATGGCTATAACACACATGGGAGGTATAATAATTTCTCTTGGTCTGTTGAATGACAATGGAGTTTATTGTAAGATGTTATTTACTGTTTTGTTCTTGCCGTAGGACTTTCATTCTGTTTACATTCTCTTTGGTTCTGTTATAAGTATGTTGATAACTCTGAAGTGATGGTTTAACTTTTGTTTTTGCAGGTGATACAAGTATATGAAAAAAAGTTGTAGCAGTCTCCTAACTGAAAAGCCGGTTAATGAAGTATTCAAAATCATCTACAAATGGATAAGCTAAATGGATTATCATAAAAATTTGAGAAGACACAATACATACAGTTCCGAACGTCACAAGCTATAAAAAGAATTTCTCAAACAAGGGAATTGCAAGTAGTAGAAAGGAAAAAGAAAGATTAGAGTTTAACATGCCATCAACAAAAAGTCATTAGAGGCAGAGCACAAGCTTGGAATATGAAAGGATGGGGAAGGAAATTGTTCATGCCCTTTTCAAATGTAGCATTTCAACATTTGCCTGGACAATTTAAGGAAATATCAGGAAACATAAATCTGGATGATCAGGCAGGGATTTGAACTGTTATCCCCTCGAACATGAGTCCAGCGTGGTAACCACTGCACCACCTTTCTCAGTAAGAAGTAGAAAGTGTTAAACGTTTTGGGAGTACAGACAGATTGCAACCTCAATTGAAAAAACCAACTATTTATAATTAATGAAGTACTTTGGTTCAGTTATTTTCTGGTCTCGGAAACTACTGTACAGCTGGGAGAGCAGTGTGTTGACCACATGCCCCTCCATATCCACATCCAGTGATGCCTAAGGGCTGAGGATGATGCAGCAGCTGGTTGGTACTGTTGGGCCTGTTCGGGAGGTTCAAATGGCTCTGAGAACTATGGGACTTAACATCTGTGGTCATCAGTCCCCTAGAACTTAGAACTACTTAAACCTAAGTAACCTAAGGACACCACACATATCTATGCCCGAGGCAGGATTCGAGCCTGCGACCGTAGGAATCGCGCGGTTCCGGACTGAGCGCCTAGAACCGCTAGGCCACCGCGGTGTTCAGGAGGAGTTTAGTTGTAGTTTTTGGTTCAGTTATGTAAGCGGCATGCGCGATTACTGCTATAGGTAATTTGTAAATGAAGAAACCAGCTTATTCTGTATATTTCCAGTAGTTAATGTGTTATGGAATCATTTTCTCGAGATATCAAATAACAGGGATAGTATTTTCTGAACACAGAAGTATTTTATGAGAATTATATCTGGTGTTAATTCACAAACATCTTACAGAGACATTTTCAAAAACTAGGCAATTTAACAACTACTTTACATACACATATTCATTGACACTTTGATGACTGAGTAACTAGTGTGTCATTTAACAGGTTGATAATGCGCATTTTCGCAGTTTTTTTTCTGAATGTTGTGTAGCTGGTTCTACTGTACAGAACTTAGAGCAGTTTATTGCACTTCAAAAACAGACTTTTCTTCTATGAAATGCTGCTTATATCAGTAACAATTTTTTTATATTGAAATAAAAATGCATTCTTTTCACAACAATGTTTTTCTTTAATTTTCTGGATGGGGTAAGAATAAAATTTGATGGTACTAAAACTGTTTAAAAATGTGGTTTTCTTTATTGAAAACTACTTATTTACATTTGCTTTGGTGTGGAAAATTTCAAAGCATTCTGGAAAACAAACACTCTTCATAATAATACCTTGTATCTTTCCTTTCCCCCCATGAACCATGGACCTTGCCATTGGTGGGGAGGCTCGCATGCCTCAGTAATAAAGATAGCCGTACCATAGGTGCAACCACAACAGAGGGGTATCTGTTGAGAGGCCAGACAAACATTTGGTTCCTGAAGAGGGGCAGCAGCCTTTTCAGTAGTTGCAGTGGGAGGGGCAGTCTGGATGATTGACTGATTTGGCCTTGTAACACTAACCAAAACGGCCTTTCTGTAGTGGTACTGCGAACGGCTGAGAGCAAGGGGAAAGGCTGAAAGCAAGGGCAAACTACAGCCGTAATTTTTCCCGAGGGCATGCAGCTTTACTGTATGGTTAAATGATGATGGCACCATTTTGGGTAAAATATTCCGGAGGTAAAATAGTCCCCCATTCGGATCTTCGGGCGGGAACTACTCAGGAGGACATCGTTATCAGGAGAAAGAAAACTGGCGTTCTACGGATCGGAGTGTGGAATGTCAGATCCCTTAATCTGGCAGGTAGATTAGAAAATTTGAAAAGGGAAATGGATAGGTTAAAGTTAGATATAGTGGGAATTAGTGAAGTTCAGTGGCAGGAGGAACAAGACTTCTGGTAAGGTGAATACAGGGTTATAAATACAAAATCAAACAGGGGCAATGCAGGAGTAGGTATAATAATGAATAAAAAAATAGGAGTGCGGGTAAGCTGCTACAGCCAGCATAGTGAACCCATTATTGTGGCCAAGATAGACACAAAGCCCACGCCTACCACAGTAGTACAAGTTTATATGCCAACTAGCTCCGCAGATGAAAAAGAAATTGATGAAATGTGTGATGAAATAAAAGAAATTATTCACATAGTGAAGGGACATGAAAGTTTAATAATCATGGATGATTGGAATTTGGTAGTAGGAAAAGGAAGAGAAGGAAATGAAGTAGGTGAATATGGAATGGGGGTAAGAAATGAAAGAGGAAGCTGCCTGGTAGAATTTTGCACACAGCATAACTTAATCATAGCTAACACTTGGTTCAAGAAGCATGAAAGAAGGTTATGTGCATCGAAGAGGCCTGGAGATACTCGAAGGTTTCAGATAGATTATATAATGGTAAGACAGAGGTTTACGGACCAGGTTTTAAATTGTAAGACATTTCCAGGGGCAGATGTGGACTCTGACCACAATCTATTGGTTATGAACTGTAGATTAAAACTGAAGAAACTGCAAAAAGGTGGGAATTTAAGGAGATGGGATCTGGATAAACTGACAGAACCAGAGGTTGTAGAGAGTTTCAGGGCGAACATTAGGGAACAACTGACAGGAATGGGGGAAAGAGACATAGTAGAAGAAGAATGGATAGCTTTGAGGGATGAAATAAAGAAATAGTGAAGGCAGCAGTGGATCAAGTAGGTAAAAAGACGAGGGCTAGTAGAAATCCTTGGGTAACAGAAGATATATTGAATTTAGTTGATGAAAGGACAAAATATAAAAATGCAGTAAATGAAGCAGGTAAAAAGGAATACTAATGTCTCAAAAATGAGATTGACAGGAAGTGCAAAATGGCTAAGCAAGGATGGCTAGAGGACAAACGTAAGGATGTAGAGTCATATATTACTAGGGGTAAGATAGATACTGCCTACAGGAAAATTAAAGAGGCATTTGGAGAAAAGAGAACCGTTTGTATGAATATCAAGAGCTCAGATGGAAACCCAGTTCTAAGCAAAGAAGAGAAAGCAGAAAGGTGGAAGGAGTATATAGAGGGTCTGTACAAGGGTGATGTACATGAGGAAAATGTTATGGAAATGGCAGAGGATGTAGATGAGGATGAAATGGAGATACGATACTGTGTGAAGAGTTTGACACAGCACTGAAAGACCTAAGCCGAAACAAGGCTCAAATGGCTCTCAGCACTATGGGACTTTACTGCTGCGGTAATCAGTCCCTTAGAACTTAGGACTACTTGGACCTAACTAACCTAAGGACATCACACTCACCCATGCCTGAGGCAGGTTTCAAACCCGCAACCATAGCAAAACAAGGCCCCAGGAGTAGACAACATTCCATTACAACTACTGACAGCCTTGGGAGCCAGCCCAGACAAAACTCTACCATCTGGTGAGCAAGACGTATGAGACAGGCAAAATACCCTCAGACTTGAAGAAGAATATAATAATTCCAATCCCAAAGAAAGCAGGTGTTGACAGATGTGAAAATTACTAAACTATCAGTTTAATAAGCCACGGCTGCAAAACACTAACATGAATTCTTTACAGATGAATGGAAAAACTGTTAGAAGCTGACCTCAGGGAAGATCAGATTAGATTCTGTAGAAATGTTGGAACAAGTGAGGCAATACTGACCCTACGACTTATCTTAGAAAATAGATTAAGGAAAGGCAAACCTATGTTTCTAGTATTTGTAGACTTAGAGAAAGCTTTTGACAATGTTTACTCGAACACTCTCTTTCAAATTAGGAAGGTGGCAGGGGTAAAATACAGGGAGCGGAAGGCTATTTACAATTTGTACAGAAACCAGATGGCAGTTATAAGAGTGGGGCATGAAAGGGAAGCAGTGGTTGGGAAGGGAGTGAGACAGGGTTGTAGCCTATCCCCGATGTTATTCAATCTGTGTATTGAGCAAGCAGTAAAGGAAACAAAAGAAAAATTTGGAGTACGAATTAAAATCCATGGAGAAGAAATAAAAACTTTGAGGTTTGCTGATGACATTGTAATTCTGTCAGAGACAGGAAAGGACCTGGGCGAGCAGCTGAACAGAATGGACAGTGTCTTGAAAGGAGGATATAAGATGAACATCAACAAAAGCAAAGCGAGGATAATGGAATGTAGTCGAATTAAATTGGGTGATGCTGAAAGAATTAGATTAGGAAATGTGGTGCTTAAAGTACTAAATGAGTTTTGCTATTTGGGGAGCAAAATAACTGATGATGGCCGAAGTAGAGAGGATATAAAATGCAGACTGACAATGGATGGCAAGGAAAGTGTTTCTGAAGAAGAGAAATTTGTTAACATCGAGTATAGATTTAAGTGTCAGGAAGTCGTTTCTGAAAGTATTTGTATGGAGTGTGGCCATGTATGGAACAGAAACGTGGACGATACATAGTTAGGACAAGAAGAGAATAGAAGCTTTCGAAATGTGATGCTACAGAAGAATGCCGAAGATTAGATGGATTTATCACATAACTAATGAGGAGGTATTGAATAGAATTAGGGAGAAGAGAAATTTGTGGCACACCTCGACTAGAAGAAGGGATCAGTTGGTAGGACATGTTCTGAGGCATCAAGGGATCACCAATTTAGCATTGGAGGATAGCGTGGAGGGTAAAAATCATAGAGGTAGACCAAGAGGTGAATACACTAAGCAGATTTGGAAGGATGTAGGTTGCAGTAGGTACTGGGAGATGAAGAAGTTTGCACAGGATAGAGTAGCATGGAGAGCTGCGTCAAACCAGTCTCTGGACTGAAGACCAGAACAACAACAACATCTTTCCTTCCCACTTTTCCCCATCTTGCCTCGCTTCTTTCTGCACTAACTTCACATCTCTTCTGAGGCCATTATGACTTTTGCAAAGCTGGAATTAATTTAGGGAGCTGTCTTTCAAAGAATCTATTTACAAGTAAAATGTTTTTGAAACTTCCTGGCAGATTAAAACTGTGTGCCCTACCGAGACTCGAACTCGGGCACACAGTTTTAATCTGCCAGGAAGTTTCATATCAGCGCACACTCCGCTGTAGAGTGAAAATCTCATTCTAAAATGTTTTTGGTGGAAGTTGATTCAACAGGGCCACCTTTGTTCACCAATACCTCTGCCAGATCAGTAATGAACTCAAGAAGATGTTTATTGGTAGGGTTTGACTTTTTAAATTAAAGTATAAATTTATGACCATTATCATGCAAAGATGGCAAAAAAATTATTTCTTCCTTTTGTTTCCTCTCAAAACTGCAGTGCCCAATTAGCTGGTCACTGCGGTAGACTCCTGCCTTGTTTTTATTGTAATCCAAAATACAATCAGGTTTCATTTTCTCTATAATTCCAAACTTTGTTCTGACATTGACATTAGATATGCTGTCATTTTGTTTTGTTGTCAAAATAAACATATCCCTAGTGTATCTCCATTTGACAAATAGCAAATGGTCTCATATGCGTAATGAAACAACTTTTTCTCCAGTCTTTGGGCTAACAGATCTTTAGCTAGTCCTTTTTTTATTTTCGATTACTGTACCCACTGTGCCTTAGTTTCTTTCCATAACTGATCGAGTAGATTAGGGCTAATGTAAAAATGATCATTTGCATAGAGTATGGCCTTTCCATAGAAACTTTCACACAGTCTGTTTACTACATGAAAAATGCTGTTATTGGCATTTGCCTGACTACCAGGATATATTTCATATTTCAAAATATATCCACTTTCACATGACATTAAAAGTTTATGCCATATTTGTTAGGCTTATTTTTCATGTAGACCTTGAAACTAAGTCTGCCATGAAATGGGCCAATTATTTCATCTATAGCAAAATTTTCATCTGGTTTGTACATTCTTTCACATTTGCCGTTAATATATCAAAGGTCAGTCTTACCCTGTGAATAGCATTGTGTGGTTCTCGATTTTTAAAAATTAAAGTTCCATTATCTATGAGACATAAAATTCACAGAATTGGCTGAAAACAATCTCTTGATAAATACTTTCCTACAAAGGAAGTCTGCAGAACAGAATTTGTAGAAGAATGGTTGGTCAATTTCCATTTTCTAACAAGGCACACATGTAAAACCACACCAAAAACTTATATTGAGTGTCACAGTACTCCACTTATGCAAACTGAGAGCTGCTTCAGGTTGCCTGTAGCATTTAGGTTTTCAGTAATTGTTCTAGCATACCTGTTTGTCTCTCGTTTTTGCAACTTCAACAGTTCATCCGAAAAGTAGGTTAACAAACAAACGTAGAAGAGTTCTGGTCAATCTAAATTTGAATTCCATGCGATTCTCTAAGAACTAGAAGCTGTGAAGCAGTAATGCCATCATCTGCCCACTGACCATCTGAAAGAAGCAGACTGACGGGTTCAGAGAGAGGTGTGTCTGATATATTATCAGCAGCAGCAGTTTTATCTTGAGGTCTCCCTGACACTTCATCATTAGAAATACCTTCTTCTTCTTCTTCTACAGCATAAATCATACAAATTAGCTTTCAGGTGTACAATACACTTATTGAAAAAATGCGACAAATCAATAGCTTACCATCACTGCTTTCGAAACAAGAAATTTGTTCATCAAGCTCTGAGTCACTATCATTCAACAAAAACTCTCTCACATCATTAAATAAGACCATCTTGAAGACAAATACAAAGTGTGAAACCGACAACATAGACAACAATCAAGACCCTGTACTCTGTGTGTGACCTAGTGAGGTGTTCCACTTGGTAACAAGATGAATCGGAATGCTCCAAAGTACGTAACATTCCTTTCCCACCAGTACGAGTGACAGGAGCTGCCAACTGTATTTTTTCCATGGTATTACAAGCATCATAGACTATCCTTATACAGACAAGAGACATAAAACAAATGGGATACATTTACAAATGTAAGAAACGGGCCGTGTGGGTCCTGCGTTGCTCATCTTTTTGGAGTAAATCTGTGGAACATAGGAGCTATGTCGCTCACCTCTAAAATGTTAATCTCCTCTGTCATTAGCCACATTTCTCTAGTCACAAAAAGCAGTGAAATGCAGTGAACATAACACTAGGACCAAAAACAATCTCTACAAAGAAGTCAAAAAGTTTTATCATTAGCACAGAAAGGAACCATATACATGTGTGCAATGTGTACAATTATACTTACAAAGCAGGACAATATGTATGCTGATTTTAATTTGACAACTCACTTGAAAATCTTCCTTTAGGAAGAATATTTAAGCCACCTTTCATGCTAAAGTCTGTCGGTTTGTCTAGGTTGTTTGTTATTCTGTTGAATAGATTTGCCCTTAATGAATCAAAATGTTAACATTTAACACCAGAATCTCTTTTGTCATATAGCAAGCATCTGCAAAAATTATGAACAATGTTTTGTTGTAAATTCATCAGGCTCCAACCCCACATTCAATTTATAGGGTAACCCAAAAGTCCGTCAACATTTGCAAATTCATTAATTCATAGAATAATCTAGGTAGAGAGGCAGAAATTGACACAAATGCCTGAAATTATGTGGGTTTCATTGGAACCAAAAAAGATTGCAAAAACTGGATAACAGATAGTGCTGGACAACAACGCATCAGTGATTCTGCAAGAGAATTGTGTATAATATGAGCTTCAGTTGGAGAGGAAGTCAGAACACCCTAGCCTGGATGATAAAACACCTGCTGGAAGGCACAACTTTTATGCAGGATGGTGCTCCACCCAATATTGCTACACATGTGAAAGACCTCTTGCACACATCATTTGGTGAGGATTGCGTGCTGAGCCGCTACATCCATCATGCTTAGCTACCAAGTTCCTGAGACCTCAATCAGTGTAATTACTAGTTGTGGGGTTACCTGAGATCACAAGTCTACTGCAAACATACAACTTCATTAGGGATGCTAAAAGGCAATATCCAACTGAAATCTCTCACTATACCTACCGATATGCTGTACAGTGCTATTCACAACATTGTCCCTTGACTTCAGTACTGTTGATGACCGACAGCCAACATGGTGAACATTTGTTATAAAGAACATCATCTTTGCTAAACATGAATAATTACTCATGGCTCTGAGCACTATGGGACTTAACATCTGAGGTCACGCAAGTCTGTGTCTAGGAAAATAAAATATTTACAGAGAAAAGTATTTGAAAAAGAAATTATTGAAACTAAAGTGATCACTGGTTTTCCTGAATCTTATGTAGACAAAGCACATCAGACTAATTTTGAAAAATAAATGTGCACCAGACCAATGTCCTGCAAGGGCTATAAAGTACAGAATGAATCGTTCAATATACATACATACATCCCCCTGCATATAAAGGCTGTCAGGTATATTGGATTACGCAGGATTATTCCGAATTTCCAGTTTCCAGTCCAACTCTTGATTAAACCTTGTCAGGAAAGGAAAAAATCACAGTCACACAAAAATGAACAATAATCCATATATTATGGTCTCCACTTTAAATTGTTCAGCATAGGATTAAAACTGAGATGCAATCTTTTAAAAGTTACCGGAACTTAAAATTATGCTTTTAGGTTTAGTCGGAGAGCTACGTTTGCAAAATTGACTCAACAGCCAACATTTTTGAGTAGCAAGTCAGAAAATGATCATAATAGTTCTTAGTGATTCTCTGCAAAAACAACTAAGTAGTGTTGTGTAGTTTCCTATGTGAACCATTTTTACAAATACGTATTCGACATTAGACAGCAAAATAAAAGAAGTGTCAGTGCTGAAAAAGAAACAAAAATTGAAAACTAAGTTCCCTAGTGCAGGGTGAAAAGTTTACTCATGGTTTTGAAAAGGTAAAGATTATCGTAATGTTCACTGTACTGTGTGCTCCTCATATTTCTGTGTTTCTCATGGAGGGGAAAATGACGTAAAAAACATGCAAACACTGCAACACACAGAATTTCTATTCAACAGTCAGCCTTGAAAATGCAAATGAAGGTAAGTTCTCTTTTTACCTCCCATGGTAACCAGAAACCCAGAAAAAGAAAAAGTAATAGCTGCAGAAGCATCCTTTGTGTTGCACTCAATTTCTGGGGCTGTTGCGACAGTTTTCTCCCACATTTGTTTCTAAACTGAAAAATATCTGAAAAAATATAAAAGTGGAAACAGAAGCAATGAAAATGCTTTTGACAGTACTGGATCCATATTCAATAGAGCAAACAATTAAGCAGTTGGACAATTCTGTTTATTATTCTGTTTCTTTGGATGCATCCAACAAATAACACAGTAAAATCTTTGCACTTGTGGTATGTTACTTTTCTTGTGAAGCACATGCCTGTATGTCTGACTCAGTTGCAGCAGAAATAAAAAGTGAGCTTACCAAAGCATCTTAACCACTGAAGAATGCCAGCAATTTTTTTGCTGATAATGCAGCCGCTAATTTTGGAAAGAATAAAAGTATATAAGTCAAGCTATGCAAAGTAAATCCAAGCTCAACTGCAGAGGTATGTAACTGTCCTCCCTTGAATAACATCAAAAACCAAGCAGCAATTACTTATTAAGTACTTATTAAGATATATAATGGATTCCACTAATCTACTAAAGGATTTGGTGAACTAAAGGACTTTTTTGCTTGGATGGACATTGAATGGTAGGAGATTTTAAACCACATAGCATAGCTGGCTCTCTCGCTCTGGCCTTACAGTGAATAATGATAAACGTTAAATCAATCAAATCTTACTTCCTCTCAGAAGAGTACATACTAATGATACTCAGAGATTTCCTTGAAGATGAATTATTTTTGCCATGCAGGGTGACGTCACCGACAGCTGCTGATATTACGACAGGCACACACTGTGTCATTTTCAAGGCAAAACTGCAGCAAGTAAGTGCTGTGCAAAGGAATTTAAAATCCCAGTTCTCAGTGCAAATCTGGGGAGACAGGCTCTCTCTGTCACTCTCTCTCTCTCTCTCTCTCTCTCTCTCTCTCTCTCTCTGTGCGTGTGTGTGTGTGTGTGTGTGTGTGTGTGTGTGTGAAAACTAGCATCATCACAAACCAGAGATGACTCACGCCCAATAACAAACAGATGTGGTAACATAAACTCTGTCCCTCTGCTTTTTGACAAGGGAGAGTGGAGGACTTCATGCAGAATTTAAACAAAACCACCATCTCTAATTAAAAAGTTATTTGCCAATTTAATTTCAACAGCTTCCTTAATAACAATATCCCAGTAGATGGATGTGCATGTCAGAATCCCCATTTTGTTATATTCCATGGGATAGCCAGTGCCAAGATAAGGTTCTGCAATGACAGATTTCCTCAGCAGTTGTAAGCAGGTGCGATGTTTATGCTCAGTACACCAGTCCTGCACAGATATGAGGCATGTCAAACATTATTTGTCACATTTCGGGGAAATATGTGAAGTATGTTTTTCAACCACCATCTAAGATCAGCGTCCCTTTTGATTCCAAAAGGATGATTTCAGTTTGCATAAGGCAGGTGTCTACCATATTCCTTGCAGTTGTGGCATGTCATACATTAGCCACATTATCAGGACTGTGGAGGACCGGTGCACTGAGCATAAGCAGCACACATGTGTACAACAGCCGAGGAAATCTGTCATTGTAGAATCTTGTCTTGGCACATCTTGTCTTGGCACTGGCCATCCCCTGGCATATAATGACATGGAGATTCTTGCTTGCATGTACAACTATTGGGATATTTTTATTAAGGAAACTGTTGAAATTAAATTGGCAAATAATCTTATAAATAGTGATGGTAGTTTTGTTTGAATTCTGCATGAAATCCTCCTCTCTCCTTTATCAAAAAACAGAGAGACAGAGTTTATGCTACCTCATCTGTTCATAATTAATTTTACTATCGATAACTTCTGACGTCAGTCATCTTCTTGTATGTCCATCCTTGTGGGTGGAGGTCTGGAGAACTACGGCCATTCGCTATTGTAAGAAAATGAAACACATACAGCTGTCCATAAGGTGCCATTTATTGTGTAGCTACCAGTTTCGGCACTTCAATGTGCCATCTTCAGGCCTTAGTCGATGCTGAAGGGGTTATCATGATCCATATATACGATGCATCAGTGGCCAATGTAACTGGTTTATGCAGACTACCTACAACTGTAATGTCACCTCTCCAACCATCAACTGTATAAACCCTTCAGCATCAACTAAGGCCTGAAGATGGTGCATTGAAATGCCAAAACTGGCAGCTACACAACAAATGACATCCTAAGGACGGCTGCAAGTGTTTCATTTTCTTACAATCTGACATCTTTGGTTTGTGATGCCACTAGTGTTTACAGTGTGTGTGAGTGTTATCTTTCCAGAGTTTCTCTGAGAACAGAGGTTTTAAATTCCCTTACATAGCACTTACTTGCTGAAGTTTTGCCTTGAAAATGGTAGGGTGTGCTCCTGTTGAAATATCATCAGTTGTCGTTGATGTCACAAGGCTGCATTTTCATAAGTTATTTGAACATTGTATACACCAGGAGAAACTCAGGCCTCACATTATTTTTGGCATATCAGTGCTTTACAATGAACATTGATGGTTATTTTGCACCATTAAATGCAAAGCTTCAATCTGATGACGCACTTATGACAGACAAATCTGACTATGACCCACTTTGTAACTTCTCTGAAACAAAGAAAGGAAGATCATTTTGGCTCTGTCACACCCTCAGTCATCTTGAAGTCTGCAAATGATGATCATGTCAAAACATTCAAAAGAGAAGTGGCTGATTACTTGCAGCATAGTACTCACTGTCTTGTCAAATGATTTAACTTTGAAGAGAGTGTTTACAAAGGTTTCAAACCATTTTCATTAACAGGGACACAGTGTTCACTTTCAGAAGTCAGAGAAGCGATTTCTCGATCTGAACCTCATATAGACGAGGATTTGATGTTCTAATGACATGTGCAATTAAACACCTTTCTCAAAGAAGAAGGGGAGAACTTTCCTGAGCTGAAGTCTGGGAAGTGGATGAAATTCTTTCATCATTATAAAAACTGTGAAAACCTGTATGAAGCTGTCTGTTTTGTATTTTCTGTACTTCATTTCAATGCTGCTCCAGAAAGAATTTTCAGCCTCTTGATGAACACTTGGCAAGCTGAGAGAAACTGTTTGTCAATGGCTACATTAGAAGCTGAATTAATGGTGAAGATGACTTACTCATTTGTTTACCTACAGTGAGGCATTTTATTGATGGGGAAGAAGGGAAAATCTTACTAAGGAGGTTGAAAAGCAAGCAGAATTATCAATAAGAGAAAGTGCAGTGCATTCTTACACTGTATTCTGATTTGTATGCCTATGTGTGTTTTATCTAGACCTCATTAAAAAAATCCTGATTATATTCAGAAAAAACTTCAGAACCCTGCTGCATACATTCATGCTCTATGATAAGTCTGGTGGTATATTTTTAACTATTTGATATGGTTTGCTTTAAGAATCAGCCATAAAAGTTTGACAATGTGTTCAGAAGTCTATGTTCTGTGCAGAAATATGTTGTGGTAGATTCATCAAAATATGAAAAAATGGGAAAGGAAAATGTTAACTTTTAATACTTGACAATTTTCTTCCAGTTTGGGCAAAGCACTCTGTCTTCTGGAATTCTTGGCCATGACATAAAAATCTTGTAGCACTTACAGCCACAATTTAAATTCACACTGTGCAAAAAGTACAGTCACTTCAGATTGCATTTAGTACAACAAATGTACTTCAGCTGTGGCATTTTGCAGATCGCTGGCAGAGAAAATTATTACTGACAAATCACAAAAATGTTCTGTACATTCTTTTTTACATTGCAGTCACTAGTAAACTTTCAGGTTTTCTATTGTAAGTTTAAAAATTCTAATTTTTATGTGGAACATTTGTCAAAATATACGGCTATTAGGACAGTGTAACTCTAACTCTGGCCTAGTTGAGGTCACTCCACAATATATAATACTGTCACATGTTGGCCTAATTGCATGATAATGATGCACAAAATGTACATGTTTGGAATAGTGTCTCAAAATATTTTACAGTTTTTCTTTCAATAGGTTCAAGGCATGAATATTGAGATTTTACACCTCTAGTACTTATTGTGTGCATTTCCTACATATTTAGAAAGAATACTATGCATAAAATAATAACTGATCTAGTACTCTGCCTTGCAAACCACTGAAACAAATGACAAGAAAGTTTATCATCTACAGGTCACATTCATACTTTATGATTTATTCATATTTATTTTGAATTATCATCTTCTAGTTATTTGTGTTTTAATTAGTGTAGCCTTTTTTAACTTTATTACAATGAAAAGATTTTAGGTTATGTTAGAATTCAAAAAGATCCTAATGAGGTAGGTCTTGTTGGTATTCCTCAACATTATTGTGATGCAATTATATCTGCTGTGGCATTTTACAGATTCCAGTTATGTCAAATTATTTGCTTTATTATTTTTCTCCTGTTTTGCTTTAATAACTTCTTTAGCTATCTGGGTAATTTTTCCTTATTTAACTTACATATGTTTTTTTCTATGGATAGTTATTTTTTATGTCATGCAAGATTAAGCGTGTATGTTGTAAGAACTGAAAATTTTTCAGTGCAAATCAGGATATTATTTAACAGAAATAATTTTATTCAATTTTTTGTCTGAGTATATGCACATTATAGTTTAATTGTAATGGAGGTGGGTTATGAAATATTAGGTTAAATTTATTAAAGTGGATTTGGTTTATTGTTCCTCTTGTTTCACAGTTTATCAAAATTTTAGTATTTATTTACTTTCTCAACTTAGGTAGATTTACAATAAATTTACAGTTAATGTATCACAATTATTGTTGTGTTAATTGTTTCCTAAGGTACCTAGTTTCTTAAGGAAAAAATATTTTTAAACTTAATTGGCTTTATCCAGGTGTTAGACTTAAATTTTTGTAATAATATTGAAATTAGTATATTTTGTTTGTAGTATTTGTCATTGTTAATTTGTTAAAGGAAATGGCAAATTTGATTTCTGCATGTTTATCAGAAACATGTGATCTTGAGAATATTTTGATGTCTGGCCTGCTCACAGAGAAAATTTTAAAGAGCTATAGTGTTTTCAATGTGCAAAGGCAGCATAATCAGTAATCTCTTAATTAGTGGTTGAAATAAAAGGCTTGACCCTGATTAATTTTGTAATTTAACTGTTAACTCAAAAGTTTAATTTTTTCTTTAGGACAAGAAGATCCTATAGAGATTGACATTTTTACTTTTTATGTAGTTTTTAGTTGGTCTTTCCATATTTGATGATAATGTTTTGTTTGGGTGACATGAAGGATAATTTACCATGACCCATAATTTATGATCACAATATTTAGTTACCTTAGGGACACCAGTGTAATTGTTTTTGAGAGCTCATATCAGCAAAGCAGACTGCAAACTCAGTGTTGGATTGAAAACAACTTTCAGTGCAGGAATGTCTGTTTGACATTTAAAATCTTACATGATCTGAGTCCAGAGCAGCAGGAGCAAGGCATAAATGTTGACATGTTATGTATAAAATAATTACCAATCTAGTGCTTTGCCTTGCAAAACACTGTAACATAATGACAAAAAAAGTGTAGCTTCACTGATGAGAGAATTCAAGGTACAAACACACAGCTGTAAGTAAATACCTGGGCAACACAAAGTTTCCCTGCAACTAAATGAAATAAATTAATAAATAAAAATTTTAACAAGGTTTCAACATGAGGTCAGACTTTTCCGTTAGTTCACTCTGAAGAAGAGTATATTAAAATACGTCATGATAGCACAAATTACCACAGAAAAATGAATGCAAACATAAAATCACAAGCAACATGAGAGGATAAGTGGAGGTGAAAAGATTGAACAAAAATATCTTGACCTCTGGTAATAAAATCATTGTTGGATGCCACACATGAACAAACACAAACTGACAAGTAATCAAGTGCATACAACTATGATTGATAAATGAAACATCAACATTATTGATGGAAAATATTTAATTAAAACTACTGATTATCAGACAACTCGTAACAATATGCAGGAAAATTCTTTTATAATGAAGTTTAGTAAATATCATGACACTTAAGATTTTCTTAAAAAAATAATGCAAAGAATATATGTATGAAACAAAATCATTATACAGGCTGGTCAAAAAGAGTCTGAAAAACTTGTAAATGTTGCAGTGTAGGTTGTGCTGGGAAATAATAATTAAGAAAAACTGTGCCATTTCTGAGTTAAATAGCACTGAAGTTAGCCAATCAGGCCATTACAAATGCAGTGCAGCCTGCCACAGATGGTGTCACCAAATGTGTTCTTTGTTTGGTTTCCTAAAAGTGAACAAGAGAGTGAAACAAAAATTGGACATGGAACGGTAGTCTCATAAGCAATCATCCGCACTATGAGGACAACTGATACAATTGTAACTGGAGAGCCACTTGAATTTATGCATGCAACAGCCTGATTCCCAAACTTCAATGCTAATTGACTCAGACACAGTGCAAGGTATAGAACTTTTACTTTAACAATTACTTCTCAGAACAACCTACCTTGTAACAACCTTACCAGCTTTTCATACTGATTCTGACCACCCTGTGTGTGCATGAATGAAAACACACAAAAACAAAAGTGAATTTGGTAATCAATTAAATCCAGAAAGTTCTGCAACAAACTATTTCAATTAATTAATCTTATTTGGATCAAACTTCTAATCGACCATGTAACACACTGGTTTTCTCCATCCTACACCATTTACAAGTACAATGATTAATCATCTGTGAGATCGTTCATAACAAGCACCAAATCTTATACTTCCATGGACAATTCAGAACAGAAAATACTAATTAATAATTTACAGCCTTCACATCTGAAGATAGTTACCCATATATCTGTCAGAATCACAGCACCAAGAAGGGCAAATGCAACTGAAATGAATTTAATGTCACATATTACGTGCATGCCAATACAAACAATTAGATTTAAATAAAGAGCTGTACACGATGTGGCTTTGTGGACTCAGTATGAGCTGAAGCACTCATCCTGGCTACTTACAGCATCCAAATGCTGTGGCATGAAGTCAAAGTGTGGCTGGTTACATTTCTTGGGAATCTTCCCACATGCTGTTTGTATGCTGGTCAACAAAGCATCAGTACTGGTCACTGCAGAAAAGAAAAAGAAGGAGAACAAGAAAGAGTAAAAGAAGGCAGAGGAGGAGCAGCAGAAGGTAGTACATTATGCAATTCAACAATCTGTGGGCAATGTTCATCCACTCAGCACGGGTGACACTGTTGGTGTGCTTGGCGCTGGCAACACTGTTGACACACCTGGCACGGACAACAGAGCTGACGCACCTGGCACGGGCGACAGTGTTGGTGCACTTGGCCCGAGTGACAGTGCTGTCACGCTCGGCGCGAGTGACAGTGCAGGTGCTCTCTGCGTGGGCAACTGTGCTGGCGGGCTCAGAGCGGATGACAGTGTCGGTGCGCTTAGTGCGAGCGACAGTTTTGGTGCGCTTGGTGCGGACAACAGTGTCGGCACGCTTAGCACGGCCGACAGCATTGATATGCCTACTGCGGGCGATTGCGTTGACCCACTCTGCACAGGCGACAGCACTGTCACGCTCGGCACATGCGACAGCGTCGGTATGGGTGACAGTATTGGCATGGGTGACACCATTGTCACACTTGGCATGCTCGGTGCAGGCAACAGTGTTAGCGGACAATGCAGGTGACTTCATTGGCGCACACGGCAGGGTAGACAGTCCCAGTGTGGGTGACAGTGCTGGTGCACTCAGCACGGGTGACAGTGATGGCATGCTCGGTGAATGTGACAGCATTGACACACTCATCACGGGCGACAGTCTTGGCATGCTCAGTGCAGGTGACAGTGTCGGGGCGCTCACCATGGGTGACAGTGTCGGTGCACTTAAAGTGGATGACTGAGGTGATGCACTCACTGAGGGCGACAATGGCAGGGCCCTCAGCGTGGGCGACAATGACGGTGCGCTCAGCACGAGCGGAAGTGATGGTGCAGGCGACAGCCTTGGCATTGGAGACACATGGGTGACAGTATTGGCATAGGTGACACCATTGTCACACTTGGCGTACTCGGTGCAGGCAACAGTGCTAGCGGACAATGCAGGTGACTTCATTGGCGCACACGGCAGGGGAGACAGTCCCAGTGCGGGTGACAGTGCTGGTGCACTCAGCACGGGTGACAGTGATGGCATGCTCGGTGAATGTGACAGCATTGACACACTCATCACGGGCGACAGTCTTGGCATGCTCAGTGCACGTGACAGGGTCGGTGCGCTCACCATGGGTGACAGTGTTGGTGCACTTAAAGTGGATGACTGAGGTGATGCATTCACTGAGGGCGACAGTGGCAGGGCCCTCAGTGTGGGCGACAATGACGGTGCGCTCAGCACGAGCGGAAGTGAGGGTGCAGGCGACAGCCTTGGCACTGGAGACAGTGACGGCCCTGGAGACAGCGATGGCTCTGAAGACAGTGACGGCACTGGAGACAGCGATGGCTCCGGAGACAGCGATGGCTCTGGAGACAGCGACGGCACTGGAGACAGCGACGGCTCTGGAGACAGCGATGGCTCTGTAGACAGCGACGGCACTGGAGACAGCGACGGCTCTGGAGACATCGATGGCTCTGTAGTCAGCGATGGCACTGGAGACAGCGTTGGCGTGCTCAGTGTGGGTGACTCTGTTGGCGTGCTCGGTGTGGACAACTCTATTGGCATGCTCGGTGCGGGCAACTCCATCGGCACGCTCGGCGCTGGCGACTCTGTTGGCATGGTCGGCACAGGCAACTCTGTTGGCATGCTCGGCACGGGCGACTCCGTTTGCATGCTCAGTGGGGGCAACTCAGTAGGCATGCTTGGAGCGGGCGACTGTGCTGGCGAGTGCAGTGCAAGTGACTGCGGTGGAGCACTTGGCACGGGTGACTCCGTTGGCACGCTCAGCAGGGGCAACTCAGTAGACATGCTTGGAGTGGGTGACTGTGCTGGCGAGTGTGGTGCAAGCGACTGTGGTGGAGCACTTGGCATGGGTGACTCCGTTGACATGCTCAGTGGGGGCAACTCAGTAGGCATGCTTGGACCGGGCGACTGTGCTGGCGAGTGCGGTGCAAGTGACTGTGGTGGAGCACTTGACATGGGTGACTCCGTTGGCATGCTCAGCGGGGGCAACTCAGTAGGCATGCTTGGAGCCGGCGACTGTGCTGGCGAGTGCGGTGCAAGCGACTGCGGTAGAGCACTTGCCACGGGTGACTGCATTGGCGTGGGTGACTGCATTGGCACACTCGGCACAGATGACATATTTAGCACACAGTTTTGGTGCACTGGGCCCAGTAGACAAGTTGTAGCATGCAGCACAGGTGACAGTGTTGGTATGCACTGCACGGGCGACAGTACTCGCGCATGCAACACTGTTGCTGCCCTCTATGTGGGTGGGCGACAGTGCTGGCACTCTCCGCAGGGGCGGGCGACACTGATGGCACACTCGGCGAGGGCAGGCGACGACACTGCTGGCACACTCGGCGAGGGCAGGCGACACTGCGGGCACAGTCAGCGAGGACAGGTAACACTGCTGGTACACTCGGCGAGGGCAGGCGACGACACTGCTGGCACACTCAGCGAGGGCAGGCGACGACACTGCTGGCACACTCGGCAAGGGGAAGGGGACACTGCTAGCACAGTCAGCGAGGACAGGTAACACTGCTGGTACACTCGGCGAGGGCAGGCGACGACACTGCTGGCACACTCGGCGAGGGCAGGCGACGACACTGCTGGCACACACGGCGAGGGCAGGTGACACTGCTGGCACAGTCAGCGAGGACAGGTAACACTGCTGGTACACTCGGCGAGGGCAGGCGACGACACTGCTGGCACACTCAGCGAGGGCAGGCGACGACACTGCTGGCACACTCGGTGAGGGCAGGCGACACTGATGGCATAGTCAGCGAGGACAGGTAACACTGCTGGTACACTCGGCAAGGGCAGGCGACGACACTGCTGGCACACTCAGCGAGGGCGGGCGACAACACTGCTGGCACACTCGGTGAGGGCAGGCGACACTGCTGGCACAGTCAGTGAGGACAGGTAACACTGCTGGTACACTCGGCGAGGGCAGGCGACGACACTGCTGGCACACTCAGCGAGGGCAGGCGACAACACTGCTGGCACACTCTGAGAGGGCAGGCGACACTGCTGGCACAGTCAGCGAGGACAGGTAACACTGCTGGTACACTCGGCGAGGGCAGGCGACGACACTACTGGCACACTCAGCGAGGGCAGGCGACGACACTGCTGGCACACTCGGCAAGGGGAAGGGGACACTGCTAGCACAGTCAGCGAGGACAGGTAACACTGCTGGTACACTCGGCGAGGGCAGGCGACGACACTGCTGGCACACTCAGCGAGGGCAGGCGACGACACTGCTGGCACACACGGCAAGGGGAAGGGGACACTGCTAGCACAGTCAGCGAGGACAGGTAACACTGCTGGTACACTCGGCGAGGGCAGGCGACGACACTGCTGGCACACTCAGCGAGGGCAGGCGACGACACTGCTGGCACACACGGCGAGGGCAGGTGACACTGCTGGCACAGTCAGCGAGGACAGGTAACACTGCTGGTACACTCGGCGAGGGCAGGCGACGACACTACTGGCACACTCAGCGAGGGCAGGCGACGACACTGCTGGCACACTCGGCAAGGGGAAGGGGACACTGCTAGCACAGTCAGCGAGGACAGGTAACACTGCTGGTACACTCGGCGAGGGCAGGCGACGACACTGCTGGCACACTCAGCGAGGGCAGGCGACGACACTGCTTGCACACACGGCGAGGGCAGGTGACACTGCTGGCACAGTCAGCGAGGACAGGTAACACTGCTGGTACACTCGGCGAGGGCAGGCGACGACACTGCTGGCACACTCAGCGAGGGCAGGCGACGACACTGCTGGCACACTCGGTGAGGGCAGGCGACACTGATGGCATAGTCAGCGAGGACAGGTAACACTGCTGGTA